>NC_092763.1:66477628-67683554 GCF_047496795.1 Chiloscyllium punctatum
TTGCTGCCCTTGTCCTTCTAGATGGAAGTGATTGTGGGTTTAGAAGGTGCTGTCTCAAGATCTTTGGTGAATTTCTGCAGTGTATCTTGGGGTTCTTGATGGTATATACTGCTGCTACTGAGCAGTGTTGAACACTGTTCTCAGTTTTCTTCAGAAACAAATTAACAAACACAACCAATCAATGAGCATAAAACTCTCTTCTTTGCCTTTAAGATTCCAGAGTTATGATTGATAAAACTGCAAAGTCAAATTAAATCATGAGATTTTCACTTCTCGACAGTTTCTATGAATTGGGAGAAATAATATCATACGGTTAATAGAACAGGTGATTGATAGGAGGTCAGTTGATGTATCCCTTTAAATTAAATGCTAGCCATAAATACAGGCAAGTAGATAGAATGCCGGAAGTGAGGAAGGGCGCTGTTACTTCTCTTTGAGTTAGACTGTTATCAGTGTAAAGCACAGTATTTTTATATAAGCATGTGGAAACTCACCAGTCAATTAGAGTACACCAAGAGTTAGATTCTCACTGTGCGTTAAGTGTAGATATGTCAACTCAATCCTTATAAATTGCGTTTGATTTACGAAAGAAGCTTCTCCCTTGATGAGATCAAAATACAGACACTTGAAACATGGTGTTGTGTTATATGGATTGACTGCCTGGAGATGGAGAATGCTGACTTTCCTTTTAATTTCTAGGGCGTTCCAGGTGTGCCAGGAGGATTAGGTCCAAAAGGACAGAAGGGAGACTCATCAGGTATATCAGCAAAAGGTATGAATTATACTTGACCATCGCTACACGTAATCCCATTTGAACCTGAGACACAGATGGTTCAGATATCCATTATAACCAATATTGACTTGGTGTTTATTTCTAAACGATGGCGAAAAGAGTTTCTGCGGCAGGTTTTTTCATTCTTGTGTTTAGACATGATGTGGGATATAATACACTGTGGAAGACCAGAGCAGCCTCCTTCATGCCTGAATGCTTCTCCCACCAGTCCAGCTTACTCAATACAGACCAGCAGTCTGTTTGTCTCTGTCAGGTGAAAGTGAGGACTGCAGATGCCGGAGATCAGAGTCAAGATTAGAGTGGTGCTGGAAAAGTACAGCAGGTCAGGCAGCATCTGAGGAGCAGGAAGATCGACGTTTTGGGCAAAAACCCTTCATCAGAAATGAGGCAGGGAGCCTCCAGGGTGGAGTGATAAATGGGAGGGGAGTGGGACATGCGAGAAGGTAGCTAAGAGTGCAATAGGTGGATGGAGGTGGGGATGAAGGTGATTAGTTCAGAGAGGAGGGTAGAACGGATAGGAAGATTGGCAAGTAGGACAGGTCATGAGGATGGTGCTGAGCTGGCAGGTTGGAACTGAGGTAAGGTGGGGGGGAGGGGAAATGAGGAAACTGGTGAAGTCCAGATTGATGCCCTGGGGTTGAAGTATTCTGAGGTGGAAGATGAGGCGTTCTTCCTCCAGGCTTCGGGTGGTGAGGGAGTAGCGGTGGAGAAAGCCCAGGACCTGCTTGTCCTCGGCAGAGTGGGAGGTGGAGTTGAAATGATCGGCCACAGGGCGGTGGGATGGATTGGTGCGGGTGTCCTGGGGATGTTCCCTAAAAGGCTCTGCGAGAAGGTGTCCAGTCTCCCCAATGTAAAGGAGACCGCATCTGGAGCAACGGATACAATGTTCCTCATTTTGCAATGTCTTTACTCATTAAACCAGTAGGGAACTCTGTCACTTCACAGAATTGGACAGTACTAGGCAAAATATAAAGGACTTCTCCAACAATTGCATTTTTCAAAGCTGTTTCACATGGTTGCCCCACATCATGCCCCACAGAAGATGGGTATGGCTATCCGTGACTTTAGAAAAACAGGAAGGTGCTGCAAAGAGTGACAGAAAAGTCACAATCATGGCACCTCACTCACTAGACTAGAGTTTTCTCTTGCATATAGCACCATTTGAAGAAGTATAGAGAGATCTTCCAGTGTCCTACCAATAGTCTTTTATTAATCACCATCATATGAACCGTGATGACGTAACTTGCCTTTTAGTAGCGGCAACCAAATTTCGAAGTCTATCACAGAATATGATGAATTTTGAGATGCTTCTCAGAGACAGCATTAAGCACTTCATAATTTAAGGTATTTTTCCTTCCCTGTGCCAAGACTGTCTTCCAGAGAATACAATATGCTTCCAATCTGATCAGGCAACAATTCTTCAATAAGTGTGCAACGGCTGTTTCCAACACTGGAGAGCACACATTTCTCAATTCAGCTATTGGGTAATCCTTCAAATGAATAACATTCTCCAGTGCCTCCCCTTCTGTTGGAGATTGTGACACATTCTGAAAGATCACTGCATAGGCACAGGCACCACTCTGGTATCTCAACCAAGGGGCCAGTCTTCATTCCTGAGCACCTGAGTAACAGTAGACTGATCAACCATGGGGATTCAGAAGTTTCACAGAAAAGCAGGGAGAAGTAATTGCTCTGCTTTTGTAAACCCAAACACGTGCATTGGCCAGCAGGAATCGCAGCACCACAATGAATGAAGAAGACTACTTGACCTAAGTTGAGCTTAAAGTCCCAAATATATCTAAGATCTGTTCCACTGAAACATCAGTGCACCTTCTGAATTACTTCAGAGTTTTTGTTACCACAATGCTGCCTGTTAATCATTTCTTTTTGTGTGAAGAAAAATATTCATTCTATCAGTCCTAACATTATCTTTTCTACTTGCAGCCTGTTTATCCTTCTGTGTAGCTTTAGAGCAGTTTTAGAGCTTGATTCTGAGATCTATTCAGTTTGCATCATTCAGGAGATAAAGTGGGGATGTACCTTGTCACTCAGCTTAGTATCACACACCAGCCAGTCCATTTATCACAGGATCTCACTGTTCAGATATCTGAACATTGAACTCATCAATTCAGTATTGAAGTTCAAACATACTTCTTACAGCTGTTGAATTGGGGGGGTCAGTAAGTCTGGCAGCATCTGTGCAGAGAGAAATAGAGTTAATTTTTCATGAGCGATGTGACTGTTCTTCTTCACTGATGTAGAAGTTACAATCTGAATGGTCGGTTAAGAACATTGAAGTGAAACCAGGAATGCAGCGGTTACTCCAAATGCCTGAACAGTAGCAGAATGTGTACAGATAGACCGACAATGTTAGGTAGTGACGCAAAGCTTCAGAGTTAGCCTGTGCCTGCATTGCTGATATCACCATGTTCCATGTGCAATGATATAGCACCAGACCATGCACAGACTGCACCACCTTCATCTCATAGTAATTACTTTTTACAAGAGACAGCCAAAGTTCAGTCAGGAAACAATTGAATCCACCTGATTATTTCGGATCAGCCAAATACTCTAATAGCATGAGTACTACTGCATTACTGGGAGGATTACATACTCACAGGTTGCAGCAAAAATGAGACCCTCGTCCTTGACGAACAACTTCAAACGCAGCAGCAGCATGCCGCTGAGTCGCTGAGTAGACGTCACATAGCAACACTGTGTTCCCGGACATGCACACTCATTGCTGCGATTGGCATTCACAAACCAAAAAAGGAAGTGCTAGAAATATTCAGCAGGTCATGTACTTCACGGCAGAGGTAAACAGAGTCTAGTGACTGTTCATAAGAATAAGACAATTTAAGAGAAATGGAAATTTTTAGCCAATTAATAGTCATAGAGATGAACAGCACGGAACAGACCCTTCGGTCCAACCCGTCCAAGCCGACCAGATATTCCACCCCGATGTAGTCCCACCTGCCAGCACCTGGCCCACATCCCTCCACACCCTTCCTATTCATACACCCATCCAGATACCTTTTAGATGTTGCAATTGTACCAGTCTCCACCACTTCCTCTGGCAGCTCATTCCACACACGTACTACCCTCTGAATGATAAAGTTCCTCCTGAAGTCCCTTTTATATCTTTCCCCTCTCACCCTAAACATGTGCCCTCTAGTTCTGGATTCCCCCACCCAGGGAAAATACCTTGTCTATTTATCCTATCCATTCCCCTCGTGATTTTATAAACCTCTATAAGGTACCCCTCAGCCTCTGATGCTCCAGGGAAAACAGCCCCAGCCTATTCAACCTCTCCCTATAGCTCAAATCCTCCAACCCTGGCAACATCTTTATAAACCTTTTCTGAAAGCTTTCAAATTTCACAACATCCTTCCAATAGGAAGGAGAACCAGAATTGCATGCAAGGTTCCAACAGTGGCCTAACCAATGTCCTGTACAGCCGCAACATGACCTCCCGACTCCTGTACTCAATACTCTGACCAATAAAGGAAAGCATACCAAACACCTTCTTCACTATCCTATCAATCTGCGACTCCACTTTCAAGGAGCTATGAACCTGCACTCCAAGATATCGTTGTTCTGCAACACTCCCTAGGACCTTACCATAAGTCTTGCTAAGATTCACTTTCCCAAAATGCAGCACCTCGCACTTATCTAAATTAAACTCCATCTGCCACTCCTCAGCCCATTGGCCCATCTTATCAAGATCCCATTGTAATCTGAGGTAACCTTCTTCACTGTCCACTGCACCTCCAATTCTCTGAAATGGAGTGAAGAGGCAAAGGAAGGGTAGATATAGGGCAGGAGTGATTAAATGACGAGAGAGATGATGGCATAAGGTAAAAGATTCCACAAAGAAAGAGCCAATTCTGAGACAAAGTTCATTTACCTGAAAGCCTGTTTCTTTACATATGGATGCTGCTTGACTTGCTCAGTGTTTCAGTTATTTTCTCATTGGATGTCAGATTTCTAATGTTGCCACGCTCCTCTGAAATCCTTTAGATTATGATTCCATCAGAGGCTTTTCCTCATTTAATGTGATCAGGCGAATGTTTCTGCTGAGGGTTGAACCATGGACATTTCAAACAAACATATTAAACATTTGTACATGGCAACATAATTAATTGGACGCTAAAAGAAAAATAATTCTGTTTTGAAGGGCAAAAAGGAGATCCCGGTAATCCAGGCCCAAGGGGACCTTCAGGCACTCCAGGGAAACCAGGAAATGATGGCTTCCCAGGTTTACCAGGACCTCCAGGTGAACCTGTAAGTATTATAAGAGTTTGATGTTGCTTGTCACACTAATGTTTTATTGCTGATGATGGAAATTGTTTGAACATTCTTAAGAATTGTTGACCCATTTATACCTTTTAATACCCGATGAAGGGCTTATGCCCAAAAGGTCGATTCTCCTGCTCCTCGGATGCTGCCTGACCTGCTGTGCTTTTCCAGCACCACACTCTCAACTCTGATCTCCAGCATCTGCAGTGCTCACTTTCTCCATACCCATTAATGCACAGCTTTCTGGAAAAACAGTTATATTTACAATTCTGTTCCAGTCAGGTCACTTCTTCACTGCTTTGCTCGCCTTCCTGATGCAAAAGATTGAAGCAAAGTTATTGATGGATTGCTTCACAAATCCTCAGCAAATTAATGGGAATGTGTGATAGTCACTGAACACTGCTCTTGTCAAAGAGATTTGTTTGGTTTTGTGAAGGTCCAAATATTTTGTTGATACAGTATGCTACAATGTTCTCTTCTACACTGTGGCACAACCTGCCTTTGTTGAAGGCTGATGTCATTAAGACACAATGGAATATTGGGAGAAACCACCCTTGCAACTCCAGCGAACAACCATTTCGTTTACATTATGATGCAATTGCACAGATCCATTGAGGTCTGGTGGCACAGTGGGTAGCGCACCTGCCTCTGAGCCAGAAGTTCTGGATTCAAGTTCCACACCAGTTGTCCAAAGAAAGTGTGTTCCTAACCAGGCCACACATACAGCTTCATTGTCAATCTGTAAATCTTCTTAACATACACCGATGGCAGGGACTAAGAACATGAGAGATTCTTGGTCTTCCATATGGTGCTCAGGAAGTGAGCACCTCTAACATTGCTATCAATTGCTATAATGACTACAACATGCATGTAAAAGTTCAAGTTGCTACAGATTATTTGATACACCATAAGGCTAGGAGCAGAAGTAAACCATTCAGCCCATCCAGTCTGTTCTGTCATTCACTGAAATCATGACTGATCTGATAATTCTCAACTCTACTTCCCTGCCTTTTCCCCCATAACCCTTGATTCCCCTCCTGATTAAAAATCCTTCTGTCTGAAAAACAACCTCTGCATGACTTTCTCGCAACAAAATCCACAGATTTACTCTGAGACAAAAAAAATCGCTTCTCATCTCTGACATAATTGGGCGACTCCTTACTCTGAGATTATCCCTTCTGATAAAGGACTGTCCACAAGGGGAACCAACCAGCGTTCCTGCTCATTTATTTCTTTTTCGCATGGAATTCCGAGCTTCATTCCTTGCTGCGACTTCCTAAATCGGATGTGAATGCTGTGAATTGGCCACATTAGTGGCCATGCATGGGCCCTCAGAGGACATGCAGCCATGCAACTTAGAGGGAATGTAGGAAACAACCTTATGGTATCTACTCTGTCAAGTCCCTTAAGAATCTTAGGTTTCAATACGGTCAGCTCTCATTCTTCTCGACTCCAATTAATACAGGCCCAATGAGAGCAGTGTCAGGGGCTCAACTATCTTCAGCTACTTCATCAATGAACTTCCCTTCAATGTAAGAAATAGGGATATTTGTTAATGATTGTACAATGTTCAATATCATCAGTGAATCCCCAGATTCTGAAACAGTCCATGTTCACATACAGGAAGAGCTGGATATCATTTAGTATTGGGATGAAGTCATAAATTGCATTCAGGACCCACAAGTGCCAAACAATGACTATCTTCAACAAGAGAAAAGCAGTTAGTGTTTCAAACTAACCTCTTGACATTTGATTGCACTACCATCACTAAGTTCTATTTATCAACATCCTTGGTGTTAACACTGACCAGAAATTGAATTGGACCAACCAGTTACAAGAGCAGGTCGGAGGCTACAAACCCTGCAGTGAGTAACTCCCCTCTTGACTCTCCAAAGTCTGTCCACCATCTACAAGTCTCAAGTCAGGAGTGTGATGGAATGCTCTTCACTTGCCTGGTTAAGTCTGAGTCCCATATTCAGCACTCAGGAAGCTCAACATCATCCAAGACAAGGTCGCCTGCTTAATGGATATCCCATACACCATCTTAAATGTTCACTCCCTCTACAAACAGCTCTCAGTGACAGCAGAGTGTTCTATGTGGATAATGTGCTTCAGTAACTCACCAATGCTCCTTCAATGGCACTTTTCAAACTGCAACCTCTACCACCTAGACAATCAAGGGCAGTAGATGCTGAAGAAGAACAAGAACCAAGAACCTTCTGGTTCCACTGCACGTCACTCTCCATCCTGACTTGAAACTGTATCACCACTCCTGAATTTGCTGCTGGGTGAAAATCCTGGAACTCTTTCCTAACAGGATGTGCAGTAGTTCAAGAAAACAGAAAGCTCACAACATGCACAAGGGTAATGAGGAATGTGCAATAAATTCTGCCGTGGCTAGCAATGCTGACATCTCATAAACTAATAAAAGAGAAAATATCATTTTTTTAAGCAGCCATTTTTCACTCATAAGGTATAAAGTTATTTTATCCTGTGGATGTATTGAAGACTAAATTATATCTTTTCCAACCTGATTTCTGTGCACCTGGTTTTTAAATGCAAGTTCAACATGTCCTTCTCTTCCCTACTCCAGAGGGATGACAGTCAGTCATATTATTCCAGTCTTTATTGTAACTGAGACCAGTTAGATCAACTCGGTGTTGTGTTCAAACCTAGAAGCATCCTAGTTTGTATACTCCAGCTCCCTACTGGACTATAGGAAGCAACACTTGTTTTTCAAGAATTCCTGCCCACAGATGCATTGAATAGTATTTCATTGGCGAACCTTTTGAGGGTGATCATTCCATTAATCTTAAAAAAGCTTTTGAGGACTTATGACATAAACTACACTGAGTATGATTGTGAATGGCAGATATGGTTTTTCTATTATACTCAATGATTGTGTTCACATTACTCAGGGTGACAGTGGAATAGGCATTCATGGTGCTAAAGGTCTTCCAGGCAGGCGTGGTCCAAAGGGTCCCCCAGGTGAGATGGGTACACCAGGCGTTGGATTCCCAGGCCCTCCAGGTTTCCAGGGTCCTCCAGGTGATCCAGGAATTGATGGTATACCAGGACCACCAGGATTACCAGGGGCACCAGGTATAGAACATAATATAACCTGATATCCATTTGTTTGTAGTCTGACTGAGAAAGTTTGATTCAGTTGTTGGTATGTGCAACTCTATGTACTATGGCTTGTCATCAATGAAATGGACAAGCAGCTTTAAAATGTTGCAGTGATTTGTTTGATAACACTGTGGTTGTTAACATATATTAAACCATAAAGTAATAAGTTACATGGTTAACAACAACATATGTGAATGTCATGTTAACCTGTGTTGGCGTGTGCATCAATATAAGTTGTATCTGCGGTCTGTGAAGTAGTACTTGTGCAATAGTTATAATTTAGCATTTTAATGAGTCTTGTTGTTCTCATTACAATGTACAACATCCATGAAGTACAATGGAAATTGAGTATATTCCAGTTTAAATCTTTTGCAATCCACGTGGAATCCAACATAATTCAGCTGTCTTGGCTTTAGGTGGCAATTGCAGTCAGACTTCAGCTTTTCTGGGAGCGTAGCCAGCCATTATTTAAGCTTGGATAAAATGTTCGAGTGGAGGCAAGATCTGCACCTCAGACCAGCCCCATGACTGGCAAGTGGCATTTAGAACCCAGAAATAATGCAGGGACTCAAAAGGATGGAGTCACTAACATTTCCAATGTTTACCAGTGACGCCTACCACAAGTGTAGCTGGAGTCCCAACAGACTACCCTGAAGAAGTTTGGGTCCACTGCACTTTTTCCTATAGATTAATATGGTATTAAATGGTCTTTCCAGCAAATAACGGCTCATTTGGCCCATACTTGTGTTTATGCTTCTCACAAGCTACCTCATATTCTCCTTCACCTAATACCTCTATGTTTCTTCTCATTTATTTTTCCTCTTTTTTTTGTGCTTAATCATTATTCCTTCAATGCATCAATGTCATTCACTTCAGTTATTCCATGCACTGCTGTCTTCTACATTCCAATCATTGTTAGAATAAGAAGATTACTCCTGAATTCCCTCATGAATTTAGGAGTGGCACCTTGCCTCTAGTCTGGTCTCACCCAGAAGTAGAAATATGTTATTAATGACTACTTCATTTAACCTTTTCATAAACATAAATATGTCTATCAGCTCACTGTACAGTCTTTTGAGCCCCAATCTGCTCACTCATTCTTGTAGGAT
Organism: Chiloscyllium punctatum; assembly: GCF_047496795.1. NCBI lineage: Eukaryota > Metazoa > Chordata > Chondrichthyes > Orectolobiformes > Hemiscylliidae > Chiloscyllium > Chiloscyllium punctatum. Next base: position 66,486,959 of record NC_092763.1, read on the forward strand.
ATAACTTTACAGCTTTAGCACCATTCTCATGTAGTTTCTTTGTACATTTCCAAATATTTCAATAGGAACACCTCTCATACTTCTAAGCTCCACTGGGTATAAGCCTGACCTCCTCAACCTTTTCACATAAATCAACTCATTCATTCCATTAATCAACCAATGAGTTTTCTCTGAACTGTTTCTGTTTCTCCATAAAGAAAGACACCAACATTGTACATATCACAGTCGCCCCGTTGTACCCACAGGGGGATATGTACCATGACCTACCACAGATACCCGAAACCATTGATAGGAGTGAACCCTATTCATTTAAACGGGGGTTTTACCATCCCGGCAACCTCCTGGTCCCTGGTTTCAGAAAGTTCCCTTTAATATGGTCAGCCTGCGGTGAACTGTGGGTAACTGAAACTGTGGTAACTGGACCAACTGATTCAGGGGTCTTCCTGTACACCGGGTGTGATCTCATCAATACCATATATAGTTAGAGAATGACTTGCTTCTTTTACACTCTGTCCCTCTTGCAATAAAGAGCCACATTCCATTTGCCTCCTTAATTATTTGTCATACTTGCATGCAAAAGCTTGTGTGATTCCAGGCATCCATTAACCTCTGTAACTCTGCAGACTGTCTCAATTTACATAATATTCTGCTTCCCTATTTTCCCTGCCAATGCGGACAACCTTACATTTTCCTCGATAATAATCCATTTGACAAAGTTTTGCTAAGTAAACTAACCTGTCTATATCCTTTTGAAGACTCTTATGTATTCTTCTCACAACTTCTTTTTCAATCTTTCTTTGTACCATTCACAAATTTGGCTGCAATACAGTTGGCGCTATCACCTAATCACTAACAGAGAATGGAAAGCTGAGGCCCTGGCATCGATTTCTTAATTCCAGTTTGCAGTCCACTGATTCCAGTTTGCCACTTCAGAATGAACTGCTTATCCTTTCTCTCTCAGTTTTGCATTAGTTTGCCAATCCTCTGTCTGCGCTAATATATCTTCCATGCCATAATACATTATCCTATCTGGTTTTCTTTGTATGTCACCTTACTGATTCCTTTTTGTCAAATCCAAATGGAGTATATCTACTGGTTCCATTTTAGCTACCCTGCTTGTTGCAGCCTTGAAGAACTCTGATACATTTGTCAAACGCAACTTGACGTTCACGTGTTCCACTTGATGCTTCCTGATTGTATTTTGATTTTTTAAAGGCTTTGCCGTTATTTCCCTAAACACTTATTTTTCTTCGCGGAATTTTCCCAACAGCAGATGTTAGGCATCTCCCTCTTTTCTGAAATTGGAATGTCCCATTTGTTGTTCGTTTGACTTTGGAAGCCTTTTCAATTATGAAAGCATGGAAAGGAAGTCCATTTCTGTCCCCATCCAATATCCAACTGTGCATGCACGCCACCCAGAAGAGATCACTGAAGAGTTAATAGGAAAGTGATCCTGCCTGATATTGCTCACTGTCAGTTGCAGCACCTGAATGCAACACTGGTTCTGATCAGCTAATGAAGACCAGACATGCCAGAATCTTCCCTGAACTATGTGAGTCAGAGATGGGTGGACTTGATTTAAATTCCAGGTGTGATTCATTTTGACCAGCATGAGATTTAAATGGAACGCACATCAATTTCCATGTTTGCTATGAATCTGATGCAGTTTGGTTTGAAGAATATTAAGCGAATTGTGACAAGGATTGGTTAAAAAAAGCCCACTAAGGTGAACGAGTTACCTGTTCATTCCTGTCAGAAGAGAGAAATCAATCACATTTCCACTGCTGTTCGTGCCCCTCTTGACTGATTTCACGTCCTTTGCATGGACACTACAGGTGACTGTTGCTGCGGGGAAACCGCTGGGGAAGGCGACCTTCATACAGAGGGAGGTGAGAGGCCACAATCCTCACAACAAAGGTTACCATGGCAATGATGGCAGGAGCTCCCAAACCCTTACATCATTGCCTAAAGACTTCAGTAACCATAATTTGCATGTTACTGTGCACTGCAGTAGTAACTCATGTTAATTGGAAATTAATTGCACCGACACTATTTCACTGTCTTCTTTCATGCATGCTATTAGTGCACACTGTTATACAGACTATTAAATCACTATGTTCTATCTGGGTAAATAGATGAAAGCGTTAATCTATTAATTAACTTTAGTTGTAATATTACTAGCCTGTCATGAAATAGGTGATTTTCTCTTAAGTGTAAAATGCAAATAAAGTTGACCAATGTCCTTGCTAGACCAAATAAAAACCAGAAGAACCACAGATGCTAGAAATCAGAAACAAAAACAGAAATTGCTAGAAAAGCTCGGCAGGTCTGGCAGCATCTGTGGATAGAAATCAGAGTTAACGTTTCAGGTCAAATGATACGTCCTCAGCTTGCTCAACCCTTGATAGACCAGTTCGGTTTTGCAAACAATAATCCTGCCCTTTCAGTCTCCTGTTGTCCAATTCTGAAGATGCTGAATTTAGGTTGGGGTATCTTGTACTACCTTTAGAGTAAGATTAGATTCCTTACAGTGTGGAAACAGGCCCTTCAGCCCAACAAGTCCATACCGGCCCTTTGAAGAGTAACCCACTTCCCTCTGACGAGTGCACCTAACATTCTGGGTAATTTAGCATGGCAAATGCACCTGACCTGCACATCTTTGGACTGTGGGAGGAAACCCACACAGACACAGTGAGAATGTACAAACTCCACACAGACAGTCTCCCAAGGCTGGAATCAAACCCGGGTCCCTGGCGCTGTGAGGCTGCAGTGCTAACCACTGAGCCACTATGCAGCCCAAGGGGTAATGTTATTGGAACCTCCTATTGCTGTATCACTCCTATATGAGCATAGACCTCGGGAGTGCTTCATCCCCTGGTTGTCATGTGCCTCAGGGGCCAATGTTGCAATCTTTTCAGGTCTAGTCGAAATTTCTTTGCAATTGCTGCATTGAGTTAGCTGCTGGAATTGGCTGATCCCAATATTAAGATTTAGGATTAGATTTTCCCATGAGCTTTGAGACTTTAATGCCTGGATGAGATGGTTTTCCGAGTGTTGTCAATCCTAAACTGATTAGTTACATATGAAATTAGACATGAATGTTTGACTCGATGCTGGGCTTAGTGATACATTGCATAATGTGTCCACCAGTGTTTGAGCAGTCTTTCTGTATAGGTGCGCTAGGTGTGTAAATAGATAATACCCTCCATCTGTGTATCTTAATAACTTCATTAACGCACTGTTGACACCAAGCCACATTTACTAGAAATGGCTTGCTGTGCAATTCTCCCTGAAATAGCTACCACATGTGGTGGCTTCATCGCTCACTATCCTATTGGATGTAAGCTGTAAATGCAGTTGGCTGAATCACAGAGTCGGCAACTCGAGTCCTGGCAACCCCCACAGTGAAAGGTAGCTTGTGGGTAATAGGAAAACTTCAATGGTCTCCGAGGCACAGGCTTAAGGTTACAACTCTGTGGGGTGAAGCAATTCCCTCTCCCTTCTGGAGGAGAGGAAACCCCAAACAACTCTTTTGTGCTCCCCTCTACTCGGGATATGGAGCCTCCATCTTTGATAGCACATTCAACCTACTCCCATCACTATATCCAAGGCAAAATGCCAATGAGGCTGCAAGACCAGATCTCTCTGGGTCATAATCATCTTTCTTGTCTGCCCATCATTCTGGTGCAAGTAAATGACCTAAATCCTGCCTGCCCATGGAAAACCTGCCCAGCAGCAAGACTGCAGTGGAGGTCCATCCTGACATTTACCCCTACCTCCTATTCCCCCAGCCCCATCCCCACACCTGGTATTAGTGGATGGGATAAATTCAGACCTTAAGTTTAAACCACCACTGAAAGAGCGTGGGGAGTGCAGACTCCTTGAAACTGTACGACTTGAGTTTGAAAACGGACAAACCAGTGGATCAGAACACTCACTTGCAAATAGAAGGCAAGTTGTTAAGAGCTTAGCCTGTGTTTGGAATGGCATTGGCTTGTGACAGAGCAGCAGTCTGTCCTCACTTGAGTACTTTACAACATGGCTTACAATATTACAGTGAGCAGTTGATGATTTGTCTCTCTGTTCCATCCCGTCCCCGTTTGTGATTTGTGAAGGCAGTTGTACTGCTGAATGCAGTCACAGTGAGTTGATCTTACTGTACAGCTGAGGTCTGAACACTCCGCTTAAAGCAGGGCCCTTTTTATTCGGCATGCAGAATATTGCACCTTTGGGTAGATTTATCCATCACTGGTGTGTCACTAATCCGTGGCAAGTCACTTCTTTAACCACCAAATAGATGAATGCAGATGACCTCTGTTGTTCACTGCACACAAGTAATCTTGGAATTACTCCTTCTGAAGTTCGTACATTGAAGGAGACAATAAACAGCGAAATAATTATTTTTCAATAACCAACAGTGAGGTTATCTGTATCTATAACTCTTTCTGACAATGTTCCATTATAAGTTCCTATGTCAACATTGATAATGAAATTTGCTGATGTGAATTTGTCACATTGTAATTACATATTCCCGCACATGCAAATGCAACCCAAGGGGCTGGACCATGTAAATACAGAATGACAAGGGATAGTTCCTATTCCAAATATAAACATCGAAAATATGAACACAATGACAGAATATACGGCATCAAAATTGAGGTTTACTACATTTCCAAGTCCAGGGCAAATTGTTCCCCATACCCTAACCTTATCTTAAACTCTAATCGTGCTTTACCGAAATCTAAATGGAAAACTTTCTACATTTTTTGTTCTGTCTTGTTCATAGCTTTTCATTAAGGATACAAATTAGTACACTAGTCACCCAGATTTGTCTTGGTATGTTTCACTCATTCATTCTGCACAGTGTCACTGTGATATCTCTTTCTGTAGTAAATGCAAATACTGTGTGCAAATGGTATTCACAGTCATGAAATAGCCATGAGCACAGATTTGCTTCATTATGGAAGATGACTTAGATTATGTTAATGGACTGGCAATGTGTCAGTGTGAGTTTATGTATGCATGGGTCTGCATGCATATGTGTATTTGTATGTCTTTGTGTTTATGTGTATATCTGTGTATATTTTGTGCATTTGTGTGTGAGCTCTGAAACTATATTGAAAGGTAATGTTTCTGAACTCCTTATTCAATGTGATTTTGCAGGAATCACTCTGCCCTGTGTGATCCCAGGCAATGCAGGTTTGAGGGGTAGACCTGGAGTAACAGGACGCCCAGGTAAGCTCTTTGTGCAGCAACATTGGTATGTTATATTACTGTGGTGTTTTCCAGACCAGTCCCTGTCTTTGATAACTATGCTAATCACTCAGTGAATGAGGCAACTTGTTGCCAACTCAGTCTTCATGTTATGTTGTTCAGTTTTCATTCAGATTTTCAATGCTGAAAGAAATGTTTGCAATGACGCTGTTTGCTCATTTGACCCCATTTGCATAACACAACCTGCTTGGGAAGAAACTTAATCTGGAAAAGGATTGCCCCTGGGCTGTATTACCTTATGAAAATGAATCCGTGCAGGCCCTAGGACATTATTTCACGTTACTAGAAGGCGTGAGGAATCTGTTATGCAGCACTGTGGGTTTCAGCCCCTTTGCAGTTTAAGAGTGGAACTTGGAGTATATCTTAACTCATAGTTTCTAAGAAAAATATCAGACAAGAAATGTTTTTCCAATTTGAATTTTGACATGGCTTGTAGGTCCAAAAGGTAGACCTGGCTTCTCAGGTAGTCCGGGACGACCAGGAATTGATGGACCAAAAGGACCCCCTGGAGATCCAGGCTTGTTGGGAGAACCAGGCCGACCAGGTATGTGCCTATCAAACACAATTGGCGTTATTTTCCAATATGCGTGGCTGTTGGCTATCTGTAAGCATTTGTAAGTTGGAATTTACTGAGTTTTTTTATTCATTCATGGTATTAAACTGTTACTGGCTCTAATTAGACATGGCATTTATTGGCCATCCTTCATTACCCAGAGGGCAGATAAGAGTCAATCATATTGCTGGATGTCTGGAGTCACATGTAGGCCAGAACAGGTAAGGATGACAGTTTCCTTCTCTAAAGGGCATTTTTTATTTGGGCAGTTGTATTCCTAACATTTTATAGTCTGGACGTACACAGTCAGTTTCATGAGGGGAAATTAATTTTCTAAATTAATTATAACACCATGAGTTAATGATAATTAATTGTACTTTTAGGACAGGCTTGGCTACCTTTGAGAAAGAGGTTGATAAATTTAGGCCTATGTAATTATATTCATTTATTCAGTTAACAGGATTATCTGCAATGAGATCACCATTTTCTGACAATCAACAATGGTTTCATGATCACCATTGGGCTCTTAATTCTAGATTTTTCTTGAATTTAAATTCTGCCCTGACAGGACTTGAATCTGGGTCACTGGAGCATCAACTGGTTCTCTGTATTAACAGTCCATGATAATACCACTAGGCCATCACCCCCTCCCTCTGTTTTATGGCAATCCCAGGTGGTCAAGGTAAAATGAAATGTGGGCAGAGACAGGTAGATGCATGTAAATGAGATGGTAGTATAGAGTGACATTGTTATCAGTAGCCATCAGTGTTGACCCTACCTTTGGACAGGGAGCATATTTTACAGGTTCCCAGAGTGTAGTGCTGAAAAAGCATAGCCTGTCAGACAGCATCAGAGCTGCAGGAGAATCAACATTCAGGCATAAGCCCTTCATCAGGAATTACTGGAGATCAGAGTTGAAGAATGTGGTGCTGGTAAAGCACAGCCTGTCAGGCAGCTTCTGAGGAGCAGGAGAATCGATGTTTCAGGCATAAGCCCTTTATCAGGAATAATCCTAATGAAGGGCTTATGCCTGAAATGTCGGTTCTCCTGCTCCTCGGATGTTGCCTGACCGGCTGTGCTTTTCCACTGCCACACTCTTGAACGCTGATCTCCAGCATCCTCAGTCCTCACTTTCTCCATATTTTACAGGCTGTACTTTACTAGTTGAATCACAATCCCAACCAACATTAGCCTCAATTCTGTCATGAGGTTTGTCCTGCCATAGCATTTCTTCAGTTGTGACCCTCCCAGGAGACAGCCAGTTCAGGAGCCCCATCCAATTACAAATGGTGATAGCTGTTTGGCAGGTCCACTGGGAGAGTACAACTCTATGACTCCATAAGTGGGGTAGGCAATAGACTGGCTGTGCCCTGGTCAGTCTCACCTGTATACTATAAGCATGTGGTTTTGAGACAGCATGCGAAGCAGTGACAACTTTAAAATACTACAGCAGGGATTTAGAAAAAGTAACAAATATCCTGTCCAATACTCTTCATTGGTTGTTGCTCAAAATATAATCAAATGGATGGAAACTCTGTGGACATAGCCTGGCTCTTTAAATTGCTCAGTGTGATTTTCACTTGCTCCCCAGTGTAAAACACAAGCGATGAAATGATTTCAGAATGATTTAAACAAGATTGAACCCAAAAACCATGTTGTTGGTCAGATGTCTGGGTATCTGTCACTGGAAAGAGATCTGCTCTATGTCTCTCGATTGGCTCCATCAGTGATTTTGCAATGTCTTACAAGGGACAGGAGCATAGGTCATGAACAGCAGAGGTCAGGGAGTCAAAAAGGCAAGGATGATGCATGGGAATGCAATTCTACCTCTTTCCTGACTGATGGGAAAGATTTCCAATTCTGGAAACCTGCAGCCACTGTCGAATGGAAGCTTCCATATTGGAGCCATAGCCCTGCTGCTCAACAGCCCATCACCTAAGAGGACACATCTGTAAATGACACCTTAGATCCAGATGCAGTGATGTCCTTTTCTGGTTGGACCAAAGTGTCTGTTTCCATGCTGTGTGATTCTATGATTGCATTCCTCAAAACGGCCACGCTGGAACTGAAACATCCAAAATAACACTCTGCCTGTGCACTATGAATACTGATTTCTTTTTAGCTGCGCAAAACTGTTGCTGATGAGGAAGGCGACAACTTGACAGGATTGCAAGTGGGTAACATGAAAGATTTATGTTCTAGAATGTTCTGAATCATATTCTCGTGGAAAACACTTTAACGTTTGGCAGAATTCACTTACTGCACCCTTAATTGTTTTGGAGTGCACTGTGATTCTGCAATGAAATCATCGATGGTAGTGATCCAAAGGAGTTCTCATTTACAACCAACCTGCTACTGATTTAGTGAGTGAGATTGAGAACAGGTTTAAACTGGCAATGTGGCAAGTTTGTTTCTCGGGACTCAATCTGGATGGGAGAGATTAGGAGGCAACTCTGAAAACACATTTGTAAATAGTGTGTGAGGTGAAATTCCTCATGTGTTCCTGCCTCAGAGCGATCTAGCCAAAGGCAGAATCTCTATGGCAGCAGTCTGAACTGAATAGCCAATTAATGAGCCTACTCGAGGAAGGGTGATGGGATCTTCTTATCACCAGAGGGTTCCCAAGCTGAGGTTGGTGCCTGTCATCCAAATGGAGGCTATGTGCCATTATTAGGCCAGATACTGCTCAGTGCCACCTCTCACTTATCCAAGTGGCTCTCTCCTGGGGCACGTTGGCAACAATTCCAAGGGTCACTCTTCACCATGATGACTCAACAGCTGCCAGTCAACGTGAGGCAAGTAGCCAATCAAATCAATTACTGAGGCATGTCACTTTGTGCCTCTCCCATCCTGACATGGGTGGCATGGTGGCTTAGAGGGTGGCATGGTGGCTCAGTGGCTAGCACCATTGCCTCACAGTGCCTGGGACCCGGGTTGGATTTCAGCCTCGGGCGACTGCCTCTGTGGAGTTTGCAAGTTCTCCCTGTGTCTGCGTGAGTTTCCTCTGAGTGCTCTAGTTTCGTTCCACAGCCCAAAGATGTGCAGGTTAGGTAATATGGCCATTCTAAATTTCCCATAGTGTTCAGAGATGTGCAGGTTAGGTGTATTGGTCAGAGGAAATGTAGAGTAATAGGGTAGGGGAATGGGCCTGGGTGGGTTACTCTTTGGAGGGTTGGTGTGGACTTGTTGATTCAAATGACCTGTTTCTATACTCTAGGAATTCTATGGTTCTTCTATGATGATTTGAGTGTTGTTGGGACAGTCGCTGCTGTTTTCAGCCTCTATGTTTTGGGTCTCCAGTGTTCATTGTCTTTGCCCTGTTGAGGGGGACGTGATTGAGGTGAGGTTACATAGTGAAGATAAGTGGGCGGCACGGTGGCACAGTGGTTAGCACTGCTGCCTCACAGCGCCAGAGACCTGGGTTCAATTCCTACCTCAGGCGACTGACTGTGTGGAGTTTGCACATTGTCTGCGTGGGTTTCCTCTGGTTGTTCCGGTTTCCTCCCACAGTCCAAAGATGTGCAGGTCAGGTGAATTGGCCATGTTAAATTGCCTGTAGTGTTAGGTGAAGGGGTAAATGTATGGGTGGGTTGCGGGTCGGTGTGGACTTGTTGGGCCGAAGGGCCTGTTTCCACACTATAAGTAATCTAATAATGGCACTGACCGTTGTTACTTTTTGAACTGTTGACAGTGATGTCACTTTTGCTCTTGTCCAACATCAGTGTTGGAAGACAGAATTGTGTAACCTGCTCTCGTGTCATGCTGAGGGGTGGCAGCAGGTAGGTTGAAGATGAGTGAAGTACAACACTGATGAAATGATTTCCAAGAAACTGGCAGTCATTTCTCAATCAGTGATAGTCCCGTCTGAAAAAATCGGCTTTGAATATCCTGACTGTGACAGGAGCTTTTGTGTTCAAATGTCCAACCACCATGATCCAGGCAGAGGGCTGACAGGTAGAGAAACAAGTGACCTATCTGGGAAAGTAAGAATCCAGAGTGAAAGAAACTCAGAATTGCCTATTTAATTGTGTTAATAATTCGAAGCGAGGTCCCCATCCTTCTTGGAACCTGTCCAGGGGAATCCTGGAATGGTATCCAAACTCAATGCTAATTTCAGGAAATTTAACTTTCTGTGACATACAAGCCCACCTTCTCTTGGCTAAGAAAACTCTGCCCCTCTCCCCAAGAAGCCCATTTGGTTTCTAGCCACGAGCTTGGACAATTACAGGCAATGTCAGAAATCCTGCCTTGTCCATGGCATGAATTAGATTAGATTCCCTACAGTGTGGAAACAGGCCCTTCAGTCCAACCAGTCCACACCAACCCTCCGAAGAGTAAGCCACCCTGACCCATTTCCTTCTGACTAATGCACCTAACACTATGGGCAACTTAGCATGGCCAATTCACCTGGCATGCACATCTTTCGACTATTGGAGGAAACCCACACAGACACTGGGAGAATGTGCAAACTCCACACAGGCAGTCACCCGAGGCTGGGATCGAACCTGGGACCCTGGTGTTGTGAGGTAGCAGTGCTAACCATTGAGCCACTGTGCCACCCCAATTTATCTCAAATGAATGCTTGGAGTCCTCTGATGGCTTTTTCCTGTTCATTAGTCAGGGAGAGAGTTAAATTGAGAATGTAACTTTTGATCAAAAACATTTTTGCTTTATGATTTATCATAAAAATTATATTTGGCTCAGTGTACTATCTGAAGTAGCTGCTGTGCAATTATGGCATCAATTTCTGTAGATCTTCCAAAATGTTTGACCCCATATTTGGTTCCTACCAATGCCTGTCTCTCCACTAAAATTGGAAGATTATCACAGTCTTGTCACTTTTTTGATGTGTATACACGAGGAAGTAGTTTTTCAATATTTGTCTAAGAATAAGTTTCTAGAGAGTTGCACTAACCAATATTTTTGCATGTTGAACAACATATTTTAATCATTCACAGGATGAAGGCATTGCTGGCTGGACAAACATTTATTGCCAATCTCTAATTACCAGAGGCCATTTGAGAGTCAACTAAATTCCACCATCTGCCTTGGTGATAAAACCAAAGTCCTGCAAACAGTACCTGAGTATCTGGATTAATAGTTTAGTGATAATGCCATTAGACCATTACCTCCCCACCACATTACTAGATTAAAGTATCTGCCTTCAAATTTTCCATAAGTGCTGCAATTGTCAGGAGGGCATCTTGTGTTGTAAAGCCGAGCAACCTGACCTCTGAACCAGAGACTCTGTGATTGAGTGGTTCTAGAAGGCGCATTCATGACGTGGCCAATCAGATTGAGTATCATCGTAAAGAATCATGCGAAAGGCAGGTGGTATGAGTAGGAAAGGTTTGAGGTTAGCCATATTATGGAAAGATATTGGAGCCTCATTCATCACTATTCAAGGCCTCCAAACTGCAACATGCACGTCAAAGGGTGTGTTGCCACAGCATCCAGCCTCCTTGAGTGATCTGTAACACACCACCACTCTCATTCATTTCTTACAAGGTGCTCCTTGACTTATCTCCGGTTTAACCTTTACAGGGTTTCCTGGACCACCAGGTGACCAGGGACGGCCTGGTCTCCCTGGACTGGATGGAAATGAAGGTTCTCCTGGAAAACGGGGTACCCCAGGATTTCCAGGTCAGAAGGGACGCCCAGGTGATGTGTATGGTGCAGAAAGAGGTGCCCCAGGACAACCAGGTCCAAGTGGAAAACCAGGATTGAAAGGATTTCCTGGAGATATTGGGTTTCCAGGAGCCAAAGGTAAAGTTTGCTTAAAATTAAAACTAATCCTGCCTCAAGACTTTTAATTATTACTGAAACTTCCTTGGAGATTTGGTCTTTGAGTTAATGTGCAGTTAACTGAAAATTAGTTATAGATTGGTTTCAACCTATTCTTGTGCCTGAAATAGGTCAGATGTCAGGAGCACAAGCCAGATTACTGAGACCCTGAAATTTTCCTTGTTGGTTTCTCCTCCTCTGCACTCCTCCTCTGCATCTCCCCCTCTGTACTCCCCCAAATACTCCCCAATGCATCTCCTGCTCTGAATCTCCCTCCCTGCACTCCCCCTCAGCATTGCCTGCTCTGCACCTCCCGCTCTGCACCTCCCGCTCTGCACCTCCCCCTCTTCACCTCCCCCTCTTCACCTCCCCCCTCTTCACCTCCCCCTCTTCACCTCCCCCTCTGCACCTCTCCCTCTGCATCTCTCCTTCTGCATCACCCCCTTGGCATCACCCCCTCGGCATCACTGTCTTTGCACCTCCCCCTCTGCACCTCCCCCTCTGCACCTCCCCCTCTGCACTTCCCCCTCTGCACTTCCCCCTCTGCATCTCCCCCTCTACATCTCCTGCTCTGCATCTCCCCCTCTGCATCCCCTGCTCTTTTTTTCCTCCACAGCAGCTCCCACTCTGCATCTCCCGCTCTGCATCTCCCCCTCTGTATCTCCCCCTATGTATCTTCCCCTCTGCACTTACAACTCTGCATCTCACACTCTGCGTCTCCCCCTCTGTGTCTCCCCCTCTGCATTTCCCCCTCTGCATCCCGCTCTGCACTTCCCCCTCTGCATCTCCCCCTCTACATCTCCCCCTCTGCATCACCCCCCTGCATTACCCCCTCTGCATCTCCTGCTCTGCGTCTCCCGCTCAGCGTCTCCCACTCTGCATCTCCCGCTTTGCATCGCCCCCCTGCATCGCCACCCCTGCATTGCTCCCTCTGCATCTCCCCCTCTGCATCTCCTGCTCTGTTTTTCCTCTACTGCATCTCCCGCTCTGCATCTCTCCCTCTGTATCTCCCTCTATGTATCTTCCCCTCTGCACTTACAACTCTGCGTCTCCCCCTCTGCGTCTCCCCCTCTGCATCCCCTCTGCACTTCCCCCTCTGCATCTCCCCCTCTGTATCTCCCCCTCTGTATTTGCCCCTCTGCACCTCCCCCTCTGCACCTCCCCCTCTGTATCTCCCCCTCTGTATCTCCCCCTCTGCACCTCCCCCTCTGCACCTCCCCCTCTGCACCTCCCCCTCTGCACCTCCCCCTCATGCACCTCCCCCTCTGCACGTCCCCCTCTGTTTCTCCTCCTCTGTATCTCCCTCTCTGCATCTCCTGCTCTGCATCTCCCTCTTTGCATCTCCCTCTCTGCATCTCCCTCTCTGCATCTCCCTCTCTGCATCTCCCTCTCTGCATCTCTCGCTCTGTATCTCCCCCTCTGTATCTCCCTCTCTGTATTTCCCCCTTTGTATCTTCTCCTAAGTAACTCCAACTCTGTAACTCCCACTCTGTATTTCCCCCTCTGTATCTCCTGCTCTGTATTTTTCGCTCTGTGTCTACCCCTCCTGTTTCTCCCTCTCTGTTTCTCCCTCTATCTCCTTTTCTGTTTCTCCCCCTCTGTTCTCCAGCTCTGTATCTCCCACTCTGTTTCTCCCCCTCTATTTCTTACCCTGTGTTTCTCCAACCCCAAATTGGCCTTTGGTCATGTTACACAATTATGGCAAACTGTGGAAAAAAGGTCAACATCCAGAGGCAGCTCGCTGATTGTCTGGCCCATTTAGTTGGACTGGCAATGGACTCTCAGATTGGTATTGGAAGGGTGGAGGTCAGTTTTGTGAGTGAATTTGGTCTTAAGCAGGCCTGCTCAAGGACCTTCTAAAAGCTGTTGACAAATTGTTATATCCCTTCCAAGCAGATCTTCACAAGGAGTCAGGTAGGAAAGTCCTGGTGACAAAATTGATCCACCTCAACCCATTTGCCTCATGTGACCTCCTTTCTTGAGCTACGCATTCTGCAATGACACATTGTGTGATAAAGTTAATTTTTAAATGAAATTTTTCTCACAAGTTAAGAATTAAGCCTTGAGCTTAGTCCATTCCTTTTAAAGTCGAAAGCATTTTTCTTCCAGGTGTTGATGGTCGACCAGGATTTTCAAGTCAAAAAGGTGAAAGAGGAAATCCCGGCTACCCTGGCTCTCAAGGCTTGCCTGGTCCCCCAGGCCCGAATGGACCAGGTGTCATACCTGGTTTCCCAGGAGAAATGGGAAGGCCCGGTGAGCTTGGACAACCAGGTAAGTCACTGAATGACTGGCTGCAACTGAAACTCATTCATCAAGCTCGACTACCATAAACAGTTGTCAGACGCTAGTAACGATCAAATTGCATGCAATTCAGTTGAATGGAATGACCAACAATGGGAAAGTGTGAGGATTAAACCTGTATAAGTATTGCCTGTAGGGTCTGCTGCTTTGGGATTAAAGGTCAGAGTATTTGCAAACAAAATGCACAACACCATGTTTCATGATGAACGAATACACGGTTCCAAATTAATTCTCAGGTCTGCAGCTTCAGTTCAAGTTGTACAGTTCAGTTGTCACCACTAGGTGTTGCTTGTGAGCTCTATTGAAAACAAGAGCATATGATCTTAAAATGCCCAGTCCACGAAGAATCCATCCCTGATCTCAAAGTTCTGAATTTTAACACCTCGAATACTTTTCACATACATTTTTTTCTGCTTTATTGTTAATTCCATTTCCATCCAATGCCACCTTATAAGCTGGCCTGTTTGGAGTGAATTCTTTACCTGGCAGAGCGAGACAGGTTACCCTATGTGTTTCTTGGTGTTTGACCTTAGTAATGCTTTGCATTGGATGGCAGCTGGAGATTGGTGGCCATTGTCTACTGCACTCTGATTAAAACAGAGTGAGAGCCTTTTCAGGGGACCCTTGAACTGTGGGGAGGTGTTGTTTCAAAGTAAGGGGTTGTCCGCTTAAGACGCAGATAGAGAGCAATATCTCCTCTGAGGGTGTGAATTTGTGTGGTTTATTCCCACTCCTGTTTCTTTTACTCTCATGTTAACTCTCTTTTCCAGGCCGGAAAGGCTAGAGGAAACCAGAATGGTGCAGACAGGATTTCACGATGTATCTTCCTTACTGTTCAAGGATAGGGTAGAATACAGAACGAGGAGACCAATCTGAAACCAGGGGTCATTCTTTATGTGGAACAGCAGAATGATTTGAGCTATCCCCAACTATAGTGAGTGATAGAGTATTCTGGATTTTTCATCCATTATTCTCCTCCAACAGGGATTTTCAAAGAGTTCTGGTTACAGGTTTTCTTCGCAATTACAACATTTAAAAGGCACCTGGATGGATGGAGAGATCACCACCCTTCAGGCACTCTGCCTGTATTCCTGATGAAGGGCTTTTGCCCAAAATGTCGATTTTCCTGCTCCTTGGATGCTGCCTGACCTGCTGTGCTTTTCCAGCACCCCTCTAATCTTAGAGGGATATGGGTCAAATGCTGGCAAATGGGACTGGACCACATGGGGCAGCACATTGGCTCAGTGGTTAGCACTGCTGCCTCATAGCACCAGGAACCTGGGTTCATTTCCACCTTCAGGCTACTGTCTGAATGGAGTTTGCATGTTCTCCCCACATCTGCGTGGGTTTCCTCCAGGTGCTCTGGTTTCCTCTCACAGTCAAAAAACATGCAGGTTAGATGGATTGGCCATGCTAAATTGCCCATTGTGTCCAGGGATATGTAGGTTAGCGGCAGTGTTACAAGGATGGGTTTGGGTGAGATGCCTTCAAAGGATTGGTATGAACTTGTTGAGCCGAATGACCTGCTTTCACACTGTATGGATTCTGTTGTGTGAATATCAGTTTGGGATATTTTGGTTGAAATGGACAATCTGGACTGAAGGGTGTGTTTCCATTCAGTATGATTCTATGACTCCAAGTCCTCTCAGTGTCTTACCAAAATCCACATATAGGAGTCAGTAATGACATGGTGTATAGTGAACTGTGTCAGGAGCCTTTTTTTCCCCTCTTTTGCTGCTTGTGGTGGAACTTGAGTGCTTCAATGTGAGTATTTATTGGTCATGGCCAATAAATTGTTGCTGCCCTTCTCTGCCTGAGGAAAGCACATTGCAATCACAGACAACACTGGGGCTTGCTCTTGCTGCTTTCTGGTTCAGGGGTCAGGATCGCAATTTATTTGAGATAACGGTTCACTTGATTGCTTGATTTTGGGGGGAGGGGATCAGTTTCATCTCTTGATATATTTTAAGAGGGAAATTCTTCCTTTTTTTTATCTGACTCTTTCTGTTCATCTGTTCACACATGTTATATTTTTCCATGCTTCTGTTCCATTCATCACCCACCAACTTTCCACATCTGGTCTCAATCGAATTGGGTGTGGTTACTGCATGTAGGCTGCGAAGGTGAGAGGGAGTTGCCTCTAGCATTAAGCGAAATGGCCTAACACTTCTGCTTTATCAAGCTTTGATGTTGCTGTAATCATTCTGTCTGCAGAGTGGAGTCTGCTCATTATAGCTCCATTGTACATTCAAGATTTTTCGAGAGGTACATTCTCTGCCTCTTCGATATGCTCAAAAGCATGGTGGAGTTTGCTGAGGAATTGCAGTTTTAAAATGACAGTTTGGGATTGGGAAAAAAGAGAGTCAGAGAGATGCTCATCACCTTACCAGGTGTAAGAAAAAGAGTTGCAAAGAAATATTCCATTATTACTGTGAGGTAATTTAAAAACAAACACAAAACACACTTCTTGTACGTTCATTAGAAGAAAAACAGGTAACAGAAAGGGATTGGGACTTGGTACTTTTGACCATAAGGGTTTGGAGAAACTCTCTCAAATTATTTTTCAAATAAACAAAATTAGCTTGATTCTTGAAAATTGAACTGAAAGTTGAGTCACCGTTTTGATTTTTTTAAGCCAGTTTTAAAATTCATAATGTTTCAAATTTTCCCCCCAAACAATGAGCAGGCTCCACTGTAATTGTGCTTGTGGCTGAAGCTATACCAGTGGGTGGTCAACCACAGCAGTGAACATGTGGTTAATGTATAATCTTCAGTTACCACCAGACTATTGATGTGATGCTTGTTTTCAAACTGTTCTAGCTTCTTAACATAACAGCTTAAATATCTGTGGTAGTGGTAGTGTTGTCTGGTATGGTGATATTCACACTCGTTCGAACAAAGAAGCTGTCACTTTTATGATTTCAAAATTCTTTTTTGTAGCTGAATGATTTTCAAAATGTTTGCAGATTTAAGAGAATCAAGTGTGCTTTTTTTTTACCCAAGGCATTGCCGTTAGGCAGGTGATCACCTCCTTGATTCAGGCAGTGGCTCAGCCAGTAATATATTCAATACACTTGATCTTTCCTTACTTTTGGAGATTGTTTAGTGTTCCCTCAGTATTTTAGTTTTGCTAATGTGATTAAACTTGGCACAAAGGATGAGGCTCTGAATATAATTCCTGCCACGAGTGGTATTCAGCGCGAAAGTACTATCTTCACTGCTCCTGTTCTGAAGCGTAATGATAATGTTTTACAAATGCGAGTGCCTGACCAAAGGAGTTGTCATTCTTAATGTTTGAAGATATACAGTGAGTGTTGCTATGTGAGTGAACTCAGTCCTGTCTCCCCAGTATTCTTCATTCTCATTAACGTTGTGTTGCAAAAAAGGTTTGTGCGCCCCAGCTCCCTCGCCCAGGATACCCACTTGATGATCTAGGTGAAAGTGAGGACTGCAAATGCTGGAGATCAGAGTCAGGATTAGAGTGGTGCTGGTAAAGCACAGCAGGTCTGGCAGCATCTGTCATTCCTGATGAAGAGCTTTTGCCCGAAATGTCGATTTTCCTGCTCCTCGGATGCTGCCTGACCTGATGTGCTTTTCCAGCACCACTCTAACCTTGACTCCCTTGATGATCTAGTTGAAACTCAGCACAGAGCAGAATCGAATCTGGATATTTGACATCAGGCATGTTAATATGCCAACAGAGTTAGTCTACACCTCTCGACATTATGAGTGGAGTATGAAACTGAACAGGGTTTGTTTTCCTTTAATCTCTGAGTGTTATTAAAAAGCTGTTTTCTAATTTTGCATTCCTAAGAGAGACCTGGGTGAGCACATTAGATACTCAGGCATATAAACATTTGCAGCATATTTCACATTTCTGAATGTGGGCTTATCTTGAGAACAGCAAGTCAGAAAACCATCTTTTTAATTTTATACTGCTACAATTAAAGAGCATACACAGGGCTACACTCCCAGCATAAACACAGGCAAAGTATTGTGGCTATGATGTTTGTAAACCAACCACCAACCAATATAAACCTGTTTTCCATTTGATCTCATAATTTAAAGCCTGCTTTTACAATATCCCATTTTACAATATTTGAGCAAGTTCGTAAAATTTACTTGATTAAATCAGATTCGGACCCATCCTGTAAGTGAGATATATCACCAACTAACATGATTTTAGTGCTTTGTTTTTTGCCATTTCTGGGCAGGAAGCAGGGCCACCACTTTAATTCTCATGTGCAAAGTTCAGTAAACCAATGTCAGATTTTCCTCTGGGTTGGGCCCTTTCTCAGGGAAGTCTGTTCTGAATGGACCCAATCCTGTAAATAGTAAATGTTTGAAGAATGTACATTGCCAGATCCTTGGCCAGATAGTGTCTAGTTCAAAGAAACTCTTGTCTCCTTGTTCCAGAGATATAAAATTGGCTATAAAACTTTGCCACCACCCTATATACCTTTGCTGCATGTTACAGATCCCATTGGGCATTTGAATTGCAGTGGCTACATGCATTTTTACAGGGATATTGTATCCTGGAGCTGTGGGTAGTGATGGTTGAGGCTCCAAATTTGTTTCCATTTTCATGACTAACCAGGACCCTGCCCTACCCTTACCATTTGCTAGTAGTGTGTTGTGGAAAGTTGATAATCAAACTTTAGGCCACGTTATGAATGTACTTTCCTTGGCCAGTCAGCTTTGGGTTGGGATTTAAACCCAGATCTTCCAGCCCAGAGGTGTGGACACTACCCTCTGCCACGCAAGACCTCTAACATCTTTAATGTGTTCTTCCTACAATAAGACATGTTGACTCAACCTTATTTTACCATGCACTTCCAAGTTCTCTGCAATCTCATCCGGAACATTGGATGCTAAAATTTTGCCAAAGCCAAGGTCATTCTAACCAGCCTATAGTTTTCTGTCTTCTGCTTCCTCCCTTCTGAAACAGTGACACTCTTGGCTCTAGTGATTCTTGAAAGATCACACCAATGCCTCTACAATCTCTTCAGCCGCCTCGTCTAGAAATCTAGGCTGTAATTCCTCTGGGCTAGGTGATTTATCTAGCTTTGGTCCTTTCAGTTTCCTCAGTACTTTCTCCTCAGCAATGGGCACAACATTCACCTCTGCCCCCTGATTCCCTCGAACATTCTGGTACACTACTGGGGTCCTCCATTGTGAAAATTGATGCAAAGTACCTATCCAGTTCATCCACTATTACTGCTTCTCTAGCCTCATTATCCAATGGTCCAATGTCCACTTGGCCTCTCTCATACCTGTTAGATGTCTAAAAAAAATTGCAGTCTTTTATTATATCATGAGCTATTTTATATTCTCCATGTTTATTTTTTTATATTGTCCTCTGCAGGTTTTAAAGGCTTCCCATTAATCTTCACCACATTATATGCTTTTTTTACTGCTTTTATACCGTCCCTGACTTCCTTTGTCAGCCACAGTTACCTCATCCTCCTTTTAGTGTCTTTATTTTTCCTTTGGGGTGAATTTCTGCTGTGTCTCCTGAATTACTCCGCGGTCTGCATTGACTGACCCCCTTCTGTTAGTTGTCCCCTTGTCTGCTGTGCTTGAGGTTAGATTCCTGACCCTTTCCATACTCTTTGTCCTATTATTTGTTCTGAAAACTTTAACAATCTCCGTTGAGCCTTCTCCACTTTAATTTTTTCCATAATTTTCCATGCAACTAAGCCTTTTTAGTTTAAAGTCCTACCAGTTGTCATTTACGATGATGACCTGATAAGGACTCCCCTTTGCCCTGAGCACTTGTTGCTATACCTTATTTATGTGTACTGATATTTACATTCTGTCAGTCACTTTTGGCCAGAAGTACTCATGAAATCAGGATGACTGTTGTATACTCGTCCGTCTTCATCTGAAGGTTAGTTTATTATTATTTCGAAGAGCAAAACTTACTTTCCCAGACAGTGCATGAACAAGAGGGTCCATTTGCCCACAGAAATCTTTGCCTTCCAGTCAATGGAGCATCATAATCTCGGTGTAAGTTGCTGAAGAAGTCTTGTGGAGCAGTAGTAGTGTCCCTGCCTCTTTGCCAGATGGGTTCTGGGTTCAAATGCCATCTGCCTTAGAGTTATGTGAGAACAGGTTTACGTTTTTACATGTTATTTTGGATGCTCTTCTGGCGCATTAGAGTGTCCCCACCTCTGGGTTAGAAGACTGGGGCTCATTTCCCACCTGCTCCTGAGTTAGCTCAAAGCACATATGAACAGGTTGTTTGACAATAGCTCCTAGTTTGTTGCTGATAGATTTGTATTGGCTCATTTGCTGTTACTGGGGGAGGTGATTAAATATCAAGATAAGTTTGTGTTTTGAGAAGGACTAATATTGTTTGTGAAGGAAAGTATTACCCTAAGTTTTTGTAGTTTATTTGAATGATCCAGCACAGTAATCCCTTTGTTGGAAAATGTTGTTTCATTCTCTCGTAGATAGGCTAAAATATTGTTTCTAATTTCTTGTAGGCCCAATCTCTGGTACTGAGCATTTGAGAAGCAACAAACACTTGGTCTGAAATATGATCAGGCATTAGTCAAACTTTCTGTTTGTATCCTTCAACTTAAACATGAAGTGGCAAGTATGAACTGTAATCAGATGGACCAAAAGGTGCCAGGATTGATCCTAGTCCGTGCTGAGTTAGCTCATGTTATCAGAGGTTGTGGTCAGAGCAAGCTGTTCCTCTGTAGAAAGGGAACTGAACATAATGTTTTGCATTCCTGCCTTGTTGCTGAATTGAACTGATGGGCTGACAAGTGAATCACAAGTTAAGAAATTTGACTGTCCATCTTTAAAACATTTAAAAGAAACAGGTTAAAGTCCTTTTCTAAAATAGGCTTAATTTCAACATTTATATTTAACCTAGCTCAAACCCAATTCCAATTTAAGCTCTTAAAAGTAATGACATCGTACCCTGAATATAGCAATATACACTAATCATGAATACATGCAATAAATGCTACTAGATGCACATTTTGTTTGTAGACAATGTATTTCTTCAGCTTGTCACTTCATTTGATGACTAAATGCTATTTCCTTTGAAAAGTGGAAATATTGAACCAGTGAATGACCCTTCTGAGACTTTATTTTCATTGGATTTCTTACTCATTTTTTAAAAGACTTTCAGATTCATTTTTTGTATTTTTCTTTACTTATCCCAAGAGATGCGGTCATTGCTGGGGAAAGGGAAGCGAGTGTATTGTCATTATGTGGCAGACATTATGAATGTGGGCCAGGGATTATAGACCAGCTGGTCCTTTACTGCTTCTCATTTTCACACACTCAAGTGTACAGTATGGCACTGAGGAATGGCATGGGATGAAGTTCTGTGCCTATTACATCCATATACCTGCTATCTATTAGAAATCTCAATGGATGTGTACTTGGGTGGACTTGTGTTTTCAGCATTCCTTCAACTTAAACATGAAGTGACAAGTATGAACTGTAATCAGATGGACCAAAAGGTGCCAGGTTTGATCCTAGTCTGTGCTGAGTTAGCTCATGTTATCAGAGGTTGTGGTCAGAGCAAGCTGTTCCTCTGTTCCTGAGAGAGTAGAGGTCAGTCACCGTTTCTGTGTGCTTTGAAATGGACTCACTTGTCAACACTCTCTCGCTGGGTTTAATATAGGGAACGACAAAAGAATGAGGTGCTGGGGGATGGTTGGTGTCTGGTGATATTACACTCTTGAGTTCAGGGGGGTATGGCCTAATAGCTAAGAGTATTTAATAGCACAGTTTGAAAGGGAAGAAAACAAAAGACTTAGATTTTGCTAGTGTCTTTCACTAACTCAGAACGTGTTTGAGAATTAAACGCTCAGTAGAACACAATGTCAAACAGTCACCGCAGAGCGAGTGGATTTTGTCACCCCAGCAAATGCTAACCCATTAAACCAGAAAGTAAAACGAAAAACGCTGCCTACCTTAGTTGCTTCATCGCTTTGCAGTAGTTGAAAATGTTGAATCTTTTCCACCTTTTGTTATCCTCAAATCTTGAAATTGAAAGGTTAATGGTCTTTTCTGCAGGTTTTCCTGGACCAAAAGGTTCAGCTGGAGATCGTGGACCCCCAGGTCCAGCGGGTATGAAGGGATTTCCAGGATTTCCGGGAGATAGAGGTCTCCCTGGATCACCAGGCCGCCCTGGTCCTCCAGGAGAACCTGGTCGTCGAGCTCAATTTAACCGATATGGATTGAAAGGTACACAATTTGTTTCTGCTCTAACAGGTTTATTATTAATTGTAGCAGTACTATTTGTAATTCAGCAAATATTTTTGAGGTTTTAGAGTTTAAGGAGGTAAAGTTCAGTAAAGGAATTAAGGGTTATGGTGAGCGGGTGGGAAGTGCAGCTGAGTGCAGAAAATAGAGCAGCCATGATCACATGCTTTCCCCCCTCTGTCATCCAGACAGCCCTCCACTGCACCACCTCCATTCCCCATTCCACTGCTCTAATCCAGCCCACCCCCCTCCAAATGCAACAAGGACAGAGACCCCCTTGTCCTCACCTATTATCTCACCAGCCTCAGCATCCAATGCATCATCTTAGATTAGATACCCTACAGTATAGAAACAGGCCCTTTGGCCTAACTAGTCCACACTGACCCTCCGAAGAGTAATCCGCCCAGATCCATTCCCCTCAATTTACCCCTGACTAATGCACCTAACACTATGGGCAATTTAGCATGGCCATTTCACCTGACCTGCACATCTTTGGACTGTGCGAGGAAACTGGAGCACCCAGAGGAAACCCATGCAGACACAGGGAGAATGTGCAAACTCCACTGACAGTTACCCGAGATGGGAATTGAAACCAGGTCCCTGGTGCTGTGAGGCAGCGGTGCTAACCACTGAGCCACCAGGCTGCCCCTCATCCTTAAACATTTCTGCCAACTCCAACTAGACCTCACCATCAAGAAAATCTTCCACTCTCCACCCCTCTCTGCCTGCCGCAAGGACTGTTCCCATCGACAGTCCTTGGTTTGCGCTATTCTCCCCACCAACTCCCCGAACCCCCAAGCATCTTCCCCTGCAACCAGAAAAGATGCAAAACCTGCCAGTACAATCCCCCTCTCACCTCCATCCAGGGCCCCAACCAGTCTTTCCAGGTGAGACAGAGGTTCACCTGCCTCTCTTCCAACCTAGTTTACTACATCAGGTGCTCCTGATGTGGTCTTCTCTACATTGGGGAGATCAAATGTAAACTTAGGGAACGGTTCACCGATCATCGCAGCCGGCCCTCAGGGGCCAACTGGACCTCCCAGTCATCGCCCATTTTAATTTCCCTTCCCACTCCCTTTCCGACATAACCATCCTTGGCCTCCTCCATTGCCACAATGAATCATGCTTTAAATTGGAGAAACCATACCTCATCTTCCACCCGGGTGGCCTATAGCCCGGAGGACTCAGCATTGAGTTTTCCAATTTCAAATAACCTCCCTTCCCTTCCCCCGACTCCCTTCCCAGCCCTTCCCCATCCCTTCCACTGCTCCCTGCCACTAACCGGATTCATTCCTCCCACTGTACCCACCAGGTTGTACCCACTGCCTGTCTTCACCTATCCCCACCTCACCACCCTGCCCCTGCTACCCCCTTTATCTGCAGCTCCCTCCCACACCCACCCCGACTCCTGAAGAAGGGTTACACCTAAAAAGTCGACTTCTCCAACTCCTGGTGCTGTCTGGCTTCCAGCCTCCTGCCTGACTAACTTGGATTCCAGCATCTGCAGTTTCTTTGTCTCTAACCAATGATCTTATTGAATGGCGGAGCAGGCTCAAGGGACCAGATGTTCTATTCCTGCTCCTATATCTTATGTTCTTTCTTCTAATGCTGACTCTTGTGGCAAAACAAAATGGTGCAGGTCAGCGCAATATTGGCTACCCATCTTATAGCCCAAAGGAAGAAGAAAATCAAATTGCAAGAAAAGGAGGTGACACAAGCTTTGTCATGACTTTGAGTGATACCAAAACTCAGTTTAAGCCCACAGTTGCCCCAGATGTTTGAGTCTTTTCGTGTTTGTTTTACCTTTGGGCCTATGTGGTTGGTGTGAAGCGTTGTGATTGTCATGAGTTTGACTGCGTGTATAGCTTGGAGAAGATATAGGCGTCTGTCCTGATGTCAGGGCTAAGTAGAGCAAGGCTTTCAGGCAGAGGGAGCATTCCTCCACTTTACATAGAGTTCATCTGGGCAGTATGCATAATTTAGATAAACAGCACGGCATCGGTGCAAAACATTTTCATTTCCGCACCAACTGTGCCCTTTCACTTTCAGGGCTGTGAGCTCAAAAGCTGCTAGAGCACATGTACTTTAATGGAAGCAATAAGCTTTTCAAAGGAAATGCTCAGCGTTCATGTGGATATACTTGCTGACACCAATTTCTATCTTCAAATCACAGCTGGGAGTCAGACACCCATTGAAACTTGTGTTGCTTCTTCCATCACCTCTCTGAGAGGATTAACTGGATGGCGAAATCAGGCTGGGGCAAATTACTTCAATTCTATCACTAAACTTGTTGAGATCATTACAGACTAAGAACATCACCATCCTGTAATAAAGTAAATTTATTACAATGTTATAAAACATACTGATTTTGAGTTCTGATGAAACAGCCCCCGTATATCATGAGTACAAAGTGGCCTGAGTTTCAGTTCGAAAATGATACAAATTTTGGCATATGGCAAGAGTAACAAATGTCTAGAGCAATGTGAATATAGGTAGACCAATGGAAATACCCAGCTAGATAACAGGACTATTCTTCTGTTGAGACTGAAGTTTCAGTACTTTGTTGAAAAGTGTTTAAGGGAGCATTATATGCTGGTAGATTTGCCACACAAGTATTTCAGTACACGCGCATGGAAGTTGTCAGTGTCTGTATGTGGTTCTAGATACAACCTTTGAAGAGTTGGACAACTGGCCCACAACTGTCTGACACAAATATGTTTAGCTGAGATATGACACTGTATGGAATGAAATGAATTCACCAGACGGTTAATAGTCACCAATATGCATAGGATAAGATGTGTCTCATACGTTCCTGTTTTTGCCATGTTGCAGCAAATAACTTGTAAAAAAGGAAAGAGAGCATGTTTTGGACTTGGTGTACTATCTACTTTGTGCAGTTTTCTGTGTCTTTTTGATCTGTATCCTTTCTCAGGTTTGTACCTCATCCATGGACAAAGGTGGATGAAGTATCTTTTCTTTGTTCCATTCATTCCAGTGCTGTCACTTGTGTAGCTGATAAAATCAACGAGCTGAGTTGGCCAGGATCCATTTTCTCAGCGAATCTATTCACACACGTGCTGTACTTCAGCAGTTCTCTTGATTCTGCATTAGTTTAGTTTTTGTCCGTTATGAAAACTGACATCTGTGTGCATGTGTCCTCGTCCTCCACAAACATTCCATTTTTATGTGTTTGCGTGGAGCAGATGAAAAGTTCATCATCATTGCGTGCCTCCACAATTGGGCATTGTATGTCTCTTGTTGGCTCAGTATTTCCTAACCATATTGTTTCTGTTTTAATATTTACTAACTTTCCATTTCACTGCATAGAGTTTGGCCGCTGATTGATGTTTATACTGCATGTTCTTTTGTATCTTGATTTACCACAGGTGAGAAAGGCTCTCCTGGTGTGGTTGGCTTCCCAGGCATTCCTGGTCGACAAGGCCAGCCAGGCTTCGATGGAAGTAAAGGAGAAATGGGCAGCCCAGGTAGACCAGGCTTCCCCGGTTCCATAGGCAGGAAAGGAATGAAAGGTGAGCTGCAAATCCAAAGTTGTTTTACACTTCTGTCCCGCTTCCAAGTGGATGCCATTTCCATCAATTTGTTTCAGGTAGATAAATGACTAAGCTTTTTTGCTGGGACTGTCTTGAATGTTAAGTCAGATGGGCCCACAATGTAAGATGCAACATGTTTATAGCTTGTATTGTGCATACGTAAGGCAGCGTCTAAGGGGGTGATTTTAACTTTGTCAGACTTGTGGAAACTAGTTAATGTATCCAGGTTATTTGGCCACCTAGCCAGAGTCATGTTTCCATATTTTAAGGTGCTCTTTTGTGTGGGACATCCAGCAGTGCCCTTCTTGAAATCTGTAGATCAGTCTTCAATGATGTTACAGGCAATGTTTATCATAGAATCTCGAGAGTGTGGAAACAGACCATTTGGTCCATCAAGTCCACAAAGAGCATCCAACCCAGACCCACCCTTTGCTTATAATGCTACATTTCCCATGGCTAATCCATCTAGCCCACATATCCCTGGGCACAATGGGCAATTTCCTCATGGCCAGTCCACCTAATCTGCATATCTTTAGACTGTGGGAGGAAACTGGACCACCCAGAGGAAACCCACGCAGACACAGGGAGAGCGTGCAAACCCCACACAGACCGTCAGCTGAGGGTAGAATCGAACCCAGATCCCTGATGCTGTGAGGCAGCAGTGCTAACCACTAAGCCATCATGATGCTCTTCTAACCCTCTCCTCTTTGCAGTTCCTCTCCCCTCTGCCAATCCCGCAAATGAGGCTCTCCAGTGGCAGCCTCCTGTATTCAGACAGTGTGCTTCTGCCCATTGATGGAGAACAGCCTCACAGCATAGCAGGTGAGACCTGGGAGGTAAAACTTGCAGTCCTTAAATGAGCAATATCAGGGTGATCTACCTTGCCCCCAACTCCCTGAATCACAGCACTGGTTAAATCAAGGCTTAGAATTGATTTCACATTTATTGACAGAGATAAATCCTTCAGTGCCAAATGACAGAATGTTTTAGTTTCCTTTGTTTTCCCATGCTTGAGTGCAGTGCTCAGTTGTAGTCTGTCTCTGTATTGTTGTCTGATTAGAGATCAACAAATTTTTCATCAAATGTGAATTAAACATTTTTAACTACAAAGTTCAATCTACGTTAAGCATGGCCTCCAATCATTAAGCTAATGGGGAACTTATATATCATAAACTAATTTCAAGTTTTATCTAATTTGATTGGTTTGTGTTAATCAATGAATGTTCAGATATGTAATAATTTCTTTGACGATATTTGGACCAATTCTGAACCACTTTATAATTGAAACCAGTGTAACAGTGTCCAGCTTATGTGGCAAACTGTGATCTGCGCTTTGATTACATTTAGTGTCTTGGATTTCATGTGAATAATTTTGGTGAGACAGTTAAATTCCCACTCATGTCTGCAATTGGCTGTTCACCACTTGATGCCTTTGTTCTCCTCCAGGTGATAGGGGTGATGTTGGATTCCCTGGGCCCCCACCTCCTCTTGTAGGAGGCTTTCCAGGACCAAGAGGTGACCCTGGCAATCCTGGGAAACAAGGGTTTTCTGGGATGAGAGGTAATCTGTTTTAAATTTTAATATCATGCCATCTTGTCTGATTTTCAATGTATGTGGCATTTTGAGGTGGATGCATGCGGTACCTGTTATGATTTCAGTTGATAGTCGCACATTCTTGGATCCATTAACATGCAGTGTGCCAGTACATGCCTATTCATAGAGGCTTCAGAAAGTCTCA
Organism: Chiloscyllium punctatum; assembly: GCF_047496795.1. NCBI lineage: Eukaryota > Metazoa > Chordata > Chondrichthyes > Orectolobiformes > Hemiscylliidae > Chiloscyllium > Chiloscyllium punctatum. The sequence goes on from NC_092763.1 coordinate 66,514,392, forward strand.
GTTTAGGGTCTCAGGCCTCATTTACATCTTCATTCTGCCTGAGACACTAGTGCAGTTATAGTAAGGAGAGCAGCTATCAGTTCGGAGTGTGGAAGGAAGATCAGGTAACTGGGGCTGTGGGAGGGGGTGATGATCATTGAGATGTGGAGTTAGGGTTGGGGAATTGCGCGTCTGTTTCTCCTGACTTCACATACTGACAGAGAACTACAGAATGGAAGGAGGCCTTTTGGCCTATTGTGTCTTAATCCTGGAATTTCTTCCCTCATTGCATTGTGGGTCAACCCACTGCAGGATGGACTGGTTCAAGAAGGCAGCTCACCCCCCCCACCTTCTCAAGGGCAATTAGGGATGGACAATAAATGCTGGCCTGGCCAGTGATGCCCACATCCCAGAAATGAATAAAACAATCAGTGACTTATGTGCTCAAGTCCCATTATCCAGTCTTTGGCCCATAGCCTCATTTATTTCAGAACTTCAAATGCTCATCTAAATACTTCTTAAATATTGTGATAGTTCCTGCTTCTACCATCCTTTCAAGCAGTGAATTGCAGATACCCAGCACCCAAGCATTCCTTAAAACCACTCACCATAACACTTAATTTCTATACTTAAAACCTCCAGCTCCTAAAATTGATGCCTCCTCGTGATTGACATTTGTACGAAGGGGAAGGGCTTTCTTTTCATTCACAGGTTGAGGGTGTCTCTGGCTAGGCCAGCATTTATTGTCCATCGCTAAATTAAACCTTGCTGTGTAATTCAGCCCAGGTTGGAATTCAGTTTCCTTCCCTTAAAGGACATTAGTGAATCAGACAACTGACAAAGGATTCATGATCATTGTTCGAGTTTTGAATCCAGATAATTATTGAATTCAAATTCCATCATCGACTGTGGCAGGGTCTCTGGAATATTACTTGGGTCCCTGAAATAACGGTTCAACGATAAAACACGAGGCCATTACCTCCCCTGAGGTTTCTACTTATCTATGCCCTGCATAATTTTATACACCTCAAACAGGCTCCCCTTCCCCCCCACCCCCCAACCTCCCCCCCCCCCCCCCCCCCCCCCCCCGCCCCCCCCCCCCCCCGCCCTCAGGAAGAAAGACTGGACCTATCTACTCCTAGAGTGTGGTGAGGAAAAACTGCACACTATTCCAGCTGTGACTTAACTAGCATCTTGTACAGCTCTATTGTAATCTTGTTGTTTGTGAATCCAGTAATTAGACCTTACAAAGACAAGTATCCAATACATTTTTTCAGTGATATTAGTCATGTTATCTTCAAGGATCTGTGGACATGCACATAAGGACCCTCTGATCCTTTGTACTTCCCAAGGTCTTTCAGCTCATTGCGTATTCCACTGCCTTGTTAGTCCTTCAAAAATATATTACCTCCCACTTCCCCATGTTAAATTCCATTTATCATTGTTCTGCCTATCTGACCAGCCGTCAATACTGTCCTTTCGGTTAAGGCTTTCCTCGTCCTTATTTACCACACACACACCACCGATTTTCATGTTATTGTGAATGTACTGACGAGATCTCGTCAGAATTAAGGTGAGACCTGAGATGATGCACTATCACATGTAGAAAAATCTGAACACAGCCAGAAAGTAACTAGCAGGATTTGCTATTTGCCTTATCTGGAACAAGTATCATTAAGTTGAAAAGTGCTCAGAGACAACAGTGAGAATTACCTTTGATTGGAAGGCTGAAACAAGGAATATAACATGTAAAAGCATTCAAAGGGATTTCACAGACAATTAATGTGCTAATGTACTGTGCCACCTGCATCCTCCTCAGAAGTACTTCACTGTTTTGGGGGAAATTTAATTAATGTGTGGTTATAAATATTTAATTATAACTGATATCTTTACTTATGTGGTCAACACTTTGAATTAGCTTCAAAGCATGATGAAAACCCTGGAATTAATTTTGTGCTGTACATCTCTATGACTCTATGATGCCTAAGGGGTTCTTTCTGAAAGGATTAAATATTGGCTTCCTCATTCATACTCGCCTTTTAATCTTGTGATTTGCTGGTTTCAATGACATGGACAAGATATACTGGTTTGAGTAGTCTGTTGTTATTCCTGCTTAATCTCTGTACAATATTTCCCTCATAAAATCAGACTACACCATTTAATTCTTCGTTATTTATAAAATTATTGATGATATTCAGAGATCTGCAAGAGAACTATATTTGGAATAAAATTTACAAATTACCTTCCTGGTCTTTGTCAAGTGACCTTTACCATGAGGTGCACAGTGCAAGCACCGTTCTATGGACACCTCAATAAAGACTCTGCTCTAATCAGTCCGCTGCTTGTTCGGCTCAGACCATGGAACTGAAATTGTGTATGTAAAAATTCACAACTACTGACAGAATGACAAAAGGATGTTCAGAGTGAAATCGATAAGCACTTCAAATAAACTAAGGTACAACAAAGGAACAGAATACAGTTGAAACACAGGTAAATGATAATGGCAGCTATTTTACTCTACCAGCTCCAGTCAAAGTGAAAGGTGTAATTTTTCCCACGTGCACTGACTAAATTACAAAATAGCAATGTATATGTTGAAAAATCCAGAGCACTTAAACATCACTTTACACTTATACTGGGAAGAGGCTATTTCAAAGTGTATTCCACCCTAAATCATCTTAGTGAGTTTTGAGAAGATTTTTAGCTCAGGTTGAGGTTCTGGATGTAGGTTTGCTCCCTGAGCTGGAAGGTTCATTTCCAGACGTTTCGTCACCCTACTAGGTAACATCTTCAGTGGGCCTCTATCCTGTATCCTATTTATATGTTTGGGTTTCTTTGAGTTGATGATGTCATTTCCTGTGGTGACATCATTTCCTGTGGCGGTGTCACTTCTGGTTCTTTTTCACAGGGGTTGGTAGATGGGGTCTAACTCGATGTGTTTGTTGATAGAGTTCAGGTTGGTATGCCATGCTTCTAGGAATTCTCATACATGTCTCTGTTTGGCTTGTCCTAGAATGGATGTGTTGACCTAGTCAAAAGTGGTGTCCTTCCTCATCTGTATGTTAGGATACTAATGAGAGAGCGTCATGTCATTTTGTGGCTAGTTAATGTTCATGTATCCTTCTCCTTGAAGAACAGAGTAAACAGACTGCAGAATTCTATAGGCATACTTTGAACTCCAAGTTGATATAATTTATAAATAGCACATGTTCAATATTGGTGCCCAAGATGAAAGAGTCCATTGATCCATATGTTAAGCCATTAAACTCAGCTCACAGAATCCTCATAGTTTGTGCAGCTATACGATTCTCTAATTAAAGACAGAATTGTGTTAAGCTTAAGAGATTCCACAATAAGAGCACATCAACCAAGAGAGGAGATGCTCACTCTTAGGAAAGCATTTGACACATGGAGAAGTGCTGAGGTAGTAAATCAGCAACTGGAGCACATTCATGGCAGAACTGACCAGGTCTTGCAGTAAACTGATAGATTTTCCAGCCATACAGGGCAGAACAGACATGGAGAAAAGCATAAACAGAAATTGCTGGAAACGCTCAGCTGGTCTGGCAGTGTCTGTGATGAGATATCAGGGTTAACACTTCAAGTCGAGTGACCATTCTTCAGAACTCAGTTCTTTCAGCTTTTAATGGGAGAAGGGCAGGATGTAAGTATTGCAGAAAGGAAAGAGAAGTGGGTACAGCATGGAGAAGCAATGATCTCTAACTAAGAAAATGATTCACGTTGCACTCACGTGAAGCTGAGAAGAAGCATAAAACTCAAGTAATGATGGAGAGATATCGTCTGAAGATTCTGACACATCACATACACCATTCAACAGGTGCGTTCAGTCAAGCCGATAGGGGCAGCATAGTTTGTGACTGTTAGAATGAGGTCTGTAGAAGGAGAACAAGATTAGGTGTCACGCAGACGCCAATGTCTGGCTAAAATATGACCTTCATAGAGCTTTACAGTGTAACTTAACACGACTCCAAAATGAAGCCCTTGAAAGTAACATTGAGGCTGTAAAATAGCACCAGAAATCTTTGAGAGAAATTGAGGACTGCAGATGCTGGTGATCAGAGGAAACCCTGATGAAGATCTTTTGACCGAAACATTGACTCTTCTGCTCCTTAGATGCTGCCTGACGTGCTGTGCTTTTCCAGCACCACAGTGCCAATTCCCATACATCTGTGAGCGCAATGCAGTAGCAGGAGTGAAGATCTGGAGTTCCAGATTGTAGATAGTGGCATCTCACATATCTCACCACGTGCCTCAACTGAAACAATTCCAAAGCTTGGACTAGTGATCCTCAACTTGCCAAGCGAAATTTGTTCACATGTCACAACACACTAAACCATTAACTGTGGAACATATTCTGGACAAGTACAGCAATGTGTTTACAGAGTTGTTATGTCTTTTAAGAGAATACGATTTTCAAGTAGATGTGAATGCAAGACCAACTCAGCATCTGCCAACTACCCTCAAGAGCAGCCTGAAAGAGAAGAACTGGAAAACAGGAAAGTAATCAAGGAACCGGCATATCCTACAGAATGGACTAGCAGCATGGTAGCAGTGAAGCAACTTGGAAAGCTGAGAACATTGATTGACCCAAAGGATCTAAATATTGAGATATCATTGCCAAATGGAAACCATCAGAGGAAATATGCCACTACTTGGAAAGGCAAACATTCTCACGACCCTAGGAGGATGGTTACTGGCACGTTAAGCTGAATGGAACAGCAGCTCTCTAACCAGATTCTGGAGGTCCATTTGGTATATCGATGACTCTGGCAGAATAACAGCATAGCCAGCATAAGATTGTCAGCGATCCTCCCAGTATGGAAGCTGTAGTGGATGATTTTCTCATTTCTGGATGTGGAGACACAGTGGAAGAATGCATTGTTGGCTACAATCAGAATCTAGCGTGACCACAAACAGAGATTACAAGACAAAGCTGAAGCTGACAAGAAAAAAATTCAGTTAAAGAAGCCTCAAGTCAAATCAAGTACATCGGCAATGTCCTGACAACAAAATGTCTTTGCTTGCATCCAGAAAAAGTGAGACCTGTAGCAGCAATGCAGCAACCAATAGATGTAAACGCAGTGCAGCGACTTCTTGTCTAAGTTATTACCATAGTGTGAAACATTATGCAAAGTCGTGGTCAACAACAAGCAATGGCATTGGGGCACAGAATCAGGAGCACTGATCGCTAAAACCAAGCAACTACTGATGGCAATCCGTGCTAGTGCTCAAATACTGTGACATGATGATCGCTCAAATCAAACAAACCACCCAACAAGATGCAAATCTCCAAGTGTTGCAAAAAGTAGTGGTGAAAGGATGGCCTGAAAGCATCAAGGACAAATGTGTTGTTATAAAGAGCATATTAGATTAGATTCCCTACAGTGTGGAAACAGGCCCTTTGGCCCAACAAGTCCACACCGACCCTTCGAAGAGTAACCCATCCAGACCCATTTCCCTCTAACTAAGGTACCTAACACTATGGGTAATTTAGCGCTGCCAATTCATCTACCCTGCATATCTTTGGAGCATGGGGGGGGGGAGCCAGAGCACCCGGAGGAAACCCACGCAGAAACAGGGAGAATGTGCAAACTCCACGCGGGCAGTTGCCCAAGGCTGGAATTGAATATGGACCCTGGTGCTGTGAGGCAGCAGTGCTAACCACTGAGCCACCATATTGGCCCAAACTGCCACCCCAGCCTCCACCTTACTTTTGAGGCCTTCATTTTGGAGCTGTGTTAAGTTACATTGTAAAGCTCTGTGAAGGTCATATTGTAGCAAGACACATTGGAGTCTGCGTAACACTTAATGTTGTTCTCCTTCTACAGTATAGTGGTCATATGCAGATGATTTGACAGCCCAAGGTGGCATTTAGTACAATGGTAATAGAGTCATTATCGCAATGGGCTTTGAGAGAAGAGATGTTAAAGTGCTTCCAAGGAAATCATCAAGAAGTTGAATTTAGTCTGAGACAGGCAAGAGCTGTTCTCTATTGATCAAACATGAGCAAAGAAAGTAAGATGACATCAGCCTGTGCTTGTAATGAGTCCCAAACTAAGCGAACTGGAAAGCTGCTAATGATACTTAACATTCCAGACACATAAAGCTAGGCGGAAATCTCTTCACACTTGCAGGAACAGATTATCTTCTCACAATAAACTACAATTCTGACTACTGGGAAGTGAACTAACTGGCTTCAACAACTACTGAGATTGCCAAATGCTGGAAAACATACCTCACCTGTTACAGTATATCCCAGCACTAGGATGAGCAAAATCATCCTTAATTCATGAGTGGAGATTTTACCTGCTTCATAAAGGATTGAAATATTCAGTATCATACTTTTGTTCTATTTGACTGGGGATAGTGTGGAGATGCTGCGGCAGCATTGAAAACCATCAAGGAATCATAAAGAGGTTGAGTGAATTTAACACAGATGTATACAAGGAAATCCTCAAGTGTGGAAAACACACCAACTGAATACATGGAGGACAGTCCTGTACAAGCACTCATATTAAGTTATACCCAATAACCATGTACACGGCAGGTACTCATGTGACTCTGCCAATGCTGTCTATCTCATATGCTGCAAGTAAGGATACCCTGAGGCATGGTACATTGGTGAGACCAAGCAGATGCTACAACAACAGGTGATTGGACATAGGACACAGGACACCGTGCAACATTTGCCTGACAGAAGTGTTCCCTCCCAGGCAGGGAACACTTCAGCGACCAGGGTCTTTTGACCTCGGACCTTCAGGTGACCATCCTCCAAAGCAGAATTCAGGACACGCAAAGAGGCCAAGCAGAGACTGGTAGCAAAGTTCGATACCCATGAGGATGGCCTCAAACAGGACCTTTGGTTCATGTCACACTACAGGTGACCACACACACACACACACACACACACACACACACACACACAAGCAGACCCTCTCTCATATGCACGCTCTGTCATACACACACACATACACCCCCCCACACACACCCTCTCACAGGCTTATACTCCATCACACTCACATACACATTCTACTAAGCATGCACACGCAAACACACTCACATTCTCTCTCATGCATGCATACACACATATAAGTCTATGGAGTGAATTTGTATTTGCAGATACATTCTATTTTGCTCAAAAAATGCACAATCTGCAGGCAGTCAATCCATGTAACATTTTATAAATTCCTACTTTGGAAATAGAACCAATCTGACACAAGGTTGAGAAACAGACAGACTCTAACCTCCTCATACCTTTAATACATTGTCTGAGCTGAGATGTCACCTTTTTTTTTATAAAACCTTAAGTTATCTCAAGAATGTGACTTAAAAGAAGTTCTGGGATTTACATAGTAACGAACCGAAATCTGTAACCCATTCTAAAAGATGAAAGACTGAACAGCAATCAAGGGTTTGTTCAATATAACATTTCAGTTGCATGACACTATAATCTTTTGCTGTAAATCTGTGTCTTATGATCCTGCTCCATGGCTACCTGATTAAGGAGCAATGCTCTGAAAGCTGTTACTTCCAAATAAACCTGTTGGACTATAACCTGGTGTTGTGATTTTTAACTTTGTATAGCCAACCTGTTCTTCAAAAATGCTGCTGAAGCCAGACGTAGCGACAGGTATGGGTGAAAACGTCATGGTGAAATTGTAGGGAGCCAAATTTCATTTTGACAAACTTGCTAAATCATTGGCACAGTACAACATGGGAGAGCCAGACAGGATATAAACATTGAAAAAATATAGTAACTTGGACCTGTGTAGAGTGGTTGTTACCTTGTTCATATGCAGTGGAAGTGAATAATCAGATATGCCATCACAACTGCAAGTACATGTGCCCAGCTGGAGAAGCTCAGGATCACCCTGGCAGGCAGGTGATCAGAAAGATATAAACTCACCATCAGCACTATCTGCAGATCAACCATCATGCCCAGAGATCCACAGCAACCCAACAACCGTGATGGAACAGCAATATCTACCATGGCAATAATAAATGATGCAGGAACAAGACTCCCGGGTGAAGGAAGATCACGCTGATTACCAGCAGAAAACAGCATGCATGTGTCCAATGTACATATGCAGAAACTGATGAGAATAATGAATTGTTGAAGCATAGAACAATGGTGTGTGTATATTGGGAATCTTGATTACCTCAAAATCTACACAATAAGGCATCTATACTTTTTATAGAAAGGAGAATGTTCGGATTAAAATGCAATTATGTACAAAATGTCCATTCTGATCTGCCATAGTCATGTGACCTCACCAATGAGGAACACACACTTTAGCAGCCATCTCACAGATAATTAAATAAAGAATTCATTCTGACTAGACTCTTGGCTGTTTGAGTCAAGATTCAAGTGGCTGGAAAAGCACAGCAGTTCAGGCAGCCACCGAGTAGCAGGAAAATCGACGTTTCAGGCAAAAGCTCTCGGCTCCCTGCCTCATTCCTGGTGAAGGGCTTTTGCCCGAAACATCAATTTTCCTGCTGCTCAGTGGCTGCCTGAACTGCTGTGCTTTTCCAGCACCACTCTAATCTTGATTCTGATCTCCAGCATCTGCAGTCCTCATTTTTGCCTGTTGGCTGTTCAGGCATACTGAGTTTTGGCTCTTTTTGCTCAGTTTCCTCTCTACACTAATGGGCACAGAGTTGGCAGTGATACTAAAGGTGTGATACAAGGTTCTTTTTGTCTGTTTCTGGCCTATTATAAACATTGCAGATAATGGTAAACATAGGCCAATGCCTTGACTGGTATTTTTCACCCAAGTCTATTGAAGTTAAATAACTTAAATGTGCATGGGACAAGTTTCCAGTTTCTTGTTTTTAACCACAAAATGGATATAGCAAACATGCAGGATTCCAAATTTCAAGCACAAATTCAATCCATTGCAAGCTGTGTTTCTGAAAACCTTTCCCTCAGTTTAAAATCTATTTTACTAGAAACTGGTCATGTTCATGAAATTGATTACACTCTCACCAGTGGGATTTTCTGCAAATTGCACTCACTCACAGGTCTTCTACAAGTTTTGAAATCCTTTGAGTGCAGTGACAAAAATGGACACTCTTTACAATATTTTTAATATTCTTTTTATTTACTACGATATAAAACTGACTAATACGCTCCCAATCTGACTAGCAAGTATTTTAACAATTCTCATTTAACCAAGATGGCGGCAGAGTAGGGCTCCTGTGCTGGAGCTTGTCTACTGTGACTACATTTCTTTTCTTTTTTTCTATTTTCTTGGTTTTTTACCTCTTTACACTTTTATTTATTTACCTCTGGAGCTCGGATGGCATCGGTGGTGAACGTCCACGACGTCAAGTGAGCCCAGCACAGAGGGCAGTAGTCCCATAACGGAGGGCAGTAGTCCCAGCATGAAAGGTAATAGGCCCAGCATGGAGGGCAGTAGTCCCGTAATGGAGGGCAGTAGTCCCAGCATGGAGGGTAATAGGCCCAGCATGGAGGGCAGTAGTCCCATAACGGAGGGCAGTAGTCCCATAACGGAGGGCAGTAGTCCCAGCACGGAGGATAATAGGCCCAGCACGGAGGGCAGTAAGCCCAGCACGGAGGACAATAGGCCCAGCGTGGAGGGCAGTAGGCCCAGCGTGGAGGGCAGTAGGCCCAGCGCGGAGGGTAGTAGGCCCAGCGCGGAGGGCAGTAGGCCCAGCGCGGAGGACAACAGGCCCAACGCAGGGAATGGTTGTCCCAGCGCGGAGGACGACAGTCACAGTGTAGAGAATGGTAGTCCCTTCGTGGAGGATGACAGGCCCAGCATGGAGGACGACAGTCACAGTGCAGAGGATGATAGTCCCAATGCGGAGGATGACAGGCCCTGTGCAAAGGATGGTAGTCCCAGTGCGGAGGATGGTAGTCCCAGCACAGACCTTGAGCCTTTGTAAAACTGGCGGTATGTGTGGTGACATGGTAGTCTTTTCACTGTAGTGTTGTACCCTATACTTGAGTACACATGACAATAAAGCCTAAATCTAAATCAGTTTATAGTTTTGAGGAAGGGTCACCGGACCCGAAACGTTAACTCTGATTTCTCTTCATAGATGCTGCCAGATCTGATGAACATTGTCAACACCGTATGTTTTTGTTTCTGAATTATGGAGTCTGCAGTTCTTTTGGCGTTCATTTAGTTTTCAATTTAACTTCAATTTACTCACGAAGTTTTGAACACTACCATTAAAAAACGCTTTGTTGTAAACCCAATATTGCATTTACCAAGATGCTCCACCTTACCACTCTTGAATATATTTCAAAGTATTTCCTATTTTAAAAAGTCAAGTTTTAAAATGTTGCTTAGTCTCGCTAGTTCATGGAAAATTTTATATTTGGTGATATGAAAGTGAGCTTGAAGGAAATTTGGGAGGGGTGAATATTTCTAAGAATATTTTGTTTTAAGTGGACATCATATTATTTGCACATGGCACCCATTTTACCAATTGTACTGAAAGTGGAAATACTACCTTACAGAATTAATTCTAAATGATAAAGCAAATTTTTGTTTTCAAACAGGAAACAAAGGCTTGCCAGGGCCAATTGGTCGGCCTGGACTCCCAGGACCAAGTGGCCATCCTGGGTTCGAGAAAGGTAGACCTGGTGATCAAGGGCCTCCAGGATATCCTGGATCACTAGGACAACCAGGGCCGAAAGGCTCCTTTGGCATTAATGGTTTCCCTGGATCGACTGGAGAAAAGGTAGGGATCCTGCTCAATCTATGTCGCTTATTTGCTGAAGAAGCTTCCTCATTTTCTATGCTCCAGTTGCAAAGGCAGTCAGTCAGGCTGAATTTGGTGATTAATGGGGGCAAAACAAGGCTCTTGTTTACATAACATCACAACCTCTTGGCATCCCAAAGCACTTTACAATCAATTAAATCACTTTTTCTGAAGTGTCGTCATTGATGTAATGTGAAAAAAGCACAGCAATTGATTCCTGCACAGCAACCACCCTAAAACAGCAACGTGATACTGACTAGGTAATATGTCATCGTATTATTTTGCTTCAACCCCAAGGCATCAATATGGACTTCAACAGTTTCTTCATTTCCCCTTCCCCCACCTCACCCCAGTTCCAAACTTTCAGCTCGGCACTGTCCCGATGACTTGTCCTATCTGCCTATCTTCTTTTCCACCTATTCACTCCACCTCCCCCCCCCCCCCGACCTATCACCTTCATCCCCTCCCCCACTCACCTATTGTACTCTATGCTACTTTCTCCCCACCCCCATCCTCCTCTCACTTATCTCTCCACCCTTCAGGCTCTCTATCTGTATTCCTGATTTTGCCCGAAATGTCGATTTTACTGCTCCTCGGATGCTGCCTGAACTGCTGTGCTCTTCCAGCACCACTAATCCAGAATCTGCTTTCCAGCATCTGCAGTCATTGTTTTTACCTAGTATTATTTTGCAGCAGATACTGAGGATAACTCTTCGACTCCTTTTCCAAAATAGCACCATTGGATCTTTTACATTGACCTGAGGACCAATGGGGCTTTGGTGTAATGTTTCAGTCAAAACATCAACGCCACCAGCAAAGTAGTGCTCCCTCAGTATTAGGCTGGAGAGTTAGCCTAGATTCTGTGCTCAGGTCTCTAGAGTGTGCCTTGAACTCTCCACTTTCTGACTCAAAGGCAAATGCTACAAAAGTGAGGAGGAAGTGAGGACTGCAGATGTTGAAGATCAGAGTTGAGAGTGTGGTGCTGGAAAAGCACAGCCAGTTAGGCAGCATCTGAGGAGCAGGAGAATTGATGTTTCCTGATGAAGAGCTTATGCCTGAAACTGTGATTTTCCTGCTCCTCAGATGCTGCCTGACCTGCTGTGCTTTCCCAGCACCACACTCTTGGCTCTGATCTTCAACATCTGCAGTCAAAAGTGACCACAGCTAAAACCATCTTTTATATTTGCATCATTCTTTGTATGTGAATTCAACAGGAAGATAGCTATAGATGGTGGGAGATATATATTAGGAATTGCTGACCTGGAGCAGGGCCCCTGGCTGATTTTTTTTTCTTGGCACAGACCAGGAATGGAATCTGGGATTGTTTTGAACAGTTTCATTCTTTCAGGAATGAATCACGCATTGACCCAGCTTACTACTGTAGCCAGTGCTTTAGAGTTGTTTAAAAAAAGAGCAGAACATAACTCAACCAGGGATACCAGCAACATGTTCATTCCAAATGGTGATCTGGAGGTTACGCCGTTTATTTCAGTGCAATTTGATTGAAATCAGCAAAACCAGTGCAAATGATTGTGGAATTTCATGCTCAAATTAGGTCCAGAGCAAAGTTTCTGTGATAATTTGCATAGGTTCTGCTCACAAAATAAATTATAACTGTAATTTACTTCACCATTATTGCTAGATTCCATTAATTGTCTCTATTTGTAAACCTTTGATGCTTTTAAAGTGATCTTTTAGTCACAAGGGTACTAATACATACAAATTAAAAACTTTGAATAATTTATGGTTTATTTAAAAAAAACTGACTATGGTTCTGTAGAGTTTTAAAAATCATTTTCAGTTACTTAAAATGGTGCTACTCACAGTGTGTGTGTTTGGCGGGGTGGTGGGGGGGAGGTGGAGGGGGGGCTGCGGTGAGAGAGGTCACATTGATTAGATCTCAGAATTCAATCAAACTGAACCAGGTGAGCCTTCTTAAATATATCAAAGAATATTTCTAAAGCCAAAGACAATTAAAAAAAATTAAAATGCAGTCTAGTTTTATGTTTGGTGATATGCAAATGATGATGTGTACTTCTATTACCAACTATGTCCAAAGCAGAAGCTCTACCTCAGAATAAATATGTAAAAATAAGTTTCATTTGTTTGCTAACCTGCATTAAATACTACTGTGTGCGTGCCTGATTTAGGAAAATATATTAAACTTATCTAAAGATCTCTAAAAACAACAGATAAAAACAATTGATTTTGAAATATTTTCCCCAAAACGTTCGAAGGATTTGCATTGCATTTAAAATAATGCAAATTTATTTCATGAAAAAATTACTAACCTTCTGAATATGGGGATAATCCCAAGTGATACTTTTACCATGTGACATTGATTTTGTCTTTGACATTCTGCACCAACATTTGGTTCCATGTTGCCCTGACTAATTTGATTCGCTGAGTTCAAGGTAACATGGTTTCACCCATCTTTACAGCTACATTAATGTAGCTCTTGCATTGCTTGTGAAGACGATGAGTGAATGGTCCACAATTTTCTCGTTATTGGGCAATACCTTTTTATGTTGACTTGGCTGAGCATATCCCACCAACCTTTTGAACTGGAGCACTGAATTGATCAAATTGATCTCCCCACTCCCCTCATTCTATACCAAAAACTCAAGAAAGTGCACATATTGTGACCATTTCAAAGTGGCCTAGTGGTATTATTGCTAGACTATTAAGCCAGAGACCTGGGTAATGTTCTCAGGACTTGGGTTTGAATTCCATCATGGTGAAGTTCGAATTCAATTAAAAGCTACAAATACGTCTAATTGATTCACTAATGTCCTTGAGGGAAAGAAATTGCTGTCCTTCCCTGGTCTACATGTGACTCCAAACCCACGGCAATATGATTGACTCTTAATTGCCTCTGACAACTAGGGATGAGCAATAAATGCTGGCTAACCTGTGAATCAAATTCTTGAAAGATTTTCAGCAGAATGGTGGGGATGGTGTATTTAAGACTGGATGTTCAGCAAAGAGGGAGTTCAAGCCTCCTTCCGTTCACTCAGTAAGACTGCAGGATGAATAAATATCCACCATCCCAATATAGCATCAATAAGTAAGGTTCAAGACTCAGCAGAGTGGAGGATGGAGCTTGTGTCCCACGACACCATATCATCACACAATAGTGCTGAAGCAGTTATACTGACTAATAAGTTGAATCTCTCTGGTAATTATTGTAAAATGCATTCCTGATAATTAGATCATCAGGTTGGGCAATAGTCTGACATAGAGTCATAGTCACAGATATGTACAGCACTGAAACTTATCCTTCGGTCCAACTCATCCTTGCAGACCAGATATTCTAAATTAATCTAGTCCCATCTGCCAGCACATGGCCTATATCCCTCCAAACCCTTCCTGTTCATATACCCATCCAGATGTCTTTTAAATGCTGTGATTGTACCAGCCACCACCACTTCCTCTGGCAGCCCATTCCATACAAGCACCACACTTCACGTGAAAAATTTGCCCCTTAAGCCCCTTTTAAATTTTTCCCTTAAACATATGCCCTTTAGTTCTGGAATTCCCCACCCTAGGGAAAGATTTTGTCTATTTACCCTATCCATGCCCCTCATGATTTTATAAACCTCTATAAGGTCACCCCGCATCCTCCGAAGCTCCAGGGAAAACAGCCCCAGCCTATTCAGCCTCTCCCTAAAGCTCAAATCCTCCAACCCTGGCAATGTCCTTGTAAATCTTCTGTGAACCCTTTCAGGTTTCACAGCATCCTTCCTATAACTGTGTGTGTGGGAATGTTGAATAAGTGTGTGTCATGCATATTGAATGCCCATCTAGAGCTCACTGTACAATGTTGTATCTAATAGGGTAATGATGGTCCGCCAGGTCTTCCTGGATACCCTGGTGAATTGGGTTTTGTTGGTCCAAAAGGTAAGAAATTGGCAACTCTGCTTCCTTCTGATCTCTCATTGCTGTAGGAGGCTTTAAGATCACTGTGAGGCTGCTCCTGTGGATAACATTGGTTGTTCTTAGCCTGTTTGTTCCTTGCATGTTAAGTCCTGGATTGCTGTGCTGTTGCAAACCCACACAGCTGAGAGTGAAGGTCACTCCTTACCTGTTGTTACTTCTATGCACTAAACATTGGACTCATCGCTAGAATCTCTGCTAAAATTGCTACTACAAATTGCAAACTTGTATTTGTTTTGCTCAACACTCAATTTAAGAAACAAATCAAACTGTGCTTGGTAATACCAGCCTGTGTGAGTTACTTGTGTTCCACCCACCTTTGGGATTGAAAATTCAGTAGAGCATGGAATCAAAGCTGTGACTCACCACACAATGAGGTCACAAATTTAACAACATGGGAGGAATCTGTGTCTCTGTTTAGTTTGAAGGAGCTGGAGGAACATCAGTTAACTACTGTATTGTTTAGCAGTGTGGTTTAGAAATATCTGAATTACTTTTGGTTCACAAAGAGAGAAATAGAATCAAAAAACAAATAAAAGATGCCAGAATTTTATAAATCATTAGTTTAGCCTCAGTTGGAGTATTTTGGATCAGTCTGGGTACTACACTGCGGAATGCCCCTATGAAAGCAAAGAGGAGTGTCACCAGAACGTTACAACAGATGAACTTGGAAACGCTAAGTGTGCTCTCCTTGAAACAGAGAAGGCGAAGACGTAACCTTATAGAGATTTTCAAGATGATGGGATAGAGATGAGGAGGAATTTCTTCTCTCAGAGAGTAATGAATCCTTACCTCAAAGGGAAATCAAGACTGGGACATTAAATATATTCATGGCTGCGATAGATAGATAGATTTTTAATCAGTACAGGAATCAAGGGCTATGGGGAAAAGGCAAAGTAGTATTGTAGATGATCAGATCAGCAATGATCTCATTGAATGGCAGAGGAGACTCAGTGGGTAGAAACCTTCTTCTCCTCCTGCATCTTATGGTCTTATCATAGTGTTATATTTGGGAAGGCAAGTGAAATAACTCCACAGAGGCCAGTATCCCACCACCAAGTACCCATTATTTCTAAGTGCAGAGTCTTTAACACTGATCCAGCTCCCTCAGAGCCAGCTCTCAGAGTGAACAGAATCTCTGACACTCCTGTTTCATCAGGGATCCCTGATAGGGGCTGTTAACCTGGCTCAATCAGGGAACTCATATTCTATGAAGTCTACCTGGCTGATCTTGTAACAATCACAACCGCAGGATCAAACACTTGATACCCTGCCAAGCTACACACTGTATCAAATGTGGTGTGGATAGGAGTCCCACACCTCTCCAACTCTCACTTGTGACTCTAAGTAGTTAGTTGTGCACAGGTGAGCAGCCCTTCAGTTTCGGGTGGTGTGTGATCTTCCAGGGAAGAGTTGGAATGACAGATGAGGTGGAAGATCCTAAGAGCTCAGTACAGCAATGGCTTGGAGCACAGAGACCTGGAAGGCGTGTGAAATATTCAGGATATTGTCATGACCCCTGAGGCGCCAATTTTATCCAGTGGCAAAAATAGTGGAAATGCCCAACATTTCTGCCCCGAGCTTATCTCTCATTTTCACCAGGGCAGGAATGAGGACAGGGAATGTTTCATGTCTGTATGTTTTACAGAGGTAACTGTATGTAGATCATGAGTTATCTCCACTGAAGTGGGGATTTGATAGCTTTAGAGTGTGAAACCCAAAGTATGCTGGTTAAATACGGAAAGAGTGTGTCTGAACTCTGTGGATTTGTTTAGTTCGTCAGGGTATACCTTTTGAGTGATAAAGTATTCCTTTCTCTCTGGTGCCAAGGCACCTTTGATAGAGATTGGGTGCTATTTGGGGAGAACTTGAAGAGATAAGGTGACTTTTGGAATATTTTAAAGCAGACATAAATACACATAAAAAGTGTATAAACTCATTACTGTCAAGCTCATTGGAACTGTCAATGCAATTGCCAAAAAGCATATAAAATAAAACTGTTACATGGACCTAGCAAAGGATCAGGGGGAACTGTCAAAATCACCTATCAAAGAAAACTGCCAATGGATTTAAAATACCCATTTATCAAATCATGTCTGGGAGTGTTAAAATATAAAGGTTGCTTGCTGTTCCACTGTGACTTTTTATATACTCCTGAGGTTTCCATTACTGGATTACAGCTGCAGGACTGATTTCACAACCATCCATTCTCACAATAGGGTCCTGGCTATTTTACAGTTTGACAATTATGAGCAGTTTTAGAAGCTTTGAAGCCAGACGATAAGAACATTCCAATGCTTATTATTATAAAGGATTGTGCATTTGAATTAAATGGTTTTCAAAGCCTTTTGCAGTTGAAGGAATGCAAATATAATAATTATAAATGAGACAATGAGTTATAGGAGCAGAATAAGGCTACTTGGCCCATTGAGTCTGCTCTAACATTTGATCATGGCTAACATGTTTCTGAACCCAATTCTCTTTCCCTCTCCCCATCGCCTTGATGCCCTTAATAATCAAAAACCTATCTATCTCTGTCTTAAACACACTGAATGACTTAGCCTCCACTGCCTTTTTTGGCAAAGAGTTCAATAGATGTCATACCCTCTAGCTGAAGACAATCCTCCTCATTTTAATTCGAAAGGGTTGTTCTTTCACTCTGAGGCTGTGCCCCAAGGTCAAGTCTCTCCTACAAATGGAAATATCTTTTCAGTGTACACTCTATCCAGGACTGTCAGTAATCTGTAAGTTTTAATCAGATACTCCCTCATCCTTCTAACCTCCATTGAGTACAGATCCAGATTCCTCAACCACAAGCCTTTCATTCCCTGGGTCATTATTGTAAATCTGCTCTGGACTCCTCCAAGGCCTTGAATACAGGGCTCAAAACTGATTACAATGTTCCAAATATGGTCTTACTACAGCCTTATACAGTCTCTACAGTCTCTGTTCTTGAATTCTAGCTCTCTTGAAATGCTAACATTGAATTTGCCTTCCTAATTGCTAACTGAACCTGCATGTTCACCTTAAGAGAATCATGAACTAGGACTCCTTAAGTCCCTTTGTGCTTCAGATTTCTGAAGCCTTTCCTCATTTATAAAATAGTCTGCATGTCCAATCTTCCTACCAAAGTTTGTAACCTCACACTTTCCCACATTGTATTCCATCTGCCATTTCTTTGCCCACTCTCCTTGCCTCACAATTTCTTCTGTACCATTCCTCCTTCCTCAAAACAACCTGTCCCTGCACATATCTTTGTCTCATCTGCAAACTTAGTACCGATGCCTTCAGTTCCTTTGTCCAGATCGTTAATGTGTAACATGAATTGTTGTGGTCCCAACACTGACCCCTGCGGAACTCCACCAGTCACAGTTTGCCATCCAGAGAAAGACCTCTTTATCCCAACTCTCCCTTCTGTCATTCAGCTAATCCTCTGTCCATGCCAGTATCTTGTTCCTTACACCATTGACTCATCTTATTTAGCAGCCTCCTAGGCAGCATCTTGTCAAAGGCCTTCTGGAAATCCAAAGAGATCACGTCCACTGGCTGTCCTTTGTCTAACTTGGTTGTTACCTCCTCAAACAGTTCTACCAAATTTGAAAGGCATGACCTCCCCTTGATGAAGCTGTGCTGACTCAGCCCTATTTTACCATGCACTTCCAAGTACACCACAATCTCATCCTTCATAATTGACTCTAAAGTCTTGCCAATGATTGAGGTCAGGCTAATCGACCAATAGTTTTCTGTCTTCTGCCTCTCTCCCTACCTCCTGAAACAGGGGAAGCATTAGCTATTTTCCAGTCTGCTGGCACCCTTCCTGACTCCAGTGATTCCTGAAGGATCACCACCAATGCCTCCACAATCTCCTCAGCTATCTGCTTCAGAAATCTGGGACGTAGTTTGGTCTGGGAAATTTATCCAACTTATGACCTTTCAGTTTCTCCAGCACCTTCCCCTTAATGTTGGCCACAGCACTCACCTCTGCCCCAATTCTCTTGAAGTTCTGGACTGCTGCTGGTGTCTCTCACTGTGATGTTATTCAGTTCCTTCACAATTTCATTGTTCCCCATAATTATTTCTCTAGACTCCATATCCATTCTCACCTTTGTCTTACTTTTTAAATATCTAAAAAAGCCTCTAACAATATCCTTTTATATTTCATAGTACCTAACCCTCATCTTCCATCTTTTCCCTGCTTCATCATTGTATTATGAATATACACTTGACAAAAATTCTCTTTTGACTACACAGGTGAACCTGGTGATAGACTAACTGTGATAGGCCATATGGGAAGAAAAGGAGAACGTGGACAACCAGGGTATCCAGGTGAGGTAACTGGAGTTATTTGAGTGTTCTGTTTTTCTCAAATCTCATCCACACACTCATGCATTCACTACCTGCTATTGCTACTGTTCTGAAGGTGCAGACTGTCAAGTCTTTTGGCATCAGTTACCTGACTGGCTGGTGGGACTGGGACTTTGGGCAGCAGTAGACCACCAGAGGCTGGTGGGATTTGTCACCAGCTATAAACCCAGCAGCCCATATTTGCACAGCAAGCTCTCATAGACAGCAATGTGATAACGACCAGATTATCTGTTTACATGGTCAACGGATGAATATTGGTCAGGACATGATAGTCCTGTCATCTCTGGTATCAACCTAGTGATCCTCTGCTGCACTTCCTCTATGGCAAGAGACCAAAGCTGCCTTAATACTCTAGATGTGGTCTCACCAAAGCCTAGTACAAGGAAAATAACGCAAGTCAACTTCTGAACTAAAATCCTCTTGTTCATTCTGGGATGAGGGTATTGGTGGCTGACCAGTACTTATTGCCCATCCCTAATTGCCCTTGAGAAGGTGGTAGTGAGTTGCCATCTTGAACCACTGCAGTCCTCCTGCTGTGGGTTGACCCACAGTGCCATCAGAGTTGGAATTCCAGGATTTTTACCCAGTGACAGTGAAGGAACAGCAATATGTTTCCAAGTCAGGTTAGTGAATGGCTTGGAGGGGAACTTGAGGGTAGTGGTGTTTCCATGTAACTGCTGCCAGTGTCCTTCTAGATAAAAGTGGCCATGGGTTTTGAAGGTGCTGTCTGAGGATCTTCTGTGAATTTCTGCAGTGCATCTTGTCAATAGTACACACTGCTGCTATTGAACATCAGGTGGTGGAGGGTGTGGATGCTTGTGGATGTGGTCCCAATCAAGAATTTGCTTTGTCTTGGATGATATCAAGCTTCTTGAGTGTTGTTGCCTGGAGTCATCCAGGCAAGTGGGGAGTATTGCATCACACTCCTGACTGGTACCTTGTCGATGATAGACAGGCTTTGGGAGTCAGGGTTACCATTTGCTCTACTAATTGCTTGCTGCACCTGCCTGTTTATTTCAATCACCCAGATCCCTTTGTATGACTATATTTCCAAATATCTCACAATTGAAATAATAGACTCCCTTTCTATTTTTCACACCTAAGTGCATAACTTCATATTTAGCCACATTTTACTGCATCTACAATGTAGAAGGCTCTTTGCTACCTCCTCCTCACAGCTCACAATGCCAATCAATTTTGTGTTCTCAGCAAACTTGGAAAGGCTGCATATGGTTCCCTCATCCAGGTCATCTGTACAAATTGTGAATAGCTAGCACCCATGCATGGATGGTTTCGGTACCAACTGGCCACTACCTGCCACCTAGAAAAATACCCATTCATTCCCACTCTCTGTTTTCTGTTTGTCAACCAACCTTAAGTCCATACCAATGTTCTACCCCTTATCCCATGTGCTTACATTTAGCCACTCATTTCGTTAAGAGGGATCTTAGCAAAAGCCTTCTCAAAATCCAAATGCATTTCATCCACTGGTTCTCTCTGATCTATTCTTCCTATCATATCCTCAAAAAATCTCCAGTAGATTTGTTAAGCATGATTTACCTTTCATAAACCCATACTGGTTTTGTCTGATCCTTTAATGCTTTCATGTGTTCTGTTATCATAGCTTTTATAGCAGACTCAAGTACTTTTCCCAGTACTGATGTTAGGCTAACTGACTATGTCTTTCTCGCTCCCTTTTTAAATAGTCAGATTACATTTGCCTCACTACAGCTTGCAGGAACTGCTCCAGTCTCTGTAGAATGTTGGAAGACAGCCACCAATGCATCCAATATTTCCAGGGCCACTCCCTTAAGTACTCTGTAGATTATCAGGCCCTGGTAATTTGTTGGTCTTTAGTCACATCAATTTCCCAAGAAATTGTCGTGTCCCAAGAAATAGTCATTTCCCTACTAATATTGATTCCCTTCAGTTCAATCCTTTCACCAACTCCTTGGTTCCCTAACATTTCTGAGAGTTTATTTGTGTCCTCTTTTGGGAAGACAGAATCAAAGTATGTGGTCAATTCTTCTGCCATTTCTTTATTCCCCATTATAGGTTTCTCAACTTCTGACTGTAAGAGATCTATATTTGTGACTATCTTCACATATTTATAGAAGCTTTTATGATAAGTTTCTGTGTTCCCTACAATTTTACTCTCATACTCTATTTTCCTCTCTTAATCAAGTTTGTTGAACTTGTTTGTTGAACTCTACAACGCTCCCATGCTCAGCCTTGCTGCTTTTTCTGATTCTTACTTGACAGCAGGTAACTGCCAGAGGGTGTTAACGTTATTTACAACTTTTCTCAACCATTCTCATGAGTGTACAAAAATTGTTGAGAAGGAGAAGACTGGTTGCTGTAAATTATGATACTTCATTCACACTGTAAACATTCCCTCCTCACCCTGAGACTTGTAATCCACTGGAAGAGACCGAATGCAAGATTTTTAAAAGGCCAGGCCGATTAGAGGAGAGAGATCTTGAAAATATCTCCTGACCCATCTGATGAAACCTAGTCCAGTAGATCACATTAACCCTGACTTCTGTTCATCGTATCAAGTTGTACCTCCCCATCATTGGAAGTCATTTATTTATTTGGATGCATAATCTTGCTGTTCCTTTCTCTAATTTCAGGTGGAAGAGGACAGACTGGTTTGCGTGGTGACCCTGGTCTCTCAGGTAGCCCTGGGCTCCCTGGACTTAAAGGATTGCCAGGTGAAACAGGTCGACCAGCTGGCCCCGGTAAGAATCCTATAAACTGTTGTTTGACCATGGAAGTATAGCACAGAGGAAGGCATTCTGCTCAACAGGTCAGGGTTATTTAGTCATAGAGTCATTCAACATGGAAACAGACCCTTTGGTCTAACCAGTCCATGCTCTTCAAGGAATCTATCAGTCTCAACCCGTTCCCCTTACTATCTCCATCTGGTGTCACATATTGACTGAATTTCTCCTCTCTCAACATTGTTTGATGAGAGGTGCCTGCTATGTGCAGATTGCCTGAAGACTGCTGGAAGTCAAGATCATGACCTATTTCTCTGATGTCACGGACACAGTGTACATTTTCAAATCCATAGAGTCCCTACAGTGTGGAAACAGGCCATTCGGGCCGACGAGTCGACACCGACCCTCTGAAGAGCATCCTACCCAGACCCATCCCCCTACCCTATCCCTGAAATCCTACATTTCCCATGGCAAATGCACCTAACTTACACATCCCTGAACACTATGGATAATTTAGCATGGCCAATCCACCTAAAGTGCACATCTTTGCACGGTGGGAGGAAACCGGAGCACCCTGTGGAAACCAATGCAGCACGGGGCAAACATGCAAACTCCATACAGACAGTTGGCCAAGGGTGGAATCGAACCTGAGTCCCTGGTGCTGTGAAGCAGCAGTGGTAACCACTGAGCTACTGTGCATGTCGTCACTATGCTATTGTTTTTATGTCTGGTCTGTGCCTACTCAGTAGGTTTGTTTCAGTGAGTATAAACTGATCCGTGTGACCACCAGGTTTCCTGAGGTGCAACGTTTCTCTGCTTTATCATAAGGCACAATGATAAGGATGTTTGAAGAAATATTATTTTGCAATCATCTCACCAATCCATTTCTTCTGTGCTTAGGTCCTCCAGGTCTGCAAGGGATGGCTGGCACTCCAGGATACCAGGGATCTCGAGGATATCCAGGTCCTCCAGGACCTCCAGGTCAACTTTCTCAAGTAGGACAGAAAGGTGCTGACCATTACTGTCCAACTGTTACACTTAGTTATCAGAAGGATTGTAGTCAAGTAAAAATTTATTTTCATTGGTCTAATACCCATATGTTGGGTCAGGGAGCTGGCAAATCATTGTATTGTTAACTTATTTTGTATTTCATATGACTCTTTTTTCTGAATCAGCCATCAATTAATCTCTCTCCAGAATGTGAATCCAAAGAATGCACTGTTTTCTATTTGAAGAGTTGATTCCTTAAAGCTTGAGATTGGTTTGTGTACTCTTTAAACAGTAATAATACTGATTGTCTCCATCCTCTCAATCTGTTAGGATCCCTGCTATGTCCCTAACAGGCATGGCATTGTTGAGACAGGCTGTATCTGCAACTTCAGGGGATTTCCCAGTTGTGGACCTTTGCCTCAGACTCCTGCAGGTTAGAGAGGCTGAGTCTGCCACTGGTGTGTGCCTACCTTGTGCACAGCTTTGACATAAAGACAGGGCTTGTACGAAATGTGCAATGCTCTGGCCGGCTGCTGCTAATTAGATTAGGTTAGTTACAATGTGGAAACAGGCCCTTCAGCCCAACAAGTCCACACCAATCCTCCGAAGAGCAACCCACCCATTCCCCTATATTTACCCCTTTACCTAACACTAGAGGTAATTTAGCATGGCCAATTCACCTAACCTGCACATTTTTGGAATGTGGGAGGAAACCCACGCAGACATGGGGAGAATGTGCAAACTCCACACAGACAGTTGCCTGAGGTGGGAATTGAACCCGGGTCTCTGGCACTGTGAGGCAGCAGTGCTAACTACTGTGCCACCGTGCCACTCATAAATTCTGGAGCAAGGAGAACCCATAGCATTGAGAAGCAGTCAGTTACTCACTACTCACCATCAGGTTGTTCTATGACATCTCCACAAACTCTCAAAGCACAAAGCCCAGCACCAGATCGCTTTAAGGATCCCTTTGCCGAGGTGATCAAGGGCAAACAATAAGGAAATTGAACGAGGAGCCTGGGAATGGATCCTCTCATCTACTCACCTTTCTCAAGACCCTGTGAGACCCAAGCATGGGGAAGGCCCACAAAATCCTCAAGCAAGCTCTCGAAATCCTGGAGCAGGATAGTGGAATTGGAAGAGAAAGAACTATCTTTTTCAATTTAATTCTTTTTTTTGCTGCAATTGGAAAGAAAGCATTCCGCGGGTGTAAAATGATAATGGTTGCTCCTTTTAATAGTTTATACGTAGCACACATTCTGTGGCAGAGTCACACATGTATTTGTGACAGCCATTCCATCATACTTCCTGCACACAGTCAAGTCCAATTATGCGAAAACAGTGCATCCTCCAAATCAAGGTGAGCAACAAATTGGGAGATTTGCTTTAAAGAATAAACTTGGCATCTCTTCCCTAGTTTTCTGAAAGTGAAAGGAGGACAGCCGCATGAGCAACTTTCTAATGCCTTGAATGTCAAAAAAGGGGGCAAGTAGATAAGTTGGTTATTAATGCAGTAATACTGCAACTGGCAGTTTACTTGGGCTCATTGATGCTTGCATGAAGAGTATAAGCCTCTTCAATCTGGCAGGAGAGTGTCAAACAGAGCAGAAGAAGATAGTTTTGTTCCAATTGTGCCCCTCAGTATTCTCACAGAGCTCAAAGACTCTATCCACTGTACACTACCTGTAACATTCAATAGATTTTCCACTATAAACCTCTCCAATTCCATTGAAATTTACTGATATTTCAACCTCACTCAAAGTCTATTCTAAACATTCTAGTTGATCCATTCACTTCTCCCTTTTGCAATTTCTTTCTTGCCCCTTAGTGTCATTCACTGAACCATAATATAATTTCTCAGTTTAAGGATCTGAAATGTCTCTTCTACTTCCTTACAATATCCTTTAATTTGACTTCATTTCCTTCAAGCCTCTCTTCATCCACTGTTCTTTCTGAGGTAAAACCCACTTATCTGGATACAGCACAGCTTGGTATGGTAACTGCTCTGTGCAGGGTCCATAAGAAACTATAGAGTTGGTGACACAGTCCAGTCCATCATCCAGGCCAACCTTCCATCCACTAGTTCCATCTGCACTTCTCCCTGCCTCAGAAAAACAGCCAGTATCATCAAAGACCCTTCCCACCCCAGTTATAATCTCTTCTCACCTCTTCCATCATGCAGAAGATACAGCAGCTTAAACACCCATACCAGCAGGTTCAAGAACAGTTTCTTCTCCATTGATAATGGATTTTTGAATAGATCTCACATATTTCAAGTCTAATGTTGATCTTGCTTTTGTGCAATTTCCTTACAGGTGTAACTTTGTGTTCCTCATCCTATGATCTTTGTATGTTATGATTTGTCTGTGCTGTATTTAGGTACATGTGACAATTATAAATCAAATCAAATAAGTTATTGATACAATAATACTGAACCTGGCATTGATGTTTGAGTAAAGGACATAAACGACTTCAATCTACAGTATAGCATTATATGTTTAGCAGTGTTAATTTAGAACTGTTAATTTAATTCCTTATATCAATAATAATATTTGGTTTTGTTCCACCAGGACTCCCAGGCTCTCCAGGACTAGATGGTTTGAATGGTTTGCCTGGACCTAAAGGACCCAGAGGAACACCAGGTACTTAGCAATAAGAGCTTTGTTATATTCTGTTTGGGATTGAGGTATTACCTCATCCTTTCAGACCATAAGATTTTGGAGCAGAAGTAGGAATCCCAGGACAATATTGACCTAAGATTTCCTGCTGAGGTATAGAGAGGGAGCTTCTACTCTTTCTAGTCTCACAAGAAATGCTTTATTTTTAAAAAGGAAAATGTTCTGTCTTGTTTTAGCTCAGTTTCTGCTACTTTAGGGCAGAAGCAGGGCATGAACAGTTGATTTTAATTGTCAATTCACTCAATTTTAGTCAGGCAATTTTAGTCAAAATCATCACCTTTCTTTGTTTTCTGAATGCGAGAATGCTTTGCACAATGAAAAATGTAAGAAAAGCAATTTATTTAAGCATATTGTGGAGTGTTCACTGTCAATTCATTTAATGGACTGACTCAAGCAATGACACTCGATGAAAATTATTCATAAAAATCTAAAGACCTCTTGGACTTGCTCCTTCCCAAAGTGATTTTTAATCTTGGGCGAAATCAAAAGTGTTGCCAATCATCAGCAGCAGTGAGGTCATCAAGCAGACTGAGCAGCCAATCAGATTAAATTATTCTCACAGACAGCAAATGAGGAAATAAAAATCACAAATCCCTTTATGTTTGATTATAAATTTTACAGATGGAGAGTGAAATAATTGAAGCAAACACAAGAAATTGATTTGAATTGTAAAGTAAACAAACTGTAAATACAAGTACTCTTTGATTTTAAAAAAAGGTGAAGTTTCGTGAAGCAATGGCAAAATTTTACATACGGTAAATTTGAAATTCCACCTTTAGAAGGTATGGCTGCACGATTTATCTGTCCTGGAAGTGTGTCATGGAATGTCTAGTCTGCTTAATTGAAATAATTAGAACTATATTTTCACAGCCACTAAGACTATTCATCAAAAGTTATGAAACGTCAAGACATTGAAAATAGGAACAGGAGTAGGCCATTTGGCCTTTTGAGCCTGCTCCAGTTTAATGCTATCATAGCCAATCATTCACTTCCGTATCCTGTTCCTGCTTTCTCCCCAATTAAGTTAGCCTTCAGTAAAAAAGATGCAACATTTTGAAGGGATTTGACAGGGAGACTGAGAGTGCAAGAGTAGGAGCTCTCATGTCTTCCTTAAATTCTAATTGATAGTGATTTTTGTCATTTATTCATAAGATATAACTATTTAAGTGAGCAGTATTATGCAGAGGATAGCTAAAGGTCCATGTTGCAATAGGTTTAGAGTCACATGAAAGCTAGAGATCAGCAAAGGATGGCTTGTTTTTTTCCTCATGAACATTAATAAATCAGATTACTTTCACAACGATCAGCAGTGCTTAAATGGTTAACATTAGACAAGCTTTTAATGACAGAATTTTATTGATTTAACTTTCACCACCTGCCATATGAAATTAAAACCAAAATTTCCACAACATTACTGGGGGTCAGAGAGTCATAGAGCTGTATAGCATGGAAACAGGTCCTTCAGTCCAACTCATCCCTGCCGACCAGATAGCCTACATTAATCTAGTCCCATTTGCTAGCATTTGGCCCACATCCCTCTAAACCCTTCCTATTCATGTACCCATCCAGATGCCTTTTAAATATTGTATTTGTACCAGCCTCCATCACTTCCTCTGGCAGCTCATTCCATACATGCACTACCCTCTGCGTGAAACATTTGCCCCTTAGATCCCTTTTTAATCTTTCCCCTCTCACCTTAAACCTATGCCCTTTAGTTTTGGAATTCCCACCCCAGGGAAAAGACTTTGGTTATTTACCCTGTCCATGCCCCTCATGATTTTATAAACCTCCATAACATCATGTCTCAGCCTCCAATGCTCCAGGGAAAACAGCCCCAGCTTGTTCAGCCTTTCCCTATAGCTCAAATCCTCCAAACCTGGCAACATCCTTGTACATTTTTTCTGAACCCTTTCAAGATTCACAACATCCTTCCTGTAGCAGAGAGACCAGAACTGGATGCAACATTCCGAAAGTGGCTGAACCAATACCCTGTACAGCTGCAACATGACCGGTTCTGTGTTAAAAATCACACAACACCAGGTTATAGTCCAACAGGTTTAATTGGAAGCACTAGCTTTCGGAGCGCTGCTCCTTCATCAGGTGATTGTGAGGAGCAGTGCTCCAAAAGCTAATGTTTCCAAATAACCTGTTGGACTATAACCTGTGTTATGTGATTTTTAACTTTGTACACTCCAGTCCAACACCAGCACCTCCACATCCTGACTGGTTCTGGATTACCAGTGCAGTGATATTGTCAAGTCACGCTTGTATTTGGGGGATCTTTAACAGCACATCCTCTGGAGAATTACTGGGAGCAACTTCTGGTGTTGAATATTTTAATCTGCATGTGCAAACACAAGAGATTGCTGTTAATATAATGGAGTGGTAATGGTGAAACAAATGAACATGCTACATGAAGAGCAGATGCATTGGTGACTCTCACCATGTTATGTTTGATCTGATTATGGTCTCAAATCCAGTCTCCTGCCTATCCTCTATGTCCTTTAACTCTCTTGTTAGTCAAATACTGATTAAATACAGACTTAAAAATATTTTAAAAATCTTACCTCTACTAATCTCTGGTGAAGAGAATTCCACCAACTAATGACCCTCTGAGAGAAAAAAGTATACTTGTCCTCATCTCTCCCATGAATAAGAAACCCTCATTTTTAAACAATGTTCCCTGTTTCTGCTCTCTCCCAGAATGTGGTAACTTCCTCTTACCATCCACCCTGACAGGACCCCTCAGGATCTTACATGTTTCAATAAGATCACCTTTGATTCTTCTAAACTCCAAAAACTAACTTATCAAATCTTTCCTCATAAGATAACCTCTTCTTTCTAGGAACTAGAATAGCCTACCTTCTCTGAACTGCTTCTAATGTATTTGTATGCTTTATTAAGTGAGGAGACCAAAACTTTATGCGGTACTCCAACATGGTCTCGCCAGTGCCCTGTAGAACTACAGCAAAACTTTCCTTTTTTAAAATTCTATTTACCATTTTAATAAATAACAATATTCCATTTGCCATCCTTGCTGCATTTTTTATTTGTGGGATATGGATATCCCTAGCTAGGCCCGCATTGCTCATCCCTAATTGTCCTGGGGAAGGTGGTGGTGAGCTACCTTTTTGAATCACTTTAACTCTTGGAACTTTAAGACACCCACAAATCTGTTTGGAAGGGAGTTCCAAGATTTGACCATGAAGTAGAAGTGATCTACTTCCAAGCCAAGTCGCAAGCTTCTTACGTCTGATCCGTGTACCAGGACACCCAGATCCCTCTGCACGGCAAAGTTCTGCAATCTTCATCTGCTTAAACAAAATACAGCTTTTTCAATATTCCAGCCAAAGTGGACACATTCACATTTTCCACATTACACTGGTTAGATGCACCATCATTACTGTTGCAAAATTCAGTCAAAAACGCTTTCCAGATTCTGTTCCAGAGACAATAAACAAAGCATGAATAGGTTGTAAATGGAGCAGGGAATTCTTTTTGCTTTAATTCAGAGTTAATGGCTGGCAATTTCTCCAAGAGCTGCTCCCTTGACTTTCCATCACCCATCTGCCCTCGGTATGGCAGGAGCCACTTGGAGGAAATTCCCAGCCATTGGCTCGATAGCGAATGAATATTTATCTCCTGATGTTCTGCTTAGGTGCTGTTTTGGCGGCACCGCCAGGGCCTCCTGGTCTTCCTGGGTTAAAGGGTGAATACGGTGCACCAGGCATTGGTGTAGGCGCACCAGGATATCCAGGACAAAAAGGACCTCGAGGAGATCCAGGTAATTGAGAAAATCGACTGTTAATTGTTTACTATTGTTTTACAGGATTTTCTGCTGCCAAATCTGGTGACAAACTTGACAATTTTGTTCCTGACTATAGTGACAATTGTATTATCACAGGGAACTCGTACCTCAGTATTTTCATTGTAATGTTTCACTGTGCATCAATAAGGCATGATGTTTCACGTGGGGTTCCAGTGCATGTTCCATTTGTGAAAAAATATGCCATTGTATGGAGACTCAATGGTTTGAATCTTGATAGGGAGTGGGAAGATGGGGTGGTTTAGAGTTGTAGAGTCATAGAAATGTACAGAACAGAAACATACCCTTCAGTCCAACTTGTCCATGCCGACCAGATACCCCAAATTAATTTCGTCCCATTTGCCAGCAATTGGCCCATGACCCTTCCTATTCATGTACCCATCCAGATGCCTTTTAAATATTGAAATTGTACCAGCCTCCACCACTTTCTCTGGCAGCTCATTCCATATATGCATCACCCTCTACCTGAAACAGTTGCCCCTTGTGTCCCTTCTAAATCTTTCCCCTCTCTCCCTAAGCCTATGGCCTCTCATTCTAGACTCCACCACCCCAGTTGCTGGCAGGAAATCCAAATGTTTGGATTTCTCCACATGTTTTGGAGTTTTGAGTTGAGTCCCCCACTTGTCTACATTAGCCTAAACAGACTCAGCTTCCCTCTGAGCAGGGAGCACTCCAGAAGAAGCTGCCATTGCACTTCCATCATGTGCTGCCGCTAGTGAGAATTGTGCTGCTGATAGCCGGTTAGTGAAGAAAAACTAACCGGTAGCCTTCACTTGAAAGAGATTTGTTCACAGACTGAAACATTACAGTCATATAACTCCTGACTCTGCTCTACTTTTGGGTCAGTAAATGAAATGAAAGAACAACAGATGCTGTAAATGAGAAATAGAAGTTGCTGGAAAAGCTCAGCATTTCGGGTGTGGTGACCCTTCCTCACTCTGAGGAACCCGAAACATTAACTCTGATTTCTCTTCACAGATGCTGCCAGACTTGCTGAGCTTTTCCAGCAACTTTTGTTAATGTCTCTCTTATCTGTGCTCAAGTAACCATCCAGTCAATGTTTTTGACTTGCATGTACTTATTAATCATCACTTGTATTATCTGAGTTTATGACAGTTAGATTGGGGTATGGGCAGTTATGTAAGGTGGTTTTCATAATTGCCTCAACTGAATCCAACCTACATTTCTTTCGTTCTTACGATTCAACCCACCAAGTTTGATACTGCAATAACTGCAATTCTATCATAAATTGTGCAGATATCTGTTCAGTTGTTACATGTAACCAGCTGATAATTAAAATCAATCAATTTTGAAATAGGTATCTAGCTCCCAGCAGAGACTGAGAAAAGTGAACCAGTGTTATTGTTGCTGATTTTAGCCATTGACTCCTAGTGCTAAATAAAGGAGAGGCTAGATAAGGACATGAATGAGAAAGGAATAGAAGGGTGTATAGATCTGCGGAGGTGAAGTAGGGATGCAGATGGCTTACACAGAGCTTAAATACCAGCATAGACCAGTTGGGCTGAAACCCTCCTGCTGCTGTGCTGTGATTGCAATGCAATTTTGTGAATGGACTATGAGTAAGAGTACTTTAGATGGGTCAGTTTTTGTCCAGTGTGTGCAGGACGGTTTCCTGACACAGTAGACAGGCTAACAAGGGGCAAGGTGACATTAGATTTGGTACTGGGTAATGAACCTGGTCAGGTGTTAGATTTGGAGGTAGGTGAGTACTTTGGTGTTAGTGACCACAATTTGATTATGCTTACTTTAGTGATGGAAAGGGATAGGTATACATCGCAGGGCAAGAGTTATATCTGGGGGAAAGGCAATTGTGATATGATTAAGCAAGATTTAGGATGCATAGGATGGGGCAGGAAACTGCAGGGGATGGACACAATTGAAATGTGGAACTTATTCAAGGACCAACTACTGTGAATGCTTGATAAGTATGTAACGGTCAGGCTGGGAGAAAGTTGTCGAATGTGGGAGCCATGGTTTACTGAGGAAGTTGAATCTCTTGTCAAGAAGAAGAAGAAGGCTTATATTAAGATGAGATGTGATGGCTCAGTTAGAGCACTTAAGTGTTACAGGTTAGCCAAGAAAGATAAAAGAGAGAGCTAAAAAGAGCCAAGAGGTGACATGAGAAGTCACTGGCCGATAGGATTCAGAAAAACCCTAAGGCTTTCTTTAGCTATATCAGGAATAAAAGAATGACTGGAGTAAGATTCGCGCCAATCAAGCATAGTAGTGGGAAGTTGTGCGTGCAGTCAGAGGAGATAGGGGAAGTGCTAAATGTGTACTTTTTGTCAGTATTTACACGAGTAAAAGACAATGTGGTCGAGGAAAATACTGAGATATAGGCAACTAGAATAGATGCATAAGGAGGAGGTGTTAGCAATTCTGGAAAGTGTAAAAAATAGATAAGTCCCCTGGCCAGATGGATTTATCCTAGGATTCACTGTGAAGCCAGGAAGGAGATGCCCAAGCCTTTGGCTTTGATCTTTATGTCATCATTGTCTACGGGAATAGTGCCAGAAGACTGGAGGATAGCAAATGTTGTTCCCTTGTTCAAGAAGAGGAGGAGAGACAACCCTGGTAATAATAGACCAGTGAGCCTTACTTTGGTTGTGGGTAAAGTGTTGGAAAGGGTTATAAGAGATAGGATTTATAATAATCTAGAGATGAATAAATTGATTAGGGATAGCTTTGTGAAGGGTAGGTCGTGCCTCACAAACCTTATTGAGTTGTTTGTGAAGGTGATTAAGCATTTGGATGAGGGTAAAGTGGTTGATGTGGTGTATATGAATATCAGTAAGGCATTTGATAAGGTTCCCCACAGTAGGCTATTGCACAAAATACGGAGGCATGAGATTGAGGTGATTTTGCGTTTGGATCAGAAATTGGCTAGCTGAAAGAAGACAGAGGGTGCTGGTTGATGGGAAATATTCATCTTGGAGTTTAGTTACTAGTGGGCTACTGCAAAGATCTGTTTTGAGTTCACCGTTGTTTGTCATTAATATAAATGACCTGGATGATGGTATAGAAGGATGGGTTAGTAAATTTGCGGGTGACATAAGGTTGGTAGAGTTGTGGATAGTGAAGATAAATGTTGTAGGTTACAAAGAAACATAGATAAGCTGCAGAGCTGGTCTGAGAGGTGGAAAATGGCATTTAAAGCAGAAAAGTGTGAGATGATTCACTTTGGATGGAGTGTCAGGAATGCAGACTACTGGGCTAATAGTAAGATTCTTGGCAATGTAAATGAGCAGAGAGATCTTGGTGTCCAGGTACATAGATCCTTGAAAGTTGCCACCCATGTTGGTAGAGTTGTTAAGAAGGTGTGTTAGCTTTTATTGGTAGAGCAATTGAGTTTTGGAATCATGAGATCATGCTGCAACTGTACAGAACTCTGGTATGGCCACATTTGGTGTACTGCATATAGTTCTAGTCACTGCATTATAGGAAGGATGTGGAAGCTTTGGAAAGGGTCCAGAGGAGATTTACTAGGATGTTGCCTGGGATGGAGGAAAGGTCTTATGAGGAAAGGCTGAAGGACTTGAGGCTGTTTTCATGAAAGAGAAGAAGGTTGAGAGGTGACTTATTTAAGACATATAAGATAATCAGGGGCTTAGAAAGGTTGGACAGTAAGAGCCTATTTCTTCGGATGGCGATAGCTAGCACAAGAGGACATATCTTTAAATTGAG
The DNA here is from genome assembly GCF_047496795.1 of Chiloscyllium punctatum. Taxonomy (NCBI): domain Eukaryota; kingdom Metazoa; phylum Chordata; class Chondrichthyes; order Orectolobiformes; family Hemiscylliidae; genus Chiloscyllium; species Chiloscyllium punctatum. The sequence goes on from NC_092763.1 coordinate 66,547,349, forward strand.
GGGTGATAGATATGGGTGATAGATGTCAGAGATAGTTTCTTTACTCAGAGAATAGTAGGGACATGGAATGCACTGCCTGCAACAGTAGTAGACTCGCCAACTTTAAGGGCATTTAAATGGTCATTGAATAGGCATATAGACAAGAATAGAAAAGTGTAGGTTAAATGGGCTTCAGAGAGCCGAAGGGCCTATACTGTGCTGTAATATTCTATGTTCTATTCTGTGTAAGTGATATATCTATGTTTCATTGTCCAAGAAGCCAATTATGGAGCACACATAAATGTTATTGTAGAGACCGCTTATTCATGCTCTAGTATAAACAGTGTGTCAAGGATAGGAAGAGAAAGAAGACAAAAAGGGGAAATGATAATTGGTTTCTTGGCCTGTTTTCTATCCCTTGAGGTTTAGGCTTTCACTATCATTTATATCCAAAGGTTCCAAACTGTAGAATTACTTATTGGCTGAGTGATATTTACATCTCATTCAGTACTGCTGTATATGGCTGAAATATGTCACAGCCACATTATATTTAAATAACAATATATTTTGGTCATGGACCTATTAAAATGAAACTTACATCCTGGTGATCCAACTAATTGGTACAATAATTAGTGCTATGTAGTAATTAGAATCCTCTAATCATAAGAGAAGTCCAAGGTAAAGAAATCCCTTTCAAATAGGAATGGAAAATTGTAATTCAGTAACTGGGTAACTATGGCAGTAACTTTAATTCAATTCTCATAGTCAGAAGCTTATCAGATCAAATTGGCTACTGATTTCCCACTTTTAAAAAACTTCACTCATTGGTTTGTTGGCATTGCTGGCTAGGCCAGCATTCATTGCTTATTCTTAGCTGTCTTTGAGAAGGTATCGGTGAGCAATTTGTAAGGCTATGGGAGTTCCTGCCAGCCACGCATATTAATAATGCCTCAAGGTACTGCTCAGACTTAATGCATAGTCTCCAGAATTGAGACTGGAAGATGTGCCGATCTTGTATTCCATTTTAGACATCTTTGAACCAGGCAATGAATCCTTCAGGAACACTCAGTTATGTCTCCACTGCAAAACGACAGTACCCCTGCTTCTTACTCAAACACTGTATGTTGGGCATTAGTTGAGGTAAAGGCTAAACACAATTCCAATGCCGTCCCACTCATTCTATCGCTTTGAAATCTGGTCAGAGTACAAAGGGGTCAGATACAATTACTGCAAACATTGCCACCAGTGGAACTCCCGGCAGCTATTTATGTGGGACAGAGACTCAGCAATAATGAGTCCTTTCCTGTTACTGCACTCACTTGCTCAGATTACTCCAGCTGAGCCCAAAGAAAATGTGGGACCGTGAAGTTGAGAGAAGGGCTGAGGAACAAGGTGTTCAGCAAATGTCCATGAAGAGGGTACAGTGTATTATGCAGGGAGAGATGAGGAAAGCAGCTGATTTCTAGGGACCTAATCGTAGTTCTGAAAAATAACCAAAACAGACTTGAATTGTTAACTCTGTTTCTCTCTCCACAGATGTTGCCAGGCTTGCTGACTTTCTGGTTGTTTCAGATTTCCAACAGCTGTCATATTTTGTACTGTTGTACCCTTATTAGCACTTTAAAACTTCCATTGATTTATGCTGTTTGAGAAAAATGGTGAAAAGAGATTAAATCTATTGTTTATAGCTGTGAGTCAAACTGATTGATCCACTCCATAACTCCTTATTGCTCCATTAGGCCATGCTGGATCAATGGGTCCTCCAGGGAAACCGGGTCCTCCAGGATCCACCATCCCTTCAAACATTCCTGGGAAGCCAGGTGATGTTGGTCCTCCTGGATACGATGGTGAACAAGGTAAGGTATTGCTTGCTTCATAAAAATGCACAAGGGGAGTAAATCTTTTCTGTCAGTTTGTGCTGGCGCATGTGTAAAATCAACATAATCAGTTAGTGAGTTTGTGTCCTCATATTCAGGATCGCTAAGAATTATTTCAGGTGTGATATAGTTGCTAACCTCATCTGTACACACAAGCTATTATTTTTGCTTATTTTATATTAACAAGCTAACAGTTATACAGCATCTTTACCGTTGAAAAGATTTATAAAGGAAAAACTAAAGAAAAGCCAAAGCAACAAAGTTTAGAGCTGTAAGCAATGTTTGCTAAAAAGGATAACTTGGCTGCAGGATGTTAAAGGAGCTGAGAGAGGAGAGGATATGGAGACAGCAAAATAATGAAGTCCAATTTCAAACAACAACAGTGACTAAATTGAACTCTATTCAGTCCATATTTCAGGCATCGTTGGTGGTCACCTCAAACAGACATTAAGCCCATTATTTATACAAACGAGAGTCCTGGCAACTAATTGTCTCAGCTCGAAGTTTGGTTGCAACAGAGAAGTATGGGCCTGCACTGCCCAGGATTAGACAGCCATTGCAACCTGAACAGTGACAACGTAAAGAACATTATGTGTTTGTGTTTTTCAATTTAAAATATCTTCCTGTGGAGCCAGAATATGAAGAATATTCCCCAACTCCACAATCATCATGATTCTATCCTCTTACTAGTTAATGCCCGTTCCAATCACTCACATAGATATACCTTTGAGTCACTATTGGTCACAATGCCCAAACTTTGATAATATTTACAGTTCTGCTCAGGATCGCACTAAGCTACTTTGTCCTGACATCAAGCTTCTTTAGTGTTGTTGAAGTTACACCTATCCAGGAAAATGAAGAGTATTCTGTCACATTCCTGACTTTTACCTGGTAGATAATAGATGAGCATAGAGGAGTCAGGAGGTGAGTTACTCACAGCAGATTTCCTCGTCTCTGATCCACACCTTTTGTACTGGTGGTTCAGTACAGTTTCTTGTCAATGGTAACTCTCAAAGAGTCATAGAGTCATAGACATGTACAGCATGGAAACAGACCCTTTGGTCCAACCCGTCCATGCCGACCAGATATCCCAATCCAATCTAGTCCCACCTGCCAGCACCTGGCCCATATCCCTCCAAACCCTTCCTATTCATATACCCATCCAAATGCCTCTTAAATGTTGCAATTGTATCGGCCTCCACCACTTCCTCTGGCAGCTCATTCCATATACGTACCACCCTCTGTTTGAAAAAGTTGCCCTGTAGGTCTCTTTTATATCTTTCTCCTCTCACCCTAAACCTATGCCCTCTAGTTCTGGATTCCCCCACCCCAGGGAAAAGACTTTGCCTATTTATCCTATTCATGCCCCTCATAATTAAGGCCTATAAGGTCACCCCTCAGCCTCCGATGCTCCAGGGAAAACAGTCCCAGCCTGTTCAGCCTCTCCCTATAGCTCAAATCCTGCAACCCTGGCAATATCCTCGTAGATCTCTTCTGAATCCTTTCAAGTTTCACAACATCTTTGCGATAAGAAGGAGACCAGAATTGCAAGCAATATTCCAACAGTGGCCTAACCAATGTCCTGTACAGCCGCAACATGACCTCCCAACTCCTGTACTCAATACTCTGACCAATAAAGGAAAGCATACCAAACGCCTTCTTCACTATCCTATCTACCTGCAACTCCACTTTCAAGGAACTATGAACCTGCACTCCAAGGTCTCTTTGTTCAGCAACTCACCCAAGAACCTTACCATTAAGTATATAAGTCCTGCTAAGATTTGCTTTCCCAAAATGCAGCACCTCGCATTTGTCTGAATTAAACTCCATCTGCCACTTCTCAGCCCATTGGCCCATCTGGTCAAGATCCTGTTGTAATCTCAGCTAACCCTCATTGCTGTCCACTACACTTCCAATTTTGGTGTCATCTGCAAACTTACTAACTGTACCTCTTATGCTCGCATCCAAATAATTTATGTAAATGATAAAAAGTAGAGGGCCCAGCACCGATCCTTGTGGCACTCCACTGGTCACAGGCCTCCAGTCTGAAAAACAATCCTCCACCAACACCCTCTGTCTTCTACCTTTGAGCTAGTTCTGTATCCAAATGGCTAGTTCTCCCTGTATTCCATGAGATCTAACCTTGTTAATCAGTCTCCCATGGGGAACCTTGTCGAACGCCTTACTGAAGTCCATATAGATCACATCTATTGCTCTGCCCTCATCAATCCTCTCAACTTAATACTGTATTTGCCTTCCTAACAACCAACTGAACCTACATGGTAACCTTGAAAGAATCCTGAACTAGGATCCCAAGTCTATGTGCTTCAGATTTCCAAAGCCTTTCCCCATTTTGAATATACCACCTTTAGTCTTTTCACCAATGTGCAAAACCTCACATTTTTCCACTTTGTGTTCCATCTGCCACTTCTCTGTTTGCCCACTCTCATAGTCTGTCCAAGTCCTTCTGCAGCTTTCCTGCTTCCTCAACACTACCTATTCCTACACCTATCTTTGTGTCATCTGCAAGCTTAGTAATAAGGTCCTCAGTCCTTCTTCAAAACCATTATTGTATAATGGAAATTGTCAGGGGCCAACACTTACTGCAGTGGAACTCAACTAGTGACCGCTGCCATCCTGAAAAAGACCCCTTTATCCCTACCCTCTGTCTTCTGCCAATCAGCCAATCCTGTATCCATACCAGTACATTGCCCTAACACCCAGCAGCATCCTGTCTGCAGCATCTTCTCAAAGGCGTAGTGGAAACCCAAATAAATCATGTTCACTGGCTGTCCTTCATCTAACTTGCTTGTTACCTCCTCAAAGAATTCTAACAAATTCATCAGACATGATCTCCATTGGACAAAGCTGTGCAGACTCAGCCATATTTTACCATTCACTTCCAAGTACTCAACCATCTCATCCTTAATAATGGACCATAAAGTCTTGCCAATGACCAAGGTCAAGCTAACTGACCTATAATTTTGTGCCTTCTAACTCCCTCTCTTCTTAAACAAAGTGTTACTTTGGCCAAGTTCCAGTCCTTTGGGACCCTCCCCGACTCCAGTGATTCCTGAAAGATCACCACCAATGTCTCCACATTTCCTCAGATATTTCTTTTGGAACTCTGAGATGTTGTCCATCCGATCTGGGTGATTTATCTGCCTTCAGATCTTTCAGCTTCCCCATCACCTTCTCTTTAGTGATGGTCACTACACTCTCTTCTGCTCCCTGACTCTCTTGAAATCTGGCCTGGCACTAAAGTCTTCCACTGTCAATGGTTAGATTTGGTCTTGCTGCGTACCGATATGAACATACAAACTTAGGAATGAAAAACAGGAATAGGCCATTCAGCCGCCCTATGAGCCCATTCCACCATTCAGTAAGATCATAGCTGATCAGATTTCAACCTCATCTCTGCATTCCTGTATACCTTTGGGAATGAAGGATTTATGTACCACTGCCTTAAAATTGTTAAAGTTAAAAATCGCGCATCAGGTCATAATCCAACAGGTTTATTTGGAAATGCTAGCTTTTGAAGCGCTGCTCCTTGATTTTGAACTTTGTCCACCCCAGTCCAACACTGGCTCCTCCACATCATGATTAAAATTATTAGGGGAGGGGATGACCTCGTGGTGTTATTATTAGACTATTAGTCTAGAGACCTAGGTAATGTTATGGGGATCTAGGTTTAAGTACTGACTTGGCAGTTTGTGGATTTTGAATTCAGTAAAAATATGGAATTGAGAGTCTTCTAATGATCATGAAACATAGAACGTAGAGAACATAGAACATAGAACAATATAGCACAGTACAGGCCCTTCAGCTCACAATGTTGTGTCAAGCATTTATCTTAACTTAAGTTCAACCTAACCGACACACCCCTCAATTTACTGCTGTCCATGTGCTTGCCCAGCAGTCTCTTAAATGTCCTGAATGTCTCTTACTTTACCACCACTGCTGGCAGTGCATTCCACACTTTCACCACTCTCTGCTTAAAGAACCTACTTCTGACTTCCCCCTGTACCTTCCTCCAATCACCTTAAAATGATGACCCCTCATGACAACCATTTCTGCTTTGGGGAAATGTCTCTGGCTATCTACTCTACCAATGCTTCTCATGACCTTGTACACATCTACGAAGCCACCTCACTTCCTTCTTCTCTCCAGTTTGAAAAAGCCCGAGTTCACTCAACCTCTCTTCATAAGACAATCCCTCCAATCCAGGCAGCGTCCTGGTAAATCTCCTCTGCACCCTCTCTAAAGCATCAACATCCTTCCTATAATAAGGTGACCAGAACTGGACACAATATTCCAAGTGTGGTCAAACCAGGGTTTTCTAGAGCTGCAGCAAAACCTCACGGCTCTTAAACTCAATCCCCCGTTAATGAAAGTCAAAGCACCATACGCTTTCTTAACAACCCTATCGACTTGGGTAGTAACTTTGAGGGATCTATGTACGTGGACCCCTGGATTGCGCTGTTCCTCTACACTGCCAAGAATCCTGTCTTTAACCCTGTATTCAGCATTCAAATTCGACCTTTCAAAATTAATCACTTTGCATTTATCCAGGTTGAACTCAACTGACACTTCTCAGCTCAGTTCTACATCCTGTCAATTCTTGTTGTAGCCTGCAACAGTCCTCAACAGGGACATTTGTGTTATCAGTAAACATATTAACCCACCCTTCCATTTCTTCATCTAAGTCATTTATTAAAACTACAAAGAGCAGAGGTTCAAGAACAGATCCCTACGGGACACCACTGGTCACCGAGCTCTAGGCGGAATACTTGCCATCCACTGCCATTTGCTGCCTTTTTTTCAGCCAACCAATTCTCTATCCAGACAGCCAAATTTCCCTGTATCCCACATCTCCTAACTTTCTGAACGAGCCTACCATGGGGAACCTTATCAAGTGCCTGACTGAAATCCATATACACCACATCAAACTTTGTCAACTTGTCTCATCACATCCTCAAAGAACTCAATAAGGCTTGTGAGGCATGACCTGCTCCTCTCAAAGCCATGCTGACTATCTTTTGTCAAACTATGTTTTTCCAAATAGTCATAAATCCTATCTCTCCGAATCCTTTCCAGTACCTTGCTTATCACAGATATAAGACTGACTGATCTGTAATTCCCAGGGATTTCCCTGTTCCCTTTCTTGAACAGAAGAACAACATCTGCCTCCCTCTAATCATCTGGTACTACTTCCATGGTGCGTGAGGATGCAAAGAGCATTGACAGAGGCACAGCAATCTCATTCCTTGCTTCCCATAGTACCCTTGGATATATCTGGTCTGGCCCTGGTGCTTCTCTATCTTGATGCTTCCCTGAATTTCCAGCACATCCACTTCCTGAATATCAATCTGTTCAAGCCTATTAACCTGGTCCATGGTGTTCTAGCTATCAACAAGGTCCATCTCTCTAGTGAATATTGAAGCAAAAAAACCATTTAGGGCCTCCCCTACCTCTTCAGACTTCAGACACAAGTTGCCTCCATTCTCCTGATCTACCCTACCCTTTCTCTGATCATTCTGTTATTCCTCACGTAAGTGTAGAACACCTTTGGGTTTTTTCTCTTCTCCTTCCGGCCAAGGCTTTTTCGTGCCCCTTCTTGGTTCTCCTCATTCCATTTCCTAGCTATCCTGGAAATCCTCCAAAGCTGTGCCAGATCCTTGCTTCCTTAACCTAAAGTGAGCTTCCTTCTTCCTTTTGACAAGGAGCTCCTCTGCTCTTGTCATTCAAGGCTCCTTCACCTTACCATTCCTTGCCTCTCTCAGTGGGACAAAGTTATCCAACACTCGCAACAAGTGCTCTTTAAGCAGCCTCCACATTTCTGTTGTGCATTTCCCGTAGAACAATTGTTCCCAATTTATACTCCACAGCTCCTGTCTACAGTATAATTCCTCTTCCTCAATTAAATACCTTCCCATACTGCCTGTTCCATGTTCTATCCTTCCCATACTGTCTGTCCTATCCCTCTCCATGGCTATGGTAAAGGTGAGGCAGCTGTGGTCACTGTCACTGAAAAGCTCTCCCACCGAGAGACCTTGGACAATCTTTGCTGAGTGTCAGAAAACCCATCTAGTTCACCAACGTCCTTTAGGGAAGGAAACTGCCATCCTTACCTGGTCTGGTCGACATGTGCCTTGCCCATCCCTCTGCATGAAGGCAACAAAAATTTAAAGATTCTGCATCAGCAGCTTTGTGAGACTGGAAATTCCATAGGCTCACAACACTCTGAGAGAAACAAATGTTTCCTCATCTTTGTTTTAAATGGCCACCACTTATTTTTAAACTATGACCAATAGCTCTAGATTCTCCCATGTGGCATTCTCTTATTATGTAGCTCAATTGTTCACTTAGCATGCCTGATTGTTGTCCATGTCTGGCTACATATGGACACTGTTTGCTTCAGTATTAGAAGGAGTGATGAATAATCTGGAGTCATCAAAGAACACACCACTTGTGACCTTCTGAAAGAAATCTAATGAACTCCTGCAATGGAGCTGGGCTCAGCCTTATGGCTGAGATATTGACTTCAAATAATCACACTCATCTTCCTTTGTGTTGGGCATGATTCCAACCAGCGGAGAGCTCTCCCCGAATTCCTGTTAACTCCAGTTATCTTAGAACTCCTTGATGCCACAATTAGTCAAATGTTGCCTTGATATCAAATGTACTCTCACCTCACCTCTGGAGTTCAGACTATCTTACAATGAGAGATATGATTTGGGATATCTTGGGTAGACTTGCTTATGAGTATTAATCTAGGCAATTTATACCATGTGGTGAAAGATGCTCACACGTCATCTGATTGAACAGATGTACTGAGCAAATGCCCCTTGATTGAGGCATCTTTCAACTTGTACATGTTGCAATGTGAAGTAACTGATGTGTAACATCTTTAAATATGTACATACAGCAGTGTGAAGTAATGGATATGTATAATATATATGTTTGTTTTATATATATATATATATATAAAACAATGTGAAGTAAGTGACAAAATGCCACATCATTATTTTAATGGTCTTCAATGTAGGCAACACCTTTCATAAATCACATTTACCTTCAGTGAGTCAACTCTCTGTAATCTCAGCACCCACCTCCTTATGGAAACTGGTATTTCTGAAATTAAGTATTTACACCTCGGTGCTTTCCTTAATAGTCAAATTATTTTTGTCTTGGGTTTTGAAGCAACTTGATGCAAATGAAAAGGTATCAGAAAATATTTGTATCATTCATATTTGCATGAGAAAAGAGATAAATAGAAATTGCTTTTAGCCTCCATCAATTCTGTTTTTTTCAACTGTCATGTTTATCCACCTATTTATTTTTATACCATCTATTCACTCTTTGTTGAGATTGCTGGCCAAACCGTGGTGATGTGATTGTGATAAGGATTGAATTCCCTTTTTAATTCTCCCACTGTGGTGCTAAACCTGCAGCAGGATTTCATCTGAAATCCTGTTCATAGGGGTAAAAGTTTGAGGTAGTGGAGCAGGGAAAAACATTCCAAGGAAATCCATCCCATTGGTTTAAGTTCATTTCACCTGACAACGGAGCAGCACTCTGAAAGCTTGTGATTTCAAATAAACCTCTTGGACTATAATTGGGTCTGACTTTGGCTTCTGACTTTGTCCATCCCAGTCCAACACCAGCACCTCCACATCATAACTTGGGTTTGCTGAAAATATTGCAGTGAGACTTTCCTCCAGTAGGTGGCAATCTATCCCTTGATGTTCAATAGCATTGTCATCTCTCAATCCCCACAATGAACTTCTTGAGGCCAGCATTGGCCAGAACCTGAATGGCATCAGCCATGCAAATAAAAGAGCAACTCAGCTGTTGGGAATTATGGAGCAAGTAAGCCATCTCCTGATTCTCCAAAGCTTGTTTACCATCTATAGGACTCAAGCTTAGAGTATGATGGATTACTCCCAATTGCCTGGATTAGTGCAACTCCAACAACACGCAAGAACCTTAATACCATTTAGGACAAAGCAGCCTGCTTGATAAACACCCCAACCATCACCTTAAGCATTCACCCACTCTGCAACCAGTGACATCGGTGTGTGTCATTTACAAGTTGCACTATATCCACTTGCCAAACGTCTTTTGATAACTACTACCACCTAGAAGTACAAAGGGAAACACATGGCAATACATCACCTGAAGGGGCGATGTCCTAGTGGTATTATCGCTTGTCTATTACTCTAATCATCTATGTTATAATCCACAGACCCAGGTAATGTTCAGGGGACCTGGGTATGAAACCCACCATGGAAAAAGTGGAATTTGAATTCAGTAAAAAAAAATGTGGATTTGAGAGTCTAATGATGATCATGAAAGTATTATTGATTGTTGTAAAAAACCATCTGGTTCCTTAATGTCCCTTAGGCAAGCTAACCACTGTCGTTGCCTAGTCTAGCCTACATGTGACTCCAGACCCATAGCACCAAGGTTGATTCTTACCCAACCTCTGCGCAGTTAGGGATGGGCATCAGTTCCCTAGCCAGTGACATCTTCATCCCATGAATGAATATTTTTTATTTCAAGAAGTTCATCCTCAAGAATACATCATTCTGTCTTGGATCTATTCTATTGTTCCTTCGCCGTGTCAGGGTCAAAATCCTGGCACTCCCTTCCTAATTTCACTGTGTCTCTCCTTATACCACATGGACCCCAGCAGTTTAAGAAGGCAACTCACTATCACCTTCTCAAAGCCAAGTAGAGATAGCAATAGCTGTTGACTTCACCAGTCCAGCTCACATCAGACAAAGGAGGCATGATGACTCCATTTTCCTTTTTGCCCCTCTCCCTCCACTTCCAATAACCCCAGCCTCCTTGTCTACTGAAAATCAGCTGAGCGTTAAAAAAATTCAATGACCAAATCGTCCATCGCTTTTCTAATCTGTTTGAGGGAGGAAAAAGCTCTCCTCAAAGCTGTCTTGAATATGTGACCTCTTATTCTTAAAATTGTTTTCTTCGGTTCTAGTTTCTCCAACAATGGACAAATGTCCTTTCAGAATCTGTCCTTTCAACTCCCACAGGATATTTTGTGTTTCAATTTGATGTCCCATGATTGTTTGACTTAAATTTGTATTATTATCCAGGGGCTTGATGGTGACTTTGTTCTTGGAGTATTGCGTGAGAAAATATTCTGCCGCCTGTATTGTAACTTACATAGAATCTTGGTCAGCTTTTACCCTGTACTTGGGCCCTAATACATTCAATTTAAAATAATCACTCCCATGTTTGTATGTGTTTTGTTGCTCTCTCTCTCTCTCTCTCTAATGTTTTTCACTTCCACAATCTTCTGAAAACATGCATGGATCCAATTCCAGTTCTTCTCTTTTCCCCACGTCCTTCACCTCACCATTGACAATTGTGTTTAGACTTGCTTGGAGACAATCTGCAACTCACTGCCTGAACTTGCTCACCCTTCTTCTCTCCTTTTACATCTCAGAGATCAAGTGTGTAGGTGCCTCTTGCAAAACAGAAATGCATGTCTTTGGTTCAGGTAGTATTGTTTCAAAAGTTAGTTCTCCTGAATGGCTTGTTGAACAATTTACTGAAAAATGTCAATCCTTCATGCTGATGTTGACTTATTTTCATACACTTTGCAGGTCCTTCAGGTCCAATTGGTCCTCCTGGGCCACCAGGCTTGGGTTTTGAAAGAGGAGATCCCGGTGACCCTGGCTTTCCTGGTACCCCTGGGCGACAAGGTGCAAGGGGGGACATTGGGTCTCCTGGACTGCCAGGCGTTCCTGGTCTTCCAGGATTCAAAGGTGACTTTTCTCCATCCTAGTCAAACACTGCATTCATTACAACAAAGGGTTCAGTGTCCACTGAAAACTAAATGTATACATGCCAGTACTCTAATCCATTTTATGTACCTCCCTGTTCAATGTCTGTGATGCTTCACAATCCCTTGAGTTGCTTCTCCATGACAGAGTGAGATGGATGGCAGTACAACATGAGGGAGCCAGGCACAGCATTCTTGATGTACCGTTTGGTACAAAGTAGATTAGGAGAAGGTGTAGTTTATTCTGAAAATGGCTCTATCATTCATTTCTTTAATCTCCTATTTTGTACTGCATAAGTTGCCAAATTTGTGAAACACACAGTTCTTTCTTATTTCAAGTGAACACTTGGTGTTTTTATATTTGGAACGGATGTTTTCTAATTGAGAGTTCTTTACATTTGACTGTAATTTGATACGCTGTGAACTGTACTCTCCAGAGAAACTCCCTGATGGCACATTGGACAAAAATACTTCCTGATGAAAAAATAAGCCCTTGTCCCTTGGAAGGGTTGATTTCTGCATTCAATGATGTTAGCTGGGCAGCAACTTGAGTGCACCATCTGGTCTTGGCTCCATTGGGTAGGGATTGAAAAAAAATCAATAATTGATCCCTTTTGCTTTGATCACTGTCTCGAGACCTGCCCAATAGTGTCTACATATAGATATTGTGATAGACTTGAAATGTTGTTGTCATTGAGTAACTTGCTAATGATTAGATTAGATTCCCTACAGTGTGGAAAGAGGCCCTTTGGCCCAACTAGTCCACAACAACCCTCCGAAGAGTAACCCACCCAGACCCATTCCCCCTAACTAATGCACCTAACTCTATGGGCAATTTTAGCATGATAAATTCACCTGACCTGCACATCTTTGGACTGTGGGAGGAAACCCACGCAGACACGGGGAGAATGTGCAAACTCCACACAGACAGTTGCCCGAGGTTGGAATCGAACCCGGGTCCCTGACGCTGTGAGGCAGCAGTGCTAACCACTGAGCCACTCCTGTTTTTAAATTTTTATTTTAACACAGAACATTGCTTTATTCAAATCAAAGAGCAGAGAAAGTGAAAAATTCAAACATTTTTTGTCTTCACTTTGCCTTTGCTGAAATGGTGCCAGAACAAAATTAACCCAGAAAAGTATATATAATTTTATATATATTTATCCTGCACCATCACCAGCCTCCGTAAAGGAACGGGGTGGTCAAGAAAACAACCCCATTCAATGTAAGGAAAATTGATAAAGGTGGAGTGCTTGGGGTTTAAAAAAAATTGTATTAAAAAACTGGCCCATCTGGACAGAGTTTACATTCTCACCCCTCCCTCCCCAAAATATCTAAAATCAGAACACATACTTATCATTCATTGACATTTTCTTCAAGAAATTACACAATGCAAACCCACCAACAAGATTAGCTACAGATAAATACAGTCTCTAAAAACACTTATTTTTTTCTTTTTAAAAAGGTTTCATTATCCTTCAACACAACACTAACATTTGTTTTTGCAGCCCGGTGGTTACACTGTGCACATTATTTTTTTCTATATATAATATATACAAAGTTAAAGTCAGCAACATACAATAGCAGGCTTCCTTTTTAACACAAGCGACTTGTCTCAGTAATGAGCTTGGTTATGCTGACACGTGCTGCAGGAGTTATTAAAAAAATGCTTTTATAATTCTGATGAAGTGCTGGGCTTTTCCTACTCAAAGTGGAAGGAGGTTGGAAAGAGAGAAATGTATGGGAACTGTAAATTATATTCAGGTCTTCAACAAACACCTTTATTAAGGGAGAATTTTTATTATAATGCAGGCTCACAGACTTGTCACATGAGGGAGTTCTAAGATTTTGTCCTAGCACACCCTCCTTTCACGGCTATTTAAAATTCAATGCCAATCCCATTCCTTAATCCCCCACCACCACCTTGAACACCATCACTGACCAGAACTGATGGACAAGCCATTTAGTAATAGCGCCTACAATAGCACGTCAAAGATTGGGAATTTTTTATCAAGCAACTCACCTCATGACTCCTCAAAATCCTGTCCATCTACATGGCACAAGTCAGGAGTGTGATAAAATACTCTCCACTTGCCTGGATCTGTGCAACTCCAATACTCAAGAAGCTCAACATTATCCAGGACAAAGTAGTTCCAGCCTTGTTGGCACCACATTCACCATCTTCAACCTTCATTCCCTCCACCACTGGCACACAATGGCAACACTGTGTACTATCTACAAGATGCATTGCAACAACTCATTGAGGCCTGTGAAAGCACTGTACAAACCCATGACCAGCACTTAAGTGTATATATGAATGGTGACCATATCAGTATGGTGTTGGAAGTCATAGTTCTAGTGGGTCCATTCTGAACTGTAAAGGTTTGTCTGATGTCATTCCTGAACCCAGTTGTTAAGGTTATACCCCCTTGTTACTGACTTTCCCACCAGAGGAAATAGTTTCTCTCTGTCTGCCTGTTCAGTCCATTAATCATCTTTAAGCACTTTAGATGATCACCTCTTAACCTTCTGTGCTCAAAACAATAGGAGGCCAGACTCCTAGTTGCCCGAGCAGGAGAGTTTCAGATATGAAAAGAGATTTGACAGAGTAAGGTTGTTTTTCTTAGAGCAGAAGAGACTGAGAGGGTAGACAGAGTTCAGAGAGGGTAGACAAGGAAAGCCTTTCCCTTGTTGGACGAGTTTCAGAGGGTTTCAGAGGGTGATAGGAATTTGAATTCACTTCCTGTAGCGGCAGCGGTAGAGGCAGAAAACTTTGTGCCATTTAAGGAGTATTTAGGTGTGCACTTGTGACGCTAAGGCACATGTCTTTTTGACTAGTCTGGGCTTGATGGGCTGAATAGCCTTTTTCTGTGCTGTGGATCTCTATGACATTAGGCAGTTTTTCCCAATGATTTAACATTTTTAGTCCTGGTTTTGTTCCGGTTCCTTTTGGTGATAAATGACCTACATGAAATGGGGTTGCAGAAATCTTAGCAGGTCAGGCAGTATCCGAGGAGCAGGAAAATTGACGTTTTGGGCCGGAGCCCTTCATCAGGAATGGCATCCTTGGAAAAGGCTTTGCAGTAAGGTTGACATCAACTCGTAGACAGTGAGGTCTGTAGATGCTGGAGATCGGAGTTGAGAGTGTGTTGCTGGAAAAGCACAGCAGGTCAGGAAGCATCCGAGGAGCAGGAAAATTGACGTTTCAGGCTTTAGCCCTTTATCAGGAAATGTTGATTCTCACTCTCAACTCTGATCTCCGGCATCTGCAGACCTCACTTTCTCCTTGCAGAAATCTTAGCCAAGTTACACGGTACAAGGCAAAGCTGCTATAAAATGTTCAGAATCTTGCTGCAAGAGGAGTTTTGGGTAGTGATACTGAAGTTATCAAGTAAGAGTATCTACCTACATTTCTTGTTAAAGCATGCTGTGAAGACAAGGCAATAATAAGATCAAGTGGCTGTAAAAACACTGGGAGAGTACCCTTTACTTTGATGAAGCATTACAACAATTGGAAAACTTTGAAATTCCATAAGAACACTTGATTGGGGTTGATGTGGATGACTAGTAAGTTGGATGTTGAGTGGCAATAATAAGCAAAATAATAATAAATAATTAAATTCTTTGTTTTAGGTGAAAGGCCAGAACAAAGTGTCATGGGATTTCCAGGAACAAATGGCCCTCCTGGTGATCCAGGATACCCAGGACCCAAAGGGGATACTGGTCTTGAAGGTAAGAGGTGTCACTATTTCAGTAACTTACACATAGAGCTTTTTCTCTGGGAATCTGTTACTTATGGTAAACTTTGTTCGATCAATAAAGTGTAATCCTGAGAGTTGGGCAATTCGGTAAAATACTATATCATAATTTCTTCTCATTGGGAACATTATACAGTACTGGACTCAACATTGAGTTCAACAACATCAGATCACAAACAGTGAAACCTAGTTAGATTTTTTTCTCCCAATTGACAGTCTGTACCTCGTTTGGCTTCATTTGTTGCCAGTGCAATTGCAGGGAGGGTACTCACTGCACATGCCACGGCAGTGTCTTGGACACCACTGCATTTGAATGGAAATTTTGCAATAGCAATGTGAAGAACACCTCGGCTGTTCACTCTGAAAAATAGCACTTATAAAGACATATTCTCTGCTCTTTAAAATGTATTAATGCGTGAGTAGTATTAGAGATGTAAACATTGCAGGTTTAGCTGTGGGAATTGGGATGTGCCTTGTACACATTGAGGCTAGAGAACAAAGTAGTGAGGTGGCCAGTGAAAGGAGAACAGGGTGGCAAGGCAGCAATGACAGGCCCATTACACCCGGTTGATGTTCCATTTTCTGGTTGCACTGTGGGTGCACAACAACAATGTCAATGTTCTGCTTTAGTGAGTTGGTGGGAAGCATGTCATACTTCTGCATTTAGACAGACATTGCTGTATTCTGAGTCGATAAGTGTGGTGCTGGAAAAGCACAGCCAGTCAGGCAGCATCAAGGAGCAGGAGATTTGACATGTTGAAGAGCTTATGTTCGGAACGCCGACTCTCCTGCTGCTTGGACACTGCCTGACTGGCTGTGCTTTTCCAGCACCACACTTTTTGACTCTGGTCTCCAGCATCTGCAGTTCTCATTTCCTCCTCCATTGCTGTTCCTTGGTTGTGACAGAACGTTCTCATAAGGCCAAGGAGATTGCTTTAGGGATGGCCTCCACCTCTAGGCCAAAACTTTGTTTCTTTGCTATTGCTATTCCCATTGATCTAGACTTTAATTCTGTGACATCTTTGGCAGTTAATCTCTTCCAACCTCTATATTATCATTGGCTTTCTCATGACCTTGCCCATACTTTTCAACAGCAGAAGATAACAACTTCCATTCCGAACTCTCTTAAGTTCCAAAGAAGAGTCCAATGGATTTGAACTTCATTTCTGTCTCAAGAGTTGCTGCTAAATCTTTACAGCACTTTCTGTTTTTATTTTTGATCTCTAGCATTTATAGTGTTTTGCATTTATTATGTCATTTATACTTCATTTCAGAACTCAATGAAAAATTGGTTGAAATTAATTATAATGGGGTAGAAATGAGCTCAAATGCAGCAAAATGCACAACTATATACGGGTCATTCTGATATAACATGCATTTCATCAACGCAAACTGGTTATAATGTAATCGATGAATTGTAGACACTGTTTGGATAATGCAAACTTTCTACTGAATGAATATAACAACTTTCTATAGTGATCTTCCATAGCAATTTTCTCTAGGTTTTCACAGAATGATGTTCTGTCGTCAAAACTTGATTACAAAGAGGTAGGACCTTGTTGCAAAGAATTTCATTCATTTCACACATTTCCTAAGTTGTAAAACAGTCAAATTCTAACTCTAAAAGAGACAAGACAAATTCTGCACCTCACTATTTGCTGCTGAGATAGCTGCACGAGTGTGGCCGGCAGCTTTTTCGCTCAGTAGCTTGGCCAAACACAAGTACCATTTAAATACGTTAATTCGTATTGTGTACCTGAATGGAGAACTTTTTGTAAAATTGATGCCTGTATGTGCCTGAAATATCACTTCCATAACTCGCCCATAAGAATCATTACAGGAACAGTCAGAAAGCAGTGTTCTCATGCAGTGATCATCATTATTATTAAACTGAAGCGTCTGGTCAGTTGTTTTAGTAACTTTTTGACTGGTACTTATGTAGCATGCCCTCAAGACATTGCAATTATTTAGAATTTGAAGGCCGATGGCAGGATCTTAGTGTGGTGATAACTGATTGGGCTGACTGCATTGGGCTGGAGACTGCAGAATATGATTGAATCTTGTTAAATTTCAGGAAGAAATCCCCCTGTAATGTTACAAATCAGTCAAGTCCAAAGGGCAGGGTTTTCAGCTGCTCCAAGGTAGTGGGCTCAGAGTAAGGCCTGGGGTCTGTGTTAGGTTGGCTTGCTCCTCACGTTTCCCTCTTTTTCTCTATATCCAAAAGTACTCTTTCACATCATTGAACGTTTGTTTTCTTTGCATCACCAAATCACCCGTGGCACTTAATTTCATCGAGGAACCACCATTAGTGAGTCACTGGTGTTTTCCAATTGATCAATTTAAAGCCCATTGTATTCTGTGCAAAGAATCAAAGGTGAGGGAGAAGTAGAGAGTGGGGTGGAGTCTAAACGAAAATGGGATTGGAGCTCTCTCATTTCCCAGCTTTAGAACTTGCTGAGAAACTGCTGCCTTGTCAAATGAAGGTGAGGAGCTAATAAAGGCCCTGTGTTAAGAGCCTGTCTGACCTGTCTGCATGTTGCCACAGCCCTGTCAGCCCATGTGGCAAAGCCGCCAGATTTGTGGAGTGTCAGAGCACACAGAGGAGTTTGAGGACAGGGAAAGCAGATTCCAAAGTCCAATGGGGTTCCTCTCCAAACTTAAACCACCTGCAGGTGGCACCAAAATCTCTGGTTTGTCTCAGCACCTCCTGCCTTTCCCACTGATTGGGGCTTCTGACGTCTGATTGGACCAGCAGCATCTTGAGGCCACCTACTGCCCAGAATTGGGTGCCCTGCCAATTGGCATCTACCTCCAGCAGAGTGGCTTAGCCAATCCCACTAATGGCAAGTGCAGGGCCGGGATCCTGCCCTCCCCCTGCCTCCTTGCTTCGGGCGGTGGGGCCCTGAAGTCGAGAGTGAAACTCAGCCAAACAATTTGAGAGATCATCTAAAGTGGCCCCATGTCTTTACGGAGTTTCGCAGAGTAACAGGTGATTCAGTTGAAAAGTATTGAATGCTCGGGGATTTGACACACTGTGAGTTGGGATACTGTGTAGCACACACCCTACCCCTACCCCTAGCTGAACATTCTAGAGTTACAGGCCCTCGACAAGGGATCAGTCATTGAGAAGTAAGATAGGGAGAAATCTCTTCTCTCAGAGAGTTATGAATATTTAGAATTCTCTACTTCAAAGAGCTGTGGGCATATATTCCAGACCAGTATTGATAGATTCTTGGATACAATGTGAATCAAGTGATTTGAGAATAGGGTGGGAAACTTGACTCTGCATAGAGATTCAGGCATGATCATATTGACTGGCAGAGCGGGCTTGCGTGGTTATATGTGACCTGGCCTTCTGATTTCCTATGATCTGACTACATTCTGCTTTTAAAATCATCCTTTTGAGTTGGTATCCAGCCATGCTCTTTCTTTGCACAGTAAATAATCGATGAATCACTGTGTTCTGCGCAGGTTTTCCAGGAGAACAAGGCTTACCGGGAGCGGTATCAGAAATTATACTCGCGTCACCAGTCCCCGGTCCCCCAGGTCTGCCTGGACCTGCTGGTTTATCTGGTTCTTCGGGAAATCAAGGCATCCCTGGTTACTTAGGATTTCCAGGTATGTTTAACTTACTGTTAGATCGCATGTTTTCAATGTCATTGCTTTAGTTGTATTTCACAGTCAATCAAATGGTTTTTGCTCGAGCAAACAGCTTGGGGTTATGGTACAGAAGTCAACAACACAAAAATCAGACAGAAGATGAGCTAAATCTAGACCTTGTGTCCTGCCCGGGTATGAACTTGTAACAATCTTTTTAGAATATAGGAAGAAGGTAGACTGAGGGAGGTAAGGCTTGTCTTCACTGTATGGGTGGATCACCTGTCTGGTCAGGAATCCATTGGGTCTAATGGGATGAGAAAATTGGGCAGTTTCTGTCATGAGTACATAGAACATAGAACATAGAAGAATACAGCGCAGTACAGGCCCTTCAGCCCTCGATGTTGCGCCGATCAAAGCCCACTTAACCTACACTAACCCACTATCCTCCATATACCTATCCAATGCCCGCTTAAATACCCATAAAGAGGGAGAGTCCACTACTGCTACTGGCAGGGCATTCCATGAACTTACGACTCGCTGAGTGAAGAACCTACCCCTAACATCAGTCCTATATCTACCCCCCCTTAATTTAAAGCTATGCCCCCTTGTAATAGCTGACTCCATACGTGGAAAAAGGTTCTCACTGTCAACCCTATCTAACCCCCTAATCATCTTGTACACCTCTATCAAATCACCCCTAAACCTTCTTTTCTCCAATGAAAACAACCCCAAGTGCCTCAGCCTTTCCTCATAGGATTTTCCTACCATACCAGGCAACATCCTGGTAAACTTCCTCTGCACCCGTTCCAGTGCCTCCACATCCTTCCTATAGTATGGCGACCAAAACTGCACACAATATTCCAGATGCGGCCGCACCAGAGTCTTATACAACTGCAGCATGACCTCAGGACTCCGGAACTCAATTCCTCTACCAATAAAAGCCAGTACGCCATATGCCTTCTTCACTGCACTATTTACCTGGGTGGCAACTTTCAGAGATCTGTGTACATGGACACCAAGATCCCTCTGCTCTTCCACACTACCAAGTAGTCTACCATTAGCCCAGTAATCCATCTTTTTATTACTCTTACCAAAGTGAATCACTTCACACTTAGCTACATTGAACTCCATTTGCCACCTTTCTGCCCAGCTCTGCAGCTTCTCTATATCCCGCTGTAACCTGCCATATCCTTCCTCACTGTCTACAACTCCTCCGACTTTCGTATCATCCGCAAACTTGCTCACCCAACCTTCTAACCCTTCCTCCAGGTCATTTATAAAAATGACAAACAGCAATGGTCCCAAAACAGATCCTTGCGGAACACCGCTAGTGACGGCACTCCAAGATGAACCTTTGCCATCAACTACTACCCTCTGTCTTCTTCCAGAGAGCCAATTCCTAATCCAAACCTCCAACTCACCCTCAATGCCATATCTCTGTATTTTCTGCAGTAGCCTACCATGGGGGACCTTATCAAACGCCTTACTAAAATCCATATATACCACATCTACCACTTTCCCCTCATCTACCTCCTTAGTCACCTTCTCAAAGAATTCAATAAGGTTTGTGAGGCACGACCTGCCCTTCACAAAACCATGCTGACTATCCTTGATCACATCATTCTTATCCAGATGTGCATAAATCCTATCCCTTACAATTCTCTCTAAGACTTTGCCCACAACAGAAGTGAGACTCACTGGCCTATAGTTACTAGGATTATCCCTACTCCCCTTCTTGAACAAGGGAACCACGTTTGCTAGCCTCCAGTCCTCTGGCACTACTCCTGTCGACAAAGAGGACACAAAAATCAAGGCCAATGGCTCTGCAATCTCCTCCCTTGCTTCCCAGAGAATCCTAGGATAAATGCCATCAGGCCCAGGGGACTTATCTATTTTCACCCTTGCCAGAATTTCCAACACCTCTTCTCTACATATCTCAAAGCCATCCATTCTACTTATCCGTGCCTCAGTATTCATATCGACAACAATGTCCTGTTCCTGAGTGAATACTGACGAAAAGTATTCATTCAGCGCCTCCCCAATCTCTTCAGCCTCCACACGCAACTTCCCATTACTATCCTTGATTGGACCTATTCCTTCCCTAGTCATTCTTTTATTCCTAACATACCTATAGAACGCCTTAGGGTTTTCCCTAATCCTACCAACTAAGGACCTTTCATGTCCCCTCCTTGCTGCTCTTAGCTCTCTCTTCAGGTCCTTCCTGGCTACCTTATAACTCTCAATCGCCCCTATTGAACCTTCACGCCTCATCTTTACAAAGGCCGCCCTCTTCCATTTAACAAGGGATTCCAACTCCTTATTAAACCACGGCTCCCTCACACGACCCTTTCCTCCCTGCCTGATAGGTACGTACTTATCAAGGACACTCAATAGTTGCTCCTTGAACAAGTTCCACATATCAATTACGTTCTTGCCTTGGAATCTACTTTTCCAATCCACACCTCCTAAGTCATGCCTCAACGCATCATAATTTCCCTGCCCCCAGCTATAACTCTTGCCCTGTAGTACACACTTATCCCTCTCTGTTCTGCAGTTCTTGCAGTTCCCTAAGTTATTAGCTCAAACAAGTGCCTGGTGGAAGCTATTCAGGGAGGTGATGGCCCAGTGGAATTATCAGCCAGCTATTAGTCCAGTGACCCAAGTAATGCTCTTGGAATTTGAGTTCAAATCCTGCTATGGCTGATAGTAATATTTGAATTCAAATAAAAAAGAATATTTTGGATTAAGAGTCTAATGAAACCATTGTCAAGAAAAGCCCATCTGAGTCACTAATGTCCTTTAGGGAAGGCAATTGCCAGAATTTGTTCTCACATGTTGGAGTATAAATGGGTTAGGAATTTACCCCATTCTCTGGCTATTACGTTGTGAATACATGAGGATTCATCTGACAGAATGTAAATGTTCTAAACTTATAAATAACTCGAGGGTGGATTATTCTATTAGTGTTCCCTTGCTGGCACAGAACAGCATTGTTGCTCATATTACACCATTATCTGGTTCCACTTCTAAGTAGCTGTTGTGCACACCAAGACATTGAACCCTGGTGTGATTATGTTCCAGTTGTGATTTGCATTGTTAGAACATAGAACGTGGAACATTACAGCGAAGTACAGGCCCTTTGGCCCTCAATGTTGCACCGACCTGCGAAATTTATCTGATGCCTATCTAACCTACACTGTTCCATCATTATCCATCTGTATGTCCAATGCCCATTTAAATGCCATTAGTGTCGGCGAGTCTACTACTGTTGCAGGCAGATACTCCTCTAATACTCTCTGAGTAAAGAAACTACCCTGATATCTATCCTATATTTATCACTCCTCAATTTAAAGCTATGTCCCCTTGTGTTAGCCTTCACCATCTGAGGGAAAAGGCTCTCACTGTGCACCCTATCTAAACCTCTGATTATCTTATACGTCTCGATTAAATCACCTCTCAACCTTATTCTTGCCAACAAAAACAGCCTCAATTCCCTCAGCCTTTCCTTGTAAGACCTTTCCTCCATACCAGGCGACATTCTAGTAAATCTCCCCTGAATCATTAGCCCAGTATTCTGCATTCCTGTTACTTCTTCCGAAGTGAACTACCTCACATTTTTCCACATTAAACTCCATTTGCCATTTCTCCGCTCAGCTCTGCATCTTACCTATGTCCCTCTGTAACCCACAACATTCTTCATCGCTGTCCACAACTCTGCCTACCTTAGTGTCATCCACAAATTTACTAACCCAGTCTTCTATGCCAATATTCAGATCATTTATAAAAATGACAAATAATAGTGGCCCTAAAACAGATCCTTGTGGCGCGCCGCTGGTAACTGAATATTTCCAATAAACCACCACCCTCTTTCTTCATCAGTTAGCCAATTTCTGATCCAAACCACTAAATTACCTTCAATCCCAAAACTCTGTATTTTGTGCAATAGCCTACCATGAGGAACCTTATCAAACACCTTACTGAAATCCATATACATTACATCAACTGCTTTACCTTCATCCTCCTGTTTTCTCACCTTCTCGAAGAACTCAATGAGGTTAGGGAAGCACGACTTGCCCTTCGCAAAACCATGTTGACTATTCCTAATCAAAATTATTCCTTTCCAGAGATTATAAATCCTATCTCTGATAACCTTCTCCAACACCTTACTCACAACTGAAGTAAGGCTCACAGGCCTATAATTACCAGGGTCCTCCTGACTCCTCTTCTTAAACAAGGGAATAACATTTGCTATCATTCTGGCACTACCCCTGTCAACAATGATGACATAAAGAATGAAGCCAAAGGCTCTGCAATCTCCTCCCTGGCTTCCCAGAGAATTCAAGGATAAATCCTATAGTCTTAACTATTTTCAGATCTTCCAAAGTTGCTAAAACCTCCTCTTTGTCAACTTCAATCCCATCCAATCTTGTAGCCTGTATCTCCATATTCTCACTAACATTGCCCTTTTCCAATATGTATACTGACAAAAAGACAATTGTGTAACTATAAAGGTGTATGGGTGCAGTGTTACAACCGGGCATCTCAAACTAGCTCTACTTTGATACCAACTTAAGACTATTGCTTGCCTCCCTGTGAAAAATGCAAGCATCCACACTGCTGGAATTATGTTGATGATAAATATTTGTTGTCTTCATTGTTAATTTAGGTGTCAAAGGCCAGCCTGGGAAATCAGGTAGAGTGGGACCAAATGGTTTACCTGGCCTTCCAGGTATGTCAGGAGATCCAGGCCTGAAGGGATATCCTGGACCACCTGGATTAGAAGGTAAGCCAAGTATGTAAACAATTTAAAGCTAGCTCTCTGTGCTTAAACTCAACAGGATGGTGCTATCTTAACTCCTGAAATAACTTCATCAAGTTTGAAGAGATATGGATGCAGAATTACATTTACTGGAAATGTTTCTCATGTTGTCAACATCGAACAGTTTTTAAAATTCATTTTGAGATTCCTTTGTACATGAGTTGCCTGAACATCTTGCCACCAATGCAGTTTGTGGAAAATGATCATGCTCATTATTATGTTATTATTTTAAAATATGTTTGCTATACCATTTGACACCCTGTCACATGTTGCGGTATTAGGACTAGTGACCAAGAGCTAGAACAGTAGCTGGATCCTGATGAGAGCTTCCAGACAGTGATAGGCTCACGACAGCTGAAAATGCTACTGGAATCACCAAAGGATCCAATCAGATGGGCAAAGGTGGAAGAGGGGTGGTACGGTGGCTTAGTGGTTAATACTGCTGCCTGACAGAGCCAGGTTCAATTCCAGCCTCGCGTGAGTGTCTGTGTGGAGTTCGCACATGCTCCCCTTGTCTGTGTGGATTTCCTCTGGGGGCTCCAGTTTCCTCCCACAATCCAAAGATGTGCAGGTTAGGATGATTGGCAGTGCTAAATTGTCCACAGTGTTCAGGGATATGTAGTTTGGGTGCATTCATCAGGGCTAAATAGATCTGGGTGGTTTACTCTTCGGAGGGTTGGTGAAGACTTGTTGGGCTGAAGGGCCTGTTTCTGCACTGTAGGGATTCTATGATGATATAGGGATTGTGGGCTGGGGACTGTGAGCAATGGAGAAGGGTCAGCACCAAGGCCCCCCACCTCAAAAAATGGGTCCTCCCCCATCCCAAAGAAGCTCACGAGTGACCCTGTCAGAGTTTACTATGTACCCTCCATTATGGTGAGCTGCCCACCTGGCACTGAGTAAAAATCAATTGCCTATTTAAGGGCTTTAACTGGTAGCAGGGTATAAACGCAGTCTGTAGGAGAGTTAGGAAGGTGATGGGCTCCTTACCTGCCATCTTTCTGCCAGATGAACCCCCTCTCCACCTGCCATCCCCCTCTGCCTGCAAACTCACCAGGAGGCAGCACATTGAAATCCACCTATCTCTTCAGCTCCCTGGTCCTCAGCTCTGAAACTTTCTCCCTAAACCTCTCTGCATCAATCAGCGTCTCCAGCATTACAATGCTCCTCAAAAACATTTTTTATTATTTGATTGATAATACTAATACCTCTTTATCTGACTACTTGACATTTTTTCTGTCTGCAGTTCTATAGCTGAAGCCTAAAGGTTTGGCATATCTCCCTTACATTGGCAGTTGATTTGGCTTTACCTATAAAGCCTAGAAATCTGTCTGCTTCTTTATAGTCTTACCCAGTTCAAAGATTTGGATATGTGAATTCCTCCACCTGACATTTTGGCTGGACCATTTTAGTTTAGACTGTTTCTTGTAAACTTGCCTTTCAAAATACATCACTTCTCATTTTACCATGCTAAATTTAAATGGTCATCTGTTTTGTTTCTTGGTCCAATGGGATGTGTGCCTTACTGACTAGTCCAGCATTTAATTCCCTGTCTTTATTACCTTTGAAATACTGGCAATAGGCAATTTTCTTGAAGTGTCTATTTTCTGTAGATACACCCATGGTGCTGTTAAGAATGGAGTTTCAGAATATTGACTCCATGATAGTGAAGTAATGGTGATATATTTCTAAGTCAGGATGGTGTGTGGCTTGAAGGGGAAATTGCAGATAGTGGTCCTCCCATGTGTCTGCTGATCTTGAGTGTCCAGATGGCAGATGTTGCATATTTGGAAGGTGCTTTTGAAAGAGCCTTAGTGTGTTGCTATAGTGTGTCTTATACATGGTATAAACAGAGGCCACTATGTACCTGTTGCGGAGGTGTCAGTCAAGTGGACTGCTTTGTTCTCAAGGCTATCAAAGGTGTTTGCATGCTGTTAGAGCTGCACTCATCCAGGCAAATGAACATATTCCATTGTACTCTTGACTTGTACCTTCTAAGTAACAGACATTATTTGGAAAATAGGTTCTTTTATTTGGAACAGAAGAGAATTGGGGGGGGACATGATTGAGATATATTAAGCAAAGGCCTCACTTGAAGTACTGTGAGCAGATCTGGCAACCACAGCTTTGTAAAGATATATTGCCTTTGGAGAGAGTCAAGAATGATACCTGGACTTCAGAAGTTATGTTATGAGGAAAGATTGCACGCATTAGGCCTGTTTTCTCTAGAATTTAGAAGGGTAAAGGGTGATTGATCGAAGCCTACAAGATATTAACAGGAAAGGAGAGGATAAAGATAAACTATTTCCACTGGTTGGGGATTCTGAAACCAGGAGGCATTGTCTGAGAATTGGGGTCAGACCATTCAGGAGAGATGTTAGGATGTGTTTCTACACACAAAGAATGGTAGATGTTTATAAATCTCTTCCCAAGCTTGCACTGGATGCTGGATCAGTTGTTAATTTTAAATCTGAGATAGATTTGTTCTGTTAAGCAAAGGCACTTGGGTTTATGGCCAAAGACCGTATGAAGTTATCAGATCAGCCATAAACCTATTGAATGGCTCAAGGGCTGAATGGCCTACTCCTGTTCCTATGTTTATATATGCACTTGTGATGCCAAGGCTCTGGGCCAAGTGCTGGCAAACGAGATTAGAATAGTTAGGTGTTTGCTTTGACTATTGTGAAGATGATGGGTCAAAGGGGTCTTCCTCTTTGCTGTAGATTTCTATGACCCTATGACTGTGATTCTATGAATGATTTGATCATTATCTGGCACTTGTGTAATATGAAGGTTAATTGTGACTTATCAGCCAGCAGTTGTCCAGTCATGCTACATATTGACGCTGACTGCTTCAGTGTCTGAGAAGTTGCAAACAGTGCTGATGCCCGTTAATCATCAGTCAACATCCCCATTTCTTATGACCTTAGGATAGAGGAAAGGTCATTGAGAAAGCAGTTGTAGCTTGTTCAGTCTAAGTCACTACCCTGAGGAACTCCTTCATTAATGTTCTTAATCTGATGTGATTCACTTTAATGAACCACAACCACCTTTCTTTATGGAGAGCTTTCCCCAGTTCCCATTGACTTCAGTTTTGGCTCCTTGGTCAAATGCTTGGCTTCCACCCTCACTCTTAAATTCAAACATGTTTTATCCATGTTTGGAGAAAGGATACTTTACATCCACCCAAGATGGCAGACAGGAGCCCAGATTAACGTCCGATAGTCAGCACTTCAACAGTGCAGTACTTAATGGAGTTGTCAGTTGAGGCTATATTCTCAAGTCTCTGGCATAAAATCTGAATTTTCATCTGCCTGACTCAGAGTCTGGAGCACCACCATTGAGTTCCAGCTTGTGGACAGTGTAAAGCTGAAAGAAATTATTGCCATTAGTGTGGATTTGAATTCCGACATTCATGCAGAGTTTGCATCACTTGAGACTTACATTAACTTCAATAATTGCCAAAAGCACAGTGGTATCCACATCAAATACGCAAGAAAGCAATCAGTAAACATATGGCCTTGGTATTTTGACATTTATAAAACCACAGAAATAACCACTAATTATTTCTTCGTCCCTGCCCCAACTCGCAACAGGTAACCCCGGGAAGCCGGGAACAGCAGGACTTCCAGGAATGCCAGCTCGTAGTGTGAATGTGGGCTACACGCTAGTAAAACACAGTCAATCAGATAGCGTGCCTCCCTGCCCATTGGGAATGAACAGATTGTGGGATGGATACAGCTTACTGTTTGTGGAAGGTCAAGAAAAGACTCATAACCAGGATTTGGGTGAGTGCACAGACATTATGCCACAGAGCAAACCCATTTATCCAGAAATGCTGCTACAGTCATTATATTTTATTTTGCCCGAAAGTCCTGAAGTTCGATTAAATGTCTCAGCTACATTTCCCATAAGTTGCTCAGGTGTCTCAGTTTTCACATTTTCAGTTTTCATCAGCAATAAATTGGTCTTTTAGGAAGAGACCTCTGCTTGAAATTTCATGGTAAACACCAAGTACACTGCATTGCACTGCATACAGTGGACCTGTGCACCACTTACTCTGATATTATCTACAGGGGACACTTCATCTTGTGTCCACAATCCCATTACTGATGAAGCTTTTTAAATATTCTATAGAGTAAGGTTGCCAAACTTACCCTGGCAGATGTCATCACATGATCGCTTGCCTTCAATAATCGTTCCTTCAGACTCCTACCATTGGTTGCCAAATACACCAATCATTGTGGAGTTCCATCCTCCTATGGTTTGTTGATTTGTCCTGGTTTTGACTTTTGAAAATCTGGTCACCCTAAAATTTGTGAAAGCCAGGAACACATCAATGTCATGATGCAAATCTCAATGAGACAGTGTGAGAAAGCTGCAGTTTATGCCTCTGACATCAATATCCACATGAAGCCAGTGTACCATGGCTATAACTCATGATATCCAAATGCTTGTAGACTGTGGTTAACTACCATGTGTGAATTATTTCCCCAGACAGGGATGTCAACATGCATTGTTATGGCAAAAAAATTAAAATCAACAAAAGGAAAAAAGAACATGAGTTTGAAGCAAAAGTTGGTCATTTGACTTTTGAACCTCCCCTGCTGTTTAATCTCATCTCTGCTACTATCTGGGGAAGAGGATTCCATAGACTAACAATTCTCAATGAGAAGGATTATCTTCATCTCAATCTTAAATGGGAGGGATCTAATTCTTAATCTGTGTCCCTGGTTCCAGTACATGGAGAGGAATACCCCATGCTTAAGGCACCTGGAAGAAATTGGGCCTGAATTAATCTGATTATTGATTGCATTTTAAAAGTCAATCATTGATAGTGAGGAATGAGGTTTATGTCATGTACAATGGTTGGCTATAGTATTGCACAAGCGACCATGTGAAATATTCTTGAAACCATGCGAGACAGTGTACAGGATGCAATTTTAAAATAATCTCGTCTTTGCTGTTCTGCAGGAATGGCTGGCTCATGCTTGCCCCGTTTCACCACTATGCCTTTCCTGTACTGCAATGTTGATGAGGTGTGCCACTACGCAAACAGGAACGACAAGTCTTACTGGCTTTCTACCACTGCCCCAATCCCCATGATGCCTGTCTCCAACCAGCAGATCCAACGCTACATCAGCCGCTGCTCAGTCTGCGAGGTGCCATCTCAGGCTATTGCTGTGCATAGCCAGGACATAACCATTCCACAGTGCCCTGAAGGCTGGCGGAGTCTGTGGATAGGTTACTCTTTCCTCATGGTTAGTGCTAACTTCTTTTGGCAGAAATTGGTCCTGCCATTGGCACTTCACTTGTGTTAAACAAGGTGTGGGAGGGATAGAGGGCTTGAGTCAGCAGCAACAAGTATTGCAGGTAGGGTCAGCTCTGCATAAGCTCCTGAGGAGGAAACACCCTCTTCCTACTCTGCTGAACACGTCAGGAGCCCCGGTGCACAAAGTTATTGCTCATGCAAAATCTATCCCAGTTATTAAGCATTAAAATGTGGATTTTTTTCCATCAGTTTTTTTCTCTTTTCTACCGAGTGGACAGATTGTATTGCATCGTTCAAGTGCCCATTCTTTATATAGATAATGAGTGTCAACAAGTCAATTTATCTTGGGTCCATAGTCAAACTTTATCGGGCCCTATGCTGATCTGTCTTGTATTTGCCACTATGCCCTCTATTATTGTATGAATGCAAGTATTTATTTGTTTAATTTTCGCACCCACAAGGTTGAAGGAGAAAGTATGCATAGTTTTAGAGTCATACAGAGGTACAGCATGGAAACAGATCCTCTGGTCCAACTTGCCCATGCTGACCAGATATTCGAACCTAATCTAGTCCCACTTACTAGCACTTGGCCCATATCCCTCCAAACCCTTCCTATTCATATACCCATCCGGATGCCTTTGTAATGCTGTAATTGTACCAGCCTATTCCACTTTCTCTGGCAGCTCATTCCACACGCGCACCAACCTCTGTGTGAAAAAGTTGCTCCTTAACAACAATAACATCCTCAATAACAAGGAGACATAATTTTAAAGTGAGAGGGAAAAGATTTAGAGGTGAAACGTTTGTCACCCAAAGGCTGTTAAGGGTCTGAAGTGTATCATTTGGGAAGGTAGTTGAGATGGGAAACCAGATGAGTACTTGAAGTGTTCTAACATTCAAGACTAGGGACCTAATGAGACAAAGTGGGACTAGTGTAGATAGCAGTATATTTTATGTGGTACAGATTTGATAGGCCAAAGAGCCTGTTCTGTACTGTATGATTCTTCCCTCGTGTAATGTTAACTCATTGCCTGAGTTCACTTGTTCAGTTCACCCCACTTTAAATTTTTTTGGCTGTCGTGTCTTCAGTTAGCATGAAATAAGACTTCCACATCCCTTCAGGGGCAAGTCCTGTTTCATGCAGTTCCTGACCAACTGGGGTCCAGCAGTTCTGCAGCCTCCATTTCGAAATGGCAGGCAGTGACCAGTGGGGTACCGCAGGGATCCGTGCTGGGACCGCAGCTTTTTACAATATATGTAAATGATATAGAAGATGGTATCAGCAATAACATTAGCAAATTTGCTGATGACACAAAGCTAGGTGGTAGGGTGAAATGTGATGAGGATGTTAGGGGATTACAGGGTGACCTGGACAAGTTAGGTGAGTGGGCAGATGCATGGCAGATGCAGTTTAATGTGGATAAATGTCTGGTTATCCACTTTGGTGGCAAGAACAGGAAGGCAGATTACTACCTCAATGGTATCAAATTAGGTAAAGGGGCTGTTCAGAGAGATCTGGGTGTTCTTGTCCACCAGTCAATGAAGGCAAGCATGCAGGTACAGCAGGTCGTGAAGAAGGCTAATAGCATGCTGGCCTTCATAACAAGAGGGATTGAGTATAGAAGCAAAGAGGTGCTTCTGCAGCTGTACAGGGCCCTGGTGAGACCACACCTGGAGTACTGTGTACAGTTCTGGTCTCCAAATTTGAGGAAAGACATTCTGGCTATTGAGGGAGTGCAGCGTAGGTTCACGAGGTCAATTCCTGGAATGGCAGGATTGCCTTACACGGAAAGACTGAAGCGACTGGGCTTGTATACCCTTGAGTTTAGAAGACTGAGAGGGGATCTGATTGAAACGTATAGGCTTATGAAAGGATTGGACACTCTGGCAGGAGGGAACATATTTCCGTTGATGGGGGAGTGCCGAACCAGAGGACACAACTTAAAAATACGGGGTAGACCATTTAGGACAGAGATGAGGAGAAACTACTTCACACAGAGAGTGGTGGCTGTGTGGAATGCTCTGCCCCAGAGGGCAGTGGAGGCCCAGTCTCTGGATTCTTTTAAGAAAGAATTGGATAGAGCTCTTAAAGATAGTGGAGTCAAGGGGTATGGAGATAAGGCTGGAACAGGATACTAATTAGGAATGATCAGCCATGATCATATTGAATGGCGGTGCAGGCTCGAAGGGCAGAATGGCCTACTCCTGCATCTATTGTCTATTGTCTATTGTCTATTGTCACAGTGCCAATCAGAAATGGCAGCCTGTCTTGGTACTGCACCCAAAGTCAGCTATGGACCTGGATCTCCAGATCTCAGGCAGGCCTCAGGAAGGTGGGTGAGATGAGGCAGGGTTTCAGGACATGTTAGACAGAGATGCCGAACACGGGAAGGCATAACTACCAGGAGCCTGTCAGCTTTCAATTAGCACCAAGACAGAAAGTAGGCAACTTTACTGGGCCGCAGTGCACAGGGACAAACCTGGCATTTCCGCATTTCACACATGCCTGCCTGTTGAATCTAATGAGCAGTGAGATGAGGCCTCTCAGTAGCAATTAGTTTGGTATGCTTGCCTTCATTAATTGGTGCATTGAACATAGGAGTTGAGGTGTCATGATGCGGCTATATAGGACATATTGGAGGCCATTTTTAGAATACTGCATTCGATTCTGGTCTCCCTGCTGTAGGAAAGATGTTATTAAACTTGAAAGGGTTCAGAAAAAATTTGCGTGGATATTGCTAGGATTGGAGTGTTTGAGCTATAGGAAGAGGCTGAACAGGCTGGGGCTGTCTTTCCTTGGAGCGATGGAGGTTTTTGCAATCATGAGGAGCATGAATAGCTAAAGTCCTTTTCTGACAGTGGGGGAAATAGAGACCATTGGTTTAAGGTGAGAGAGAAGGATTTAAAAGGGAGCTGAGGGACAATTTTGTTTACACAGAGAGTGCGCATGTATGGAACAAGCTGCCAGAGGAAGTGGTAGAGGCTGGCACAATTACAATTTAAAAGGCACCTGAGGGATGAGTACATGAATAGGAAGGATTTAAAGGGCTGTGGGCCAAATGCCAGCAAATAGGACTTGATTAATTTAGGATATCTGGTCGGTGTGGACAGAAGGGTCTGTTTCCGTGTGGAAAACTCTGGCTCTAGTTGCCCCTCAAATGCCTCAATAGCACCATGGTGGATGAACACTAATAAAATTGCAGCATTGTAGGAGAAGGGGCAGAATTAGTGCAGCATCAATAGTTAAGCAGATACAATTCAGTCCACCTTTTCCTGGCCAAGAGTGGTTAATAGCACCACAGCCTTATTACAGGAGAGAATGCAGTCGCTCGAAGTATCTCTGCTGTCACTCACGTGGATTCTTTCTCTTTCCAGCACACAGCTGCTGGTGCTGAAGGTGGAGGCCAGTCTCTTGTCTCGCCAGGCTCCTGCCTGGAGGACTTCCGCTCCACCCCCTTCATCGAATGCAATGGCGCCCGCGGCACGTGCCACTACTTTGCCAACAAGTACAGCTTCTGGCTGACCATCGTGGAGGAGGGCCAGCAGTTTGTGGAATCGCCACCCTCGGAGACGCTGAAAGCGGGTCAGCTGCGCACTCGGGTCAGTCGCTGTCAAGTCTGCATCAAGTATTTGTAGTGGCCAGCTTGCTCAAAGCTGCCTGACTGGTGTGACTGTTGGTCTGCTGACAAAGGCCTTTTTGATGAATCACCAGCCAGTTTTACAAACTTTGTAAATTAGGAGGAGAAGGTTTCTAAAACAGATTGTATTTTTAAAAACAAATGGCATAACTTGATTCATACAACTATGCAAAGTGCCCCCCACCCCATTTTATTAACCTACTAAGCTTCCACTGAACAAATAAAGAACCAGCTAAAGTCATTATTTACTGGGCCTGCTCTGGTCCAACCTATTTAGTTGCAGTTTATTTTCAGTAGCTTCTTTAAGACTGATCAGGCTGATGCCATGCCTGATTATGGTGTAGTTGGAGTTCACTACATTCTAAAAAGGTGTAGGATGTTGTGAATTAATTTGTGAATAGTAAAGCTAGGGAATGTCTCTTAAGCGTCTCATGTCTGTCTAATGGGCTGTGCCACATGATATGCTACCGCCCACTTGCAAGAAAATGCCAGCTCTTCCACAGGCATTTTTTGAAAACTGGGCATGGGGTTGAGTTATTTTAAGACCTCCTTGCCAATTGTGTTTCTTCATATTCCTGACTGTTCAGTGCAAACTGTTAATGCTCCTATAAATTATCCCTGGCGTTATCACACATGGTGCCCTTTTCCAAGTTGGCATGACACTAAAGCATTTTCCTCTTTGCCATTATATTACAACTTATCTCAGTTGCAGCTTCCTTCCTCTAAGCTGTGGCCCAAAAGGCTTACATCAGGGCTGGGACAGAAGATGGCAAGCTTTAAGGCAAGAGAATCCATTTTTCAAATTTAGTCAGAAACAAATATCTGAAGAGATGGAATAATGTTACTCAGATACCAAAAACAATGAGAAAGAAGACAAGCAGATTCCAAAAATATTTGTTTATTGAATTACTTTTTGAAAGTACAGTGTTAATAAAAGAAAAAAAAAGAAATAACTCATTTAATTGCCCAAAGAAATGAGTTTGATCAATTTAGGTTGGGAGTTGCATGCATCATTAATGAGTTGCATGTGATTCAAGAACCAGAAGTTGCAAACATGGAGACAGGGTATAGGGATGCTGAACAAAAGATGTTTGACAGTTCAAAGTGGTTGCATTTCAGTGTTGGCTACTGAAGATAAACTGGTCTATGTTTCAAAGGCTTTTATATATATACATACTGTAAATACATTTGCTTTATTGTGAAACTTAATTTTAAAAGATGTGTGCTGACCCAACTTCCCCATCCTCATTATATAAAAAACTAAAATTTACTCTCCTGAAATAGGAATGATTTGTGTAATTCGCACAAAGAAAAAAGTATTTTTAAAATACTCATTGTGCAAGATACTTTTCCGCAATAAAAATTGTGTGCAGGACTAGGTTTAAAGCTATCACGTGCACTTCCTAGATCATGAGCCACATTAGAAAAGGCCTGTAGAAGGAATAGCAGGAAACTAAAAATATTGCGGAGGTTCACGTTTACTTATCACAAAGGTGCTCTTACAGTTCACGGCTACCTCAGAAAGTGAAATTGTTGCCTTACTTTCTTTCTGCTACCACAGAATAGATCTGAGTCATTGAAATCAATAAACACGTGTGTACCTGCACTGATATATCTAACTGGCTTTCATTCATATTTGCACAATGGAGTTTCTATTTTTTGTGTCTACTCCTTAAAAAAACATACAGTTCTCTTAAGTGGAGAGGTTGTAAATAACAACCAAAGGCTGTCTGCAATAGTTAATTATCAAATTTATGACATATAACTGGCAGGTGCAGTGAATTTTCCTCGATCACTATTAATCATTAACTCAGAATTCTTTAACACAGAATTATGCCCATCTTCTCCCCTCCCTACCCACAGGTCTAAATGGTTTTGGCACATTTTTGGTGCATTTAACTGCTGCATTCACTGTTAATCATTACGTAATATGTAAATTCCCAGGTGTATTCACTAACAGTGTTGCACTGGTTAAAATTTCAGCATTTAGCAATTAATAGCAAAATAAAAATGAATGCAAATGTGGTATTTCTGCATTCTGGCTTTGATTATAGGTTAAGAACCAGTCAGTAGAGAGATGCCAATAGACAGGGAGGGTTTTATTCTCCTACTTGCTTAGAGAAGAGATTTGGCAGTCTTAGATGAAAGCTTAGAAAGGAACTGGTGCTTGGTATGTAGATCAAATCCAATTAAAAGGGCTCTGTCATACCATGAACTACAAATGCCAGAACTTTTATTTCTTCAATCTAAAACTGAGGAACGTTTGTTGTGTTGGTTGCATGTGACATCAATTTGAGCCATATTTGTCACAACTCAAATTACAGTGATTTACTGTCAGTCATTAGTGTTGCAATGCGGGAATGAATGGTGCTATCAGTTTAGTGAACCACTGATCACTCCACCATTTACAAACCAAAAAAGCCATGGGTCACCAAACCTTTTACTGAATACAGAAACTGTCTTCAATGAACATGCTGCTTTTCTTTCAGAGGTAGCTTTTAGTATTACAATCGAGGGTTTTGTCTTTAATCCAGAATAAGCAACAGGGATATGCCAGAGATAGAAAAGGCAATTAGGCTGAAGCAGAATTTCAGCTAAAAATGAACCTTCATAAAAAAGCTCTGCTTTTGAATTGAATAGCCAGTTCAAATGCACAGTATTTTAGGATGTGGAGATGCAATATTTTGCCATTTTCAAAAGCCAACTGAGAACGTAATTAGAGGCCTGGTAAGGATTTAAATCATGGCTTAAGTTCTGAGGGTAAAATTTCCAAATCCTCAAATGACTTAAGAGAATATTGGAAAATTGTGTGCACTTCAAAACCAGACAGTGGCAAACCCCTGTTGTGCCAAAGAAAAACAACATACTTTTTAAACCCACAAGTGTTTGTATTCAAAATGGTGCTATTTTATATTGCTTCACTGCATTTAGGGTATTCAACTCAATTTACTTATGGCAGGGCATCGTGTATTCAGTATGTAATCTCTTGAACCTGCTTCTGACTCTCTGAAAACTTCAATCACCACAACCCCACCCAACCTCCACCAATTTGGAAAGAATACATTTCAGAATTTAGATGAATTGGTTTTAATTGTGCTCTTGTCATTGTATCTGGAAATGATTTATGTCTGATTTTAAAGAAAATAATTCCAAACTTTATCTCCTTTTTGTTTGTTGTTGCTTAATACCTTGTCACATATAATTATTGTTATCAGGTTTCTATTTTGAATGGCATTTGGTACTACTGAAATTTAAAATTTAAACATTTGTACTAAAAAAAAACTCTGAAGCTGTAGAAATTCAATTTATAATATTTTAAAACA
Organism: Chiloscyllium punctatum; assembly: GCF_047496795.1. Taxonomy (NCBI): domain Eukaryota; kingdom Metazoa; phylum Chordata; class Chondrichthyes; order Orectolobiformes; family Hemiscylliidae; genus Chiloscyllium; species Chiloscyllium punctatum. The sequence goes on from NC_092763.1 coordinate 66,583,429, forward strand.
AATAACCAAATGTTAAATGCTAAAAGGGCAACATTACTTTCCCTAGGCCATTGATGTTGCAGAAATATATAAACTGCCGAATGATAGTAAACAATAAATTTATGTATACTTGTCAAAAGGACTCTGTAAAGTCTCCTCTGTCTGCTGACTCTAAAGGACTTGCCGAAACTCTGCTTGAGTTAGTCTCAGCTGAGATCCTGGAGGATGTGAGCACAAATGCAACATTATCTTAAATTTGGCACTGATTGGCAGTTCTGCTCCAAGTGGAATGGGAATGATAAATCATTGGGTTTTGAAGTCCTTTTCTATGACTGACATGAAGGCATTTGGCTGGAACAGAATATGGAAAGCTCAACCAAGCTGGAAACACTTGAAACAGGAGACAGTAACCTCTTCAGTCTGGAATGCTTGTGTCCAACGCATTTCTGGATTTTTACATTTTCTGGATCATAGAATGATACTGGAAGGTCTAACCATCAAGTGTGAGATCAGAAAACAATGTGGATGTAAATATTTGTGTTAACAAAAAAAATGATATAAATAAGAGTTTTCCTCATCTAAACACCTTCTATGGTTTCCCTCCCAAAATATTGTACGAAAGTGACATTGAACAAATGCTCAAAATATTTTCAAATAGCAGCTTTTTTCTGAATGATAGATTTTTGGATTAGAGAGGTTAGAATCTACTAGATTTCCAATTTGAGGGAAGTATTCCATTTCCTAAATTAAAGGTCAGTATTGACATTGATCGAATGGTTATTTTATCTGTTGTATGTTCCATGGAATATCCCTCATCTCAATGAGCTTAAAAGTTCACCAGAAATTAAGGATTGAACAAGAAATGCCTCCATAGCCGTGTAAGGTAAACGTATACTCATACTAACTTGGTGTCATCTTAGGTAATATGTGAGGTGGAGGCACCAGTGGTCTTCTCCTCTCAGTCTTCTCTCTTGCTCTGAAGAAGAATAGGTTGGTTTCAGCTCTTAAGGCTTTTGTTCTCTTCAGGCATTTTTTAATGTCTAGGTGTATCGAAGTGCTGAATTTACCTTATGCTCCCATTTCTTTTAATTACACAGAGTAAAGTGGGATCTAAAACTTCATGAAGAAATTTGATTTAACTATCTTCTATTTGCCTTTTTGATGGTTTTTGTTTCACCAATGCAAAGGTAGCTCATTGAAAGCCTAACCTTCCTAGATCTCCCAGTGTCTGCGTGGGTTTCCTCTCACAGTCCAAAGATATGCAGGTCAGGTAAATTGGCCATGCTAAATTGCTCATAATGTTAGGGACTTTAGTCAGAGGGAAATGGGCCTGGATGGGTTACTCTTCGGAGGGTCGGTGTAAACTTGTTGGGCCGAAGGGCCTGTTTCCACACTGTAGGGAATCTAATCTAAAATCTCTGATTGGAAAGCACTGCTCAATGATCTGCCTGTTCTGCAGCTGAAAGAAATTTTAGCTGAAGGAAGATTGATGTTCTTCCTAGTGTTGGAAATCTGTGAACAAATTTAGCACTGATCAGAATTCCATTGATGCTATTCAAGTCAGATCTAGAGTCTGAATCTAAGGTAAGACAAGATACAAGGAATTTTGTTGGAGAGTTAGTAAGTCAAACCTGATGAAAATACCCATTAAAGAATCTTCACATTTTGTCTGGTGTTCGAGTTTGCAAAAGATTCTGTACCGTTCCTTTGGACAGATCAAATCTCCCAACAACAATTTCTCAATATCCAAAGTTGTTTGGTTATAAAGAATCTGAATCAGTAAGATTTGATAGTACAAAATAAAACAATCATTCTCTCTTTTTTTCTCCGTGCAACTCTCAATTCCATTCCGTTAAAAATATTTTGGCCCTTTATCAGAAATCTACAATTGTAATACAATACTGTGCTATATCTTCACATAAACAACATCGGGGCTAATGAGAACACACTGTAGAGATAGCTAGATAGGATCAGCTGTCATATTTGCAATGGCTTTCAGAGATTTTGCAGTGACAGACTTTCTTGTGTGCGCTTTTGATGATTGCCCCATATAATAATTTGGAAGACAGCCAACATTAAGGGCAGCACGGTGGCACAGTGGTTAGCACTGCTGCCTCACAGCGCCAGAGACCCGAGTTCAATTCCCACCTCGGGAACTGTCTGTGTGGAGTTTGCACATTCTCCCCATGTCTGCGTGGGTTTCCACCGGGTGCTCCGGTTTCCTCCCACAGTCCAAAAAAAATGTGCAGGTTAGGTGCTAAACTGTTAGGTGAAGGGGTAAATGTAGGGGAATGGGTCTGGGTGGGTGCGCTTCGGTGGGTCGGTGTGGACTTGTTGGGCCGAAGGGCCTGTTCCCACACTGTAAGTAATCTAATCAAACATCTATGTTTTGTCAATATTTCTTTTGTCTTGGTGCTAATAGTCATCTCCTTAAAGGTAACTAGCCTTGATGGTGAAAGTACTACCTGCTCCTGTGACTCCTATTTCAGTGCTTAATTTTCTGCCAGATTTTCTTAAATGTCTATTATTAATGTGATTTTTTTTGTGTGGTTGAATATTATTAAGCAGATGATTACTAAACTCTGTGTTGTTCCACGTTGAACATATTGGAGCCATAACTGGGGAAACAATTCTAAGTACTGTATATGTCCTGGACCCTAAATCTCAGCTTTTGGTGTGCTACTATTGTACCAGGAGTGGGTGTGTGTGCATTTTAATGATATTCCAATAAATCATTATACTTTCTTGTGTTTGATACCATTGTGCTTTTCCCTTCACTTTTTAACTTTCTGACTTTTCTTTCCCTGCATTCGTATTGGGAAAAGGTCTGGTTTGTTTTTACTACACTCATGAAATTGCATTAATAGAGAAGCAACTTCATAAGTCCTTAAGTAGGGGATCTCAGTCGAAATGCTGCCGTATGTAATTCTCCCAGCGGACCCGTGTAGCTTCTTAAAGTGTCACGTCCAATTGGGAACATACAGCAGGCGTTCTAAATGCCACTCTTTAAAAAGAAAAGAAGCCTTTTCTAATGAAAGGGAGCTTGGTCCTTGTCTGCAAGTGCTGAATGCGCAGTAATGATACAAAAAAGCCACTTCTGCACCAGTCAGTTTGCTGTTCTATTGATGTTGTCCTTCCACTGCACTCCTTCATTTTTGCACAGCTGGTGTAGTTATTAGGAGATCAAATCAAATAATGTGTTAGCCTCAGTAAATTTTGTGTTCTAGGCAACCCTTTAAATAATCACCATGTTTTAATCATTTAACAACCATGTGGAGATAACTGAATCATTGATGGGCTGTATTAGGTTTGAAGGATTGAATCAGTGTACTAATTCTGAGTAATAAACATTTAATCAAAATCACATTTTGGAGGATTATTTTGATAGTTTAGTCATTGTGCATAAAATGTTTTAGTACACGGAGAAGAATTAAGCACCAAAACATTGGGCCACACTATTTCCTATTTACAGATGGTTAAAAGAAACCCAAAAGGCACAAAAGGTGGGCAAGCTTATTTCATGTTAGCTGTGTGCCATTTTCACGCAAACTGTTCCATGGTATTGAAATCCTTTTGCACATGCAAAATGATATCCCAGACTGAGGCCCTCTTTGCGAAGTTTGCTTGCCATTGAATATATCTTGTGCTGAACTTGTAGTGATAGCACCTCCAAATACCACCACCTTGGTTGTTGAAGTCACAGTGTTGAGAAATGCTGCAGAAGAAGTCGTGAAGGCCTTACATACTGATATAGTGTGAATTATGAAGGGAGTGAGCATTTAGGCTTTAAAGACATGGTACTAATTATGTAGAACACTTTTTATCTGGATAGCATCGAATATTTTGATTGTCATTGCAAATGGGCAAGCGGATGTATTCCATTAGACTTGTGCCTTGTATATTAGATAGATTAGATTAGATTAGATTACTTACAGTGTGGAAACAGGCCCTTCGGCCCAACAAGTCCACACTGCCCCGCCGAAGCGTAACCCACCCATACCCCTGCATCTATATCTACCCCTTACCTAACACTACGGGCAATTTAGCACGGCCAATTCACCTGACCTGCACATCTTTGGAGTGTGGGAGGAAACCGGAGCACCCGGAGGAAACCCACGTTAAGAAGTGAACTATTCCTTACAGATTATCCAGCCCCCAAATAGCTCAAGTACCTTAACAGGTTAATATGGCTAATCAGCTGCATGTTTGGTCACTGATACCAGCTCAGCTTTAATCTGGTAGCACCCATCTAGCAAAGGAAGGAGCAGGAAATGGTTTGACTCCTACATACTGATGGAAAAATATATTCATATTCAAAGGCCATGGAGGACTGGAATAATAAACTATTTGGAGGTTCTGGATTTTAAAAAAAGCATTTACCAATGTTTTACAGAGACATGAGATTTCTTCAATTGTGCACCAATAGTGTGAGCTGTAAAGTAATGTGACTCACCTGATAATTACTGAAAGGTCAGGTAACTTTTGAGAGGAGACAGAGCTTTAAAGAGAGAAGGAAAATTAGGTTTATGGCTTTAATTGCTGGACAACTTCGTTTGAAATGATGGGGTCTATATAATGAGGTTTGCCTGCTAGCAATCTTGTGAAATTGGTTTCTGTTTTTATCAGGACACCTGGGTGCGTCAGTAGAAAGAAAATACATCCAATCTGAGCAGTAAGCAAGTCTGTCTCCTAAATAAAATAAAAAGAAACTTTACAAGGACAAGACAAGCTGCACAGATCACAATAGCCTCATTAACACAGGCTGAATTGTTATTGCTCACTGACTTTCCTTCTGAACTAAAGTCTATTCTGAAGAATTTTCCTCACTCTACAGCAGTCAGTATTTCATTTCCATCAACAGGTGTCTTGGAGAAGTGTGAGAAGTCATCCTATATTTATCCTTTGAGATCAGACCCTTGACCTGCAGCGTTTTTTTTTCAATTTGCTTTTTAAAAAAGATATCACCTCGGCAGAGCTACGTTACTTCAGTTATCACATGAATGTATTTAGATTAAAAGGATATATTTTAATTCTGGATCTCGGCTTAGTTAGCAAGTAGCTTTTCCACTTATTTAAAGAATAAGTTTGCTTATAATAAATGAGTTATTCTTGAGTTTATTAAAGACATCTTGTTAAAGTTTCTTTTCTTTTGGATAACAGTAACACAGAGAAGCAATTTGACGATTTCGGCAACTGAATCCAAAGTGTGTCATTTATTGTATGAGTCATGGAGGGAAGGGATTTGATTACCTGCTCATTTACCCTATTAAAGTCATGGTAACAGGTTTATTCACCGTACTTAATTCAGCATAAGTGACTTAATTTTCCACAGAATGGCCCTGACCAGATGGGGTGGCACGGTGGCTCAGTGGTTAGCACTGCTGCCTCACAGCACCAGGGACCCAGGTTTGATTCCAGCCTTGGGCGACTGGCTGTGTGGAGTTTGCACATTCTCCCTGTGTCCGCGTGGGTTTCCTCCAGGTGCTCCAGTTTCCTCCCACAGTCCAAAGATGTGCAGGTCAGATGAATTGGCCATTCTAAATTGCCCATAGTGTTAGGTGCATTAATCAGAAGGAAATGGGTCTGGGTGGGTTACTTTTCAGAGGGTCGGTGTGGACTTGTTGGGCCGAAGGGCCTATTTCCACACTGTAGAGAATCTATCCTAAAATTTGTTCTTATTCAAGAACCTTTCTACAATTAGCACCATAACTGGAGGATGCATCTATCTATGTCCAATTGATACAGCATTTGAAATGTTGATATTGTTGTTCATGATCTTGGGAATGCTGTTGCATGACAAGGTAAGCTGTTTAGACTTCTTGTTGAAAATGTCCACTTTCTTGCACTTGTAGATGTCAGTTTTTGTTGTAAATTCTTGTGCTTCTGAGGAAGGAACCTAAAGCATGAATATTTTCTTCTCACCCCGGATCATGCTGAGCCTTACTTATTTCATTATCCCCTTTTTGTATCTTAATTCTCATATGGCTTGTGAAATAATTCCCAACACACTCTCAATGAAATCTCACTCACTGGCCAAGAGGTTTCATTGCAGATACCAGTCAGTGTTGACAGTTATGATGTAATTGGGAGGAGTGCACTAATAATTGAGCCGCACTATTCCACAAGTGAGAAATATAGTTCACAAACTGTGCTAAACTGAAATAGGGATAATTACATAGGGATAAGGTTAAATTTGGCTGAAATGGAGCAGAAAGTGTTTCAGAAAAGATGGTGAGGAAGAATGGTAGACATTTAAGAAAATCATTCGTGATTTAGAGCAAATATATATCCAGATGCAGAAGAAGCATGTTAGGAATGTTAAACTGACTATGGTTGCCCAAGAATGTTAAAGATAATACCAAATAGAAAGAGTAAAAACATACAATGGAGCAAAGATTGGAGAAGTTTAAAAGCCAAACGATGACTGAAAGAAAATAATCGAGAAGAAAATAAACTGTGTGGACAAGCTAGCATGTCATTTCAAAGTGATCTGCAAGGGCTTCTTTAAAGATATAAGGAAGAGGTGGGTCAAAGTGAACATAGGCCTCTTAGAGAATAAGATTGGGGACTAGGAAATGGCAGAGGAGTTGGCTATTGGTTGTAATCTTCCAAGAATCCATGGATTCTGTAGATGTCCCAGAGTTTTGAAAAACTGTCAATGTAACAACCTTATTGAAAAAGGGATGTAGACAAAAAAAACACAGGTGACTATAGGCTGATTAGCATAGTATATGTCATTGTGAAAATGTTTGAGTCTATTGTGAAGGATGTCGAGCATTTAGGAATAGATAATATAATTAATCAGAGTCAGCAAAGGACAAATCATACCTCATAAGTTTATTAGAGTTCTCTGAGGAGACATCAGGCATGATAGATAAAAGGCAACCAGTAGATATAATATATTTAATCTTCCAAAAACATATTTAATAAGACACTCACATAAGGTATTTAAATAAGTTTAAACCTCATGGTTTTGTTGGTAGTATATTAACATTGATAGACAATTGGATATCTAATAGAAGACAAGAGAGTTGTGAGAAAGGGAACCTTGTCAGGATGGTGATGTGTAACTAGTGGAGTGACACAGGTATGAGTGCTGGGCCATAATTCTTTACAATATATATCAATCACTCAGAGAATGAATATATTCAATAACAAGTCTACCGTTTTAGATAATTTTTGGGGGGGATGACTTACCAGGGTAAGCGATGGGGTACAGGTCTCTGGCACAGAGTCAGAAGGGAAGGGGGGAGATGAGCAGAGCTTTAGTTACTGGGGACTCCATAGTTAGGGGGATAGATAGGAGGTTCTGTGGGAACAAGAGAGACTCATGGTTGGCGTGTTGCCGCCCAGATGCCAGGGTTAGTGATGTCTCGGGGCGTGTATTTGGGATCCTTGATGGGGAGGGGGAGCAGCCCCAAGTCATGATCCACATAGGCACTAGCAACATAGGTAGGAAAAGGGATAGGGAGTTAAGGCAGAAATTCAGAGAGCTAGTTTAGAGCTTAGAGCTAGAACAAACAGAGTTGTTATCTCTGGTTTGTTACCCGTGCCACGTGCTAGTGGGGCGAGGAATAGGGAGAGAGAGGAGTTGAACACATGGCTACAGGGATGGTGCAGGAGGAAGGGTTTCAGATACCTGGGCAATTGGGGTTTATTCGGGCGTAGGTGGTACCTCTACAAATAGGATTGTCTATGCCTGAACCAGAGGGGTACCAATATCCTGGGGGGAGGGGGGGGGGGGGGGGTGGAAAATGTGCTAATGCTCTTCAGGAGGGTTTAAACTAATTCAGCAGAGGGATACGAACCTCAACTGTAGTTCCAGTGGTCAGGAGGTTGAGAGTAGTGAAGTCAGAAATAAGGTTTCAAGGTCGTAAGATTGCATCGGCAAACAGGAAGGTGGTTTGAAGTGTGTCTACTTCAATGCCAGGAGCATCCAGAATAAGGTAGGTGAACTGGCATCATGCATTGGTACATGTGATTTTGATGTTGTAGCCATTTTGGAGACATGGATAGAGCAGGGACAGGAATGGTTGTAGCAGGTTCTGGGATTTAGATGTTTCAGTAATAACAGAGAAGATGGTAAAGAAAGGGAGGTGTGGCATTGTTAGTCAAGGACAGTATCACGGTGGCTGAAAGGGCATTTAAGGATTCATCTACTGAGGTAGTATGGGCTTAGGTTAGAAACTGGAAAGGAGGGATCACCCTGTTGGAAGTTTTCTATAAGCCTCCAAGTAGTTCCAGAGATGTAGGGAAAGGAGAGCAAAGATGATTCTGGATAGGAGCGAGAGTAATAGGGTAGTTGTTATGGGGGACATAAACTTTCCAAATATTGACTGTAAATACTATAGTTTGAGTACTTTAGATGGGTCAGTTTTTGTCCAATGTATGCAGGATCGTTTCCCAACACAGTACATAGACAGGCCAACAAGGGGCGAGACCATGTTAGATTTGGTAGTGGGTAATGAACACGGCAAGGTATTAGATTTGGAGGTGGGTGAGCACTTTGGTGATAGTGACCACAATTTGGTGATGTTTACTTTAGTGATGGAAAGGGATTGGTATATATCGCAGTGTAAGAGATATAGCTGGGGGAGAGGTAATTATGATGCAATTAGGCAAGATTTAGGATGCATACGATGGGGGAGGAAACTGCAGGTGATAAGCACAATTGAAATGTGGCTTATTCAAGGACCAGCTACTACGAGTCCTTCGTAAGTATGTACCTGTCAGGCAGGGAGGAAGTGGTCGAGCAAGGGAGCCGTGGTTCATTAAAGAAGTTGAATCTCTTGTTAAGAGGAAGCAGAAGGCTAATGTTCAGATGAGATGTGAAGGCTCAGTTAGGGCACTTGAGAGTTTCAAGTTAGCCAGGAAGGACCTAAAGAGAGAGCTAAGAAGAGCCAAGAAGGGACATGAGAAATCATTGGTGGATAGGATCAAGGAAAACCCTGAAACTTTTTATAGGTATACCAGGAATAAAAGAAAGACTAGAGTAAGATTAATGCCAATCAAGTACAGTAGTTGGAAGTTGTGTGTGGTGTCCGAGGAGATAGGGGAAATGGTAAATGAATATTTTTCATCAGTATTCACACTAGAAAAAGATGATGTTTTTGAGGAGAATACTGAGCTGCAGGCTGCTAGACTAGGTGGGATTGAGGTTCACAAGGACGAGGTGTTAGCAATTCTGGAAAGTATGAAAATAGATAAGTCCCCTGGGTCGGATGGGATTTATCCTAGGATTCTGTGGAAAGCCAGGGAATAAATTGCAGAGCCTTTGGTTTCTCCTGGTTAGTAAGGTTAGGTCACATGGGATCCAGGGGAAACAGCCAGTTGCAGACAAATTTGGCTTGAAGACAGAGGGTGGTGGTAGAGGTTTGCTTTTCAGACTGGAGGCCTGTGAATTGTGGTCTGCCACAACGATAAATGCTGGGTCCACTGCTTTTTATAATTTATTTAAATGATTCAGATATGAATATAGGTGGTATGATTAATAAGTTTACAGATGACACTAAAATAAGTGGTGTAATGGACAGTGAAGAAGATTATCTCAGAGTGCAATGGGACCTCGATCAAATGGGCCAATGGGCTGAGGAGTAGCAAATGGAGTTTAATTTAGATAAATGTGAGGTATTGCATTTTGGCAAGGTAAATCAGGGCAGGACATATACAGTTAATGGGAGAGCACTGGAGAGTGTTGTCCAAAAAAGAGACCTAGAAATGCAGATGCATAGATCCTTAAAAGTGAAGTCGCAGATAAGATAATGAAGAAAACATTTGGCTTGTCTGCCCTTGTTGGTCAGAACATTGAGTATAGGAGTTGGGACATCAGCTTGTGGCTGTACAGAACACTGGTGAGGCCACTCTTAGAATACTGCAAACAATTCTGGTCATCCTTCTATAAGAACGATGGTGTTAAATTTGAGAGTGTGCAGAAAAGATTTACAATGATGTTGCCGGGACTGGAAGGTTTGAGAGGCAAGAGGCTGAATAGACTGGGGCTATTTTCCCTGAGGTTTATAAAACCTGAAGGTTTATAAAATCATAAGGGGCATGGATAGGGTGAATAGCCAAGGTTTTTATCCCAGGGTAGGGCAGTCCAAAGCTAGAGGATATAGGTTTAAGGTGAGAGCACTGAACAAGAAGGAATGTAAAGTTGTACTCTATTTCTTTATTTTTCTGCCTTTATATTCTATACTTTGGTTGATTATTATGTGTTTCAAGATGATGCCTGACAGTGGCAACACCTTACAACACTTTACACTGTATTTTGTAACAACACATGTGACAATAAATCAAATCAAATCAAATAAATCTAGACACAAGTAAAGGCATTGCAAAAGACCTATGAGTGGATAGTCAGCTTGCTAGTGGGCATATTATTCTGACATGATCGTGCATTACCCTGGCAGTTCCATTTTTTTTTAAGTGGTGGTTTCAGCAAAAGCAATACATTATCGTCAGAAGCAATTGGCTGTCTGGAATTTTGGAGAATTTGCTAAGGGTCAAATTTTTCAAATGCCCATTTTTGAAGACCATTAAGTGTATCCAACAGCATTACAGTCAATTAACCAGAGTTTGACATATTGTGGGAAGTCATAAATTGGATGATTTTAAGTGTTCAGCTCATAAAGGAAGGCATTTGTTTTTCCAGTTTGAACTGTAAACTGGCGCAGAAGTCAGACACTGCTATGTAGTTAAAATACCAGGAGAGCTTTACAACCTGGAACATCTAATGATTTATATTTTTATCTTAAAGGGGAAGCAAACTTTCAACATCTAAAACAAAAACAAAGTGCTGGAGAAACTCAGCAGGTCTGGCAGAATCTTAGGAAAGAAAAACAGAGTTTATGCGTAGAGTTCAGTGACCTTTCACTAGAACTGTCATCTACCCTGTCAAGTCCCCTAAGAATTCTACATTTCAATAAGATTTCCTCTCATTCTTCTAACCTCCAATGAGTGCAAGCTTATCTGACTCAACCACTCATCATAACATCCTTCCATACCTGGAATCAATCTAACGAACCCTTTTTAACTAATCCCAACACCAATATATCCTTCTTTTGAAAAGGGGACCAAAGCTTTTCAGAGAAATCTAGCTGTGGTCTGACTAGTGAATTGTGCAGTTTTAGTAAACATTCCTTATTTTTATGCTGCCCATCCCTGTAAAGCAAAGGCCAACAGTCTATTTACCTTCCCTCTGAAACTGGCTAATAGCTTTTTTTGACTTTTTCCATTTAAATAATATTCAGCTCTTCTGTTTTCAGCCAAACTGTATAACCTCACATCTTCCTACATTATATTTCATCTGCCAGATCTTTGCCCATTCAGTTAGCTTGTCTCTATAGCTGTGTAGACTTCTGTGGCATCCTCACTACGGGCCATGTCTTTCTGTGCCATCTGCAAACTTAGCAATATTACATTCACTTCCTTGGAACATAGAACATTGCAGCACAGTACAGGCCCTTCAGCCCTTGATGTTGCGCCAACTTGTGGAACCAATCTGAAGCCCATCCAACCTACACTAACCCATTTTCATCCATATGTTTATCCAATGACAATTTAAATGCCCTTAAAGTTATTGAGTCAACTACTGTTGCAGGCAGGGCGTTCCACTACTCTGAGTAAATAAACTACATCTGACAGTTGTCCTATATCTATTACCCCTCAATTTAAAGCTATGTCCCCTCATGCCAACCATCATCATACAAGGAAAAATGCCCTCACTATCCACCACCCTAACTAACCCTCTGATTATCTTATATGTCTCAATTAAGTTGCCTCTCAACCTTCTCTCGAGTGAAAACAGCCTCAAGTCCCTCAGCCTTTCCTCATAAGACCTTCCCTCCATACCAGGCAACATCCTAGTAAATCTCCTTGGAACCCTTTCCAACCCTTCCACATCTTTCTTATAATGCAGTGACCAGAACTGTATGCAATACTCCAAGGGCGGCCGTACCAGAGATTTTACAGCTGCGATATGACCTCATGGCTCAAAAACTCTATTCCTCTAACTATAAAAGCTAACACACCGTATGCCTTCTTAACAACCCTATCAACTTGGGTGGCAACTTTCAGGGATCTATATACATGGACACCACAATCTCTCTGCTCATCTACACTACCAAAATTCTTACCATTTACCAGTAGTCTGTATTCCTGTCACTTCTTCCAAAGTGAGTCATCTCACACCTTTCTACATTAAACTCCATTTGCCACCTCTCAGCCCAACTCTGCAGCTTATCAATGTCCCCCTATAACCTGCAACATCCTTTAGCACTATCCACAACTCCACTGACCTTAGTGTCATCCACAAATTTACTAATCCATCCTTCTACACCCTCATCCAGCTAATTTATAAAAATGACAAACAGCAGTGGACCCAAATCAGATCCTTGCAATACACCTCTAGTAACTGAACTCCAGGATGAACATTTCCCATCAGCCAGCACCCTCTGTCTTCTTTCAGCTAACTAATTTCTGATCCAAACTGCTAAATCACCCTCAAACCCATGCTTCCACATTTTGTGAAACAGCATACCATGGGGAACCTTGCCAAATGGTTTACTGAAATCCATATACACCACATCAACTGCTTTACCTTCATCCACCTGTTCAGTCATCTTCTCGAAGAACTCAATAAGGTTTGTGAGGGACAACCTACCCTTCACAAAACTTTGCTGACTATCCCTGATCAACTTATTGTTTTCTAGATGATTATAAATCCAATCTCTTACAACCTTTACCAACACTTTAGCCACAACGAAGTAAGGCTCACGGGTCTATAATTACCAGGGTTGTCTATATTCCCCTTCTTGAACAAGGGAATAACATTTGCTATCCTCCAGTCTTCAGGAATTCCTGAAGAAGGGGTCATGCCCGAAACGTCGATTCTCCTGCTCCTTGGATGCTGCCTGACCTGCTGCGCTTTTCCAGCAACACATTTTCAGCTCTAACCTTACTAACCAGTTGATCATGCCAAACCTTGTTGAATACTTTGCTGAAGTACATATAGACAATGTCTACTGCTCTGCCTTCATCAATCTTCCTTGTCACCTCTTCAAAAAATTCAATCAAGTTTGTGAGACACGATTTACCATGCACAAAGCCATGTTGACTATCCTTAATCAGTTCTTGCCTTTCCAAATGCATGTAAATCCTGTCTCTTAGAATCCCCTCCAACAACTTGCTCACTACTGACCTAAGGCTCAACAGTCTATAGTTCCCCAGCTTTTGCTTACAGCCTTTCTCAAATAATGGCACCCATTGGGCAACCTCCAATCTTTTGGCACTTCACTCGTGGCTATTGATGATGCAAATACTTCAGCAAGGGGCCCAGCAATCCCTTCCCTCGTTTCCAACAAAATTCTGGAAATCACCTGATCAGGTCCTGATTGATGTGAGGAGTGTTATAAGTTACTGGGTGTTATAATTACTGGGCCAATGTCATTTTTGTAACATTACGACATTGGTGCCAATTAGTTTTCATGCAAAGCACAGGCAATTCCTTTACAAGTAAACATTTTAAAGAAGCTAATGTGATTCTGAGTCACTTTGCATTCTGACTCAAGAACAGCATAAGGAAAGAAAATTAATTCCATATATTCTTTTGAAGAAGTATCCAGACTGAGTGACAAGAAATTGTAGACAATAACTCATCTCAGAGATTAAAATTATTCACAAGATTTTCAAGCTTGATTACATTTTGCTTTTAAACCCAACCATACAAAATCGACTGCTTTGTCGGCAACTATGAAAGAAAGATTTGAATTTACGTGACATCATTCACACACACGTAGAAAGTCAAAAACGATTTACAACCAATGCAATATCTTTGAACTATGGTCATTGTTGTATCGGGAACACAGTAGCCAATTTGTGTGATAATAGTGATGAAGAGAATCACCAAGGTCATCTCTTTAAGGTGGTGATTATGCATTATGCATTGTCATAATTTTGTTGTTAGATCTAGCAGAATGTATCTATGTTATACACATTTCCCCACCAGTGGCTCATGCACGCTAATATCCTTCTTTTTGAATTTGCAAGATCTGTGCACATTCTTGTATGCACACATGTAGTGTGTTGTACATGCACATTATTGTGTGCATATGATATGCAATGATCACAGATTTATGTTATGCAGCCAAAACTATTTAATGCCATTATTGTTCACTTGGGACCAGACAATTTCGACTCCACGTTTTCCCCTTCTATCTTGATTGAGCCTGGACTCACATATAAGGAATTTATAAGTGAGTTTATTGACATAAATTCAGTGAACATTGACTGTTCCATGTGCTTGTAATATTCTCTATGATCTCGTTTGCAATGGTTCAATGGTCATTTGCACAAGCGGTGCCAAGTGCTTATTTTTTTTGCAACCAATAGAAAGTATTTCTCCTCATGTCTACCTTAAAAAAGGAGACATCTTATTGTTAAACTCTGTCCCCTTGTACTAATCACCCCCACAAGAGGAAACCCCTGCATCTGCACCATTAAGTCTCCTCAGGATCATATATGGTTCAACAAGATCACTTGATAAGAAAGGAGGTTTCAAGGTGACACAGGTCTAAGTTCAGAGCAATGCATTATCCATGTTTCATATTTGTTACCTGGATATCATTTTGTGCATATTGCGTTCCCCATCTGTCACGTGTGGATTTTTCAAGGTGAGGGTAGTCTCCCACAGATTTCTATTTTATGAAATAAAAGAGCATCCCGTATTTGTGACGAGATTTCAATAAAAGGCTGTCACAAATAATGCCGAGTCATGCTTCCATTCTGATAGTTCTTTCACAGCACAGAACAGATGGATGGAAGCAAACCACATCACCTCTTCCACAGTGGTCAGCTGCTGTATCCTGACATTTAAAGATCTCAATAGCCTCACTGACAGCTGCTGTAAAGCTGTAAGTACATAAGTTAAAAATCACACAACACCAGGTTATAGTCCAAACAGGTTTATTTGGCAGCACTAGCTTTTGGAGCACTGCTCCTTCATCAGGCAACCAGGTAAGTGTGATGTCGAAGTTGTTATGAAGGTGTAAGGGGTACTGTTCCTTTAAGAGAGTTAGAAACTGGCAGCACTTAGGTCCAGAGAGTCTGGAACAGGGTAACAATGAAACATTTGCTCAGAACAACTAGAGTACCTGGGTTGCTATGAGACAAAAACACATTCAAATTCAGCCAATCAGTTTAAATTATGCCACTAATACCAAATTCCAATCAAGTTTGAATTTAGTATTTTGACAATATTAAAACTAATGATCTGATGCTTTGGGGTTTAAATATTAAATATTAAACAAATTGAACAGTTGGGAGAGAACTGCTAAGCCAGCAACATATGCAGATTGCCTGGAGAAGACCTCTCTTAAAAGTACCTTTATCTATCAATGTCTGGTGAAACAGAAACCCTAAGAAGAAGAAGACAGAGGAAGAGAAGATTCGACAGTTGGCTGGTTTTGAAATTTGAATGTTTCATTAAATCTTAATCGGGGTTTTCATCAGACTAATATTGTCGAAGGGAAGGTAAAAGATAGATTTTAGATAAAGGAGTTGTATATAGTTGTAAGTTAATATTCTATGTTAGACTTAAAGAATAAAGTTCTTCAAAATTTTGGACTTTAAATAGTGACTTTGGGGATAGTTCTTTACCTCCTCTCGAATTTTAACAGATTACAGCATGGGGTGAATCTTTTCTGTGTTGCTGGTTTACATTAGCTGGGGGGGGGGGGGGGGGGGGTGCGGGGGGAGATGGTATTTCCCCTGTGTCATGACAGAGTGCTGGAATGGTAAGGTGTCAGATGGTTGGGGACTTAGGGTGCCAGGTACATAGGGTGTCAACTGGGTAGGGGTAGGATACTGGGGGTTAGAATATCAGTTGGACAGAGGTAGGGTGCGAGGTAAACATGGTTCCAGGTGGATAGGTGTCAGGCAGTTTGACATGGTTCCAGGTGGATAGGTGTCAGGCAGTTTGACAACCAGCTAAGTAAGATGTTAACTGTGGAGTGTGTGCCACAAATAGGATGCAAGAAGGGCACTGGTTAGGGTGTCAGGTAAGAAGGCTGCCATCTGGATGGTGATGAAGGAGATAGGTGGGGAAGATGGCAAATGGGAAGGTGACAACTGCAAGTGGTCCACATAACTGATGCATTGCTTAGGGCAGGCCTTGGCGAGTGGGAGAAAGCGGGTCTAGGTGGATGATTGGGATGGGGGTTGGGGGGGGGGGGAATCATGAGCCCAGTGGGTGTTGGGTCATGGTTCGGGGATTTGAAAGGGTCCAGGGGAAGTATGACGTATGTATGGGAGTCTGTGGAATAGTTACTCAGGAGGTACAGAATTAATTTAATATTCTAACTTTCCCCGAGTAATGAGCAGCATAGTGGCTTAGTGGTCAGCATTGCTGCCTCACAGCACCAGGGCCCTTGGGCAACTGTGCGGAATTTGCATGTTCTCCCTGTGTCTGCGTGGGTTTCCTCCAGGTGCTCTGGTTTACTCCCACAGTCCAAAGTTGTGCAGGTTGGTTAGCTTAGCCATGCTAAATTGCCCATGATGTCCAGGCTAGGTGGATTAGCCATGGGAAATGCAGAGTAACAAGGAAAAAATAGGGGGGGGATTGGGTCTTAGTGGAATGCTCTTTGGAGGGTCAGTGTGAACTCAATGGGCTAAATGGCCTGCTTCCATACTGTAGGGATTCTATTCTATGAAACTGTTTTACTTAACTGCAACCTGCCTAATTCTCTAAATCAAATGGACATTTACAAAGGGTTCTAGGTGTAGAGGATTGTCCAGCTGAATCTTCAATTTCCCAGATAATTCTTTCAGAGTCTGTTACAATTAGAATTCCACAGGTCCCTGTGTCCAACTCCTGTACACACTGCAATAATGACTGGCCATCAGATAATTTGGGGCATCATTTTGGATGTGGAAGCTCCCACAGAATGCAACTTTAGAGTCCTCCTCACCAGAATACTGCACAAACTCTAACTGACACTGTAGCCTTTCAGAAACAAAAGCCAATGTGCAGTGCAACCAAACTGAATGTGCTGCCCTACTGGATCAATGAAAGATTAATATGAATATTTGGATAAGGTGATTGTGAGTGATGAGGTTCATGGTGATCATGATAAAGAAAAGGTTACAAATACAGATTTTCTCAATTTTTTTTAATCAACCTGTTTGGAAATGTAGTTACACATCTCTGGAACAGATGGAACTTATGCAGGCCTCCTGGATCAGAGGTTGGGACATTATCACTGAGTCACATGAGCCCTTTTTTTATTAGCATGCGCCTCCGCAGTCACTTTCTAAATAAAATAAACAATTTACTGCCAATGTTTGTGATATTTTGTGCAATAATCATTGAATGCAACTGCCAGAGCTTTTGTTCGCTGGAACTTCTGTGGGTCAATGTATTTTCCAGAGAGGTGGGAAGAGAAGGCATGGATTGATTGAAGCTCATAGTCTTCATATTCTTCCTACATTCCCTAGGGTCTCTGCAGGGCTACCCTGTCTGAATCTATTCAAGTGAAAACTGCCTAACTGTAAACAAGATAGATTCTGGAGCTGATGATTGATAGTGTTCGGATTACTGGCCATGATGACTAGACTGCATTTAAACTGTCTTGACTAATTCATGCAAACGACAGCTCCGTTAATTGACACATTCATGGAACAGAAGAGATGAATTAGAAAACAGCAGATTCCATCTCCATTAAAAAATGTATACACCATTCCAACATTGTTGAAATACTCATCCCTTCTGGTTTCCAATTTAATGAACACCAACAGCTCTCAGAAAATTATCTGAGCAAATTCTATACACATATATATCATCTAACTATAGACCACATCACCACTCGTAACCTAAGCATTTCTGGCAAAACTATATAGGGTGGCATGGTGGCTCAGTGGTTAGCACTGCTGCCTCACAGCACCAGGGTCCCAGATTCGATTCCAGCCTTGGGTAACTGTCTGTGTGGAGTTTGCACGTTCTCCCCTTATCTGTGTGGGTTTCCTCCCACAGTCCAAAGAGGTGCAGATCAAGGAATTGGCCATGCTAGATTGCCCATAGTGTTAGATGCATTAGTCAGAGGGAAATGGGACTGGGTGGATTACTGTTCAGAGGGTTGGTTTGGGCTGAAGGGCCTGTTTCCACACTGTAGGGAATCTAATCTTAATTGGATGTTTTAAAACATTACTTAATGTGAATATCTGTCCAATAACTGGTATCAAGGCGGTGTAACAAATACATTCTGAAGACTACCCTGAAAAAGGGTTACTGGACTTGAGGCATTAACTCTGCTTTATATCCACAGATGCTGCTAGCTGAGTTTCTCCAGCAATTTCTGTTTTTGTTTCTGGATTCCAGCACCCGCGGTTCTTTGTTTCATTTTAGGTTTCGTCGAGGTTCCTTCTTTATTTCCTTCTTATTTTTCCTTCTTTATTTATTCCACAGCTGAGGACATAATCCAACTCTAATGTTCAAAATGAATGTGATCTGTTCATCTAGTTTAGGTCAGGATGCCCTGACATGTCAATAAGGAAGTATGAAACCACAAGCAGAGACTATTCTCAGGCCTAGGATAAAAGGATAGAGCCTACAGTAAGTTTTAGCTGGTTTAAGTTTATTGTTTCAATAGTAGTTTGCTTTAAAATTCTTCCCACGTTTTTGAAGGCTTAACTTTAAGTTCCTCATCTCTTCATGAAATTAAGTGAATTAGAGAGGTAACCAATTAGTTCCAATTGTACATGACTATTTGATAGGCCAATTGGCCCTTACTATCTGTGATTCATATGTTCTAAGAAGGTTGGCAGTACATCTTTGGCTGTTGGTGGCCAAAAGTGTGGGTAGAATGACAGAACTATACTAAAATGATAGAACTACTCCAAGGACAGTTACTGTCTCTGACTCAGAAGGTTGTGGCTTCAAGTCCCGCCACAGGACTTGAGCACAATAATGAAAATGCAATTAGCAGAGAGTGCTACACAGACGAGAAGTTTCGGAAAGGTCTCATTTGTCCTTTCAAGTACATGTGAAATAATCCATAACTCTTTCAAAGAAGACCAAGGGAGTTAACCCCAGAGGCATAACTAATATTTATTCCTCAATTAATGGCACAATTCAGGTCATTATACATTGTTATTTGAGGTTTTGTGGTACATAACTGCATTACAATAGCAAACTTCACAAGTGCTTCATTGGTGGCAAAGCATGAAAAGATGTTAGAATTCTTTGGCACACTTTTAAAGGAAACCCATTATCGTGGCGGAAAGAGCTCAAATGGAATTCTCCAGTTTGCCAATATGACTCAGAGGACACCAAGGGATAAATGGGGAGGCCAGGCAACTCAACAGAATTTCTCTAAGCAGATAGCCACGATTGGTGATTGAATTGTCAGCTGCCATGACCCAGAACTTTAGAATTCCCTCTTTAGGGTCTTTGTCTCTCTAATTCCTTTGCATCCTCAGCCTGAGATTTGTCTCTTTGACCAAATCTTTTTTATCACTCACCTTCATACTTCCTTATATCACATGATATCAAATTTTATTGACGTTCCTGTGAATTCCCTTGAGACATTTTACCACCCATTAACACTCAGCTTGAATATGGTGTTCCCTTTTGTTCATAAAAGGAAGATCCTGAACCTTGGAAAAGTTGGAAAGAAGGAACACAAGATTGATCCTGAGAAAATTGAAAAATCCAACTGTTCAGGCATGCAATGAGCTGACCAGAAATAGATCTTTTCTGAAGCTAGTAGGTGATATGGAAAATAGAGCACTATTTCAAATTAAGTCATGATTGAAGGACAATGGAATCCAGGTGTAAACTGGTAAAAGGCCAAGGTTTGGGATTCATGTCAAGAAATGCATTTGGATTATGTCTTTTATGTAGAGGCAAAAACTCTTGAATAATTCAATGCTACTTGGAGGCTCAACATTTCTAAGTGAGGATGAGTTATATGAGAAGAATAGTCTCTTTCACTTGCACCGCCACCAACTACTGTCTAACGTTTGAGCAAATTTGATAATTAAACCTAATATAGTATCATGTGGCATCTGAGAGTGTTTCTTAATAAATAGCTACCACTGTTCACCCAGATCTTTAGCATGTCATGCTGCAATAGGTCTTAGTAAAATGGGATACTGAGACCTTTATGATATCAGGTCATACATCATGACACCTCATGAACATGTGATATTGTATATTAGCCGTGAAACCTAAAACAACAAAACACACGGGTCAGAATATTATTCCAGTCTTTAATTAATAAAAGTTTACTTTTGCAAAGATTGTGTGCAACTTTATATCTATATTTTCAAAATCAAGAAGATCTGCATTGGTGCAAGTCCATAGAAACACTGATTGGTGGGACAGGTTGAGTAAGTACTTGCTAGGTAAACTACAGCAGATATATTCAAAACAGTGGTCGGAAGATTACCTTGTAATTTGAAATAAACTATGAACACCAGATTTCTTGCAAGGCAAAATAATAATTTTGCTTCACTTTAAATTTGGGGAAATGCAAGTTAGAAACACACTAAAGGGAACATCCATTTTTTCAACCTTGAAGGGACAAAAAGCAAATTAATATCCTCTCAAGTGAACACAGAAGATCCAAAGGCACTTCATAAGGGTAGTTAAGAAGTCATATGTTGTGTTAGCCTTTAATAGTAGAGGGATTGAGTTTTGGTACTACAAGGTCAAGTTGCAGCTGTACAAAGCTCTGGTGCGGCTGCACTTAGAGTATTGTGTACAGTTCTGGTCACTGCATTGTAGGGAGGATGTGGAAGCTTTGGAAAGGGTTCGGAGGAGATTTACTAGGATGTTGCCTGGTATGGAGGGAAGGTCTTATGAGGAAAGGCTGAGGGACTTGGGGCTGTTTTCATTAGAGAGAAGGTTGAGAGGCGACTCAGTTGAGACATATAAGATAATCAGCGGGTTAGATAGCGTGGTCGATATTGAGACCCTTTTTCCTGGGATGGTGATGGCTAGCATGAGGGGACATAGCTTTAAATTGAGGGGTAATAGATATAGGACAGCTGTCAGAGGTAGTTACTACTCAGAGTAGTAGTGGTGTGGAACACACTGCCTGCAACAGTAGTAGACTTGCCAACTTTAAGGACATTTAAATTGTCATTGCATAGTCATATGAATGAAAATGGAATTGTGTAAGATAGATGGGCTTCAGATTGGTTTCAGAGGTTGGCGCAACATCGAGGGTTTGAGGGCCTGTACTGCTCTGTAATGTTCTATGTTCACTGTTTAATGAGGAGCAGTGGAATTCCTGCAATAGCCTAATTATTCCTTTACCAAAATTGTTTGAACAAATTACCTCTGTTTGGCTGGAAATGCAATTATCTACAAATGTCCTTTCTGGTCTGATGTAGTCATGTGATCTCTACCTTGAGGCAGAAACACTATAGGTATATTGACTTTAAGACTTCTTATTGTACACACTGCTGTGTTGTAAACTCTTCGCATGTTGTCAGAAGTGGAGCTGAAGTGAGTGGTCTGAACTCTGAAGCACAGCTGCAGACAGAGACACACAAGTGTTTGCAAAACTGTGCACTGCCACCCTAAGAAACAACCCAAAAGTGAGATCCTCAAAAGGTAAAAATGAGATTCTGTGAGGGAATGATGCTCCCCACAACAGGAACAAAACAGCCTGAGAGCCCAACACTATGGCAAGACTGAGGATCTGCAATGCCAGGAATTGGACACTAAGATATGCCCAATAGCAGAAACACATTGGAATAATAACCTTAAATGTTGCAGAAGAGATTTATCAGTGTTTCACAGACCACATTGACTGACGAACACACAAACTGTACAAGATGGAGGGTCCAACTGCAGAGACCAAGAGAAACTTGATAGTGAAGTAATAAAGTGGTTTCTTTGTCAGATACAGCTAAGGCAACTAAAGAAATAAGTGTTAGGGCAACAGTGTAAGTCAGCAGAATCAGCTGAGATGATTTTACATCTGAACCAGAGAAAGATTCATTGCAACCAGCAGATGTTAAAGAAAAAGCAGACGCCTGGCATGTTTTCTTTCACAAGGGATAAACTCTTTAAAGACCATGTGTGCAATATGTGTAAATGAAGACAAAAGTGTGGCTAGTTGGAATAACAACAGTTGTTAATGCACAAGAACTAACATTTATATAATCATAACAGGATAAAGGTAACTCATCAGTTATAAAGAGTACATGCTGAGTTGTTTTTGCTTGTTGCAAAAAGTGGGATGTTTGGATGGAAATGCAATTGTGTACCAATGTCCTTCCTGATTTGTTGTAGTCTTGTGATGGCTAACATGAGGTGTACACACACTCTTGGCAGATATTATAGTCTCACTTCAATGAGGACATTGCATTGACAACATGACAGTTTTGCAGATTTGTAACTATCTCATTGTTCTACAAACTTTTTCTGGTCATGGTTCCAATTACAACTGTGATTGGGCTTCAAAAGTGTTTTGCTGGCTTTAAAGCAATTTGGGACATCATAATGTTGTGAAGAAGCTATATAAATGCAAATTCTTTCTTATTCTTTTAATAGTGTATTCTTTACGTGTTGTGAAGAGAAGACTTGATTGTTAGGCTTCTCTTATGATACTTTTGTATTCACATCATCTGGCTAAATCTAAAATAATGCATTGAGTACAGGTTGCAAAGTTGGCAAAAGTCCTTTTGGCATCTTGCATATCTATCGACATTAAAGAAACTTCCAAGTAATAAGACCCAAACTTCTGCTACAGTGAGTCTGAAACTTGTAGAGAGTTAAGGAAATCTTGAGAATTATGCTGGATTTTCAATTGTCATGATCAGAGCATCTTGCATCCAACAGCAACATTGGGTTTGTAGTGAGGTTAGTTATTGGCCTGAAACAGTTGCATGGTGGCTCAGCGGTTAACACTGCTGCCTCCCAGTGCCAGGGATGCCAGCCTTGGGCGACTGTTTGTGTGGAGTTTGCACATTCTCCCCGTGTCTGCGTGGGTTTGTTCTGATTTCCTCTACAGTCTAAAGATAGGTGAATTGGCCATGCTAAATTGCCCACAGTGTTCAGTGTAGGTTAGAACATAGGACATAGAACATTACAGCGGAGTACAGGCCCTTCGGCCCTCGATGTTGCGCCGACCTGTCATACCAATCTGAAGCCCATCTAACCTACACTATTCCATGTATGTCCATATGACTGTCCAATGACGACTTAAATGTACTTAAAGTTGGCGAATCTACTACCGTTGCAGGCAAAGCATTCCATACTATTACTACTCTGATTAAAGAAACTACCTCTGACATCTGTCCTATATCTATCACCCCTCAATTTAAAGCTATGCCCCCTCGTGCTTGCCGTCACCATACTTGGAAAAAGGCTCTCCCTGTCCACCCTATCTAACCCTCTGATTATCTTATATGTCTCTATTTAGTCACCTCTCAACCTTCTTCTCTCTAATAAAAACAGCCTCAAGATCCTCAGCCTTTCCTCGTAAGACCTTCCCTCCATTCCAGGCAACACCCTAGTAAATCTTCTCTGCACCCTTTCCAAAGCTTCTACACCCTTCTTATAATGTGGTGACCAGAACTGTACACAATATTCCAAGTGCGGCCGCACCAGGTTTTGTACAGCTGCAGCATAACCTCATGGTTCTGGAACTCGATCCCTCAATTAATAAAAGCTAATGCCTTCATAACAACCCTGTCAACCTGGGTTGCAACTTACAAGAATCTGTGTACCTGGACACCGAGATGTCTCTGCTCATCTACACTACCAAGAATCTTACCATTAGCCCAGTACTTTGCGTTCCTGTTACTCCGACCAAAGTGAATCACCTCACACTTGTTCGCATTAAACTCCATTTGCCACCTCTCAGCCCAGCTCTGCAGCTTATCTATGTCTCTCTGTAACCTACAACATCCTTTGTCACTATCCACAATTCCACCGACCTTAGTGCCATCTGCAAATTTACTAACCCACCCTTCTACACCCTCATCCAGGTCGTTTATAAAAATGACGAACAGCAGTGGACCCAACACTGACCCTTGCGGTACACCACTGGTAACTGGACTCCAGGATGAACATTTCCCATCAACCACCACCCTCTGTCTTCTTTCAACAAGCCAATTACTGATCCAAACTGCTATCTCTCCCAAAATCCCATTCCTCCGCATTTTGTACAATAGCCTACTGTGGGGAACCTTATCAAACGCCTTGCTGAAATCCATATACACCACATCAACTGGTTTACTCTCATTTACCTGTTTCGTCAACTTCTCAAAGAACTCAATAAGGTTTGTGAGGCACGACCTACCCTTCACAAAACCGTGCTGACTATCCCTAATCAAATTATTCTTTTCTAGATGATTATAAATCCTATCTCTTATAACCTTTTCCAACACTTTACCAACAACTGAAGTAAGGCTCACTGGTCTATAATTACCAGAGTTGTCTCTACTCCCCTTCTTGAACAGGGGAACCACATTTGCTATCCTCCAGTCTTCTGACACTATTCCTGTAAACAATGATGATTTAAAGATCAATGTCAAAGGCTCGGCAATCTCCTCCCTGACTTCCCAGAGGATCCTAGGATAAATCCCATCCGGCCCAGGGGACTTATCTATTTTCACACCTTTAGTAAATGGGGTGGGCGAATGGATCTGGGTGGGATACCCTTCACTGGGTCAGTGTAGACAAGTTGGGCCAAATGGCCTATTTCCACACTGTAGGGATTCTATGATGATGATGAGTAATATTGATGCTGGCCATAGCCAAAGAACCCTCTTGCTTATCAGTGAAGGTTGGATGGTTAACAAATTTCTGAAAGGAAGATCAGGGCATATGCATCAGCAAAGCTCTCCACCTTCAATACAAAGTTGTCAAATAATTACCCCAAACTGTGGATTTTCCCTACAATAATTCAAAGAAACAAGGAGCTGAATAGTGTTTTTCAAAATTATGAAACTGTAAAAGACTTCCTCATCAATAAAGAAATTAGGATGGTCATTTGCAAATGAAGAACGCAAAGCTGTCAAGAAAGGGCTGCAAAGAGAGTCAAAAATACTTCAATGTAATTCACCCAGTGGGATACAGGGACTCCTTCTGAATGACAACTTGATAAATTGTGCAAGAGAAGAGCTTGCTATCAGGCTAGGCAAGAAATTAATGTTAGGAATCAGATTCTGGAACTTCAAACAGACTAACAGCAATATGTTCATAAATACATAGAGTCATAGAAATGTACAGCCTGGAAACAGACCCTTCCATCCCACTCATCCATGCTGACCAGATATCCCAAACCAACCTAGTCCCACGAGCCAGCACCCGGCCCATATCCCTCCAAACTCTTCCTATTCATATACCCATCGAGGTGCTTTTTAAATGTTGCATTGTACTAGCCTTCACCACTTCCTCTGGCAGCTCATGTACCACCCTCTGCATGAAAAAGTTGCCCCTTATGTCTCTTTTATATCTTTCCCCTCTCACCCTAAACCTAAACCTAGTTCTGGACTCCCCCATCCCAGGGAAGAGACTTTGTCTATTTATCTTATCCATGCCCCTCATGATTTTATAAACCTCTGTAAGGTCACCCCTCAGCCTCCGAAGCTCCAGGGAAAACAACCCCATCTATTTAATCTCTCCCTATAGCTCAAATCCTCCAATTCTGGCAACATCCTTGTAAATCTTTTCTAAACCCTTTCAAGTTTCACAACGTCCTTCCGATAGGAAGGAGACTGGAATTGCATGCAATATTCCAAAAGTGTCCTAATGAATGTTCTGTATAGTCGCAACATGACCTCCCAACCCCTGTACTGAACACTCTGACCAATAAATGAAAGCATACCAAAACGCCTTCTTCACTATCCTATCTACCTGCGACTCCACTTTCAAGGAGCTACGAATCTGAACTCCTGTACAGGTAAGAAATTAAGAAAGAATTTTTAAAAAGTAACATTTTATTTTAAGGAATCTGTCAAAACCTATTCAACAAAACACAAGATCTAGAAGGGTAAGTTAGGCTAAAGTTCAAACAGATGGTCAACTCATTTTGGAACAATAAAGGGAATGCTAGAATTCGGCAAAAGGCATTTGCAGATCGCTAGCAAGATCATTAGTAGATTGTAATTGTAAACTGCCTTGCTAAAAACAATAGGATAAGTCCATATTTTAAAATGGACTATTAATAACCTGGAGGGGGGATGGGGAATATTTCCTCAGTTAAGAAATTGTATTCACTTATGAAAAACAGATTTAAGATTTTGCTGCACCCAGGAAATACTTCACTCTGAATAGGAATAAAAGTGGGAAAAGATTCAGAAAAAGCAGATGAATTCACTTGATTCTTCCCTTCAGTCTGAGGACAAATTCAATCCAGCCAAACATTGCCCCATCAATCTATTCTCGATCATAAGCAAAGTGATGGAAGGTGTCAACAGTGCTATCAAGCAGCACCTACACAGCAATAACCTGCTCAGTGACGCCCAATTTGGGTTCTGCCAGGCCACTTAGCTCCTGACTCCCTATAGCCTTGGTTCAAATATGGACAAAAGAGCTGAATTCCAGAGGTGATGTGAAAGTCACAGCCCTTGACATCAAGGCTGCATTTGACTGAGTGTGACATCAAGGTCCCGAGCAAAACTGAAATCAATGGGTATCGGACAAACTCTTCATTGGTTAGAGTAATACCTGACACATAGGAAGATAGTTGTGGTTTTTGGAGATCAGCCATCTCAGCTCCAGTGCATCTCTGCAGGTGGTCCTCAGGGCAGTGTCCTAGGCCCAACCATCTTCAGCTGCTTCATCAATGACCTTTCCTGCATCAAAAAGGTCAGAAATGAGGATGCTCGCCAATGATTGCCCAATACCCAGCACTCATTCGTGACTCTTGAGATACCAAAGCAGTCCGTGAGCAAATCCAACAAGATCTAAACACTTTGTCCAGGTTTGGGCTGACAAGAGCAGATCAGAGGCTAGGAATACTGCAGCGAGTAACTCACCTAACTCCCCAAAGCTTATCCACCATCTACAAGGTACAAGTCAGGAGTGTGATGGAATATTCCCACTTACCTGGATGAGTGCAGCCTTAGCAACACTCAATAAGCTTGATACTAGCCAGGACAAAGCAGCCACTTGATAGACACAACATCTACAAGGATTCACACCTTCCACCACCAATGCTCAGTAGCAGCAGTGTGTACTATTGAGAAGATGCGATGCAGAAATTCAACATCGTCAGGAACAGCAACTTCCAAACCTGTGACCACTTTCATCTAGAAGGACAAGGGCAGCAATTATATGGGAATACCACCACTTTCAAGTTCCCTTCAAGCCATTTACTGGGTCAAAATCCTGAAATTCCCTCCCAAATGACAATGTGGGTCAAGCCACAGCAGGTGGACTGCAGAGGTTCAAGAAGGCAGTTCACCACCACCTTCTCAAGGACTACTATGGATGGGCAATAAATGCAGGCCTAGCCAGAGAAATCCACATCCCACAAAATGAATAAATATGAAACAAAATCTTAGCAAAAAGGATGTGGTGAAACTGACTATTTCAATTCTAATTCTGGCCCCATAATGTGATAGAGTGTGATCTGGTAGATGACAACAAAATGTTTGAGATTAATTAAAAGAATTAAATGAGATTGGCAAATTTCAAAGGACATGTACAGCTTTAATAATCATTATATGCACCCATTTTTTAAACACTTTTAGCAACTCAGTGTACAGCAATGTGAGCTGGTCCAAACATTTAAACTGTTGTGCAATTAATAGACAAAATATATACAATACAAATAAATTATGTCAAAGACTAAAGAACACACCTCAGCACTGACCCATTTCCACACAAATGTATCCCATGATTGGAACAAGATGGCTCCTTTGGCCAATTTGGTTGCTCAAGGATTAACATTCCAGAACACCTAAATTTAAACCGTTATATCATTGAGGCACATTATTATTACTTAAACAATATATTTACAATAAAATACAATACAGAAGCAGGAGCAAAACAGGACTAAGATGCAATGGAACTGGAAATCATCAAGTTTACAAGAAGTCTTCTATCATTTTGACCTTTAATCTTGTCCAGCATCACAACCCGGACTATTTCACCTCAGTCCAATTTATCCCCTTTTAAAAACCAATATCTCTCATTATTACAAGATGTTTGTCAGTTACCAAGCAAGAGCCAATTTGACAATACCAATTGTTGTAATCTGCTTGTGAGTGCAGGATGACATAATAAGGCAAATATTTACTGATTACTATAGGATATGCAATGTAACAGAAGAGTGAAGGAAGAAAACATCAGTGGACTAAGGAAGACCTCAGAACAATGAAAATTATACATGGGCAGATTTGTCAGAATGAGGAGAGACTGGGTTGACTGGGCCTGTATTCACTGAAGTTTAGATCAGAGTGGTGCTGGAAAAGCACAGCAAGTCAGGCAGCATCCGAGGAGCAGGAAAATTGACATTTCGGGCAAAATCCCTTCATCAGGAATAGAGGCAGGAAGTCTCCAGGGTGGATAGATAAATGGGTGGGGGTGGGGTGGGGGGCTGGGGAGAAGGTAGCAAAGAGTACAGTAGGTGAATGGGGTTGGGGATGGAGGTGATAGGTCAGGGAGGAGGATGGAGCGGATAGATGGGAGGGTAGATAGGCAGGTAGGACAGGTCATGGGGACAGTGCAGAGCTGGAAGGAGGGGAATTGAGGAAACTGGCGAAGTCCACATTGACGCTCTGGGGTTGAAGTGTTTTGAGGCGGAGGATGAGGCACACTTCCTCCAGGCGTCAGGTGGTGAGGAACAGCGGTGGAGGAGGTCCAGGACCTGCATGTCCTCAGCAGAGTGGGAGGGGGAATTGAAATGTTGGGCCGTGGGGCGGTGGAGTCGATTGGTGCGGGTGTCCCGGAGATGTTCCCTGAAGCGGTCTGTGAGGTGGTGTCCAGTCTCCCCAATGTAGAGGAGCCGCGTCGGGAGCAACGGATACAATAAGTGACATTGGTGGATGTTTTGCACAAAGGCTGGTGGAATTCTCTTTAAAAGGCCATGGAAGTCAAATCATTGAACATATCTCAGACAAAATATCAGCAATATTTCGAGAGGGTAAGGTGTTGAGGGGTATGGAGAGACAGTGAGAGTATGGCATTGAGACACATGATTAGTTATGATCATGTTGAATGGTTTGATCGTTAAAACGGCCCACTCCTATTGTTATTTTCTATGGTTTGATGTTTACACAGCTTTAGTGGCTGAGAGCTATCTTAACCTCTTTCCCTTTCACTTTTCTGTTCATATTCAGCCATGTTAGCCTAAGAGTATTGCTAACTCTCTGCCCAAATGTTTATATCAGTCAGAACTGTAATTGAATTTTAACTGAGTCCCTACTATCCACATGCCGCAGATAGCAGTGAGTCGAGGACCATTGGGGCTTGGTCTCAGAATTAAGGAGCACCAACCGAGATGAGGAGGAATTTCCTCTGAGAGAGTTGAGTGTCTTCAGAACTCCTTGCCACAGAGAGCTGTGGGGACAGAATCCTTTTGTCTATTTAAGGAGGAGGCAAATAAGCTTCTTGATCAGTAGGGGATCAAGGGTTATGGGGAAAGGGCAGGAAAGTAGATGTGAAGAAAGTTGGATCAGCTGTGATCTTACTGAATGGCAGGACAGGCATAGGAATCTGGTTGGCCTACTCCTCCTCCTATTTCTTTTGATCAGTGAAGATTCATGCGGAAATCCATACTGGCTCTTCATTTTCCAATCCCAGATGCAGCTGTCAATTGTCTTGCTTGCCCTGATCAAACTAACTCACTAAATCAACATGAGTTTCAAACTGCAGCCTTATTGGTTAGTAGAACAAGTTTTATAGCAGGCTTAGTTTTACCAACTGAGATATCAGGAAAGACCATCTATTTAAGAAATAATCATTACATGTACAGAGCTTTATTATTTATGTGTTATTTTCTGATAAAGAAAGCATAAACGTTGACAATTTGTGTCTATGAGATTAGAAGCCATTTTTAAAAAATCACCATATCCATTCTGACTGCTTTATTACTGACACTTCTTTTCAGGTCTGACAAGGGTTAGTTTCCACCACTCCACACTGTCCAAAGTTTCATTTCTTTTGTTCAATTCAGATAATATCAGGAATTTTAAAAGCTGGCTGATTCATTGAGCAAAACACCAACAAATAATGTAGTTTTGATCTATTCAGTGCCACAAGTATCTCCAGCACATCAGCACTTCAGATCTTTATTGTATCTTATTTTTATCTCCATCATGGCCTGACACAGTACCGATTTGATATGGGATCGTCTCGTTAGTTTTTGCTTTCGATCATTTCATTGCAATATGCCACTTCCCAAACATCAGGAGTGACTATGTGAACATGTTCCAGGCAGGGGAATGTTTGTGCATTCAGACTGCACCAGACTCCAGACATCCTAAAACTGTAAAAAAAACATCTATATTCTCATTCTCAGAAACTAGGTGATCAGTGCAGGCATGATCAGTAGAATAGCTTCCTTGTGCATCATAGCAGTTCTGTGATTAACTAATCCAATATTGTGACTCTAGACAAGTTAAAGACTTAGCAGGATTCAAGCATGGCATGAATGCTAATATGATAGAATGATAATGAAGATACTCGATCACCAATGTATTTTTAGAACACATGTTTTTGCAATAAGGGTGAATTATTGCACTTTAATTCACCTGCACTAATGCTAGTTTTGGAAATGCCAAGTAGGAATAACTTTTTTCCTAATGGAGTGCAAAATTACCATGGGACCCTAATATAATCGTTGGTTTCAAGCCAACTACTTAACCGGTCCAAAGCTGGAGTCACAACAGCTTTTCATTTAAATATCTGCAAGGGAATTAGAAGTTGCTTATGTAGTTGTACATGCAAAACTTTACACCATTAGAGTGTCAACTAACATTGCAGAAAATCTCACAAAGCTGTACAGGGTTTAGTGAGAGAAGAAACTCCTTCTGGCACTCGCATGCCAATAATTCATAAGCAAAAGATGTTTGTCAATGAAAATTTTGAATTGGACTGCTTGAGATGGAGTTTTTTCACTTGGTTCCAAGATTACACTTAACTGCATCCGCAGGGTATTTACTGCTTCAATAATATTTTTCCACCATTCACATTAACTCTCTCCTAACAAGGTAGATAAATTTAGGTTTGAATTTGAGGTTAGTTTTGCCATGATCATTAGAAACTAGATAAAGACTATTCCTAAATCCATTTAATATTAAATCCATATATAATCCAAACCTTCTCCTGAGCCCAGACTAGATTTGAAACCTGATCCCAGGTGAAATGATGGCTTAGTGATCAGAGTTTATGGATTCTGCAATTGATAAAATTACTATGAAAATGTTGCCAGAACAAATATTGCAATAATGCAAAAACAAAATCAAAGAACTGTGGGTACAGGAACTGACACTGCTAAACTAGGGTCACTGGACCCAAAATATTAACTCCGCTTTCTCTCCACAGATGCTGCCAGATCAGCTGAATTTTCCCAGCAATTTCTGTTATTGAAATAATGCAATTATGTTCCAACCGGTTTATTTGACAGCACTAGCTTTCAGCGCGCTCTCTCCTTTACCCTGATGAAGGAGCAGCGCTCCGAAAACTAGTGCTTCCAAATAAACCTGTTGGACTATAACCTGATGCTGTGTGACTTTTAACTTTGTACACTCCAGTCCAACACCAGCACCTCCAAATCATCACAGTTATATTGGGAGATTATTTATCCAAACAACAATTCCCTACCAGTAAAAAAGATCCAGAATATTCGTCAGAGTATTGTTCTATATTCTCCCAGAAGAAGCTGCCTGTCTCATTGAGGTCATTCAGCATATTCTCCCTCTGCTTCTTATTTCTAAACTGTCTAAACCCCAGTTAGTGGTGGGGAATTTGCAGTGGTGACGATAGCAAGGCTGTCAGTATTCATTGGCACGATCGTGTAAAACTTGAAGCAATTTCTGCCGTTTTCACATGAGCAGTTAAATCTGGAGAGCCCTAAAGCTGCTGTCAAAGATACAGGGTAAACTGTCAGCAGGTTTGAGATAGAATAAGTGGTAAATCATATGTTTGTCATCAACTTAACTTGCAACATTTATAACTGATGTCAAATTCCCTCAGAACTTTAAGAATGATAGATATTTTAAGTATTTTTTTTTCTGATTTTTATATTTCTTTCTAAAACTTGTGCATGAGTTCTAATTTATGTTTTACTTCCTGTACAATGCTTTCAATGTAATGGGGAGTTCAAAACTTGGGGTGTAGTTTTAAGGTGAGAGGAAAAAGATTTAAAGACAACCTGAGGGATCTTTTGCCCAGAGTGGTTGGTATGTGGAATTAACTGCCAGAAGAGGCGGATGCAGGTACAGTTGCAATGTTTAAAAGACATTTGTATCGGTTTATGAATAAGAAAAGGTTTGGAGGGAAATGGACCAAATGCAGGCAAATGGAACTAGTTTAGTTTGGGAACATGATTGGCATGGACTAGTTGGACCAAACAGTCTGTTTCCATGCTGTATGACAATGTGATAAATATGCTCTCATTTTTACTCTTGGCTTTGCTGTATATAAAATACTTAAATCTGGTTGATCAGCGTGGTTAGGTCCTGGATTCCCTAAATCACCTCTAGAAGAGGGCAAAGGTGTGTAAGCACAGAGGAAGCCTGCTCTCTGGAACCAACTAAAAACTTTGCGGTCAGTTTTGTTTTGAGGGCAGTGGCAAACACCCTTGCTGTGTTAACTGCAAAATCTGGGTTAATATAGTGAACCATTCCATGCCACACACAAACTGAACTAATTACCCTGTTTCTAGTCATGTAGGCCGATATACAAGACCAAGTATGCAGTCAGTTTCGTAACCACCAGCAAAGTGTCTAACAGACCATTACCTATTGCGTTTCTCTTGAAGTAAACGTAAAGCACTCATCCTGCCATGATTGACATTCCATATTCAGGAATCCCTTAAGTTCACTGCGTATATTCGCAGACCCCCTCCTCTTGTAGCTGCAAGGAAAGCCATATTTTGCATAGTTATAATGAAAGCTTGGTACAAGAATAATATCTCACAGAATTCCTAGCATCTGAATTGTTCTTGTAACCACAGTGTTTATATAACTGGTAATACCATTAAACATCAAATGCTAATGGCTAGATTTTCTCTCATTAGGATTGATCATTAACTGGCACTTGTATGGCAGAAATTTACTTGATTCATGAATCATAAGTTATCCAGGTCTTGCTGATTTTGTTTTATGGAAATGCTGGTGTTGGACTGGGTTGGACAAAGTCAGAAGTCACACGACACTAGGTTATGGTCCCAACAGGTTTATTTGAAATCACAAAGATATCACACAGGGGCAAGAGTTTCAGCTTGGTTTAAGTATTAACTCCCCCACTCCCATCTAATGAATCAGTGATCCTCCAGAATGAACACCACTTGGAGGAAGCACTCAGAGGGTGGCAGAGGGGCAATACATCTTCAATGTCAATCGCTAAGGTGACTCTGGAGCAGCTCTGCTGCTGAAGGTGCTGAGTCCTAAAAGACAAAGCTGGGTCTGTGGTGAGGGAACCAACAAGCTGCAAGCTGATAACGGCCTTCTCATGACTCCATGTTACACAGGTAATTTTGTTGTTCTGAGGTCTTAAACTGACAAGGTTATGATACAGCTTGTGATATCTGGATCAATAAGAGGGAAAAATCTACTTGACCTCATCCTATCAATCTGCATGATGCAGATACATCTGTCCATGACATGATCAGGAGAATGGCTGTGTCACAGTCCTTGTGGAGAAGGTGTCCTGACTTCCCATTAATGATAAACTCCATGGTGTTGGGGATGGAACCATTACCATGCGATGTGGGATAGATTTTGAACAGATCTAGCAATTCAAGAGTGGGCATTCATGAGGCACTGTGGGCCATCAATAGCAGCAGAATGACATTCAACCATAAATTTTAACCACATGACTTAACAAACCTCCATTCTACCATTCCCATAAAACCAGGGGATCAACCCTGGTTCAGTGAGTAGTGCAGGATGGTATGCCAGGAGCAGCACAAAGGATACCAAAAAATGAGGTGTCAACTTGCTAAAGCTAAAACACTTGTGTTCCTAACATTGTAAGCAGCAAGCAATAGACAGGGCTATGTGATCTCCCAATCAACCAGTCAGATCCAGTTACTAATGGTGATGAACAATGTAGTTAGTGAAACCATGACCAGATGGATCCCATTGACTATGAGATCCTTGATTGGGGTTGTTAAACTGGGCCAAAGAGCCCTGGCTGACATAGGAGATTCAGAAGGTCTCCTCAGTCTAGATTCTGAGCTGGCTGGTCACAGCCCATGTACAGTGAACATGAAAATAAAGGGGGAACTTGGTGACAGGATACCAGCTTCTGTGCTGTTATTTCAGACAACTGAACAACTCACTGGAGGGAAGACACCACAAATATCCCCAGCCACACAGTGATATCCCCAGGCAAGTATATCAATGCAAAAGATAAGACTGAAACAAAAGGTTTATGAAATCATCTGGGGCATAGTTAAGGTTAATAGCAAAGGTCTTTTCCCTGGGGTGGAAGAATTCAAAACTAGAGGGCATAATTTTAAGATGAGAGGATAAAGATTTAAAAGGGACCTGAGGGCCAAAGGGTGGTTTGTATGTGGAATGAACTGCCAGAGGAAGTGATAGGTGCAGGTACACTTACAACATTTTTGTAAAAAAACTGGATAGGTAGATGAACAGAAAAGGTTTAGAGGGATATGGGCCAAATGCAGGCAAATTGGACTAGTTTAATTTGGAAAACTTGATCAGCATGGAAGAGTTGGACAAAGCGTCTATTTCCTTGCTGTATGACTTCATGACTCAATGAAGTGCTGACATGAATGAGCCACCTTGGCCTCTACCTTGAGATCTCCAGCATCACCGATGTGAGTCCTCAGCCACTGATAATAACGTGCTATCATGAAACAACTGATGGCATTGAATCCTGCAAAGGTTAGGACCCCGACAACATTCTGATAGCAATACTGAAGACTTGCATCTCAGAGCTAAACATGCCCCTAGCCAAGATGTTCCAGTATAGTTGAAATACTGGTACCTACCCAACAATGTGGAAAATTGCCCTGGTATGTCATTAAAAAGCAGGCCAATTATCAACCGGTCAGTCTATCCAGCAAAATTATGGAAGGCGTCATCAACATTCCTGTCAAGAAGAACCAACAAAGGAAAAACTTGCTCATTATCACCCAGTTTGGGTTCCACTAGGTCCACTCAGTTCCTGACTTCATTACAGCTTTGGTTCAAACGTGGACAAAAGAGCTGAATTCAACAAGGGAGTTGAGAATGACTGCGTTTGACAGCAAGGCAGCATTTAACTGAGTGTGGCATTGAGGACTCCAGCAAAATTAGACTCAATGGGAAATAGGGGGAAAACTCTGTGCTGGTCGCAGTCATACCAAACACATTAGAAGCTGATTATAGTGGCATGAGTCAATAATTTCAGCTCCAGGACATCGCTTCAGGTGTTTCTCAGGGTAGTTTCCCAGCCCCAACCATCTTGAGCTGCTTCATCAACAATCTTCTCTTCATCATAAGGTCAGAAGTAGAGATGTTCACAGATGGTTGCACAATGTTCCACACCATGTGGGACTCCTCAGATACTGAAGCAGTCTAGGCTCAAATTCAGTAAGTTAGAAGTCACACGACACCAGATTATAGTCAAGTCGTCACCTGATGAAGGGGCTAAGCTCTGAAAGCTTGTGATTTCAAATAAACCTGTTGGGACCATAACCTAGTGTCGTGTGACTTCTGACTTTGTCCAACCCCGTCCAACACCAGCATTTCCATAAAACAAATTCAGCAAGACCTGGATAACTTATGATTCATGAATCAAGTAAATTTCTGCCATACAAGTGCCAGTTAATGATCAATCCTAATGAGAGAAAATCTAGCCATTAGCATTTGATGTTTAATGGTATTACCAGTTATATAAACACTGTGGTTACAAGAACAACTCAGATGCTAGGAATTCTGCAGTGTGTCACTTACCTCCTGACCCACTTCTATGAGTCTCAATTAGCAGTGCTGGATGGATGGAGCTCAAACAATACTCAAGCTGGTTACCAGGACAATCAACTTGGTTGACTGGAACCCCATCTATCACTTTGAACATTCACTCCTTTCACCACTGACACACAGTGGGCAGCAATGCATGCCATTGACAAGATGCCCACAGCAACACACCAATGCACCTTTGACATCATCTTCCAAAACCTCTACCATCGTGAAGGAAAAGTCCAGTGTAAGCTTGGGGACATCACCACCTGTAAGTTCACCTTGAAGTGTTACATCATCCTTACTTGAAATTACACTATTGCTTCTTCCGTATCGCTGAGCCAAAATCCTGAAACATCATTCCAAATTGCACCAATGGTATCTCTGCACCTCAGTGACTGCAGAGGCTAAAGAAGGTAGCTCATCACTGCCTTTTCCAGGCCATGATGTGGAGGAGCCGATCTTGGACCAGGATGGCCAAAGTTAAAAATCACACAACACCTGGTTAAAGTCCAACAGGTTTATTTGAAAGTGCAAGCTTTATAAATTGTTCCTATGATCCTGCTCCACCTGCTACCCGACAAGGGAGCAACTCTCTGAAAGCTTCCAAATAAACCAATTGGGCTATAACCTGGTATTGTGTGAATATTAGTTTTTTTTTCCAAGCCAGTTAGGGATGGGCAATAAAAACAGATCCATGCCAATGCTGGCAGCCAATGAATGAATAATGAAGGAAGTAAACTGGTATGGTTGCTTAGGGGCCCATCCTGATTTGCATATCCAAATAGTAAGCTGAGAATCTGTCCTAATGTATTTTTAAAGCAATTCCATCTTTGTACAGAAAACTTCAGGGCTGATCATTTTCTCACTAATCAGACTCTTGAATTAACGCTCCTCAAATTTAAATCTATTATAAGAAAAGAAACGCTTATGTGAAATGGTGCAAAACTGCAAGCAGTATTTCATAATGCAGAACCTGCATGGCAAACCTCAATTGCACTCCCATAAACAGTTATTATCCTCATTCATGCAGAATATTAATGCATTTACTCTAAGTTTCAATTTTCAAATGTTTCTTCCACATTTCTGGCCACATATCGGGGTTGCTCAGAAGATAAGATATTATTATTTCTCTCTTATCCATATGAAGAGTATCTCACTTCCCTCCCTTCAGTTTGCATATCCATCATGCTTGCAAAATGAACCAAAAGCTGCAACATCAATGTCAGTTGAATAATTTGCATTATTCCACCCTCCTGGGGACCAGAGGGACTACAGGAATCCAACTGGTTAGTAATGCAGTGCTAAACTCATCAAGAGAAACAGACGACAGAGTTTGCTACAAGGGTGACAGAACTCGTGCACATCCTGCTGACTTCCAAATACAACTCAAAGTAAATTATGCTTGTTCACACAAGTGCATGTCAGGAAAACAGGAAACTATTTGATTTGGGTAAATA
The DNA here is from genome assembly GCF_047496795.1 of Chiloscyllium punctatum. Taxonomy (NCBI): domain Eukaryota; kingdom Metazoa; phylum Chordata; class Chondrichthyes; order Orectolobiformes; family Hemiscylliidae; genus Chiloscyllium; species Chiloscyllium punctatum. Next base: position 66,620,964 of record NC_092763.1, read on the forward strand.
AAAGAAATTCTGCTCCAAACTCCCTTTGGTCTTTAACTCTTTACCCCTCCACCTAAACACTGCACTCCAATTTCATCCTTAGGTGATTTCTTTCAGGGTACTTCGTCAGTTTTTCTTTTCCCATGCACTCTGCAGTCCCATGGATCCCATTCTATGGAGAGTCACTTAGTCGCACTGCTCCAAAGAAGGTTGTGTGTTGACTCATGTTAACGACCGTATCTTCGTATGTCATTTTGACTGTGATCTTCTGCCTCGCCTTGAGTAGGCAGACTCCTGCAGTGTAGCAAGTATTGAATTTTGACTTGCGGTTCTCAATGCTACGTGTGCATTGTAAGAATGGCTTATCATCCACCAGCACCTCGTGACTTGCGAAATCTGTGAAGTTAATGTAGTAAACCTAAAATATGAAAAATAAAATGTGAATACTTTGTGTACTCAGCGAACATTTACGTCTTCTCATTTGTTACATTTTTTTCTTGTCTAAAATCCCCTTTCTAGTCCACCACAAATAATATTATATTTTTGAAGATACTTCAGAGAAGAATGGAAATTATCTGCTTCTGTAGCGAAGGGAAATGCATAGCTATGTTCCATAAATGCAATGCGATCTCAGGAAATTGTAGAGAGTGTTGGATGTCCTGTGTTGAGTGAAATAAAAGCAGTATTATTAACAAAAACATGCTGAATTTATCAGCTCTGTACACAACCACATTTAACAAGAACCACTTTAAATGAGGAAAGCAAAGAAACCAACTACCCAGAGATTCATTAAAACCGAAAAGAAAGAACTTGGTTCCCCTTAAGTGGACCATCTGATTTCTGATTCATTCAAGAAGGCAAGCATGTGATTTCCAAGCAGTTATCCCACTCAGAGAGAAGAGATAATCTTTCGGAAACATTTTGCACTTGCTGGCTGGAAATCCATTTCGATGCAAGTTAATCCTTTTTCAATAGAAAATGCTGACATACAATGTCCTTGCTCACTATTCTTAAAAGCAGTCTGATTATTACCGTAAAACTCACCTGCAACTGGGGGTTAGTTAAAACATCTCCAAAGCAAGCAGCAAATTTCTTCCCAATTTTGGCCATTAGGAAGCACAGATGGCAAAGGTTTTTTTTAGGAAGTTTGATGTTTGTTTCTCTCCAAACTGAACCATGTCAGAGCCTAAGAACGGAGCATTTTTCACTCAATTTTATTGTTTTTTTTTTAAGTGTAGCATTCTTTTCTTTGTGGTAAAGCAACACTTTCCATAATCTGGGGACAGGTCATGAAGCTGTCCAAGGTCAGGTAACATGACTGAAGTAGGTTCAAAGACATAGCAACTCTGTGCAGTTCAGTTCAGAGATGGCAATCAACCACTTCACTTATGAATGCTTAGTGCATATAACACACCAGCATCCTCATCTAGGTTTTAAATCTTTAGAACAGTAATATACAACTTGGTACATTCACAGGTACCAATCACCCTTAAAGTTCCAGTACACCTAACTTGTACCTCAACACCAAACCATATCAAAATCAGAGTCACACAATTAAAAAAATCCTGTTTTCACCATTTTTTCATAAAATTAGAGTCATAGAGATGTACAACACGGAAACACACCCTTCAGTCCAACCCGTCCATGCCAACCAGGTATCCCAATCCAATCTTGTCCCACCTGTCAGCACCTAGCCCATATCCTTCCAAACCCTTCCTAATCATATATTCATCCAGATGCCTTTTAAATGCTGCAATCATACCAGCTTTCACCACTTCCTCTGGCAGCTCATTCCATACACGTACCACCCTCTGCGTGAAACAGTTGCCCCTTAGGTCTCTTTTATATCTTTCCCCTCTCACCCTAAACCTATGCCCTCTAGTTCTGGACTCCCCCATCCCAGGGAAGAGACTTTGTCTATTTACCCTATCCACGCCCCTCATAATTTTGTAAACCTCTATGAGGTCACCCCTCAGCCTCCAATGCTCCAGGGAAAACAGCCCCAGCCTGTTAAGCCTCTCCCTATAGCTCAAATCCTCTAATCCTGGGAACATCCTCGTAAATCTTTTCTGAACCCTTTCAAGTTTCACAATATCCTTCTGAAAGGAAGGAAACCAGAATTGCACACAATATTCAAAAAGTGGCCTAACCAATGTCCTGTACAGCTGCAACATGACCTCCCAACTCCTGTACTCAATGCTCTGACCAATAAAGGAAAGCATACCAGCTGCCTTCTTCACTATCCTATCTACCTGCACCTCTACTTTCAAGGAACTATGAACCTGCACTCCAAGGTCTCTTTGTTCAGCAACACTCCTCAGAACCTTACCATTAAGTGTATAAGTCCTGTTAAGATCTGTTTTTCCAAAATGCAACACCTCACATTTATCTAAATTAAACTCCATCTGCCACTTCTCAGCCCATTGGCCTATCTCTGGTCAAGATCCCATTGTAATCGGAGGTCACCTTCTTCACTGTCCACTACAACTCCAATTTTGGTGTCATCTGTAAACTTACTAACTATACCTCTTATGCTCACACCCAAATCACTTCTATAAATGACGAAAAGTTGTGGACCCAGCACTGATTCTTGTGGCACTCCACTGGTCACATGTCTCCAGTCTGAAAAACAACCCTCCACCACCACCCTCTCTCTTCTACCTTCGAGTCAGTTCTGTATCGAAATGGCTAGTTTTCCCTGCATTCCAAGAGATCTAACCTTGGTAACCAGTCTCCCATGGGGAACCTTGTCGAACACCTTACTGAAGTCCATATAGATCACATCTACTGATCTGCCCTTATCAATCCACATTGGCTTCTAGGTAATCCAAAATGGAGTACCCAATCTAGTCCCACCTACCAGCACCCGACCCATATCCCTCCAAACCCTTCCTATTCATATACCCATCCAGTTGCCTTTTAACTTCTGGCTGTAACAGGCTGCTCCTTTATAGAGGTATTTTAGGTGTTGGAGGTGATTTCCTCAAATTCTAGGAGCAGTAATTACTGTTTTATATGCTGTTGCATTGTTTTGGAACTTCAGAGGAAAAAACTCAAAACAACGGCACTTTATAAAAAAGGGAGAAGGACAGACAATAGGCAGCACATGTCAGGGCAGGACAGAGAGAGAAAATTAACCACCTTATTTTCAATGCTATATGTTCCCATCAGTAGCTCAAAGACCAAACACAACTTACTGTAAGATGGTGGCCAGCACACAAGGAAACAATGTCTTGAAGGCATCAACAGAAAATAGATGAAGAAGTGGATGCTGAATTTTGGTAGGAAAGACATCAGAAGTTTGAACAAAAAGATGGATGTTTGGAAACTTAGCAGGAGTTTAGGAGATATAGAGTCATACAGCACGGAAACAGACCCTTTGTACCAACTTGCCCATGCTGATCAAGTTTCCCAAACTAAACTAAACCCACTTGTCTGCGTTTGGCTCAGCCCTCACCAAACCCCTCTTATTCATGTACCTGTCCAAATGTGTTTTAAACATTGTAACTGTACCTGCAACTACCACTTCATTCTATGCATGAACAACCCTCACGTGTTGTCCCTCAGGTCACTTTTAAATTTTTCTCTTCTCACTTTAGCATGGCTACTTCACCTAACCAGCACACCCAAAGATGTGATAGTGAGGTTAAACTGGCCATGCTAAATTGCTCATAGTACTAGGTGCATTAATCAGGGTGGCTGGGTTACTCTTCGGAGGGTCGGTATGGACTTGTTGGGCTAAAGGGCCTGTTTCGATACTGTAGGGAATCTAATGACTTTAAAAATATGCCCCCTAGCTTTGAACTCCCCTCTCGTAGGGAACAGAACTTCAGAGTGGGAGGTCAAGACCATTGAATGCTGTGTCATCAAAGTTTGTCCTTTACCTTACTCCTCAGCGCACCTTTCATAAACCCCGTCGCCCCTGGACCTTCCTCTTCATGTTCCTTTGCTCAAAGGTCTGAAAATTATGTTAAATTTGGGAAAACTACAGTTTAACATTTTTTTTCTCTATGAACTTCATCAGGTTCAGAATTGCTCTCTCTATTGGCACACATCCCTTTGAAAATCTAATGGCAACACCGAAAAGCATATTTTTAAACCTCTGTCAAATATCTTTCATGAGAAGTTTGAAAAAAATGTAAATACATCTGCCTACTATTATTTCCTCTCCTTGCCAATCCTTTTCTCACCTGGTACACTGCTCCAAATGCATTTGTGCCTTATGCTGGTAAATCCTTGGGAGGTCATTCACAGGAGCTCAGGAATATGAGGAGCATTGAGGAATACCAAGAGCAGATCAGAAAAACTGCGAGTATCAACCTACAACTGAATCACTTGAGTGTTGCCATGTGCTAACCCTCTGCATCCAAGAGAATCTGACATTTTTGATCTCCATACATTGTGTGCAAATTTTGCCAGATCAAATGGTGCATGTATTGAACTTAAAGTCATACTAAAATAAACATTAGCCTGAGCTCTGACTATTTTACAGCAAACTCTTAAACCATAAATCCAAAAAGACACAGACATGTTATGAAAAACAGATCACAAGAAGATCAAACAGTGTATGGAGATCAGCTAGGCATAAATTTGTTTCTTTCTTGTTTAGTTCCAAGCTTAATCTTTGCAAGGTTTGCCAACATTCTCTGCTGTTGCTGTTTTCATTTTAAACAGTGTGTTTCTCACCATCTCATCCACTGCTGCAGACAAATACAGTGGTCAGTGTCAAAAGAACACACTTTCCCTGTTCTTCCTTCGAGGCTTCTTCTGTCAGACTAATGATTTCTTGGCTCAAAGGTATGCGTCAGCAGCCAGCTGAGCTACAATATTGTTTGCAATTTGTAAGAAAATTATCTTCATCCCCCATCTTTTGTTTTAAATCTGTGATTTTTTTTGATGTTCTACTGTTATCACAGAAAGCATACCATAAGATCTCAAAAGGAGAAAGTGAAGACTCTAGATGCTGGAGATCAGAGTGGAGAATGTGGTGCTGGAAAGGCATAGCAAGTCAGGCATAAGTCCTTCAGCATTCCTGATGAAGGCCTTAAGCCCAAAACGTCGATTCTCCTGCTCCTGGGATGCTGCCTGACCTACTGTGCTTTTCCAGCGCCACACTGCCAACACAAGATCTCAAAATCAATTACTATATCAGTTTTTAAATTCATGCTACTTTCCATGCCATTTTACCTTAACATTTTTGACTTTTCATTTATGTAATGACCTTTAACATAACAAAACATTTGATGGCTCCCCAGTGAAGAGTTATCAAATGAAATGGGACATTAAGTCAGCTGATCAAAAGCTTGGCCTAAGAGTTAGGCTTTAAGGAGAGTCTTAAGGGAGGAAAGTGAGTCAGAGGGTTTTAGAGTAGGAATTCCAGAGCTTTGGACCTAGGCATCTAGGATATTTGTGACCAGAAAGACAGGGGTGCTGAAATCTCACAGGATTGTTGGGCTGAAGGAAATGAGAAAGGTTGGGAAATCCTGAAGGTATTAACTGTTTTGTGGAGTATATTCTGTGTGCCACATTCTTTCTGCTACACCACACTTAAAACCTTTACATGAATTTGTAATGGATACCACAAATATCTTACCAAGCAAGCATTCACACTTTGAGCAAGTATTATAACCTCTATTTATTGTTTACAAGGTTTCTGCAAGACAGGACTAACCAACAGCTGCACTGGGAACAGACACAATGTGTGAAGCTCATGCCCGGACATCTGTAAGAACAATTGGTGTCAGAAATATTTGAGGAGCAACCACAAAAGCCTGTGTTCCTACATAAACAGAAGTTCTGTTTAGTTGCCAGCAACTCTTTGTGATCTTAATCCAGTCCTACACTCTTAAAAGCATTGATGGCACAACCATATATCTTTGTTTTTGACAAAATTGTTTTCGATATATTAACTAGGGAGTTGTATTCCAGTGAGAAATCTCTTTAAAATATTCATAGTGACAGTGTGGGATGTTGGAGCCTTTTGGGATGATCCCACAGGAGGAGGACTTCACGAACTTTATGTGGCTGTTCGGAATACTGCATCTTATCCCAGACCTCCACTCTCTCACAGACCACAATCATAGGCAGTGAAATGGGGCAGGTTAACTGAGCAGATAGCTACCCTGTTGGGTTTCTGCCAGTGTGGTACTTTGACCAGGCAGTGCATGCCAGTAATACTCATCAACTATGGTTCTGTATTCACTAAAAACAAAAATACAGGTTTTATCTGCAACCTACTAAGCAGGGTCAGAATAATCCATCACTGAGAGGCTTAGTGTGGAGAGTCAGTGTCTAGGGTGTGTGGTTGTAGGACATGCAGATACAGCTGACAATGACAAGCCAGGTAAAGAATTCTAAACTGAATTGAGTTGCGATCTACTTCGCTATGCCAGAGTCACTTCCCAGATGGGACATCCTTCCCATTTCCATTCCCTTCCTGATGTAGAATATGTACGTTAACTGAGCTGTCTTAGTTGGAGTCAATTATTAGCATTGACTGAGAGTATAGGAGACAATACAATAGTGCACTTATTTTTTATACCATTGAGGAGACTGGAGTATATTTTTGTCAAGGGAGTTCCAGAATGTAGTGATTTCAATTTTCCAAGAGGATGCAATCACACCCCAAGAAATATACCTTCTTGCTTTCAATGTTTGTATTTCTCCCTTCGTGTATGTGTGCCTAACTTATAACTGACATTAAAATTTCAGTAGTTGCTTAAATTAAAAAGAAGTATCACTCCACATGTTTCACCTTGTGAAAAACCTTTTCCACAACAACATTTTAGACTTTTGTTGTGTAACAGACCAGTATCCATATGTTGAATTAGGCAGCAAAAGATTTTCAGAGATTTACAACTGGTTCATTGTAGTTTGGCACAATGCCCTTATGGATCCTCTCCCTGTTCAGAATCTCACTACCAGAAACTGGATCTTTGTTGCTTTGTTAACAAACTCATCATCAAATTTACCCATCACCCAGAGAACAAGCTACAAGAACTGAGCTCTTGAATACAAAGTCCAAGGAGCCTCATCTGCTCTGAAGCAATTCTGGAATTGTTGTGGTTCACCCTTAAAGGGACCCAGATTTCTCATATTCACAATTGCATGAAGCAGCTATTTATTCATCATTTTCCAGTCTCTGTAGAGCAATTTAATGAAGTTGAATACTTAACTCCTAACAAATACTCCTAATACTATGAATGTTGGAAATTTGAAACATGAACAGAAAATATTGGACACTTAACAGTTCTGGCAGCATCTGTGGACAAAGGGTTAATCTTTTGAAACAAATATTATTCCTTACTGAAGAGATGTAGAAATGTGATTGGTGTTATTCTGTTGAAAAGGAGCACAATATCAAATTGAACCAAAAGGAAGGATCAAAATTAGATTGAAGGTGGAAGAAATTACATAGTAAGGGTGTCATCCAACAGAAGGCAAAGAGAGAGGTTGTGTTTATAGTAAATCATCTTTCCAGAGTGCCAATGGCAGACAAAAATATAAGTCTAAATGCAAAAAACATGAAACTAACATATGAATTAGCATTTGTGAGATGAAGACTTATGGTATGTTATTATTATTACATGGAAATTTGAGGTCTAAAGTGAACAGCACAACATTTAAGTCTAATTTCTAAGGGGGGACTTAATCTCATCTTTGAGTTCCGTAGTGATGGTCGGTATCTGAAAATTTGGTTCAATGGATTTAAATGAGGTTGTTCAAATCACTCCAGTGCTTAAATTAACAAAACTTTATTATAGACAATAAAATTGGGCCACTGCCCAGCAACAAGATGTTGTCTGATGCAGGGAGACAGAAACAGAAACAGTCTCCATTAGAAAGGGAGTACTGCACGGAGAGGGTTAATGAGCATGCATGTTCATTTCAGTGGGTATGCAGGCTTCCATCAGATCAGGTCTATGGCAGCAAAGATGCTAATTGCTTGGCAGGTTCCAAAGCAGATTGGGCCAAACAGACATTCTAAATGGTTTAATATCAAGGATAAAAAAACTCCAGAAACTGAAAGCTGTGAAACAGAAGTTAAAGAAATCCATGTTGAGAAATAAATGAGCTGTGTTAGAGGTTTTCATCAGGCTCTCAGAAAGAAACATCAACAAAAGACACCATTGAACTGAAAACAGAGGTTTGCCAGAAAGAAGGCAAGTACAGAGGGATTAAATGTGGATATTCACAGCAGTTTCAGTAAAGAGAAGATTGTGGTTAGGTACAATGACAATATTTAAAAGGTATCTGGATGGGTACATGAATAGGAAGGGCTTAGAGGGATATGGGCCAAATGCTGCTAAATGGGACCAGATTAATTGAAGATATCTGGTCGGCATGGACGAGTTGGACCAAAAGGTCTGTTTCTGTGCTATGACTCTCACTCTAAGTGCTGAATCTTTATTTCTGATGCTTGTACTAAGACAACTTCAAACATTTCTTTGTAATTAACTTTGATCTTCTTTGTTAAAAGAACATTGGCAACCTCTTGTGGATATGACAGTGACTGACCATGATAGCAAGCAAATACTGAAAATTAAACCTGTGGTCTCATAAGCTATATTTTACTTTGGGATCTTACCCATCCAGTATCACCATCAGCTGGGATCATAAAATTTGGCAAAAATTAAATCTCACTGGAGGACAGAATTCAATGTTTGGGGTCTTTGATCCATGTTGAGTCTTGAAGGTAATAACTAATTGTTGTCTCAGACCACATTCAAGACCTTTGGTAAACGGGCCAGGAAATTTTTAATCGTCAGGCCATATTGTAGTTTAGGAATGTATCTGAATAGCTGGCATTTTTATTCATTAAAAAACTGCCTTATTCTTTTGTGTACTTGCTTTTAAAAATGGTTAAAAGAAAGGTCAACTCATCAGGAAATTTGACATGGAATCCTGAAACTGATATTTGGTCAATTCATTCCTGCGACTCCCATTCATCAGGAGTTGAACAAAGGGGTGCTCTACCATCTTTCTAAAGTTGATTTAAAGAACAAATATGTTCAGCAAAGTACAGCTTGTGTTACGCTAAATTTATCTATTGGGGATTATTTTGATCCTTTTGAAAATGGTAAACATATTTCCGGATTATGTCCAGCCTCTGATGGAGTCCAAGATCAATATTATTCCCAGATCAGTGTGGTAATGAGTTGGATGTTGTTTCCTATTAGTTGCACGATTTTCATCACCAGTTATCACTCATTCAGGAGGCATCTGCTTCTGATATAAAACAAAATATGAGCTCTGTCTCTCTGTGCTTTCCAACAAAACAAGTGCAGCTTGAGAAAAGATCATTTTTGGAAGCCATCTGAGTCATTCGCTCTTTTACAGTTTTTCTAGGAATTATATTTTGCTGTCCTTAACAACAATAATGCTTGCAACTCCAAAAGAATTTATTCATGATTAGAGATGTGATTTGCCATTGAATAAATGCTGGTCTTTCTTGTGAATGTACTATCCTAATGAAAAGTGCTGATTTAGTCATACTACTTCCTTCAGAGAACGATGGAGTTTATTTGTATCAATTTCATCTTTTTACATATGTGAAACATCATTGATTCTTCATTACTGTCTTAAGGCATTACTAATCTATATTGTGCCATTATCAAACTGGGAAAACATTCACCTCGAAACTAATGGATTCAAGTTGCACCTCAGACTTGAGCACGTTATGTAAAATGATATCTCACTTAGTTTTGATTGCGAGGTGCACTGCATTTTAGAACAGGTGGTTCACAAAGTTCCATGGTAGCACTCAAGTGCAGACAATCATATTGGTGCGCTGGTCAATGCTCCATCCTCAACAAAGCACACAATGAATTGATCATATATTTGATCTAATTCACAATCAATTTGATCATTTCATGTGTCGTTTTTGAGATTTACTGTATGCAAACTAGCTGCCAACCTAAGCAACAGTGGCTGCATTTCTGTGTTAGATTAGATTACCTACAGTATGGAAACAGGCCGTTCGGCCCAACAAGCCCACACCGATCCTCTGAAGAGTAACCCACCCAGCCCTATTCCCCAACATTTACCCCTGACTAAGGCACCTAACACTATGGACAAGCCCACACCGATCCTCTGAAGAGTAAACCACTCAGCGCTATCCCCAACATTTAACCCTGACTAATGCACCTCACACTATGGGCAATTCAGCATGGCCAATTCACCTAACCTGCACATCTTTGGATTGTGGGAGGAAACCAGAGCACCCGGAGGAAACCCATGCAGAGACGGGGAGAATTTGAAAACTGCACATAGGCAGTTGCCCAAGGTGGGAATCAAACCCGGGTCCCGAGCGCTGTGAGGCAGCAGTGCTGACCACTGACCCACCGTGCTGTTAGCATAATGGACCTGTTACCAGATTTATAAACTCGTGTCAGTCATGATGAAGATGAGACTACTGGATTATTATAAAAAGCTATCCAATTTCCCAATGTCCTCTTGGAAAGAAAATCTGCCATCTTTACCTTGTCTGGCCTAAATTTGTAATCAGATCCAGCAATGTCTTAGCTGCTCTCTGACTATTACTCAGTATCAAAGCTCACTATAAATAACTGTCTGAGCTTTACCAACTGTACATGGACTGCGACAGTTCAAAAAGGTGGCTAATCATCATTTCATTTGGAAGGGAAAATGGAAATGGAAACTAACATAACTACCTTGCAGCCCATGATTGGGAATATAAGTCATAGGTAATCCTCTTGCAAAGTGGGTCATCTTAAATTCAGAAGAAGCATCACATCAATGCAGGATTTGGTTTATACATTGATTTGTGCACATTTATCTCTATTTTATATGGTTGCTCAGGTTACATTGCATATAAGTAAAGGAAGGTACTAAAAATGTTGAAACAGCGAGAAGCTTAATTGACTCACTTTGTCTATCCAGTGAGTACCTGATCATTACAAAACAGTAAAACTCCTGATCTCAACCAGAGGCCAATAACTTGGCCTCAGCAACCACAGGATGTGGAAAGTGGTCAGCCCATAACAGGTCATTATCAAATTATCAATACTAAAAGTGAATATGTGAGTATACCCTGCAGTCTACCAACTTGTTCACATGTTAGTTACAATCATTAGGAATTAAAACCCCTGGTGCTCAAGACTTAACATCCTCAGAGTAGGAAGACAATTAATCATGGGAAAATGCAGTAAGGGAAGCATTCAAAATTAACTATTACTTTCTAAGATTTATGTCTTTTTCTTAGTTGCAAGTTGTGGGATTAAAAAACACCCTCAAAGTTCAAATGCAAAATATTAGTTGTCAGAAATTAATTCTAAAATACTCCAAAGTCCATTGAGTCTGGTTAGCATTCATTCTTGAACTTTTAACCTACCTGGTTGGTCATGTTATGACACATTGCAGGAATGAGTGTGATTTGAAGCCAGATGTTCAAGTTCAGAATAGGGATACTACCACTGTGCCAGAAGAACCCTTCTGAACCTGGTTATAATATAGAAAACACAGACACATGGGGAAAAACTCAGACTATTTGTTTTAAAAGGAATGTAAACTAGATGAATCAATTTGCTTGCACAATCTGGGAGATGGTCTGCAGCTGATGCCAATAAGGTGACAAGTATGTGAACAGGGAGGAAAAGGGCTCTCGTGACATGGTGGAAGTTTCCCTATCTCTGAGTTGTAATGACCGAGCTCAAGTCCCACCTGTTCCAGACGTGTGTCATAACAATGCTGCTTGGCTTGCTTTAAACATAATATGAACAGGGAGGAAACTGACTATTGACATAGATTGTCAAGCTGCTGACTGACCATCTGTCTCCAAGAAACAATTTCACAGGCTGCAATTAATAATAAATTTTAAATCTCTTAAACTGCAGAGTACTGAATGGAAACCCAGTATTTTGCTGCTTCTTGTTGATTGCCTGTGGCACCAATTCAATAACTCAAGATAAGCACTTTTAAAACAGATCCATCCGAGTGACTGTTGCCTGTAACTAGTTGGTTCTAACCATCGCTGACCTACACTGGCTTCCAGTGAAACAAAGCTTCACTTTAAATTTTTTTATCAGTTTTCAGAACCAACTACAGAGCAAGATATGTTAGTTTGGTTATTGTGGAAGGTGACAGGACTAATTAGTGATGGCAGAGTAAAGGAACTGACCATAATTACGGTTAAAATTTCTGTTCAGTTTGAATGGGAGAAGATTGGGTCTAAGACCAAGATTTTAAACATAAATAAGTGCAACTGTGTTGGTGTGTAAACTGAGCTAGCTGAACTGAACTGGAATACTAGGGAAAGGGATAGGTCAATAAGGAGGCATGAGCCTGCCTCCCTCTATCTCTGTAAGCCCCCCAAAACCACTCCTCCATCTCCAGCCTCTAAGGCATCTTTGATTTGATTTGATTTATTATTGTTGCATGTACCTAAGTACAGTGAAATGTTTTGTGTTGTGTGCAGTACCGTCAGATCATAACATACAAAGATCATAGGGTGATTGAATAGAGCGAGGAATACAAAGTTATGGGTGTGAAAATGATTCACAAAAGGAAGATCAATATTTGATTTGAAGTTTCAGAAGCCCACTCAGAAATCTAATAACAGCAGGGAAGAGTCTCCAGTTGTGATCACTGCACAACTGGCAGTTGTGCCTTTGGTTCTAAGCTCTGGAATTCACTCCTTAAAACTCTCTACCTCTCTCTAACACTGACACTAACCATAAGGAATTATCTCAATCTAACTTCTATCAGCTTTTTGTCACCTGCTCTACTATCTGCTTATGAAGCTTAGTATTGTATCCTATTTGATAACATTTATGTCCCATTGGACATTTTACTCTGTTAATAATGGACATATGAATGTAGGCTATTGTTGGGGGGGAAAAGGCTGGAAACTGAATATTCTTAAGGTTACAAGTAATACAAAAAATAGTACTGATGGAGAAGTCCACCCTTATTCGTAAAAATTGCAAAATATGAATGGGGTGACCATTTGTACGGACTGGCAGCAACTGCAGAGAGAAACAGATTTAACATTTCAAATCTTTTCTCCGTTCTGTTGAACGGTCATCATCAACCTAATATGTTAGCACTATCCCTCTCCATAGAAGTTGCTGAAGCTGCTGAGTATTTCCAGCATTTTCTGTTTTCACAGATTTCTAGCATCTGCAATATTTGCTTTTGTAAGACCATAAACACAATGGACAAAAATGGAAACAAAAGCTAATATATGTTTTTATTAAAAGGAATTACTAAAAATTCAGTAGAAAGACATTCCTTCAAGAGCAGGTGAAGAATAGAAAGCAAAATAGTTGGATATTAGAAATTGCATCCATAAGAATACAAAATGTAGACAGAAGCAAAATATTTGTTCAGCCATTCCCTTTTGATCCACTATTAACTCTCCATTCTCTAGAGGAGCAACACTTAGTTTACCTACTCTTTTCCTTTTAAATATCTGCATAATCTCTTGTTATCCAATTTACATTTCTAGCTTCTATCTTCTTGAGCATTAATTTCATTCTTCTGAGTAACCTTTTAGAAATTCTCTGCTGTCCTTTATATGATGTCTAGTCATCTGATCTTCCACTCATTCTTGCACAGTTGTCTCTTTTTTGATTAAGTTTGATGCTTTTGTTAACTTCTTTAGTTAACCACAGATAGCTTAGAAATTTACTTCATAGTCAGAATACATTTATTATGAGCATTCTGAGTTATCCCCTTAAACTCTGCTATGCCTCCTTATTGACTTATCCCTTTCCCTAGTATTCCAGTTCAGTTCAGCTAGCTCAGTTTACACACCAACACAGTTGCACTTATTTATGTTTAAAATCTTGGTCTTAGACCCAATCTTCTCCCATTCAAACTGAACAGAAATTTTAACCGTAATTATGGTCAGTTCCTTTACTCTGCCATCACTAATTAGTCCTGTCACCTTCCACAATAACCAAACTAACATATCTTGCTCTGTATGGTTGGTTCTGAAAACTGTTGCTCTAAGAAACTGTCTTGAAAACACTTTTTTCATTCATTCACAAGATGAATCACATTTATTTCCTAAAGGCCAGTTACATTGTCAAATACGTTGCTCTGGGTCTGGAGTCACATATAAGCCAGACCAGGTAAGGATAGGAGTTTCCTTCCTTCAAGGACATTAGTGAACCATCTGCTGTGGCAGGATTTGAACCAGGGTGCTAGAGCATTAGTTTGCTCGCTGGATTAACAGACCAGCAATAATACCACTAAACCATTTGAAAAGCTCATAGCTGATCTGACAATGGCAAATATGAACACTTACTCAGTTTACTCGTGCCAATCCAATTTTCTAGTTGATATGTACATTATAGTCACCTATATTGTTGCTGACCCTTTCACACTACATAATATTTTGATTGCATAGTTCGGCCTATATTGTAGCTACTGTAAGGGAGCCTATTGATTACTCGCTCGAGTGACTTCCTTCCTCTAATATTCCTTAGCTTCACTCAAACCAATTCCACTTTCAAATCTGCTGAGCTGAGCCATTTCCAACTACTGTGCCAATGTTATCCTTGATAAACAGTTACATCCTCTGCCATTGCTCAGCATTCTTGTTGAATATCAATAATCAGGAATTAACTCTTGTCACCATACACCACGTTCTGTAACGGCTGTCAGATCACATTTGCTTACTTCAATGTGTGCTATCAATTCATTTACTTTCTTGTAAATGTTATGCACATTCAGATACAGAGCCTTTAATTTTACCTTTTTGTTTTCTTTGTAATATCTAGTCTTGATTGTCAGTGTTTACTTAGCTTTATTCCTCCTGTTCCTTCCTGTCATTTCAATACTTTAATTTCCCATTTTACTATTTTGTTCTCTTGTCTTGATTATACCCTTTGATTTGCTATATCTGACCAAGTTTGATCATAGAGATGTACAATTTTCCTGGAGATGGTATTTCCCAGATTATAAATATATGTAGCTTCTAGCTAGCAAAGTGAGCTATGATATAATCCCAACTGATAATCTTAAATTGGTTGCTAGTATAATTCTTTGCAAACTTGGGATTGTTTATCAAGTCCAATGGTGTAATGTTGGACATCATATTCTGAGATTTGCAAGCATGGGCTGATTGTGTGCATCACAGTGGAAATTGTTGTGAGACGTAACACCGGTGAGTGTTTCAAAGTTGGTGTGTTTGTGCAGAATGACAGAATTTGATTTATTTGTTCTGAATTGACAGTAGCTCATCATTTATTAGAAACTGCTGATTTTGACAGATGGATAACAGAAACCAAGCAGCAACCACCCCAGCACGTCCCAGCAGCTAGTCATTAGGGACAAGACCGTACTCACTTCTACCTGACTATAGATGAAGTAGGTGCCATCCACGAGTACCTCCAGCTGTCCACTTCGGCTGTGCAACCGGAAGACTTTATGACTCAGTGAAGATCGGACCCAGTCAGCCAGAACACCACCTATGAGATCTCAGCGTGAGAAGGGCAGTCACTCAATATATGGAAAAATATTCAGAGAAGTTCTAAAGCAAAAAAACACAAACAGCTAACATTGCTATTGTTACACATGCACCAGACTCATGGTTTCAATGATGAAGAGCAGGTCAATTCCTGGAAATTTGATAACATCTTCATTCTAAAATGAAATGCGTTGCCCCTTATTTGAAATGCATGGGTTCATGTCCAACATTAAATAAATATCTAATTCTCTCACAATAATACCACTTTCAACACTAATGCTCATTCCCTCGATTATTTTGAGTGAGAGTGTCAATTAGTACACAATGACCATTTTATTCTTGGAACCTGAGCTACTTAAGAATTGGGTTGCACTTTTTCAATCAAAATACCCTATCTATTTCCTGCGAAGAAACTGACATCCTTTTGAGCATTATGTTGTAATTCATTGTTTTTGGTTAATTTTCAATGAGCAACTCTGCATGGTTAAAACAGATGTATGGAAATAATTCTCTGTTGACTCCTTAATAAATCAGTTACGCCTTATTACTTTGCTGCTTTATCTCTAAACTAAGTTTTAACTGCCTTTTAAATCTTGTGCAAATATGAAGAAAGATTAAAGGACTTTGCTCAGTATATTGTTAAGCCCAGTTTTCCAAATACTGTTGGAAGCAATAGTTGTTTAACATATGGTTTTGGTCACTTAGCAGATTAAAACAAGAATATTATTCGGGTAAAGTAAAATTAAACCTTTTCAATCATTGTTTCATGGTCTATCATGATTACTTTAAGGTTACTTTTGGAAATTGAAATATGGAGGAATGATTTAATAATTACCTGACAAACTGTTAAAAAACATGTCCTTTGGACCTGATCAGCTGGCTCAAGTTTTAATTTCTTGACTTTTAAGTAAGGGGTTTTGGAAAGTTAATTATCTCCATTGCCTTTCTAGAACAATCTGCATGAACAAGAATAGGGTAACAACTGCACTAAAGTAATTGTTTGTTCAAGGTTTACTTTACAACAGTCATTTGGGAATTGCCATCTCCAGCTTACAGTCACATCTGAATATCTTTTAAAACCCATGTTTGATGGCTCTGATCAAACAGTACACTCAACATTTAGTTAAAGTAGCACGTGAAGCCATAAAATCAGGAGTCTTGTTTATGTTAGCGTAATCACTTCATTCAGAAGATTCTTTGTGAAGGGGGATTACAAGGTCAGTTTTTTTGTCAGTCAACAATGGAATTAAAGATCAGGTAAACCTTAGAAACCCTCAGCAAGACAGGCAGCATCCGTGGAAAACACAGAGGCCACTGGACAGGCCCTAGGCACCAGAATGACAACAAGAAACACAGCCTTGTCAACCTGCCTCAATTACACTCTCAAGCACTGTATTCAAGATTCAACTACTTTTTATTCCTAAGCTCTACTCTGAGGATCTATGGATGCTGACTGACATAATGTAACATTCATTTCCAGTTTCTCCAGGCTCTGCCACTTAGAGATCGTGGCATTCCATGCACTGGCTTGAGAAATTAGAGGAAACCTAGCTATTGAGCATCCTCAGCATTTTCTGTTTTTGTTACAGATTTCAAACATCTTCAGCATTTTGCATTTGCCTCGGGCTTACAGCTCATATTTCAAAATCTACCATCTCCACCCTCGTCTTTAACCGCCACCCTCATCCAGCAATTAGATATTTAGTGAATGCAGTCATTCAGTCAGGATTTACTTTTGACAAGTGAATAAAAGCAATAGATTTACCACTGTATCTAAAGTAGCCAGGTTTTAAATCCTATTCCTACTAATGAGTACCCTAACCACTTTGTATCAGCTACAAAAAGAAACATATTTTCTTACTCGGCAGCCGCTAACCACTTTAAGGAGATCATCTTGTCAGTAGATCATCTGATACTTTATCGTCAGATTTAATGCAACTGGAACTCATGTAACTATTGGACATATCCAGATTATTTTAAAAAATTGTTCAGGAGAATGGAGATCTAGAGGACTAGCCTTCATTTAAAATATTTCCAAGTTCAGTATTCAGATAACAGCTTTTTTCAGACAAATCACAGAATCGTTATAGTTACCTAATACCAATCTCCTGTCTTTTCGCCATATCCCTGCGCAGCATTTAGAACATAGAACATAGAACAGTACAGCACAGAACAGGCCTTTCAGCCCACGATATTGTGCCGACCATTGATCCTCATGTATGCACCCTCAAATTTCTGTGACCATATGCATGTCTAGGAGTCTCTTAAATGTCCCCAATGACCTTGCTTCCACAACTGCTGCTGGCAATGCATTCCATGCTCTCACAACTCTCTGTGTAAAGAACCCGCCTCTGACATCCCCTCTATACTTTCCTCCAACCAGCTTAAAACTATGACCCCTTGTGTTAGTCATTTCTACCTTGGGAAATAAGTCTCTGGCTATCGACTCTATCTATGCCTCTCATTATCTTGTATACCTCAATTAGGTCCCCTCTCCTCCTCCTTTTCTCCAATGAAAAAAGTCCGAGCTCAGTCAACCTCTCTTCATAAGATAAGCCCTCCAGTCCAGGCAGCATCCTGGTAAACCTCCTCTGAACCCTGTCCAAAGCATCCATGTCTTTTCTATAATAGGGCGACCAGAACTGGACGCAGTATTCCAAGTGCGGTCTAACCAAAGTTTTATAAAGCTGCAACAAGATCTCACGACTCTTAAACTCAATCCCCCTGTTAATGAAAGCCAAAACAACATATGCTTTCTTAACAACCCTGTCCACTTAGGTGGCCATTTTAAGGGATCTATGTACCTGCACACCAAGATCCCTCTGTTCCTCCACACTGCCAAGAATCCTATCCTTAATCCTGTACTCAGCTTTCAAATTTGACCTTCCAAAATGCATTACCTCATATTTATCCAGGTTGAACTCCATCTGCCATCTCTCAGCCCATCTCTGCATCCTGTCAATGTCCCGCTGCAGCCTACAACAGCCCTCTATACTGTCAATGACACATCCAACCTTTGTGTCGTCTGCAAACTTGCTAACCCATCCTTCAATCCCCTCATCCAAGTCATTAATAAAAATTACAAACAGTAGAGGCCCAAGGACAGAGCCATGTCGAACACCACTCACCACAGACTTCCAGGAGAATATTTTCCTTCTACTACCACTCGCTGTCTTCTGTTGGCCAGCCAATTCTGTATCCAGACAGCTAAGTTCCCCTGTATCTCTTTCCTCCTGGCCTTCTGAATGAGCCTACCATGGGGAACCTTATCAAATGCCTTGCTGAAGTCCATATACACCACACCAACAGATTGACCCTCATCAACTTTTCTAGTCACATCCTCAAAGAACTCGATAAGGTTTGTGAGGCATGACCTGCCCCTCACAAAGCCGTGTTGACTGCATTTAATCAAGCCATGCTCTTCCAGATGGTCATAAATCCTATCCCGCAGAATCCTTTCTAACACCTTGCAGACGACAGACATGAGACTTACTGGTCTGTAATTGCCGGGGATTTCCCTATTTCCTCTCTTGAAGAGAGGAATTACATTTGCCTCTCTCCAGTCCTCAGGTACGACTCCAGTGGAGAGTGAGGATGCAAAACTCTTCGCAAGTGATGAAGCAATTGCATTTCTCATTTCCCAAAGCAGCCGAGGACAAATCTGGTCCGGGCCTGGCGACTTGTCGATCTTAATGTTTGACAAAATTTTCAGCACATCAGCTTCCTCTATCTCTATCCATTCCAGCATGCACACCTGCTCTTCAAAGGTTTCATTCACTGCAAAGTTCATTTCTTTTGTAAAGACAGAAGCAAAAAACTCATTTAGGGCTTCCCCTATCTCCTCAGACTCCACACACAAATTCCCTATGCTATCCCTGATCGGCCCTACTCTTTCTTTGACCATTGTCTTATTCCTCACATGAGTGTAAAATGCCTTTGTGTTCTCCCTAATCTGTTCTGCCAAGCCTTTCTCGTGCCCCCTGCTCGCTCTCCTCAGACCATTTTTGAGCTCCTTCCTCGCCTGCCTGTAATCCTTTAGAGCTGAGCTTGACCCTAGCTTCCTCCACCTTATGTAAGCTGCCTTCTTCCTTTTGACGAGAAGCTCCACCGCTCTCGTCATCCAAGGTTCCTTTATCTTACCACTTCTTGCCTGTCTCAGAGGGACATATTTATTCATCACTTGCAACAACTGTTCCTTAAACAGTCTCCACATGTCTATAGTGCCTTTACCATGGAACAATTGCTCCCAATCCATGCTTCCTAACTTATGTCTAATCGCATCATAGTTTCCTCTTCCCCAATTAAATATCCTCCCATTTTGCCTAATCCTCTCCTTCTCCATAGATATGTAGAATGTGAGGCAGTTGTGGTCACTATCACCAAAAAGCTCTC
This sequence comes from Chiloscyllium punctatum, assembly GCF_047496795.1. Lineage (NCBI taxonomy): Eukaryota > Metazoa > Chordata > Chondrichthyes > Orectolobiformes > Hemiscylliidae > Chiloscyllium > Chiloscyllium punctatum. Next base: position 66,640,771 of record NC_092763.1, read on the forward strand.
CCACCACAAGATCTGATACCTGCCCCGGCTCATTGCCGAGCACCAAGTCTAGAATGACCTCTCCCCTCATCGGCCTGTCAACGTATTGAGTTAGGAAACCCTCCTGACCACACCTTACAAAAACAGCTCCATTCAAATCTTCTGCTCGAAGGAGGTTCAAATCAATATCGGGAAAGTTAAAGTCACCCATTACAACAATCCTATTACGTCCACACTTTTCCAAAATCTGCCGATCTATGCTTTCTTCCATCTCCCTGCTGCTATTAGGGAGCCTGTAGTAAACCCCTAAAGAGGTGACTGCTCCCTTGCTGTTCCTAATCTCCACCCATACTGACTCGGTGGGCAGATCTTCCTTGACAATGGAAGCTTCTGTAGCTGTGATACCCTCTCTGATTAATAGTGCTACACCCCCACCTCTTTTTCCCCCCTCCCTATTCTTTTTAAATGCTCTAAACCCTGGAACATCCAGCAACCATTCCTGCCCCTGAGAAACCCATGTCTCTGTTATGGCCACAACATCATAGCACCAGGTACTGATCCATGCTCTAACTTCATCACATTTCTGATACTCCTTGTGTTAAAGCTGATACCTTGGTTCCTTCCCAGGAAAATCCTTCCCACTAGCTGGTCTACCTCTTGCTATTGCCTCATCTGCATCAACTCTCACCTCTGGTATACAGCTCAGGTTCCCACCCCCCTGCCATACTAGTTTAAACCCTCTCGAACTACTCGAGCAAACCTTCCACCCAGGACATTGGTCCCCTTCCAGTTTAGATGCAACCCGTCCTTCTTGTGCAGGTCCTACCTTCCCCAGAAGGCATCCCAATTATCTACGTATCTGAAGCCCTCCCTCCTATGCCAGCTGCGTATTTCTATTCAAATAATCATCCAATGACCTCACGAATGCCTCAATTGAACCTGCCTCCAGCACACTCCCAGGCAGGACATTCCATGACCAAATACTCGCTGCATGAAAATGTCTGTGCAGCCTGCTCATGATTTTGAAAACCTCTATCAAATCTCTCCAGGGAGAGCAGTCCCAACTTCTTCTAACTACCTCATAACTGAAGTCTCTCATCCCCAGAACTATTCATGTCAATCTCAAGCTGCATAGTATACAGCACTTTTAATGCTCAAACATTGGGTGGCATGGTGGCTCAGTGGTTAGCACTGCTGCCTCACAGCACCAGAGACCTGGGATCGATTCCAGCCTCAGGCTACTGTCTGTGTGGAGTTTGCACATTCTCCCCGTGTCTCTGTGTGGGTTTCTTCCAGGTGCTCTGGTTTCCTCCCACAATCCAACACGGTGGGTGAATGGGCCATCTGAATTGCCCATATTGTTTAGGAATGAATAGGTTGGGTGCAGAAATCAGGGATAAGTGTAGGATAATAGGATAGGGGAATGGGTCCAGGTAGATTACTCTACGGAGTGTCAGTGTGGACTTGTTGGACCAAATGCCCTGTTTCCACAGTACAGGGATTCCATGAAAATGTTGCAAACACAATTCACAGGACCCGATCAAGACAATGGACAACAAATCAAATATGACGATATATAGTGGAATGAATGAAGGTTTATTTGAGAAGGTGGTTTTGAAATAATATCTTAAGAATATCGGGGAAAAAGGACAGAATCAGAAACAAATAGATCTCAGGAGAAGTTGTCCGCTAGAGGAGATTCCAAAGAGAGTGAGGTTTGAAGTCACGTATTGATTTATATATGGGAAAATAAATGTTAGATTGAAAACTTTGACAGAATCAAGTGTCTATGCTAGTAAACAGGATGAATTTTGATGAGAACTTGTATGGGACACAATAGAAGTAACAATGTGCCAGTGTGGATGTGCTGATGTTGATGGAAGGTGGAAGATAGGTGACTGACCAGAAGAACTTTGAAATAATCAAGTCTGGTTGTGATGATGTATGTCTGAGCAGCAGATGAGCTGATAAAGGTGTTGACATAGCTGACGTATGAGGGATAAACTAAAAATAGTTCCATAGGGAAGGAAAGTACATGGCATTCTTGACAAGGCTTTCATTGAGCTGAAGCCACACTCTCGGTGTCTAATAGGATGTAGAGATTGCAAAAGTCTATTACAAGTCTGAAACAGTGGTTGGGGAATTGGGAGGGATCAATGTCAGAAAATGGAGTTTACGGTAGTTGTTGAAAATGGTATCTGAATCTGTTTAACCGGAGAAAAGTGCAGTCCATCCAAACTGGCTTCCGTACGCGCAGATTGACAAGAGAGGCAGTGAAATACATCAACAGGGGTAGTGGACAGGATCTTGCATGGTATTGTGGATTTACATGTGAAGCTGATTACATGGATGGCTAGGAGAATGATTCTTCTGAACGGCAGCATTTAGAGCAGATAGTCACATAGCACAGAAACAGACCCTTTGGAGCAACCAGTCCATGCCAAACATAATTCCAAACAGGCCTCACCAGCCTGTTTCTCATTCATATCCCTCTCAACCTTTCCTATTCATGTACTTATCCAAATGTCATCTCAATGTTGTAATTGTACCCACATGGGTAAACCTTTGTCCAACACTAGTTTGACTATAAGGGGAGTTTTCAATATCACACTGAAGGAAGAATGGGATGACCTTAGAAAGAGTTCAAATATATACTGGAATGGGTTGAGGGATGAGACACTATCTGGACAGATAGACAAAGCTGAGGTTGTTCTTCTAAACATAGAAAAGAGGAGCGCAGCGGAGATTTATAGAGGTTCTCTGTAATTATTAATGGTTTAGACAGGATACCTAGGGACAAACTACTTCCATTGTGAGAAGGTTTGAGAACTGGAGGACACAGAATTAATGTATATAGCAAATTCAAATAGAGGAGAAACGTTTTTATGACATTGGATAGTTATCTGGAATGAAAGACCGATGGTCAGGATTAGCTGGATTGATCCTACAGAAAACAACAGGGAATTAACAGGTGGAATGGTCTCTTGTGCTGTAGCCATCCTATGATAAGTTACTAGGGTTATATTGTTTTCAGTCATATAATGCAAAAAGAGATGATTAGTGACTTCTTCATTTGCTTAGCATTGAACTGGCAGTTTTTATAATGCTGTTAATATATTAATATTATTAATAATTTCTTGAATTTAAATCTTACCTTGCTTCACTTGAATGACTGAGTCATGCCCCTGGAGGTGCACCACTGCCATCTGCAAGCAACAATGCAAATGTTACACATGGAATAGCAAACCAGGAAATGAACCAAGTCATTAGTGCAAGGTCTTGAACTGAGAGTTGTAATGACAGCCTCACATCAAACATCAAATAATTAAAGATAAAGTTGATAAAAATAAGAATGCACAGTGAACTAATTAGTACTGCAAAGAGGAAAGTTCACTTGTATTTCTCAGAAGTAAAAACTGGGTTATATTCAATTCCAGTGCGTTAACCCAAAGATCACCATATCATCAGCTAATTCAACATCTTCTGGCTACAGCATACTAATGATATGATAATCTTTCCTTTTAGGTGCTAATAGGCCACTGTATATTTCCAGTACTTTGTACTTGCATCTCATATTTCAGATTTTCACAATGTTTTCCATGTCTCAAAACTAAAAGATAATTTCTGTATGGCTGCTTAGAACACTTGTCAGAAACTTGCATCTGATAACATACAATGAACACAATGCTGTAGTAAGCTAACTGCACTGGGATTGTTCTCCCAAGTCCAGCTCCATACGGTGCACGGTAGATTTTTAATATTTGTCAAAATCAACAAGCAGGTGCATTAAAGGTTAGAAAATCAAGGAAAGTAGATGGAGTTAAAATACCATTGGCCATCTCACTGCACAGCGCAGCCCTGAGGGCCCATATAGCTTCAGCTCCTAGATTCCTGCCAGTGGATCTTTGGACCATGCAACTTCATCATTATGTTTCATGATGTACTCTGGTTCACTAAAACAATTCTTTAAAAGCTGAGCTGCCATCTATCTGAGTGAGTGAAGGTCATAAAATCAATGCAGTTATAGAGTTTACTTTGATTCTTATGTCCCATTTCCTTGTGATAGTCCTGACCCTTGCTGATGTATGGCTTCACCAAAACCCTATCTACATCTAATATCTGATGATAAATCTGATAATACCACTGGCAAGGGGGTCATAGGAGAAGAGTAATCAGTGATAGCCCAGGATGATTCTCCCCACCTTCTCTGTTTAGAAACAGTATGTGCAAACTGCCCAATCTCTGTACAATGCAGGCATTGGTGAGAAATTTCAAAGAATCACGTGAGATTACCATTGAGAGTATAAAGTCCCATTTTCCAATCAAATGGTGAGATGAGGGACTCACTAGTGAGCAGCAAGAGGCCTATTTGCATGCATTAGCAAGAATTAGCATCAGATAATTATATCATCTTGCCTCAATGATAAGTAGTTTCCCATTTTCCCACCCCCACCAACACAGAAAGTAGACGGTGACAATTACCAACATGAAAGCCCAAACGCTAATTGGTGACTGCATCAATGCCACTGGCCTCCATCAATCAACAGCTCAGGGTACTTTCCATGGCTAGTGATCATACACATCTCATCTCCGCCTAGCAGGACCTCCAAGTCCCCATCAGAAAAACGGGATAACAATTACCATCTATCTAACATGTCCGGGGCAAATAACATGAAATGTGCAGGGCAGCTGCAGACTGCAGATGCTTGACTGGCTGCACACTTGGGCTTTACAGATGGTGCTGACACCTGGAATCCTGTGAGATGGGGGATGATAATGTGTAATCCACCATAAGGGTGTAATACGTAGTTAATAAGGTGAGTTTGGAAAGAGAGCACAAGAAAACTCACTAAGACTCACAGACAGAAATCTTCCATGAAATTGGCAAACACAACTGCCTATTCTGGCATGATTCAGCCTAACATTACCAATAAGACTATCTGTACCTCGAACTACAGATCCACTATCACTGTCCAACTACTGCACACTGAGGCAGACTCTTGCTTCAAAAGTTGTTAAGAACTTTTGGAGTATTGTGTCCAAATCTGGTTGCCCTGTTAGGGTTCAGAAAAGATTTACCAGATGTTGCCAGGATTGAAGGTTGAGTTGTAGGAAGAGGCTGAATAGGCTGAGAAATTGTTCACTGTAGCATTGTTGATTGAGGGGCGACCTTAGAAAGGTTTTTCAAAACATGAGAGGTAGAAATAAGGTGAATGATAGGTGTCTTTTCCCTAAGGTGAGGAATATCAAGACTAGCTTGCATATTTTTAAGGTGAGAGGGGAAAGATTTGAAAAGGATTTGGGGGCAATTTTCTTTGTTTACAGAGAGTGGTCTATCTGTGAAATGAATTTTCAGAGGAAATGGTGGATGAGGGTTCAGTTACACCATTTAAAAGACATTTGGATAAGTACATGAATAAGAAATATTTGGAGGGATATGGGCCAAGAACAAGCAAGTGGGACTAATTTAGTTTGCGATTATTGCTGGCATGGACTGGTTGGACTGAAGGGTCTCTTTCCATGCTGTATGACTCTGTGACACACTTCTGAGTTTCCCTATCACGTGTCTCCATGTTTATGCACTTGTTGAGTTATTTTTCTAACTTAAGAGCTCCTCATAGTTCCAAATCCTCTCCCCAATCACTGCTCCTGAGGGTCTTTTCACACTGCCTCTGTGCTCTCAATTGTGCAGTGCTAAGGTTCATGTGGCCAGAGTCTGGAAAGTACAATTCAGATACACTAATGTTCAATTCCATGAACAACAGTTGGCTTCTATTTCCTCACTGAACTTGTGTTTGGATTGTGGCTGTCAACAAGTTATTCAACTGAAAGCCCCATCTCCACTGGGCTCAATCTTTTCCCTGTTTTACGTTCACCCACTGAATCCGCACCAGCACTTCAGACACGAATCAAGCTAATGTCACTCTCCCAATGCTTCCCTTTTATTTCTGCAAATGATTCACCTTCAACTATTTCTCCAATCAAAGTTTCAATTGAATCTATGTCCAGCATGCATTCTAACTCCTAACCAACCTGCGTGAAAGGAGTTTCTCAATATGTTGGTCCCTCAAATCTTTTAAATGAGATTGCATGCCTCTATTTTAACAGTTTTGTTTTGTAACTGCTGTTGTCCATGTTTGCACAGGAATCCCAGTAGAGAAATGGAGGTGCGAAGCTCCTGATACATGCTGGACGTGTCTTTCCAACTCTGCCTGTGGGCCATGTGGAGCAGGAATGGTCATTCTGCCTTACTAACGTATCTGCAGCTACTCCCATGATTCCTGATTTCCTTCTCAATTTGATGACACCTAATTCTCAGATGGTTTCCCAAATGACAATTTGGCAATATTTTTAGTACTAAACAGATGGAGAGACAGTGACTGCTGACAATTACAGCAAATTTTTTTTAACCTTCTATCCTGGCTAAAGCTGCAATATTGGATCTAGGTGCAAGACAGGGCCTAGGAGAGTGAAGTGTACAGTGCATCTGGTGTTAATTACCACAATTGTGCTTCCAGGACTGGGACTGTGCAACAATGATCTCAACATGTTCAGAAACAAAAGGCAGACGATGAATATTCCACCCTGTGGCAAAGTTCTATCACTTAAGGTGGGATTGTCCTGGAACCAGAGTTCGACATCAAATGACCATTGCTTCCGACAGCAACGGTGTTGTGTGTAATAGTATAATCTACTCCTAGGCCTGGCTGCATCCCTTCTGTGCAGGTGCTGACCCAATTAAAAAAAAATAGGAGCCACTGATGCTCAAAATACACACAAGCTCCAAACCCCAGCCTGGGGGCCACTATCAGAGAAAACCTGAAGCCCCTCCCCGCTTAGCTAAGTGGAATGAACTACCGTGCCCTGAAATGCATAGAAGCTAAACAGGTCAGTCAACACCGACCCCCCATCCCACCTCAAAGTTGATGCCAATTTTTGCCTTACACATGAGTTTTAGAGATGTACTCGTCTTATCCCCATCTTCTCAATTCCTTCACCCCTTTACTCAATCTCACGCTGACTTAGCTCTGGAAGTGCATTCACAGCCTCATTTCTCCGAGAAGAAATCGCTCCTCCTCTTGATTGGAAACTTCTTAATGTTGTACTCCTATTTCCTCATTCTAGACCTTGGAAAACAAGGAACATTCCACAATTATCTACCCTTTGGGACTGACTTTGGTTTTACTTATTGGAATTTGAAATGTCAATCTTTGGTGGGTTTTGGAAGCTCAAATATTGATCATGGTCAAGCAAGAAACCTTCTGGCTGCTAATGACATCAAGGGGTATATGGATAGTGTGGGAAACTAATGGCAGAGGGGCAGTTGATGAGCCATGGTCTCTTTTAATGATGGAGCAAGCTCATTGGGCCGAATGGCCTAATCCTTCTGCAGTGTTCTTATCCTGTTCTACCTTTTTATAATCTATCTGATCATCATTACAAAGAGAGACTAATTTCTTTCCCATCTTATCATAGAATCCCAACAGTGTGGAAAAAGGCCATTCAGCCCAATGACCCACAAAGAGCATCCCATCCAGACCCAGCCCCCTGCCCTGTTCCTAAATTATCATGGCCAATCCACCTAACCTGCACACCCCTGGACACTGTGGGCAATTTAGCACAGCCAATCCACCTAATCTGCACATCTTTGGACTGTGGGAGGTAACCAGAGTACCAAAGGGAACCCACACAGACATAGTGAGACCATGTAAACTCCATACAGATAGCCGCCTGTGGGTGCAATTGAACCTGGGTCCATAGCACTGTGAGGCAGCAGTGCTAACCACTGAGCCCATATGAATCGTTCTGCTTTAAACCTGCATTTCCTCACAGCATCTGGAATCTCAATCAATTTGCATTGTCCTAATAATAAGCATAGAGTCCTGCCTGATTTTGATTGGCCTCTGACACAACTTATGGCAGGGCTCAATCACCTCAGACAATCTGACGTGCATTTTCAAAATGCCAAAGAGATGCAGCCCTAAAAGGGCTAAAAGGGAGTTGCGATTGCAGGTTGAAGTACCTTAAATGTATTTGAATGAAAGCTTTCCCAGTAAAAAGTCTGGAGCTCAGTTTGAGACAGCCCAAACATGGTCATTGCCAAAAACTACAAAATCCTGAAAAGTTTTATTCCTCTAACTTGTCTGTCGCCAAAATCGAAAGGAGATTAAAGACAAAAGCCTTTAAAAATCATTGAATTTCTCAATTATATCCTTTTAAAATAAAAGCTAAATATGCATGACAATTACACGCGAACATTATATACTTACTGGTGGCCGACTGTCTGCAGCTTTGTCTGAAGTGCCTGAAAAATAAACATTAATCAGAAAAAAACCTGGAAATGACAATGTATCTGTGACTGGTTATCTGTAGATTTAGTCTGCTTGTTCTTGAAATTATTAAGGTATTCATGTTGTTACCGAGGTTGACTTTCCTGCCGGTGGAAATGGAACACTGAAGCCATTCACATTCCCTGTGGGATTTATTATTGATGATCAGCCATTCCCAAGTTTTGCGGCCGCTTTCGTGAAATATGCAAGTATGATAGAGGATCCTACTGGGGATTGAATGCAATCCTTAGCCCAGCCTGAGACGTTTGTACATAGAGGAATGACCAGAAACAGAAAAAGCTATTCAAAGAGAGGATCTTTTCTTTCTCCTCTCTAGACTTACCTTTGAGAGGCCAAGAGGAACTGAAGCACTCCCCTGGCATGGATTTTGATAACCCAGGCCTTTCAAGACTCAAACTCTCCATCCTACAACCTGTTCTAATGAGAGACACCTTCAAAATCCCTCTTCCAACATGTACCAACATGCCAGTGGATGATCAGGGGTTACTCAAATTTCTGCAGATCTGTGACTTCACTTCCTACCAAAACCCTCTATCCAATCCTGTTCACCAGTGGCAAATTAACAAAGCCACATCATTAACATAATTGCTAGTTTATTCAGCTGAAAATTTCTCCTGGAGGAAAAGAGTATCATCTCCCATTACATTGGAAAAGAATATCATCTCCCATTACATTGCAAAAAACCACACATTCAGTTATTCAAGGTTATCTATGTATGTATATAAAAAAAAGAGAGTAGCCAGGGAAAAAGTTGACCTACTCAAGGACAGAGGAGGGAATCTATGTGTGGAACCAGAAGAGGTTGGTGAGGTTCTTAAGGAATACTTTGTGTCAGTATTCACCAAAAAGAAGGAATTGGTGGAGGATGATCTCAGGGGAAGCAGTGTCGAATTTCTAAGCAAAGTTTGCTATTAAAAAGCAAAAGGTGTTGTGCATCTTAACAAGTAATAAGGTAGATAATTCCCCAGGTCCTTATGGGATCTATCCCAACATATTGAAGGAAGCAAGAGAACAAATTGGTGGAGCACTGACAGTCACCTTTGTATCCTCTTTGACCATAGGGGAGGTCCCAAAGGATTAGGGAATAGCCAATGTTGTCCCATTGTTTAAGAAAGGTAGCAGAGATAATCTGGGAAACTACAGACCTGGGAGTGTCGCTTTGATGGAAGGGAATTTATTGGAAAGATTCTCAGGGACAAGATCTATATGCATGCAGAAGGAAATGGACTTATTAGTGATAGACAGCCTGGTTTTGTGCAGAGGAAGTCGTGCCTCGCTAATTTGATCAAGTTTTTTGAGGAGGTGACAAAGATGATTGATGAGGGGGAAATGGTTGATGCTGTCCACATGGAATTCAGTAAAGCCTCTGAAAAAGTCCTTCGTGGTAGACTGGTACAAAAGGTGAAGTCATATGGTATTGGGGTGGGCTGGCAAGTTGAATACAAAACTGGCTTAGTCATGGGAGACAGAAGGTAGCGCTGAAAGGATGCTTTTTGGAATGGAGGCTGTGACTAGTAGTGCTCCACAGGGATCAGTGTTGGGACCTCTATGTTTGTGATTTGAGAGGATGATTTGGAGGAAAATGTAGCAAGCCTAATAAGTAAGTTTGCTGATGATATGAAGATGGGTGGAGTTGCAGATAGTGAGGAGAATTGTCAGAGGATACAGCAGGATATTGATCAGTTGGAATCATGGGCAGAAAAATGGCAAATGGAGTTTAATCCAGATAAGTATGAGGTGATACATTCTACAAGGTCAAGTACAGGTGGAAATTTTATAGTGAATGGCAGAACCCTTCTGAGTATTGATATGTAGAGGGATCTGGGTATGCAGGTCCACAGATCATTGAAGGCAGCAGTGCAGGTAGATAAGGTTGTAAAAAAGGTTTATGGCATGCTTGCCTTCATTGGAAGGGGCACTGAGTATTACGATAGACAAGTTATGCTGCAGCTTTATAGAACTTTAGTTAGGTCACAATTGGAATATTGCATACAGTCCTGGACACAACACTACCAGAAGGATGTGGAAGTTTTGGAGAGAGTACAGAAAAGATTTGCCAGGATGTTGCTTGGCATGGATGATTTTAGCTATGAAGAAAGGTTGGATAGACTGGATTTGTTTTCACTGGAATGCGGAAGGTTGAGGGGTGACCTGATAGAAGTTTATTAGATTGTGAATGGCATGGATAGAGTGGAAAATAAGAGGCTTATTCCGAGGGGTCAATTACTAGGGGACACAGGTTCAGAGTGTGAGGGGGGATGTTTTGAAAGAGATGTACGAGGCAGGTTTTTTACACAAAAGATGGTGAGTGTCTGGAATGCACTGCCAGAGGAGGTGGTGGAAGCAGACATAGGAGTAGTATTCAAGAAACATCTGGGTGAATACATGAATAAGAAGTGAATAGCGGGGCACAAATTTCTGTAAGTGAAGACAGTTTTAGTATGGAAGGGCAAAATGTGCTGGCTTGCAGGGCTGAAGGGCTTGTTCCTATGCTGTATCATTCTTTGTTCTCTTAATTTTAAAAAGCCATTTCAGAAATTAAGTATCAATGATGGAATCAAATTAATTTATCCATTTGCATGGACCTCAAATACCCTCACAGTATCCATTTGATCCATAATTAGTTAACGTTATTGTCTCCACGACCCTACACCGTAGCTAATGTTATGTACGATCACTTTGAAGGATGATACTTACCCAAAGTTAATTTTTCACCACTTTAGACAATAACTAAATGCCAAGAGGATGAGCATTTTATTTTAAATAATGTTTTGGATTCACCATTTCGATAATATGTATTCTGATACATTAGTCCAGAATAATCTTTTTCATTGTTTTGTTGCAAAGCTGAACAATCCAAGTTTTCTCCAAACTTATAAACATTAGGCTCAATATCTGAATGTTTGCAGCTTGACTGATGAATTGTTAGCGCACATCGAAACAAATATGTATTCCCTGACAGCTATTTCAGGGATGTGACTTCAAACCCTGGGACTTAGATATTTCAGGGTAATTGACATTTCGATAAGAAGGGAAGGGAGGAAACTGTGATAGTGTAACTCTGTTAATTAGGGATTAGTTAACAATAGCACAAGTAGAAAGATATTACCTTAGTTCAGAAGATCATGGCTCACTTTGATCTCTTTTTGTTTGACAAGGGAATCAAAGGGTATGTGGATAGTCAGGAAAGTGAAATTGTGGTTGCCATCAGATTAGTCATGATCTTAATGAATGCTTATGTAGTCTCAAGATCTAGTCCTGCCTCTAGGTCTTCAGTTCTTGTCTGGGGGAATCAATCTTAACTCGTTGCTGCACAGCTTTGGAAGTTTTCTTTGTGGTTAGATTGCAATTTGATTATGAATTAATAGGCATAAATGAAAATGTTGCAAATTCAAAATTGAAATCATCTTGCCAACTTTAAATGGCAAAGATACTGATTAAACAACTATGATTGCTGCCTTTTATTGCAACAAGTGTTACGTCTGGTTTTAGCTTGACATACTTTGAATGCCAAATCTTATCTTCACAGCATGTTACTAATCAACTCACAGAAGTTATTTTATCAGACATTGCAAAGCATGAAATAAGTCTCTTAATTCGACAACCGAATCCAATAGAAAATAAGCCAAGTTTAACTTCTTGGGCACCAATATGTGACAATATATATACAATTAGCTCTCAATAAGAGTAATCTTTATAATTCTGGAAACTTTAGCAAATATGTCAAGGCATTAGAACGAATGGAGAAGAAATTTGCCAGATTGTTTTCATTAGTGAGATTCATCAGTTAAGTGGAGAGACTGGAGAAAGCTGGGCTGTTTTCCTTAGAGCACAGCAAATTAAGCAGAAAGTAAGATGTGCGCAAAATTCTGCATGGTTATTATATAATAAACAAAGAGCACTGTTTCTTGTGATACAGGGTCACAAACCAGAAGTCATAGATTTATAATTATTGGCAAATAAATCACAGACTATATCAAGAGTTTTGTTTTATATCGTCAGAGGGTTGTTATTATCTGAAATAAATTGGTGGAAAGTGTGATGGAAGTAAATTCAACAGTAATCTTTAAAATGATTTGAAAAGAATGCAAAGAAGTTTCTCAAATTCATAGATAAATGCTCCTGTATTCTGAAATCTAATCCTTAACATAGGAACATAGCGACAGGGGTAGCCCATTCAACCCCCCAAGCCTGTTAAGCGACTCAAGGGGATCATGGTTGATCTCTGGCCTCACTCCATATTACTGTCTTTGGCCCATTTCCCTTAATCTCAAAAGTTTATCTATCTCAGATTTAAAATTACAACTGATCCAAGATCCATTCCATTTGTGGAAGCGAATTCTAAACATTTAGCACCCTTTGTGTGCAGAAGTGCTTCTGGCCAGTTCTGCTGAACAGTCTAACCAGTTGAACAGTTCTTTCCCACAAGAGACATCTTTTCAGCAACCACCATGTCCAGTCTCCTCGGGATCATGTGTTTCAATAAATTAACCTCTCATTCTTCTAATCTCTCATGGAGCCCTAACTATTAAATCTACTATCATAAGGGAACTCCTTCATCCAAACAAATCAGTTGAGTGAACCTTTTCTCATGTTACTATATCCTTCCTCAAGTGAAGAGACCAAAATTGTTCATAGTACTTCAGATTGATGCATTATATAATTGTTGTAAAATTTTTCTACTTTTACAATTCATTTCCCTGGCAATAAACAGCAATGTTACATTTGTTTTCCTAATCACTTGTTGCAACCTGCACGCTTTATTAAATTTATGAGATTCATGCTGGAAAACATCCAGATCCTTCTGTACCATATTTAATCTTTGTCAATCTAAATCAAATTCTGTTTTTCTATTCCTCCTGCCAAAACGAATGATTTCAATTTTCTCACATTATACTTCATCTTACAATTTTTTCCCTTTCACTCAGCCTACCTAAATCCCTTTGTTGAGTCTCTGGGCAAAATCTCAGAGGGGTGTGAGTTGCATGGGCTGTGGTGAAATGCATAGAGGAATCTGGTGACATTGAGGTCCATCTTTGTTCAACACCTTGTTAACAGCCCATCTCATCTTATGCATACAGCTACCTTGCCAGAAAAACTCAACATCAGGAAACATGGCAAAGAAACGACAGCAAGCACCTATCTGGTTCAAGTCACCATTTACTCCGAACAATCTCAGTGTTGGAAACCGGGTCCTGATACCTCAAGGCACACTCCATGGGCATGAGCTCCACACATGCTTGTCATGTGCCAGCCCTTAAGATTCCTCACAGCCCGTCTCTGAATCATTTGCAAATTACTTCTAGACTTCACTGCAATATTGTGACCTGTACCTAGTATAGTCGGTTTTTACAACATGGATTGGCTATAATGCGATTGAAGAATTTAGATGGCTAACTTTCCTTACCTGTATTAGCTGGAATGCAATCTGGTCCCATTGGTTTAAAATTGTGCTGTATTACATGATAACTTATAATGCGGGAATGGAGCTATCGCGTTATATCGGAACAGGCTGTAACTCTCATTGTAACGTGGCAACAAGGAGACTGTACACTCAGGCAGGACATGCACCTAGATCAAGGAGTAGAAATAGATTGAGAGTGAGTTTATTTTATTCATTTGTGGGATGTGAGAGGCATTAGCTGGCCAACAATTAACGCCTGTTCTTAGCTGCCCTGGAGAAGGTGGTGGTGAGCTGCCTTCTTGAACCACTGCAGTCCATTTACTGTGGGTTGACTGACAATGCCCCCAGGGAGGGAATTCCAGGATTTTGACCCACAAACAGTGAAAGATATGGAGAGGAAATGGTGGCACTTGTTTGATGTAGTGGAGAAAGTCTTCCTACAGCACTAGGCATTCGTTGTGGATGGCTGAGATGGAGACTGTTTTAATCTGTGTCACAACCCTGAACCATGCTGGCATGGTCTGGAAGCTCTTGGTCCTGGGGAAAGAGCATGGTCAGGCCTCTGCACCAATCATTCAGCAGGCACCTGCCTGCACAGGCTGATTTCCCCTAGCCTGCCATTTGTTGGGGCAATGTCACGAACTGTAGAGCAGCTCTGGACTGATAGTGCTTGTTCAGGTCATGACAGGCTTTTAATGATGGTGCAGCCACAAGGGATATTAGGGAATTCCAGGTGTCCACTGAGTAGTGAGTTGCTGTGGGAAGAGCGCTTGTTAAAGTGGAGTCGGAATCAGATATGAGAAGTATCCTAGGATACGATAGGTGATTAATGAAACAAGTTTGTTAAGATACTGTGAGAGAAATCGTTGGCCCCATATTGATAACTCCAACTAAAAAAACTGACCGGAACTTATATTTACATAAAAGGAAGAAAAGATTTGGCTCATGATGTCTTTCTCGCAATTTACTTCCCAACTTGCTTTTTGCCATCAGTAAATTTAGCAAAAATACACTTGGTCCCCTCATTAAGTCATTCATGTAGATTGAGAATCATTGATGCCCTTGAACAGATCACTGTGGCATTCCCCTGGTTAACCTAAAAGCCACTACTCTGTTTCCTGTTTGCCATCCAATGCTCTACCCATGAGATGTTTGCCGTACACCACAAGCTTCTATTTTGTGTAAGTGAGGATACTGCCTCATACCTTGCCATGAAAAAAAAGCAAGGTTTCAAGGACTTTGTTGCAATAACTAACATCAGGCTGGGAAATACTTTTTTAATATATTCATTCACAGGTTGTGGGTGCCAGCGGCAGGACCAGCATTTTTGCCCATGACACAGACACTCTCAAGTTCCTCCTTTAGTGCAAGCCAATTGATGGTGCTGATGTACTGGATTTCTGGTTTTGGAAGCTGAAGCCACTTATGTATCTTGGAAGTCTACACGCTGATAAGAAAAATCTACCAAGGATTGCCTGCAAAGGCATGAAGGAGGGCATCCAGGATTTTGACCCAGCGACAGTGAAGGACTGGTGCTAAGTTTCTAAGTCAGGATGGTGAGTGACTTGGAGTGGACCTTGCAAATGGTGGTGTTCCCATGTATCTTCTGTCTTAGTCCTTCTAGCTGCTAATGGTCGTGGGTTTAGAAGGTGCTGTCTGAAAAACCATAGTGAACTCCTGCAGTGTATCTTCTTGTAGATAACACACGTTGCTGCTATTGAACTTTGAAGGTGAAATGACAGAATATTTATGGATGTGGTGCAAATCAGGCAGGTACTTTGTCCTGGATAAAATCAAAGGAGCATCACTAATTCAGGCAAGTGGGGAGTATTCTATAGTCTGTTGTACATGGTGGGCAGGATTTGGTGATTCAGGAGGTGAGTCACTTGTTATAGAATTGCTAGCCTCTGGCCTGTTCATGTCACCATTGTATTTATATGACTAGTCCAGTTCAGCTGCTGGTCAGTAGTACTTCTAGGATATGGGGAGATTAAGTGATAGTGATGTCATTGACTGTCAATGGGTGATGGTTAGATTATCTTTTATTGGAGATTGCACTTGACTGGTGCAAAAGTTATTTGCACTTGTCAGCCCAAGCCTGAATATTGTCCAGGTCTTGCTGCATTTGGACATGGATTGCCTCAGTATCTGAGGAGTCATGAATGACACTGCACACTGTGCAATTATTAGTGGATGCCTCCACTTCTGATAATATGATGGACAAGAGTAATTGATGAAACAGTTGAAGAAGATGGTTAATACATTGTAAATGTGTTAGGATGAAGAAAATAAATAAGCAGCAATGATCAATCGCACAAGAGTTTAGATGTCAGGAGAGGACAATGCACAACTATGATAGGCCCCATTATCAAAGAATTTGCCTACACTGTACCTGTTCAAGCAACAAGGCTGCTTTAAGAAACATTATAAATACAGTCCAGAGTGGCTCCTTTATCAACCTTCCCTATATATATCTTTGGCTTACACTTCATGCCTCCAAGAATGTATGGAATCAAATCAATCCCACGCTGAAGGAGCAGATTGCCATGTCAAAGTAGCATCACAATGCATTATATGGGAATTGTTGGTAAAGCTTTGTTTCACTCATAACTTTAAACAGTTCAACGGGTCCTTTATTACAGCCAAGCCATTGATGGTGCTGCAACAGCAGGAAACAATAGCTTCTCCATAGATGTAAGTGACAGTCAAGTGAGCCTTGATTTGATTATTACCTTTGCACCTGAGACAAAATGTCATTGGTCAAAGTCTACCAGGAAAGAGTTCAGATTGAATCAGGGAATTGAAAGGTTATAGGCCCTCACATCAATTATTTAAGAAGTTGTAATACTTTTTTTTCAAAGTTCTCTGGACAGTTAGCTAATCACAATTGAACGTAGCTAAGAAATGGAAAGGAAGCAATGTTGAGGAGAAACATTTAATGCACTCTGTGTCCTATTAAGTAATATGATCGCATGTCCAATTATTATCTTCCACAGCTTTTTTTGGAGAGATGTACGCTTTATCAGATAATTTGATGCATACATGTACCTTACATCAAGTTGCACCTGGGAAGAAAATTCATGTTTCAACTTTGTCGGTGCTATTTTCAATGTGCACAATTGAGGATATAACATTTTTCTCCCCAGATATAATTAAAGAGGTGGAAGTGAAATTAGGTGGGATTGAACAAGCTCTAGGATTATTCCATCTTTGGGGCAAATTGTTTTTAAAAAGGATACCGATCAACACACAGTAATTAATGCATTCAGAGTCGAGTGAAGTGCTACTTTGGTTCCCCTACCGAGTTTTCAAATTCAATGGAGGCCAAAGAGCTACATACAAAGTACTGAACTGCTCAGCAGGTTATATGCCATCTGACACAATGCTGAACATAAATGATTGCTCAGATCTAATGTTCACTTACCTGGTGGTCCTGGGGGCCCTGGAGGTCCTGGCTGGCCAGGTGGACCAGGTGGCCCAGGTGCTGCCAACACTGCTGTTCCCGGTATGCCAGGGATACCTGGGATTCCTGGAGGGCCTTGGGGTCCTGGTGGACCTGGAGGGCCCTGGGGACCTTGCGGACCTGGGGGACCCATTTTTTTGCCTGTGAGGTAAGTCAAACAGAGAACGACATCAAAACCAAATCTAGGGAGTGGGTGACTAGCAAGCAAACCCTAAGTTACATTGTTGAATTATGAAAGCATCAATAGCATCATGATTCTCTTTAAATGATATGGCAGTTGCCAAATGGCTCAATGGTGCTTCAGAGAAATATTGAGAAGCTATGGATCCGATTGAATGGTGGAGCCAGATTGAGGGACTGAATAGCCTAGTCCTGTTCCTATGTCTTACAGTCTTCCAGCAGTTTTACAATTACATTTATGGTAAGGATTCCTTTCAAGACTTGATAAGTTGGTTGAAGGTGATTTCCAGTTGGTCGTTCACTTCAGGAAGAGGTGACATTCAACAAACTGTAACCAAAAAGGAACAAATCTTTCGCATCATTGACCCCATTCCCCCCACCCACCCACCCACATTGCCCAGGTGTGAACATCTTTTTGATGTTGACATTTTAGATTGCTGAAGAATTCCAAAATGCGTATTCTTGAACCAATGAGATTTCCCAAGAACACAGAACTTAAAGTGACAGGCATCACAAACCATGTTCCCAGTTGTAAGACATCTTAAACTTACAGCTGTGAATGAATAGTTGCCTCCCACCACCATAGGACATGTCATAGATGAAAGCTTTAATAAAATAATCATGGACAAAATAAACATTAACGGGATTTGGGAACAGATGATAGTTTGTTCTCACAGAGAAATAAGGTGAACTTAAGGTGAGATGAGTGGCTTAAATTCAACTAATGAGGAGCAACAGAAAGGTTTTGATCCAAAATAGTTATACAAATTTAACGGATTTCAGCACTGTAATTTATATTTGTGATCAAAGCATCTCTATGTTCAACAATCAAGCAAACATTTGAGTTACTTCATTTGTGATCCACTGTCCAGTCGTATCTTTTCAACTGTCTATTAACTTTCTGTCTCCTGTGGCCTGACCTAGGAGGCTTCTAGGCATTTACTCACTTACTGATGTTTTGTTGATCGAGTCTGGAGCTCATTTCAGTCTGTGGCATCAATGAGAGTATATTACTGCTTTGTGTTGGGTATTCCCAGGGATTTTGGGCTGTTCTGCTGATGACTTTGAATGTTCCTGCCATCAATCAGATGACCCAGGCGTTTAACCGAGTGAGGACTTCACTGCCGTTGTCACCAAATTGTGAAGTCATCCCGAGGTTATGGAGAGAGGTCAGTCTCTCATCATACTGGTGAACACCACCCTTATTAACTATTTACACTCAATAAGTGGGTAGGAGTGACCATTCTTTGAAGCCTGCAGCTTCAGTCCTACTTCCAAGTGTGTCTTAGTGGGTATCATCAATGATATGTGCTTTTTAATGGCAGAATGTGACCCCATCTTTTCAGTATCTTGGAATGTCTTTCAAAATTAAACTAGCTGGAGAAACTCATCAGGTCTGGTGGTGCATGTAGGCAGAAAGCAGACTTAATGTTTCAAGTCCAGTGACCCTTCTTCAGAACTGACTAGCTGGGAAAAGATTGGTATATATGCTGAAGGGATGGCTGAAGAAGGAATTAATGGTAGGTGGAGATGGAGCCCAGATAGAGAGAGAAAAACAACTGGGCAGACAAAGGAAAAGATGCTGCTAAGTCTGGGAGAAGGAAAAGCTGCTAATGGGGACGATGAGCAGTGAGGCTGGATTGACTGTGGTAGCAGCCCGTGTGATGTCGTGGCCTGGTTTGTGTGGGGGTGGGGAGGGTAGAAGGAGGTGGGAGAAGGTACCCAGGCCCTAAAATTATTTAACTGAAGGGTGCAGGGTGCCCAGGTGTAATATGCACTGCAGGAAGCAAGAGTCAAAGATGTTGGCCAGGGAACATGGCAGGTGCGTTGAAGTGGCAGGCAACCAGAGGCTCAGGATCATTTTTACGGACGGAATAGGTGTTCCACAAATTGGTCGCCCAGACTGCATTTCATCTACATTTTGAGCAGTGAATACAGTAGACAGTAAGCCTGGAGCCTTGGATGGTGAGGATGAAGGAAGTAATGATTGCATGGGAAGATGCAGGAGGGTATGGGGAAATGTTGGGAGTGGAGGTGGAGTGAAGCAAGGTTTCCCAGAGGAAACAGTTTTTGTGAAAGGCAGTCAAGGGAGCGGAGGGGAATGTGTGTCTGATGGTGGCATTCCGTTGGAAGGGGATGCATTTGGAAAGAGTGGAAATGGCAGCATATGAACACTTGGATGTGGATGCTGTTGGGGTGGTAGGTGAGGGCCAGGGACTTTATCGGTGCTATGGAAAGGAAAAGGGGTAAGGTCAGCAGTGTAGGAAATCAGTCGGACATGGCTGAGGGCCCTGTAAAACATGGCACTTGAGGGAAAACATGGATATTTCTGAGGCCTTGCTGTTGAAGGTGGTACCATCACGACAGATGACATGGGGACGGAAAAAGTCGGAGAATGGGAAGGAGCCCTTACAGGAAGCAGAGTGTGAGGATATACAGTCAAAGTAACTGTGGGAGTAGGTTGGGTTGTTAAGCCTATCCATGGAAATGGGATGTCAATGAAGGGAAGGGAGGAGTCAAAGATGGACCAGGTGAAAGTGAGGGCAGGGTGGAATTTGGAAGCAAAATTAATGTGTATTTTCCAATTCTGGATGAGAGAGTGAAGCAGCACTGATGATGTACAAGTGAAAGAGATGTGGATGGTGGCTGGAGGAGGTCTGGAACAATGAATGCATCTTTGACAGCTTTGTTTCCATTCCAGGGGACAGGCTGGCCACAGATGCTGGCTGACCTGCTGAGAGTTTCCAGTGTTCAGGTTGTATTTCTGATTTCCAGCATCAATAGCCTTTTGCTTTTGTCCGCCATTCAATCCATTTAGTTCACACTGACTTATCTGATCTCAGGCACACCTAGAGCATAGGCTTTGCAGTCACTTTAAGGATCCTGTGCTCAAGGAGCAGGTTTGGAAAGCATCAGGATTCTCACTTCTCATCAGCAAACCTCACTGGAAAGTGCGTGCATTGATGCTGGGCTAGGACAGAAGGCAATTCGGGTTATAATGCTGCATGATTACACTTTTACTCTCATTGCCTCAGCTTGCACACAAAGTCAAACAATTTGTACAGGGGATATGCTCTGGCAAACTGGTATCCATGGAACCAGGCCAGAGTATGAGTCAGTAATCTAGGGAGTGGAAAGAAAAGATTTGTAAAAGAAACTGCTCCCAAATAGATTGCAGAGCAGTGAAAGGCTGTAACAAACTCATCCTTCTGTCTGAATTACAATGTGGTCAGAGGACATTAAAATCCTCAGTGGAAAATAGCAGCACATAAAAATATCACTTCGTCAATGAAGGGCTCCAACCAATATCTTGACATGTTTACACAAGAGCTCAAAAGTACCTGTAGACGGTCATGCGTGGACGTTTTTACAAGTTACCAAAATCAATGACCAATCTCTCAATCCTTACATAAAGAGATTTCTGGCCATTACCTTGTATCTTTCACTCTGGCCCCTAGTTTTGCTCTATGAACTATCTGGATCAATCAGTCTCCATTGGACCGATCTCACACTTGCAAAATCTGAAATACCACCATTGCATTCCCCAGAAAGTAATGCTTCAATTATTCTATGGTCTTCTTTATACTTATATTTCCTTGTCAAAGGCAATGCCCCGTAAATTAGCACCATATCTTTATAAAAGCGTCAATATCGTTCATCTCGTGCACAGCCAAATACCATGGCCCTATTAGGGCTGGCAACATTCCAGGATTTGCAAATGAATCTCTTGGATTGAGCTGCGTGCACCCTGAAGTAAAATCATAGTAATACTAAAATGATTTTTTTTTGTCAGTTTCTTTGATTTTTTTTTCATTAAGAATTAAAATATTAAAAATTGGGGTAAAAGTAGTTGGTTGGCTCGTAGTCAAGCATCAGGTTGGATAATAAATCTTTTTGATTTCTAATTGGCAATGCATCACAAGGATGGATGTGATCGCTAACTAACGACTGCAGTGTGGGGCCAAGTCCACAATACAATTAACTACAGTTGGAAAACTGTGGAAAACACTGCAGTTTTAGATAAATATATTATTTCTGCTAGAATCATAAAATACAAGCCTGAGAGATAACACTTGGCCCATTGGAATGTGGCAGCTTTTCGGAATACCTATCCAATTTGTCCTCTTCTCTTTCCCTACAGCTGATTACATATCAGCTGGGGACTGGGGGCATTCTAGCGAAGTTTGCCGATGATACGAAGTTAGGTGGACAGGCAGGTAGTACTGAGGAAGTGGGGAGGCTGCAGAAGGATCTAAACAGTTTGGGAGAGTGGTCCAGGAAATGGCTGATGGAATTCAACGTGAGCAAATGCGAGGTCTTGCACTTTGAAAAAAAGAATACAAGCATGGACTACTCTCTAAACGGTGAGAATGTTCATAAAGGCAAAGTACAAAGGGATCTGGGAGTGCTAGTCGAGGATTCTCTTCAGGTAAACATGCAGGCTGAGTCTGTGATTAAGAAAGTGAATGAAATGTTGTCATTTTTCTCAAGAGGGTTGGAATATAAAAGCACCGTTGTGCTACTGAGACTTTATAAAGCTCTGGTTAGGCCCCATTTGGAGTACTGTGTCCAGTTTTAGTCCCCACACCTCAGGAAGGACATACTGACACTGGACTGTGTCCAGCGGAGATTCACACGGATGATCCCTGGAATGGTAGGTCTAACATACGAGGAATGGCTGAGGATCCTGGGATTGTATTCATTGGAGTTTAGAAGATTAAGGGGAGATCTAATAGAAACTTACAAGATAATACAGGCCTTGGAGAGGGTGGACGCTAGGAAAATGTTTCCGTTAGGCAAGGAGACTAGGACCTGTGGACCCAGCCTTAGAATTAGAGGGGATAAACTCAGAACAAAAATGCGGAGACATTTCTTCAGCCAGAGAATGGTGGGCCTGTAGAATTCATTGCCGCAGAGTGCAGTGGAGGCCGGGACGCTAAATGTCTTCAAGGCAGAGATTGATAAATTCTTGATGTCACAAGGAATTAAGGGCTACGGGGAGAATGCGGGTAAGTGGGGTTGAAATGCCCATCAGCCATGATTGAATGGCGGAGTGGACTCGATGGGCCGAATGGCCTTACTTCCACTCCTATTCTTATGGTCTTATGGTCTTATTCCCCTTCATGTCTCAATCTCATGAGGATTATCATTGGACTGCTTCTCCCACCCTTTCGGTTCAAATCAGAACAACTTGCCACATAAAATAATATCTTCATGTTCTTTTTATCAGTCCTTTTATGAAGTAAGTTAAATCTGTAACTTCTGATTGCTGAAACCTTCAGTCATTAAAAACTATGCCTCCATATTTACTTCACCAAAACTTTTCCACACTTTAAACAAATTTATGAAAACTCTCCTTAACCTCCTCTACAAATGTAGTTTATAACATGATAACATCTAGGATTTCATTCATCAACTTGATTTTACAACCCCTCATATTCACTATAGCACAACAGGATATTTCAGCATAGTTTAATGTTAGTGGATATAATTTGGCCATTCTCATGAACAGGGGTGGGACAAGTGTGGTGTGGGTCAAAGACAGCAGAGTTTGAGTAATCATGGATCATTTGATAGTCATGCCAACTTTAATAATCATTCGGTCCACATTGTAAGAGAAATTGACTTTGTAAAGAAGTAATCTTTTAATGTTACCTTTTCCTTTTCCTTTGTTTTTACCTAGAAGAGGGAAAAAAAACACAAGTCAGAAAGCAAACCTTTGGTTACCAATCATCTTTCCTTCATTTAAAGGATTACTTATTTTCAAAAGTACTTTATTGGCTGCAAGACATCCCTTAGTCATTAGGGAGCTACATTGCTTTTTTCTGTAGTTACAATAATGATGTATCTGTTTGGAACTTGGTGAAGGAGATAAGCCCATTGTACCTGTGCCAAAGATGTCAACCTGTTTGATATTATTAAGAATACAGAAAATTCTAGCATACAGCGAAAGAATCAACATCCGCAATGCTTATTAACATCTCCAAGTGTGAACTCTGCAACTATTTCTAAATAAAATAGATCATTAGGCATGGATAAACATGGATATTGTGCACAGTTTTGGTCCCCTTATTTGAGGAAAAATGTAGTAGCATTGGAGACAGCTCAGAGGAGGTTCACTAGATTGATGCCAGAGATGAGGGGTTTGTTGTATGAACAGAAATTGACCAGCTTTAAGTGTATAGTCTCTGGAATTTAAAAGAATGAGGGGAGATCAAATTGAGGTATCCAAGGTGATAAAAAGTGTTGATAAAATAGCTGTGCATCAGATGCTTCCTCTTGTGGGGCAATCTAGGATGAGAGTCATAGTCTTAGGATATGGGGTAGCATATTTAATAGAGTTGTTGAGTAACTATTTCTCCCAAAGTGTTGTGAATCTGTGGAATTCACCACCCCAAAGTGTGGTGGATGCTGGGACATTGAGTAAACTTAAGGAGGGGAATGGATAGATTTTTAATTGGCAATGGGTTGAAGAGTTATGGGGAGAAGGCAGGAAAATGGAGGTGAGTAAATATATCAGCCATGATCGAATGGCAGAGCAAATCCGATGAACCAAATAGCCTAATTCTGCTCCTACATCTTATGAATCTTTTAAACTTAAGAGACATTCACTCAGTAGCTGAGTGACACTTCAATCTGTCAAGCAAACGCAAACATTTGGACAGCAGTATTTCAGGTAGTCAAGATATGGAGGTGCCAGTTTTGGACTGGGATGGACAAGATCTGAAATCCTATGCTTTTGGAGCTTAGCCCCTTTGTCAGGTGAAGAACTTGGTATTGTAAAAGTGGAACCAAATTATAGAAGGTCCTGCTCCAGAAATAGCAGATGAAATCTTTACAACTACATTGATTACATTACAATATAAAGCAACTGAAGAAACTCTGAGAAACAAAGGAAATACCACAGATGCTGAGTATCAGAAAAATCTGCTTTTAATTCAAAGTCAATCTTTCTTTACAGGTAATAACCAAAATGACAGACCTAGCTAAGTCTGTGCAAGCCTGTTCAGAAGATTCATGCAATGCTTAACATTAAAATAACTGAGGTGATTGAGAGAAAATAGCATTAAATAAAAGATGAGTTGAAATGATATTAATCTTCTCAATGCAACATAAGAGTATAAGATACTGGTACAGAATTAGGCCATTTGTCCCATCAAGTATTCTCTGCTATTTGATCATGGTTGATATGTTTCTCAACCCCGTTCTCCTGCCTTCTCCACATAACCTTTGATCCCCTTATTCATCAAGAACCTATCCATCTCTGACTTAAATACACTCAATGACTTAACAGCCTCCGCCGCTTTTTGAGGCAATGAGTTCCACAGATTCACCAATCCACTGGCTGAAGAAATTCCTCCTCATCGCAGTGCAAAAGGGTTGTCCCTTCATTCTAACACTGTGCCCTCATTTCCCAGCCTCTTCTACTGATGGAAACATCTTCTCCACATTCACTCTATCCAGGCCTCTCAGTATTCTGAAAGTTTCAATGAGATGCCCCTCATCCCTCCATCAAGTGTAGACTCAGAGACCTCAACTGCTCACCATACGACAAGCCGTTCATCCCCGGGATCATTCTTGTGAACCTCCTCTAGAACCTGACTAAGGCCAGCATATCCTTCCTTAGATAGCAGAGCTGTGAGCAGATCTGTGCACCACACCTCAGCAAGAATGTTTTGGCTAGAGGTAGTTCAATGCAAGTTTACACAGATGATATCTGCACTTCAGGAGTTAGGTTACGAGGAGAGATTGAACAAATTCAGTCTTTTGTCTCCAGAAGTTAGAAGGTTAGAGGTTGATCTAATCAAGGTTTTCAGGATATTAACAGGGAAAGGTACTAGATGGAGATTCTAGAACCAGTGGGGACAGTCCAAGAATTAAGGTCAGGCCATTCAGAAGTTATGTTAGAAAGCACTTCCAAATACAAAGAGTAGTAGGATTCCCTGATGAAGGGCTTATGCCCGAAACATTGACTCTCCTGCTTCTCGGATGCTGCTTGACCTTCTGTGCTTTTCTAGCACCACACTTTTCAACTCTGATTGCCAGCATCTGCAGTACTCACTTTCTCCTTGTATGTAAAATTAGGCCGCAATCAGATCAGCCCTGATCTTATTGAATGGTGGAGCAGGCTCGAGGGGCTGAATGGCCTACTCCTTTTCATATGCCCCTCATACTGCTCAGAGGTAATATGTCTTTGGTATAACAAAATTCAAAAAAAGTACTAATGTTTTACCCACCTCTGAAGAATCTAATATAAAGGGCCAATATTATATATTCTTGTCAAATAATGACACATCTGTCAGTGTTGTTTGGCAGAATCATTGGAATATGGAAAAGGTAGAAAGCCTACTGACTCCAACACTGCCTATTCTGGTTGGTGAACTGATCAAGGTATAAAAGGGAAATCAAACAAAGAACTGTGGATGATGGAAACTGGAGAAATTGTTGGAGAAACTCAGCAGGTCTGGAAGCATCTCTGGAGAGAAGGCCATGTTAATACAGCTTTCCCCCCCACAGATGCTGCCAAACCTGCCGAGTCTCTCCAGCAATTCCTGTCTTTGCTGCAGTATGCAGGGTGTTTTCCTCACAAATATTTGCTTGTATGGTGGTTACAAGAGGACTCATTCAAACCTCGGGACTCAAAAACCTTTCAGGTAACACAATACTTGCGCACAATGTGGTTGATTGGTGCTTTGTTTCTGTACTGGTGATGTATCCAACAAAATACCAGCCGGTACTTCACTTAAACTGTTGCTTCCACAGGCCAGATTATACTTTCCCTCACTTGGAGGTTGGAAGGCAGACGGCAGATTTTATGTCTGGTTGTCTTGCCTGTGCCCACCTGTCACTGCCACTTTACTGGCAGCAGGGATGGCACTGGGCATAGTCTGCCTGCCAGTGTGCAATTTGAGGCCTTTAAATAAGAAATTAGTTCCTGCTTAAGGGGTTCATCCTCTCAACACTGGGATTTAGCGTGTGGCAAACACTGAAAATGACATGTTTCCCGGGGTTGTAGGCAAAGCAGTTGGATTTCACCTTCAGAATCCCCACATGACATCATTGGGGAGCTGGGCCGGGTGTTCCCACAAATATAACCCACCAGCTGGTTTCCATCTATCCTTGGTCTTTCCTTCACCCACCTGGTCTGGCAGACCATCAGGTAGACTTCTGGCTCACCTACTAGTTGGAACACAGCATAGTTTATGATGGAAGATGCTTCCATTGGTAGGACAGACTAGGACCAGAGGGCACAGCCTCAGAGTAAAGGGAATACCTTTTTGAATGGAATTAAGGAGAAACGTCTTCAGCCAGAGAGTGGTGAATCTATGAAATTTATTATCATAGAAGGCTGTGGAGGCCACGTCATTGAGTATATTTAAGACTGAGGTAGACAGGTTCTTGATTGTTAAGGGGATTGATAGTTATGAGGAGAAAGCAGGAGAATGGGGTTGAGAAACTTATCAGCCATGATTGAATGGCAGAGCAGACTCGATGGGCTGAATGGTCTAATTTCTGCTCCGATGTCTTATGGTCTTATAGTTTATCTGCTCAATCCACAAGTGCAGTACTTGCAGTGGCCACTGCTCCTGGTAGCACTGCCAGCACTGGAGAAGGGATTTCCCGTTCCTGAGGGGCAGGAATCCTACCTCACCTTTCTTAATTAGCAACAAAGTCCACAGTGATTACCATTAACTTGTAATGACAACCAAAAAGGTATTCTGCAAACATACCCAGCCTACAAGATGGCTGCTGGTACATGTGTGGAATCTCCTGTCAAATGGTGGGTGGTGCTGTGTTGCTGACAGGCCAGTTTAACGCCACAGATAGTCCAATTTGCATCATGTCTTTGACTATCCCATAATATTGTTCTTTTCAGTTATCAGGACAACTTGGACAACCAGTTGAAAAGGCTTTATGTTTAAGGTTCCTCCACAGCATGGTGAGCTTGGTAATAGGTGTGAAACTCTTGGTCCTTTGGTCAGAACTTTGAGCCCAACAATGCGTGATATGTCTTTTTTCTTTGATAAACTCCGATAATAAGAGCTGAATCTCTACGATTGGTAATCACCCAAGCTACTCAGTTGCCATGGGCCAATTAACCTATAATGGAATGCACTCACTGAATAGATATCTGAAAAACAGTATTGTTCTTCTATAAGATGACAAGTGTAGCAGTTACATGGGAGCACCATGGCCTACAAGATGCCTTTCAAGCCACACATCACCTGGACAGTGAACTATATCACTGTTCCTTCATTATCATTGGGTCAAAATCCTGAAACTCCTTTCTAAAAGCACGGTGCATGCCTCTACATGCCAAAGACGATTGAAGAAAGCAGATCATTGCCCCTTCTCAAAGGCTATTAGGGCAGGGCAATAAATTAGCACAGCTAGCAACGGCCACATCCCATGAACAAATAATTGTCGTCCCCTTCCTTCAATAAACCCTCCAATAAATGCTCAGTCAAACTTTGAATACTGAAGAAAGATATTTTAGCATCGTTACAGTTGCAAACTTTTTATTCCCTCAGTAAGTATTTTACTGTAATGGACTCAGTTATATGACAGCAGCTTACAAAAGAAACATCCTCACTCCCATGTAAAAAGAGAGCTGCACTTAAAAACGTCTCACATGATAGGCAGTGACAAGCTCTGACAATGCCACTGCATCTGCACATGGGAAGGAAATGCTGTCGCTAGTGTTGAGGAACAAATAAACAATGTCACTGGAGCATCTGTCATTCTACTTGGGGTTGGGGTGTGAGGGTTGGTAAAGCTGGAGCATGAATAAAAACTAGGACCTACGGGAGACCTAGAGACTGAAAAGTGAATTAAACAAATTGGCCCAAGTAGCTGATTTAAATCCAGCCCCTTCCTTCCCTCCAACCTCACCATGGGGCAGAAGGACCAACTGCAAGGTTTTTAACAGCCACTAAACCACAACGCAATAACTCAAGCAAAAAAAAAAATGAGGATCGAGTCTTGCACCATCCTAGCTCCTGTGGCGAAGCATACATCAGGTAATGCAATTACTTGCTGAGCTATCAAATGAGTTGAAGCCTGTTCTTTTATTCCATCTGGAGTCTAAACTGATATTTATGTAACTTTTAGTAAAATGTGAAAACAGGCATTTTTCCACCCCTGTTGGCAACATCTACAATACAAATGTTCACTCTGGCCACTCCTCAGCTTTTACTTTGAGAGGCGCATGCAACTACTTGTAGTTGAACGGTTTCTCAATTCAACATGTGCACAGCAAGGGCTGTATGCCCCTGGGTTCTGTGCTTTTGGATGAACTGTGATTCCATCAATCTTCCCAGAGCAAGGCAAAAGATCCATTTGTGATAGTTTCAAGAAAGCACAAGAAGTTTGTTCAGGCACATTGAAGTTGATTGAGGGCTAATAATTAGCCAAACAAAATGGCCAACTGGCTCAAGGTGCTTGTGCTAAAAGAGCTCTCCCACTCCCTAGCACTCTTCCCACAGCCCTGCCACTGTTTGTATCTTCTTAAGTTCTCTTTTGGAAATTATTTTGAATGTGCTCCCCTTTCAGGTACTGCATTCTACATCACAGCAACTCACTGCATGAGGAAACAAAATCCCATCCTTCAGAGTTTCACAAGGTGGGGGTTGGGGGCCCCAAGTGGAGTCACGAGCTGAAGATTTGGGGTTGTGAGCTGCCCTTCTCCTTCTAGGTTGGAAGGGTCACGAGTTTGCAAAATGTTATCTAAGGAGTCTTGGGAATATTTTTCGTGCATGTCTTAGTTGGTACACACCGCTGCTCCTGAGGACAGACTGAATGTTTGTGGCTATGGTGCCAATCAAGCAAGCTGTTTTGTCCTGGATGGTGTCAAATTCTTTAGTGTTGTTGCAGCTGCACTCATCCAGGCAAGTGAGGAGTATTCTTTTGCACTCCCAACTTGTATTTTATTACTGATGGATAGGCATTGGTGAGTCAGGAAGTGAGATATTCATTACAAAATTGCTTGTCTCTGACCTGTTCTTGTCACATTACTTCTATTGCTAAATCAACTTAGTTTCTTATGAATTTTTATCATGAACTCTTTATTTCTTTATATATGCTCTGTTCCTTGTGTAACTACTGTTAGGGGACCTATAACCCACTCGCGTAAGTAATTTCTTACCTTTACAATTTCATATCTCTACCCAAATTGATTCTAATAGCTTGACCTTTCAAGTTAAGATCATTTCATTGTACTGAACTAATGCCATCCTTAATTAGGAGAGGTTACCTACTATCTTTTAACTTTCAGCAATTTTGCAATGTAAAATACCCTTAAACATTCAGGTCTAGCCGTAGTCAACCTTCCACTATGTCTCTGTTATTAGGTCTAACATATTTATCTCTGTCTGTACTATCAGCTCATCCCACTATTACAAATTGTATGTCCATTCAGATATAGAACTTTAAATTCTCACAGAGTAAAGAGATCAACAGCACAGAAAAAGGTCTTTCAGCCATTTATATATTTCTGCCCTTATCTGTTAATTTACTTTTAAGTTTGTTTCTTCTGCCCTTTCCTGTCGCACTCTGATAATTTCTGCCCTCCATTACTATTTTGATTTCTTTTCCTTTACATTATGAAATTTCCCCTCACTTGATCTCTTATAATCACAATTTAGCTTAAAGATCTCTCTATTAGTTTAATGACTCACCAGAACAGGTGTTGGCAATCCCAACTATACAGTTGCCACCTTCCCCGGTACTCATCCCAGTTCTCAGAAATTGAACCCCATTTTTCCCACATGAATCTTAGCAACACCCATTCATCCCTCTAATCTTACCTACTACACCTATTTATTCATGTCTCAGAATTCAGCAGTGACAATGTCATTGCATATCAAGGGAAGGTGGTTAAATTCTCTCTTGTTGGAGGCCGTGATTACCTGGCACTTGTGGGGTAGAAATGTCGTTTGTCACTTCTCATTCCCAAAGTCTGAAGTAGTCCAGATCTTTCTGAATGCAAAGCACAGACTGCTTCAGTGTCTGCGATATCACAAATAGTATTGAACAATGTGAAATCATCAGCAAACATAACTCCTTCAGATCTTACAATGGGAGGAAACACCATTGGCACCATAGCTGAAGGTGGTTGGTCCTAGGACACTACCCTGATGAACACTGCAGCCAAGCCACAGGATTGAATAAAAATGGCTTCCAACAAGAACAACCATATTCATTTATGCTAGACATGACACAAAACATGGGACTAACATTTGCAATTTCCTAGTCATTGGGCAACAAGCCCATGGCTAAGGCAATTGCGGTCATTATTTTCATTGGACCAGGTGATTCCACTTTAAATACTGCCGAATCTTTGACTAACACTCCTTCATTTATTTTTATCTGAATTTCAAAACAGACAGAGGTGTTTATATGGCATTGCTGACTGTAAATAGGCTGCTGTGTTTCTCACATCACTTCAAACATAGTTCAGTGGTGGTAAATAATTTGAGAATATCCTGAGAGGTAAATAAATACAAACTTTCATGTCATGAATTTGAAATTGGGTAACTTTTCCAGGAAACTAAATGTATTTGAGTATCAAGAACAGCTACAGCACGCTTACCAGTTTACGGCACAGCGTTGAAGTTTTACTCTTGATTTTGTGCAAGAAAATACATCAGACAAAACCCACAGTTGAACTGAAACCAATTTTCCCCTTGCTCTTCTTCTTCCTCCTTCCCCTTAGGTCATTGCCTTATGCTGAGCAATTGTCCATAATTGCTCAATCGTGCATGATAAGCAGCTGCCCTTTCTTCTTATGCAAGTCCAGGCGACAAACATTGGCGGGTTACTCAAGCTTATTACAGTTCTATCTTTCCTCAACTGTGATGATACATCCTTAAACTGAAGGATTAACTCTGTTTCTCTCTCAAATTCCCAGATGCTGCCAGACATGCAGACTATCTCCAGCACTCTGCTTTATTTCAGACTTCCAGCGTCAGTGATATTTTGCTTTTGATGCAACCATGGAATTAGCTGAAAGGGTATCTAGCGTATCTTCAGCTCATGTTCAAGTAAATGAGGTTTTCCTCAAAGTTTCACTGAGCAGTGTGCAGAAGAAGGAATAGCTTTCTATTACCAGTGAATTACTGACCCAGTGGCGACCTGACTCAGATTGA
This sequence comes from Chiloscyllium punctatum, assembly GCF_047496795.1. Classification (NCBI taxonomy): domain Eukaryota; kingdom Metazoa; phylum Chordata; class Chondrichthyes; order Orectolobiformes; family Hemiscylliidae; genus Chiloscyllium; species Chiloscyllium punctatum. Next base: position 66,672,295 of record NC_092763.1, read on the forward strand.
CTATCTCAGTACAGTGTGGCGATTGAATCCTGGAAGTTTCTTAGATGAACAACGCTTCATCTCAGAATTGGGTACTTCATAGAAAGGCAGAGGTCCAATGGAAATAGAAAGTGAAGTCACAAGGAGACAAAATTGTTGTCAAAAAGTAGAGCTCCAATGAGACTTTTAAAAGCCAGGGAAGAAGGCAGGAAAAGATGCCGAGAGGATTAGTGTGGGTGAAGAGGACAGTGCCTGATATAACATCGAATGCAAATTAAGCCATGTTTGTTGGAATAGAGCATGGGCAACTTGGAAAGCCTGAGTGCAGGATGTTAAGCAAGACTTTGGACAGATTTAAAAGGGAGGATAAGGATCTAATTCTCAAGGGCCCTGGGAAAAATACGTTTTTGCAAGTTGCAGGCAATGAGGATATAGGAGTGAATACAGTTGAGAAGATGGACAACAGTTAGTTTTAGATTATGAAAACACAATGTGAGGAGATTATAGAAGTCATCCAGTTAAAAGCTCTGTATTAGGATTTTGGTGGCAAGAAAGGATGAGGGCATGGTTGAAGATAGGTAACGATGCAGAAATAAAGGAATGGAGGACTATTAGAGAGGATGAAACAGAGCTTAGAACAGAGGAGCATCAGCAAGATGCTGCAGCTCTGTGCTTCATAGCAGCTGCAAAGATTCGTGGAGTCAAAGCCAAAGGAAATATGATACCTAAGGAAGCAATAAAGAAGGGTTGGAATTTACCACGCATTTTGGCTTAATAATGTGTCAATGTTGAAGGCAGTTGCAGCATTCCTGGGTTATCCGAGGATAGACATGAGGCAGAATTGTATACCATGTCCATAATGTCACCTCTTGTGTAGTAGCCAATAAATCATTCTTCTTCAACATTTATGTTAGCTCATAACAGTGCTGCCAAAAGATAATAAATAACAAAGAGGAGTAGGGTCGTGGATGGAACACAGAAAGGCAACAAAAGCTGACTTTATAGCTGGAAGGAGAAAGACCAATGAAAGAGTTCACTTGTCTACATCATGACAGATTAAAGTGACATTATGAAAAGAGCAGCGTTGGAGTAGGGGTTGTGGACAGCAGATGTTCATTGGGCATGTAATAGAGACTTTTTAAATGTTCAGTTAAATATGCATATAATGAAAGCCTTAGAGGGTTTTTATTAGCTGTTTGCAGAAGCATTGTGTGCCTTTCTTTTCTGTACTTTGCAAAGCTTCCCAAATTGCAGTATTTAGTTTTTCAGTCACCTGTGCAACTTAAATTTGTGCCCCCAGTGTGTTCGTTAAAAGACAGTCATGCAAACCAAAATAAAGCACCAGTACCCTGCCTTGGTAGGCTGAGAGTGCAGCCAAAGGTATTTATACAGTATCACAGTAAATGGCTGGGTGAAAGTTTTCTCCTGCTGCATTTACTTACTTGTATCATTGGGGATCAGACAGGAAGTCAACTGTTGTTTTAAAAATTCATTCACAGGATCTGGGTGTCACTAGCCAGGCCATTATTGCCCTGCAATGACCTGCCTTCTTGAACAGCTGAGTTCTGTTAGTGAAAGAGTTACAGGATTTTAACCCAGTGACAGTGAAGGAATGGCAGTACAGTTCTAAGTCAGGATGGTGTGGGGCTTGAATGGAAACTTATAGGGGGCTGCTGTTCACATATATCCGATATACTTGTTCTTCTTAGTGTACCGTGTGAATCACTGTGTTGTCTCATGCTAGCCTTACATGTGATGGATCTTCCTCCCTCAACATAATCTGTCTCTGTCATATATCGTGCTCATTAAGGCAATAGACATCAATGCTCAGAATTTTTTTATATTCTAAATTGTTCAGCTTCAGCACTGCAGAGTTTCAGATTGATGGTTGGATTTTTGCAAAGTTGAAAACTTTTGCTATAACTTCTGTGTCTTATGATCTTATACTCCAGCCAGTGTTCCAAATAAACCTGTTGGACTATAAACTGGTGTTGTATGATTTTTAACTTTGAAAACTCCACAAACTTCCAAAAAATGGTGTGTGGGACTCAGATGCGCAACACTGAAAACAAGAGTGAGACCATTTGGCTCCTCTAGTCTGTTCTCCCATTAAAGAACACCATCATTGATTTGAATGTTGCCTCAACTCTATTTTCCTCTCCATTTCACATAACCTTGGACTGCCTTGTTGATCAGAAATCCTGACAGTACTGTATATGTATCTACATGGCATGGAATCTAAGAGTTCAAGAAGGCAGCTCACTATCAAAATCTCAAGCCCATTGAGGAACAGGAAATAGATGCTGGCCTTGTCTTATAAAGGAATAATAAATACTTAGCTTAGACTTGAATATATTCAATGACCCAACCTCCGCTGTTCTCTCGTGAAGAGAATTCCTCAGACTAATGAACCTCAGGGAATAAAAAAACTTCTTATAGCTTAAATGGGATGCTCTTAATCTTTTAAGCCACATTCTCTAGTTCTAGACTCCCCAGGAACAGGAAACATTGTCTCAGTATCTTCACTGTCAAGTCCCGCTCTGGATCTTAAATTCTTCAATAAGATCACCTCCCATTCTTCTAAACTTCAATGAGGTATAGACCCAACTCACCCAATCTTTTTTTTAAAGAAGTCCTTCATTGCAAAAATCAGAATGAGCTCTGAAATGCGTGAATGCATTCAAGGAGTTAATTATTCTCTCAGAGGTCTCCTGATGAAGGGCTTTTGCCCGAAAAGTTGATTTTCCTGTTCCTTGGATGCTGCCTGACCTGCTATACTTTTCCAGCACCACTCTCATCTGGACTCTAATCTCCAGCATCTGCAGTACCCACTTCCACCTCGATGGTCTACTTCTGCTCCGTTCTCCTCTGGTCTTAAACAAGAAGACCACAACTGTACATAGCAGTTCAAAATGCAATCTAACAAAGGCTTTACATAGTTATACCAATACTTTCTTATTTTACACTCTATTCCCTTATGAGATTTACCAACGCTCTATTTATTTTCCTAGTCACTTGCTGCACCTGCATGACAAACTTCTCATGATTCATCCACTGGATACCCTGTTCTGCTATCTCTCTGCATTCAGATAACCTCCTGCTTTTCTATTCACCTTGTGTAAGCGGTCAACTTCCCACACTGTATACCATCAACCATTCCTGTGTTCACTTGCATAAACTGTTTAAATCTAGGTGTGGATGTATTAACAACACTTGAGAACTAACTTTCTCCACTAGCTTGGTGTCATTAACAAATCTAGCAAGTATACATTCAGTTCCTTCACCCCCATCATTGGTAAAGGCTGATGTAGACTGTAAATAGTTAAGGGTCCAACACAGATCCTCATGTGAGTCAATTCATAACAACTCACCAATCCCAATTTGCATTGATATTTCCCACAGGCCAGCTTTGCCAGTGATGGACTTCACACAGGAGGATATCCCAAATTCAGCACTCGAATACAGACTGGATAAAGTGGGACTGTCTGGATACTGTACTAAGAGTTCTAAACTACAGTGTGGGAGTGACAAGCCTATGTAATAAGCAAGTGAGACTAATCTGAATGAAGGATGTTTAGCTTCAGGTTTAATTTTTACTTCTATATTGTATGTGCCAAGATGCTAATTGTATGTGGCTTTCAGTTTCATGTTAAATCTGTTCTTTGCATTTGCTGCTCTTAAGAAGTTGGTCTGCTGCCTTTTTGATTGCCTCAATCCACGTAGTGTGGCTCTGGCCAAGTGCTGTTTGGAAGGAAGCTCCACAAATTTAACCCAGCAATTGTAAAGGAACAGTAATAGTTCCAAGACAGGGCTGTGTTCAGTTTAGAGAGGAACCTACAGGTGGCAGCGTTCATCAGCTTCCGATACCTTTATCCTTGCAGATCTTGGAGGGTGAAGCCTGGGAGACGATGTGGATTGAACTGAAGTGGGTCACTGCAGTGTATCATGCAGACTGCTGCCAAGGGCAGGAAATGACATTAAATTATATTTACAAAGGTGGACTTACAAAGGTGAGTCATATGGACTGCTTTGTCCAGAATGATATCAAGGTTTTGGAGAGCCTTTGGAGCTTTACCTATCCACTCAAATGGGAAGTATTCCATCACACTCCTTACTGAAACCATGTAGATAGTGAACACATTTTGGTGAGTCAGATGGTGAGTTACTTACCACAAAATTCCCTGCCTTGGACTTGTTGTGGTAGCTACGTATTGGTACGGCTGGGTCATTTCAGTTTAATGTTAATGGAAACTCATGATGCTGATAATGAAGGTTACAGAGATGGTAATGACATTGAACATTGATAAGCGATGGTTAGATTCGTTCTTTCGTTAGCAGTGGTCACTGCCTGGTACAAATGTTACTTGCCATGTATCAGCCAGGCCTGATAGTTGTGGAATGGAGGGGGTTTGTAAGCAGTGATCACCAGTTATGATGATTGAAATGTCAGGTAGGGTCAACTATTTAGCCTGTGGATTCCTTAGGGGTGGGGCAGCTGACTCAAAGTAGGCTTTTGAAAATCCAAGGCGTCACCATAACACTTGGTGTTGCATAAGATTAGGCTCAAGCAACTGGAGATAACACATTAACATGGAATCAGGATTGATAAGTACAAAAACAGGTTTCTCCAGAGTTGACAAGTTGAAATGAGTGGAACTCATTTGGCAGATCACAACAGAATCTTTGGCCTCAGGGTCCTTCATCCTAGGGGATGGCCTGCTATTGGCTGTCAAGTGTTTTGAGTGGAAGAAGCAGTGGACCTTCCCAAAAAGAGACAACAAGAGACCCCCACTGACTCTTAAATTGGTAGCCAATGGGGTGGCAATGGTCCAGTGGTATTATCACTAGGTGATTAATCAAGAGAGTCAGGTAATGTTCTGAGGACCCTGGCAGATAGCGGACTTTGAATTCAATATAATAAAAAGGGATTAAGAGTCAAGAAGACTATGAAACCATTACCAGAAAAACTCATTGGGTTCACTAATGCCCTTTTGGGAAGGAAACTGCTGTCCTCAATACGTCTGACCTACATGTGACTCCAGATTCACAGCAATATGATTGACACTCAATTGTCAATCTGTGAATGAATAGAAAAGAGCTGAGTCCCCTTTGTTACACCTAAAGATTGCGGCTGGTAACTCTCTACGGATATTACCAGTTGTAAGGATATTTTTAAACAATTTCTGGTTGTAATTTAGATGACTGGCAGCTGAAATGCAAAATGCTGTTGATACATCTTGCTAAATGTTTCACTTGTTCCAATTTCTTAGATTTAAATAAATCTGATATTCCCAGAACAGATTACCCAGAACAAGGACAATATGATGACATGCGATTTATGACCTGTCCAAAGGAGCAGTTCACATTGACTTGCTCATACCATAATAGAAGGTAACTTTTAGTCATCTGGCATGGTCTTCCAAACAGAGCATGCATTGAGAGAGCAGCCTGGTGACAGATGTGTACATTCCTCACTATCAATACAGACAAAATGCATGGAATGAAAGCCCAAATTACAACTGTATGTTGCAATTTCTGCATATGTAGTTGTGTAAAATATGTATATTAAATGATGATAGTAAAGGAACTTTTTTTTGGTTTTGAGAGGCAGAGCCTCTGATTTAACTATTTAAGTCCCTTGAGACAGTTTTTGTGCATGGCATGTCCACTTGTATAAGATTTTAATCCATGTTTTCTGAACTTCAAAGATCATCAGAGGTTTCAGTTTGAAGAAAACAGCATCACTACACTGTTGGATCACAATTTATTTATGGATGATCAGCTCCTTGTTTTCTTTTATTTTAGAAACACCTTTTTCATTGGAAAATGGGTACTTGGTTAACAACATACTTAATGTAATAATAGATCAGAACACCAAAAGACTATAAGGAATAGGAACAGAATGAGGCTATTTGGCCCACTGAGTGTGCTGTGCCATTCAATCATGGCCCATTCTCCTGCATGCAACCCCATAACCTTTACTAATCAATAACCTATCTCTGTCTTAAATACGCTGAATGACTTGGCCTCCACAGCCTTCTGTGGCACTGAATCCCACAGATTCACAACCTACTGGCTGAAGAAAATTCCCCCTCATCTCAGTTCTAAAGGGTTGATGCTTCACTCTGAGGCTGTGCCCTTGGGTCCTAGTCTCTTCTAATAATGGAAATATCTTCTCCACATCCATTCTATCCAGGCCTCTCAGTATTCTGTAAGTTTCAATGAGATCCCTCCTCATCCTTCTGAACTCCGTCAAATGCAGACTCAAGAGTCCTCAACCAATGCTCGCATGGCAAGCCCTTCAACTGTGGGATCATTCTTGTCAATGGCTTCTGGACCCCCTCCAACACAAACACATCCTCCATTAGAAAAGGGGCCCAAAACTACTCTCAGTATTCTAAATATAGACTGACCAGAGCCTTATAGAGCCTCATCACTGCTCTTGTATTCTAACTATCTTGCAATGAAAGCTCCCATTGCATTTGCTTTCCCAAATGCCAATCAAACCTGCATGTTAACAGCATTCTGAACTAGGACTCCTCAATCCCTTTGTGTTTCAGATTCCCAAAGCCTCTCTCCATTTGGAAAATAGTCCGTATCTCTATTCCTCCTCACAAAATGCATAACCTCAAACCTTCCCACATTGTATTCCATCTGCCACTTCTTTGCTCAGTCTCTTAGCCTGTCCAAGTCCTTCTGCAGCCTCCCCACCTCCTCAACACTACTAGTCCCTCCAGATACCTTTGTGTCATCTGCAAACTTAGCAAAAATGCCCTCAGTTCCTTTGTCCAGATTATTAAGGTACAATGTGAATAGTTGTGGTTGTAACAATACGTCTGTGGAACTCTACTAGTCAATGGCTGCCATCTAAATATTCATTTACAGGATGTGGGTGTCACTGGCTGGGCAGCATTTGTTGCCTGTCCCCAGTTAGCCTTAGAAGTTGATGGTGAGCTGCCTTCTTGAACTGCTGCAGTACACCTGCTGTGAGTTGATCCACAATGCCATTAGGGAGGAAATTCCAGGACTTTGATCCAGCGACAGTGAAGGAACAGTGATATATTTCCAAGTCAAGATGGTGAGTGGCTTGGAGGGAACTTGCAGGGGGTGGTCTTCCCATGTATGATAAAGATCCCTTTATCCCCACTGTCTGCCTTCTGCCAGTCAGCCAATCCTCTATCCATGTCAGTGCCATGTCCCTAACACTGAGGGCTCATCTTATTTAGCAGCCTCCTGAGCAGTACCTTGTCAAAGGCCTTCTGGAAATCCAAATAGATCACATTCACTGGCTCTCCTTTGTCTAACCTGCTCATTACTTCCTCAAAGAATTCTTCCAGATTTGTCAAGCCTCACTCCGCTTCCCTACACCCCCCACCCGCACCCCACCCCCCCACAACTGCTTGACAAAGTCACATTGATAAAGTCACACTGAGTCAGCTCTATTTACCATGGACTTCCATGTACATCACAATCTCATCCTTAATAATGGACTGTAAGATCTTACTAATGACTGGGTCAGGCTAACCTGTTTATAGTTTCCTATCTTCTCCTTCACTCCCTGTCTTCGAATTCAGCATTTTCCAATTCTCTGATTCCAGTGATTCCTGAAAGATCACCACTAATGCCTCTACAAATTCTTCAGTGATCTCCTACAGAGTCTTGTTGTGTAGTCCACCTGGTCTGGGTAAATAAAATATTAGCCCCTAGCTGCTCATATTCCCTCAACAGAAGCTCTTTCTTCTTTCTGCCTGTATTATTGGTATCTATGTGGACAATGAAGATGGGATCTTTCCCTTCTCACCCCAATGTCCCCCTGCAGCCCAGATGAGATATTCTGAACCTGGGCACCAGGTAGGCAATGCAGTCTTCACGACTCTCAATCCTGGCCACAGAGAACAGTGTTTATTCCCGTGTCTATATTTCCCCAATCACAAGTACATTTCTCAAACATAAATTAAGGCTCCAAATTACAATAATTCTCTTAGAATTAAGTAATTCATTTTGTTATTCATTCTACTATTCATGGACTGTGACAGCTTCACAGCTGTTTCTTATTTTCTATGTCAGAGCACTTTGTTAAAGCTACGTATTAAGACTCTGATTATTGGATTATATTGAGAAATGAACATGAAGAACAGTTGCACAGTACAGCAGGCCAGGAAAAGCAAATAAGGAAGATGTTTCTCATTACTTAGACAAAGACAAGTCACTGGGGACCTGTGATCCTGTGAAGATTCCAGTCATGTGTTCATCGTTATAGTGAGTTTGTACAAATAAGGTTAATATTGTGGTACTTATATATAGCATTCCCTTTCATGAGGTAAAAAGAGCCAAAATTCTACCATTCTACCCAGATGTCAGATGAAAATGCACAATTTCATTGCAAAATCACTACCCATTCATTTTTTAATATATTCAGATAGAAAGCAATCAAACCAATCTGCATTGCAGAAATATCAGTTTAGGCTTTCATTATCCAGAATCTTTTAATTTCCATGGGGAAGCATTCACCCAGAGGTTATGGCACTACACAACAATCAACAGATAGGAGTGTTCCCTCACAGTCGGAGGGCACTTCAGGAGTCCAGGACATTTGACCTCAGACTTTCAGGTAACCATCCTCCAAGGTGGACTTCGGGACAGGCAGCAGTGAAAAGTGGCCGAGCAGACGCTAATAGCTAAGTTTGGTAACCATAGGGGAAATTACGGCTGACCACCATTGCGACACACACACACACACACACACACACACACACACACACACACACACACACACACACACACACACACACACACACACACACACACACACACCCTACCCCAGACACACACACTCCAACATGAACCCTCTCACAGACTTAGACCCCTTTACACTCACACACACACACATAAACTTTCTCTCACAGACACTCACAACCCCCCACCTCAGACACACACACAAAAACAAACCCACATGCACATATACATATACGTTTGTGGGGTGAATTTGTACTTGCAGAGTTACATTGTACTTTGCTCAAAAACTGCATGAATCCATTTAAGACTCTGTTAACTCATTTTTTAGATTAGAATCTGTCTAAACATTATGGCACAGACAACAGCACACAGGGGGCTAACACCTTCAAAATATTATCTGGACTGACCACCAATTGTTAAAGGTAATCTTAGAATGCAACTCTTTAAAAAGGTTTTGAGATTTACCTAGGAAAGAAGTGAAACTGACATGGTCATTGTAACAGATGAGAGACGTAACAAACAATCAAGGTAGTTTTCAATGTATAATTTCAGTTACATCACACTGTAAACTTTTGCTATAAATTCTGTGCCTTACAATTGTATCCTCCACAACCACCTGATGAAGGAGCAGCGATCCGAATGCTTGTGCTTCCAATTAAACGTCTTGGACTATAACCTGGTGTTGTGTGATTTCTAAATTTGTACATCCCAGTCCAACACCGGCATCTCCAAATCTTTTATTTTAAAATTATCTACTGAATCGCTGACAAACTGTGTTTTTATATTTCTGGCTAACGTGCTCTCAAGATGTAATTTTTCCTGAGAGAGACAGAGAGCGAGGGAGAGAGAGAGAAGTGATAGAGTCCTGGGAGTGTTGTTGAACAGAGGAATCTGTGGGTGCAGGTTCACAGTTCCTTGAAAGTGGAGTCTCAGGCAGCTAGGGTAGTGAAGTTTGGCGCAAGGATTTAAAAGTGACCTATGGGACAACTTCTTCCCCACAGAGGGTGGTGCATGTATGGAATGAGCTGCCAGAGGAAGTGGTAGAGGTGAGTACAATTAGATCATTTAAAAGACATTTGGACAGGTACATGGATAGGGAAGGCTGAGACAGATATGGACTAAATATAAACAAATGGGACTATAGTTAAGTTTGGGAAATCTGGCCAGCATGGATGAATTTGACTAAAGGGTCTGTTTCTGTGTTGTATGACTCAATGACATTCATTGTTTTGGCCTCAACTGCTTTCTGTGATACAAAATTCCACAGGTTCACTACCTTCTGGATAGAGACATTTCTCCGTATTTCAGTCTTAAATGGCCTATGCTCTATCCTTTGACTGCGACCCTGGTTCTGGGTTCCCTGGTTATTAGGAGCATCCTTTCTGCATTTACTCTCTTTAGTCCTGTTAGACTTATATCGATTTCTATGAGATCCCCTTTTGTTCTTCCTCAAATAGACATGGGTCTAACTGATCCAGTTTCTGTTCATACAGCAGTCTTGCCATCTTGGGAATAAGTCTGGTAAACCTACATTGTACTCCCTCTACAGTCAGAACATCCTCCCTCAAATATGGAGACCAAAACTGCGCACAATACTCCAGGTATGGTCTCACTAAGTCCCCATGCAATTGCAGCCAGACATCCCTGTTCCTGTACTCAAAATCTCTCACCATGAAGGTCAGGATACCATTTGCCTTCTTCACCTGCATGCTGACTTTCAGTGACTGGTCTACAATGTGACTGGTCTACAATGGTTCTCAAAACCATTACACCATCCCCTTTCCAAATCTTGATAGATTTGGAAATCAGTCTGCCTTTCTAATTTTGCTATCAAAGTAGACAACTTCACATTTATCCACATTATGCTTCACCTGCCATTCATTTGCCAACTCACTTAACTTGTCCAAATTAAACTAAAGCTTCATGCACCCTCCAGCTTTCTGTTGTCTGTAAGTTTGGAGATATTGCATTTTGTTCCCCCATGTAAATCATGCATACATACTGTGAATAACTGGGGTACCAGCACTGTTCCCTGAGCTAACCCAGTACTCACTCGCTGGCAATTGGAGAATGTCCAGTTTATTCTTGTCAGCTGACCAGCTTTCATGTCAGTACACTTCAACCAATCCAAGCACTTTAATTTTACATGCTAATTTCATATGAGAAGCCTTACCAAAAGTCTTCTGAAAGTTGACTGGCCTAACCCTTCTGTACTTGTACCAGTGGCACAAGTACATCTCTATTTGTACTTTGCTATTCCCAAAGGTTCATTGAGCTATTTGCTGCAAGGGCAGGACATTGATCCGGAAAGTAGAGGTGAGCATAACAACACCTAAAATCCATCACTTAGAAAAACAGCACAATGCGGGAGCAAAAGACAAGTTGTGAACATTCGGCGGGGTGTGTCACACCTCACCAAAGATCCCTCACCAAAGATTTCTTGCAGTTTATTCAAAATAGATTCAACTGTGTCTACAGCTGGACAGAGGCAGGATGAGGTGGAACAGAAGAGCATAAAATTTCACTGAATTAAACTTTCAGACATTCCTACCAGAAAAGTGAAGGAATGAAAGAATGTTGGATGACCAAGAGAGGAGACTTAATTGAAATGCTCTGCAAACCATGTGGAAAGTAAGAATTAGAAGTGGCAGATCTTTTCATTCCAAAAGATCAACTACAAAAGTATCCACTGACCCAAGAACAGTTCAACTTCTAAGTTTAAGATCATGCTTTCTGTTTTGAAATTTCCTCATTATAGGTAATTGTCAATTTGACTGGATCCATGAATCATTTTGTAGAGACTTTGATTCAAATAAACAAAATGTTAAAATGAATGACACACTGAAAGAATTGAAGAGGCTGATTTCCTACCACCATGTCGCCCTTTATTTGCTTACGTACAGTACACCGGTTATGGCCAGCTAAGTCAGAGTCAGTCCCTGAACTGAAGAAATTCTAATCTGGATTTTTTTCTGTTTGTTTTTAATGTATGTTTTTTTCTCCTATTTTTCCCCATTCCTCAACTGAGGAAATTCTAATCTCTTACCACCCCATCCCCGGGGTAGACTGTAATCTCCTGGTTATAATGGTGGTCAGTCAGGGCTTTCCTGATTGGCCCAGGTTAAAAACCACAAGCAATGACCTCATAATCAGTGAGGTCAACCAGGTTCCAATCACTGCACAGGGGCCTGTGACAGGGGCACAACTGACACAAAAGTGGTGACTGAAAACAAAAAATGCCAGGCATCATAATGGGTCAGCCAGCATCCATGGAGAGAAAGCAAGCTAATGTTTCGAGTCTGTATGACTCTTCATCACAGCTGAAATGAAGTGTGGAGGGGATAATATTTATTCAATAGTTGGAATGGGGTGGTGGGGTGGGGGGGAATTGGTTGGAGTGCTGGGTGAGAAAGGATGTTGACAGTTCGGATTAAGTGATCAGAACATGAGAACGGTAAAACTATGAGGTAAAAACAATGACTGCAGATGCTGGAAACCAGATTCTGGATTAGTGGTGCTGGAAGAGCACAGCAGTTCAGGCAGAATCCAAGTAGCTTCGAAGCTACTTGGATGCTGCCTGAACTGCTGTGCTCTTCCAACGGTAAAACTATGGTGTGTCCAACTACCAGACTGGAAAGAGCAGACAGTCTCACCTTGATGGGGGAGACAGGGTGACAGAGAATGTAACAAGCAAAGCTAAAAGGAGTTGCATTCAATATTGTAAGCTGCCTAGTTTGAAGATCAGACATTGCTCCTCCAGTTTGCGCTATGGTTCACTGGAGCATCACAGCACGCTGAGGACAGACAAGTGGGCTTGCGAGTAAGACCGATGTGTTAAGATGACTGGCTATGGGAAGGTCAAGGTCATGCTTGCTCATGAAGTCATCTAGACTCGAAATGTTAGCTTGCTTTCGCTCCATGCCTGAGCTGCTGTGGTCTCCAGCAGTTTTTGTTTTCAGTGCAGATTCCAGCATCTGCAATAATCTGCTCGTACCTGGCACAAAATGGTGGCTTCTTACAAAATACTTTAGCCTGAGGAGCCGTGACTCCCAACAAATTTGCAAATAACCCCAATGAATGGAAACAAAAGATTACTCGATAAATGTCCCCACCATCATAAACAACCTGCTCCATCATGGAAGGAATTCGCACTTTCTGTCCAATCTTTTAGTTATTCAATAACAAATTTAAATTTGCAAACTGCCATGCTTAATCTTATGATTGGATTAAACTGATTATTTTAAAATAAAGAACAAAATGTTTTTTTTAAATGCTTTCGATTAAAGCCACATGCTCTGTTCAATTTTCACGCAAAGGAAAGTAATTCAATACATGTTTGGAAACTTTAGTCAATTCTCTAATTCAAAACACTGCTCCTGACACAAATATAACACCAGAGTATGAGACTCTGGCAAGGGCAGAAGGACTTCTTAGTGAATAAATATGATTCAAAAGAAGAATTCATTATCATAGTAGTTCAACCATAGCACTCAGTATTTTCTATGGGCTCTGAGCCATGATCCATTGAAGTCACCCTCTGGATAATCTCAGACAGCAATTCACAGCCTACCTCTCATTCTCCTACATCGCTTCAGAGTTGCTGCTTCATGTGTTCTTACTCATCACCTATGAATCTGTAGATTATCAACAGAGATTAGGGCTGTCAATTCTCTGGGAGTCTTCAGAATTTAAAGATTAGTCTCTCAGATGCGGCTGTAAGCAACTCAAAGTAAAGAATTCATGAGGGAATTTAAGAAAAGTCTGAGATGTTTCTCACTGGAGCGTGGGAGGTTGAGGGTTTACCTTATTGAGATTTATAAAATCGCAAGGGACATAGATAAGGTGAATGACAAGGGCCATTTTCCTAACATGGGGAGTTCAAAACAAGGGGACATATTTTTAAGGTGAGAGGAGAAAGATTTAAAAAGGACTCGAGGGGCAACCTTTTCACAGAGAGAGTGGTTCGTGTGTGGAATGAACTGCAGAGAACATGGTGGATGCAGATACAGCTCCAACATTTAAAAGACATTTGGATAAGTATATGAATAGGAAAGGTAGGAATTGGAGAGAAAAGTATGAAGGGATATGGGCCAAATGCAGGCAGGTGGGACTAGTTTAGTCTGAGAACATGGCCGGCATGGACTGGTTGGACCGAAGAGTCAGTTTCCTTGCTGTATGACTCGAAAAGTCCACACTTTTCATTTCTTGAGCACTCTTCTTTTGGTCGATGTAAAAATATTGGGGAAATAAGTTGGTTTAATTGAGCAAGAGTTGGAAGAAGGAAATGGTTAGCAAAAAGACCAATCAAAGACAGCAACCCTAACCAACAGAATTAAGTGACTCTCAAGAAGGAACTGTCTCTCAAATAGGTTAGTGAGTAATCCAGACCACCCAAAATGTCACAACTAAAGCAGTTTCCTGTCAGTTTACAGCTCATTGTACAAGTTGACCCCTGACTTCCTTTCTCTCCTCAGTCTAACTAACTATGAATCATTCGGAAGCCAATAAAATTAAACTGAGTTTGTAGCATTTTCCTCCCCAGTCTCACAAAAGATGAGATATGAGAAAGATATCCACCCCCAACCCAACTGCACAGCAATCTTCCGCTGTTTTTTGCCAAAGCTATGTAAAACGATAAACACACAATCCTTGGAGCAAATAAGGCTGATGAGAATGTTGATTCTGATGGATAAGGTAGCCAAAGATCAGCTGTCCCCATTAGTTGATGATACAAGATCCAGGTTTTTTGGTTTCAGGCAGGATGTGTAGGTAACATGAGGAAGATATTTTTATTTAAAACATAATTCAACTTCTCTGCCTACAAGGGTCCTGGAACAGACAAATTTATTAACAGCATTAAAAGGAAACTTAATAGGTATTTGGAAGAAATAACAAGGACAGATACATTGGGATAAAATAAAGGAATGTGACCATTTTGAGTTTTATTTTTCACAAGGAGCCAATAAGGCACTAGTTAGCCGAAAGGTTTTTGTCCTGCGCTGTAAGGACTCTGTGACTCTAGATTCCTGATTTGGAGATGCCGGTGTCGGACTGGGGTGTACAAAGTTAAAAATCACACAACATCAGGTTATAGTCCAACAGGTTTAATTGGAAGTACATTAGCTTTCGGAGCGCCGCTCTGAATCACAATCACCTGATAAAGGAGCGGCACTCCGAAAGCTAGCGTACTTCCAATTAAACCTGTTGGGCTACAACCTGGTGTTGTGTGATTTTTAATTCTAGATTCCCTTCTTGTTCTGTACACCATACTGAACTAGTCAATTAACAATATCCTTGCCCAGCTCATTTCTTACTAGGAAACATGGAACGTCGCATTTTCATCAGTTCATCCCTCCTCATCCTCCTAAAACATGAGATTTGTACCAATCCACAATTAAGAAAATTGCGAGAAGTTCCATATCTATAATCAACCAGTGTCTGTAGAAATGTCATAGAATACCATTTTTCCAAATGTTTGTGCCAAATTATCAGAAGGCCTGATGAAGGTTTCTTGGTCACAACTTTCCAAATTCTTCCTTTTGGGTGGAGGGGGAATGATTACACACCTCGACTGCATCTTCTTATTTTTGCTTTCCTTTTCTGAAGATGCTGGTTCACACTCGAGTGCTGGATCATGGCTGTAGTAAGACTCCCAGTAGTTCACTCAAGTTGCCACTCATCAGAAGCAAACTATCACCTCTATGGTTCAATGACAGAGCCATGTGAAGGTTTTCTTGAATGAGTGGATATTTTGCACTGCTACCATACAAAATGTGTGCCCTTGATTTTTGGCGTACAGCTCAATACATGCTCGCCAATTGTTTTAACTAGAAAAGCTATTGAATAGCAATATCCCTGGACTCGGTATTTTTTTAAAAATGGCTAGAAAGCTTATATATTTTTCCTTTACTTTAGTTAGTGTACATGTGAGGATGGGTGGGATTGATTATTCGCCTTCAATCCATCCAATAAACCTGATGACAGCTGGAAAGAGCTGAAGAGTCTCTTGGCTAACTAGCACCTGCAGAAGGCAAAGGCAAGAGCATTGCAATATTTTATCAAGCCTAATCTAATGGAGAAATCCAATGGAAGCCCATAGTTGCCAAGGTTCTATTTGCCAATGATACTTGAAGAGAAGGAGTGACTGCTGAGGGCATTCAGGCCAATTTTAGCTTCTACTTCTGAGGTTGTTCTGCAACTAGATTGCTACACATAGAAATTCAACCCAGGCTCCCTCAGTCCACATGTCTGAAGTCATAAAATCATAGAGTTATACAGCATGGAATCAGACTCTTTGGTCCAACTCGCTTATGCTAACCAGATATCAGAGACAGTCCCATTCGCCAGCATTCTGTCCCATTTCCCTCTAAACCCTTCCTATTCATGTACCCATTTCAAATGTTGCAATTGTACCAGCCTCCACCACTTCCTCTAATAGTTTGCATCGCATGTGCACCACCCTTTGCGTGAAAAACTTATCTCTCAAAACCCATTTTAAATATTTCCCCTCTCACCTTAAATCTATGCCCTCATGTTTTGAGTTCCCCAAGCCTGGGAAAAATATCTTGATGCTTCACCTTTATCTCTCCCACCCCGTCCCCGTCCCCCCCGCCCCCGATTTTATACACCTCCATCGGATCTTATTGACCATAAGTGCTTTTTCCTTTCCTTTCAGAGTGAATCTCTACAGGTATTAAGTTGTTTTTCCCTTTTACCCAATATGTGTGTTTTAAATTAGTTATAAGGATAACATTTACGTTTTCATGTTTAAACTAAGAATAATATTCAAAACATTAAAAAAGGAGAATCATTTTAATTACCAGCAAATATCTTTTTCTGCTAAAAAGTCAAAATATTTAAGAGTATTTTAAATCTAAAGTCATACTTGTTAAAAAATGAATATACTTCAGCTACTGCATGTACATGTAGATACATGGAGAATCAAATTGTTGATTTTTAAGGTATGTAAAATAAATATAAATCCATCACTTCAGTCAGAGGCCTGTTTAAGAATTGGCAATCTTCCATCTCTTGGATATCTTTCCAAAAGCTTCAGGTAAAATGGTAAAGACTAGAGACAGAAAAAGCAATCCTCTTCGATGAGGGTAATGCAGAACAAGAGCACAATTGTAAAAAGCTGGAAATAAAATTGTTTAGAGTGAAATCAGGAGATACTTTTTATCCATACAAAGGTTAATGGAAACGTGTAACTTAACAGCCAAAACTACTCAGTAGGAATTTTCAAGATTGAAATTGGTACATTTTTGAGCAACAGTACCAAAGGATATGAGGAAATTAAACAAGCAAAGTGAATTTTGACTGAAAGACCAGCCACTACCATGGTGGAACACTCTTGGGGAATGAATAGCATTTGATGTTCTGAGATTAAATGGTGACATTTGGTGCTCAGGTTACCACACCGAGTGAGGCAATATTCCCATCTCTGTTGCATGGTTATAGAAACATTCTAAGCCTTCTGACACAAGGGTGATGTTGGAGTGTTGGTCTGCGAGTCATGGTTACTTGGCTGTATGGCTTTAAGGGACACGCCCATTGATGTATCACAGCATTGCCTCAGATCAGTTGAAGCTTGACAATCACAATGGGCTCCCTTTTGATGCCAGGTACTTCACTGAGGCCGAAACATTGAATGTTTTCAAGAAGGAGTGAGATGTCATTCTTAGTGCTAAACAGATCAAAGGATAAGGGGTGAAAGTGGGAAGGCACTGAGTTGGATGATTGTATTAAATGGCAGAGCTGGCCCACGGGCTGAATGACCTACACCTGCTCCTTCGTTTTGTGGTTTCTAAGTTTCCAACTCTTTGTCCAAGAGACCAACCTGGAATCCCCAAGGTGACCTGATTGGGTGAAGTTTGCAGGTTCCCTGATGCTAGGTTCCCCTGTTTGCTGCTGAGCAAATACCAGTGGTGACAGGATGATGCCTTTCAGGGGGACTTAATTTGAGGAACAACATGCCAGGATATGTCTTGTATCACTTGCAGGACAGATACAGCAGAGGTGGGGACGCAGTGACATATAGTTGAGAGGAAGTTGCCCTCAACTTTGAAGTCTCATGGATACAGGTTACACATGGCCAAGGAAACCGCTTGCTGATTACTAACGTACCAACCTCCGTCGGCTGATGAATCAGTACTCCTCTATATTGAGCAACACTTAGAGGAAGCACTGAAGATGGCAAGGCACAAAATGTACTCTTGGTGGAGGATTTCAATGCAGCACTACAGATGGGAGCTGGTTAGAGTGTAAAGGACATAAATGCTAGACTGGGTCAGTGGCAGGTGGTGAGGGAACCAACAAGAGGAAACAAAATACTTGACCTCATCCTCAGCAATTTGCTAGCTGCAGATGGATCTGTCCATGACAATATCAGATAAGAGTGAACCACTGCACAGTTCTTGTGGAGACAAAGTCCAAACCACTTCCCTATGTAAGCACAGCAGACATACCTGCTCCTGTGCCCCCTACTCACCAAGCATACAATCCAAGTAAAACAGCAAGTTAAATCTTTCCTTTCCATTGTATCGGCTCATGTTGGAGTCTCCTCAATGTTTGAGAGACTGTGCATTGGTTGGGTCACTGCACTGCAGAACATCTGCATTCACTGCAAAAGCATAACCCAGATTCAGTTTCCTTGTCACTTTCATTCTCCATTCAACTCCCTCTGCTGCCTGCATTGTTCTGAAGTACCTTGATGTCAGCAACAGTGAACCTTTCCACTCTATACTCTACAGCCTCCTGGACTCAGAGTTAAAAAATTACAGGCTGCAATGTCTCATCCTGGTTTTTCTTCTTGCTTGCTTTTGGACGGCAGCTGTTGGTAACGATTCTGCATTTTTCTTTTACATCTCTCAATACCATGTCCCTTGCACCCAACATCTTTGTGCCATTTAATCTATTGTGTCTTCCACAGACCTTCCCTTTGGTTCTTTTACTTCCTCTCTTCTATACTTGTTATACGAACTGTTGCATTGCTGAACTTTCCCAATCTTGATGAATGATCACAAACCCAAAGGTTTCTCTTTCCAAATAGACTGCCAAATATTTCCCAAGCTTTCTATTGCTTTTGAGTCAATAAATTCCAGGTGTGATAAGGAGTTGGCAGTTCTCAGTCAGGGCATTGACTGCAATGTTATAAGTAAAAACATATGAACATAAAGAAGGGGAAGATGGCCCCTTGAGGCTGCTCTGTCATTTAATAAGATTACGGCTGATCATCTATTTTAAATTCACCGCTCTGCCCTTTCCTCCATATCACCAGACTCCCTGACAGAACAAAAATCCATAGCTCTCAGTCTTGAATATGCAGAATTCAAAAGACTTACGAGCCTTGGAGTGAAGGCCCCTCATCATAGTCCTAAGTGACCAACCATATTACCTTGAGACAGCATTTCCATGTTCAAGATTCCCTAAATAGAGGAAGCAACAACTCAGTGTCTACCCTGTCAAGCCCCACTTGGCAAACTATTGACAGATGCTGGAAATCTGAAACAGAGAATGCTGGTGAAACTCAACAGGTTTGGCAGCATCTGTGGAGAGAGAAGGTGAGTTAACATTTTGAATCCAAAATGACTATTTTCGAACTGAAGGAGAGTCATACTATACTTGAAACAATAACTCTGTTTCTCTCTTCCCATTTGTCAGTCTTTAATCCCATCAATTTCTCAACACCATTTCCCTTCGGTTCCTCTTTCTCACTAGACCATGTGTTCCTCAATAGGTTTGGACATTATTTGTGATCCCCTTGTTGAAAATGAACCAAAGTATGAATTTAATTTGTCTGCCATTAATTTGTTCCCATTGTAATTTCTTCTGTTTTTGATAAAGGCACTAAATTTTTCTTCACTAATCCTTTTTTTTCCCACATAGGTACAGAAGCTTTTACACTGAGTTTGTATGTTCCCTGCAAGATTACTCTTGTACTATATTTTCAGCCCTTAATCAATCCCTTTGTCATCCTTTTGCTAAAACCTAAACTGTTCCCAATCATCCTGTTCCCAATCAGTTGGATAATTTGTGTGTCCCAACCTTAGAGTGAATACAATTCCTAATTGACCCTGTTAGCCATAACTGCCCATTTTAGACTTGGATCAGGCATTAATGAACAATTTTGCAATTCCTCTGCAAGCTCTTTAACCATTGCCACTGTCAACCCTTTAAGTAATGCTCCCCAATCTATCACAGCTAGCTCATGCCTCATATCATCGTAGTTTCCCCTATTTAGATTCAGCACTATGGAGTCAGAATCAACTATTCATTCTCTAACTTATTGAAGAATTCTGCAACATTATGGTCACTGTTTCCCAAGAGGCCTCACACAGTGAGAATGCAAATTATTTTTTTCTTATACAAAATATCCAATCCAGGATGACCTGTCCTTTACTTGGTTCCTTGACAGACTGACTCCGAAAACCATTCCATCCACACTCCAGGAATTCTTCCTTCCTGGATTATTACCGATTGAGAACATAAGAACACTTGATTTGCCCAAACGACTTGCAGATTAAAGTCACCCATACTACAGCTACATCTTTCTTGCTTGTGGTTCTAATTTCCTGATTAATGTCTTCCCAAATGTTACCACTCCAATTTGGTGTTAATAGACAATCTCATTATCATTTCATGCCCCTTGGCATTTCTAAGCTCTATCAATGCAGATTCCAGTTCACCAGAGCTAATATCCATCCTCATTGATGCTTTGATATCCTTTTTAACCCTAACTGCCTTCCCTCTTTGTCTGTCCATCTTAAAAACTGAATGCCTCAGGATTGGCAATCCTGAGATCACTACTTTTGAGGTCCTATTTTTTAACTGCTTCCTATCATATGCTTTCTGGACCTCATCCCTTTTCTTACCCATGTCATTAGTTCCAATATGTCTACCACCGCAGGAGAGATCTAGCCAGTCGGAGACATCTGTGGTTAATTAAACAAGTTCAAGATAATATCAAATTTAAAGAACCAGCATATAATTGTACAAAAATCGATGGTACTTCAGAGGAATGAACAGAGTATTATAGTGAAGAATGATGAAAAGATTAATAAGGACAGAGAAATTAGAGGACGAGAGAAAACAGATTAAAAGAATGTCCACGCTTATTGTAAAACTGAAACGTTAATAGATGAAGCTTTGATCCAAATGAAGTGAGCCTGTGGGGATTAACAATGGAAAATATGGAGATGGCAAATGAACCAAGGAGGTATAGGTCTTCATCAAGAATGATCGTAGTACCATCCCAGAAGCAGCTGCAAACCAGGAAATGGAAGAGAAAATCAAAAAAATTACAATCACTAGAAAAGTGTTACTGAGTAAATTATTGGAGCTGCAGCCCAGATTGACTTCAGCCTAAGGTCTTAAAGGGAGTACTGGATTAGTGGTGCTGGAAGAGCACAGCAGTTCAGGCAGCATCCAACGAGCAGTGAAATCAATGTTTCGGGCAAAAGCCCTTCATCAGGAATAAAGGCAGATAGCCTGAAGCATGGAGAGATAAGCTAGAGGAGGGTGGGGGTGGGGAGAGAGTAGCATAGAGTACAATGGGTGAGTGGGGGAGGAGATGAAGGTGATAGGTCAAGGAGGAGAGGGTGGAGTGGATAGGTGGAAAAGAAGATAGGCAGGTCGGACAAGTCAAGGAGACAGTAACTGAGCTGGAAGTTTGAAACTAGGATGAGGTGGGGGAAGGGGAAATGAGGAAGCTGTTGAAGTCCACATTGATGCCCTGGGGTTGAAGTGGAAGATGAGGCGTTCTTCCTCCAGGCATCTGGTGGTGAGGGAGCGGCGGTGAAGGAGGCCCAGGACCTCCATCTCCTCGGCAGAGTGGGAGGGGGAGTTGAAATGTTGGGCCACGGGGCGGTTTGGTTGATTGGTGCGGGTGTCTCGGAGATGTTCCCTAAAGTGCTCTGCTAGGAGGCGCCCAGTCTCCCCCAATGTAGAGGAGACCACATCGGGAGCAACGGATACAATAAATGATATTGGTGGATGTGCAGGTGAAACTTTGATGGATGTGCAAGGCTCCTTTCGGGCCTTGGATAGAGGTGAGGGAGGAGGTGTGGGCACAGGTTTTACAGTTCCTGCGGTGGCAGGGGAAAGTGCCGGAATGGGAGGGTGTGTCGTAGGGGGGTGTGGACCTGACCAGGTAGTCACGGAGGGAATGGTCTTTGCGGAAGGTGGAAAGGGATGGGGAGGGAAATATATCCCTGGTGGTGGGGTCTTTTTGGAGGTGGCGGAAATGTCGGTGGATGATTTGGTTGATGCGAAGGTTTGTAGGGTGGAAGGTGAGCACCAGGGGCGTTCTGTCCTTGTTACGGTTGGAGGGGTGGGGTCTGAGGGCAGAGGTGCGGGATGTGGACGAGATGCGTTGGAGGGCATCTTTAACCACGTGGGAAGGGAAATTGCGGTCTCTAAAGAAGGAGGCCATCTGGTGTGTCCTATGGTGGAACTGGTACTCCTGGGAGCAGATACGGCGGAGGAGGAGAAATTGGGAATACGGGATTGCATTTTTGCAAGAGATAGGGTGGGAAGAGGTGTAATCCAGGTAGCTATGGGAGTCAGTGGGTTTGTAAAAAATGTCAGTGTCAAGTCGGTCGTCACTAATGGAGATGGAGAGGTCCAGGAAGGGGAGCGAGGTGTCAGAGATAGTCCAGGTAAATTTAAGGTCAGGGTGGAATGTGTTGGTGAAGTTGATGAATTGCTCAACCTCCTCGCGGGAGCACGAGGTGACGCCAATGCAGTCATCAATGTAGCGGAGGAAGAGGTGGGGAGTGGTGCCGGTGTAATTATGGAAGATCAACTGCTCTACATAGCCAACAAAGAGACAGGCATAGCTGGGGCCCATACGTGTGCCCATGGCTACGCCTTTGGTCTGGAGGAAGTGGGAGGATTCAAAGGAGAAATTGTTAAGGGTGAGGACCAGTTCGGCCAAACGAATGAGAGTATCAGTGGAAGGGTACTGTTGGGGACGTCTAGAGAGGAAAAAATGGAGGGCTTGGAGGCCCTGGTCATGGCGAATGGAGGTGTAGAGGGATTGGATATCCTTGGTAAAGATGAGGCGTTGGGGGCCGGGAAAACGGAAGTCTTGGAGGAGGTGGAGGGCGTGGGTGGTGTCTCGAACATATGTGGGGAGTTCCTGGACTAGGGGGGATAGGACAGTGTCAAGGTAGGTAGAGATGAGTTCAGTGGGGCAGGAGCATGCTGAGACAATGGGTCAGCCAGGGTGGTCAGGCTTGTGGATCTTGGGAAGGAGGTAGAACCGGGCAGTGCGGGGTTCCCGGACTATGAGGTTGGAAGCTGTGGGTGGGAGATCTCCTGAGGTGATGAGGTTCTGTATGGTCTGGGAGATGATGGTTTGGTGATGGGGGGGTGGGGTCATGGTCGAGGGAGCAGTAGGAAGAGGTGTCCTCGAGTTGGCGTTTGGCTTCAGCGGTGTAGAGGTCAGTGCGCCAGACTACCACTGCGCCCCCTTTATACGCTGGCTTGATGGTGAGGTTGGGATTGGAGCAGAGGGATTGGAGGGCTGCGCGTTGTGAGGGTGAGAGGTTGGCGTGGGGGAGGGGGGCGACAGGTTGAGGCGGTTAATATCCCGGCGGCAGTTGGAAATGAAGAGGTCGAGGGCAGGTAATAGGCCAGCGCGGGGTGTCCAGGTGGATGCAGTGTGTTGGAGGTGGGCGAAGGGGTCCTCGGAAGGTGGGCGGGAGTCCTGATTGTGAAAGTAAGCTCGGAGGCTGAGGCGACGGAAGAATTGTTCGACATCACGGCATGTATTAAATTCATTGATGCGTGGACGGAGGGGGATGAAGGTGAGTCCTTTGCTGAGGACTGATCGTTCGTCCTCAGTGAGTGGGAGGTCTGGAGGGATGGTGAAAACTCAGCAGGGCCGGGAGCTGGGATCTGGTGTGGGTGTGGAGCTGGGAGTGGGGTCGGAGCCAGTACCAGGAGTGGGTGTGATGGTGGGGGGAATGGGGGTGGAGGCATGAGCTGGGGTGATGTTGCCCTCGGGGTTCTGGGGTGTGGGGATAGTGACAGTGGGGTCTGTGGGGGGCGTGTCAGCAGAATGCAGGTGAGTGGCGCTGGTGGAGGCGGAAGTGGTGGTGATCATGGCAGTAGGGGTGGTGGAGGTCACTGAGCATGTGGCATCAGCGATGATGTGAGGGCCGGAAGTGGCTGTGGGAGTGGCCATGATGTGGGCGGAAGTGACATCATCACTCAGCGTGGGGGTGGTAGCTGCGTCAGCCGCATGGCTAATGGCGTTTCAGAGGCCAGGGGAATCTTCTGGAATGTTTGAGGAGCGCTGGTTATGGAGGTGGGTGGATAAAAGTTTGTTGTACTTATAGTTTTTGATGTTTGAGATGGAATTGAAATAGTGTTTGTTGAGAGTATGAATTCTCCTGAGGATGTAGTACAGAGTGGGTCCTTTGCAATTCTGAGAGAGTGTGGCCCTCAGCTGAGGCAGGGCTGACTGTAGAGAGGTTAGGTGACGGCGCATTGCTGCAAGCGTGGAGCAGAGGATCCTGAAGGAGAACTGTTGCTGGTGTTTTTGAATCTGTAGTCTGTACTGTTTGTCCTGTTTGGGTCCAAACTCTGCTGGTTTAAAGGTGGTCCGGAGTCCGTGTGGGATGAGTTGGTTATGGAGGCATGCACTGAGGAAGCAAATGTGGCTGTGGTACCGAGTTTGTTTCACAACATGGTTGAAGAGCTTCAGGGCAGAGGAAATGACCTGGGAGTTGCAGTGGGAGAGGGACTCCCTGAGATTCTTGTAGAGAGAGGAGGAAAACTTCTTCAAGGCAGGCATCCTTGCAAGAGGATTCGCAGTAGGGTTAAAATCAACAAGGTAAAAACAATGTAAAAACAATGACTGCAGATGCTGAAAATCAAATACTGGATTAGTGGTGCTGGAAGAGCACAGCAGTTCAGGCAGCATCCAACGAGCAGCGAAATCAATGTTTCGGGCAAAAGCCCTTCATTCAAGGAAAAAACAATGACTGGGCCTCCTTCACCGCCGCTCCCTCATCACCAGACGCCTGGAGGAAGAACGCCTCATCTTCCGCCTCGGAACACTTCAACCCCAGGGCATCAATGTGGACTTCAACAGCTTCCTCATTTCCCCTTCCCCCACCTCATCCTAGTTTCAAACTTCCAGCTCAGTTACTGTCTCCTTGACTTGTCTGACCTGCCTATCTTCTTTTCCACCTATCCACTCCACCCTCTCCTCCTTGACCTATCACCTTCATCTCCTCCCCCACTCACCCATTGTACTCTATGCTACTTTCTCCCCACCCCCACCCTCCTCTAGCTTATCTCTCCATGCTTCAGGCTATCTGCCTTTATTCCTGATGAAGGGCTTTTGCCCGAAACGTTGATTTCACTGCTCGTTGGATGCTGCCTGAACTGCTGTGCTCTTCCAGCACCACTAATCCAGTAATTGGTTTTCAGCATCTGCAGTCATTGTTTTTATCTTAAAGGGAGTAGCTTGTGATATAGTTGATGTGTTGTTTTCAATATTCCAAACCTCCCCAGGTTTGGGAAGAGTTCCGTTAGATTAGAAAATAACAAGTAGAGTCACAGAGTCATGGAGAGATACGCAGCATGGAATCAGACCCTTCGGTCCAACTCATCCATGTCGACTAGATATCCTAACCTAATTTAGTCCCATTTGCCAGCACGTCCCATTTGCCAGCACGTGACCCATATCCCTCTAAACCCTTCCTACTCATATAGCCATCCAGATGCCTTTTAACTGCTGTAATTGTTTCTGTATAAGGAATCTGCACAGGAACAGTGTAAGTGGAGTGCACAGCAAAATTGTAAGCAGAGTGGACAGGAACAGTGTAAGGAGACTGCACAGGAACAGTGCATGGAGAGTGCACAGGAACAGTGTAAGGAGACTGCACAGGAATAGTGGAAGGAGAGTGCACAGGAACAATGTAAGGAGAGTGCTCAGGAACAGTGTAAGGAGAGTGCTCAGGAACAGTGTCTGGACAGTGCACAGGAACAGTGTAAGGAGACTGCACAGGAATAGTGGAAGGAGAGTGCACAGGAACAGTGTATGCAGAGTGCACAGGAACAGTGTAATGAGAGTGCACAGGAATAGTGTAATGAGAGTGCACAGGAACAGTGTAAGGAGAGTGCACAGGAACAGTGTATGGAGAGTGCATATGAACAGTGTATGGAGAGTGCATAGGAAGAGTGTAAGGAGAGTGCACAGGAACAATGGAAGTAGTCTGCACAGGAACAGTGTAAGGAGTCTGCATAGGATTAGTGTAAGTAGAGTGCACAGGAACCATGTTAGCAGAGTGGACAGGAAAAGTGTAAGTAGACTGCACAGATACAGTTTAAGAAGACTGCACAGGAACAGTGTTAGGAGACTGCACAGGAACAGTGTAATGATAGTGCACAGGAACAGTGTATGGAGAGTGCACAGGAACAGTGTATGGAGAGTGCACAGGAACAGTGAAATGAGAGTGCACAGGAACAGTGTAAGGAGAGTGCATAGGAACAGTGTAAGGAGACTGCACAGGAACAGTGTAAGGAGAGTGCAAAGGAACAGTGTATGGAGAGTGCGTAGGAACAGTGTAAGGAGAGTGCATAGCAACAGTGTAAGGAGTTGGCACAGGAACAGTGAAATGAGAGTGCTCAGGAACAGTGTAAGGAGAGTGCACAGGAACAGTGTCTGGAGAGTGCACAGGAACAGTGTATGAAGAGTGCACAGGAACAGTGTCTACAGATAGCACAGGAACAGTGCATGGAAAGTGCACAGGAACAGTGTAAGGAGAGTGCTCAGGAACAGTGTCTGGAGAGTGCACAGGAACAATGTGAGGAGACTGCATAGGAACAGTGTAAGGAGTCTGCATAGGATTAGTGTAAGTAGAGTGCACAGGAACCATGTTAGCAGAGTGGACAGGAAAAGTGTAAGTAGACTGCACAGGAACAGTGTGAGGAGACTGCACAGGAACAGTGTTAGGAGACTGCACAGGAACAGTGTGAGGAGAGTGCAAAGGAACAGTGTATGAAGAGTACACAGGAAGAGTGGAAGGAGACTGAACAGGAACAGTGTCTGGAGAGAGCACAGGAACAGTGTAAGGAGAGTGCACAGGAACAGCATAAGGAGAGTGCTCAGGAACAGTGTCTGGAGAGTGCACAGGAACAGTGTCTGGAGAGTGCACAGGAACAGTGTAAGGAGAGTGCAAAGGAACAGTGTATGGAGACTGCGCAGGGACAGTGTAAGGAGAGTGCACAGCAACAGTGTAAGGAGTTGGCACAGGAACAGTGAAATGAGAGTGCACAGGAACAGTGTAAGGAGAGTGCTCAGGAACAGTGTAAGGAGAGTGCTCAGGAACAGTGTAAGGAGAGTGCTCAGGAACAGTGTCTGGAGAGTGCACAGGAACAGTGTGAGGAGACTGCACAGGAACAGTGTGAGGAGAGTGCAAAGGAACAGTGTAAGGAGAGTGCAAAGGAACAGTGTAAGGACAGTGCAAAGGAACAGTGTATGAAGAGTGCGCAGGAACAGTGTATGGAGAGTACATAGGAACAGTATAAGGAGAATGCACAGGAACAGTGGAAGTAGTCTGCATAGGATCAGTGTAAGTAGAGTGCACAGGAACCATGTCAGCAGAGTGGACAGGAAAAGTGTAAGTAGACTGCACAGGAACAGTTTAAGAAGACTGCACAGGAACAGTGTTAGGAGACTGCACAGGAACAGTGTTAGGAGACTGCACAGGAACAGTGTATGGAGAGTGCACAGGAACAGTGTATGGAGGTTGCACAGAAACAGTGTAAGGAGAGTGCACAGCAACAGTGTAAGGAGTTGGCACAGGAACAGTGGAAGGAGAGTGCACAGGAACCATGTCAGCAGAGTGGACAGGAAAAGTGTAAGTAGACTGCACAGGAACAGTTTAAAAAGACTGCACAGGAACAGTGTTAGGAGACTGCACAGGAACAGTGTATGGAGAGTGCACAGGAACAGTGTATGGAGGTTGCACAGGAACAGTGTATGGAGGTTGCACAGAAACAGTGTAAGGAGAGTGCACAGCAACAGTGTAAGGAGTTGGCACAGGAACAGTGGAAGGAGAGTGCACAGGAACAGTGTAAGGAGAGTGCACAGGGAAAGTGTAGGAAGAGTGCACAGGAACAGTGAAATGAGAGTGCACAGGAACAGTGTAAGGAGAGTAAAACAGGAACAGTGTATGAATAGTGCACAGGAACAGTGTAAGGAGAGTGCTCAGGAACAGTGTCTGGTGAGTGCACAGGAACAGTGTGAGGAGAGTGCAAAGGAACAGTGAAAGGAGAGTGCACAGGAACAGTGTGAGGAGACTGCACAGGAACAGTGTATGAAGAGTGCACAGGAAAAGTGGAAGGAGACTGCACAGGAACAGTGTCTGCAGAGAGCACAGGAACAGTGCATGGAAAGTGCACAGGAACTGTGTAAGGATAGTGCTCAGGAACAGTGTCTGGAGAGTGCACAGGAACAGTGTGAGGAGACTGCACAGGAACAGTGTGAGGAGAGTGCAAAGGAACAGTGTAAGGAGAGTGCAAAGAACAGTGTCTGAAGAGTGCACAGGAACAGTGCATGGAGAGTGGACAGGAATAGTGTAAGGCGAGTGCAGAGGAAGAGTGTATGGAGTGTGCTCAGGAACAGTGTCTGGAGAGTGCACAGGAACAGTGTGAGGAGAGTGCTCAGGAACAGTGTCTGGAGAGTGCACAGGAACAGTGTGAGGAGACTGCACAGGAACAGTGTGAGGAGAGTGCAAAGGAACAGTGTAAGGAGAGTGCAAAGGAACAGTGTAAGGACAGTGCAAAGGAACAGTGTATGAAGAGTGCGCAGGAACAGTGTATGGAGAGTACATAGGAACAGTATAAGGAGAATGCACAGGAACAGTGGAAGTAGTCTGCATAGGATCAGTGTAAGTAGAGTGCACAGGAACCATGTCAGCAGAGTGGACAGGAAAAGTGTAAGTAGACTGCACAGGAACAGTTTAAGAAGACTGCACAGGAACAGTGTTAGGAGACTGCACAGGAACAGTGTTAGGAGACTGCACAGGAACAGTGTATGGAGAGTGCACAGGAACAGTGTATGGAGGTTGCACAGAAACAGTGTAAGGAGAGTGCACAGCAACAGTGTAAGGAGTTGGCACAGGAACAGTGGAAGGAGAGTGCACAGGAACCATGTCAGCAGAGTGGACAGGAAAAGTGTAAGTAGACTGCACAGGAACAGTTTAAAAAGACTGCACAGGAACAGTGTTAGGAGACTGCACAGGAACAGTGTATGGAGAGTGCACAGGAACAGTGTATGGAGGTTGCACAGGAACAGTGTATGGAGGTTGCACAGAAACAGTGTAAGGAGAGTGCACAGCAACAGTGTAAGGAGTTGGCACAGGAACAGTGGAAGGAGAGTGCACAGGAACAGTGTAAGGAGAGTGCACAGGGAAAGTGTAGGAAGAGTGCACAGGAACAGTGAAATGAGAGTGCACAGGAACAGTGTAAGGAGAGTAAAACAGGAACAGTGTATGAATAGTGCACAGGAACAGTGTAAGGAGAGTGCTCAGGAACAGTGTCTGGTGAGTGCACAGGAACAGTGTGAGGAGAGTGCAAAGGAACAGTGAAAGGAGAGTGCACAGGAACAGTGTGAGGAGACTGCACAGGAACAGTGTATGAAGAGTGCACAGGAAAAGTGGAAGGAGACTGCACAGGAACAGTGTCTGCAGAGAGCACAGGAACAGTGCATGGAAAGTGCACAGGAACTGTGTAAGGATAGTGCTCAGGAACAGTGTCTGGAGAGTGCACAGGAACAGTGTGAGGAGACTGCACAGGAACAGTGTGAGGAGAGTGCAAAGGAACAGTGTAAGGAGAGTGCAAAGAACAGTGTCTGAAGAGTGCACAGGAACAGTGCATGGAGAGTGGACAGGAATAGTGTAAGGCGAGTGCAGAGGAAGAGTGTATGGAGTGTGCACAGGAACAGTGTAAGGAGAGTGCACAGGAACAGAGTAAGAATAGTGCACTGGAACAGTGTATGGAGAGTGCACAGGAACAGTGTAAGGAGAATGCACAGCAAAAGTGTGAGGAGAGTGCACAGGAACAGTGTATAGACAGTGCACAGGAACGATGCATGGAGAGTGCACAGCAACTGTGCAAGGAGAGTACACAAGAACAGTGTAAGGAGTCTGCACAGGAACAGTTTAAGAAGACCACACAGGAAGAGTGTTAGGACACTGCACAGGAACAGTGTATGGAGAGTGCACAGAAACAGTGTGAGGAGACTGCACAGGAACAGTGTACGGAGAGTGCACAGGAACTGTGCAAGGAGAGTGCACAGGAACTGTGCAAGGAGAGTGCACAGGAACAGTGTAAAGAGTCTGCACAGTAACAGTGTAAGTAGAGTGCACAGGAACCATGTAAGCAGAGTGTTTAGGAAGAGTGTAAGGAGACTGCACAGGAACAGTTTAAGCAGACTGCACAGGAACAGTGTTAGGAAACTGCACAGGAACAGTGAAATGAGAGAGAGCACAGGAACAGTGTAAGAAGAGTGCACAGGAACAGTGTAAGGAGTCTGCACAGGAACAGTGTAAGTGGAGTGCACAGGAACAATGTAAACAGAGTGGACAGGAACAGTGTAAGGAGAGTGCACAGGAACAGTGTAAGGAGACTGCACAGGAACAGCGTAAGGAGAGTGCACAGGAACAATGTAAGGAGAGTGCTCAGGAAGAGTGCATGGAGAGTGAATAGTAACAGTGTAAGGAGAGTGCACAGGAACAGGAGAAGTAGTCTGCACAGGAACAGTGTAAGGAGACTGCACAGGAACAGTGTAAGTAGAGTGTATAGGAACCATGTCAGCAAAGTGGACAGGAAAAGTGTAAGTAGACTGCACAGGAACAGTTTAAGAAGACTGCACAGGAACAGTGTAAGGAGAGTGCACAGGAACAGTGTCTGGAGAGTGCACAGGAACAGTGTGAGGAGAGTGCACAGAACAGTGTGAGGAGAGTGCAAAGGAAAAGTGTAAGTGGAGATCACAGGAACAATGTAAACAGAGTGGACAGGAACAGTGTAAGGAGAGTGCACAGGAACAGTGTAAGGAGAGTGCACAGGAACAGGAGAAGTAGTCTGCACAGGAACAGTGTAAGGAGACTGCACAGGAACAGTGTGAGTAGAGTGCAGAGGAACCATGTCAGCAAAGTGGACAGGAAAACTGTAAGGAGCGTGGACAGGATCAATGTATGGAGAGTGCACAGCAACAGTGTTAGGAGAGTGCACAGGAACAGTGTAAGGAGACTGCAAAGGAACAGTGTATGGAGAGTGCACAGGAACAGTGTTAGGAGAGTGCACAGGAACAGTGTAAGGAGACTGCAAAGGAATAGTGTATGGAGAGTGCACAGGAACTGTGTATGTAGGAGTCCACAGGAACAGTGTAAGGAGAGAGTGCAAAGAAACAGTGTATGGAGAGTGCAGAGGAACAGGGTAAGGAAAGTGCACAGGAACAGTGTAAGTAGACTGCACAGGAACAGTGCGAGGGGAGTGCACAGGAACAGTGTATAGAGATTGCACGGGAATAGTGATAGGAGAGTGGACAGGAACAATTTATAGAGATTACACAGGAATACTGTATGGAGACTGCTCAGGAATAGTGTACAGAGAGTGCACAGGAACAGCGTTAGGAGACTGCACAGGAACAGTGTAAGGAAACTGCACAGGAACAGTATAAGGGGAGTGCACAGGAAAAATGTATGGAGAGTGCACAGGAACAGTGTAAGGAGACTGCACAGGAACAGTGTGAGGAGAGTGCACAGGAACAGTGTGAGGAGAGTGTACAGGAACAGTGTTTAGAGAATGCACAGGAATAGTGTATAGTGAGTGCACAGGAATAGTGTAAGGCGATTGCACATGAGCAGTGTACACAGAGTGCACAGGAACAGTGTGAGGAGAGTCCACAGGAACAGTGTATAGAGAGAGCACAGGAACAGTGTAAGGAGACTGCACAGGAACATTGTAAAGAGAGTCCACAGGAACAGACTGATGAGAGTGCACAGAAACAGTGTGGGTGAGTGCACAGGAACAGTGTATGCTGAGTGCATAGGAAGAGTGTAAGGAGAGTTCACAGGAACAGTGTAAGGATACTGCACAGGAACAGTGTAAGTAGAGTGCACAGGAACAGTGTCAGGAGAGTGCACAGGAACAGTGTGAGGAGAGTCCACAGGAACAGTGTATAGAGAGAGCACAGGAACAGTGTAAGGAGACTGCACAGGAACATTGTAAAGAGAGTCCACAGGAACAGACTGATGAGAGTGCACAGAAACAGTGTGGGTGAGTGCACAGGAACAGTGTATGCTGAGTGCATAGGAAGAGTGTAAGGAGAGTTCACAGGAACAGTGTAAGGATACTGCACAGGAACAGTGTAAGTAGAGTGCACAGGAACAGTGTCAGGAGAGTGCACAGGAACAGTGTATGGAGAGTGCACAGGAACAGTGTAAAGAGACTTTATAGGAATAGTGGAAATAGACTGCACAGGAACAGTGTAAGGAGACTGCACAGGAACAGTGTAATGAGTCTGCACAGGAACAGTGTAATGAGTCTGCACAGGAACAGTGTCAGGAGACTGCTCAGGAACAGTGTATGGAGAGTTCACAGGAACAGTGTAAGGAGAGTGCACAGGAACAGTGTAAGCGCTGTGATGGTGAAAAGTGTATTTGTGAGATCTCTGGTTTAACATTAAGTAAAGGCAGTTTGAAAAGAATGAAGATAGGGTTGAATAACATGCATTGGGAAAATAGCGTATATGTGGCCTGGTAGAGGAGCCATGGCAGACATTTGAAGGGGATATTTCATAATTCTTGGCAAAGGTATATTTCATTCAGAAAGAAAGGCATCAATGACTTTTGGATTTCTTCAGATATTTTCATGCCTTTTCAAGGTTAGTGGAGCTATTCACACATGGGGTGGATTTGCTTTCATCATTTGCTCCATGACTGAATTTTCCACAGCTCTTTGAGACCTTTCCAGGGCAATGCTCTTGTGAACTGTAAACCCTGCTTTCTGTGATATGGTTGGAAATGTGTATGGATCACAAACACAGCTGAATATATGGTACACCAACATGCTCGAAGACTTGGACAGCATGCAGGCATGGATTGATAAACAGCAAGCAACATTCATGTGACAACTGCAGATATTCACCATTTCCAACCCTGAAACTAACAAATGTATGGTTTGCACGATCATGGTTCCAATTTCATGAACAACCATCGCAAAATCTAAGGTGAAATCAAACATCAATTTGTCTCTGACTTCCCAATTAAGGGGTCAGCATGGACGCGTTGTTTCTGTGCTGTACATCTCTATGATTCTCTGACTAAAAGAGAGAAAACAGGACCAAATTCTAAGCAACATCAAGCATGCTAGATCAGTGAAATGTAGGTTCTTATACCGACAAACGTTTGAGATTAGATGAGGATCTGCAGTTAATACCTGTCCAAGAAGGAAGCATCAATATCATAGAATCAACAGAGTTTAACAGTGTGAAAAGAGGTCCTTTGGCTCATTGCATCCGTACCAGTCACCAAATATCGATCTACAGTAGTTTCAAGGTGTTAGAGGGGAGTCCTCAGAAATGGAAGCCACATTCTCTTGGAAGCATTTGTGCTTTGTAGAAATGATGAGTTGTTGAGGAGAAAATAAACATTTACAGCAACGGTAAACATTCTGCATGTTAAAATTGTGCGAAACATTTCCCACGAAGGGTCAGCCACTCCTTCTACTCTATAGAGTCAATGTCAGAGGTTTCTGATGCTCTATGTCAGCATGATTAAGGAGACACCATGTGGCCAGAATAACTAATAACATCTTTGAAACTAAATCTTTCTCATTTGTAGCTTAGATTCAGAAAACTCAGTTGACTCTTGACTGATGTGTGGACTGTGAGTTCTTCCTTTGGTAACTAGTTATTTAATCCTTCTCCTCTCCTTTTCTTGACGTAAACATGGTAAAGAATGTATGAAGCAAATACAGAGAATTCTGGAGAAATACAGAAGTGAAAAAGAACTGTGTTATTCTTGAAATATTAACCCTGCTTCTCTCTCCAGATCTGCTGATTTTCTCCAGCGTTTCTCTATGTTTATTTCAGATTTCCAGCAATGACAACATTTTGCTTTTACTTTCAGAATAATGTCTTATAATTCCAAACATCCTGGAGGAAGGTCTTTAAAGTTAGATGACTTTGATCACCATTAAGGCACATGGAGTGTCAGGATACTTTGCAAGAGCAAATAAGGATATAATATCAATATTACACATCTGCTTAGTTTTATATATGACAGCACAGTCTGAAATGAATAACAAGGCAATGTTTTGTTAAGAAGATGACAGAATAATGCTCATAAGCAGTAACAGAGAAGAGATAAGACAGTCTGGATTAGTATTCAGGAGCTTCAGTGTGTTATGAGGCAGTGACATGTCAAATTATTGTGATAGAAAAACATGACACGGCACCATATTTCTGAAGGCTTTAAGAGCAGATCTCTGGAACATAATTCTGGAGGGAGGGCTAGGAATTAAGCTGGGTTCCACTTCTGCTGCGCCCCGGCTTCCATTCTGGTTTGGAATAGAATTTCTAGATTTTGGGTTTACGTAGAGATATAGAAAATCCAGAAGTAATCCATTCAGCCCTTTGAGACTGCTCTGCTATTCACTATGTCCTTGGCTGATCATCCAACTCAATTAGCCTGTTCCTCTTTTTCCCCTAGCTGCTTTGATTCCTTTCGCCTTAAGTGCAATATCCAACTTCGTTATGATATCACACAACATTTTCAGCCGTGGACGAGAATTTCACAGACTCACCACTCCTTGAGTGAAGAAATGTTTCCTCAGTCCAAAATGGTTTACTCCATATCTATAGACTGTGATTCCTAGTTCTGGGTACCTCTGCCATAAGAAACATCCTTCCTGCAAATACCTTGTCCAGTCCTGTGGGAATTTTATAAGCTTCTATGAGTTTCCCCTCATATTTCTGACCTCCAGTAAATATATTTCTAACTAATCTAGCCTCTCCTCATACATCAGTCCTGCCATCCCAGGAATCAGTCTGGTAAACTAGTGGATGATACAGTAGCTCAGTGGTTAGTACTGCTGCTTCACAGTGCCACGGACTCGGTTTGATTCCTGCCTTGGGCGACTGTTCATATGGAGTTTGTGCATTCTCCCTCTGTCTGTGTGGGTTTCATCCCACAATCCAAAGATGTGTAGGTCAGGTGAATTGGCCATGCTAAATTGTCCATAGTATTAGGTGCAATAGTTAGGGATAAATATAGGGTAGGGGAATGGGTCTGGGTGGGTTACTCTTTGGAGGGTTGGTGTGGACTTGTTGGGCCGAAGGGCCTGTTTCCATACTGGAGGGAATATAATCTAAACCTTTATTGTGTTCCCTCCATAGTAAAAACATCCTTCCTCAGATAAGCAGACCAACACTGAACACAATATTGCAGGTGTGGCCTTACCAGGGACTTGTGCTATTGTAGCAAGACATCCCTGTTCCGTTAATGAATGTCCAGTCCCCATATGAAGGAGGCTAATGTGCTGCACTTCCAGAGGGAAGAACTTGAATACTTATAAGTATATGACTACAATTAGAATCATGGCAACTATTCCCAAACCTTTCTACCTTCAGAATGCTGATTTTCTCTGCATTGTTACCAGACCAAGCACTCGATTCCTTTTTTTCAGATATACAATTAAGAGTGCTGAAGGAATAGGTGACTGATGCACTTGAGAAAAATCTTGCCGCGACTTTTGAGATTGTTGCTCGCTGGATACTGAATAACATTGCATGACCTTGTAAGATTGGGTGGTGCTAACAATGCATAGACACTATCATCCTTGACCGTCACATTTTCATGCCTAATTTATAATGTATAGAGCCTACTAGACAAGCATAGAACAGAAAGAGTCCTGAAGAACAATTGATCAGAACTAAATGAGCAAACTTAAAACAACCCTTGGCATAAAACTGCTGAGATCGAACTTGATGAAAAAATTAGAACATCTGTCTACAGAAAGCTCAGAATAATAAGATAGCTCA
This sequence comes from Chiloscyllium punctatum, assembly GCF_047496795.1. Classification (NCBI taxonomy): domain Eukaryota; kingdom Metazoa; phylum Chordata; class Chondrichthyes; order Orectolobiformes; family Hemiscylliidae; genus Chiloscyllium; species Chiloscyllium punctatum. The sequence goes on from NC_092763.1 coordinate 66,708,077, forward strand.
AGATATTTGAGGGATTAGAGGTGTTCTTATCAAGCTCTCAGAAACAGTTCACAGTGATGCCTAACAATAGTAGAATATGATCAAAATCAAATTTTCATGAACTTTAAATCACACTGCAACTAGAGGTTTTTTTCTTTCAGAGGTTTGCAAGTCTTTTGAATTCTCTTCCACAACATGCAGTGGATACGGAATCTTTAAACATTTTTAAGGCAGTGATAATTAGGTGCTTGATTACCAAGGGGATGAGAGATTACTAGGGAGATGCGAAGATAGGATGAAAATCACATCAGTCATGATCGTACTGAATGGTAAGTGGTGCTCAAAGGGGCTGAGTGGCCTAACTTTCTTCCTTGTTGTCTTCTGAACAGATGTGGCATTGCAATTACTACGAGAAGTGAACTCGCTACTGCCTTGACACTTGGTTTGAGGTCACATTATTGCTTGATGCATGAGTGATTTGTTACATCATGAAATATAACACTTGATGAACTAAATGACATAATCTTCTGATTTATTTGACCGACCACTGGTCAAGTGCATGAATCACTGGTATATCAGCAATATCACAGTGGTTATTACAATGTGGAATGTTACCTACAAGTAGATGCTGAACAGAGTTCATGCATTATTTGAAAGGAAAACCTGTTTTGTATCTAAAATGGGCAAATTAAAAAAAACATATGGAGAAAGACAGAACAAATGATAATACAACGAATAGCTCCATTTATCAAACCAGTGATCCTGTTCTCTGTGTAACGCTGTCCATTTTGCATGCAAGGAATAAACAAGGGATCATGCTGGTGATGTGGATTGGGAAAGACAATGGTTTAAAGTAAATGCTCAACCATATAGCATATTTTTAAAATTTTACAGTTAATGGATCCTCATTAAAACACAAAAGCAACATAAAATATATATTCAGTATTTATAATTTTTACATTGCAAGTTTAATAAAGGACTCATTGGAAAAATTTTAAAGGTCTCCAGATAGCTCATAGGTTACAGCTTTACTTTAAAGCAAAATCCATACCTGTACCCACGTTCACAACTCTATCCCCTTTAACTGCTTGTTCACCTCTCTCTCCTGGTTCTTTGTTTTGACTTCGTTTCGCCCGATGAACCACTTCTGCTCGATCTTCATGAGGAAGTGCTTGAGTGTCTGTGGTGAAGTAATTTAACCGAGGCATCTGGAGAAACAAGAATCAGAGTGACATAATTAGTAAAATACTGAAAACCTCATTTGCAGGTTTGTTTTGCAAGTGTGATTGTTCATTTCCACACTGCCTTGGCAGACATCCCTGAGCTGACGTGCTTACACGCTAGATTTCATCTTCATCCCAACCTGCTGAAACTCATCTACATTGGCAATGCTGACTGCTAGCAACTGGGAGTGTCAGTAAATATTACTTTGTTGTGATCCCCCAGTTCCTAAGACTCAAAAATATATCTTAACTTCCCAAAACCTACAAAAGACTCCCAACTTCTCCACCATTGCAATCTGCCTAATCCTACACCTTTTCACAAAGATAATCTTCACTTGCCTAATGCTCGAAGTCAAAGTTTAACTGAACTTTTCTTCCTTTAGTTGATATTTCTAGCTTCACCAGCTCCCAAACTGCCATGAACAAACAGAAGGTGCCAACCCAGGGTGGCATGGAGCCTCTGTGATTAGCACAGCTACCTCACAGTGCCAGGGACCCAGGTTCTATCCCACCCTCGGGTGACTGACTGTGTGGAGTTTGCACGTTTTCCCCATGTCTATGGGGATTTCCTTCGGATGCTCGCACATTCCAGAGATGTGCTGGTTAGGTGGATTAGCCATGCTAAATTACCCATTGTCTATAGGGATGTGCAGGCTAAGTGGATTAGCCATGGGAAATATAAGGTTATAGGGTGCGTCTGGGTGGGATCCTCTTTGGAATGTCAGTGTGGGCTTGATGGGCCAAATGACCTGTTTCCACAGGGAAGGGATTCTATGATTTTAACTTGTGGAAACTGATCTTAAAATTGCAATGTCACCACTATAATTAATCCTAGATTAATTTCTGTCAATCTTCTGCTGATGCTTAATCTGATCCTTAACAGTTTCTTCGTTTGACTTTGCACTTGCACATATTTATTATAGCACCTCACTGGTCCTTGAATTCTAGATCAGATTTAGACTATAATTTGTCATTGAACTTTGCCAACAAAATGCAACTAGCTTTGATGACTGCACCCTTTTCCATCTGATTGCATCATTAATCATTATCCAGTACTGCTGTGTCATTGGACCCTTCCGACTACTCTATCCAACTGTGCTGTCATAGAGTCATAGAGATGTACACCATGGAAACAGACTCTTCAGTCCAAACCGTCCATGCCGACCAGATATCCCAACTCAATCTAGTCCCACCTGCCTGCACCCGGTCCATATCCCTCCAAACCCTTCCTATTCATATACCCATCCAAATGCCTCTTAAATGTTGCAATTGTACCAGCCTCCACCACATCCTCTGGCAGCTCATTCCATACACGTACCTCCCTCTGCATGAAAAAGTTGTCCCTTAGGTCTCTTTTATATCTATCCCCTCTCACCCTAAACCTATGCCCTCTAGTTCTGGACTCCCCTACCTCAGGGAAAAGACCTTGTCTATTTATCCTATCCATGCCCCTCATAATTTTGTAAACCTCTATAAAGTCACCCCTCAGCCTCCGACGCTCCAGGGAAAACAGCCCCAGCCTGTTCAGCCTCTCCCTGTAGCTCAGATCCTCCAACCCTCCTCCTCCTCCTTCCTACAGTCTGACTGAGGTTTTGCCTGCTGGCTGGAGAGATGCATATCTCCTTCATATGATAAGTGGGATCTATTGGGATAAAGAGGGTGAAACTCTGTCACTGAAAGGAGCTAACTAAACACAGAGGCCTGTGGCTCTCCACTGTAGGCAACACCAGTGAATGGGATAGCAGACAACGGTAATTCAGCCAGGGTGGCTGAGAGAGCTCAGATGACTGATGAGGGAGGGTCAGATGGGGTAATGGGGTTGGGATGAAGATAGAGATTGGGGGAGGATGTCATGATAACGAGGGCAGGTCTCTTGCTGAGCCCCTCATTTTTTTGACGTTGTGTTGAGGCAACCTTGACTGAGATGTACCCCTACCCTCCAAATCTCTTCCTGGGAGTGGCTTTAAGGCTAGGTGTTGGCAACGAGGCCACTCACTGCTGAATATCAACAGTGGCTCAATGGTATCAGCAACTGATACCATGTTCCTCAAGCAAAGACTGTCCGCTAGCCATATCACCATAGATTTAATCTAATTTGAGGTGTCATGATATGAAGGTGCCAGTGTTGGACTGGCATGGACAAAGTTAAAAATCACGCAACACCAGGTTATAGTCCAACAGGTTTATTTGGAAGCACTAGCTTTTGAGGCAGTGCCTCAAAAGCTAGTGCTTCCAAATAAACCTGTTGGACTATAACCTGGTGTTCGTGATTTATAACCTAATTCAAGTTGGGAAGTTAGGGGAAATCTCAAACTGTATGCGACATATCCTATTTAATGCCTCCTGCCTCCAAACTTACCAGGGTCAAAGTTATTAACTCACTCTGACACACAGCTACATGCCCACCACAATCGCTGGTCCATCTGTCACAATTCTCCTACTAACACCATTCCTTCTCTGCTTCGAGGCAGGTTTTTTTTCCATTAGAGTGTATGGTAATAATTTTCCTTGTTCATATTTGAAGCCATTGTCCTCAATATTCCAATTCTACAAAAAGAATCCAGATTTTTACCATCTGCCAGTCAAATTGAAAAGTGTTAATTCAGCACAGATTGTGTCAGAAAACCAAAGAACTCCAGGCGTGTGTGAAATAATTACTTGCGACTTTAACCATCTGAACCCCCACATGCAGCCCTCTTCACCCTGGATGGAGTGTGAAACCTGGGTCTCAAAACTGATTTCAAGGCAACCCATTTTCAAATGTTTGATTCTCAATCAGCACTGGTTATTGACATAATTAAAGTTAAAACAAAAACACACAACACCAGGTTATGATCCAACAGGTTTATTTGGAAGTACAAGCTTTCGGAGCGCTGCTCCTTCATCATGTTAACATCATGGTCAACCATTCCAGAAGTCAAGGCTACCACAGGGCTATTTGTTAACTTGGATGAGCCTTCTTTCTCTCTCCAATACTCCAGGATACATATGTAGAAGTGATAAGACAGTGGTGAGGTGCAAGCAAGGTCAAAAGGGAAGCAAGTTGCAGGATCTCAGGAATGAGCTTAGAAAGGGAGGTAACGTGGAGATTCACTTTCTATGAGGCGAGATCAAGCAGTAGATGAAAGTTGTAAACAGTACGTTTATCTTGATTTACCTTAATACATAAAAAAGCTGCAGATTGTTCAATAAATTTGAATGATTAAAAAAATGTTATACATATTGTTATGCCTGAGGAGTGAGTAATCTTTCTGTAATCCTATTTCTCTATCAGTGAAAACATAAAGGTAATAGTTTTATCCAGTTGCCTATAAGAGCAATCATATGTTTTTGCTACATTAGACTTAAAAATTTTAAAAAATCTAAATATGCTGAAACACACACAAATAAACAAACAAACACACACACAATATGTAAAAGGAAACATGGATTGCTTTCTACAGGACATCATTTTGGGAAAAACACACTTTTGACAAATAAATCTAAGTTCTTGAAGGTTTAAAGGTTAGTATTTGAAACAAAAACAGATAATGCTGGAAAACTCTGCAAATCTAGCAGCCTCTTTGGAGAGAAAGCAGGGAGGCTCTTCAGAACAGGTTTGAGATGTTCAAATAGAAGCCATGAGTTGCAAGAATTGTCTCTGGGATCTTGGCAATTGTAGTTTGTTCAGGAAACACAACATTGAGAACTCTTTCGGTTACTCTTTAAAAGGACAATAAAATTTCAGGAACAGGGTACATGAGCTGAGGAACCTGTTCCCCAATTGAAAAATCCAACCATCTCCAAGCTAGCAAAACATTATCCACACAATACACCCATTACAAATCTTCTCCCAAACTTTGAACACCCATTAAAACCAAGTACAACTAGGATGGCACGATGGCTCAATGGTTAGCACTGCTACCTCACAATGCCAGGGACCTGGGTTTGATTCCCGCCTCGGGCAACTGTCTGTGTGGAGTTTGCATGTTCTCCCTGTTTCTGTGTGGGTTTCCTCCCACAATCCAAGGCCAGGTGAATTGACCATAGTGTTAGGTGTATTAGTCAGGGGTAAATGTAGGGGAATGGGTCTGGGTGGGTTATTCTTCAGAGGGGTATAGTGTGGAATTGTTGAGTCGAAAGGAATCTAAATCTGAAATAAAAAGCATTTCTCCCTTAAGTGAGTTCAAGCAACCAAGACTAGCAATTATCTGGAATCATGTTGGATTCTATGAAATGCCTTGTTAGAAAAAGTTCAAAGTGTCTTTTAAAACAAAAACCCAAGTATCTCCCCAATCCTTCAGATTCAAGTCCACAAAAAAATATTAAATGTAAAGCCATTATAACCATAATGCAAAGTCAAATGTTACTAGCAAAGCACCCACAGAACAAACTACTGGAACAGAGTAGCACCATTCTATCAGTATCCCATGCAAACAAGTCATGCAGTCCAATGGCTCATATAACATTGGGAAATGATGTTGGAACAATAGCACTGATGCTCAAACTTTTGCAATAAGTTATATAAATGTACATATAAATATTTAATTCTGATCACTGCACATGTATTAAATATCTAGACACTTCACTGAATTTATAAATTGCTAAACAGAAACAGGAAGTCTAAGATTGGTGTCTTGCACACATCAGGACTGAAATGCAAGAAAATCAATTTTAGAAATGAACAGCAATTTATTCAGCAAGAAAAGTTAGAATGCTGGTAGGAATTGCATGTCTTCACAGCCTCTGCCTCATTGAAAAAAATATTTTGCCCACAAAGAATTGGGTCTGTGTGTGAATATATGTAGATGCTATCAAATATAAATGTAGTGAAGGGCAAGCACAACTGAGTCATCAATTAGTTTCTGATGCAATTTTTAAACACAGTACTTTATTTAGTAAATGTCATCTAACAGCAGAATCACATCTAATGATGAACAATGTGACCTGAGGTTTGCAAGCACAAGATGGTTCAGCATTGTCAGTACATTACCTCCTGCAGATAAGTCAAAGGTGTAGTGATTGTAATGCAGTCAGCCAGGGGGTGCCTCACAGAATATGAGTTCCCTGATTGCAGCTGTTAATCTGGCCCAATCAGGGAGTCCTGGCTGACAGATAAGAACAGGCATGGCAGATATCCTGTTCACTCTGAGGGCTGGCTCTGAAGGTGCTGGATTATTGTCAAGGACTCTCCATGTGTAAATAAAGGGTGACTTAATGATGGGAAACTGGCTTCTGAGGAGGTTTTTCCAAAAAAATGTGTTTGTAGTGACCAGTATGCCAGTAACTAAGATATACAGTTTACATTTGCAACAGCACAACAGCACTGAAACTCATATACCACAATATTATTATCTACTGCTAAATATATATACAATGTTACAACATGATGCATATTCTCATCATTCTAGAGAGATACCAGCTTTCTATACTTAGGAAACATTTACCACGCAATGAAATTGATCCTTAGTGGCACTGAAATTATTTCAATAAGTATTTGGAAATTTAAATTTCTTGCCATGTGATCGCACCCAAGCACTGAGTGGGCTATTTAATCATCAGTCGCAGTCAGAATAGAAATACTGTGCATGACTGAGAATAAGAACATTTGAAGGAACCTGAAAAACAAATCTAACTTGATCGGCAGTTAAGTGATCCAAACTGCACATCTATCCGCTGCAGTGGGATGAATGTTTACTGCTCATGCTGATGCTTGAAGAGAATTAAAACCCCACTAATAAAATCACACCTCGCTAAAATCCCAGCCAGAGCACAGCAGAAGTTTCATTTTCGAAGGTTTGGAATTGATTGGGCAGCGCTGCATTGGTTGTGAAGTCACAACGAGGTAACGCCTCACTATGACTGGGTTGGGAGTATTTTTGCACTTGTTACTGCAAGTAATCATACGATGGATTTCTTAAAGAATGCTGAGTTTGAATTCTGAATTTTTTTAAAGTTTTTTTTGGCACCCTTGTTGCTCTATGTGACTGACAAGTTCAGTTAGTAGTCATGATGCCCCCTAATATCCATTTTCCATCTTCCATTCTAATATGTTAGATGTGGAATGACATCATGTTACTATGCATCCATAAAGGTGGTAAAATCAGTATAATATTCTGCACACTTAGAAGTTGCAAAACAGAACAGAACCTTAAAGGAGCATGTTGCCAATATATGTAAAGCTGTAGGTTTGCCCTCATGTTGTCCTTTATGGTATTTATGCGAGCAATCTAAAAAGTGAAACACATTCAGTATGTTGCGGTTTATTTCAGAATTACTACAAACTAAAGAACTGGTGTTTACAAGTGAAATCATTTGCACTGCAAGAAAATAAATCTGCTTTAAATCAACCTTAGATCAGCAAGATTAGCGGGAGAAAAGATCCGACCGGGTAGCAACAGAAAATGCGAGGTATGTTCAGCATATCACGCACCATTTGTGAAAAGAGAAAAGTAGAGAAATAGAGTAAATTTTAACACCAAAAAACAGGTGGAATCACTTTTGCTGAGATTAGAACATTTTTAAAATCACAATTTCAACCCCAAACTCAGCCCCAGCCTGTGCTTAACAGAAATGGATCATGGGACAATTAAAGATCCCTCTCCCAAGGGTTGGCCTTTTAAATACTACCATGTGGTTGGGAACATCCCATTAAACTTCCTTTACAAATTTATCGCAGGCGTCAGAATAGCTGGGATCTCATGGGAGGAGAGCTCAGCCCGAGGCCCTTACAGCGCTGCTTGTGGCTCGATTCAAGCAGGAATGCTTCGCATAGTTTCCCCTCCAAGACTGTCAATCCCAAATTTACATGCTCCTCTTGAATTAGTCTCCCAACTATCCACCTCCCCAAACAGGAGATTGGAGCCAACCGTTCACTCTATCATGGATTATAAATGCTGCAGGCGATTGAACTAAGGAACTGGCAAGTGTGGTGAGAAGAATGAATAAGAGGTATGAATGAGGAGATGGTTGTAGAATACTAAAAATGGATTGGCAATCCACAGGTCCAGAAAATGCTGCAAATACTTCAGTTTAAATCCCACTTCAGAAGCTGGTGGAATTTAAGTTCATTTCATACATTCAGAACTTAAAAGCTAGGGGCTGTAATGATGACCATGACATCCATCACTGACTTTCATTTTAAAAAATCTAAATGTTTCATGGGTTAATTTTTAGGAAGGAAATCTACTAAACTTAACATTGTGCCAGATCCACAGCAATGTGGTTGACTTGTAATTATCTTCTGAAATAACTTAGCAAACTATTCTGTTCATGGGCAATCTGGGATAGGCTACAAATTCTGCCTGCACCAGATACACACATCCTCTGAGAGAATAAAACCATCTTGATTATCTTTGGGGGTGGTACTTATGAAGCAATTTTGTTAACTTTCCCTCAAGAAATTAAATCATTTTAAGAACTGGGGTAGAAGCCAGTCAGAGGATAAGATTAAACATGTATATGGCCCAATGGGTTTAATGAGTTTCTTGAGTATTTTGTTGCTTTATGCTATTTTTATGCGACTTGATTACTATAATTGCCAGGATTAGCCTCTGAAATATTAAATGCAATGTATTAAATTCACAAAGCAATTTTCTGATCATCTTTTTCATCCTCCCTGAGAATTCACTCCAATTTTTGTCTCGTTTCTGAGACCACCTTCGGTCTTGATTATGGGAAGGAGTAAAGGTTATAGATTATGGGTAATCCTTATTTAATTGATCTTGATAGTTGTAAAAAAGTGAGCAAACATGGTCTGTACTTGTGAAGGGGGTGGGGGATGGGAGGTGGAGGCAGAGAAGACACAGATCTCCTGGGAATGTGGAGGTCTTGCTGAATTTATCAATAGAATCTCATTATCTTTCTTTTGAAGAAAACATCCCTGGTTTTATGTTGCATCCCACTCAACAACCTACTTGATTGATGGATTTTTTTTGTTGTCACATGTACCAAGATAAATGCTGCCCCCTCCACACATCACTCTGATGAAGAGTTATATTGACTCGAAACATTAGCTTACTTTCTCTCTGTGGATGCTGCCTGACCTGCTGTGATCTTCAGCAGTGTTTGTTTTCAGTACAATGAAAATTATTGTTTTGCATGCTATACAAGTAGATCGTAGCATACAAAGTGCATTGGTGTAGTGCACAGCACAGGATACCAGGCTAAAGCCATGGAGAAGGTGCAGAGAAAGATCAGAATTAACATTGGAGAGGTATGTTCAAAAGCAGATAGGAGACACTGTACTTGAATCTCCAAAAATGCAGGTGGCATTCAATAATATCACTGCAAGCCTCATCCAAGGAAAAACCCAATATCCAGCACAGTTAAAACAGAAAGAACAGCACTCACAATTTTTTCATGCTCCCTCCACCTCTGCCTTCACTTCCCATTTGATGTGTTGGGATTAAAATTGCACTTTATACAGGTTAAATATTAGTAGGAAAAAAAGTGCAATCTAATGACAAATTCCATCTAAAAGGATGGCATTTCAAGATTTGATTAGAATAGATCATAATGGGTAGTGTTCTGGGTAAATCACAAGTTACCTTTAATTCAGCTACTTATTAAGAAATTTCACAAACGATCAAATATGATACAATGATTTAAATTTGATTGTCTATAACAACCAAAATAAGACCCGTCAAGTAAGTAAATAAAGCCTCACAACCCACCCTGGCGATTATGCAATTAATGGTGGAATCTGGCCAGGATTCCAATCAAAGATAGATTAGAGTGGTGCTAGAAAAGCACAGCAGGTCAGGCAGCATCCGAGGAGCAGGAAAATAAGAGCATAAGCCCTTTCGAGCTCGATTTTCCTGCTCCTCGGATGCTGCCTGACCTGCTGTGCTTTTCCAGCGCCACTCTAATCTTGACTCTGAGCTCCAGCATCTGCAGTCCTCACTTTCACCTTCCAATCAAAGATGTCTGTCTCCAAGCATTCGGGGTTCGAGAATTATATGAAGTTGTTCTCCGGAGTTCTGCCTCAGGTGACGTTTTGGTGTTCGATTCTTATACAGATTTTTGTCCTTCAGGTCATCATTGATGATTCTTTAAGTTGGCGAGTTTTGAGAAGATTTGTAGCTCAGGTTGAGGTTCTGGATGTAGGTTTGCTCACTGAGCTGGAAGGTTCATTTCCGGATGTTTCATCACCCAACTAAGTAACATCTTCAGTGGGCCTCAGTCAAAGCAGTGTACATGATTCCTGTTTTCTATTTATATGTTTGGGTTTTTTTGGGTTGGTGATGTTATTTTCTGTGGTGATGTCATTTCCTGTTCTTTTTCTCAGGGGCTGGTAGATGGGGTCTAACTCAATGTGTTTGTTGATAAGAGTTCCAGTTGGAGTTAGACCTCATCTACCACCCCCTGAGAAAAAGAACAGGATATTATATCACCACAGGAAATAACATCACCACAGGAAATAACATCACCAATCCAAAGAAACCCAAGCATATAAATAGAAAGCAGGAATCATGTACACTGCTTCACCTGAGATCCACTGAAGATGTTGCCTAGTAGGGTGACGAAATGTCTGGGAATGAACCTCCCAGCTCAGTGAGCAAACCTACATCCAGATTCTTTAACTTCTTTCATCTAAACTATTGCAAGTCTGCAGCTTGCCTTCTTATCAAAATTAGCTTCCTTGTTCCATTTGGCCTTAACTATCTATTTGAAGACTCAGTTTTCTTTCAGTTAACTCTTTAAATTCTTCTGCAGGGCAATCAGTTATCCTTGGAGCAACAAAACATCCAGTTTATCAAGCATGTGTTAAAGCAATTTTGCCTCACCAAGGCATGGCAAATTGCTTTCAGTCTCTAAATAACAGCTTGTTTTTGGTTCTTAACAATTTATTCCAGATAGTTATTGCTGCTTCTTTTGAGTATAACAGTTTATCTCTTGTTGATTCTTTCAATCCATGAACAGTTATTAAAGTTCTGAAGTCTATACTATCACAGAAAGCTGCCATAATGGAAGTTGCAAGTAATTTCAGATCCCTATTACCAAATATGTGTATCTAATCAATCAATTTGGAGTACAGTGTTTAAAAAATTTCCTTCAGAAATCAGCATATGACATTAGAGGCACTAAGTAATTTACTGGCTTCACAAGAGCACAATAAATAGGAGCAGATGTAGACCATATGGTCCGCCATCCAAAATCAAGCAGTTACATAATTTGCACACCATCAAAGAGACAGAAAATAACACATTCAAGTTTGCTGATGATATAAAGCTCAGTAGAAAGGGAAGCTGTGAGGACACAAGGAGACGGTAAAGCAATAGAGACAGGATAACAGAGTGAGCAACATATTAGCAAGTGCAGCAGGATTTGGGGCTCTGGATGTAAAAGGGCTTGAATGCAGAAGATAAGGTCATCAGAGTCCGAAATGTCTGCCCTCTCATTAAAGAGAGATGCTGCTAAGGCACACTGGGCGAAGGTCTGAGGTCTTCCTGCTGAGATTAATTGGGGCTCTATTCAGTCATTGGAATATCCTAGTGCCTCAATGCATGTAAAAGTAGTGTTTGTAGAGTCATAGAGATGTACAGCATGGAAATAGACTCTTCGGTCCAACCGATCCATGCTGACCAGATATAACAACCCAATCTAGTCCCACCTCCCAGCACCTGGCCCATATCTCTCCAAACCCTTCCTATTCATATACCCATCCAAGTGCCTCTTAAAGGTTGCAATTGTACCAGCCTCCACCACATCTTCTGGCAGCTCATTCCATACACGTACCAGCCTCTGCATGAAAATGTTGCCCCTTAGGTCTCTTTTATATCTTTTCCCTCTCATCCTAAACCTATGCCCTCGAGTTCTGGACTCCCCGATCCCAGGGAAAAGACTTTGTCGATTTATCCTATCCATGCCCCTCATAATTTTGTAAACCTCTATAAGGTCATCCCTCAGCCTCAGATGCTCCGGGAAAACAGCCCCAGCCCGTTCAGCCTCTCCCTGTAGCTCAAATCCTCCAACCCTGGCAACATCCTTGTAAATCTTTTCTGAACCCTTTCAAGTTTCACATCTCTCCGATAGGAAGGAGACCAGAATTGCATGCAATATTCCAACAGTGGCCTAACCAATGTCCCATACAGCCGCAACATGACCTCCCAACCCCTGTACTCAATACTCTGACCAATAAATGAAAGCATACCAAACGCCTTCTTCACTATCCTATCTACCTGCGACTCCACTTTCAAGGAGCTATGAACCTGCACTCCAAGGTCTCTTTGTTCAGCAACACTCCCTAGGACCTTACTGTTAAGTGTATAAGTCGTGCTAAGATTTGCTTTCCCAAAATGCAGCACCTTGCATTTATCTGAATTAAACTCTATCTGCCACTTCTCAGTCCATTGACCCATCTGGTCCAGATCCTGTTGTAATCTGAGGTAACCCTCTTCGCTGTCACTACGCCTCCAATTTTGGTGTCCTCTGCAAACTTACTAACTTTACCTCTTAAGCTCGCATCCAAATCATTTACGTAAATTCCAAAAAGTAGAGGACCCAACACCGATCCTTGTGGCACTCCACTGGTCACAGGCCTCCAGTCTGAAAAACAACCCTCCATCACCCCCCTCTGTCTTCTACCTTTGAGCCAGTTCAGTATCCAAATGGCTAGTTCTCCCTTTATTCCATAAGATCTAACCTTACTGAAGTCCATATTGATCGCATCAACTGCTCTGCCCTCATCAATCTTCTTTGTTACTTTTTCAAAAACCTCAATCAAGTTTGTGAGACATGATTTCCCACACACAGAGCCATGTTGACTATCCGTAACCAGTCCTTGCCTTTCCAAATACATGTACATCCTGTTCCTCAGGATTCCCTCCAACAACTTGCCCACCACTGAGGTCAGGCTCACCAGTCTATAGTTCCCTGGCTTGTCTTTACCTCCCTTCTTAAACAGTGGCATTACATTTGCCAACCACCAGTCTTCCAGCACCTCACCTGTGACTATCCATGATCCAAATATCTCAGCAAGAGGCCCAGCAATCACTTCTCTAGCTTCCCACCGAGTTCTCAGGTACACCTGGTCAGGTTCTGGGGATTTATCCACCTTTAACTGTTTCAAGACATCCAGCACTTCCTCCTTTGTAATTTGGACATTTTGCAAGATGTCACCATCTATTTCCCTACAGTCTATATCTTCCATATCCTTTTCCACAGTAAATACTGATGCAAAATATTCATTTACTATCTCCCCCATTTTCTGTGGCTCCACATAAATGTCACCTTGTTGATCTTTGAGGGGCCCTAGTCTCTCCCTAGTTACCCTTTTGTCCTTAATATATTTGTAAAAACCCTTTGGATTCTCCTTAATTCTATTTGCCAACGCTATCTCATGTTCCCTTTTTGCCCTTCTGATTTCCCTCTTAAGTATACTCCTTCTGCCTTTATACTCTTCTAAGGATTCACTAGATCTATCCTGTCTATACCTGACATATGCTTCCTTCTTTTTCTTAACCAAACCCTCAATTTCTTTAGTCATCCAGCATTCCCTATACCTGCTAGCCTTCCCTTTCACCCTGACAGGAATATACTTTCTCTGGATTCTTGTTATCTCATTTCTGAAGGCTTCCCATTTTCCAGCCGTCCCTTTACCTGCCAACATCTGCCTCCAATCAGCTTTTGAAAGTTCTTGCCTAATAGTGCTGAATGAAGAAGAAATGCCTTTGGTATGTTGTGATAGAGTCAAGCTCAAATGCTTGTGTGTTTACTTGATATGCTACTGTACAGAACTGAGTTGCATTTGTGATAACGTGTGCATATATATATATATATATATACATATATACACACACACAAAGAGAGCTTTAATGATTAAAATATATTTTTAAAATGAAAAAAGACTCATACAACAACTGTTGCCAGGGTTGGAGGGTTTGAGCTAGAAGGAGAGATTGAATAGTCTGGGGCTATTTTCCCCAGAATTTTGGAAGCCTTATGAAAGTATATAGAGTGACATGGATAGTGTGATTAGTCAAGATCTTTTACCCAGACTAGGGGAACCCAAAAGTAGAGGCTTAAGGCAAGAGGGGAAAGCTTTAAAAGGAATTTAAGGGGTAATGTTTTCATGCGGAGGGTGGAGCCTATATGGAATGAGCTGCTAGAGGAAGTGGTGATGGCTGGTTCAATTACATTTAATAGGCATCTTGATGGATATATGAATAGGAAGGGTTTAGAGAGATACAGGCCAAGCGCTGGCAAATGGGACAAGTTTAATTTAGGTTATCTGGTCGGTATGGACGAGTTGGACTGTAGGTTTCTGTGCTGTACATCTCTATGACTCTCTAACTCAAATTGCATTCAGCAATTAGGAAAGGTTAGGAATGTTGGCCTTTATTCCAAGAGGATTGGAGTACAAGAAAACAAAACTTTGCTACAATTGTGGTGAGATCACAACTGGGAAATTGCGTGTAATTTTGGTCTCCATATTTAAGGAAGAATATACTTGTCTTGGAGAAAGTATTGTGAAAGCTCACTAGATTGATCCCTGGGATGAGACGATCATCTTATGATAAGGGATTGAGTAAAGTGTGTCCACATTCTCTCAAATATAGTGAACATTTTGAAACATACAAGATTCTGAATGGGGTTCAGCAGAGTAGACAGCAAAAGGTTGTTTCCCCTAATGGGAGAATCATCAAGGACTGAAATGAGCTGAAATGTTTTCAATCAAAGACAAAAAGATGTGAAAATCTGGGATTCTTTACCCCATAGAGTAATGCATATATTGTTGTGTACTTTTATGACTGGATAGAGAATACTTTGGCTTAGAATAAGGGATAGAAAAGGTGGGAAAGTAGAGTTGAAGCCAAGATTAGTCATAATTAAACTGAATGGTTGTGCAAGCTTGACAGGCTACATGGCCTACTCCTGTTCCTATTTCTTAGCTTGTAATGATCAGAAGGAAAAAAGAGCTGGGGAAATAAAACAGAAAGGCCATTCTAAAAAAAAATCCAGAAAATACAGAGTTGTTTCTTCACCTGAATTTGATGATGCATTTTGGTAACTAGTTCTAAATTTAGCTCAATACCTGACAGTTGCCAAACCATATCTGAAACTCTCTACATCCACCAACCAGCAAAGACAAAGATTAGTGTTAATGCATCATGATATATGATCAGCTTCTTTCCAAAGAATTCAGAAAACCTGTTTCAAAATATTGTAAGTCATTTATCTTTTCTGACACCAAATCCTCTCCCTGTAAAGGAATTCTTTGAAAACCAGGCAAGTTTAATAATTAATTGGAGAGGTACATGTTAGATTTGAATGTTCAGGTGCTCTTTTGTACATCAGTTGAGATCCACAGTTTCTCAGGGAGGTCCCTTGTCCTAGGGTGGTATCTTAACTTAGAGGCAAAACGCCCAGGTTCAAATCCCATCTGAACCTGGAAATATGCATGAATAGATGGAGAATATTTTTATGCATTGTTATAATTTCAATGGTGTTTCTTTTGACTGGCGTCACCCTGGTTCAATAAGTAAATTCTCTCCACAATGGGAAATTAGATGAATGTGTGCATGTGTTCTCCATAGGGGAAACAGTTTGCAGGCATTCACCTTGTGCATACACATGCGCTTGAAAGTTTCCGTCCAGCCCAACAAAGTGCAAAAAGGTCTCTTTAAATTGATTAAGTGGAGTACAAATAAGTAATGTAGCAACTTGCATTCCTCACTATCACTTGCCCATGACTCTTTCCCAGTTATGAAGTTCCGCTGCCAGCTGCTGCTGCTTCTTGGAACATCAGCATTGCCCTCCAGCTGTAACCTGGTAGGCTTTTCCTGCACAGTGCTGAATGTGTCTGCCCAAACACAGTCGTATTCAAATCACTGCCCACAGCATAAGATTGCTTTGTTGATTATTGGGTGGGGTTGGATTCCAAATACCAGGTAAGTTCAAGCACATTGAAACTGATTACCTACCACAAAGGGTTTGTCACAAGAGCTGCTGGAGTGCAGGCCATTTGGTACTTTATTCTTCAGGAAGAAGCACAGACCTGCATTTAAAAAGCACTTTTCAGAGCCTTCCATCTTCCAAAGCACTTCACAAAAGTGCTTCACAATGAATGAAGGACTCTGGAATAAAGAACTGTAGTACTGGAGGAAACACAACAATAGGCCCACAAACAACATTGAAATACATAACTGAGATGACATCGTTTTGCTTATGTTAACTGATGATTATATATTGACCAGACATTCAAAAGGAATTCCTCAGTTCACACTTTGCATTGAACCACAGGATCTACTCAGTACCAAGAGATGGAAGTGACAAATTCTCCATGTAGACTTCTAAAAACATGGTTAAACAGCCAAACAAAGGCAGTACCATTGCTGCTTTGTAATTAAATAACACCCAGGAGACACAAGCAAATAAATAGAGAAGAATGTGTGAAAAGAATGCTAATAAAATGAGTATCTCTGTGACCTCCTCATTAGAACTTCAATTTTTAAACTGGGGTTCATCATCCCAATACTTCAGATAAAACTATCTCATAGAAGGTGTTTTATTATAAACAGCATTATAAAATAAAGTGAACTTGCCTCCTCCTCTAAAAATTCTGCCACATGGTATTGGTGAATAGCACACATACATGACAATTTGCAAACTGTTGTCAATTGAAAGGCTACAGAATAGTGCAGAAGAGAAACGCAGGAAACGTGACAAAGATATTCGCTGTGAAGGTTTTGGATGGAAGTTCATAGATATATGTATGCTGCACAAGATAATCATAGAACAAAGAAAATTTACAGGTCGAAAGTGAGGACTGCAGATCCTGGAGATCAGAGTCTAGGTTAGTGTGGTGCTGGAAAACCACAGCAATTCAGGCAGCATCCGAGGATCAGGAAAATCGATGTTTTGGGCAAAAGCCCTTCATCAGAAATAAGCCCTTCATCAGGAATGAAAATTTACAGCCCAGGATCAGGCCCTCCATCCCTCCATGCCTGAGCCGATCC
Source organism: Chiloscyllium punctatum (assembly GCF_047496795.1). NCBI lineage: Eukaryota > Metazoa > Chordata > Chondrichthyes > Orectolobiformes > Hemiscylliidae > Chiloscyllium > Chiloscyllium punctatum. The sequence continues at coordinate 66,725,220 of NC_092763.1, forward strand.
AAATCCACTGTCTAAACCTATCGCCCAATTCTTAAGGATCTGTATCCCTCTGCTCCCCACCAACTCATGCATCTGTCCAGACGTATCTTAAATGGATCTATCGTGCCTGCCTCTACCACCTCTGCTGGCAACACATTTCAGGCACCTACCACCCTCTGTGTAAAGTACTTGCCGCGTGTATCTCCCTTAAACTTTTCACCTCTCACCTTGAACGCATGGCCTCTCATTATTGAATCCCTCACCTTGGCAAAAAGCTTATCTCTATCTACCTTGTCTATACCCTTCATGATTTTGTAGACCACAAACAGGTTCCCCCTCAATTTCCTTTTTTCTAATGAAAACAATCCTAACATTATCAATAGCTAGCATCTTCCATACATTCTCGTAAACCTTCTCTGCACTCTGTCCAAAGTATCCACATCCTTTGGGAATGTGGCAACCAGAACTGTACATATTATTTTAAATGCGGCCGAACCAAAGTCTTGTACAATTTTAACATGACCTGCCAGCTCTTATACTCAGTACCCTGTCTGATGAAGGCAAGCATACCATATGCCTTCTTGACCACTCTACCCACCTGTGCAACAACCTTCAGGGTACAATGGACCTGCACTCCCAGATCTCTCTGCTCATCAACCTTTCCCAAGGTTTTTCCATTTACAGTATAGTTCGCTCTGGAATTAGACTTCCCAAGATGCTTCACCTCACATTTGCCTGGATTGAACTCCATCTGCCACTTCTCCGCCCAACTCTCCAGCCTATCTATATTCTCCTGTATTCTTTGACAGCTACTCCCCCAATCTTCGTGTCATCTGTAAACTTAATGATCAGACCAACAGTGCCCTCTACCAGATCATTTATGTATATCACAAACACAGTGGACCCAGCACTGATCCTTGTGGAACACCACTGGTCACCTTTCTCCATTTCAAGAAACTCCCTTCAACTACTACTCTCTGTCTCCTGTTGCTCAACCAGTTCTTTATCTACCTAGCTAAAACACCTTGCACACCATGTGACTTCACTTCCTCCATTAGTTTACCATGGGGAACCTTATCAAACACCTTACTAAAGTCCATGTATATTTAGATTAGATTCTTTACAGTGTGGAAACAGGCCCTTCAACCCAACAAGTCCACGCCGACCCTCCAAAGAGTAACCCACCCAGAAACATTTCCCTCTGACTAATGCACCTAACACTAGGGGCAATTTAGCATGGCCAATTCACCTAACCTGCACATCTTTGGACTGTGGGAGGAAACTGGAGCACCCGGAGGAAACCCACACAGACACAGGGAGAATGTGCAAACTTCACATAGACAGTCACCCGAGGCTGGAATTGAACCTGGGATCCTGGTGCTGTGAGGCAGCAGGGCTAACCACTGAGCCACCATCCGCCCAAACAACATCAACAGCCCTTCCTTCATCTATCAACTTGATCACTTCCTCAAAGAACTCGATTAAGTTGGTATGGCACAATCTCCCCAGACAAAACCATGTTGCCTATCACTGATAAGCCCATTTTTTTCTAAATATAAATAGATTTTATCCCTCGGTATCTTCTCCAGCAACTTTCCCACCACTGACATCAGGCTCACTGGTCTGTAGTTACCTGGAATATCCCTCCTACCCTTCTTGTAAAGGGGACAACATGAGCAACCTTCCAGTTCTCCGGCACCTCACCTGTGTTTAAGGATGCTCCAAAGATATCTGTCAGGGCCCCAGCTATTTCCTCTTTCACCTCCCTCAGCAATCTGGGATAGATCCAATCCGGTCCTAGGGATTTGTTCACCATAATCTCCTTTAGCCTACCCAACATATCTTCCCTCCTTATGTCAATGTGATCTAGAGTAAACAAACTTCAATCTCTAATCTCAACATTCATCATGTCCCTCTCCTCAGTGAACACTGATGCAAAGTAATCATTGAGAATCTCAATGGTTCGAGACACAACCTTCCTTCCTATCCTTTAATGGACCAATCCTTTCCCTAGTTACCCTCTTGCTTCTTATATAAGAATAAAAGGCCTTGGGATTCTCCTTAACTCTGCTTGCTAAAGTTAGCCCGCTTGATTCCTCGTTTAAGATTGGTCCTACTCTCCCGATTTTCCTCCAAGGCCCGCTTTGTTCTGAGCTGCCTGGACCTTATGTATGCTTCTTTTTACCTCTTGGCTAGTCAGACAATTTCTCCTGTCACCCACAATTCACGAATCTTGCCTTTCCTATCTCTTATTTTGAAAGAGACATACCTATCCTGCATTATCTTTAACCTATCTTCGAAAGCATCGCATGTATCAAATGTGGACTTCCCTTCAAATAGCTATGTCCAATCTGCATTTCCCAGCTCCTGCCTAATTTTGATGCAATTGGCCTTGGCCCAGTTTAGTATTCTTCCCTTAGGACCACCCTCACCTTTATCTACAATATTTATAAAATTTACAGAACTGTGGTCACTATTCCCAAAGAAATCCCTCGCTGCAACTTCTACCACCTGCCTGGCTCATTCTCCAATACCAGGTCCAATATGGCCCCTTCCCTTGTTGGACTATTGACATACTGCTCTAGAAAACTATCCTGGACGCTCCTTACAAATTCTGCCCCAGCCAGACTTCTGACACTAAGTGTATCCCAGTCAATGTTAGGAAAATTAAAATCTCTCATCACCACCACCCTGTTGCCTTTACATCTTTCCATAAGCTGTTTACCTATTTGTTCTTCTACCTCACGCTCACTGTTGGGAGGCCTGTAATACAGCCCCAACAATGTAACTGCACCCTTCTTATTTCTCAGTTCCATCCATAATGCCTTACTGCTCAAGCCCTCCATAGTATCCTCCTTTAGCACAGCCGTGATATCATCCCTGACCAGCAATGCAACTCCACCCCACATCCCCCCCCCCACCCCACCCTTTTCCTTCCCTTCCTGTCCTGTCTGAAGCATCTATATCCTGGAACATATAGCTGCCAATCATGCCCTTCCTTCAACCAAGTTTCTGTGATTGCAATAATGTCATACTCCCAAGCACCAATCTAAGCCCTAAGTTCATCTGCCTTACCCACTATACTCCTTGCATTAAAGTAATGCACTTCAGGCCTCCAGTTCTTTTGCGTTCATTTGTTCTCTGCCTACTCTTCCCCTTGGTAATGCTAACTTCATGACCCCTACAGTCTCTTGTTTCCACATCACTGGCTAGTAGCCTTTTCTTTTGCTTCCCAGCCCCCTGCCACATTAGTTTAAAACCTCCCCAACAGCAGTAGCGAAAACTCCCCCAAGGACACTAGTTCCAGTCTGGTTCAGGTGTAGACCATCCAATTTGATAGTCCCACCTTCCCCAGAACCGGTCCCAATGACCCACAAATCTGAACCCTTTCTCCCTACGCCATCCCTCAAGCCACGTGTTCATCCTGCCTATTCTTGCATTTCTACCCTGGCTAGCACGTGGCACTGGTAGCAATCCCGACATCACTACCTTTGTGGTCCTCCTCTTTAACTTCTCTCCCAGCTCCCTGAATTCTGCTTTCAGGACCTCATCTCATTTTTTTACTTATATCATGAGTGCCTATATGCACCACGACAACTGGCTATTCACCCTCCCATTTCAGAAAGCTCTGCAGCCGATCGGTGACTTCCCTGACCCGAGCACCTGCGAGGCAACATAACATCCGGGAGTCTCGTTTTTGGCCACAGAACCGCCTATCTACTCCCCTTACAATAGAATCCTCTATGACTATGGCCCTACGAGTCTTTTTCCCGTCCTTCTGTAGAATCCCTACAGTATGGAAATAGACCATTCAACCAACAAGTCCACACCAACCCTCTGAAGAGTAACCCACCCAGACACATTCCCCTACCCGATTACTCTATGTTTACCCCTGACTAATGCATCTAACCCACATATCTCTGAACACTATGGGCAACTTAGCATGGCCAATTCACCTAACCTGCACATCTTTTGGATTGTGGGAGGAAACTGGAATACCTAGAGGAAACCCACACAGGCATGGGACTCCACACAGACAGATGCCCAAGGCTGGAATCAAACCTGGGTCCCTGGCGCTGTGAGGCAGTAATGCTAACCACTGTGCCACCATGTACCACATGAGGTTCAGAGCAATTTATTGGCTTGGTTAGAGGACTGGATAACCAACAGAAAAGCAGGAAATATGGATCTTTTTCTGCTTGATAAGTGTAACCAGTGGGGGTTTGGATCTCATTGAATGAAAAGCACTAAACCCTTAACAGCTGCCACAGAATTTATTTTCTAATTCTTCTTTTTGAAAAAAGCACATTTCAGGAATGTCCCTGAAGTACTGACCAATCCAAAAATCTTTGTTCTCTTTAGCATTTCTACATTGAAAACATAAAATCATAGAACATAAGAACTATGAGCAGGAGTAAGCAATTTAAATCCTCGAGCCTGTTCTGCCATTCATGGCTGATCTTGTCTCGACTTTGGATCTTATCTATTTATAATTTATGTTCATGGTTTAGATGCAGGGATAGAAGATACTCTAGCCAAATTTTCAGGTGACACTAAAATATATAAATGCTGTAAAGAACTAAGACATTTACAAGTGGATATGGATAGATTTGGAGAATTGACCAAAGTCCAGCAGATGAAGTTTAACATGTATAAGTGCAAAGTTACCCATTTTGGTCAGGAGAATAGAATGGCAACTTATTACCCACCTGGAGAGAAACTTCAGAGTACTTTGGTGCAGAGGGATCTGGGTGTCCCTGTGCAAAAATCTCAGAAAATTTGTATGCAGATACAGCAGGTAGTAAGGAAAGCAAATGAAATATTGGCATTTATTGCTAAAGGAATAGAGTACAAAAGTAGTGAAATGTGCTGGAACTATAAAGGGCATTAGTGAGACCAAAGCATACAGTTTTGCTCCCATTACCTGAGGAGGGATGCAGCTGTATTGGAGATAGTTCAGAGGATGTTCATGAAGTTGATTCTAGAGGCGATGGGTTTGTCTTGTGAAGAGAGATTGAAAAGTTTAGGCCTCTGGAGCTTAGAAGAATGAGAGGAGATCTAATTCAGGGATATAAGATGCTAAAAGAATTGATAAGATTGACATTGAAAGATTGCTTCCTCTTGTGAGGTAAACCAGAATGATAGTTTTAGAATAAAGGGTAGCAGATTTAAAACAGAGATGAGGAACAATGACATATAGCAAAGGGCCATTACTCTGAGGAATTCACTACTCCAGCAGGCAGGGACATTGTCCAAATTTAAGGAGGGAATAGACAAGTTTTTAAATCAGTACTGAGCTGAAAGGTTATGAGAAGTGAGCAGGAAAGTAAAGTTTAGGTTGAGATGAGATCAGCCATGATCATATTGAAAGGGAGACCAGGCTCCAGGTGATAAATTGCTTATTCCTATTTCTCATTCTTACATTCTATGTTTTTATATATTTCCATGGGATATATAAATTCTAAAGAGATCAAGGATTTTAGGATTGGTTTGTATTGCAGGGACATTCCTGAAATGTGTTTCTTTTAAAAATAAAGAAAATAAGTTCTGCTGCAGCTGTTAAAGGTTGAGTGCATTTTGTTAGTGAGACCCATTCCTGATGTTACCTGCATGCTACTGGTTCTGGTTTTAAAGTTGGTTAGAAGAGTAGCAACCTTTCTTGGATCGATGACTTTGTTCTCCATTGCAATGATGTGTCTTGTAAGAAATGGGAACTAAAGACCTACATTTGCATGCTTGGGTAAGCGCTGAAGTATCTTTCAACTGTTAACAGAAAAGTACAAATAAGTACATAGTTTGACAATGTTAGATAGACTAACTGACAGGTTTACAAAACAGATCCAGAAGTTATGAATGAAAAAAAATGCAGACTTTACTTTGGCTGAGCATACTGTTCATGGTGGCACAATCTATTCGTGTAGCTACATAATTTCAATTGACATGATAGGGCTCAATGAATCAGAAGAGACATGGGGCATTCAGCCAATTCAGTACATGTTTATGCTCCAGAATAGCTTCCTCCAGCTCCTTCTCTAGTTCTCTAAGTGCAATGACTTGCCCTTTCCCTCTTAGTTTGATTCATTCGTAGGATGTGAGGATCACTGGCTTGGCCAGCGTTTGTTACCCAATCTAGGTGCCCTTGAGAAAGGGAAATGCACTGTTTTCTGGAACTGCGGCATTCCATTTGTTGCAGGTACAGCAAGAACTGTGTTACGGAAGGAAGTTCCAAATACTTCACCCAGTGAAAGTGAAAGAACAGTAATATTGTTCCAAGCTGGGCTGCAGTCCAAGTGGGTTACTTTGTCATGGATAGTACTGACATTCTTAAGTGCTTTTAGAGCTGCATTTATCCTGGCAAGAGGAGAGTATTTCCATCACGCTTCTGACTTGTGCCTTGTAGATGGTGGACATGTGGAGACAGGGTTAGAACATGATCAAAGCTGGGAATTAAATATTCAGGGGCATCTGACTTCTTGAAAAGACAAGTAGAAGGAAAGCTTTGTGGGGTGAATTGCTTAGTACAAGATGGAATACACAAGACAGCAAGAAATGATCCTTGATCAGAAGACACAGATTCCATGTGGCTGGAGCAAGAAATAATAAAAGGAAACACATTGACTGGGGTCAACTACAAGCTCGGCAACAGAGGCCATGCAATAGGACAACGAATCAGGAGATCACAGAATCCCGACACTGCAGAAGGAGGCCATTCAGCCAGTCAAGTCTGCACTGACCTCTGAAGACTATCCCACTCCGACCCACTCCATCCCTGTAACTCTGCATTCCCTACGCTAACCCACATCCCTGGACACTCTGGGGCAATTTAGCAAGGCCAATCCACCTGACCTGCACATCTTTGGATTGTGGGAGGAAATCGGAGCACCTGGAGGAAAACCACACAGACATGAGGAGAATGTGCAAACTCCACACAGATAGTGGCCTGAGGCAGGAATCGAACCCTGGTCCCTTGCACTGTGAGCCAGCAGGGCTATTCACTGTGCCACCTTGCTGCAGAGCTCAGTAAAATCTGCTAAGGACAATGATTTCCTCCTCACCTCTGGATTTCAGCTCCATTGTCATAGTTGGAAGATGACTACAATGAGATCAGGAGCAGAATGGCCCTGGCAATACACAAACTGAGGACTCGTGAACAGGTACAACAGCTGTATGGGTAATGCTTGATAGCACTGTAAACCACAAACTCCATAACTGTGCTGATGATCACAAATAGACTGTAGGGCCATAAATGGTTGGCTTGGATCTGCCTACCTTCATCTGCTTCTAAAGTTCTCCATCAATTGCGGAAGACAACAGAATTATGCCTATAGCTTATTCAATGACCTCCACAGCATTCTGAGGTTATAAATTCCAAAGACACACAGCCCTCTGAGAGAAACTAATTCTCCTCATTCCTGCTCTAAAGGTTGATGCCTAATGTTAAAACAAACGCCCCTCATTCTGGACTCATGCACAAGAGGAAACATTATTTCCGCATCCACCTTTTCTCTATACTATTCATCTCAATCATTCCTTGTTGTTATCTGTTCCATCTTCTCACCAGCCTCTGCATAAACATGATGTTTTTCTTAACATTCCAGTGTGCTGTAGTTTTGATACAATAATGAAAATGCTTCACGAGGTGGATCAGACTTAGATTTTAACCTGGGTTGCACACATGATAAGGCCAGACAAGTGGAAAAGATAGCTTCTGGGAGATTCAAAGTAAACTGTGGAAATTATTACAAACCAAAAGATCAGTTGAAAATGTTTAAAAATCAAATTGAGAACTAAGTAATTAAAGTAGAGATGTCAGGCCAAGCAATATGTTGTACCTACATAATGTGGGCGCTGTTGGAGCCCACTGTGGTTCATAATCTATTGGAAATGTTGGTTGCTTCCAGAACTCCGGCTCAGGGTTGATGAGCTGAAGTCTGAGCTTCAAGCGCTGCAACATATCAAGGGAAGAGGGAGAGTTACCTGGGCATTCTGTTTTATGGAGGCAGTCACATCCCTTAGATTAACTATCTCAAATTTGGTCTGTGCTCAGGGACAGGAGGGTGTGACGACAAGCGAGGCAGGTAAGGATCCAGGGAGGTTATGCTGTAGAAGCCTCAGCCATTATCTAACAGGCTTGAGATATTTGTACTCTGTGGAGATGAGAGTGGTGACTGTGGGGAGGATGAGCAAACTGACCATAGCACCATAGTTCAGGAAGCCAATGAAGAGGAGAGAGAAAAGAGAAATGCTGTTCTAATCAGGGCTGGTATTGTCAGAGGAAAAGACATTGTTCTCTATGGCCAGGCTGGATAGTCTTGAGGCCTGCATTGCCTGCCTGGTGCCTGGGTTTAGGTTATCTCATCTGGGCTGCAGAGGACCTTGGAGTGGGAAGGAAAAAATCCAGTGTCATGGGCCACAGAGGTACCAACGACATAGGTAGAAAGAGGAAAGAGGTTCTGCTGATGGATTGTAAGCATTTGGGGTTAAATTACAAAGCAGAAACAAAAAGGTAATAATCCCTGGATTACTACCTAAGCCATGAGCAAATCGGCACAGGGTCAACAAAATTAAAAAGGCAAATGCATGGCTCAAAAATTTGTGTGGGAGAAATGAGTTTAAGTTCACGGACATTGGCACCAGCAGTGAGAAAGGAGGGAGCTGTACCAATGGGATGGGCTTCACTTGAATCATGCTGGAACCAGAATCCTGGTGAATCGCAAAACTAGGGTTTTGTATAGGGCTTCAAATTATATAGAGTGGGGATTCAATGGCATGGAAAATTATGGAAAAACTTAATGGAGGGGGAAGGGCTCAGCGGAGTTTATTAAAGTCTCCAGAACAATCGGACAGAGATTATGGAAAGGACGAGGAATCGAACTTGAGGGAGAGCAGATGAGGGGACAGCTATGAGAAGGGGTGGGCAGCTTGTTGAAGAGTCTGTTAGGGCTACATTTCGTGATGAGTAGTGAGGCAGACTTGATGAAGGAACATAAGGTGAAGAAACCTTTAGGGGACAGTAACCATAATATCAGAGAATCTCTGCAGTGTGGAAGTAGGCCATTTGGCCCAACAAGTCCATACCAACCCTCCAAAGAGTAACCCACCCAGACCTATTCCCCTATTACTCTACATTTAACCCTGACTAATACATCTAACCTACATATCCCTGAACACTATGAGCAATTTAGCACGGCCAATTCACCTAACCTGAACATCTTTGAATTTTGGGTGGAAACTGGAGCACCTGGAGGAAACCAATCCGGACACAGGTAGAATGACCAAACTCCACACAGATAGTCGCCAGAGGTGGGTATCGTCCCTGGCACTGCGAGGCAACAGTGCTAACCACTGAGCTACATAATAGAATTCACACAGCAGTTTGAAGGAGAGAAGCTGGAATCAGATGTAACATTATTTTGGGTAAAGGGAGCTCCAAAGACATGAGGGAGGAGCTGGACAGAGTCATTTGAAAGGTGAGCCTCGCAGGGAAGACAATGGAGCAGCAATGGAAGAGGTTTATTCAAGAGACACAGCAGGAATTCATCCCAAGCAAGAAACATACTGAGGGAAGGATGAGGCAATCATGGCTGAGAAGGGAATTCTGGAACAGCAAAAGAAAAAGCATATTATGTGGTGAGGATTAGTGGGAAGCCAGCAGATTGGAAAAACTTTAAAAAAATAACAGAGGATAACTCGAAAAACAGTAAGGGGGAGAATATGAAATATGAGTGTGTGCTAATTAGTAACATAAAAGATGACTACAAGAGCCTTTTGAGATATCTACAAGGAAAGAGAGAGGCAAGAATGGACATTAGCCAACTGGAAAATGAGGCTGGAGATGTAATAATAGAGAACTAAGGAATGACAGAGGAATCGAATGGGTGCTTTCTATTGGTTTTCAATGAGGAAGACACCAACAGCACACCAGAATTTCAAGAGAATCACAGAGTAGAATTGACTGTAGTGGCTATCACCAAGGAGAAGGTGCCGGGGAAGCTGAAAGGTCTGAAAGGGATCAATCATCCTGGCCAGATGAACTACACTCCACCTTTCTGAAGGAGATAACTGAGAGATTGTGAAGGCATTGGTGGTGATCTTTTAGGAATCACTTGAGTCAGGGAGAGACCCTGAAGGCTGAAAAATGGCTAATGTAACACTACTGTTTAAGAAGGGAGAGGGCCAGAAGACAGGAAACTATAGGATGGCGAACCCGACCTTGGTCGCTGCTCAGGTCTTAGAGTCCACTATTGAGGAGGACGAGATTGCGGAGTACTTGGAAGGGCATAGTAAAATAGGGCTGAGTCAACCTGGCTTCATCAAGGGGAGGTCATGCCTGACAAATCTGTTAGAATTACTTGAGGAGCTAATGAGCACGTTAGACAAGTGAAAGCCAATGCACATGACCTATTTGAATGTCCAGAAGGCTCTTGACAATGCACAGCACAGGAGGCTGAGAACTAAGATAGGGCCCATGGTGTTAGAGGCAAGATACCGGCATGGGTAGAGGATTGGCAGAAGGGTTGAAGGCTGAGTGTAGGAGAGACTCGGTCCCGAAAGCACAGGCTCAGAGTGAGTGAACAAATCTTTAGAACTGAAATGAGGAGGATAATCTTCAGGCAGAGGGTGCTGAATCTGTGGAAATCAGTGCCATATAAGGTTGTGGAGGCCAAGTCATTGAATATATTTAAGACAGAGATAGATTGGTTCTTGATTAGTAAGGGGATGAAGGATTACAAGGAGAAGGCAGGAGGATGGAGTTGAGAAACATATCAGCCATGGTCAAATGGTGGAACAGACACAATGGGTTGAACAGCTTAATTCTACTCTTATAGGTTACAAACATAGAGCCACAGAGATGTGCATACAGAAACAGACCCTTCGGTCTAACTAATCTGCCAACCAGTAATCCCAACCCAATCCAGTCCCATTTGTCAGCATTCAGCCCATACCCCTCCAAACCCTTCCTATTCATATACACATCCAGATGTCTCTTAAATGTTGCAATTGTATCAGCCTTCACCACTTCTTCTGGCAGCTCATTCCATACACGCACCACTCTCTGCATGAAAAAGTTGCCCCTTAGGTCTCTTTTATATCTTTCCCCTCTCACCCTAAACCAATGCCTTCTGGTTCTGGACTGCTCCACCCCAGGGAAAAGACTTTGTCTATTTACCCTATCAATGCCCCTCATGATTTTATAAACCTCTATAAGGTCATCCCTCAGCCTCCGATGCTCCAGGGAAAACAGCCCCAACCTATTTAGCCTTTCCCTATAGCTCAAATCCTCTAACTCTGGCAACATCCTTGTAAATCTTTTCTGAATCCCTTCAAGTTTTACAACATCTTTCCGATAGGAAGGAGACCAGAATTGCAGGCAATAATCCAAAAGTGGCCTAACCCAATGTCCTGTACAGCCGCAACATGACCTTCCAACTCCTGTACTCAATACTCTTGAGGAATGAAGGAAAGCATACCAAACGCCTTCTTCACTATCCTATCTTCCTGCGACTCCACTTTCAAGGAGTTATGAACTTGCACGCCAAGGTCTCTTTGTTCAGAAACACTCCCCAGGACCTTACCATTAAGTGTATAAGTCTTACTAAGATTCGCTTTCCCAAAATGCAGCACCTCACATTTATCTAAATTACACTCCATCTGTCACTTCTCAGCCATTGGCCCATCTGATCAAGATCCCGTTGTAATCTGAGCTAACCTTCTTCGCTGTCCACTACACCTCTAATTTTGGTGTCATCTGCAAACTTACGAACTATACCTCTTGTGTTCATATCCAAATCATTTAAATGAATGGTGAAAAGTAGTGGACCCAGCACTGATCCTTATGGCATTCCACTGGTCAGAGGCCTCCAGTCTGAAAAACAATCCTCCACTACCACCCTCTGTCTTCTACTTTTGAGCCAGTTCTGTATCCAAATGGCTAGTTCTCCCTGTATTCCATGAGATCTAATCTTGCTAATCAGTTTCCCATGGGGAACCTTGTCAAACGCCTTACTGAAGTCCAAATAAATCACATCTACCACTCTACCCTCATCAATCCTCTTTGTTACCTTTTCAAAAAACTCAATCAAGTTCCTGAGATACGTTTCCTGCGCACAAAGCCATGTTGACTATCCTTCATCAGTCCTTGCCTTTCCAAATAAATGTACATCCTGTCCCTCAGGATTCCCTCCAACAACTTGCCCACCACCGACATCAGGCTCACTGGTCTATAATTCCCTGACTTTTCTTTACCACCTTTCTTAAATAACCGTACTACTTTAGCCAACCTCCAGTCTTCCGGCACCTCACCTGTGATTATTGATGATACAAATATCTCAGCAAGAGGCTCAGCAATCACTTCCTTAGCTTCCCACAGAGTTCCCACAGAGTTATACTTGATCAGGTCCTAGGGATTTCTGGATTCATATCATAGTCTGATTGCTGTTCCCTCCTCATTCTTATTGATTGAAAAATACGAGAGAAGGCCCCGCAAAACAAGAGGAGTTGAACTTTTATGTATGAGTCATGGTCCATACCCATCAGTGCCAAGATGTTAACTCAGTATATTAAGTGATCTGCTGAGAGTAAAACCAGGCGGCTGGAGTGGATAGAGTGCCAGGAATGGCCAGGTTAATTAATTTTATTTCTTATTTATGAGCATTCCTTCTGGGCCAGAAGACATATAATGGTCCCCCGAGTCCTCTAAGAGGTTTTTGGATGTCCCCAGGTCTGGCACCAATTTTAAAAACCCTCACAATCCTCTCCCATTGTAACGTCATAAACATTATTATTGTGAATGAAACCTGGGAACTGAAAATAGCATAGGCCTAGCACTCAATGCTCCTGTGGTATTTCCTTTCTGCACCAATCTCAACCTTTCATGTTGAAATCAGCCTCAGTGAGTCTGTATTCCCACATAACAGAAAGCAGTTGGCAAAGATTGTGTCATGATGAAAGATAGCATCAAAACAATACTGCAGAATGCTATATTAAGGAGTCATGGAAAAAGTATTGCAACACATCATCGAGAGCAAATGGTGTTTTTGTACTTACTTGACTTCAGAATGAAAAAATTAACTCCTGATGCAAAAAATCTTATACAGAAATGGGAGTGATGGCTTCAGAGGTCATGGTGATCATTTTTCAAAGCACTAGTAGGTCTGCAAATGGAGTTTGTAGATCAGTTTCCCACTGTTTAAAAAAAAACTGGCTAATCTGACATCAGTAATCAGGAAAATACTGCAACACTTTGTAAAGGATGTGATTACAGGATATTAAGAAAGCAATTGATTGGGCATAATCAGTATGTACTTACGATGGAAACTAATCTGAGGGTTTTTTTTTAGGACGTTGCTTGTAGAATTAATAAGGGAGAATCAGTGAATGTGTTGTATTTGGATTTTCAGAAGGCTTTTTAATAAAGTCTCACCACTGGGGATTAGTAAACAAAATTAAATGCATGGGATTTGGGGAAATACACTCGTCTGCATTGAGGATCAGTAAACAGGCAGCAAACCAAGTATCGGCAAGATTTTTCAGGTTGAGAGGCTGAGACTATTGGGGTACCACATAGATCAGTGCAATGCCTCAGATGTTCACAACCTATACCCATGATTTGGACATAGAGGTCAATTGTAATATTTCCAAGTGGGGATATGAGTCATGAGGAAGATGCAAAGAGGCTTCATGGGAATTTAAACAGACTGAGTGAATGGGCAAGAGCTTGGCAGATGGAATACAATGTGGTTCCATGAAAGGTTATCCACTTTGGAGGTGTAGATGATCTCGTGAATGGTGGGAGACTGGCAAGTGTTGACGGCCAAAGCAATCTAGATGCCCTTGTCCATATATCACTGAAAGCTGGTTTGCAGGTGCAGAAAGCATTTCAGAGGGTAAATGGTGTGGTAGCCTTCATTTCAAGAGCCTATACTGAATATAGGAGCAAAGGAGTCTTGATTCAGTTGTTTTGAACACTGGTGAGACTGCACCTGGAGTATTGTATGCACTTTTGGTTCCATTTCCTCAGATAATAGACAATAGATGCAGGAGTAGGCCATTCAGCCCTTCGAGCTAGCACCACCATTCATTATGATCATGGCTGATTGTCCACAATCAGTATCCTGTTCCTGCCTTATCCCCATAACCCTTGATTCCACTATCTTTAAGAGCTCTATCTATATCTTTCTTGAAAGTATCCAGAGACTTGGCCTCCACTGCTTTCTGGGGCAGAGCATTCCTTACACCCACCACTCTCTGGGTGAAGATGTCTTTCCTCAACTCTGTTCTAAGTAGCCTACCCCTTATTTTTAAATTGTGTCCTCTGGTTCTGGACTCACCCATCAGCAGAAACATGCTTCCTGTCTTCAGAGTGTCCAATCCTTTAATAATCTTATACGTCTCAATCAGATCCCCTCTCAACCTTCTAAACTCAAGTGTATACAAGCCCAGTCGCTCCAATCTTTCAACATATGATAGTCCCGCCATTCTGGGAATTGACCTTGTGAACCTATGCTGTACTCCTTCAATAGCCAGAATGTCCTTCCTCAAATTTGGAGACCAAAACGGCACAGAATACTCCAGGTGCAGTCTCACCAGGGCCCTGTACAGCTGCAGAAGGACCTCTTTGCTCCTGTACTCAATTCCTCTTTGCTTTGAAGGCCATCATGCTATTAGCTTTCTTCACTGCCTTCTGTACCTGCATGCTTGCTTTCATTGACTGATATACAAGAACATCTAGATCTCATTCTACTTCCCCTTTACCTAACCTGACTCCATTTAGATAGTAATCTGCCTTCCTGTTCTTGCCACCAAAGTGGATAACCACACATTTATCTACATTAAACTGCATCTGCCATGCATCTGTCCACCCACCTCACCTGTTCAAGTCGCACTGTATTCGCATAACATCCTTCTCACATTTCACCCTGCCACCCAGCTTTGTGTCATCAGCAAACTTGCTAATATTACTTTTAATGCCTTTATCTATATCATTAATGTATATTGTAAACAGCTGCAGTCCCAGCACCGAACAGCCAATTTTCAATCCAAGTCAATATTTTGCCCCCAACACCATGTGCCCTAATTTTGCTCACTAATCTCCTATGTGGGGTTTTATCAAAGACTTTCTGAAAGTCCAGGTACACTACATCCACTGACTCTCCCTTGTCCATCTTCATAGTTACACCCTCAAAAAAAAAATCCATATTAGTCAAGCACGATTTCCCTTTTATAAATCCGTGCTGACTCTGACCTATCCTGTTACTACTATCCAAATAAGTGATAATTTCATCTTTTATAACTGACTCCAGCATTTTTCCCACCACTGACATCAGGCTAACTGGTCTATAATTCCTTGTTTTCTCTCTCCCTCCTTTCTTGAAAAGTGGGACAACATTAGCCACCCTCCAATCCATAGGAACTGATCTTGAATCTATAGAACATTGGAAAATGATTACTAATATGTCCACAATTTCTAGAGCCACCTCCTTAAGTACCCTGGGATGCAGACCATCAGGTCCTGGGGACTTACCAGCCTTCAGACCTCACAGTCTATCCAACACCATTTCCTACATAATATAAATTCCTTTCAGATCATCAATTACCCCAAGTCCTTCAGCCATTATTACATCTGGGAGATTGCTTGTGTCTTCCCCAGTGAAGACAGATCCAAAGTACCTATTCAACTTTTTTGCCATTTCTTTGTTCCCCATAATAAATTCACCCGCTTCTGACTTCAAGGGCCCAATTTTAGTCTTAACCTTTATTTTCTTTTCACATACCTAAAAAAGCTTTGACTAACCACCTTTACATTTTTGGCCAGTTTGCCTTCATACCTCATTTTTTCACTGCATATTACCTTTTTGCTCTGTTGCTCTTTAAAAGATTTTTAGTCCTCCGGTTTCCCGGTCATCTTTGCTATTATACACTTCTTCTCTTTCATCTTTATGCAGTCCTTAACTTCCCTCATCAGCCACGGCTGCCCCTGCCTCCCCTTAGGATCTATCTTCCTCTTTGGAATGAACTGATCCTGCACCTTCTGCAATATATCCAGAAATACTGGCCATTGTTGTTGCACTGCCATACCTGCAAGGGTATTGCACTATTGAACTTTGGCCAATCCTCCCTCATAACTCCATAGTTCCCTTTGCTCAACTGCAATACTGACACTTCCAATTCTCCCTTCTCCCTCTCAAATTGCAGATTAAAATTAATCATATTATGGTAATTTATCATATTATGGTAACCTCCTAATGGCTCCTTTACTTCGAGGTCCCTGATCAAATCTGGTTCGTTACACAACACCAGATCCAGAATTGCCTTCTCCCTGGTAGGTTCCAGTACAAGCCGTTCACAGAATCCATCTTGAAGGCACTCCACAAACTCCCTTTCTTAGGGTCCAGTACCATCCTGATTCTCCCAGTCTACCTGCATGTTGAAATCCCCTGTAACAGCTGGGGTAATACCTCTGGGACAGACCAATTTGAACTCCTTATTCAACTTACATCCTACATCCAGACTACTGTATTGGGGGCCTGTAGATAACTCCCAGTAGGATTTTTCTGCACTTCAAATTTCTCAGCTCTATCCATACTGACTCTACATCTCCTGATTCTATGTACCCCCTCACAAGGGACTGAATATCATTCCTTACCAACAGGGCCACTCCATCCCCTTTGCCCATCATTATGTCCTTATGATAGCACATATAGCCTTGAATATACATTTCCTAGGCCCTGTCCACTCGAAGCCACATCTCAGTTATACCCACAACATCATACCTGCCAATTTCCAACTGAGCCTCAAGCTCATCCACCTTATTTCTTATGCTTTGTGCATTCACATGTAACATTTTTAATTCGTTACTCCCCTTAACCTTCCTATCAATCCCTATTTCACTTGACCATACTGTATGATCCCTTCTTGAGTTTTCTGCTCTGTTGATTCTGTTGTCTTTCTTAACTTCTCGTATTCTCACTTTCCCTCTAACTTCCTTCTTAAATTTCCAATTTGTCCCCGCCCCTCCACTACTTAGTTTAAACACATCTGTGTTGCAGTGGCAAACCTGCCTGCCAGAATGCTGGTCCCCCACCTATTAAGGTACAACCCAACCCTCTTGTATAATTTATTCTTACTGCAAAACATACCCCAGTAATCCAAGAATTTAAATCTTTGCTTCCTGCACCAGTTCCTCAGCCACACATTCAAGTCCACTACCTCCCTGTTCCTGCTCTCTCCATCCTGAGGAACTGGAAGCAAATCAGAGATAACCACCCTGGAAGTCCTGTTTTTCAGTCTTCTTCCAAGTTCTCCGAAGTCCTGCTGTAGAGTATCCCTCTTCTCCCCGACGTCATTTGTGCTGACATGCACCACCATCTCTGGCTCTTCACCTTCGCCCTTGGAGATTCCCTGCACTCTGTCAGTGACGTCCTGGATCCTGGCACCAGGAAGGCAACACACCATCCTCAAATCCCGCCTGTTGCCGCAGAAACCCCTTTCAGTCCCTCTCACTATGGAGTTCCCGATTACCACGGCTCTGAAAGATGTCTGACTCTTTGGCTCTGCCTCCATGTCAATTTTCGAATAGCAGACCTGTCAGCCTCTAAGACTGGCAGCATCGTCTCTCACGACAGTTTCCAAGAGATTCAGGAAGGGTATACTTTCAACAAGGCGAGTGCAGGGGAGATTCACCAAACTGATTTCTGGAATGTTGGGAGTGGTCAAAAGGAGAGATTGAAGGAACCACGCTTGTATTCTCTGGAGTTTAGAAGGACGAAAGGTCATCTCACAGAAACTTGCAAAATTCATGAAGGAATAGAGAGTAGATGGAAAAAGGATATTTATTTTGACTGTGGGGTCTAATTAATCTTGGATTGTGGAGGTGCAGTCACATGACAGTAGATTATAGTCCAAGAGGTTTATTTGAAATCAGAAGCATTTGGAGCACTGTTGGAATATTGCGCGCAATTCTGGTCTCCTTCCTATCGGAAAGATGTGAAACTTGAAAGGGTTCAGAAAAGATTTATAATGATGTTGCCAGGTTTGGAGGATTGGAGCTATGGGGAGAGGCTGAACAGGCTGGGGCTGTTTTCCTTGGAGCGTCGAAGACTGAGGGGTAGCCTTATACAGGTTTACAAAATTATGAGGGGCATGGATTGGATAAATAGACAAATTCTTTTCCCTGGGGTCAGGGAGTCTATAACTAGAGGGTTTAGGGTGAGAGGGGAAAGATAAAAAAGGGACCTAAGAGGCAACCTTTTCACGCAGATGATGGTACGTGCATGGAATGAGCTGCCAGAGGAAGTGGTGGAGGCTGGTACAATTGCAACATTTAAAATACATTTGGATGGGTGTATGAATAGGAAGGGCTTGGAGGGATATGGGCCAGGTGCTGACAGGTGGGACTAGATTGGGTTGGGATATCTGGTCGGCATGGACAGGTTGGACCGAAAGGTCTGTTCCATGCTGTACATCTCTATGACTTTATGACACTGCTCCTCTGTCAGATAAACCAGGCAAATCTGTCCGACTATAACCGAGTGCTCTGCGACTTCTGACTCCGTCTCAGATTGAAAGATAAACCATTTTGCACTGATACGAGGAGGAACATCTTCACTCAAGAGTGTGGTGATTCTTTGGAATTCTTTACTCTAGAGGGTACTGAAACTCAGTGATCAAGGAGCTTCAAGACGCAGTTTGATAAGATTTCTCATTATTAATTACAAGGGACATGGGGATAGTGAAGGAATATAGCTTTGGTGGACAGGCTTTGGGAGCAGAATGGTCTACTCCTATTCCTCTGTTCCCAATTCTCTCAATGATGATTGGGCGACATCAAAGACTCCACAAATGCTTCCATACAGCTCATGAAATGGAGACCAAGTATCTCAGTATTATTTTATTATGAACTAGACAATAAAGCTGGGTGCAGGTACAATGGGCTGAATGGCTTCCTTCCATGCCATATTAATTCTGTGATGTATTATTTACGATACAAGCACAAACCATTTGGTCTAATACATCCATGCCAGTGTTTAAGCTCCACATGAGCTTCTCTTCACCACTTTTAATCTAACCCTGTTTTATTGCTGCATTAGACCTAGGGCTACCTTAGAGGACAAGTCATGCAGATATGATAACTGACTATTCACTGTACCAGAAAATCCATCTGGGGGATTTCACCACCGTTATACATCAGTTCCACCTCATTCCACCACTTGACGGGAACATTCTTGCTTATTCCCCCAGAAAATAGAGACTGGCCTAATAGGGGTCTTTCTGAATATGACACCATGATTAGATTGAATAGTTGTCGAGATATTTCCACTAGTGAGATAGACTAGATTGGAGATCATAAATGTAAGATTGGCACTAATAAATCTAATCAGAAATTCTGGCAAAAATATCTTTCCCCAGGGAGTGCTTACAATGTGGAACTTGCAACATGTTGAGTAGCTAAAGTGAAAAGCACAGGTTTATTTGAGAAAGCACGAAAGTGAAAAGGAGGATATGTTGATGGAGTGGGAACAAACACATAGACAGCATCAGTACTACCTTGAACCTATTGGTTGAATGTCCAGTTTCTGTGCTTTGTTTTGTGTTTATTCACATGTGTAAGCAGTGTTAGTCAAGCCGGTTTTTACTGGCCACCTCTTCATGTGCTTGAGAAGGTAATGAGGTGCCAGCTTAGTCACTTGTTAGTTCATTTAAAAGGCAATTAAGTACACATAGTTGAGATCAGATAGAGATGGAAGACTTTCATTCTAAAAGAAACATTAATACATGACTTGGATTTTTTTTCATGAATCTAGTAGCTTTGTAGCCACCATGACTGACTCTCACCTTTCAGTCTACATTTCTATCACTGACTAAAATTAATTCATAAATTGTTGAGGTAGGATTTGAACACGTCAATAATTACATAATGGTCATTTGGTAATGTGAAACTTGAGTGCTACTGAAAACATTTTGTCCAAGTTTTTTTGTCAGCACTCATTGGGACAATTTGCAAGAGACACCAACCTCTTTATATTGTACAAAAAGTCAGTGTTGCTTGATTTGTAAGTACACTTTGATTAGTAATGGCACACACCAGTAGATGATAATTGACAGTTAGATTATAATTGACAGGTTGACTGTTAACTGCTAAGCCTTTTTAAAACTAGGCAGGAGTGTTTTTCAGTGTTGCATGCTGTTTTCAGCGATGTGTTTTGTAGACTGATTTCTCTTGAGCTGGGTGTGGTTGATGTGTAAAGTGTTTGAAATTATATATTGTGGGCTTTTGCCTGCTGTCAACTTTGCCCATAGGGACTGAAACAGACTCTTTTATGGACTTCTGTCATTGTGGTCCTTTTAAAAGGACCGCAATGTGAAAAATCTATATGTTTTATGTTGTGTTGTTGTTTTGAGATTTCAGATGCCTTATGGCTGCATCCCCTACTTCTCTTGTGTATTGTCACTGTTGTATTGTATTTTATATAACAATGAATAAAACAAAAATTTAAACTAGGCTGGTTGACTCTGAATGCTGATGCCAATAACCTTAAAAATAGAGCATAAAAATGTTGCCACCAATTTTGTTGAGTTAAAAGAGGCGCAATATGTATATTTGTTCTTCCTGCCCGCAAAAATCGTAGCCCTGTGTATTAATATACGACATACATTGCATCCGTTTTCTCATAAAGAAGGTAACAGTTATTGTCTCTAATTTCTCAAGAGCAATGAGTCAAACTGCCTGGTTTAAATGACAAAACAAAATTGTCAGTTAACTGTCAGTCATCATCTAAGTGAGGCATTATCTTTGGCAACATCTCTATCAATAACAATCAACCTACCAACCAGTCCCTTCAGCAGATTTCTTCCTGCAATACTCAAGTTATATAATTTTAGACTTTGTAGTATCCACCTCGGGATTACTGGTGTAAATATAACCACAAAGGGATTGTACCTCTATTCTCTGCTGTATTGGATATACCAAAATATGTGCTATTTTTCTGATCTTCACTGATTTAATCTAATCCAATGAGATGTATGTAAATGTTCTAGAGCTAAAACTGTACTTGATATAACTTTCAAAACTATTTCATCTGCTTATAATCTTGAAGAAACAATTTAATTTTCTTTGAAGTTCAATTTGGTTTCCTTTCACTCTGATCTTTTCTCTCTTTCCATTGGCCAAAAACTGTGGTCAATAAAATCTTATTAGACTTTGGCCTGGTTATCACCAGACTGATTTGAATATGTGTAGATTAGATGCAGCAGCATCTGGATATACCGAGGATGTAACTAAAAGCATTTGTTATTGTTCCCAGAAATGGACACCTTGAACTGTCATGGTCCATTCCAGATAAAGAAGAAATATTGAACCCAAAAACTTAAATTAGACATCTGGAATACCCCACAACTAGATGACAGCAGAAGACATGGTACTAATGCATAAAAAAGTCGAAGAGTTCAATGAAAGATACTGTGCTGTGAAAGTACTTTAGGCAAATGCTCATTACAGACCATAGATCTTATTCAAAGTCAAACAGAATCATAAATAACATTGTCATGATTCTTTCTCAAACTTATGCATCCTTATTTGACTGTGATTATGAGATTGAGCCTTTTACTTTCTGATATTTTACATTCTGTACAATAGTGTTAAGAACAGTGGAAAAAGCAAATAGCTAGGAAATATACCTCTACTTCCATTCCTCAGCTGGGAATAAACACATTGGCAACAGTACTTTTAAGAAAAGTTGAAGATATCAAAGTCAAGACACAAATATAAAGTACTGAAGGCTCACTTTTGAAATTGAAGATCTTGCTAGTCTGCCTCATTAACATGCAACAAGAGGATTCAATTCAAGAAGAGAATCAGCAAATTAGTGTCATTTTTCACACCAGCCAACATTCAATGTCAAAGTAAAATTGCCTATTTGTAACCGGTTATGGATAATATGTGAGAATTGCATTGCCTTCCATGGGGATCAACATCAAGCCTGTTCCGCATCCATTTAATTTGTGCAAAAGAGGAGAAAGGAGATTCCGCTCCCCATTGACTTTTTGGATCCAAACCCAAAGTTCACCTAAAGCCCAATGCATTGATAATCACTCATTTCCCAGTTGTTTAAAAAAATTGTAAGCTTGCATTTGATTAAGTCATTTCTCCACTTCAGCATCCAAGTTAGTATCTAATCTAACCAGACTGGTGCAATGATGTAATAATTGAATGAAAATGATCCCTTTGATTGATAAAATCTTGTATGTTGCATTTCAACAGCTTGTACTTTCACCGCAGAAGCGTAATTTGCCAAAACCATTCAACATCGGATAGTTAAAAGTTGCAGTTTGAGAGTTCAGATACCTTCCATAAATCCAGAAATGTTGCTCAATTTGTTGAGAAATAATGAGAATTGGAGAGCACCCAGAAGTGGCTTTGACATTCATAGGGCAAGTCATCTCATAACTCCCAAGTTAAAGTACCAACAATTCACCTTAATAAAAACCAAAAGAACTGCAGATGCTGCAAATCAGAAGCAAAAACAGAAATTGCTGGAAAAGCTCAGCAGGTCTGGCAGCATCTGTGGTCAGAAATCAGAGTTTAACATTTTGCATCGGGTGACCCTTCCTCAGAACCATTCATCTTCTTCTCCTGTACTGCTAAATTCCTTCAGTTTATGGCCACAATATTGACAAGGTGGTGGGGGTAGGAAAGAGGCTTTGCCTCAAAATATTTGGGAATGGCTTGCTATTTATGTTTTATCTAATTATAATTTTACCACGAGAAAGAGATCCTAAGAATTTCTTAACTATCAAACTTTCATCTGTTGAGATGGAATAGTTTTCAGAGAAGCCCAACAGTTTGGTGACTAATGCATTCTTGTTAACCAGCATCTCTGTTCGTTCAATACAGAGATGCATTGAAAATACAAAGAAAAATCCAGATTTGATCTGTGGATGGTTAGTGTATCTGAGCACTGGGTAACAGTAAGAGAGTGACAATCTGCAAAAGGATTGGGTGCAAATAGGAATTTTAAAAAAAACAATGAGAGAATTTATGACTTCAGCTTTTGCTGCACTTTCCACAGAAGAGGAAGAAACTGCAGGAAAACAGACATTTGCCCAGGAACTTGGCAAAACCCATTCCTATCAATGACAAAGAGCAGCCCCTTGGAGGGAAGGACTGAAAGGTGCCCTGACCTGGCAGCATCCTCCATACTATATGTCAGCACAAGTCAGAGCCCTCAGGAAGCAGAATTAAAACATAATGTAATAGGAATGCAACACGTGATGACAAGACAGGCAAGAACAAGAGGTGTCAAAAATATGGAAAGAAGGCAGGGTAACAACAGTGAGACTACCAACATGAAAGCAAAAAAGGGAATATGAGAGGACTAACTTTGCTCACTTGTGTACATTAAAATATTAGTTGCCTTGATTTGGCAATGGTTAATCATGAGTGCTGTACAAGATGTTTAAAATGCATGTATAACACATATGAAAATCAGAAAATGTATTGAAATATATTGAAATATATTAAAAGTCAGTCATTTCTTGCTGATGATTACTGTCTTGGCTGAAGATCAAACCAGTGAGCTGGATACTAAAAGGTTGATCGTATCTTTCCCGCAAATACATCAGACAATTTGATGCCTTCAAGACAGGACAAGAAGAAGGGGTGTATTGCTTTATTCAAGTGTGGGGTGTTGATGTCAGTAGCTAGGACAGCAATTCTTGTCCATCCCTTGGAAGGTGATGGTGAGCTGCCTTTGCGAACCATTGCAGCCCATGTACTGTAGGGACATTATAGAATTGCACTCTTTAAACAATATGACTGTGTCTGTGCACACCCACTCCGTGAGTCTACAGACTGCAATTGACATACCACTGCCATTCACAGCATTCACTCCCAGCTCCTGATGAGGCTGCTGTACATTTATTTTGAAAATTCACATCAAAGAAGAAAACGTCAGTGGGAATACTGCACCACAGTATTGTGAAAGGGCAAGTTGCAGGACTTCACTGAACAACACTGTCGAAATGTTGATTTATTTGCAAATCAAGATGGTGCATGGCTTGGAAGGGAGCGTGCAGATAGATGGTATTGTCTTGCATCTGCTGTCCTTCTAGGTGGTAATAGTCATAAGTTTTGATGGTGCTGCTGAAGCAACCTTGGTGATTTTCTGCTATGCATCTTGTAGATAGTACACACCGTAGTTGGTGGTGGAGGGAGTGAATGACTAGATGTGGTACCACTCAAACAGGCTGCTTTGTCCTAGATGGTCTCGAGCATCTTGAACATTGTTGGAATTGCACTCATCTAGGCAAGCCATCACAAACCTGACTTGTGTCTTGTTGAGGACAGGCTTTGAGGATTCAGGGGGTGAATTGCTCAACTCAAGATTCCTAGCCTCTGACTTGCTCTTGCAAATGTAGTATATTTACATGACTAGTGTAGTTCAATTTCTAGCCAATGGTAATCCCCGGGATGTTGATTGTGAGGGATTCCATGACAATAATGCCACTCAATATCAAGGGTGAAGTTAGATTTTCTTTTATTGGAAGTAGTCATTGTCTGCCACGTGTGTGGAGTGACTGTTACTTGTCACTTGTCAGTCCAAGTTAGCCCTGATCTGTTGAGCAGTGGAGGGTTTAGGGAATGTATGTAACATTACAAGACCATCCCTGTGGCAGTATGTGGAGTCCCATTGACTGCCAACTTATCCTGCTAAACATCAAAGCGCAATTGCACTCCTGCTATATTATGTTTCAATTCTTTCCCTGGTGGCTGACATACAGCATTAAGGGTGCTGCTCTAGTCAGAAACCTGGGCATTCTCACAGGAATATGAAATGTCACCTACTCGCAAAATCCTACAAATGGAAAATACTTGAGGAAACTTTTGAATTCTGTTCTTTGTGAGGATTGGAGCCAGGGAAAACAAAGCCAGCAAACAGTGCGACAATAACCCACTGCCCAGCAACATGAGCAAACAGCAGCTTCTTGAAAACTGCAGGAAATTGGCCTGGCCCCACACCTTCCCATGCCGTTGTGCTCCAAGAATTGCTGTTTTCATTTAGTTATTATATTGCTCTTTACCAATAATCTGTTCAGTGCCCAGCAAACAAATTAGTTTCTGTCAAGGAGACTTTGCTGCTTCATACTGAAAGCTACTGAAGAACTTCTATGTATTTGTACTGTGCAGTTTAGTACAAGATGTTGCAGTGAGTTCAGCATGCTACAACAGGAACTGCCGTCTAGTGTGGGCTTTGCAATGCTCAATAGATCTCTCTTTCTTCAGCTCCTCTGCTAAATGCAGTAAATCTTCTGACATAATTGTTGCACTGGTACCTTCAATCCCTCTAGTATCGGATTGTTCCTCAGCCAAGACGGCAATCAGCAGCGAGAAGTGGCTGATCTTTTGCAAACTGCATCTCACTGACACACATTTGCTTTTTCTTAATGACTGTGCTCACATTATCTGATTAATCCAGACATGAATGGGATGAAAATAAAGAGATCATTCATTGGTGGATTGAACTACACCACAAAAACATGCAGTAATGCCATTGCCACCAACCCACTAACGTGGTCTTTGATTTGAATGTGAAGGTAGCCTAGCAATTATCTGCAAAACTCCCTTAACTGAAATATCTAGTTGGCTTTACCTTTCACTTCTGAGTCAGCAGGTTGTTGGCCTAAATCTCACTTGAGATACTTTATTCTAGGCTCAGAGTGCAGAATAATATAGAGGGAGTGCCATACTGTTGGAGGTATCACCTTTCAGATCAGTTATTAAACAGCAACTCTGTTTGCCTTTTGAGATTGTTGACAAAAAGTCCACAGCACTTTTTGAAGGGGAGTTCTCCCAGTCTTGTGTTTATTCTTTGACAAACAATCACTCAAACTGTTAATATTGATGTGAACCTCCTTGCTGTTTGTGGCACTGTTTGTTGCACAGTTGGTTTCTTCCATTCCCTGCAGTGCGACAGTGACAAGAATTTACTGGAATGAAAAGTGCTTTATAATGGCAGGAGGTTGAGAGGGAGGACTTTGTAGATGTTTAAAATAAAATTCTGAAGGTTCAGACAGCAGTACAATGCTTATACTCATGATAGCTATCTTATTAGAATGATGGCATAAAAGATATACTAGGATGCTACTTGGACTGGAAAGGTTTGAGTTATTAGGAAAGGCTGGATAAGCTGGGACTTTTTTCCCCGCTGCGTCGGAGACTGAGGGGCGACCTTATAGAGGTCGATAAAGTCACCAGAGGTGTAGAAAAGGTAGATGGCCAATAGCTTTCCCCCATAGTTGGGGGGGTCTAAAACTTGACTGCATAGGATTAAGGTGAAAGGGGAGAGATATAAAAGGGTCCACAGGGGCAATTCTTTCACAGCACAGGCTGCCAGGGGTGGTGATGGAGGTGAGTACAATTTTGTCATTTCAGACACATTTGGACAGGAGGGATATGGACCAAACACAGGCAAACGGGGCTAGACTGATTATGAAAACTGGGCAGCATGGACAAACTAGGCCAAAAGGCCTGTTTCCATGCTGTAACCCTCTAATGACACTATGTCTCTAAAAGGTTAGAGAGAGAGAGAGAAGCAAAACTGGTCATTGGACCACTGGAAAACGAGGCAGGAGAAGTAGTAATGAGGAACAAAGACATTGGGTTTAAGTGGAAGAACTGAACAGAGACTTTGCATTAGTTTTCACAGTGGATGGTACCAGCAGCATGCTAGGACTTTAAGAGAGTCCAGGTCAGAGGTGAGTGTCGTGCACCTCATTAAGGAGAAGGTGCTGGGGAAGCTGAAAGGTCTGAAGACGTATAAATCACCCAGACCAGATGGACTGCAACGCCAAAACCCTATCACTTTTAGCATGGTGACAGTGCCACACAACATGATGGAGGGTATTCTCAAGGTGAAAGCCGGACTTTGTCTCCACAAGGATTGGTTGGTGGTCACTCTCATCAATTCTGTCATGGACAGACGCAATTGGAGTTGGCAGAGCAGTAAGGGTGAGGTCAAGCATGTTTTTCCTCTTGTTAGTTCCCTCACCACCTGCTGTAGACCCAATCGAGCTGCTATGTCCTTTAGAACTCAATCGGCTCAAACAATAGTCCTGCTGAGCCTGTCTTGGTGATAGACATTGAAATTCCCCAATCACAGTGCACCTTTGCCACTCACAGTGATTCCTCCAAGTATTCCTTGGAGGAGTTTCTTAGGAGATTTACAAGAATGATCCTGAAGATTAATGGCTCTTCACATGAGGAGCATCTTAAGACCCTGGGTCCATACTCGATGGAGTGTAGAAGGAGGTTCATGGCACTGTGGCTGTCTCTGCTGTACAGAAGGGTGGGAAAAGAGTGGAAGGGCTACAGTCATAGGGGATTCAATTGTAAGGGGAGTAGATAGGTGGTTTTGTGGTGGAAAATGAGACTCCCAAATGGTATGTTGCCTCCCAGTTGCAAGGGTCAGTGATGCCTCAGATCGACTGCAGGACAATCTGAAGGGGGAGGGTGAACAGCCAGTTATCATGGTGCATATAGGCACCAATGACATAGGTGATAAATATGATGAGGTCTACAGGCAGAAGTTAGGAACCAAAATAAAAAGTAGGACCTCAGATGTAGTGATCTCAGGATTGCTACCAGATTCACTTGCTAGTCAGAGCAGAGCTGAAAGAATAGGCAGGATGATTGTGTGGCCTGAGAGATGGTGCAAGAGGGCAGGGGTTCAGACTTTTGAGACATTGGGACCAGTTCTGGGGGAGATGGGACTTTTACAAATTGGACGGTCTACACCTTGAAGGATTGGAACCAATGTCCTAGGGATTGCTTTTGCTAATAATGTTGCGGAGGGTTTAAACTAATGTGGCAGGGGGAAAGGAACCAAATTAGAGGAGATTAGTGGACAGTAAGGAGCTAGTAACTGAAGCCTGGAAGGAATTAGATAGCGAAGTCAGCGTGACTAAGGGGAATGGGAGGCAGGGAGCAGATGATGAATGCTAAGAGACTGGTGGTCTGAGGTGCACTTGTTTTAATGCAAGAACTGAAGTAGGTAAGGCAGATGAAATTAGGGCTTGGATTAGTACCTGGGAGTATGATGTTATTGCTATTACTGAGACTTAGTTGAAGGAAGGGCAAGATTGGCAACTAAATATCCAAGGACACAGATGCGTCAAGTGGGATAGAGAAGGAGGAAAAAGGGTTGGAGGAGTTTCATTACTGGTTAGAGAAGATATCACAGCTGTGCTGAAGGAGGACACTATGGAGGATTCGAGCAGTGAGTCAATATGGGCATAGCTCAGAAATAGGAAGGGTGCTGTAACAATGTTGGGGCTGTACTACAGGCTTCCCAACAGCGAGCATGAGATAGAGATACAAATATGTAAACAGATTATTTAAAGATGTAGCAGCAACAGGGTGGTGGTGATGGGATATTTTAATTTTCCCAACATTGACTGTGATTCACTTCGTGTTAGAGGTTTACATTGAGCAAAATTTGTAAGGAGCATCCAGGAGAGTTCTCGAGATCAGTACATTAATAGTCCAACTGAGGAAGGGGCCATACTGGAGCTGGTGTTGGGGAATGTGCCCAGCCAGGTGGTTGAAGTTTCCGTAGGGGATTACTTTGGGAATAGTGACCACAATTCCACAAGTTTAGAATACTCATAGACAAAGATTAGAGCGGTCCTAAAGGATGAATACTAAACTGGGGGAAAACCAACTGTAGAAAAATTCGGCAGGAGCTGGGGAATGTGGATTGGGAGCAACGGTTTGAGGGTAAATCCACATTTGATATGTGGGAGGCTTTTAAATAGGGATTGATTAGAGTGCAGGACAGAATGTCCTTGTGAAAACGAGGAATAGAAATGGCAAGATTAGGGAATCAAGGATGACAGGCGAAATCATGAGACTAGTGAAGAGGAAAAAGAAAGCGCACATAAGGTCTCAGTGACTGAAACAGACGGAGCTTCAGAAGAATATCAGAAAAGTAGGACCAATCAGAAAGGAGGGATTAAGAGGACTAAAAGGGATCATGAAATATCTTTAGCAAGGAGGGTTAAGGAAAATTCCAAAGTTTTATTTGCATGTAAGGAGCAAGAGGGTAACTAGAGAAAGAGTTGGCTCACTCAAGGAAGTTTTGCATGGAGTCAGAGAAAATGGGTACGATTCTTAATGAGTACTTTGCATCGGTATTCACCGAGGAGAATGACAGATAGAGTCATAGAATCAAAGAGATGTACAGCATGGAAACAGACCCTTCGGTCCAACTCGTCTATGCCAACTACATATCCCAACTTAACCTAGTCCCATTTGCCAGTACCTGGCCCATATCCCTCTAAACCCTTCCTATTCATATACACATTCAGATGCCTTTTAAATGTTGCAATTGTACCAACCTCCACCACTTCCTCTGGCAGCTCATTCCATACACACACTACCCTCTGTGCGAAAAAGTTGCCCCATAGGTCCCTTTTATACCCTTCCCCTCTCACCCTAAACCTATGACCTCTAGTTCTGGACTCCCACACCCCATGGAAAATACTTTGTCTATTTACCCTATCCATGCCCTTCATGATGTTATAAACCTCTATGAGGTCACCCATCAGCCTCCGATGTTCCAGGAAAAACAGTCCCAGCCTATTCAGCTTTTGCCTATAGATCAAATTCTCCAAACCTGGCACCATTATTGTAAATCTTTTCTGAACCCTTTCTAGTTTTACAACATCCTTTCAATAGGAAGGAGACCATAACTGCATGCAATATTCCAAAAGTGGCCTAACCAACAGTCCTGTACAGCCGCAACATGACCTCCCAACTCCTGTACTCAATACTCTGACCAATAAAGGAAAGCATATCAAATGCCTTCTTCACTATCCTATCTATATGCAACTCAACTTTCAAGGAGCTATGAACCTGCACTCCAAGGTCTCTTTGTTCAGCAACACTCCCTAAGACCTCACCATTAAGTGTATAAGTCTGGCTTAGATTTGCTTTCCCAAAATGCAGCACCTCGCATTTATTTAAATTAAACTCCATATGATATTCTTCAGCCCATTGGCCCATCTGATCAAGATCCCTTTGTAATTTGAGGTAACCTTCTTTGCTGTCCACTACACCTCCAATTTTGGTGTCATCTGTAAACCTAATAACTATACCTCCTACGTTCATGTCCAAATCATATATACAAATGACGAAAAGCGGTGGACCCAGCACTGACCCTTGTGGCACTCCACTGGTCACAGGCCTCTTGTCTGAAAAACAACCTTCCACCACCACCCTCTGTCTTCTACCTTTGAGTTAGTTCTGTATCCAAATGGCTAGCTCTCCTTGTATTCCATGAGATCTAACCTTGCTAATCAGTCTCCCATGGGGAACCTTGTCAAACGTCTTTCTGAAGTTCATATAGATCACGTTCACTGTTCTGCCCTCATCAATCCTCTTTGTTACTTTTTCAAAAACTCAATCAAGTTTGTGAGACACGATTTCCCATATGCAAAGCCATGTGGACTATCCTTAATCAGTTCTTGCCTTTCCAGAAAGTGGAAATCCTGTTCCTCAGGATTCCCTCCAACAACTTGCCTACCACTGACATCAGGCTCACTGGTCTATAGTTCCTTGGCTTCTCCTTACCACCTTTCTTAAATAATGGTACCATGTTGGCCAACCTCCAGTGTCTGGCACCTCACCTGTGACTATTGATTATACAAATAAGAGGCCCATCAATCACTTCCTTAGCTTCCCACAGAGCTCTAGGGTACACCTGATCAGGTCCTGGGGATTGTCCACCTTTATG
Source organism: Chiloscyllium punctatum (assembly GCF_047496795.1). Taxonomy (NCBI): domain Eukaryota; kingdom Metazoa; phylum Chordata; class Chondrichthyes; order Orectolobiformes; family Hemiscylliidae; genus Chiloscyllium; species Chiloscyllium punctatum. Next base: position 66,755,987 of record NC_092763.1, read on the forward strand.
CGTTTCAAGACATTCAGCACTTCCTCCTCTGTAATATGGACATTTTTCAAGACGTCACCATTTATTTCCCCACATTCTTTCTCTTCCTGCCTTATTTCCCAAGAGTAGGTCTAGTTTTGCACCTTCTCTAGTAGGTACACCCACATACTGAATCAGAAAATTTTCTTGGACACACTTAACAAATTCCTCTCCATCTAAACCCTTAACATTATGGCAGTCCCAGTCTATGTTTGGAAAGTTAAAATCCCCTACCAAAACCACCCTATTATTCTTACAGATAACTGAAATCTCTTTGCAAATTTGTTTCTCAATTTCCCGCTGACTATTAGGGGGTCTATAATACAATCCCAATAAGGTGATTATCCCTTTCTTACTTCTCAGTTCCACCCAAATAATCTCCCTGGATGGGAATATTTTCTCTAAGTACAGCTGTAATGCTATCTCTTATCAAAAATGCCACTCCCCCTCCTCTCTTGCCTCCCTTTCTATCTTTCCGATAGCATTTGTATCCTGGAACATTAAGCCGCCAGTCCTGCCCATCCCTGAGATACGTTTCTATAATTGCTATGATATCCCAGTTCCATGTTCCTAACCATGCCCTGAGTTCATCTGCCTTCCCTGTTAGGCCTCTTGCATTGAAATAAATGCAGTTTAATTTATCAGCCCTACCTTTTTCTCTGCTTTGTTCCTGCCTGTCCTGACTGTTTGACTCACTTCTTTTCTCAACTGTACTAGTCTCAGTTTGATCTCTTCAGTGTCTCCCTGGGTCCCACCCCCTCCTTACTAGTTTAAATCCTCCTGAGCAGCTCTAGCAAATCTCCCTGCCAGTATATTAGTCCCTTTCCAGTTCAGGTGCAATCCATCCTTCTTACACAGGTCACATCTACCCCAGAAGAGATTCCAATAATCCAAAAATGTGATACATTCTTCCATACCAGCTCCTCAGCCACGCATTCATCTGCTCTATTCTCCTATTCCTACCCACATGGCACTGGGAGGATTCCAGATACTACTACCTTAATTTCCTGCTTACCCTTCCTGTGTTGTTGATTCCAATGTGTTCAATGACTTCCTGCTGGTCCTTCTCCCCTTTGAGAACACTCTCCACCCTCTCTGAGACATCCTTGATCCTGGCACCAGGGAGGCAACACATTATTCTGATTTTTCACTGCTGGCCACAGAAGTGTCTGTCTGTGCACCTGACTAGAGAGTCCCCTATCACAATTGATCATTTGGAACCCAATGTACCCCACATTACATTAGAGCCAGTCTTGATAACAGAAACTTGGCTGTTCATACTGCTAATGAAAGATTAATCAGAAAGTATTGAAGATACTGAAGTTAGTGATAGTTGTTTGATTGCTCTAGGGTGAGTTGGCATAAGGAGACAGGAAGTGCTGGGTATTCTAAAAGGCATTAAGATGAACAAGTCCCCAGGTCTGGACAGGATCTATCCAGGTTAATGAGGGAAGCAAGAGAGGAAATAACTGGGACCTTAACAGACATCTTTGCAGCATCCTTGAACACGGGTGAGGTCCTGGAGGACTGGAGAATTGCTAATATTGTCCTGTTGTTTAAGAAGGGTAGCAGAGATAATCCAGGCAACTATACACTAGTATGCCTGATGTCAGTCGTAGGGAAGCTGCTGAAGATATTGAGGGATAGGAGGGATATTTGGAAGAAAATGGGCTTACCAGTGATGGGCAATGTGGTTTTGTGCAGGGAAGGTCATGTCTTACCAACTTAATAGAATTCTTTGAGGAAATGACAAAGTTGATTGATGAGGGAGGGGCTGTAGATGTCATATACATGGACTTCAGTAAGGTATTTGATAAGGTTCCCCATAGTAGGTTGATGGAGAAAGTGAAGTTGCATGGGGTCCAGGGTGTACTAGTTAGGTGGATAGAGAAGTGACTGGGCAGCAGGAGACTGAGAGCAGTAGTGGAAGGGAACTTCTCAAAATGGAGAACTGTGACCAGTGGTGTTCCACAAGGATCCAAGTTGGAACCACTGATGTTTGTGATACACGTAAATGATCTGGAGGAAGGTACAGGTGGTCTGATTAGCAAGCTTGCAGATGACACTAAGATTGGTGGAGTAGCAGATATGGTGGCACAGTGGTTAGCACTGTTGTCTCACAGCGCCAGAGACCTGGGTTCAAGTCCTGCCTCAGGCGACTGTCTGCGTGAAGTTTGCACATTCTCCCTGTGTCTGCGTGGGTTTCCTCCGGGTGCTCCAGTTTCGTCCCACAGTCCAAAGATGTACAGGTTAGGTGAATTGGCCATGCTAAATTGCCCGTAGTGTTAGGTGAAGGGGTAAATGTAGGGGTATGTGTGGTTTGCGCTTCGGCGGGTCGGTGTGGACTTGTTGGGCCGAAGGGCCTGTTTCCACACTGTAAGTAATCTAATCTAATCTAAAGGGGACTATCAGAGAATGCAGCAGAACATAGATAGATTGGAGAGTTGGCCAAAGAAATGACAGATGGAGTTCAATTCGGGCAAATGCGAGGTGATGCATTTTGGAAGATCCAATTCAAGAGCGAACTATGCAGTAAATGGAAAAGCCCAGGGAAAATTGATATACAGAGACATCTGGGTGTTCAGATTCATTGTACCCTGGAGGTGGCAACGCAGGTTGATAGAATGATCAATAAGGCATTCGGCATGCTTTCCTTCATCAGACGGGATATTGAGTACAAGAGTTGGCAGTTCATGTTACAGTTGTATAGGACTTTGGTTTGGCCATATTTAAAATACTGCATACAGTTCAGGTCACCACATTACCAAAAGGATGTGGATTCTTTGGAGAGGGTGCAGAGGAGGTTCACCAGGATGTTGCCTGGTATGGAGGGTGCTAGCTATGAAGAGAGTTTGAGTAGATTAGTACTATTTTCATAGATAGTAGATTTCATAGTAGATAGACGGAAGTTGAGGGGGACCTGACTGAGGTCCACAAAATCATGAGAGGTATAGATAGGGTGGGTAGCAAGAAGCTTTTTCCCCAGAGTGGGGGGGCTCAATTACTAGGAGCCATGCGTTAAAGGTGAGAGGGGAAAAGTTTATGGGAGATATGTGTGGACATTTCTTTACGCAGAGGGTGGTGGGTGCCTGGAACGCTTTGCCAGAGGAGGTGGTAGAGGTGGGCATGATAGCCTAATTTAAGATGTATCTAAGACAGATACAAGAATGGGCAGGGAGCAGAGGGATACAGATCCTTAGAAAATAGGTGACAGGTTTTGATAGAGAATTTGGATAAGCGCAGGCTTGAAGGGCTGAAGAGCCTGTTTCTGTGCTGTGATTTTCTTTGTTCTTTACAGAATACTGAGAGGCCTGGATAGAGTGAACACTGAGGAGACATTTCTACCAGTAAAAGAGAGTAGGACCCGAGGGCACAGTCTCAGAGCGAAGAGACACCCCTTTGGAACGGAGTTAAGGAAGAGTTTCTTTAGCCAAAGCATGGTAAATCTGTGGAACTCATTGCCACAGAAGGCTGTGCAGGATAAACCATTGAATGTCTTTAAGAAAGAGACAAAAAGGTTCTTGACTGGTAAGAGATCAAAGGTTTCAGTGAGAATGTGGTTGAGAAACCTATCAATCACGATTAAATGGTGGAACAGACTCAATGGGCTGAGTGGCCTAATTCTGCACCTGTATCACATGGTCCTTTAGAATGGCCTCACAATAATGTTCAGAGCAGAATATCTCTTCAGCTTTTCACATTGGGACCATCGGCTAGAAACATTAAAAGTAGGTGCAAGGCCAGTTGGCTCTTGAAACCTGATCTCTGTCTTTTTCAATATGATCGTGTTTGATAATCCAACTCAGTACCCTGTTCCCACTTTCTCCCCATATCCTTTGATCCCTTCTAGCACACAGTACAATATCTGACCCCTTCCTGAACACACTCAGCGCTTTGGCTGCAACCACTTTCTATGACAGAGAATTCCACAGGTTCCCAATTCTCAGCATGAAGACATTTTTCCTCATCTCAATCCTAAACGACCTAGCCTGTATCCTTCGCCTGTGACCCCTGTCAACAGAATGCTGACTATTAAAGACTGATTAAAAATTCTAAAATTATTAGAATGGAAGGAAATAAATTTCATTTGTTGGGATTTTAAAGAATTAAAACCAGCGGTTTGGCAATGTTTCAGTGGGGCGCAGCTGAAATTCCAGATGAGGCATTTTGGAACAAATTAACTGCACGAAAAAGCGTGGGCAATAGAGAAGAGCAAGAGAGTAGATCATTCGTGCCAAACTTCAGATAAAGATTAAAATAGCCTCAAGAGATTTTTAAATGTTTATTCGTTCTTAGCAAGGCAGGATTTACTGCCCAACCCTAGCAAACCCAATTTCATTAACAGTCAACATTGTCGTACAAAGATGAAATCATGAATAGGGCAGACTGGATGATGAGGGTGTGTAGGTTCTGTTCTATGAAGGACCATTGTAAACTAGTTGGGTTTTTTTAATCATTGTGCGAACTTGCATGAACATATTTCTTGATCTCAGCTCATAATGTGACAGATTTTATTGAAGTCAATGTCACATATTTCCCAGGTCAAACTTCAGCCCTTTCATTGCCAGTGTAATACCATAACCACTAGGTCACTCTACCCAGATTCAGGGACAAAGTCACAAATAGTTCACCTCAACTGGATGAAAAGGTTTTGGTTTTTCTTTTGCCAGGTTGCTATGCACTCACTGTTCCTCTTGCAAGCTGTGATTACCATTGTGGAAAACTATAATGCCATTGTATCCCTTCAGGAATGGAAAAGTAACAAGACTCTGGCAGAATCAGAAGATATGGTTTCAAGTTCTGCTCAATGATAAATACTGGATTTGTTGGAAAATGAACAGGTTAGTTGTCCACCATAAAGTCATAGTCATAGAGTCATACAGCACAGAAACAGACCCTTCAGTTCAATCAGTCCATGCCACACATAATCCCAAACTAAACTAGTCCCTGCTCCTGGTCCACATCACTTCAAACCTTTCCTATTCATGTCCTTATCCAAGTGTCTTTTAAGCATTGTAATTGTACCCATATCCACCATTTCATCAGAGAGTTCATTCCACATGCAAACCACCCTCTGTGTAAAAAATGTACCCCCGCCTGTCTTTTTTAAAATCTCTCCTTTCAATTTAAAAATGTGCCCGCTAGTCTTGAAATCTTCCATCTGAGGAAAAGGACAACTACTATCAATTCTATCTATACCTACCATCATTTTATAAACTTCTATAAGGTCACCTCTCACCCTCCTGCACTCCAGTGAAAAAGCTTCACGTCCACCCAGCCCTTTTTTTGTAATAACCCAAAGCTTCCATAGCTGGCAACATCCTGGTAAATCTCTTCTGAACCCACTCTAGTTTAATAACATCTTTCGCATAACTGGGTGACCAAAACTGGCAAATCTGTGGGACTTGTATGTCAAGGTCTTCAACTTAGGATTTTATATTGAAAATATAGGAATGAATGAATATACCCGTTTTTCTTAACCATTTTGGGATATTCCTGCTTACAGTCCTGTTTCAGGAGGCTAAATGGGTAACATAGATTCTGTGATTGTATAAATTAGTAAATGGCCATGAAAAGGATGGCACCAACGGACTCAAGAGCACTTTCATGTTTCATACTATATGTTCCAATGAAAATTAGCAATTTTGTGGTCATGATTGCTTCAACCAGATGATTAGATGATTAGGTACTCTACAGTATGGAAACAGGTCATTCAGCCCAACAAGTCCACAGTGACCCTCTAAAAAGCAACCCACCCAGACCCATTCCCCGACCCTATATCTATCCCTGACTAATGCACCAACAGTATGGGCAACTTAGCATTGCTAATTCACCTGGCTTGCACATCTTTGGATTGTGGGAGGAAACCGGAGCATCCAGAGGAAACCCATGCAGACATGAGGAGAATGTGCAAACTCCACACAGACAGTCGCCCAAGGCTGGAATCGAACTCAGGTCCCTGGCACTGTGAGGCAGCAGTGCCGCCCTCAGTGATTGGTCACCCCTCAATTTTCTCAGATTGGAATGAGTCATTGGCCACCAGAAAATTTCAACAAAACAAAACCAAAATGTTGGCTCAAAAATTCTGGGCAGTGTAAAGAGCAGAAAGCTTAATTGAACTTGGAAGGTTGGTGGACAAAAGGTGAGCAGACATTTGAGTTGAAATTCAGTTATCTTACAATTCTAATTCTGCACTTTCCAGTTCAGTGGGTGAACTCTTCAGGAAGCTTTCCCTTTCACGCCTTTTAAAGGCCTCAGCTGGGAAGCACTTTGAGTTGCTCTGAAAGATTCCAAAAGGTTTGCTTTACCATGTATTATTGGACCTCTGTAGACATCAACAGGGCCCAAATGAATCCACTCCCAAAGTTTTAGAATTGACATTTAGAATGACCTCTAATCTATACAATGCTGTTTCCTTGAAGCCCAGCAATTAGCTGGAAATGTTTTCATCCACAAAGGATCAAAAAAATCAAACTCACCACTCCACTCCACTGAAACACCCTCTCAAAGACAGTAAATCTTTTGTTCGTGAAATATGATTCCAAGAGTTTGGGAAAAATGTACATTTTTCTTGGGAGTTTTTTTCTTTCTTCTGTCTGAAAGGTGAATTTCCACAGTTGGGTACATGAGTGAACAGGAAGCTGACTGTCTGCAGGAACCTATCATTACCTTCTTTCCCCAAACTGTTGAGAAATTTGGATCATTAATAGCTAGAGTGTCCTGTCTGTTCTACTATTGAATTAAAGAGGGATGTGTACATTTTGCATAGTAATTACAACAGAGTTTCAGGTCAAGGCAGTGATGAAGAAGTCTTCTGGAACATCTAGATGACATGACAGTGAAGAAAAAAGGTTTATTTTCTCTTTCATACCTCTCCACAACATTTTTGCAGCATCTGCCTCTAACACCTTGTACACACAACACTGTGCACCACACAGAACTAGGAACTGAATAGTAATCTCATTCAGTCAACTCTTCTAAATTCAGTTCGAACTCTCTAACACAACACACTCCTGTTCCAATGTCAATGTATCAACCAATTGAGTCAAATGTATGAATTAACCGGGTTCAATTGCTCTTAGTGTTAGGTAAGGGGTAGATGTAGGGGTATGGGTGGGTTACGCTTTGGCGGGGCGGTGTGGACTTGTTGGGCCGAAGGGCCTGTCTCCACACTGTAAGTAATCTAATCTAAAACCTAACTTAAATTTTAATCTTTTTTTCAAACTTTTGAAAACTGTAATCAATTCAATACACTTGGGTCTATTTTAAAGTTTTCTGATCTGGTTTATGCGCAGATCTTCAGCTGTATGCTTGCCATTGTAGCCTTTTATTTTTAACGTTAATGGACATGCATCTGGATTACATTCTTGTTTGTGGGCCCAAGCTGCATATTTGTGTAAAATTGCTCAACATGAATTTTATACTTTGCCCAATAAATATTACTAAGTATTAAAACAGACACCTCTAACTAAGGAACAAAAGCATGTTGGACAATAACAGATGCTTCACCCAATTCTATCCACCAATTTTTTTCTCAGCACATTAACCTCATTTGCCTCCTATTCCTTTGAAACAGTATTCCGAAGAGCACTTCTCCTGAGCCTCTGTCACCTGTCCCTTGCAGTGGGAAATTTGCCATCCAACTCACACTTCTATGTGCACTCTATGAAAATCACAATAATGCTGCCTCACAGCGCCAGGGACCCAGGTTTGATTCCCACCTCGAGCGACTGTCTCTGGGGAGTATACACATTCTCCTCATGTCTGTGTGGGTTTGCTCCGGTTTCCTCCCACAACCCAAAAATGTGCAGGTTAGGTGAATTGGCCATGCTAAGTTGTCTGTAATGTAAGTTATTAGTAAGGGATAAATATAGGGTAGTGGAATAGGTCTGGGTGGTTACTCTTTGAAGGGTTGGTATGGACTTGTTGAGCCGAAGGGCCTTTTTCTACACTGTAGGGATTCTAATTCTAATAGAACTAAAAAACTCATCTCACTATTTCCTATTTATGTGTTCATTACCAGAACCCTGATTATTTTTTACTTGAAAAATACATGAGGTCACAACAAATATACTTGATGCTCCTGCTAATAATGCACCACTTAGCAAGTAGTAAAACGACCTCCTTTTTATTGATTATTTAGATTCTTTTAGTACACACAGCAACTAGGAATTCTTTTCCATCTCCCCATGCCTATATATAAGCACAGACACCAGTTGAAGCTGTAGAAAGTAAATCAGAATGAATCTTGGCTGATACATTTTATTTCCAATATCTGAAACAACTGGACATAAAATTAACATTCAAGAAAAGCATGTCTGTTCTGTTTGTGATCAATTTACAGAACTTCACTCTGAAGAAAGGTCACTGGACCCAAAGCATTAACTCTGCTTTGTCTCCACAGATGCTGCCAGACCTGCCGTTTTTGCAGTAATTTCTGTTTTTGTTTGAAATCCACCATCCACAGTTATTTGTTTTTTTTTCTTAATCTTTTCTTTTCTATTCAACTCCTCAATAAAGGTTACATTCCATTTGCCTCATCAATTGCCTGCTAGAATCTGTGGTGACATCATTGCTTATGGTAATAGGAAATAACATCACCAACCCTAGGAAACTGAAACATATAAATAGGAAGCAGGCTACACCACCAGTGCTTCATTCAGAGGCTCACTGAAGATGTTACCTAGTATGATGATAAAAGGTCTGAAAGCGAACCTTCCAGCTCAGCGAGCAAGCCTGCATCCATAACCTTAGCCTGACCTAGAAATCTTCTCAAAACTTGCTAACCTGCGTACTACCTTTGTATGATCATGTTTGAGAATGTAGATTCCTCTGACCCTCCAAATTCTGTAGTTGTTCTCCATTTAACTCAGTTGCAAGCTTTCTCATTCTTCATGCTAAAGAGAATAACTTCACATTGTCTCCACATTATACTCCATTTGTCAGTTTTTATTTGCCTAATCAACTTAACTATATCCATCTGCAACCTCTTATATCGTCTTCTCAACGTATTTGTCTATCTTTGTGTCATTGGCAAATTTAGCTAGCACAACTTTGCTCCCCTCAGCTCAGGCTGAGACCCAGCACAGAGCACTGTGGTACGCCAATCATCATACCCTGTGAACCAGAAAAAGTCCCACCCATATATACTCTATTTCCTCGAGGCAACCAATTCTGTCTCTATGATAATGAGTTGCCTCATAGACAATTATTTCCTGCTTTGCACAATGACCTATTTTGATGTGATACCTTGCCTTCTGGAACTCCAAGTAAAGCACATCCACGGGTTCCCCTTTATCTACAGTGCTTGTGGCTCTTTCACATATTTCTAATTAACCTGTGCAGCAATGTCATTACACATCTCTGGAGCAGGTGGAGCTGGTTACACTTTCAAAGAACTCCAAGAAGTTGGTTAAACATGATTTCTATTTCAGAAAACCATGCCGACTCCTGATAATATTGAGTTTTATTTTCAAGAGCTTAGCTCTTTGATAACCAACTTTTCCAGTCCCAACCCTCGAACTCAGCACCACCTTCCTAACCTGCAATCTTCTTCCTGACCTCTCCGTCCTCTCCCCCACTCCAGCCTATCACCCTCACCTTATCACCCTCACCTTAACCTCCTTCCACCTATCGCATTTTCAACGCCCCTCCCCCAAGTCCCTCCTCCCTACCTTTTATCTTTGCTTGGCACACTTTTCTCATTCCTGAAGAAGGGCTCATGCCAGAAACGTCGATTCTTCTGCTCCTTGGATGCTGCCTGACCTGCTGCGCTTTTCCAGCAACACATTTTCAGCTCTTCCTGACTGGCCTATTACTTCCTGTTTGCTACCTCCCTCCCTTCTTGAACAGAAGTTACATTTGCTACTTTCCAACATGATGGAATCTTTGGCGGATGGAGTATGAGAAGAAAGTACATAAGAATCTAAAAGAATGTTTCGCAAGGTATTTAAAAATGAAAAAGAAAAGTAGCATTGGTCCTTAAGAGAATGAGAACAAAGATTTAAAAGTAGAAAATAAAGAAAAGGCAGATAGAATGGTCAACAGAGAATAGGAAAGTTTGGAAAACAAATACCACATATCAATTTCCTCATTAGTCACCTCACTTAAGATCTCAGGATGAAATCAGTCAGTATCTGCAATTTTGTCAACCCACAGTTCCATTGGTTTGCTCAGTCCCACTTCCCTGGTGATTTTAATTTCACTACATTCCTCTCTCCCTTCCAGATCCTGAGACATAGCTGTTACTGGAATGCTGTTTATAACCTTTACAGTGAAGCTAGAAGCAAAACATTTATTTATTTCATCTGCATTTTCCTTATTTTCTACTTTCAGATCTCCATTCTCATTCTCCAGAGGACCAATACTACTTGTCTTTTTCATTTTTAAATACCCTATTACCCATTTTTTAAGATTCTTAGCCAACTTCTTCTCATACTTCAACTTCATCTTCCTGATGAACTTTTTCATTATTCTCAACCGTTCTTTATAGTCAGTCTGGTCATCTCACTTGTTACTCATGCTGCGAAACTGTATGATTTAATTCATTAAGCTCGTTTTTTTTAAAAACTTCTTCAATGAACTATGGATTGTGGACTACCCCCATTTAATTTCAATTTTTAGTGGCAACTCTGGGTATTCTGAACTATCTTTCACTCTTTTGACGTATCCTCATAGTCTATGTTCAGCTAGCTCAGGTTTCATGCCCACATAGTTGCCCTTGTTTAAGTTGAAAATACGAGTATTACACCCACTCTGCTCCTTTCAAACTAGATGGAAAAATTCAATCATATTGTATTTGCTGCTGCCTGAAGCCACCTTTATTTTGTTGTCATTAATTAATCCTGTTACATTACACAATACCATATCTAATATAATGTGCTTCCTGTTGGTTCCAGAGGATGCAGTTCCAAGAAACTGCTTCAAAAGCACTTCATTGATGATTTTAAAAATCTCTGACCTTCATTTCCCATAACTCTGTGGTGCTTTCCTGCCTTGACTCAAGCCTTGAATTGTTATATCTATCCAAGCTTGATCCTTCACTCCTATTGTCCCCAGCATGGTTCAGGTGTAATCCAACCCAATGGTACAGCCCCACATGTTTCAATACTGATGGCCCGTGAACCAGAGCCCACTTCTCCCCACAACAATTTTGATGAATGCATTCATTTTACTAATCTTCTGTACAGGCAAATTGGTGCATGATTCATGTAATAACCAGGAGGTTCAGCTCCTGTTTATTATTCTATATTAGAGAGTCCAGAAATTTACCAATTTAATATGTGGTCTGTGGGATAAATGGTGATCTATGCTACTGAAGTACAGGGGTGTTCTAACATGACCACAGCAGCCCTACAAAAGGAGTCATAGAATTCCTACAGTGCAGAAAATGGCCATTCAGCCTACTGAATCCATACTGACCCTCCAAAGAGCATCCCACCCAGACCTAGCCCCAAACCCTATCCCTGTAACTCTCCATTTCCCATGGCCAGTCCACCTAACCTGCACATCTTTGGGCTTTGAAAGGAAACCGGAGCACCAGAGGAAACACACATAGACAAGGAGGAAACATGCAAACTTCACATAGACAGTTGCTCAAGGCTAGAATCGAATCTAGGTGTCTGGCACTGTGAGTGCCAACCATAGAGTGACCATGCCACCCAAACTGAAGGTGAGCAAACAGGAAAAGGTGAAAGAACTTCAAGCAAAGTTGCAATTTCTCACCTTATCCAATAGTTATTGCTTAGAATGTGCATAGTGTGCACAATGGATAAACATAGCATTGGATTTTTTAATGATCACAAACCAGTTCTCCAAGTTTATGTTGCAATCTGTCAGGAATCCAATAACATTTGTGAAAGCAGACAAAATCTGAGATGCCACAAACTCACTAACATAAGAGTGCCACAAGACTCCTACATTTTTGAATAAATAAAATTAACCAAACGGATAGGGAAAAAAGGCTTTAGTCACAGATTCAACCTAACTGATGACCGTGTGGATCAAATATTTTGCTGGCACACAAGCTAAGCAATCCTTCAAATAAGGAATGGGGCAGGAGGGAAGCCAGTGCCTGAGGATCAGGAGGGCAGTACCACATCACAAAACTGTTCCCAGCAGAGAGAAATTTAAACATTGGCAAGTAAAGCAAAAATAATCTTTGTTTTTAATTCATGAAATAATACTGGATTTAGAAATGAGCTTTGCTTGGCAATCCCAGCTCCCAGTAGCTAAAATTCACATGACACAAAGACCTTCTGAGTAATTCTTTAATAAGTGCACACACCTCAAGGCATTAATTTGAATCCAATTTCACAACACTTTTGAAAATAAAGTTCTGTTTTTGGGACACAGCTTAAGAATAGTTTGAACAAACAAGTTTTAGGTATCATCATGGTCCTGGCTACTCTTGATGATTAATTCAAAGCAGAGATAGAGATGCACCAACCACCTACATCTTGTGTTGTCAGTGGGCCGATTTAGTGTGCAATTTAGACCTCAAATTGCATTTGTGAGCAAAGTGCAAGTTTGCAGTAGTGTAAACAAAGCTCAATCACGTTTTGGAGGCAATCACTGAAACAGGTAAAATCTGCAGGTCAAAAAGGGGTCACAGTGGCTCAGTGAGTAGCACTGCTGCCTCACAGCGCCAGTGACCCGGGTTTGATTCCAACCTCAGGCGACTGTCTTTACATTCTCCCAGTGTGTGTGGGTTTTCTCCAAATGCTCCAGTTCCCCCTACACTCCAAACATGTGCAGGTTAGGTGGATAGGCCATGCCAAATTGCCCATAGTGTGTAGGGATGTGCAGGGTGAGATACTCTCCAGAGGGTCAGTGTGGATTTGATGGGCTGAATTGCCTCTTTCCACACTTGTTGGGATTCTAAGAACGCAAAATACTCAAGGATTTTGTTTTGGGCTGGGAGGTGGTCTGTGAAATGGATAGGAAGATGGGCAAAAAAACATTTATTTCAATACTCTTTAAAGTAGGCAGGCACTTTCCTTGCCCATGGAAACTATCAGGAGGTAAAAAGAAGTGTAATGGAGTGTTTATTGTACTTTACTAACAACCCAAAACATCTGCCATTAAACATCATTTTAGGGGAGGACTGAGCGATAAACTTTGCTCTAGTAATCATGTCCAACTAACATAAATCAATGAAAAAAATTTAGTCAACTTTAATAAATGTACAATCTTCCCTCCAGGATTCTCCTCTTCAAATTCAACCCAGATGATGCTTAATGTTCAGTTGTTAAAAGGCACTTTTTGACCACAGACCTTGCCGAGTTCAATAATCCAGTCAGTTGTTGGCTGTTAAAACCATAAAAAAAAACAAATGGCCACAGAAGGTGCTGAGTCATCATGAATTATTGAACTTGATCACTGACATTCTTCAAAGGGAATCTGTTGTGCACACATAGTGTGGCCTGCATCTGATTCCAGTCACATAACAAGGCCTTGCTTCTTAATAGTCTTTAACATGCAGCTTCTCGGAGTATCTCAAATTGGCAAAATCAACATAGCCCTATCAGATCATTGGCTGATTTCGCATTAAAGAGAGACAACTGATGGTGGTTTAACCAGAAAGTCATCATGCCTCAGGCAAGGAGAGAAGTTGAAAATGAGAGTCCTTCAGAGTAACTTCAATCAGTGTGGGAACTGAACTCATGCTGTTGGCATCACTCTCCATTACAAACCAGCCATCCAAGCAACTCAACTAACATCTAGTGGGTAATGCTAATGGTTAAATAAAATATAGAAAATAACTGCAGGAGTAGGTCATTCAGCTCATTGTGCTCACTCCAACATACGTAAGGCCAATTTTCAACCTCCACTCTTCATTTCTTGTCTGCTAATCAATTTGCCAAACCCTATTAAAAATTTATTGTCACTTCAATAAAAGAAAAAAGTTCAAAGTCTACCCTGAAAAAGGAATTATTGGCACATCACTGCCAAGTACACATTTTGTATGCCATTCAAATCTTTCTAACTTTTTTCCAAAATCTTGTGCAGCTGGCTTTTTATGCAAGGATGTCGGCATGGTGCTTTCTTCAGGAACTGTTTGGATTTTTCAATGAATGGCTGAAGTTAATCTCAGATCCTTTCTGGATGTGTAACATTTTAATACATTGAATCAAAGAGGATACAGAAAAAAACAATAACAGAAAAAAAACTGAACTTAAATAATCTCCTTTGTTGCTTTGATCTTGATTAGATTACATTACAGTGTGGAAACAGCCCTTCAGCCCAACAAGTCCACACCAACCTGCCGAAGCGCAACCCACCCATACCCCTACATTTACCCCTTACCTAACACTACGGGCAATTTAGCATGGCCAATTCACCTGACCTGCACATCTTTGGACTGTGGGAGGAAACTGGAGCATCCAGAGGAAACCCACGCAGACACGGGGAGAACGTGCAAACGCCACACAGTCAGTCGCCTGAGGCAGGAATTGAACCCAGGTCTCTGGCGCTGTGAGGCAGCAGTGCTAACCACTGTGCCACCGTGCCACCCTAAAGATTAGATTACTTACAGTGTGGAAACAGGCCCGACAAGTCCACACCGACCTGTTGAATCGCAACCCACCCTGATCCATTCCCCTACATTTACCCCTTCACCTAACACTACGGGCAATTTAGCCAGGCCAATTCACCTGACCTGCACATTTTTGGATTGTGGGAGGAAACCAGAGCACCCGGAGGAAACTCGCGCAGACACGGGGAGAATGTGCAAACTCCGCACAGAGAGTTGCCTGAGGTGGGAATTAAACCCAGGTCTTTGGCACTGTGAGGCATCAGTGCTAACCACTGTGCCACCGTGCCGCCCACAAATCTTCTATAGCACCCTTTGTTGAATCAGCACCATGTCAGAGGCCCCGATATTTTTGTACAATGTTAATGTAGCCCCAAGACCTATAGGACCATAAAACTCAGGAACAGAAGGTGGCCATTCAGCCCATGTAGTCTGCATTTATTGAGATAGTGGTTGATCTGATAACCTCAACTCCGCTTTCCTGCCTTTTCCCCATAACTCTTGATTCCCTTACCAATTAAAAATGTATTTAGCTCAGCCTTGAATATACTTAATTTCACAGCCACAACAGTACTCCATAACCCACAGATTCATAACCTTAGAGAGAAAGACTTTCTTTCCATATCCATCTGTGATTTTGTTCTCTAGTATTAGACTCTCCCACAGGGAAATAGCCTTTCCACATCTACCCCAGCTTAGGTTCCCGAAGATTATTGTATAGTTCAATAAGGTTGCCTCTCATTCTTCTGTATTCCAAAAGGTACAGGCCCAATCTACTCAACCTCTTCACATAAGTCAGTCTCTCCATTACTGGTATCAGCCCAGTGAATCCTCTCTCGGCCTCCTATCTTTACTTAGTTGGGGGCTTAAAACTGTGAACAATATTCCAGGTGTGGTCTGACTTGTGTTTTATACAGTTTTAGCAAAACCTCATTATTTTACATTCCTTTCCATTTGAAATAAAGGCCAACATTCCCATTTGTCTTCTCTATTACTCTGAACTTAGATGTTAGCTTTTTGTAATTCATGGATGAATACTCCCAAATTGTTCTGTTCCTATCTTTCTGCAGTCTTTTTCCATTTAAATAATATTCAGTTCTGCTATTCTTCCTGCCAAAGTGCATAAACTCATATTTCCCAACATGGTGTTCATTCTGCCAAGTTTTTGCCCACTTACTTAACCTCTCTCTACCTTTCTGCAGACTCATTGTGTCATTCTCACCACTTGCTGTCCTATTTTTTGTGACATGCGCATTTACAGTCCATTTACTGTCTTCAACCAAGACATTAAAACGAGGTGTAAATAATCGTGACTCCATGACTGATCCTTGTGATACACTACTCATCATAGACTGTCGGTCTGAAAATGCCCCCTTTAGCACAATTCTCTGTCTTCTATTAGTCAGCCAGTTATCCATGCTAATATCCTACCTCCAACACCATGGCTCTTATCTTATTAAGTAGCCTAATATGTGCTACTTTATCAAATGCCTCCTGAAAATCCAAATATACTACATCACCCTTTATCTACCCTGCTTGATATGTCCTCAACGAATTCTAATAAATTTGTCAGGCACAGTTTTCCCTTCGTGACAGCATGCTGACTCTGCTTGATAATATTATGCATTTTTAAATACTCATTTGGTGCATTCTTGACAATATTCCTTATTATTTTCCCAATAACAAACTTTAAGCTAACTGGCATATAGTACCTGTATTTTTTTTTAATCTTCTAATTTTTAAAAATAAAGATAAAACATTGGCAGTTTTCCAATCCTTTGGCACTTTTCCAGAATATACCAGTGTATTCACTACCTCTGCAGCTACTTGAATTAAAGTGCAAGGGTGCATCCCATCGTGTCCAGGAGGTTTCTCTCTCTTTAGCCCCATTCCTTTCCCAAGAATATTTTCTCTAGCAATAGTTAATATATTTACTTCCTATTCTATCGCCCCCTTGACTATTTAGTAATTTTGTTTTGCTATTGATGTCTCATGCAGTGAAAATGAATGCAAAGTTTTTAATCAACTCCTCCGAACCCTTCCTGGATTCTCTCACTTACTATCCCACAACTGCCAAATTTCTCTCCTTTCATCAATTCATTTACATGCTCAGCTCATGATTTCCCTCTTCTCCCTCCAACTTACCTTACATTCCTCTATCCTTCATTGTTTTTGCATTGTTTCCTTTTCTCCTTACCAACTTAACTGTTTTCTCGAGTGTTTCAACCAATATTATCACTTGCATATTGAACACTAGTATGATGTATCTCTGGGCTATGTGTGTTTGCATAAATGTTATCTCTGATGCTGCGAGCTCCTCATCACTAACAAAGGGTTCTTCAGCTCCTTGTCTATGATGACACTGGTGTGTAGCCATTTTCAATGGTGTTATGTTGGAACTGACGAGAGTTAATTTCAGTCTGGACTCTTACGCAGTGATTTCACAGTCTTGACCACTCTTTTTCTGTTCTGCTGCACCATTCATTCATATCATTTCTGAACTGATAATATCCTCAACTCTGCTGTCCTGTGTTCCTCTAATGACCTTGGGTGCATCCCCAGCTCACCTTTATGACAAGGAGGAAGATACAGGTTGTTCTGCTCTAACACGGGAGGCATGGTGGCTCAGTGGTTAGCACTGCTGCCTCACAGCACCAGGGTCCCAGGTTCAATTCCAGCCTCCGGCAACTGTCTGTGTGGAGGTTGCACATTCCCCCACATCTGCGGGTTTCCTCTGGGTGTTCTGGTTTCCTCCCATATTCCAAAGATGTGTAGGTCAGGTGAATTGGCCATGCTAAATTGCCCCATGGTGATAGGTGCATTAGAGGGAAATAGGTCTGGGTGAGTTACTCTTCGGAGGGTCAGTGTGGACTTGGGGGGGGTCAAAGGGCCTGTTTCCACACTGTAGGGAATCTAATCTAATCTAACACATATTTCATCAGCGTGAATTGGCGATAATATGATTGATGAATTTTGGATAATATGAATGTCTACTGAATGTGTATAGTCATTTTTTTAACTTGTGATTTTCTATAGCAGTTTACCATTGCATGGTTTTCTATAGTGGTTTTCCATGGCATGATTTTCTGCCTCTGCAAGGTTGCAGAAGAACACAATTGTTGCTTTATTGCAGAACAACCTGAAATTAATGAAGTAACTGATGATGGTCAGACCTAGGAACTACCCTGAGGAATTCCTGTCACGGTGGACCTGAGATGACTGGTCTCCAACAACCAATTTGACTCCAACTAGAGGAGATATTCCCCCCCACCCCCCCCCCCCCCCCCCCCCCTCCCCCGGGTTCCTAGCGACTTCAATTTTGCTTCAGTTTCTTGACTGACTGAACTGGTCCTCACTCTGAACAACTTTTCTTTTCAATCCTCCCACTTCCTCCAAACCAAAGGAGTAACCATGGGCACCCACACGGGCCCCAGCTATGCCTGCCTCTTCGTCGGATATGTGGAACAGTCCATCTTCCGCAGCTACACTGGCACCACCCCCCACCTTTTCCTCCGCTACATCGATGACTGTATCGGCGCTACCTCATGCTCCCACAAGGAGGTTGAACAGTTCATCCACTTTACTAACACCTTCCACCCCGACCTCAAATTTACCTGGACCATCTCAGACTCCTCCCTCCCTTTCCTAGACCTCTGCATTTCTATCTCGGGCGACCAACTCAACACGAACATTTACTATAAACCAACCGACTCCCACAGCTACCAAGATTACACCTCCTCCCACCCTGTAAAAACTTCATCCCATATTCCCAATTCCTTCGCCTCCACTGTATCTGCTCCCAGGAGGACCAGTTCCAATACCTAACAACCCAGATGGCCTCCTTCTTCAAAGACCACAATTTCCCCTCAGACGCAGTTGACGATGCTCTCCACCACATCTCCTCCACTTCCCGCTCCTCCGCCCTTGAACCCCGCCCCTCCAATCGCCACCAGGACAGAACCCCACTGGTCCTCACCTACCACCCCATCAACCTCCAGATATATCGTATCATCCTTCGTCATTTCTGCCACCTCCATACACCCCACCACCAAGGATATATTTCCCTCCCCTTCCCTATCAGCGTTCCGGAAAGACCACTCCCTCTGCGACTCCCTCGTCAGGTCCACACCCCCCACCAACCCAACTTCCACTCCCGGCACCTTCCCCTGCAACCGCAAGAAATGCAAAACTTGCGCCCACACCTCCCCCTCACTTCCCTCCAAGGCCCCAAGGGATACTTCCATATCCATCACAAATTCACCTGCACCTCCACACACATCATTTACTGCATCCGCTGCACCCTGACGTGGCCTCCTCTACATTGGGGAGACAGGCCGCCTACTTGCGAAACGTTTCTGAGACCACCTCTGGGACACCCGCACCAACCAACCCAACCGCCCCGTGGCTGAACATTTTAACTCCCCCTCCCACTCCATCAAGGACATGCAGGTCCTTGGCCTCCTCCATCGTCACACCATGGCAACACGACGCCTGGAGGAAGAGCGCCTCATCTTCCGCCTAGGAACCCTCCAACCACAAGGGATGAATGCAGATTTCTCCAGCTTCCTCATTTCCCCTCCCCCCCACCTTTTCTCAGTCCCAACCCTCGGACTCAGCACCGCCTTCTTGACCTGCAATCTTCTTCCCGACCTCTCCGCCCCCACCCCCTCTCCAGCCTATCACCCTCACCTTAACCTCCTTCCACCTATCACATTCCCAATGCCCCTCCCCCAAGTCCCTCCTCCCTACCTTTTATCTTTGCCTGCTTGGCACACCCTCCTCATTCCTGAAGAATGGCTTATGCCCGGAACGTTGATTCTCCTGCTCCTTGGATGCTGCCTGACCTGCTGCGCTTTTCCAGCAACACATTTTTCAGTTCAGTTTCTTTATGCTGAATCTAGCCAAATGCTACCTTCCCGACAAGGGTAGTCACTCTCATTTCTCCCAGCAGTAGGATCACCAGCAGATAGGAACTTTAAAGTGACACAGCACTCACACATGGCCCAAGTACACTGACAATCTGAACAAGTGGAATATGCTCACTTATTTTGATTTTAACAGTGCAACTATAGTATTACTTCTCACTCAATAATGAGCCTTAAAACATATGATAAACGTTATGCTAAAACCTATAATAAACTTGAAAGTTTGTGTTTTTAAATGGTTGGAAGAATTGCTTTTCAAGTTGTTCGATTTCTCTTTTATAATGAAATCAGAACTGCCAGCAATATCCATCATTCCTACACAGAACTGAGAGAAACCTCAGACATCTCCAGAAAACCTGAGTTTCCTTTCAGTGATTCTATTACATTCCAGAGGACAGAGGACTGTAAAGGACTCCCATCCTCTTTTAAAACTTCAAGCAATGAAAAGCAATTGAATTGCTAAGAATTTCAATTTTAATGCTGTTAAAAGTCCTTGAAAATGTCACATCTGATTGAACAATGCTTTACTAGGCTTTTAGCTGCATACTACTTTCATCATTGAAGCTAAAAGCCTCATTAATCTTGAAAGTTTCTTTTAAATATTTGTCAAATGTTACATTTCTCCACTATGAAATGCAAATCATATTTTAAAAAACTTTTTCTAGAGATTTTTTCTTTATTTTTGCTTCGATCTTAAACCAATCATAATGATTATTTCTACTTTCTGAAAAATGAAAAAAATGAAAGGTTTTCTGTGGTCTTAACATTTTGGTTTTCTTAGAGCAAGTACTTCAATGTTTACATACATATTTACTTCATTGCTGCTATATGCTAACGTATCTCCCCATGGCTGACAGTGTTAAACAACTGTTGAGGAAGAGGAAAACCAGACAACATAAAAGGCTAGATTTTGTGGTCAGCTTTGCTCAGGATTGATGGTTAAAGCCTTTGCTTCACTGCTGAAAGAAATGCTCAGTTAATCTCTCATTTACAAATAGTTTCCTTAGTCTATGAATAACTTTCACAAGAAAAAAAAGTGGTGTTCCTTTATCGGAATATGTGTTTCAAGTGGGGTGGGGAATGAAATGTGATTATAGCTTTAGAAAAGATGTTAAAAACATATACAACAGTTGGCGATTAGTGATTTGGCAGAACAACATGATTCAAAGTATGCTTTGGGAGCAATAGTTAATCAGCAAAACCACAGCAACCCAAACAACTTGAATAACTGCAAAACATGAGGATCTCATAATTAATGTTTCCACCCACCTCCTACTCTCAAGTCTTTGATTTTCCATTTTTTCCCCACAAGTTGCTTGTGATAAAATGCTGTTCAGCACTAAGACTAATCTGTTGCCACAACAACATCTTGATGTGCCATGCTGAAATTCGAACATATGTTCCACAAAGAAATCTTATGTCTCGTAGTAAATACATCAATGTAACTTTACTAGACATCTTGCAATAACATCTCCATATCCCAGCGCATGACCTGAGTACATATAGGTCTGATACTCCATTTTAACTGGGATCACTTGAAGTATGAAATGCTACTAAAAACATGCTCCTCAGTGGTAATGTACTAATTTAATGTCAGCCCAGACACTCGTGTGAGAAAAATGGAATGTCCAAATGCAATAGCTAGTTGTAATAAAGTCTATTGGAGTCTCGTAATCATGATATCCACATTTGTATTCACGTGTTACAGCAGGTCAAATAAGCATTGCTGCATCAGATAAAATACCATGCTGCTGGCAAAACTCACATCATGGTTGGCATCAGAAGCCACCTATAAAAATCAAGAGGGAATAAGAAAGGAAAACAGATACAATAAAGGGGTAAAATAAAAGGAGAGAGCAGAAAGAGACATAAGAAGAAATAAACAAACACTTCAACCTTCTTCTGAAAATGCACAGACCTATGTTACTGAAAAGCAAAAGGCAAACACTTATTTAAGAATTAAAGATTCAGTGATACCGTTACTAAATTCTAACTGTTCAAATAATGTATGCAGTCAAATAATGTATTACAGGTCAAGTGAGAGCTGATCAAGAAATGAGCTCTGAAAATTTTGCTTGTGTTGTTTGCAATGAGGGCTTTTATAAAATTAAAAATAAAAGAACTGTATGGATGCTAGAAATCAGAAACAAAAACAGAAATTGTTGGAAAACCACAGGAGGTCTGACAGCATGTGTAGAGAGAGAAAGCAGCATTAATACTTCAGGTCCAGAGACCCTTCTTCAGAACTATTCATGCAGGTGCCCAAGATGATACAACATTATAACACTGGGAACAAGGAAGGTATCCCAAAGGGGTACACTTAAACACATCAAAGGTGTTCTGAGCTAACTGAAAGGCAAATTTCAGAAGATAACTAAGCTTTCTACATTGTTAATCACAGACAATGCTGGTGGCATTGGAAGCTTTTACAAACATTAATATGACATGTTCTGAAAAGGCAGAAGAACAAACACCAAGAGCTAAAGTTGTCATGGGTGCCAGTGCCAACATATCACCATGTGAATCCTAAAAGATATGTATCACATTAAGTGGTGTTCCACCAGTCTATAACAGACTGTCTCACGGCAAATAATAGATCATCAATTTAAGTCATTAACAGAATTCCAGTGCCATTACACAAATACATCTTGCTTCCAGAAATCTTCTGAACTGAAAATGTATTGCTGGAAAAGCGCAGCAGGGCAGGCAGCATACAAGGAGCAGGAGAATCAATGTTTCGGGCATGAGCCCTTCTTCAGAATTCCTGAAGAAGGGCTCATGCCCGAAATGTCGATTCTCCTGCTCCTTGGATGCTGCCTGACCTGCTGCGCTTTTCCAGCGACACATTTTCAGCTCTGAACTCCAGCATCTGCAGTCCTCACTTTCTCCTGAAATCTTCTACTTGGTAGCTATCACCAGTCCAGCAGTGGTAGGACTATCAATATGCACAGATCATAAGACTATCAACAGAATGATCAATATGCACTACTACGAAAACTCAAGCTGCACCACAGTATTGGAATAGACCACGTGATGGAATCAAATCAGACAATGATCTCCAATGAAATGACTTTGAAGTCAGATATAAGCCAGGCACCAGGATGAATGCAAATGATATTCTGAGCAGATTACCTAACGCACACAAATACTAAGATATTCCTCTTAATCTACATAATTTTGTTCTTTATTACCAGGTTGGAGGTATTCTTAAAGTTGATCTGTTACACTTTGGCAAGAGCCACTGAACACAGTCACATTTGGCAACTGAAGATGAGCAACTACAGGAGTTGCAAAGTAACATTATTTGGGGATATTCTGACATTATGAAAGACTTTCATGAGAAGATTTCTTAACTTTGGCCAAACAGAGATAACCTCGATTAATCATGACAAGTGATATTCAACAGCAAACAAGCCCTAATACTTAAGACATCACGTCAAGGAAACATAGGTATTGAATTTGCCAGATGGTCAGCACATGAATCAGAGTATTGGCCAGGAATGAATACAGATATGAAATGCCTTGTGGACGTATGTGAGGTGTTCCAGACATGTCAACAGAAGCAGAATGAGCTTCTATGGGTCCATAAGATATTCCATCAACTCATTGGACAAAAATAGCCATAGATCTACTCATAGTGTATGAGGAAGGCTTCATCTTCATAACAGATTACATCTCTGAATTTCTCACTACTTGACAACTCAAAAATACAAAGAGTGCAACATGATTAACACTTTTGTCTGTTTATTTGGTATCCCAGATCAGGTAGTATCTGGCAATGGGTTATAATACACTGGCAGTGTCATATAACGACATGCATAGTAAGTAGGGAGTGTCGATATTACATTGTTGCTCCACAGACTACTAGCTGTTCTAAAGGAGGGTCACTGGACTCACAACTCTGCTTTCTTTCCACAGATGCTGCCAGACCTGCTGAGATTTTCCAGCAAATGCAGTTTTTGTTTCTGATTTCCAGCATCCATAATCTTTGTTTTTCTTTTAACGAGGATGTATGTTATACCCTGTCAAATCAATTATCATTAAGTTTTGAGCAAAGAAATAAATTCAGATTGCATTGCTACAGTTTCACAGGTACAGCAGGTAATCAGGAAGACTAATGGAATGTTGGCCCTATTTCAAGGGGTTTGGAGTAGGGAAGACTTACAGCAACTATATGAGGCTTTAGTGAGACTGCTTCTGGAGTTTTGATCCTCTTGTTTAAGGAAAAATATCATCTCATTGAAGGCAGTTCACTCGGATGACCTTAGGTTTGAAGGGATTGCCTTATGAACAAAGGCTAAACAGGCTGGTACTGTACTCACTGGAGTTTAGAAGAATGACTACATTGAAACATATCAATTATCAAGGAGCTTGACAGGGTGAATGCTGACAGAATGTTTCCCCACATAGGAGAGTCTAGGACCAGAGAACATTGTTGTGGTTCTGTTCGCCGAGCTGGGAATTTGTCTTGCAAACTTTTCGTTCCCTGTCTAGGTGACATCCTCAGTTCTGCGGAACCTCCTGTGAAGCGCTTGTGTGCTGTTTCCTCCGGCATTTATAGTGGCCTATCTCTGCCGCTTCCGGTTGTCAGTTCCAGCTGTCCGCTGTAGTGGCCGATATATTGGGTCCAGGTCGATGTGTTTGTTGATAGAGTCTGTGGATGAGTGCCATGCCTCTAGGAATTCCCTGGCTGTTCTCTGTCTGGCTTGCCCTATAATGGTAGTGTTGTCCCAGTCAAATTCATGTTGCTTGTCATCTGCGTGTGTGGCTACTAAGGATAGCTGGTCATGTCGTTTCGTGGCTAGTTGGTGTTCATGGATACGGATCGTTAGCTGTCTTCCTGTTTGTCCGATGTAGTTTTTTGTGCAGTCCTTGCATGGGAGTTTTGTACACTACATTGGTTTTGCTCATGTTGGGTATCTGGTCCTTCGTTCTGGTGAATTGTTGTCTGAGAGTGGCTATTGGTTTGTGTGCTGTTATGAGTCCTAGTGGTTGCAGTAGTCTGGCTGTCAGTTCGGAAATGCTCCTGATGTATGGTAGTGTAGCTAGTCCTTTGGGTTGCGGCATGTCATCGTTCCATTGTCTTTCCCTTAGGCATCTGTTGATGAAATTGCGGGGGTATCCGTTTTTGGCGAATACCTTGTATAGGTGTTCCTCTTCCTCTTTTTGCAGTTCTGGTGTGCTGCAGTGTGTTGTGGCCCTTTTGAATAGTGTCTTGATGCAACTTCGTTTGTGTGTGTTGGGTTGGTTGCTTTCATAGTTTAGGACTTGGTCTGTGTGTGTGGCTTTCCTGTAAACCTTTGTGGTGAATTCTCCGTTCGGTGAACATTGTCTCAGAATAAAGTGGTGCCCATTTAAGATTGAGATAAGAAGGAATACCTTTTCTCAGAGGATTCTGAGCCTTTGGAAATCCTTGCCACAGACAGTTGTGTGGCAGAGTCATTGAATATACTTAAAGCTGAGATAGATTCTTGATCAGTCGGAGAATCAAACATTGTGGAGAAATGGCAGGAAAATGAACATGAGGAATGTTGGATCAGCCATGATCCTAATTAATGATAGATTAGGCTCGAGGGGCCAAATGGCCTCCTCCTTGTGGTCTTATTTACATGTAACATCAACAGAGAAGGGATTACCATCCTCATCACAGCTTATACTTGGAAGCCAAATGCCCAGCAATCAATTGTCTAACAATTCTGAGACACAGGACATTCATCAAAGACAGAGAAGAATGAAAGAGATACAAGTGTGTAGGCAGAAAATTACTAACATTGCACTGGGCAAGAAGTGAAAGTTAGAAATAAAAATAGAAATACTTGTATGGCAACGAATATTTCTAAAATATATAACCAGCTCAGATCATACAAAATCATCACTGGTTATAGTGTTCAATTATGAAAGAAGCCAGCTCAGACCAATGTACAGTGCATCACTCATGCACAGACAGAGTGAGGAAGGACACTGACAGAAACCATTGTGCCACGATGTTATGTGACAGCACCAAGAACAATACAGATTTCTCCAGATGGGTGTACAATCACTAGATCAGGATGTTGCAAGGTTTGTGAAGGTTTGTAGCTCTGGTTGAGGTTTAGGGTGTAGCTTTGCTCGCTGAGCTATGGGTTTGATATCCAGACGTTTCATTACCTGGCTAGGTAACATCATCAGTGGCGACCTCCAAGTGAAGCGAAGCTGAAGCGAAGCTCCAAGTGAAGTGAACCCCTCAGCAAACGAATAGGAAATGACATCACCACAAACCCCAGGAACCCCATCCAGGACAAACATATAAATAGAAAGCAGGAGACAACAGCTTCGCTTCACTTGGAGGTTGCCACTGATAATGTTACCTAGCCAGGTAATGAAACGTCTGGATATCAAACGTACAGCTCTGCGAGCAAAGCTACACCCCAGATCAGGATGTGTTGTTACCTTCCAAGTCATCATATGTGTTACAGTGAAGTTTGAAATGTTGGTATTATAAAGTCTTCTTGTTTTACCAGTTATAATAATCATTACATAATAATTGACAACACATGCTTATGTACATCCATCTACGTTTGTTTCTAAGTCTTTTTCTTTGGACTAAGAGTAATATCGCGTTATATCTCACAGTTGCTACATCAGTTTACCTTTTAAAGCGAACCGCATTATATCATCATTATATCAAAGCATATGACCCAAGCGTCTAATGGTCCCATACTCCACCTTAGGTAAGATCTCAAGACGCTTGACATGCTACCAGAAGCATGCTACTCAGTTGTCATCTACTTAAAACTAGCTCAGACCCTGATGTGTATGAATAATGTAATATTTACATAATAAAGAAGCTAGATGCTACACTAGTTAGTAGCGAGTCTAGGTAGTAGCTAGACATTTTTAAAAAACTTTCTTATGTAATGAATTCCACGTTATAAACCATTTCATCAGTTGCAATTAATTATGGAATTTTTAAAATGTGTTTATTCATTTTTACATATTTTGGTAATTAAGAACTTTCAGAAGTTACATTGGCCCCCCCAAATACGTTGACTAATTTTTATACACTTTACAGCAATACATCTATTTGCAATAACCTCTAATCAAAGATTGTATAATCACTGTAAATACAAGCTCACATTTCATTACTACATCATTTCATTTGCTACATCATTGAGAAATAGCACTGACAATATATTATCTTTATTTTGCTTTTAATTCTTCATTCATTGGTGATTTTCAAGACCATAGTTTCTTTTTTTTAAGAAGTTGACAATATTTTAGTGCTTTTGTTCAGCCTTTGCTAATTTCCAGGTTGCACAGATGCTACCGTGAGTGGCAAATGAAACTCTGCTCTTAATATTCCAGAAATTCTGATCAGAGTCAGAAATGCTATTTTTGACTCTGACCAGACAAAAAAAATACATTTACATTCAGATGGTAGTAATTGAAGTTGCTGGATAGAAGCCTCCTGTTACAAAACAGATTGGGAAACAGATTTTGGAAAGGTGCAGAAGCCACAGGGTCGTAGTCATGGGCGACTTCAACTTCCCAAATATTGATTGGAAGCTCTTTAGATCAAGTAGATTGGATGGGGCGGTGTTTGTGCAGTGTGTCCAGGAAGCTTTTCTAACGCAGTATGTAGATTGTCCAACCAGAGGGGAGGCCATATTGGATTTGGTACTCGGTAACGAACCGGGACAAGTGGTGGGCTTGTTAGTGGGTGAACATTTTGGTGATGGCGACCACAATTCTGTGACTTTCACCGTGGTTATGGAGAGAGATAGGTGCGCACAACAAGGAAGTTTTTACAATTGGGGGAAGGGAAATTACGATGCTGTAAGACAGGATTTGAGGAGCATACGTTGGGAGCATAGGCTGTCAGGGAAGGATGTGGTGGAAATGTGGGACTTTTTCAAGGAGCAGATACGACGTGTCCTTGATATGTATGTACCGATCAGGCAGGAAAGAAATGGTCGTGTGAGGGAGCCTTGGTTGACGAGGGAGGTTGAATGTCTAGTAAAGAGGAAGAAGGAGGCTTACATAAGGTTGAGGAAACAAGGTTCAGACAGAGCAGTGGAGGGATACAGGATAGCCAGAAGGGACCTGAAGAAAGGGATTAGGAGAGCTAAGAGAGGGCATGAAAAATCCTTGGCGGATAGGATCAAGGATAACCCCAAGGCATTCTATGCGTATGTGAGAAACCTGAGAATGACGAGAACGAGGGTAGGTCCGATCAAGGACAGTGGTGGGAGACTGTGTGTTGAGTCGGAAGAGATAGGAGAGGTCTTGAACAAGTACTTCTCTTCAGTATTTACGAACGAGAGGAACCGTATTGTTGAAGAGGAGAGTGTGAAACGGACTGATAAGCTAGAAGAGATACCTGTTAGGAAGGAAGATGTGTTGGACATTTTGAACAACTTGAGGATAGACAAGTCCCCCGGGCCTGACGGGATATATCCTAGGATTATGTGGGAAGCAAGAGAGGAAATTGCAGTACCGTTGGCAATGATCTTCTCGTCTTCACTGGCAACTGGGGTGGTACCAGGGGACTGGAGAGTAGCGAATGTTGTGCCCCTGTTCAAAAAAGGGAATAGGGATAACCCCGGGAATTACAGGCCAGTTAGTCTTACTTCTGTGGTAGGCAAAGTAATGGAAAGGGTACTGAGGGATAGGATTTACGAGTATCTGGAAAGACACTGCTTGATTAGGGACAGCCAGCACGGATTTGTGAAGGGTAGGTCTTGCCTTACAAGTCTTATTGAATTCTTCGAGGAGGTGACCAAGCATGTGGATGAGGGTAGAGCAGTGGATGTAGTGTACATGGATTTTAGTAAGGCATTTGATAAGGTTCCCCATGGTAGGCTTATGCGGAAAGTCAGGAGGCATGGGATAGAGGGAAATTTGGCCAATTGGATAGAAAACTGGCTAACCGGTCGAAGTCAGAGAGTGGTGGTAGATGGTAAATATTCAGCATGGAGTCCAGTTACAAGTGGAGTTCCGCAGGGATCAGTTCTGGGTCCTCTGCTGTTTGTAATTTTTATTAATGACTTAGAGGAGGGAGTCGAAGGGTGGGTCAGTAAATTTGCAGATGATACAAAGATAGGTGGAGTTGTGGACAGTGAGGAGGGCTGTTGTCGGCTGCAGAGGGACTTAGATATGATGCAGAGCTGGGCTGAGGAGTGGCAGATGGAGTTCAACCCTGCCAAGTGTGAGGTTGTCCATTTTGGAAGAACAAATAAGAATGCGGAATACAGGGTTAATGGTAGGGTTCTTGGTCAGGTGGAGGAACAGAGGGATCTTGGGGTCTATGTACATAGATCTTTGAAGGTTGCCACTCAGGTGGATAGAGTTTGTAAGAAGGCCTATGGAGTATTATCGTTCATTAGCAGAGGGATTGAATTCAAGAGTCGTGAGGTGATGTTGCAGCTGTACAGGACTTTGGTTAGGCCACATTTGGAGTACTGTGTGCAGTTCTGGTCGCCTCACTTTAGGAAAGATGTGGAAGCTTTGGAGAGGGTGCAGAGAAGATTTACCAGGATGTTGCCTGGAATGGAGAGTAGGTCGTACGAGGATAGGTTGAGAGTTCTCGGCCTTTTCTCGTTGGAACGGCGAAGGATGAGGGGTGACTTGATAGAGGTTTATAAGATGATCAGAGGAATAGATAGAGTAGACAGTCAGAAACTTTTTCCCCGGGTACAACAGAGTGTTACAAGGGGACATAAATTTAAGGTGAAGGGTGGAAGGTATAGGGGAGATGTCAGGGGTGGGTTCTTTACCCAGAGAGTGGTGGGGACATGGAATGCGCTGCCCGAGGGAGTGGTAGAGTCAGATTCATTGGCGACCTTTAAGTGGCATTTGGATAGGTACATGGATGGGTGCTTAATCTAGGATAGAAGTGCGGCACAACATCGTGGGCCGAAGGGCCTGTTCTGTGCTGTATTGTTCTATGTTCTAAAACAATAGCAGTCTATTCATCAATCTTCACAGTTGTGTAGGTTGTCATCTAGATGAGAGTGGTGCTGGAAAAGCACACCAGGTTAGGCAGCATCCGAGGAGTAGGAGAATCGATGTTTTGGGCCAAAGCCCTTCATCAGGATTCCTGATGAAGGACTTTTGCCTGAAACATCAATTTTCCTTTACCTCAGATGCTGCCTGACCTGCTGTGCTTTTCCTGCACCACTCTCATCTTAACTCTAATATCTAGCATCTGCAGTACCCACTTTTGCTGAGATTGTCATCCAGTCTATACTCTGTTTTGCAGCAGTTTGTATTCCATGTTTAAATGTCCAGCAGCACAACTTTGACAGCTATTGTGAAAGGGTAAGCATAAAAGGTCAGCGTAGGGGCAAGGGTAACAGAGACCAGGTTGTCAGGGGGTAGGGCTCAGCAGGGGTTGGTTCAGGGTATTTTAGCAAGTGGTAAATCAGTAATATTTACTCAAAATTTACAGTAGGCTTTTAATTTTATGTAACTGTTAAGTTTAAGTGAGTTGGAACACTCTGAAATCTTCGATTTAAGAGATATTCTCAAAGGGCTCCAGATGTTTGTTCCATTTCCCTGGCAATTATCTCAGAGTCAATTGAGTTGGGGCTTCCACACAGACACAACGTGCAATGACTATCTTCCATTATAATTTCTGAGCTAATATCATGCTGAAAAGCCTGTAAAGACTGTGCCATGACTCAAAGTGTGTTGCTGATAAGATCCTTTCAAATTTTGATGTTAAATAAGACTCATTTGCTCAAAGCAATTTGTGTTCCAGAACCAGAGGTTCAGTGAAGGTGAAATTTGTTTCAGTCTATTTAAATTGTTGGGTCATTGGTCACAACTAGTCCATAATTTGACAGAACAAATGACTAATTTGTTATTAACATGTAAACACTTTTCAAATTTCTGACTTGACTCTGAAAGGTATAAATGTTAATCATAACACTGTACCAAGCACCTTTAGCCAGAGAGGATTGCTAAGGCAGAGTATTGAAAATAAAAATGGTTTCAGCTTGCTTTAAGCATGTAATAGCTGGTATTGATAATTAGTGAAAACAAAACCTATGGCACTTCATAGAAATACAAGGTAAAAGATATATCACCAGTCAAAGAAGGTGATAGCAAGGGTGACCAAAAACCGGCTCAGGATGCATTACAAGGAGATCAACCTGAAAAGTAACAAATTCTCACAAGGGCCTCCAAGTTAACTTATTGTGAACTTAACATTGGTCCTGGCATGTGAAAACAAGTCGCTTACTTAGATGTTTAACTTAATTGATAGGTATTTACCACATTCCTAGTCTTGCATTGGAGAATCAAAATATAACCAAGTGAAAGCCTGAGGGGTAAATCTGAATGATGAAGATTCAAATATTGAGGGTGTACTTCTCATGTGGTGACACAAACCCCTGGAAAACTTTTAGAAGTTTTACATTTCAATTCGTTGTTTCCTTTTCTGAATCACAGTCTTATATAGATAATATTGACATAACAAGTGGGAATCAAAGCAAGGTTTGGATTTTGAACACCACATCCATATAAACACTAAGTGAGTTCACAGAGGTCACCTTCTCCAGATCCAGTTTGTCTTCAGTAGAGATTTGTAGGTGACATGAAAAGTGGTGGAACTTGATAGTGAGGAGGTTTATCAAAGGAAATGGCAGGATACAGATCAGTTGGAAAAATGGGTGGAGAAATGGCAGATAGACAAGTATGAGGCAATGCTTTTTAGACAGTAAAATACAAGAAGAAAGTTTATAGTTAATGGCAGTACGCTTAGGGACATTGATATAAAGAAGGATCTTGGGGTGCAGGCCATAGCTCCCTGAAACTGGCAACACAAATGGATAAGGTGGTCAAGAAGGTGTATGGCATGCTTGCCTTCATTGGTCAGGGCAATGAGTATAAATGTTGACAAGTCATGTTACAGCTGTTTAAAACTTTAGTTAGGTCACAGTTGGAGTATTGTGTTCAGTTTTAGTTGTCACACTAAAGGAAGGACATGGAGGCTTTGAAGACGGTACAGAAGACATCTACCAGGATGTTGCCCTGGATCAGATTATATTACTTATAAGTAGAGGTTGGGCAAACTTGGATTCTTTTCACGAGAGCATCAGAAGCTGAGGGGTGACCTGATAGAAGTATATAAAATTTTGAGAGGCATAGTTTGGGTGGAAAGTAGGTGTCTTTTTCCCAGGGTGGAAATTTCAAATACTAGGGGGCACAGATTAAAGGTGGGGGGATGAATACTTAAAGGAGATGTGCAGGGCAAGTTTCCTTGCACAGAAGGTTTTAGGCGCCTGGAACGCAACACCATGGGAGATGATGGAAGCAGATACGATAGCAACATTTACGATGTATTTAGAGAGACACATGAAGAGACAGGGAAAAAGAGGGTATGGACCATATTCAGGCAGATGGGATTTGTTCAGAATGACATCATGGTCAGTACAAACATGGTGGGCTGAAAGGCCTGTTTCTCTGCTATACTGTTCTTTGTAAGTTGCCTCTGCAAAATCATCCAATGATGGGCTATATAGATGTCAAATGTTATTGAATATTAGTGAGTTTTGAGAAGACTTGTAGCTCAGGTTGAGGTTCTGGATGTAAGTTTGCTCACTGAGCTGCAAGGTTCGTTTTCAGACATTTCATCACCATACTAGGTAACATCATCAGTGAGCCTCTGGTGAAGCACTGGTGTTAGTGACCCTCTTTCTATTTATGAGTTTAGGTTTGGGTTGGTGATGTCATTTCCTGGTCTTTTTCTCAGAGGATGGTAAATGAGGTCTAAGTCAATGTGCTTGTTGATAAGAGTTCCAGTTAGAATGTCATGCTTCTCGGAATTCTTGTGCGTGTCTGTTTGGTTTGTACTAGGATGGATGTGTTGTCCCAGTCGAAGTGGTGTCCTTCCTTATCAGTATGTAAGGATCCAAGTGAGAATGAATTATGTCTTTTTGTGGCTAGTTGATGATCATGTATTCCGGTGGCAGTTTTCTGCTTGTTTGTCCAACGTAGTGTTTGTTACAGTATTTTGTAAATGAGATTAATTTTGCTTCGAGAGTGTGGTGCTGAAAAAGCACAGCAGATCAGGCAGTATCCAAGGAGCAGGAGAATCGACGTTTCGGGCAAAAGTCCTTCATCAGGAATTAGTTTTGTTTGTTGTCTGTATAGGGTCTTTCAAGTTCATTAGCTGCTGTTTTAGTGTGTTGGTGGGGTTTGTGGGCTACCATGATGCCAAGAGGTCTGAGTAGTCTGGCAGTCATTTCCGCAATGTCTTTGATGTAAGGGAGAGTGGCTAGGGTTTCTGGACATGTTTTGTTTGCTTGTTTGGGTTTGTTGTTGAGAAACTGGCAGACTGTGTTCATTGGGTACCCATTCATTCTGAATACGCTGTCTAGGTGATATTTCTCTGTACCCAATAAATATAGACCACTGATTTCTTAGCAAAAAACCTAAACAAGCAGACAAAATACATCCAGAAACCCCAGCCACTCTCCCCTACATCAAAGACATTTCGGAAATGACTGCCAGACTACTCAGACCCCTTGGCATCATGTTAGCCCACAAACCCCACTAACACACTCAGACAGCAGCTAATGATCTTGAAAGACTATACAGACAAGAAGCAAAACTAATGTCATTGCTCACACCTTCTACTTTATGCATTAAGCACAGAAGTTTCTGCCTGCGATTGCTGCCTCTGAATAAACAAATATATGATGATGAGGTGCCGGTGTTGGACTGGGGTGGATAAAGTTAAAAATCACACAACACCAGGTTATAGTTGTACGACACAATGATCTTTTGCTAGAAATTCTGTGTCCTACGACCTTGCTCCATTAGCTACCTGACAAAGGAGCAGTGCTCTGAAAGCTTGTACTTCCAAATAAACCTGTTGGACTATAATCTGGTGTTGTGTGATTTTTAACTTTGAACAAAAACAGACATCCTTAGCTCTAATATTTTGGTAGATTTCTGATTTGTGGAAAATTTCGAGTAGTTTTGACATAATTTTAATCATCAAAAGAAGTTGTTTTAAACTATGAATAACAAATAAACAGAGGGCCAGGCACAGAGAGAAAGAGACTGAGAGACATAGAGAAAGTGGCAGTCAGAGAAGAGTGTGGAAACAGAGTGGGACTCACATGCACAGCCTGGGAAACAACTAACAAACACTTTACTAAACACCTATCTGTCCTCAAATAGACTATTTTAACTATTTTCCCATAGGAAGCCTTCATTGTGTTACAGAAAAGTTTTGAGATCCAAAGCAGTGTTTGATTAAATACATATTTGAGGTTGAGGTGGCCTATTCTCTGTATTGATTCTATGTTTGCCATCTACAGGCTTGTTCAATAACTACAATGTTTCACCCATCACCAACAGCACCATGCTGGAATTATTCGAACTTATTTATTATGTATTTGATCATCTGTGAGCTTCATACACATAAACCCAGAGCTTGGGATGCTCACCATTGCTCCTCAATGCCTCGACTTTTCTGGAATATTAAATCATTATCATTCCCATCACTCTGCTGCCATGAAAATGAAACAAAACAAAGAAAAAAAAGAAAATTGTGGAGGACTTTACTATTTAAAAAGCTGTTCAATATTTATTCATTTATTCCTATGGGTTATTTTATTTCTTTCCACTACACAGTTCCTTCAAATACATCCATGTCACCTGACAAAACCTGACAGTCCCAAAAATAAGCGCAAAGTTCAAACAAGAGCAAAAGGTTTATTAGGAGGAAGTGAGGACTGCAGATGCTGGAGATCAGAGCTGAAAATGTGTTGCTGGAAAAGCGCAGCAGGTCAGGCAGCATCCAAGGAGCAGGAGAATCGACATTTCGGGCATAAGCCTGAAGAAGGCCTGAAGAAGCCTTCCTGAAGAAGGGCTGATGCCCGAAACGTCGATTCTCCTGCTCCTTGGATGCTCCCTGACCTGCTGCGCTTTTCCAGCAACACATTTTCAGCAAAAGATTTATTAGCCATGTTGGATATATGACTATATTTTACAATGCTGGAGCAAGACAAACTGATTATTCATTCACAGGATATGTGCATCACTGGCTGGGCCAGCATTTATTGTCCATCCCTGACTGCCCAGAAGGCACTTAAGAGTCAACCAATTGCTGTGGGGTTGGAGTCACATGTAGGCCAGACCAGATAAGAATGAGGTTTTCTTGTTATGAGTGAACCAGATGGGTTCCCCCCAGTCATTCCCCCAAAATGATTATCATTAAAGTCTTCAAATTCCCCCATCTGATATGACAGGATTTGAACCCTGATCCCTAGAACAATACCTAAGCCTGTGGATTAATAGTCTGGCAATAATACCACTAAGCTATTGCCTCCCAATTTTGCATGGTATAAACATTTTCACTAGTGTGAAAAAATCACATATTGAATCCCTCATTTTAGCACAGACTAAATCATAAAGGTTTTACTTAGGAAGTGGTAAGTAGCCGTAACGCTGTGCATGTAAATGTATGAAAAGAGGAGTCTGCTTCATTTATTTGTACACCAGTAAGGTAACAGGACCCCAATGGTCTCAAACACCAGCAAGTACATAATCTCCTTGGGATGGGGTAAGAGGGGAGATTTGTCTAAAAAGGTTCTATACTAATTCAGAGAAAACAAAAATTCTGAGCTCCTCTTTAATTCCTGAAGGGATTCACAAGTTATATCGCCCACAATCATTACTATTTTTTCCTGACAGCAATTTCAGCTGCCTTTAAATCTTTGTTAATAGTTACATTTGCACTGTGTTTCAAAACATAACCTTGCATTCTCCCTAACTTACCTAATAAAAATTATAGCACACACATGCACAGTTCAATTGTTCCATTGTCTTAATCAAGTCAGCCCAAAACTGCACTTACCTAGAAGCTTTGAACCAATCGTGATAAGGTTTTTATGGCGTTATAAATCTGCTTGCTCTCTGCAGAATTTTTCACAGACAGTATCCACTATGGGGAAGGAAATAATTGAACAGCTTTCGAGATAATATTCAATTAAGCTCTTCTATTGAGATGTCAATTTTTTTTGTTTCATTTTCGTGGGAACAGAGTGATGAGAATGATAATGGGCTAAAATTCCAGGAAAACTGAGGCATTGTGAATTGATAGATAGCATCCCAAGCTCTGGGTTCAAGTGTCACCCCCTTGATGGTCAATGAAAGTGAAATCTGGATTTGGTCAAAAGCTTGATTATCAACATGCAAATCCTTCCAATGTGCTTGTGGTCAGTGGTAAGAGTGAGAGTGTGTCCTGGTCAGACAGAACCACATGGTAGCTGTCGCACAACAGCCTCCACATGTTTAAAGACTCCATATGCTGGTTCTTGCCACGGTGTATACGCCAAAGACAGCTTCCTCTCTATTTCAGAGATTTCTGGAAGAATGAATAAAATGTGCTGAATCAAATAATCCAAAGACATATGAGCTTAAATTTCACCATGATATCCACTCAGAATGTTGCTTTCATTCACGGGATGTAGGCATCACTGGCTAGGCCAGCATTTCTTGCCCATCACTAATTGCCCAGAGGGTAATTAAGAGTCAACCATATTGGGTCACATGTAGTCCAGACCATGTGAGGATGGCAGATTTCCTTCCCTAAAGGACATCAGTAAACCAGACAAGGGATTCATAAGAACAGGAAGAATTGCAGACGCTGGAAATTAGAAACAAAAACAGAAACAGCAGGTCTGGCAGCATCTGTGGAAAGAAATCAGAGTTAATGCTTTGGGTCCAGTGACCTTTCCTCAGAACAATGGATTCACGGTCATTATTAGACTCTTAATTCCAGATTTTTAATTAAATCAAAATTAATTACATAGAAACCTGAAATTGAAAAAAGCTTGTTTTAGTCATGGTGACCGTGAAATTACCAGGTTGTCACAAAAGTCCATTTGGTTGACTCCTGCATATTTGCCGTTTTTACCCAGAATGTTCAATTTGTGACTCCACACTAACAACAATGCGGTTGTCCCTAACTGCCCTCTCTAATGGCCAGGCAAGCCACTTAGCTTTGCTCAAGGAGGGAGCCCAATACTACCTTCTGAAGGGATGGGAAATAGTTGCTAGCCTCACCAGCGATATCCACACTCCGTGAACTAATATTTTAAAAACTGCATCAGCTGAAATGTATACCATTATACTCTCTTATTATAGCCTCTTGACATTAGTTATGAGGATTTACAAATTCAAGTAAGGATATCAATGTCTCTTTCCCTCTCAACAACACAGCATGGTATACATATGCTTGGTATTAGATTCATCCTTGTCTGCAACATTAAATTTATCCCACAGTAAATGTCATCCACGCAGATGGGACTCATTCCCTTATTATATTTGAATCAGGTGGTGATCTTTTTCTCTTCCAGGAGTCAAGTACGAGCACAGGTTTTGGTGTCAACCTCAAATCAAGAGCCAATTTTCCAAATATCTTTGTTCAGATTACGGATATAGATTGAGAAGATCCTTATACCGATCCACGCATTTTCACTGAGTTTTCATTGAATCCTGACAGTGTGGAAACAGGCCATTCAGCCCAACAAGTCCACACCTCCTTTCTGAAGAGCATCCCACCCAGAGTCACCCCCGCCCAATCCCTGCAATGTTGTATTTACCATTGCTAATCCACCTAACCTACACATTCCTGGACACCACAGGCAATCTGGCAAGGCCAATTCACCTAAACTGCACACCTTTTTACTACAAGAGGAAACCAGACCACCCAGTGGAAACCCATGCAGGCACAGGGAGAACATACAAACTACACATATTCACCCGAGGCTTGAATTGAACCCGGGTCCCTGGCACTATGCTAAGCACTAAGCCACCTTGTCACCCACATGGATAACACCAGATCAAAGCTACTATACTAAGGACCTTGTATCTTCAAGAATGGAACTAATTGCCAACTAAACCCAAGGTTTGTCTTGTGAATCTGTAGGAACTCAACATATGCAATGAGATCTGAATTTATTGCAACTTTAGGCTGAAAAATATCAAATGAATCCATCACTTTTGCTACAGGAAAGAAATAGATGTGAACACAAATAATTATCAGTATTAATTATCACATGAGAACTGAGATCACAAGGACCCAAATCGTTTATTCAGCTTTGGAGCTGCTGTGCTCAATCCTGACTCATCGCAAACTGTGCACTTACCCAAAGACACTTAAAAACACGCCAGAGGTCCAACACAATTACTAGAAGAGTTCCCTCAGCACAGGAAGGCCACACAGAGAGCAATGAGAATCAATGCAGAATACAAGACCCCTTTTTAAACAGGATTAGCTGCTACAAGATAAGTTTAAATGTCCACTCTTTCAATTTTAATAAACAGGTGTGTTTATGGCAGGGTGAGTGGGCAAATGAATGAATGAGTGGGTTGAGTGGGTGAGATGGATAATTGGGTCAGAGTGGGAGGTAGTCATGTGTAGGGGAGTCAGTGTCTGGAAGGATAGTTATGCAGGTTGCTGAAGTGGTTGACCAGATTTTCCAACATTTTCTGGATGACTATTCAGGACTGTATCATGGAATGGTCCAAAGTCACTGGCTCTAGCTAAAACATAGCGGTGGAAGGACCCTGGGGGAGCAGTAGAGTTGCCCATCAGGACTTCTAAGCTTCCCGAGTATTTCTCAGGCAGTGCCAACATGCACTTTCAACATACATATGGTTTCTGACAAGCTGGAAACCACAACATATGGCCCAAAGTTTATTTGGGTGTAGCAGAGGAGAGGACATAGCCAGCTTTTTAAAGTGTTGTGAAACTCAACCTTTGAAATCAAATAAAATTTATTCTGCAAGGGCCAGAGATTATTAAAAGAAAAACATTTGCTGCAATATGACTCTTGATAAATCTATCACTGAATATGCCAGTATAACACACAGAGGAACAAGTTCAATGTTAGGACATGGAATTATCTAAACCACAACAGTAGTGGTGTAATAACACAAGGAATATATTTCTCGGAAATAATGAACCTCAGTCTTGCAGTGAAGTTCACAAAAGTTCAAGAAAAAATTCAAAATATCAGTCTCCCTTTACCTATCTACTGCCAAATCCCTGCTGTTGGACCATCTTGGACACCTCCCTTCCCTTCCAGGCCCATCTCGGACACCTCCCTCACCGTCCAAGCCCATCTTGGATACCTCCCTAGCCTTCCTGAACCATCTCAGAAACCTCCCTCACCTTGCTGGCCCATCTTGGACACCTCTCTCACCTTGCAGGACCATCTCGAACACCTCCCTCCCCTTCATCATCCCAATCTCCAATGCACAGGAACCAATTTGCAGGCTTGGTTTGTACCCTGAATTTCAGCAACCTATACAAGTTTTACAGATTTAATCAAATCACAGACAATGTGGCATAGGAGGTCATTCAGTCCTTCAATTCTGTGGCAGGTCTTTTAAGAAAAAAATCTCTATAAATACTTGTCCAATTCCCTATAGAAGTCTATTATTAAATCCATATTTGCCAACCTATCTAGCGAGTTTTGAGAAGATTTGTAGCTCAGGTTGAGGTTCTGGGTGTAGGTTTACTATCAAGTTACCCATTCCAAAGCCTACATACACGTTATATAAACATTTCTCCATTCCTTTTGCTAACCACCTTACACCTGAATCCCTATATTACTGACCTTTCAGCCACTGTGGACAGATTTTTGCTTTACCTGAAGCCCTAGGAGAATGTGAGGACTGCAGATGCTGGAGATCAGAGCTTAAAAACGTGTTGCTGGAAAAGCACAGCAGGTCAGGCAGCATCAAAGGAACAGAAGAATCGACGTTTCAGGCATAAGCCCTTCTTCAGGAATGAGGAACTTTTTACCTGAAGCCCTTCATGATTTCAAGCCTTTCTACCAAATCTCTCTAGCGCCTTTGCTGCTCTGAGGAGAACAATGCTATCTTTTATCCAAATAATTGCATTCCCTTGATCTTTGAATCATTTTCTCTGCACTCTCAAAACACCAATTTTTTAAACTATGGTGGCCAGTATTGCTTATAATTCTCCAAATTAGTTCAAGTTAATGTTTTACTTTGATGTTGTAAAATTTCCTGCCTTCTGCACATGTATGGGCTATATTGTCACGGAGTCAAAAACATTCCTTAGACATTGATAAGTGAAACTTTTGTGACACTTATGTGAGGAACAAAAGGATGGCCAGGATGAGGGTAACGCTGATCAAGGATAGTGGAGGGAACTTGCGCCTGGAGTTGGAGGAGGTAGGCAAGGTCCTTAAATGAATACTTTGCTTCAGTATTCACTACTGTAAGGGACCTTGACATTTGTGAGGAGAACTTGAAACAGGCTGATATGGCTAATGTAAAGGAGGAGGAGGATGTGCTGAAAAGTTTGAAAAACATAAGGATAGATAAGTGCCCTGGGCCAGATGGGATATTCCCAAGCTGAATACAGAGAGCGAGGGATGAGATTGTTGAATCTTTGGTGATGATCTTTGCTTCCTCACTATCCACTAGAGTAGTGCCTGGTGATAGGAAGCTGGTAAATGTTATTTTAAAAAGGGAATAGGGATAACCCTGAGAATTACAGACCAGTCAGTCTTACGTCTATAGTGGGCAAATAGTTGGAAAGGATTCTGAGAAACAACGGGTCATTAACAGGATGCAGAACTGGGCTGATAAATGGCAGATAGAGTTCAACCAGGAAAAGTGTGAAGTGACTCATTTTGGAAGGTTGAACTTGAATACAGAATACAGGGTTAAAGGTAGGTTTCTTGGCAGTTTGGAGGAACAGAGGGATCTTGGGGTGCATGTTCACAGTTTCCTCAAAGCTGCCACCCAAATTGATTGCGTTGTTAAAAAGACATATGGTGTGTTGGCTTTCATGAGCAGGGGAATTGAACTTAAGAGCCGTGAGGTTATGCCACAGCTCTATAGAGCCCTAATTAGACCACTCTTGGAATACTGTGTTCAATTCCAGTTGCCTCATTATTGGAATGTTGTGGAAACTTTAGACAGGGTGCGGAGGAGATTTACCAGAATGCTGCCTGGACTGGAGGGCATATGTTATGAAGCAAGGTTGAGGGAGCTAAGGCTGAGAAGGATGAGAGGTGACTTGATCGAGGTGTACAAGATGATGAGAGGCATAGGTAGAGTAAATTGTCAGAGACTTTTTCCCAGGGCAGAAATGGCTATCACAAGGGGGCATAATTTTAAGGTGATTGGAGGAAATTTTAGGGGAAATGTCAGAAGTTGGTTCATTACACAGAGAGTGGTGGGTATGCGGAATGCAATGCTAGTGATAGTAATAGAGTCAGTTACATTAAGGACCTTTAAGCGACTCTTGGAATAAGCACATGGAAGATAGTAAAATTAAGGGGATGTAGGTTAGTTTGATCTTAGAGTAGGATAAAAGGTCAGCACAATATCGAGGGCTGAAGGGCCTGTACTGTGCTGTGATGTTCTACGTTCTATGAAATCTGTTTCTCATTTCTGACAGATTCAATTTTTACTCCTGGGGAAATGGTGTGGAGTACAGGAAAATCTGAACTCAAGAGCCATTTGAATCACTCATCACTGTACTCCAACCCCAGATTCCTGCTCCCAGTAAAAGGCGTTCCCCTAGTGGATCCCTCAATACCAGCACTGATTTCATAGCTTCTTGCTGCTTCTCCAATCACGGGATGTTTCTCTCCTGGGTTTGCTGCCGATAGATGAGCCAGCCTGGGAGAGAACTAGCTTGCAACTGGAGAACTGGATCCTTACTATTTCCTTCAATTCTCCTTCCAGGGACTACTATCTTTTATCAGGCACCTCCCAGAGATGGATTTTCCTGAACAATTTGGAGGCGTGGGGGACAAATCCACCCACATTTCTTGTGTATTGCTAATGTTAATATCTGAGTTCTCAGCCAAACCTCATTGCAGATTTTTGTTTCAGAGCCCAGCCGACTGTGAGACTGTGGAAATGCCGCTCCCCAGCCCTAGCTTGACTGACAGTTTTGGCAGCTTGTTCTGTAACAATTTCACAATGCCTGTTTACATAAGATTAAGTGGTTTTAAGTGCCTTGTGCTTCCAAGTCTTGAAATTTTAAGGATCTGGTTGATTAACACTTTTATTTTTATCCTGTAGTTAAGAAGATGGTTTAAGCTACCATGAACGTTGCAGAGGAAAAGGCGACGCCTATCCCAGAATAATGCCAGTCGAGTGGGGAGTGCAGGTTGCCAACCCAAACCAACCCACACATTGAAAAGGCAAACGCAAAAATCGTAAGGTTTGGGAATCTCAAATCATGTCCTGGCTGCTCTTTGTAAAGGGATCCCAAATTGTCCAGACTCAGTGAAAACCCAGCTGGCTAACTGGGTTTTTCTCTCTCCCCCAGATGCTGGCTGATCTGTTGAGTGTTCACACTATTTTCCATTAATGCTTTGTGAAGCGCATTATAAATTTGTCCTGCTGCCTTCAAGCAATCACACATAAGCAGTCTCAGGCCTCTCTCGTGCACAAACTTGACCATGTGCCGATGATGGGAGCAAGTGAGGGCTGCTGGAGCTCACAGTTGAGAGTGTGGTGCTGGAAAAGTGCAGTAGGTCAGGCAGCATCCGAGGAGCAGGAGAATCGACGTTTCAGGCAGAAGCCCTTCAATCAGGAATTCATGCCGATGATGCTAAAGGGTGACTCTGCCCAGAGACACTTGAATGCAAGGAAAATTCCAGGTATTCTAGGGGAATTAGCTGCCATGATTTCAATGAAAGAAGCATAGAAGCTTGTGCAAAATGGCACTACCTTGCACTGTTCCTTCAGATATTTGTGGGGGACTTCAAACCCAATCAAATTCCCCCCGCCTAATATAAAAACAATCGGAAACAGCAAAGGTCGATGTGAATTTCGGACAACAATTAGCAGTTTGATTCCTCATTAGAAGTAGATTTTAAAACCACATTTGAATTCAAAAGAGAGAGTTCTGATAGCTTAATATTAGTGTCTTCTCTCCTACAATTATTAACCCAGATACAGACATCTTTTTCTGCATATTGATATCTGGAAATGAACATTGAGTGTTGACAATCTCCAATCTTAGGCAGTAACAAATGCCATTATTGCCTAACAATGAGCCAAGCATCCTTTCCAGCTGGGTTCAGACTCTGTCACTAGATCAACCAGTCCTGCTTATGGTATTCGGATTCAATCTCATTCGCCAGCTGGGCTGAATTAATTTTAAAAAGATCTTCATCTTTGTATCTTCTGACACCCACATGGTGCATTCATTTACTGAGCCAACAGGGAGTCTTTAAAACTTCAAACTTAAATCTAAAAGGACATTTAAAGGTAATTTATCTGCCAGCACTAAACCTTTTGATCATTGAGGCCACAGCACTAAACCTTTGAATATTATACCAAATTTTTCTTGCTCTCACTTGTCATTTGGAAGTCTTCCAAGCGTTAAAAACAAGGTGGGCTCTTTCTTTTCCAGTGAAGGACCATGTCAAACTGCTCCACCAAGACTGCACTCTCTGAGGTAAGATATTTTCCATGGCTGCTATTAGTAATTGCTCACTCTGAGCAATTAGGAAAGAGCAATAAGTGCTGGTCTCAGTTGCAATGTTTACAGCCCACAACAATTAAATAAAATACTCAGCCAGACCCCAAGCCCTGGGATACCCGACCTAAACCACTTGAAGGTAAAAGTATGACACATACGACGCTGTTCCTGCTCTGCACCTTTCTTGCATTTGTCTTGCTATGCCTCTTGATGAACACAGCGCTCAGGATCTTCACATAAGGCCTTGTAATAATACAAGATCACCAACAGCATGAAGAAGACTGCAAATAAGTACCAAAAAGATAAAAGTCATCCACTTCAAACAATAACTATTTCTCTCCACAAATGATCTATTGAGAGTTTCCAGCAGTTTTAGTTCTTCTTTCAGACTTCAAGTATCCAATCCCTTTTGGTTTTTGGACAAATTAATAATTAGAAGCAAAATAACATGGTGTGTTTCATTTTGGTGAGAGTAAAAAATTGTTGAAGAAGGACTTTATAAAAGTACAGCAAAATGGCAGATGGAGTTAACTCAGCTAAATGTAAGGTGTTGCATTTTGGTGACACAACCAGGGCAAGACTGGTAGGGCCCTGGGATATGTTGTTAAACAGAGAGATCTAGGAGTGTGGGTACATATGGAATTTAACGTGAGCAAGTGCGAGGTCTTGCACTTTGGCAAAAAGAATATAGGAATGGACTACTTTCTAAATGGTGAGAAACTTAATAAAGCCAAAGCACAAAGGGATCTGGGAGTGCTAGTCGAGGATTCTCTAAAGGTAAACATGCAGGTTGAGTCTGTGATTAAGAAAGCGAATGCAATGTTGTCTCTTATCTCAAGAGGGTTGGAATATAAAAGCAGAGATGTACTACTAAGACTTTATAAAGCTCTGGTTAGGCCCCATTTGGAGTACTGTGTCCAGTTTTGGTCCCCACACCTCAGGAAGGACATACTGGCACTGGAACGTGTCCAGCGGAGATTCACACGGATGATCCCTGGAATGACAGGTCTAGCATATGAGGAACGGCTGAGGATACTGGGATTGTATTCGTTGGAGTTTA
Source organism: Chiloscyllium punctatum (assembly GCF_047496795.1). Taxonomy (NCBI): domain Eukaryota; kingdom Metazoa; phylum Chordata; class Chondrichthyes; order Orectolobiformes; family Hemiscylliidae; genus Chiloscyllium; species Chiloscyllium punctatum. The sequence goes on from NC_092763.1 coordinate 66,800,011, forward strand.
GAAGATTAAGGGGAGATCTAATAGAGACGTACAAAATAATACATGGCTTTGAAAAGGTGGATGCTAGAAAATTGTTTCTGTTAGGCGAGGAGACTAGGACCCGTGGACACAGCCTTAGAATTAGAGGGGGTCATTTCAGAACGGAAATGCGGAGACATTTCTTCAGCCAGAGAGTGGTGGGCCTGTGGAATTCATTGCCACGGAGTGCAGTGGAAGCCGGGACGCTAAATGTCTTCAAGGCCGAGATTGATAGGTTCTTGTTGTCTAGAGGAATTAAGGGCTACGGGGAGAACGCTGGCAAGTGGAGCGGAAATGCGCATCAGCCATGATTGAATGGCGGAGTGGACTCGATGGGCCGAATGGCCTTACTTCCACTCCTATGTCTTATGGTCTTATAGTTCCTTGGAAGTGGTGTCACAGGTGGTAAAGAAGGCATTTAGCACATTGGTCAAAGCACTGAGCAATGGAGTTGGGATGTCATGTTATAGCTGTACAAGAGACTGGTAAGGCCACATTCGGAGGACTGCATCCAACTCTGCTTGCTCTATTATAGGAAGGATGTTATTCAACTGAAAAGGGTGCTAAAATATTGACGAGGATGTTGAGGTTAGAGAGGGCTTGAGTTTTAAGGGGAGGCTGGATAGGCCGGGATATTTTTGCCCAAGACCATGGGAGGCTGAGGGGTGACCTTATAGAGATTTTATAAAATCATGAGGGGCATAGATAAGATGAACAGCCAAGGCATTTTCCTCAGGCTGGGGGGTGGGGGGGGGGTTGGGGGGGGGGGGGGGTCCAAAACTAGAGTGAACAGGTTTAGGCTGAGAGAGGAAAGGCTTAGAAGCCTGAGGGGCAACATTTTCAAGCAGAGGGTGGTGCGTATATGGAATGAGCTGCCAGAGGGAGTGGTAGAAGTGGGTACAATTACAACATTTAAAAGACAGGAACATGGATAGGAAAGATTTAGAGGGATATGGGCCAAACACAGGCAAATGGGACTAGTCCAGTTTATGAAACCTGGCTGACATGGACGAGTTGGGCAGAAGGGCCTGATTCTGTGTTGTTTGACTCTGACTCTAAGTTTCCCAATAGATGCAGAAAATCAACTTTAATGTAAGCAACTCAGAATTAATGATTTGATATCAGAAAAACAAAATACAACTTTTGGACAATAATAAACAAGCAATGTTGGAAATGATTAACTGGCAGTCTTTAAATGCCAGTGAAATTGAATGATTTGGAGGTGCTGGTGTTGGACTTGGGTGGACAAAGTTAAAAATCACACAACACCAGATTATAGTCCAACAGGTTTAACTGGAAGCACACTAGCTTTCGGAGCGCTGCTCCTTCATCACTATCACCTGATGAAGGAGCGTCGCTCCGAAAGCTAGTGTGCTTCCAATTGAACCTGTTGGACTATAATCTGGTGTTGTGTAGTCAAATTGAGGTTTACCACTCGGAAATCATACATGACTGCACTTCACCCAATTACATAAAAACATCAAATCGATGAAAACTTTAATTCGGTAATTCAGCTTCAAGGATCCGATGTTTGACTATTTGCATTTATATAACAATTTTAGTATCCCTATGTGTTTCAAAGAAATTCAAAAGATAAAAACTGCCACTATTCCAAAGACAGAAACATCAGGGTAGATGACTCAATGATCAAGACCATCTTTGCATGACTTTGATTCTATTTGCTTGTTGTACCACTCCCACACTGACTCTACTCACACAGCATTTTTCCAGCTCCCCTGCTTGATAGGAATCAGAAGCTGGAGTACACCATTTGGCTTCTTTTGACAAAGTCCCACAAGAAGAGGTTAATGTGCAAAACTAAGGCATGTTGGATTGGGGATAGTGCATTGAGATGGATAAAAAATTGGTTTGCGGACAGGAAACAAAGTGTAGAAATAAATGGGTCTGTTTCTGAATGACAGGCAGTGACTAGTGGAGTACTGAAGGGATCGGTATTAGGACCACAGCTATTCACAATATACATTAATGATTTAGATGAGGGAACTAAATGCAACATTGGGAAATTTGCAGATGATGCAAAACTGGATGGGAAGGTGAGCTGTGAGGAGGATGTAGAAATATTTCAATGTGATCTGGAAAGCTGAGTGCTTGGGCAAATGCAATATAATATGGATAGATAGGAGGTTATCCACTTTGCTAACAAATACAGGAAGACAGAATATTTGAATGAGAGAGGGGAATGTTCAACAGGACCTGACTGCCCTCGTGCACCAGTCATTGAATGTAACCTTGCAGGTGCAGCCTATAGAAGGCTGTAGGTTGGCCTTCATAGTGAGATGAATTGAGTACAGGAGCAAGCATGTCTTGCTGCTATTATACAGGATATTGATAAGACCACAGCTGGAACATTGTGTTCTTGCTATAGAGGCAATGCAGGCAAGGTTTACCAAATTGATTCCTGAAATGGGAGAACTGACGTATGAGGAGAGATGGACTCAGTTAGGATTGTATTCACTGGAGTCCAGATGGAATTTCACAGAAATCTGTAAAATTCCAACAGGACTAGACAGATTCAATGCAGGAAGGATGTTCCTGATGAATGGAGAGTTCAGAATCAGGGTCCATAGTTTAAAGATAAGGAGTAAGTGTTTTGGGACTGAGATTAAGAGAGATTTGTTCACCCAGAGAATGGTAGGCCTGTGAAATTCACTGTCACAGAAAGTAGTCGAGGCCAAAACATGATGTGTTTTCAAGAAGAAGGTGGAGATAACTCTTGTGGCTAAAGTGATATGGGAAAGAGTGGATTAGAATATTGAGCTCATTGATCAGTCAGAATAAGTTTGAACGGTGGAGCAGGATCGAGGGATCGAGTGGCCTGCTGCTGCTCCTATCTCCAATGTTTCAAAATCCTCCATCACCATTCTGTCCCTATATTACGCCATTATCACTCTGCCCCTATATACACCCAGCAAGACTTATCTGTATTTGGGCCTCTTTAAACATAGTTCACCAGAGTCAGCTTATTCAGCAATGGCTTCTTCTCGTATCCCTGCAGTGTTTTGTCATTGGCTTTTTCTGTTTTCTAATTTGTAACCTACCATTAGAGATACATGATCAGTGTGCTTTTTACTGTCTGAACTGGCAGCATTGAGCTCTGCCTCTCCACTTCCATCATTAAGCAGTCCATTCGATATCAAGTCTCATTAGGCAATAATACCATGCATTGATATAGCATAGCCATGGTGTCATACAGCACAGAAACAGACCCTTCAGTTCAACCAATCCGTGCCAACCATGTTTCCAAACTAAACTAGTCCTGCCTGCCTGCATTTGGCCCATATCCCTTCAAACGTTTCCTATTCATATACTTACGTAAATGTATCTTAAACATTGTAACCGCACCTGCAACCACCACTTTTCGGGCAGTTCATTCTAGATACAATGCACTCTCTTGTGTAAAAAAGTTGCCCCTCATGTCCTTTTTAAAATCTTTCTCCACTCACCTTGAAAGTACACCCTTTAATTTTGAACTCCTCCACCTCAAGGTGGACAGCAAAGGTCTTTTCTGTATCTATGTCCCTCATGGCTTTATAAACCTCTATAAAGTCATCCCTCAACCTCCTGCGCTCCAATGAAAAAAAAAAGCCAAGACTATTCAGCCTATTTTTATAACTCAAACCTTCCATTCTGGACATCTCCTTGGTAAATCTTTCCTGAACCCTCTCCAAATTAATAATATCTCTCCTATAACAGGGTGACCTGAACTACGCACATTACTCCAGAAGAGGCCTCACCAACATGCTGTGCAACTTCAACATGACATCCCAACTCTAATACTCAAAAGTCTCAGAAATGAAGGCAAGCATGCTAAATGCCTTCTTAACCACCCAGTCTACATATGATGCAAATTTCAAAGACATATGTACTTGAATCCTTAGGTCTCTGTTCTACAGCAGTTCTCAGTTTCCTATCATGAACTGAATACATCCTGCCCTTGTTCATAGAGTCATAGAGTCAGACAGCACAGAATTAGACCCTTCAGTCCATGCCGAATATAATCTTAAACTAAGCTACCTGCCTGCTCCTGGCCCATATCCTGCCAAACCGTATTTTGCCAAAATGCAAGATCTCACATTTGTCCAAATTTGACTCCATCTGTCACTCCTCTGTCCATTGACTCAATTGATCAAGATCCCTTTGTAATCTTTCATAAGCTTCTTAACTGTCCACTATATCAACTTTGGTGTCATCTGCAAGCTTATGAACCATGCTTCTGATGTTCTCATTTACATCACTTATATAAATGACAAACAAAAGTGGACCCAATACCGATCCCCGTGGAACACAACTGGTCACAGGCGACCAGTCCGAAAAACAACTCTCCACTCATTTAAGTCACAGGTGTAAACTGAAAAAAAATCGAGACCCACCGACATTGTCCCCATTAATCTCTCCCAGGACAGGGACAACACCGCGTGAAAAACAGAGCAAAGCCCACTCTGTTTTTTCAAAATGGAAAATAAAGCTGCTGTGACGTTGTTGAACAAAAATAAAGACGCTATTACTCTGGGGAAAAAAACAAAAACGAATAAACAGACAAATAAACACTGTCCCCACCAATCCCTTTTGGGCATGGACCACAAGGGGCCAAAATAAAATTAAACTCAAGCAAAATTGAAGCAAACAAATAAACAACTAAATAAATAAATCCCCTCTGCTCTGTCCCCATTGGATACTCCTGGCACAGGGACAACAATGGTTTAATATCCAGAGGAAGTTCCTCTGCTCATTCCACCAAAAAATAAAACTCCCCTCTCACTGATCTCCATCAAGCACATTTGAGACAGGGACAATGATAAAATAAAAGTCCTCCTGGCTCTTTCCAAGGAGTTCAAAATTGGAACAAAAGGAAATAAAACAGCCCTCTTCCTGGGGCGCCAAACCAAAATCAAATGCAAGCTCAAAAGACAAAATGGAAACTTATATGACAGATGCAACAAACTATATCAGAATATCATTATTCAGGTTGATGATGCACTCCGGCTCCCACTGCGTCCAGCAACACCCAAGCACAGACGTAACCATGAAATGGGGGCCGACTCAGGAATGATGAGCTCCTCTTCAGCCCACTGCCTGGACTTGCTGATACTGGATTAGTGGTGCTGGAAGAGCACAGCAGTTCAGGCAGCATCCAAGAAGCTTCGAAATCGGCGTTTCGGGCAAAAGCCCTTCATCAGGAATCCTGATGAAGGGCTTTTGCCCGAAACACCGATTTCGAAGCTACTTGGATGCTGCCTGAACTGCTGTGCTCTTCCAGCACCATTAATCCAGAATCTGGTTTCCAGCATCTGCAGTCATTATTTTTACCGACTGGACTTGCTGATAGCCATCTTGGCCAGGCCCAGGAACAAAGCCATGAGAAGGCTCACAGAATTAAGTAAAACTTAAAAAGGAGCTCAGATGAACGCACTCAATGTATGAGTGGAAGACCGTCTCCTCCAGGCCACAGAACGAGCCTGTGATCTGGTACCCGGTGAACTCACTCAGTCTCCTGTTGCACAGGACCGCCATGTGCATCACTCCCCACCCCAGATCCCCAGTGAATGAGGGAGGTACCCCTTCATTGAGGGCCCTCCACTAGGGATCATCGCTGCCAGAGGGCAAAACATTACACCACACTGTGCCTGGGCAGTGGGCGAAGGCATGGCATTGGAGAGTGTGCAGCATCATCCTGTACAAAAACACTCTGTGCCATTCGAAAGGATAGCGGGAGGAGATTCCTGGCAGCATGTCACAGGGAGACGGTCCATGGCACAGGGCCAACATCCAGTTCCGGATGGACAGGGGTCAGTCATCCAGACACCCAGCCACGCCTGAGCTCCCTCCCCCTAGCCCCCCCGGTATACGTGACGTGTCGGGGCAGAATACCTCATCCGTCAGACTCCAGATGGCTCAGGTCGGGGACCGGAGATGGACTGACACCCTTGCAGTCAACTGTGCTTGTGTTATCCATCCCGCTCCTCTGGACAGCCCTGCGTCCCGAGCTCTCTCCTCTGGACAGCCCTGCGTCCCGAGCTCTCTCCTCTGGACAGCCCTGCGTCCCGAGCTCTCTCCTCTGGACAGCCCTGCGTCCCGAGCTCTCTCCTCTGGACAGCCCTGCGTCCCGAGCTCTCTCCTCTGGACAGCCCTGCGTCCCGAGCTCTCTCCTCTGGACAGCCCTGCGTCCCGAGCTCTCTCCTCTGGACAGCCCTGCGTCCCGAGCTCTCTCCTCTGGACAGCCCTGCGTCCCGAGCTCTCTCCTCTGGACAGCCCTGCGTCCCGAGCTCTCTCCTCTGGACAGCCCTGTGTCCTGAGCTCTCTCCTCCCTTGGCCAGCGCAAACTGCTCTCAAGGCGGAAGCTGTTCCTGAGCAGCGGCTCCCTGACCCCATGTCCTAGACTGTGATCAGCTCCATTTAGAAGACAGGCAATTCCTGGCAGACAACCTGAGGCCGGGTCCACTCCACGAACAGGAACTGTGTGTCATCACAGAGGCTGTGCACCTGAAGGAAGAAATACGCCATCAGGGTGCAGAACCTTGGGGGAAGCTTGACGTAAAGGTACTGCTGCAGGTTCCGAAGGTGGAATGCCGCTCCCTGGGTGTTAAGGTACACCAGTCACTGACTATCCTCCTCAAGCGCGAGACTCCAAACTGTGGCAGTGATCCAGTGCAGCCTGATATCCCAGAAAAACCTGAGGAGCATTTACTGGATGGTAGTGACGGAGCCAGGGAGAGGGAGCACAGTAACCAGCCAGGACCACAACATGGCGGCCACCAGCTGGTTAATGAGCAGCACTGGCGGCCTGTCGGACAGCACTCTGAACAGTCCTGTCCAGCCTGCTAGGTGGTTACCTTGGTCTCCAACTCGTGCCAATTCGCAGGCCAGGATTCCTCAGCAGGGCAAAGATGGGCTCCACCTGAAGTACTGGAACTCCTCTGGCAGGGGGTCCATCCCCACAGACCGACCAGAATTCCCGAACACTTGCTCCAGGTGATCCTTGCGGAAGGCGCCACAGAGTTGGCCTCCAGACACTCGCACATCCTCCATAGGTCAGCTGGGAATGAGAAGCACATCGCCGGGGTATGCTAAAAGAATCACCTCCAGCCCCTGCCCATGGAGAGCCAAACTCCACAGCCGCTTACACGGGAGGCGCAGGAACGGCTCCACGCAGAGAGAGTAAAGCTGGCCGGACAGGGACAGCCCTGATGTACTCCTCTCCTAAACCCCATCATGGACACAGGCCCCATCATGGACCCAGTAACCTTCATTAGGCACTCTGCAGCAGCGTACAAAAATCAGCTCTGAGCGATAAAGTGCGTCTCGAACCCAGAAGCTCACAGAGTTCTGAGCAGATACTCATGATCCACTCAGTCGGACAGCTTTTCCTGATCAACAGAGAGACAGGCGCTCGACAGGCCAGCCCTCTGGGAATAACGGATCATGTCCCAGATCAAAAGGATGTTGACATGGATGCTCCAGCCCAGGGTGGGGTAGGACTGGACTGGGTGGATCATGTGGTACAGCATTGTGCCAAGATGTGATGAAAATGCCCTGGGAAGAATTTGTAGTTTGTGTTGAGAAGAGAGACCAGACGGCAATTCTTTAACAATCAGAGATCCCCCTTCTTAGGCAAAAGAGTGATGACGGCCCTGTGCCAAGAAAGGGGCACCTCTCCAGGCTCGATACATTCCTCTATGACCTGTGCTTGGTAACCCCCGGATCAGGAGGTCCTAGAACGTCCTGAAGCACTCCGTGGTCAGACAATCTAGGCCCAAGGATTGGTAGACAAGGGTTCCAGTCAGCTTCGCCAAGCTCAGAGGGAGGTCATGTCTCTCAGCACCCTCAGGGCTGACCTGCGGCAGATACTTCCACAGAAGTCTGTGATTTTCCTTGCTGATTGGATCTAGAGAGAACAGAGCCCAATAATAGTCCCTCACTTGGGCCCTGATGCCTTCTGGATCTGAGATGAGAGATCCGTCGTCAGCTCGCAACACCATGAGCTGCTGGCCGATCCTGTGGCTTTTCTCCAGTAAATAGAAAAAGGGGTAGCCACGGTCAAGATCTCAAAAGAACTGGACCCATGACCTCACGTATGCGTCCAGGGACATGAAGAGATGCAGATCCCAGATTGCAGCCTTCATCTCCTCCTACGTCCCACACACCCCACTCCCCGCAGCTCCCCCCTCCATCCCCCCAACCGGCAGGGCTGAGTCAACATCAGGCTGACCAAGACATGACTCCAGGTTGAGCACCTCCTCCTCCAACCCCTCGATCCTGGATTTCTGCCTCTTCATCAACCCCATGTGTACTAATGACAGAAGACACGGATGTGACTCTCGCCCACATCCCACCGTAGTCTCCAGAAGGGGAAGTCCCCTTGCTTCCTTCTCCAGCCAGTCCAGATGTGATGAAATGAGCCTTGAACCACCCGTAGCAGGTTGGTTAAGGGCCAGTATGCTGACCCCGCTCTGGTGCTGAACAGAACAAGCTCCACCCACCCCTCCAGGTTGTCATAAGAGAATGCACCTGCGGTGTGGTGGTGTACACCCTGGAAGTGTAGAGGCGGTCAATTCTGGACACTCTGACCCCAGGCCTCACAATGGAATTGGAATTGGGATGGGGATTTCACCAGACGTCTACCAAGTTAAAGGCCTTACCCAAGTCTCTCAACTTCCCCTCCAATGCTGAGCTTGTCTGGGTACCATCATGCTCCTGTCTCCTGAGGGTGCAATAGAAATCTCCCCCAAGAGAGAATGGGTTCACCCCTACCAATGGAGCCTAAGAAGAGTAGAGACTTCCTCAAAGCAGCATGTTGCTTGGGTCCCATCCAAGGTGCGTATTTGTTCACAAAGTAAAATACCGTGTCTCTGAAATGAACCGTGACTTGGAGCAGACAGCCTGGCACATGCTCCTTGACCCTTATGATCTGAGAAAAAAGGGGCCAACAAGATGGCCAGAATTAGAGGCTGCGTGACTCCTGAATACCCTTTCCTGCCATTTCAGGAGCCATGTAGCTTCATCTCCTGAAACGGGAGGTTGAACGCGTACTTTCGTTCCCTGAGGAGTGAGAGGATACAAAATCTGCGTTGGGCCTTCAGGCTGCCATTGACGTTGAGGCTGGCTGTGGATGTCTTCATGGCTGCAGTACTTGCCATCACCACTAGTTAAAATAATGAAACCCAATTTTTTGAGCAGAGGGAGGGACTCTTTATTCCCTCCATTCCCTGAGGATACTTGAAAGGAATCCCAAGCCTCTTTTGGCATACTGCGTCCTGGTTGTAGGAAGGATATTATCAAGCTGGAGAGGGTTCAGAAGACATTTACTAGGGTTGTCGCCAGGTGTAGAAGATTTGAGTTATAAAGAAAGGCTGGGACTTCTTTCACTGGAGCATAGGAGTCAGAGGTGACCTGATTGAAGTTTATAAAATAATGAGAGGTATAGATTGAGTATATGATAGTTGGCTTTTCCATAAGATGAAGAGTTTCAAGACTAGCGGTTGCATTAAGGTGAGAGGAGGGAGATTTTTAAAAGACATAAAAGGCAAATTCTTTACACAGAGGGTGGTTTGAGTGTGGAATGAACTTCATGAGGAAGTACTGGATACTGGTACAATTACAGCATTTAAAAAAACATTGGGATGGAACATTAATATGAAAGATTTGGAGGGGCACAGGCCAGTCTTTTCCATTATAAGATATCCCACATTTCACAGGAGTGAAGGCAAGGTTTGACACCAAGCCACATATGGAAACTTTAAGTCTGATGACCAAAATCATGGTCTAAACAATAGGTTTTAAAGAGCAATAAAAATGTTTGAGACCAACCTGCAATCTAATTACACTCCAAAATGCATTAATGTTACTGTCTTCAAGCAATTACCTGGTTTCCTTCAAAAGTATTTATGGATATGCTTCACCCACCATTCATGACAAAGAATTCCACATTCTGAATGACTGTCTGGATAAAATCCTTTTGTTAAACTTCTCTTTACTTATTTTATAGCTTTTATTAATTTTTGCCCTCTCAATACTGTCTCAGCAACTGCTACTTAGCTATCATGTCACTTTTTTAAAATCTTAAAAGCCTCTATTTAGTGAACAAAGAAGAAACTTGAACAATGGCTGAACCGTATTAGCTGTAAACTGAGATACAGCTGAGGTAACAAACATTGACAGACATTATCTGCCACACAATAGCAGCCGGTAACCAAGCACACATCTTAAACTGCACTGGGATCAGCAGGCAGTGGTGGAACATTTGTGAGATAAGACATAATTGAACAGCAACAAGTGACAGACATGATTAAATGATCCCATTTAACTTTAGTTAAAAATCACACAACACCAGGTTACAGTCCAACAGGTTTATTTGGAAACATTAGCTTTCTCGGTGCTGCCTCTTCATCAGGTGGTTGTGGAACATGACCGTACGACACAGAATTTATATCAAAAGGGTTAGAGTGTCATGGAGTTGGATTGATATACTAAACAACTTTGGTTAAAAACCACACAACACCAGGTTATAGTTCTTAAACAAATTTACATTAAGTCTTTCATCTTTTAGCATGGAATATGGAGGTTTAGGCTCTTTAATACGTAAATCCCAGAATTACATTCTCAAGGTGGTGTCAGCTTATCTCGTTAAAAATCACACAACACTGGGTTAGAGACAACAGGTTTATTTGGAAACACTAGCTTTTGGAGCGCTGCTCCATCATCAGGTGGTTGTGGAGCATAAGATCGTAAGACACAAGATTTATAGCAAAAGTTTACAGTGTGATGTAACTGAAATTACCCATTGAAAAATACCTTGATTGTTTGTTAAGTCTCTCATCTTTTAGAATGAACATGATGGCTTCAGTTCTTTCATATGTAAATTACAGAACATTTTTAAAAGTTAGATTCTCAAGTGAACTTTAACAATTGGTGACATGTTAGCCCAGGTAATACATTGAAGGTGTGAGGTGCCCTATGTGAGACTGTCTGTGCCACTATGTTCAGACTGATTCTGTCTGAATCAGGGAAGACCGTGGAGGAACAATGGCAGATATTTCTGTGTATAATGCAGAAGATGCAGGATCAGTTCATTCCTAAAAGGAAGAAAGATCCCAGGAGGAGACATGGGCGGCCGTGGCTGACAAGGGAAGTAAAGAAACATATAAGGTTAAAAGAGAAAAAGTATAACTTAGCGAAGATAAGCGGGAAAACGGAGGACTGGGAAGCTTTTAAAGAACAACAGAGGATTAGTAAGAAGGAAATACGCAGAGAAAAAATGAGGTACGAAGGTAAACTGGCCAAGAATATAAAGGAGGATAGTAAAAGCTTTTTTAGGTATGTCCAAGGCAAAAAAATGGTTAGGACAAAAATTGGGCCCTTGAAGACAGAAGCAGGGGAATATATTACTGGGAACGAAGAAATGGCAGAGGAATTAAATGGGTACTTCAGATCTGTGTTCACTGGGGAAGACACAAGCAATCTCCCTGAGGTAACAGTGGCTGAAGGACCTGAACTTAAGGGAATTTCTATTTGCCAGGATTTGGTGTTGGAGAGACTGTTAGGTCTGAAGGTTGATAAGTCTCCGGGACCTGATGGCCTGCATCCCAGGGTACTGAAGGAGGTGGCTCGGGAAATCGTGGATGCGCTGGTGATTATTTTCCAGAGTTCAATAGAATCGGGGTTGGTTCCTGAGGATTGGAGGGCGGCTAATGTTGTGCCACTTTTTAAGAAGGGTGGGCGGGAGAAAGCAGGAAATTATAGACCAGTTAGTCTGACCTCAGTGGTGGGAAAGATGCTGGAGTCTATTATAAAGGATGAAATTACGGCACATCTGGATAATAGTAACAGGATAGGACAGAGTCAGCATGGATTTATGAAGGGGAAATCATGCTTGACTAATCTTCTTGAATTTTTTGAGGATGTAACTCGGAAGATGGACGAGGGAGATCCAGTGGATGTAGTGTACCTGGACTTTCAGAAAGCTTTTGATAAAGTCCCACACAAGAGGTTAGTGAGTAAAATTAGGGCGCACGGGATTGGGGGCAAAGTACTAGATTGGATAGAGAATTGGTTGGCTAACAGGAAACAAAGGGTAGTGATTAACGGCTCCATTTCGAAATGGCAGGCAGTGACCAGTGGGGTACCGCAGGGATCCGTGCTGGGACCGCAGCTTTTTACAATATATGTAAATGATATAGAAGATGGTATCAGCAATAACATTAGCAAATTTGCTGATGACACAAAGCTAGGTGGTAGGGTGAAATGTGATGAGGATGTTAGGGGATTACAGGGTGACCTGGACAAGTTAGGTGAGTGGGCAGATGCATGGCAGATGCAGTTTAATGTGGATAAATGTCTGGTTATCCACTTTGGTGGCAAGAACAGGAAGGCAGATTACTACCTCAATGGTATCAAATTAGGTAAAGGGGCTGTTCAGAGAGATCTGGGTGTTCTTGTCCACCAGTCAATGAAGGCAAGCATGCAGGTACAGCAGGTCGTGAAGAAGGCTAATAGCATGCTGGCCTTCATAACAAGAGGGATTGAGTATAGAAGCAAAGAGGTGCTTCTGCAGCTGTACAGGGCCCTGGTGAGACCACACCTGGAGTACTGTGTACAGTTCTGGTCTCCAAATTTGAGGAAAGACATTCTGGCTATTGAGGGAGTGCAGCGTAGGTTCACGAGGTCAATTCCTGGAATGGCAGGATTGCCTTACACGGAAAGACTGAAGCGACTGGGCTTGTATACCCTTGAGTTTAGAAGACTGAGAGGGGATCTGATTGAAACGTATAGGCTTATGAAAGGACTGGACACTCTGGCAGGAGGGAACATATTTCCGTTGATGGGGGAGTGCCGAACCAGAGGACACAACTTAAAAATACGGGGTAGACCATTTAGGACAGAGATGAGGAGAAACTACTTCACACAGAGAGTGGTGGCTGTGTGGAATGCTCTGCCCCAGAGGGCAGTGGAGGCCCAGTCTCTGGATTCTTTTAAGAAAGAATTGGATAGAGCTCTTAAAGATAGTGGAGTCAAGGGGTATGGAGATAAGGCTGGAACAGGATACTAATTAGGAATGATCAGCCATGATCATATTGAATGGCGGTGCAGGCTCGAAGGGCAGAATGGCCTACTCCTGCATCTATTGTCTATTGTCTATTGTCTATTGATTCTAATCTAAAAAACAGATTTACAAAACCTTACATGAATCCATGCAGGTTTTGAGCAAAATGAAATGTAATTCTGCAAGTATAAATTCACCCCATAAATGTGTGTGCGTGTATGTATGTATGTGGGAATGTGTGTGTGTTGGGGGGAGGGGGTTATGAGTGTCTGTGAGAGTGTGTGCGTGTATGAGTGTGAGTGTAAAGGGGTATAAGTCTGTGAGAGGGTACGTGTGTGAGAGTGTGGGAGTGTATATGTGAGTGTATGAGAGAGAGCTTGTGTGTGAGAGAGGGTCTGCGTGAGTGTGCGTGTGCGTGTGTGTGTGTGTGTGTAGGAGTGTGAGTGTCTATCTGTGAGCGTGTGTCTGTGTGCATGCATGCTTTTCTGTCTGTCCGTGTGTGTCTGTCCGTGTGTTTGTGTGTGTGTGTCTGTCCGTGTGTGTGTGTGTCTGTCCGTGTGTGTGTGTGTGTGTCTGTGTGTGTGTGTGTGTGTACGCGCGCACGCAGTGGGGTCACCTGTAGTGTGACTTTTTTTATACTTCAAAAATATACTTTATTCATAAAATACTTTAATGGTCTGTACAGTTGGACATGCCATACATATGTAAACATTCCATTTGTTTGCATACCGAAACAGAGTAATCATTACTATTTCCGGGTCTGTACGATTACATTTTTAGCTGAGGCGTCAGCAGAGCCCAAATGACTGCCTGGGCCCCCTGTCCTTCTTTAGGCAGGCAGACTTTACACGGTGGTCTTTCCCCACCGCGCCTTGGCAGTAGCTGCCCCAAGCTTCAGCGGGTCCCTCAACACGTAGTCCTGGCCCTTGGAATGTGCCAGTCTGCAACACTCAGTCGGGGTCAACTCCTTCAGCTGGAAGATCAACAGGTGTCGGACCACCCAGAAAGCGTCCTTCACCGAGTTGACGATCCTCCAGGCACAGTTTCTGTTCGTCTCGGTGTGCGTCCTGGGGAACAGGCCGTAGAGCACGGAGTCCCGCGTCACGGCGCTGCTAGGGATGAAGCTCAACAAACACCACTGCATTCCTCTCCAGACTTCATCTGCATAGGCACATTCCAGAAGGAGGTGTGTGACAGTCTTGTCCCCCCCGCAGCTGCTTCGAGGGCAGCGTGCGATGCGGCTGAGAGTCCGGGTGTGCATAAAGGATCTCACAGGCAGAGCCCTTCTCACCACCAGCCAAGCCATGTCTTGGTGCTTGTTGAAAAGTTCTGGTGATGAGGCATTCTGCCAAATGGCTTTGACAGTCTGCTCAGGGAACAGCTCGACAGGATCTGCCCTCTTCTTTACCCTAAGGGTCTTGAGGACACTACGTGCTGAACACTTCCTGACGGACTTGTGGCCAAAGGTGTTTTTCTGCATAAACATCTCCACAAAGGACAGGTGATACGGAACGATCCAACTACTCGGAGCATTCCGCGGCAGCGAGGCCAGACTCATCCTTCGCAACACCGGGGACAGGTAGAACCTCAGTACGTAGTGACACTTGGTGTTTGCGTACCAGGGATCCGTGCACAGCTTGATGCAGCCACACACAAAGGTGGCCATCAGGGCGAGGGTGGCATTTATGAACCTGTTGGACCTGATGGTCCTGGTGTTGTGCGTGATTTTTAACCGGGTTTATTTGGAAGGACTAACTTTTGCGGTGCTGCCTCTTCATCAGGTTGTTGTGGAATGACCATTTAACACCAAATTTATAGCAAAAGGTACATTGTTACAGACTTTCCTTTCACATGTTTAATGCATTGTCTGAACTGAGATGACACCTATTAGTTGACGCCACCTTGAGAATGTAATTCTGGGATTTACATATTAAAGGACCTAAACCACCACATCCCATTCTAAAAGATGAAAGACAATCTAAATTTGAATATTTTAAGAATTATAACCTGGTGTACATGATTTGGAGATGCCGGTGTTGGACAGGGGTGTACAAAGTTAAAAAGAACTTTGGTTAAAAATCACACAACACCAGGTTAAAAATCACACAACACCAGGTTATAGTCCAACAGGTTTAATTGGTAGCATTAGCTTTCAGAGCGCTGCTTCTTCATCAGGTGGTTGTACCTGATGATGGAGCAGTCCTCCGAAAGCTAATGCTTCCAAATAAACCTGTTAGACTATAACCTGGTGTTGTGTGATTTTTAACCTGGTGTTGTGCTATTTGTAACCAAATTTGTTTAATATGTTCAGGGCAGCACAGTGGCTCAGTGGCTAGCATTGTTGCCTCACAGAGCCAGGGGCCTAGGTTCGATTGCAGCCTTGGGTCTGTGTGGACTTTGCACATTCTCCTCGTGCCTATGTGGGTTTCCTCCAGGTGCTCCGGTTTCCTCCCACAGTCCAAAGATGTGCAGGTCAGGTGAATTGGCCATGCTAAATTGCCCATAATGTTAGGTGCATCAGTCAGAATGAAATGGGTCTGGGTGGGTTACCCTTTGAAGGGTTGGTAAGGGCCTGTTTCCACACCGTCGGGAATCTAATCTAAAAATATCATTATAACTCCATGACACTGTAACCCTTTTGCTACAAATTCTGTGTTGTATGGTCATGCTCCACAACCACCTGGTGAAGAGAGAGCGCCTCGAAAGCTAGTGCTTCCAAATAAACCTGTTGGACTATAACCTGGTGTTCTATGATTTTTAACTTTGTCCACCCTAGTCCAACATCGGCATCTCCAAATCATTAGACATTAAACCAACTGCAAACAAGGGGCAAAGATTTGCCTGAAGGAATACATCATGAAGATACATATGTGGGAAACATGAAAGGAACTGTGGACAAAAAGAATATAAGAACTGAACTACATCCACATCCTCCACTGCTGTCAGCCAGAATGGACAGACAGTTCAAATTTCATCAGACTTTGAGTGAGTGTAGCCACTTGTTCCCAGGACAGGCTTAATCGTGTTTCTTACAGTCTGTTCTGTTATAATGCAGCAGTTATACTAGTAACGACCTTGTGTTATAGAAAATCACACAACAGAAATAATGAGGATTATGGGGAAAATAGGATTGGGGTGAACCACCAAAAACATCAGTTAAAAAATCGAAAGATAAATAGTAGTTAGTCTACACAAATGGTAGCGCAGTTTAAGTAAATGGTAGAATCATATATTTTAATTAAATAATACGATAAATTTAACACAGAAAGGGGGTTTCCAGTTTGCTAAGTTACAGTACTGTATTAAGACCATAAGACCATAAGACATAGGAGTGGAAGTAAGGCCATTCGGCCCATCGAGTCCACTCCGCCATTCAATCATGGCTGATGCGCATTTCAGCTCCACTTGCCAGCGTTCTCCCCGCATTTCAGCTCCACTTGCCAGCGTTCTCCCCGTAGCCCTTAATTCCTCTAGACAACAAGAACCTATCAATCTCGGCCTTGAAGACATTTAGCGTCCCGGCTTCCACTTGCACTCCGTGGCAATGAATTCCACAGGCCCACCACTCTCTGGCTGAAGAAATGTCTCCGCATTTCCGTTCTGAAATGACCCCCTCTAATTCTAAGGCTGTGTCCACGGGTCCTAGTCTCCTCGCCTAACAGAAACAATTTTCTAGCATCCACCTTTTCAAAGCCATGTATTATTTTGTACGTCTCTATTAGATCTCCCCTTAATCTTCTAAACTCCAACGAATACAATCCCAGTATCCTCAGCCGTTCCTCATATGCTAGACCTGTCATTCCAGGGATCATCCGTGTGAATCTCCGCTGGACACGTTCCAGTGCCAGTATGTCCTTCCTGAGGTGTGGGGACCAAAACTGGACACAGTACTCCAAATGGGGCCTAACCAGAGCTTTATAAAGTCTTAGTAGTACATCTCTGCTTTTATATTCCAACCCTCTTGAGATAAGAGACAACATTGCATTCGCTTTCTTAATCACAGACTCAACCTGCATGTTTACCTTTAGAGAATCCTCGACTAGCACTCCCAGATCCCTTTGTGCTTTGGCTTTATTAAGTTTCTCACCATTTAGAAAGTAGTCCATTCCTATATTCTTTTTGCCAAAGTGCAAGACCTCGCACTTGCTCACATTAAATTCCATCAGCCATTTCCTGGACCACTCTCCCAACCTGTCTAGATCCTTCTGTAGCCTCCCCATTTCCTCAGTACTACCTGCCTGTCTACCTAACTTTGTATCATCGGCAAACTTCGCTAGAATGCCCCCGGTTCCCTCATCCAAATCATTAATATATAATGCGAACAGCTGTGGCCCCAGCACCGAACCCTGCGGGACACCGCTCGTCACCGGCTGCCATTCTGAAAAAGAACCTTTTATCCCAACTCTCTGCCTTCTGTTAGATAGCCAATCCTCAATCCATCCCAGCAGCTCACCTCGAACACCATGGGCCCTCACCTTGCTCAGCAGTCTCCCGTGTGGCACCTTATCAAAGGCCTTTTGAAAGTCCAGATAGACCACATCCACTGGGTTCCCCTGGTCTAACCTACTTGTTACCTCTTCAAAAAATTCCAACAGGTTTGTCAGGCATGACCTCCCTTTACTAAATCCATGTTGACTTGTTCTAATCAGACTGTGCTCTTCCAAGAATTTAGAAACCTCATCCTTAATGATGGATTCTAGAATTTTACCAACAACCGAGGTTAAGCTGATTGGCCTATAATTTTCCATCTTAATTAATCTGTATTAAGACAGGGGCTTACAGTCATCGTCCCCATCATCATCACTTTCATGTGCAGTTCTGGATGCAGGGTTACATTGAAAGAATATATTTAGTCCAGAAGTGGATGGCTGAGGTTCAATGTTCGCAGACTGTTTCTTGAGGATTGGCTTTAAAAAAGTCATCTAGTTTTTGCTGCTTTGCCATTTTTCTTCTTTTACAAAGCAGCTGTTCATAGGGTGCCTAATAAGACTTTATGCCACAAGCTGCTAGCCTGCTGCGGTCTGCATTGTAGTCACTGACTTCTATGAGCTTCAATTGTTTCTCAACTTCCCTCGGGATGCAAGACAGAAGGGAAGTGGAAAGCTCTCATGATGCTGCATCCTGACTACTTCATCTTCTTCTCCAGGTTCAATTGTCCCCACAGCAACAAGTTGTTGTAGATCAGTCTCCACTTCTTCAAATCCAACTTGCTTTGCAAGAGTGTCATAATGTTCTTTGATTGCTGGAAGCTCCTCTGACTGTTCAATGCCTTTAAAGTCATTAAACAATCTGGAACAAGCTTCTGCCCAGCTGCATGCAAGCAGTCCTTACTGACATCACCCCAGGCCTCCACAATGATGACAATGGCATTCTTAATGCTGAAGCACTTCCAAAATTAAGAACACTTTCCTCATTACCTCTCTTAGTACCTGCAAACAGCTTCCTGCATTTGTGCCTTAAAACAGTAAGCTTTAAAAGCTTCTGTTGCACCCTGGTCCATGGGTTGATTGAGAGAAGTTATGTTTAAAGGTAAAAATGACGCTTTGAGGTTTTCAAAAAGCTCAGCAATCGGTGGAAGGATGGTTTTGTGCATTGTCCAAAATGAAGGGAATGTTGAAATCCAAATTTTATGTATTGCAATAATTTCTAAAACATTTCTCAAAAACATCAAGAATAAGGTCAGAAAATAAATCTTCTCCATCATCCAACCGCTTTTGTTTGACCTGAAGTAAACGTCTCGAGGGGACTTAAGGTAACCAGAAATGGAACCACGTAATAGCCAATGGGAGTTTTTTAAAAAATCATTTCCCAATTCACCAATTGCGCATTATAGGAGAACAACATGTATTTAACTTGTGTAGCATCAGTTACACAAGGGTCAATTTCTCGGTGTATCTGTATGTTTTTGTTAAAGTGGACTTAAGTCCAACTAAATGTACAAGGATAGCAGAGCTTTGGATAAGGACGATGAAGTTTGGGAGACCAGCCAGAACAGCACTGGAATAGTCAAGTCTACAAGTAAGGGAGGAGGGAATAAGCATTTCATTGTTTCATCAGATGATCTGAGACAGGGACAATTTTAGCTAAGATTTAGGGGTAATAGCACAAACTTATGATTGGAAGCTTACCCTGGGATCAAATGTGACACCAAGGCAACAAGCGAGCAAGGATGGAGCTAAGAACCTAATTAAAACCTTAATCAGTGAGGGGTGAGAATCATAAATAATTCCTAGCTGTAATCCTCAGAACTGAGGAAGGGTGACTCAACTCAAAACATTAATTCTGATTTCTCTCCATGGATGCTGCTCAACCTGCTGAGCTTTTCCAGCAATTTCGGTTTTGTTTCTGATGTACAGCATCCATGGTTCTATCGATCCGACTTTCTCCAATCTTGCTTTGTAACTTATAACTTCACGTCCAAGGCAACTATTGGTTGAATCAAATGGTACCATTCGCAGGCAATTCTGCATTTTTCCCTAAGTGTTCTTTAAACCTTACAATGACCCAACGGTGCTATAACTAAGACCATCATGAAATAATGTAGCATTTCCTCATTTGAATTCTGTGTTACATATAAAAGCATATGTTGCTAACTTTAATGGCCCAGATTTTGCTCATCAAAGTGAAGGAACACTGTTCCCCATTCCCTGTGATGATAGCTGTTTACACAACTCTCATAGGCTTGGCAGAGTATTTATCCACTGATGTAGTTTCTGGCATAGTGCCCTCTACAGGCGATCTCTGGCATTTGTGAGTACAGCAAATTACAGTAAGACTCTTCGGCAATCAAATGAAAACCCCTTCACTGAGCTAACTAATTTGCACAGATTAAAGAGGTAAATGTGTGGCTCAAAGACTGGTGTGGGAAAAACAGTTACAAATTCTTGGGACTTAGGCACCAGTACTGGGAAAGTAGGGAACAGGTTCCATCTGATTTAGGCTTGCACCAGAGTCCTGGAGAAATGCATAACGAGGGCTGGAAGACATCAGTAGCATACCATAACTTCAGAATCGGGGCAGAGGTGAGTGTAGTGGCTGTTGCTAAGGAGAAGGTGCTGAGGGATGCTGACAGATCTGAAGGTGGATAAGCCACCTGGACTGGATGGACTACATCCCAGGGTTCTGCTAGTGGAGGAGATTGAGGGCATTGGTAGTGAGCTTTCAGGAATCATTGGAGTCAGAGAGGGCCACAGAGGACTAGTAAATGTCTAATGTAACACCTCTGATCAAGAAGGGAGGGAGGCGGAAGATGGGAAACTATGGGCTGGTTAGCCTGACCTTGGTCATTCATAAGATTTTTAAGAGTCCATTTTTAAGGATGAAGTTGCAGAGTGCTTGGATATACATGGTAAAATAAGGCTGAATCAGTATGGCTTCATCAAGGAAAGACCAGGTCTGACAGATCTGTTGGAATTCTTTGAGGAGCTAGATAAAGGAGAGCCAGTGGACGTGATTTATTTGGATTTCCAGAAAGTCTTTGACAAGGTGCCACACAGGAGGCTGCTAAATAAGATAAGAGCCCAGGATAAAAGGGGGCAAGGTACAGGAATGGATAAAGGATTGGCTGACTGGCAGAAGACGGAGAATGGGGATAAAGGGTTTTTTTTCAGGATGGCAGCCATGGACCAGTAGGTTTCCTCAGGGTTAGAGTGGTGCTGGAAAAGCACAGCAGGTCAGGCAACAGGAAAATTGATGTTCATGAAGGGCTTTTGCCCGAAACAATCTGGATGAAAGCACTAAAGGCATTGTTGCTAAGTTTTATTTCACTTACTCAGGAAATGTGGGCATCACGAGCTGGCCAGCATTTATTGCCCATCCCTAATTGCCCTTGAAAAGGTGGTAGTGAGCTGTCTTCTTGAACTACTGCAGTCCATATGCTGTAGGCAGACCCACAATGCCATTAAAAAAGGAATTCCAGGAGTTTGACCCAGCAACAGTGAAAGAATGACAATATATTTCCAAGTCAGGATGGTGAGTAACTTGGAGGTAAATATGCAAGTGGTAGTGTTCCCATGCATCTGCTGCCCTTGTCTTTCTAGATGGAGGTGGCCGTGGGTTTGAAAGGTGCTATCTCTCGATTGTTGGCGAATCTCTGCAGTGTATCTTATAGATAGTACACACTGCTACTAGTGAGTATCTGTGGAGGGAGTGGCTGCTTGCGGATATGGTACCAATCAAGTCAGGTGAAAGGACAGGTAGCGTTGATAAAGTGGGAGGCTGCAGAAGGACTTGTGCAAGCAAGGAGTGTGTAAAAAGTGACAGGTGGAATACAATGTGGAAAAGTTTGAGGTTATGCACTTTGTTAGGAGAATAGAGGTATAGGCTATTTTCTAAATGGGGAAAGGCTTCAGAAAGTTGCAGCACAAAGGGACTTGGGAGTCCTAGTTCAGGATTCTCTTAAGATTAATGTGCAGGCTCAGGTGAATGGAATTGAATTAGGTGTACTCATGTGTACTCAAATTACAAAAGAACATGAGTACAGGAGTGAAAAATGTACATGTCACTAACACATGGCACCATCTTAGGTACAAAGTGGCTAGGTACAAATCTTAAGTACAAGAAAAGAGAAAATAAAGAAAAAAGTTACACTACCTTACAGATATACACCGTATAAGTTAGGAAAATATGAAATAAAGCTAAAAAGATGCACAGTTGGCAGTTAAGAGGCAAATATAATGCTAGCACTAATTTGAATACAAGAATACAAAAGCAGAGATGTATGTTGAGTCTGCACAAGGCTCTGGTCAGATCGTATTTGGAATATTGTGAGCAGTTTTGGGCCCCGTATCTAAGGAAGGATGTGCTGGCCTTGGAAAGAGTCCATCGGAGATTTACAAGAATGATCTCCGAAATTAAGGGCTGGTAATATGGGGAGCAGTTGAAGACTTTGGGTCTGTACTCAGTGGAGTTGACAAGCATGAGGAGTGATCTCATTGAAACTTACAGAATACTGAAAGGCCGGGGTAGAGTGAACTTGGAGAAAATGTTCCCACCAGTGAGAGAGACTAGGACCTGAGGGCACAAACTCAGAGTGAACGGATGATTCTTTAGAACTGAGATGAGCAGGGATTTCATCAGCCTGACAGTGGTGAGTCTATGGAACTCATTGCTGCAGAGGGCTGTGGAGGCAAAGTAATTGAGTCTATTTAAGACAGGAATAAGTTCTAGATTAGTCAGGGGATCAAATGTTACAGGTAGAGGGTAGAAGAATGGGCTGAGAAATATGGCAGGCATGACCAACTGGTGGAGTAGACATGATAGGATGAATGGCCTAATTTTGCTCTGATACTTTCTGGTCTTATGGTCTAGTTGTTCAGGATGTCCATAAGAAAAAGACTTGAAGGAGTTTCAAGACTAAATGGTCAGAAGTGAAGAGCAGTGATCCCTTGTAAACTTCTAAAGAGAGTTGATGACCTACCATGTCACCATCTGAAAACTATTACTGAGAAATCAGTGGGATCTGATTTATTTGAATCTCCTTGCTGTGCTCTGATGTTAGAAGTTGTAAATATATTGTAGATTTTATTACTATTCTAACTTTTTGAAATACTGTTTACTTGTTTGTTCAAAACAGTAGAATCTTTATTCTTTTAGTAATGCCTAGATGCTATAATTTGTAGACTTTGAAAACTTTTTGTTAAAGCTTAACAGACTGGGGCTGTTTCCCTGGAGCGTTGAAGGCTGAAGGGTGACCTTATAGAGGTTTACAAAATTATGACGGGCATGGATAGAATAAATAGTATTTATAAATAAAAAGTCTTTTCCCTGGGGTTGGGGAGTCCAGACTAGAGGGCATTGGTTTAGGGTGAGAGGGGAAAGATATAAAAGAGACCTATGGGGCAACTTTTTCACACAGAGGGTGGTATGTGTATGGAATGGGCTGCCAGAGGAAATGGTGGAGGTTGGTACATTTGCAACATTTAAGAGGCATTTGGATGGGTATATGAATAAGGAGGGTTTGGAGGGATATGGGCCAGGTGCTGGCAGGTGGGACTAGATTGGGTTGGGATATCTGGTCGGCATGGACGGGTTGGACCGAAGGGTCTGTTTCCATGCTGTACATCTCTATGACTCTGTGACTCTAAATCACACAACGCCAGGTTATAGTCCAACAGGTTCATTTGGAAGTATTAGCTTTTGGAGCGCTGCTCCTTCATCAGGTAGCTGTGGGGGGCAGCACTCCAAAAGCTAATACTTCCAAATAAACCTAGTGTTGTGCGATTTTTAACTTTGTCCACCCCAGTCCAACACTAGCACCTCCACATCATTTAAAAACTGTTATCATTCTCTAGCCAGATCATAACATAAATTTGGTCTTCTGCTCTGGGTTCAGAACAGAAGTATTAATTAATTAAGGAAAAAATAAGAAGAAAGAATGAACTTGATTTATGTACGTTAGTGCTTTTCATTTTCTCAGAATGTCCTGAAGTGCTTCAGAGCCAAAAAATACTTTTGAAATCAAGTCACTGTTGAAATGTAGGAAGAAAAGCAGCCAATTTTCACACATCAAGGTCCAACCAACAGCAATGAGCAGATAATCTTTCTCAGTAAATATTAGTCAAAGGAAAGTACTTCACTTTGAAATCCTTCCACTGGATCGTTTACACCTATGTTTGAGGATAGATAAGGCCTCGGTTTAATAGTCAGTCAAAAAATGCTAATCCTAACAAGATTGTACTGCCTTGGTCCTGCAGGAAGTCAGAAGCCACATGACATCATGTTATTGTCCAACATGTTTATTTAAAATCACAAGCTTCAGAGTGTTGCTCTTGCGTCAGGTGAAGTGGTTCTGCACTGGGTGTGTCAATCTCAATCTTGATTTGGAGACGCTGGTGTTGGACTGGGGTGTACAAAGTTAAAAATCACACAACACCAGGTTATAGTCCAACAGGTTTAATTGGAAGCACTAGCTTTCGGAGCGCTGCTTCTTCATCAGGTGGTTGTGGAGTACACGATTGTGAGACACAGAATTTATAGCAAAAGTTTACAGTCTGATGTAACTGAAATTATACATTGAAAAATACCTTGATTGTTTGTTAAGTCTCTCATTTGTTAGAATGACCATGTTAGTTGCACTTTTTTCATATGTAAATCACAAAACTTTTTTAAAAAATTTACATTATCAAGTGAACTGGGCTCACACCAATTGTTAAAGTTCACTTGATAATGCAACTTTTAAAAAACAATTTTGCGATTTACTATTGAAAAGTGAAATTAACATGGTCATTCTAACAGATGAGAGACTTAACAGTCAAGGTTTTTTTTGTGTATAATTTCAGTTACATCACACTGTAAACTTTTGCTATAAATTCTGTGTCTTACAATAATGTACTCCACAACTGCCTGATGAAGGAGCAGTGCTCCAAAAGAGAGTGCTTCCAATTAAACCTGTTGGACTATAACCTAGTGTTGTGTGATTTTTAAATCTGAATTTTGTTCTTTAGTCTCTACTGGAGTTTAAACCTGCCACCTTTTGGACTCAGATGCGAGAAAGGTTATGAAGCTCAATAACCCATTGTTATTGCTGAAACATTTTAGCGTGATAAATGTACCATAATCAAATCCATTACAGAGATTTGTGGTTAGATCTTACTGTGCATTGGCATTAATTCAAGAAAAGTTCCACAATTGTTGTGCAAGAGATGGTGTATGATTTGGTGTACGATTTGGTGTACGTGCATAAGAACCAGCTTGTAAGGTGTGAGAAATACACCAACAGGAAATTAAACTTTGCTTTAATAAAAAAAACATTAATGGTGATAAGTATGATTATGTTTACAAAGTAGTTTTGGTTTCTCTGCACCTTGCTTAAACATCATATCTCACTGCAGTAAACTTTGAGGGAACTTTTCTGCTCAAGTCTCCTCTATTGAGTGCACCTGCCTCCAATCTAGGAATCCACCTGCCATTTGCAAACTCTCACACAGTTACTTTTCCAATTTAATAAGAAACCTACAGCTTCAGGCAAGAAACTCCAGTTATGTGGCTTTGTGAACCCTTCCGTTTTAATTACTCACAAACCACATAAAATAGAAATTCTGATCATCTTTAGCAGCTGGAGGAAATTAATAACCTTTGACATTCAAACAATACGGCACAAACTAACACAGTAAAGGTAGCCAATAAAGGAGATGTTAAATGTTGTTTGCCTTTTGTGGCAAACAAGATTTTTATATTAATCATTACAAACTTATTTGTGTTAACTGTTTGTTGGCAAAGCTTGCTGCTTAATTTAACAGCTGCTTAATAAACATCACAAAGCATTGCATAGAAGTGTTACCAAGGCAATTTTGACAGAGTCACATAAGGAGGTCATAAGGTAAATAATCAAAAGCTTGGTCAAGGAGGCAAGTTTTATGCAGCAGCCTAAATGCAGATGAAGGATAGCTGATCAGACAAAGAGGTTTGGGGAGAAGGGGCAGAGGTAGTTAATCAGATGGTCAGATGAATTCCTCACATTATGTTGAAAGTGAGGGTGGACATACAGATATGAGGATTTAAGTCATCAATCTGGAGGACAGAAAAGCAGCCTGGGTTATCTTTATATGTCAAGATGACCCTTGGAATAACAAGCACCTAAGCAGTGAGATGGGAGTTATTGTTCACATTAGAATAATGATGTCCTCTTTCTTGCTGCCTAACTTATTTGCAGCATTTCCTTGCATTTCAGAATTCCAGGATTCAGTATTTTGCTCTTCAGATGTGGTGCTCTGTTATCTCTCTCAAAATTAACATGTTTCTGTAAAGAAGCATGAAGGTCCAGCAGTTATTGCAATTCATAGCAGACCACAACAAAAAGTTGGCCATAGAGTCCATCATACCAGCTTTGCCATTCAGTACAATCAGGATTGACCTTGGGCTCCAACTCCACTTTCCAGATTCTGTGATTCCTGGAGAGACTAAATATCTGACTATCCCAGCTTTAAATATACTCGATGATGGAGCACAGACAAACCTTGGGAGTAGAGATTATCAGTTATTCATAGTATTATTTCTGCTCTTCTCAGTCTGAAAAAATCAGTCTCATACTATAAGACTCTGCCCAGTTCCTCCCTCCATGTTTAAGATTCTCCAACAAGGCGAAACATTCTGTGTCTACTTTCACTACACTGTTTGTTTCAACTAAATAATCTCTCAATCTTTGGAACTACTGTAAATACAGAACCAATTTTATATAAAACGAAGAACTGGGGATAGTGGAGATCTGAAACAAACAAAAGCAGAAATTGATGAAGCTAGTCAGCAGATCTGACAGCATCTCACCACAGATACTGCCACACCTGCTGACCCCCCCCCCAGCAATTTCTGTTTTCACCTGTTTAAGCAGCCAATAGAGTCAGCATTTCATCTTTGGACAACCCGTCATAAAAGGAACAATTAAATGAAGTTTTGTTGCACAGTCTCCAATGCAAGTAAACATTTACTTAAATATAAGACACCAAAACCGTATATTACATATGCTCTCACCAAAGTCCAGTGCAATTGAAGTCCCTTGTTCCTGTATTCCAATGAATTCCAACATACCATTTTTCTTAATTGCTTGCTGCATCTACATGCTAATTCTCTTCTCAAAGGATTATCCAAATGTTGCAGTTGATGAAAAAAATAATAAAATTCCAAGGAGAAAAGTACCAAAGAGAGGAGAGTGAAATATTATTTTCTGATGGAAAATGTTTTAATGTCTCTTCAGGTCTCAGATAAAACAAATTATACAGGCAAACAAACAAAAGTAATTGTGTGTGACAGGATTTCGCCAACAGCGCTGAGATGCAGGTTAATTTTAGGGCTGTTTGGTGAGACAGAAATCCTGGCTTGGGGACCAATGTCTTGTGATCTTTGAACAAGTGAAATAAGCATTAGCTGAATGATACATCTTTCACAGTGCAGCACATTCTCAGTCCTCGTGCTAACCAGATTATGAATTTGAATCCTTCAATGCACTTAATGTTGAAACCACAAATCTGTGACTCAAATGGGAATGTTACCAACTGAGCATAGCAGACATTGGACTGTATGAGGGAACACAATCAACTTTTTGATGAAATGGAGACAGTCATGAGCTTTGTTTCATTTGCTGTTAAATCATCTCAACTTGAAAAATGTTACATTTTCCATAGTGATTTAGAATTACCCTGAATTCGATTGTAGGTCCTGCCTTTGAAGGTTGTCAAGCAGATGTGGAAGACATACTTTGTGATTTTAAAGAAACCATCAAAATCAGAACTTGTTATTTGTATTTAAATTGGAATACTCTATGCAAGAAAGATATTATTACAACCTTCAATATGCAACTTAGATTTGAGAGTTTTCCTGGTGACACTGATTTTCATTTAGGAAGATTAAAGATCACACAACACCTGGTTATTGCCCAACAGGTTTATTTAGGAGTACTAGCTTTCAGAGTGCTGCTCCTTTACCTGCTGAAGGAGCAGCACTCTGAAAGCTAGTGCTTCCAATTTAACCTATTGGACTATAACCTGGTGTTGAGTGATTTTTTTAAAGCTTTGTCCATCCCAATCCAACACCAGCACCTACACTTCATTTAGGAAGTGTAACCTTCTGTTATGAGTTCATTTAGCAAAGGTTGGAACAAAACCTGAACAGTTTAGAAGCACCATACTATTAAGTAAACTAAGGTCAAGGCACTCCTCATTCATTGAGTATCCAGGCCACCAACTGCTACTCAATGATTCTCTTGACTTTTCACTATACCTTCATCCCAACTTGATCGGTTGTATTACAGCTATTATTAAAAATAAAGTCTGGAAACAAAAGTTGAATCTTGTTTAATACAACATGGAAGTTAGTGAAAATATTCTGTGGTTGTATGATGGAAACAGTGTGTGTGTAAAATGAGCTCTAATTACAATCCTAAGCTTGAGGCACTTTCCATGCTTTTATTTTGTTTTTAAAGTCTCACTTTTTGGCTGAAAAGACGAAACATTTCTGTAAGTATTAGCCACAACAAACACTTAATGCCTAACTATATTTAAATGCCACTATCCTAATGTTACACATCATCAGAACAACCAGTGTTAGTGACTTATTACAGCCATTCGGCCAATTATGTCTTACTGCCTCTTTGTAGGAGCTGAAAATGTATTGCTGGAAAAGCGCAGCAGGTCAGGCAGCATCCAAGGAGCAGGAGAATCGACGTTTTGGGCATGAGCCCTTCTTCAGGAATGAGGAGAGTGTGCCAACCAGGCTAAGATAAAAGGTAGGGAGGAGGACTTGGGGGAGGGGCATTGGAAATACGATAGGTGGAAGGAGGTTAAGGTGAGGGTGATAGGCCGGAGTGGGGGTGGACTCCAGTTTCCTCATTTCCCCTCCCCCCACCTTGTCTCAGTCCCAACCCTCGAACTCAGCACCACCTTCCTAACCTGCAATCTTCTTCCTGACCTCTCCGCCCCCACCCCCACTCCGGCCTATCACCCTCACCTTAACCTCCTTCCACCTATCGCATTTCCAACGCCCCTCCCCCAAGTCCCTCCTCCCTACCTTTTATCTTAGCCTGCTGGGCACACTCTCCTCATTCCTGAAGAAGGGCTCATGCCCGAAACGTCGATTCTCCTGCTCCTTGGATGCTGCCTGACCAGCTGCACTTTTCCAGCAACACATTTTCAGCTCTGATCTCCAGCATCTGCAGTCCTCACTTTCTGCCTTTTTGTAGGAGCAACAGTAAGAATTTAAAAATATGATCCTAGTTTATTCTGCTACTGGACACGCCAATTCCCAAAGTTAAAACTGACTTGATAAACCATACATTTAATTCTTTGTTTAGATATCTCATGTGGTTAGTCACTAAAACATATTCATACAAGTTTGCAGACATTCTTTAGCACAGGATGTATGATTATTACCAAAAGAGAAAGTCAACAAACTAAGTGATACACGTATCGAAGACAATGAGAAAGATCTCGACAGAAACAGCAAAACAAGGTTTCGACCTGTTTTCCAACAGTAGACATTGCAGAGGTTCAGGTCCAAAGAAATTACACACCTATCTCAACTCTTGTAAGCTTCTATTTAACCAACTCCTTCTGGACTGTGGAGATTGACTTAACAATTCCTTTCATAGTGTTTGAGCATGAACTTCTCACAGTTCTGAAGGCCTAACCTGTCTCAGTACTAACAACTTGAAGACTTCCACATTAGCTCTACTGACTTAGAATTACCACAGACAAGAAAACATTTCTACTGAAGAGACCGGTTCCCCTGAACTTGACTGTATTCTGTCTTCTTCTGAAGGATAGCCGAACGTTGATGTCTCTGCCCCTTATTATAAACAAAACTAATGTTTTTATTCTGCTTACTCAGATTATCAGACTTAACAGTGTAAAAGTCTTATCCACTACTCTGACTGCTGCGGTGGTTGGTTTATTCCGGTGGCTAGGTAGCTAGTTTGTGATATAGAGTGATACTAACAGCATGGCTTCAATTCCTACACTGGCTGTGGTTACCATGAAGAGCACTCCTTCTCAATCTCTCCCCTCACTTGAGGTGTGGTAACCCTCATGTTAAACCACCACCAGTTACATCTCTCCAATGACAGAGCAGTCCTATGGTCCTTTACAGGTGTTCTCTCAAGCACTTGACTGCAGTCACATGCTTTCCTCACAAAGATGAAGTTAGGTCACCAGTCGAAAATGACATGCCTATGTTTCGAACAAGCCTCCATAGTGCTGACCAAAATCCCTCTGCCTCTATTTTAAAATCTAAAAATGATTGTATTTAACATCTTCCATCACAACTCTCCACCAGTCAAAAGTGGAAAGGTATCCTCAACAGGCATTTTCATCTTTCAAAAAAGTTCTTCTTCACACCATTGTCTATGTTACACCATAAGTAATAGTGAACAAACACAGGCTGGCAAGGAACTGGCTGTTTCTGTGCTTTAAGTTTCTATGTCAAACTGACTTTATTCAAAAACTATTTATTCCATTTGTTGCTGTTTATCCTCCATGTATGTGCTGATGATAACTAACACCAGCAGCTTGCATGATCAGCTTCAGGATTTTGGCATATACCATTATTGTTTCTCAGGCTTTTGAAAATGTGCCTGTATCTTCTGAAAGCCATCCTATTTTTAATTCTCCTGACATAGAGTATAAAAGGATCCTTCATGACATTCTGAAGTTATTTGCTATTGCTCATTGGGTAGACATATGGATGAAAATGGAATAGTGTAGGTTAGATGGGCTTCAGATTGGTTGCACAGGTCAGAGCAACAGAGGGCCGAAGGGCCTGTACTGCACCGTAATGTTCTATGGAGATCTCCAGGTTAGCGTGGTTATGCCGTTATTATCCCTTCAACGCCAGTGGTTTAGTAGTGCTTGAATATTCCATATATAATGCATATATATGAGTTATTTGCAACTCCTGAATGTGAGATTGGTATCATGCTTAGAACTCTCAAACAAAAAGTGTGGTCATAATTTTCCTGCAGATTTGAGGTGTGTGATGACCTTGATATGACATCAAGACAGACATTTTCATCAATCTTTTGAATATATAGTTGGTTCCTGTGTTACAGGAACTTATTTCACCTATATCTACATAACCTGCTGACAAGTTATTTTAGTAAACGAATAACTTGACATTCAATTCAGAATCTCCTGCCAACTGAGACTCTTTGTGTAACGTGGTTTCCAGATGGAAGGCATTTGTCTTCTTTCTGCAGGTAACTGATAAGGTCACAGTTGCTGCATATGGCGAAAATGTTGGTGAAAACTTTAGTTCCTGTTCCATTTGTGCTTTCAGGATGCAGGTGACTGCAAACAAATACTTTAATACAATCTCCACTGAGATCATTGTCTCTTGAGTTTGTTCAATATACTGTATCAGTTGCATGACATTATGATGTTTTGATATAAATTCTGTGTCTTATGATCCTACTCAACTAGTTACCTGATGAAGGAGCAGTGCTCTGAAAGCTAGTGCTTCCAAATAAACCTACTGAACTATAACCTGGTGTCATGTGATTTTCAACTTTGTCCACCCCAGTCCAACAGCAGCACCTCCACGTCATGTCTAGAGTTTAAAGACATTCCTGGATACCCAGCTTTGGCCAGACTAAAGACTACATAGAGGTGAGACTTTGCACTGAAGCACGCACCTTTCCTGACTCTGCTGAAAGTCATGTCAGTATTGCTGCATTGCGCTTCTGTTGCATTGTGTCCTCAGCAGAAGACAGAGAAGATGTTTTGCCTGGAAACCCCTCCCCCCCCCCCCCCGCCCAAAATTTAAGGAAATAGAGTTTTGGAATAGCTCACCATTTCTAACTATATGCAGTTGGTAAAATTTCAAAGCTTCTGGTCTTTTAGGGACATTTATTTTTCCAGATGACACTGAGTAATCTATTGGCCAATGAGAGCGAAACAACTTTTATAGGTCTCTGCTTTGCAATCTCCGCTGACTGTGAGGTTTTGATCACTCTCTTGGACTGGAACCTCGATCGGAGAACTATGATGCTATTAGCTTTTCTCATTACCAGTGTAAATTAAAACAAAATTGAAAAGAATCTATTTCACACATGCTACAGAACATCCCATTACCTGCATGATATAATAACTGAGGTAATGATTAACTATAGTAATTCATTGTTAACAATTAGTTGACATGATTGTCATGATTCATCAACAGCACAGCCAGACATCAGGCAATCATAATCCAAGCAATGGAAAGCCTTAGAGATTCAAGGTCTATCTATTCATCCAAAGTACGTTACACTTAGTTATACAGGCATTAAGTCATAGAGCTGTATAGCACAGCAACAGACCCTTCGGTCTAACTTGTCCATGCTGACCAGATACCCTAACCTAATCTAGTTCCATTTGCCAGTGCTTGGCCCATATACTCCTGTACTCCGTGCTCTGACCAATAAAGGAAAGCATACCAAACACCTCCTTCATTATTCTATCCACCTGCGACTCTACTTTCAAGGAACTATGAACTTTAATATATATTGTTTCGAGTTCCGCAATACTGCACTTTAATCTAACTTTCATTTGAGCAAATGAACATTTTCTTCTTTGACCATCTCCCATGGTAGCGCATTCCAAATGCTTGTTTTGGTCAGTCACTTAAGAAGGTATTCAGTTGTCTAACACAAAAGCAAGGGAAACATTACCTTGCATAGGATATCTACTGACCAGGAATGGTTAGAAAGATACACTATGATGGAAGGATAGAGTTAATATGATGAATGCAGGAAAAGGAATACAACATAAATACAAGGTCTTCATTCTCTAGAATTTAGCAGGGTGATCTAGTCAAGGTCTTCTAGATATTAACAGGGAAAGAGAGAGTAAATAAAGATAAATTGTTTCCACTGGTTGAAGATTCTAGAACCAGGAGATGTAGTCTAAGAATTAGGGCCAGACCATTTAGAAGCGATGTTAGAAAGCACTTCTACAAGAGTGGAGACTTGGAACTCTCTTCCTCAAATGGCAGTGGGATGTTAATTCAATTGTTAAAATTAAATCGGTGACCAACAAGTGTTTATAAAGCAAGTGTCCCAGGGGATATGAGCCCAAGACAAGCATAAAGATGTTAGGCCAAAGATCAGCCAGGATCTTATTGAATGGCAGAGCAGGTCTCAAGGGGCTGAATGGTTTACTCCCGTTTCTACGTTCCTAAGAAAAGGAATTCAGCGCCAGGAATGGACTTGAACACAATTCAAATTCCATTTATGCTGCTCACATAGATATAAAAGAGAGTTTGGTTATTGTCCAATGCAAATTTATGAAGCATCTTGCAGATGTTTGAGCATGTTCATGCTCTGGCACAAGTCTACAGAATTTATTTGACAGAAGGTTGGAAAAACATGAAAAAAAAGATAGCGATGATTTAGAAATGGTTCATTACTGTATGAACTAATTGAATATCAACCATGGATCAGTTAGTAGCATTTTTGTCTCTTGATCTAGTAGGTTCTGGGCAAAGACCCATTCCAGGACCTGAGAACAAATACATGAAGGCTGACACTCCAGTGCAGTACTTCGGAGTTCTACAGATACTGTTTGTTGGTTGGTGTGTTAAATGCTAGTGTAGTTGCATTAAACCCAACTGGAGCCCACTTATTGTAGCCCCTCCTGCAGTTCACCTCATACCCTAAGGCTGAACCCCAGCCACCATAACAATCAGATCTTCATTTCAACATAAACCAAAACCTTTGGTTTATCAAATATTTGCAAGGTTTGATTGCAAATATTTTGAAATCTGAGGACCAAACATTTCCCCCAATCTGGAATCCATGTCTTTCCTCTGAGTCTTGTACTGTTTTTTGTCTCTCATTACCCAGATAATGTGAGCTTCATTTCGCCAACCATTAGCAGTGTACAATATCGGTTAAATAATGGCAATCATTCTAAGAGGTCTACAGAATGTGAAAAGGGTATAAGCAAGTAAAATTTGTACAACTGGTGTAATCATGAAGGACACTGGTCAATAGAAACTAAACCCAGCATACTAATAAGGCAACAGGTTGGAAATAGATCCTTTCCTCAAGACTTATGGAATTCCTTACGATGGAAAAAAAATGCCATAATTGTATTTTTGTAGTATCATATATCTCCCAAGCTATATATAGGCTGCATAGGAGTGTAAAATGGAATACATAGGTGGCCTGGTGGCTCAGTGATTGTCATTGCTGCCTCACAGTGAAAGGGACCCACGTTCAATTCCAG
The DNA here is from genome assembly GCF_047496795.1 of Chiloscyllium punctatum. NCBI lineage: Eukaryota > Metazoa > Chordata > Chondrichthyes > Orectolobiformes > Hemiscylliidae > Chiloscyllium > Chiloscyllium punctatum. The sequence continues at coordinate 66,833,773 of NC_092763.1, forward strand.
CCTTGGGCAACAGTCTGTGTGGAGTTTGCATGTTATTCCCATGTCTGTGTGGGTTTCCACCAGGTGCTCTATTTTTTTTCCACAGTTGTGCAGCTTAAGTGGTTTGGGCATGGTAAATTGCCCACAGTACTTTGTGACTTTCAGCAGAGGTATGGATACACTGATGGCAATGATCCAGTGTCCAGTTCACATGCAGACAGACAGTCTTTGGGCACATAAAGCTGTCATCTAATTGACATGATTAAGCCAATGCAGACACTGTTGACTTATCAATTAGTGAGTGCTAATGGAATTAGCACACTCCAGGATATCTGAGTTAGTGATCTTCCCATTCTGAAACCACACCAGGATTTGAGATAGATGCATTCAGCCAGGGCATCACAGGCAATGATGCTCAGTGGTTGGGTACCTTGATAGCTGTTGCAAATCAGTGCAGTCATCCTTCTTCATGTACATGGCCTTGCACATTCTTCCAATGACTGTGTGGATTTCCTCCAGGTGCTCCGGTTTCCTCCCACAGTCCAAAGTTGTGTAGATTAGGTGGATTAGCCATGCTAAATTGGTGATAATGTCCAAGAGTGTGCAGGCTAGGTGGATTAGCCATGCTAAATGCAAGGTTACAGGGATAGAGGTTCAGGTGAGATGTGCTTTGGAGGGTCAGTGCAGGCTGAATGGCCTTTTTCCACATTGTTATGATTCTCTGCATGTTTTTTGTCCACCCATAAAATCTCTATGTCTACGTCTGTCTCCATGTGTGCATAGGGGTTTACAAAGGGGTAGAATTAAGTTAAGAGTGATAAGTTAGAACATAGTACATAGAAAAGTACAGCACAGAACAGGCCCTTTGGCCCATGAAGTTGTGCCGAGGTTTAACCCAAATGTAAAATGTAATAACTTAACCTACGCACCCCTCAACTCATTGCTATCCATGTGCCTGTCCAGCAGTTGTTAAAATGTCCCCAATGACTCTGCTTTCACCACCACAGCTGGCAATGCATTCCATACATTCGCAACTCTCTGCGTAAAGAACCTAACTCTGACGTCTCCTTTTTACTTTCCTCCTAATATCTTCAAACTATGACTCCTCATACCAGTCAAGCCTGCACTGGGGAAAGGTCTCTATCTATTCCACTCATTATTTTGTATACCTCGATCAGGTCTCCTCTCTTCCACCTTCTTTCCAGAAAGGTCCAAACTTATTCAACCTCTCTTCATAAGACAAGCCCTCCAGTCCAGGTAGCATCCTGGTAAACCTTCATTGCACCCTCTCCAAAGCCTCTGTATCTTTCCTATAGTAGGGCAACTAGAACTGGACACAATATTCCAGGTGTGGTCTCACCAGGGACTTGTAGAGCTGCAGCAAAATCTCACGGCTCTTAAACTCGATTCCCCCTGTTAATGGAAGCCAAAACACCATATGCGTTCTTAACAACCCTATCCACTTGGGTGGCAACTTTGAGGGATCTATGTACTTTCACACCCAGATCTCTCTTTTCCTCCACACTGCCAAGAATCCTGTCTTTAATCCTATATTCAGCACTCGAGTTTGACCTTCCAAAATGCATCACTTCGTATTTATTCAGGTTGAACTCCATCTGTCATTTCTCAACCCAGACCTGCATCTAGTCCATGTCGCGCTGCAGCCTGCAGTAGCCCTCTATACTATCGACGCCGCTGCCAACCTTTGTTCATTTGCATATTTACAAACCCACCCTTCATCCTCCTCATCCAAGTCATTTATAAAAACTACAAAGAGCAGAGGCCCAAGAACAGAGCCCTGCGGGACCCCACTCAACACTGACTTCCAGGCAGAATACTTTCCATCTACAACCACTCTCTGCCTTCTGTCAGCCAGCCAATTCTGAATCCAGATAGCCAAATCTCCCTGCATCCCATACTTCCTGACTTTATGAATGAGCCTATGCCTTGCAAATGAGCAAATGCCTTGCTGAAGTCTATATACACCACATCCACTGCTCGACTGTCGTCAACCTGTCTTGACACCTCCTCAAAGAACTCCATAAGATTTGTGAGGCATGACCTACCCCTCACAAAGCCATGCCGACTGCCTTTAATCACACTATGTTTTGACAAATAGTCATAAATCCTATCCCTCAGAATGCTTTCCAAAATTTTGCTGACCACAGACGTAAGACTGACTGGTCTGTAATTGCCAGGAATGTCCCTATTACCCTTCTTGAAAAGACGAACAACATTCACCTCCTTCCAATCCTTCAGCATGACTCCTGTGGAGAGGGAGGATGCAAATATCCTCGTCAGCGGCTTAGCAACCTCCTTTCTCGCTTCCCAGAACAGCCTAGGGTAAATCTGGTCTGGCCCTGGGACTTTGATCAATCTTAATATTTTCCAAAGTTTCTAGCACATCAACTTCATCATTCTTGATCTGGTTAAGAATGTATCCCAGCTCCTCTAAGTTCTCATTTACAACAAGTTTCTTTTCCTTGGTGAAAACTGAAGCAAAAAACTAATTTAGGGCTTCCCCTATCTGCTCAGACTCCATGCACAAGTTCCCTCCACTATCCCTGATCGGCCCTACCTTCTCCCTGATCATTCTCTTATTCCTCACATATGAGTAAAATGCCTTTGGGTTCTCCCTAATCCTTCTTGCCAAGCCTTTTTCATGCCCCCTCTTGGCTCTCCTCAGTCCATTTCTGAGCTCCTTTCAAGGAAGTCTGTAATCCTCTAAAGCTGTGCTCGATCCTTGCTTCCTCCACTTTACGTAAGCTGCCTTCTTCCTTTTGACAAGAAGTTCCTCCGTTCTGGTCATCCAAGGTTCCTTAATCTTACCCCTTCTTACCTAGATCAGATGAACAAATTCGTGCAACACATTCATGTTGTCACATTATTTTTTATTTGCCTACAATTAGAACTGATTTATTTGTAATAAATGGTATTACTTATTCAGTACGGAAATCTAGTGACGTATTCTATTAGACTAAGTTTGTCAGTAAGGCAAATTGGGGATTTTGAGCAATTTCCTTTAGTTTTTGTAACAACCCAGGAGTAATGGGGCTATAGCTCAAGTGCACTTTCCCAAGGTAGTTATGATGATTTATGAAACACAGAAGGGGATAGTACGCAGAAAACTAGTGGCCAGTTAGCCTAATATCTGTCTGAGGAAAATATCAGAAACAATTAGTAAGAAATTTTTGAATGGATATGGATAGATTAGGTGAATAGCCACAATCTGGCAGATGACGTTTAATGTGGCTAAGTGAGAGGTTATCCATTTTGGTTGGAGGAATGAAAGAGCAACTTATTATCAAAATGGAAAGAATCTTCAGAGTGTTTTGCTGCACAAAGCTCTCAGCATCCTCTTGCTTGATTCACAGAAAATCAGTATGCAGATACAACAGGCAACAAGGAAGGCAAACAGAATCTAGTATTTAGGAACAGAATATATTCTGGCTGTAAGAGCTGCTCCTTTTTTTGAGGTATTTTAGGTGCTGGAGGTGATTTCCTCGAATTCCAGGAGCAGCAATTACTGTTTTATATGCTGTTGCATTGTTTTGGAACTTTGGAAAAAAAAAGTCAAAACAACAGCAATTTTAAAAGGGAGAAGAACAGACAAAGGAAGCACATGGTGAGGACAGTGCAGGAGAGAGAGAGAGAGAGAACCTGCACAGTTACTGCCTTTGCTCCCAGACATCAAAGTGCATCTGGGAAAATTAACAAACAGTGAATTTCACAACTAATCTTGGAGGAACCGGTTTGGGCGAAGTTCACAACACAGAATCAGATAAGTTAATTGTTGTTTTAAGTCTGTCCAAGAGAAAGGCTGTATTAGTGAGTACAGTGGGTTCTTTCTTGATTATATGTTTTTGGAGATAAGTCTCTTGATTAAACTTAAAATATAAGCCATAGCTCTTAATTTAATCTGGTGCACTGTTTTGTAGAGGAATAAGACGGTGTTATTTTCTGGGTCTGTAGATTGTGAAGGAGCAAAAATGGCCTTTGCAGTGATATATACTTCTTGTCAGATGTGGGAGTTTAAAGAGAGTTTAAGGGTTACTGCGGATTATATCTGCCATAAATGCTGTTGGATGCGAATCTTATCAGATCGAATGGATCGGTTGGAGAGACAGATCGAAACGATGAGGAATTTGCAACAGCAACAGTATGTGATGGATGGCAGTTATAGGAATGGGGGAAATTCTCAGATACAGTCACACAGATGGGTTAACTCCAGGAATGGTAAGAGAGGTAGGCACCTAGGACAGGAGTCTTTTGTGGATATACCCATTTCAAACAGGTATGCTGTTTTGGAAAATGTAGGGGATGATGGATTCTCAGTGGGAACGTAGCATGAACAGCCAAGTTTCTGGTATTGAGACTGGCTCTAATGCAACAAGGAGTACATCGACTTCCAAGAGATCAATTGTGTTAGGGGATTCTGTAGTCCGAGGTACAGACAGACGTTTCTGTGGCCAGCAGAGAAAAAGCAGAATGGTGTGTTGTTTCCCTAGTGCCAGGATCAAGGATGTCTCAGAGAGGGTGCAGAATGTTCTCACGGGGGAGAGGGGCCAGCAAGAGGTCATTGTCCACATTGGAGCCAACAATTTGGAAGGGGAAAGGTTGAGATTCCGAAGGGAGTGGCAGAAATTTAAAAAGGAGGTTCTTAAGGGTAGTAATATCTGGATTACTCCCAGTGCTACGAGCTAGTGAGGGCAGGAATAGGAGGATAGAGCAGATGAATGCATGGCTGAGGAGCTGGTGTATGGGAGAAGGATTCACATTTTTGGATCATTGCAATCTCTTTTGGGGTAGAAGTGACCTGTACAAGAAGGATGGATTGCACCTAAATTGGAAGGGGACTAATATACTGGCATGGGGATTTGCTAGAGCTCATCGGGAGGATTTAAAGTAGTAAGGTGGGGGGGTGGGGGGTGGGACCCAGGGAGATAGTGAGGAAAGAGATCAATCTGAGACTGGTACAGTTGAGAACAAAGGTGAGTCCAACAGTCATGGCAGGCAGGGACAAGGTAGGACAAATAAATTAAACTGAATTTATTTCAATGCAAGGTGCCTGATGGGGAAGGCAGATGAACTCAGGGCATGGTTAGGAACATGGGACTGGGATATCATAGCAATTACAGAAACATGGCTCAGGGATGGGCAGGACTGGCAGCTTAATGTTCCAGGATACAAATGCTGCAGGAAGGATAGAAAGGGAGGCAAGAGAGAGAAGGTGGAGTGGCATTTTTGATAAGGGATAGCATTACAGCTGTGCTTGAGGGAGGATATTCCCGGAAATACATCCAGGGAAGTTATTTGGATGGAACTGAGAAACAAGAAAGGGATGATCACCTTACTGGGATTGTACTATAGACCCCCTAATAGTCAGAGGGAAATTGAGAAACAAACTTGTAAGGAGATCTCAGCTATCTGTAAGAATAATAGGGTGGTTATGGTAGGGGATTTTAACTTTCCAAACATCGATTGGTACTGCCATAGTGTTAAGGGTTTAGATGGAGAGGAATTTCTTAAGTGGGTACAAGACAATTTTCTGATTCAGTATGTGGATTACCTACTACAGAAGGTGCAAAACTTGACCTACTCTTGGGAAATAAGGCAGGGCGGGTGACTGAGGTGTCAGTGGGAGAGCACTTTGGGGCCAGTGACCATAATTCTATTCGTTTTAAAATAGTGATGGAAAAGGAGAGACCAGATCTAAAAGTTGAAGTTCTAAATTGGAGAAAGGCCAATTTTGACGGCATTAGGCAAGAGTTTTTAAAAGCTGATTGGAGGCAGATGTTTGCAGGTAAAGGCACGGCTGGAAAATGGGAAGCCTTCAGAAATGAGATATCAAGAATCCAGAGAAAGTATATTCCTGTCAGGGTGAAAGGAAAGGCTGGTAGGTATAGGGAATGCTGGATGACTAAAGAAATTGAGGGTTTGGTTCAGAAAAAGAAGGAAGCATATGTCAGGTATAGACAGGATAGATTGAGTGAATCCTTAGAAGAGTATAAAGGCAGGAGGAGTATACTTAAGAGGGAAATCAGGAGGGCAAAATGGGGATATGAGATAGCTTTGGCAAATAGAATTAAGGAGATTCTAAATGGTTTTTACAAATATATTAAGGACAAAAGGGTAACTAGGGAGAGAATAGGGCCCCTCAAAGATCAGCAAGGCGGCCTTTGTGTGGAGCCACAGAAATAGGGAAAATACTAAATGAATATTTTGCATCAGTATTTACTGTGGAAAAGGAAATGGAAGATATAGAATGTAGGGAAATAGATGGTGACATCTTGCAAAATGTCCAGATTACAGAGAAGGAAGTGCTGGATGCCTTGAAACAATTAAAGGTGGATAAATCCCTAGAACCTGATCAGGTGTACCTGAGAACTCTGTGGGAAGCTAGAGAAGTGATTGCTGGGCCTCTTGCTGAGATATTTGGATCATTGATAGTCACAGGTGAGGTGCCGGAAGACTGGAGGTTGGCAAACGTGGTGCCACTGTTTAAGAAGGGAGGTAAAGACAAGCCAGGGAACTATAGACCGGTGAGCCTGACCTCGGTGGTGGGCAAGTTGTTGGAGGGAATCCTGAGGGACAGGATGTACATGTATTTGGAAAGGCAAGGACTGATTAGGGATAGTCAACATGGCTCTGTGAGTGGGAAATCATGTCTCACAAACTTGATTGAGTTTTTTGAAGCAGTAACAAAGAAGATTTATGAGGGCAGAGCAATGTGATCAATATGGACTTCAGTAAGGCGTTCGACAGGGTTCCCCATGGGAGACTGATTAGCAAGGTTAGATCTCATGGAATACAGGGAGAACTAGCCATTTGGATATAGAACTGGCTCAAAGGTAGAAGACAGAGGGTGGTGGTGGACGGTTGTTTTTCAGACTGGAGGCCAGTGACCAGTGGAGTGCCACAAGGATCGGTGCTGGGTCCTCTACTTTTTGTCATTTACATAAATGATTTGGATGTGAGCATAAGAGGTACAGTTAGTAAGTTTGCAGATGACACCAAAATTGGAGGTGCAGTGGACAGCGAAGAGGGTTACCTCAGATTACAACAGGACCTTGACCAGATTGGCCAATGGGCTGAGAAGTGGCAGACGGATTTTAATTTAGATAAATGCGAGGTGCTGCATTTTAGGAAAGCAAATCTTAGCAGGATTTATACACTTAATGGTAAGGTCCCAGGGAGTGTTGTTGAACAAATAGACCTTGGAGTGCAGGTTCATAGCTCCTTGAAAGTGGAGTCGCAGGTAGATAGGATAGTGAAGAAGGCGTTTGGTATGCTTTCCTTTATTGGTCAGAGTATCGAGTACAGGAGTTGGGAGGTCATGTTGCGGCTGTACAGGACATTGGTTAGGCCACTGTTGGAATATTGCATGCAATTCTGGTCTCCTTCCTATCGGAGAGATGTTGTGAAACTTAAAAGGGTTCATAAAAGATTTACAAGGATGTTGCCAGGGTTGGAGGATTTGAGGCATAGGGAGAGGCTGAACAGGCTGCGGCTGTTTTCCCTGGAGCGTCGGAGGCTGAGGGGTGACCTTATAGAGGTTTACAAAATTATGAGGGGCATGGATAGGATAAAATAGACAAAGTCTTTTCCCTGGGGTTGGGGAATCCAGAACTAGAGGGCATAGGTTTAGGGTGAGAGGGGAAAGATATAAAAGAGACCTAAGGGGCAACTTTTTCACGCAGAGGGTGGTATGTGTATGGAATGAGCTGCCAGAGGATGTGGTGGAGGCTGGTCCAATTGGAACATTTAAGAGGCATTTGGATGGGAATATGAATAGGAAGGGTTTGGAGGGATATGGGCCGGATGCTAGCAGGTGGGACTAGATTGGGTTGGGATATCTGGTCGGCATGGACAGGTTGGATGGAAGGGTCTGTTTCCAGGCTGTACATCTCTATGACTCTATGACTCTATAACTGAAGTATTGCTGCAACTCTACAAGACATTACTGAGACCACACCAGGAGTACTGAACACAGTACTGGTTCTTTTACTTGAGAAGGGATGTCGTTACACTGGAAGCAGTTCAGAGGGGGGTCATGAGATTTATTCCAGATATCAAGGGGGTTTGCCTTCTGAAGAGAGACAGATTAGGTTTAAACACTCTGGAGTTTAGAAGAATGAGAGATGATCTAATTAAGGTAAAAGGAGATGCTAAAGGGAATTGATAAAAGAGATGTAGAAAGTAGGCTTCCTCATGTGGGAGAGTGTCGAATGACAGGTCACAGTTTTAGGATAAGGAATGGCAGATTTAAAACAGAAATGATGAGTTATTACTTATCTAAAAGGGAGAAGGTCTACCAGACTAATACCTGGAAAGGGCAGCTTGTCTTATGAGGAAAGGTTGGACAGTCTAGGTTTGTAATCACTGTAGTTCAGAAGGATAATGCATGACATTTTTGAAGAAGGTAAGATCAGAGTGGTCTGGACAAGATAGATTTAAAGAAAATGTTTTCACATCATAAAGAACTAAAGATCGCTATTTAAAAATAAGGCATGGCCTATTTAAAACGGCAAGGACGTAAATTTTACCTCGGAGATTTGTTTGGCATTTGGACCTGATGGGATGCATTCGAGGAGATTAAAACAAATAGCTACAGAGATAGTGGATGCACAGGTGGTAATCGTCCAAGAATTCTCAGAGTCTGGAAACATCCTAATGGATTGGAAAACTGCTGATGTAATACCTTTATTTGGAAAAAGGAGTCAAAACACAGATAACTCTCCACCAGTTAGCTTGATGCCGGCCACTGGCAAAATGTTACATGAGAACAAGATGTAATAGCAGAGAATTTAGAAATACATAATATGATCAAGTAGAGTCAGCATGGCTTCATGGCTGACAAATTTGTTAGAATACTCTGAGGAAGTTAAAAGAAAATAAAGGGGAGGGACATTTGGATTTTCAGAAGATATTGATAAGTTATTACATGTTAGGCCACTTCATAAGATAAGAACCATTGGCTATGTTGGATTTTTATTAGCATTGGGAGAGGATTGTCTAACTAATAGAAGACAAACAGTTGGGATAGGGATAGCAACCTGTAACTAGTCGAGTGCCACAAGAATGAACGCTGAAGCATTTACAATAAACACAAATGACTTGGATGAGTTAAGTGAATGTACTTTAGCCAAGTTTGCAGATGACAGAAAATTGGTAGGAAGACAAGTGCTGAGGGTGGCCCAAGGAATCCACAGAGGGACATAGACAAGTTAAGTGAATGGGCAAAAACTTATCAGATGGAATATAATGTGGGAAAATCTGAGATTATGTATTTCAGCAGGAAGAATAGAGGAACTTAATACTATGTAAATTGAGGAAAACTACAGAAATGTGCAGCATGGAGGGATTTGCATGAATTGCAAAAAGCTTCCATCCAACTTCAGCAGTTAATAGGGAAGGAAAATGAAATCTTGGCCTTAATTCCCAAGGAAATCAATTTTAAACATAGCTTGCTTAAACTATACAAGGCACTAGTTAGACCATAGCTGGAATACTGTGAACAGTTTAGGCATCTTATCTTAAGAAAAGATATACTGGCTTTGAAGGCATGTCCAAGCAAAGCTATTGAGGCCGATCCTGGGGACGGAGGAGAAGTTGAGTAGGTTAGTTTTATCTCATTGAATGGAGAGTTGAATTGATGGGCTGAAACAGCCAGCTTCTGCTTCTTGATCTTATGGTCTAATGGCGTTATGGTCTTTGGGACTACCTTCCTGAACAAATGGCAGAAGCAGAAGTGTGTAGATTCTTGGTAAGCGAGGTAGCATATAGTTTATCAGAGATTACAATCAAACCCTAATTGAATCTACATTCCTGATGAAGGGCTTATGCTTGAAACATCAATTCTCGTGCTCCTCTAACGCTGCCTGACCTGCTGTGCTTTTCTAGCACCACACTCTTTGACTCTGATCTCCAGCACCTGCAGCCCTCACTTTGTCCTAGTTACAATCAGATCAGCCATGATCTTATTTAATGGTAGAGCAAGCTTGAGGGATTGAGTGGCCTCCTCCTGTTCTTGATTCACATTTTCAAATATCTACCATTGGCAAGTGACATGAAGCAAAATCTCTAAACAAGTCACTGCAGGAATTTTGGCTAAATGGCTTACTTTATTGCAAGAAAAGAACAACTTGGACAACATGAAAAATTGTGAAATCGTTATCTGACTGCATTTTGTTTTTGTACACTGTGCTGTCGCTAGTGTTTTGTGATTTGGAAGTATTTCAGAGTGAACTACTCCCTATTGCATTCTACATGCAGCATCCCCTCCTAAAGAAAAAGCCAGAACCTTACAATATCTGCTTCTGCTGGAACCCTGCACTCAATTTCACTCCAAGTCACTTCAAAAGGTGACACAAAGCTATTTGTGAACATCTCAAGTCATTACAAGTGAGCTGGCTCCCAAACATACCAAAAGTTTATTTATGTACAAAAGTTGATTTATATGCAAAATTTGCAAAAGTTTAACTGCACCTTGCCATTAGGTGAGGTTTTAAACTAGTATCGCAGAGAATGGGAACCCATGTGTAGGCTTAGATGGGTCAGATTCATATCAGGAAACAGGAGGTCGAACATTAGCAAGTGATGGAATCAGTGACTCAGAAAAACAAAAGAAACAAGGATCACACTATTAGGACTATGCTACAAAATTACACCCCCTCTGAAAAATAGAATAAAGGAAGATAGAAGAACATAGATGAAGACAAATTACACCCTGTAGGAATAAGGGTAAAAAAATACTGCAGATGCTGGAATCTAAGGTAGACGAGCAGGAGACTGGAAGAGCACAGCAAGCCAAGCAGCATCAGGAGGTGAAAGTGAGGTCTGCAGATTCTGGAGGTCAGAATCATGAGTGTGGTGCTGGAGAAGCACAGCAGCTCAGGCAGAACCCGAGAAGCAGGAGAATCGAGGTTTCTGGCGAGAGCCCTTCATCAGGAGGTGGGGAAGTCAACATTTCGGGAGTAACCCAATAATAATAGGAGACTTTAACTATTCCAATATCAAAAATATAAGGGCCGTTGAGGGTGAAACATTAATACACTATGTCCAGAATATTCTTTTCAACATATGTGACACACCCAACGAGAGGAAACGAAATTCTGGATTTAGTTTTGAGAAATGAAGATGGGCAAGTGGGTAAAGCAACAAGAGGTACCAAATCGAGGATAGTGACCATAATTTGATTAGATGTCATATTATTATGGAAAAAGACAGATATAAATTAGGAATAAAAGCTTTTAAACTGTGGAAAGGCAAATTTTACAAAACTGAGAAGCAGTTTGGCCAAGGTAGACTGGACAGGACTGCTAAAGGATAAAATCAGTGGGAAAGCATAAAAAGCGAGATCTCTGGGGACAAAGCAGGCATGTCCCCTTAAAAATAAGAATGGTACTGTCAAATCTAGACACCTGTGGTTGTCTAGAACAACACAGGGGAAAATCAAACAGAAAAAGAAAGCTGATAATCTTCACAAAAAATTCAACACTGCAGATAACCTAAAGGAGTATAGAAAGTACAGTAATCAAGTTTAAAAAAAGGGAAATCAAAGAGAGGGCATGAAAAAATATTAGCAAGCAAGATGAAGAAAAACCCAAAGATGTTTTACCAGTATATAAAGAGGAAAAGGATAGTTAAGGAAAAAGCAGGACTGATCAAATATGAAGGGAACTTGTGTGAAGATGCATAGGACATGGGAAGAATTTTAAATTAACTTTTTGTCTTTGTATTCGGAAAGGAAAGGGATGATGTGGATACAGCAATCCAAGAGGAGCAGTGCAAAATACTGGACAAAATAATCATAACAAGAGAGGAAATGTCAGAGGATTTGGAATCCTTGAAAGTGGATAATTCTCCAGGGCCAGATGGATTGTTCTTTGGGATAATGAAGGAGGTCAGAGAGGTGCTTTTGAATCACCTATCTCAAATCCCTCAATGATCATCAGACTTCTCCATGGCGCTGATAGATGAAACACAGATGAGGTTTCATCTGGAGGAGACAGTGGTGTGTTGGTAATATCACGGGGCCAGGCTAATATTCTGGGGGATGTGTTTGATTCCTACATGGTAGATAGTGACATTTATATTTAATAAAACACAAATCTGGAACATACAGATAACACAATGGTGACAGTGCAGTGACCAATATCAACTTTTGTTAAAAAAATAAACAAATAATCAGGTTTACTCATGTCAGAGTCATAAACAGACCTTCGGTCCAACTCATCCATGCTGACCAGATATCCTAAATCAATCAAGTCCCATTTGCCAGCACCTGGCCCATATCCCACTAAACCTTTTCTATTCATACACCCATCCAGGTGCATTTTAAATGTTGTAACTGTACCAGTCTCCACCACTTCCTCTGGCAGCTCATTCCAAATATATTTTAAGAAAGGAACCTAGCAGCTTTACCTGAGCTGCCTATATATGTGACAATATGTTTAAATCTTAACTTCCATCTGGGCAATTAGGGCTGGCCTATTTTATTTGGAAATTTGCGTACAATCACATAGTGCAAAGGATCAAGATTTGCTTTAAGCTAATTTGTTTCAACAAACTTCTGGGAAAGATGAAGACAATGAAGTGAAATGTTAATATTGGGAAACGGATTTTTATAGCACTAACAGTGGCTGCTATACAGGGTGGGCTCATACAAGGGAAACTTATTTCTTTCTTGAGCTTACCTCAGTGTTGATTGACATAGTGTGTCCAACCTGCAGCAGGCTATCCAGTAAGGTCATGTACCAGGTTAAAACTTATGCAATAGGAAATGAAGGCTGTATAATCAAAGTCAAATTTTTCAGGAAGAACAATTAATGAAGTTCCTTCAGGATGGAAGGAAGACAGTCCATAGACACAAAGCAACAGCAGGTGATAAACAAACCTTAAGCTTAAATTTAGATAACAAATATATTCTGTTCAATCTGCTAGTTCCATTTGCTTGCTTATGATAAGCATTACATTTGGAGTACAAAATGTACACTGGGTAGGGATTTCATTCAGAGAGTGTGGTGCTGGAAAAGCACAGCTGGTCAGGCAGCATCCAAGGAACAGGAGAGTCAATGTTTTGAGTGTAAGCTCTTCACCATCCTGATGAAGGGCTCATGCTCAAAATGCCGATTCTCCTGCTCCTCAGACACTGCCTGACGAGCTGTGCTTTTCTAGCACCACACTCTTCGACTCTGATCTCCAGCATCTGCACTGCTCACTTACTCCTGGAGGATTTCAATATCCACCACTAACAGTAGCTTGGCAGTGGGGCTATTGATTAAGCTCACCAGGTCCTAAAGCACACAGCTGCAAGACTGAGTCTGCAGCAGATAGAGAGGGAACCAACAGGATGGAAAAGCATTCTGGACCTCATCCTTACCAACTTGCCGGCTGATGCACCTGTCTATGACGGTATTGGCAAGAGTGATCACAGTGCTTCTGGAGACAAAGTCCCACCTTCGCATTGAGAATAATCTCCATCGTGTCATCAAATCATAGAATCCTTACAGTGTGGAAACAGGCTATTTGGCCCAATGAGTCCACACCAACCCTCCAAAGAGTAACCCACCCAGACCCATTTCCCTACCCTATCGCTCTACATTTATCTATGACTAATGCATCTAACCTACACATCCCTGAGTACTATGGGCAATTTAGCATGGCCAATTTACCTAAACTGCACATCTTTGGATTTGAGGCACTATACTGTGTAAAATGGGGCAGCATGGTGGCTCAGTGGTAAGCACTGCTGCCTCAAAGCACCAGGGACCCAGGTTCAATTCCAGCCTCGGACGACTGTCTGCATGGAGTTTGTACATTCTCCCCGTGTCTGCGTGGGTTTCCTCCAGGTGCTCCGCTTTCCTCCCACAGTCCCAAGATGTGCAGGTCAGGTGAATTGGCCATGCTAAATCACCCGTGGTGTTTGACGCATTTGTCAGAGGGAAATGGGTCTCGGTGGGTTACTCAATGGAGGGTCGGTGTGGACTTGTTGGGCCGAAGAGTCTGTTTCCACACTGTAGGGAATCTAATCTAAATGGAACAGACTTCAAAAAGATCGAGCAACTCAAGACTGGGCATCCATGCGGTGCTCTTGGCCATCAACAGCAGGAGAATTATACTTCAGCACGATTAGCAATCTCATGGCCCGGAATATTCCCCATTCAACTATTACCAAACTAGGGGATCAACACTGGTTCAATGGAGATTGTAGGAGGACATGCCAGGAACAGCAGCAGGCATACCTAAAAATGAGGTGTCAACCTGGTGAAGCTACCAAACAGGACTGCTTCCGCACTAAATAACATAAACAGCAAGTGATAGACAGAGGTAAGCAATCCTACAACCAACCGATTAGATCCAAGCTCTGCAGTCCTACCACATCCAGTCATAAAGTTAAAAATCACACAACAGCAGGTTATAGCCCAACAGGTTTAATTGGCAGCACACTAGCTTTCGGAGCGATGCTCCTTCAAGCTAGTGTGCTTCCAATTAAACCTGTTGGACTATACCCTGGTGTTGTGTGACTTTTAACTTTGTACACCCCAGTCCAACACTGGCATCTCCAAATCACATCCAGTCATAGATAGGGATGGACAATGACTCAACTCACTGGAGGAGGAGGCTCCCCAAACATTCCTATCCTCAATAGTGGAAGAGGCCAAAACATCAGAGCAAAAGGTAAGGGTAAAGTTTTCACAGCGATCTTCAGCTAGAAGTACCAAGTGGATGTTTAATCTCTGTCTTCCCCAGTGGTCCCCAGCATCACAGATACCAGTCTTCTGCCAATTTGCTTCATTGCACATGATATCAATAAATGATTGGAGGCAATGAATAGTGTAAGGGCCATAGGCCCTGCCAACATTGTGGCAATAATACCGGAGACCTATGCTCCAAGCTGTTCCAGTACAGTTACAACATTGGTATCTGTTTGACAACGTAGAAAATTGCCAAGATACATCTTGCCAAGGACAAATCCAACCTGGCCAATTACCAACCCATCAGTCTGCTGTTGATCATCAGTAAAGTAATAGAATGTATCAAAGGTGCTATCAAGCAGCACTCGTTCAGCAATAACCTGCTCAGTGACACTCAGTATAGGTTCCGCCAGGGCCACTCAGCTGCTGACCACATTACAACCTTGCTACAAACATGGAAGGAGGAGCTGAATTCCAGAGGAGAGGTGAGAGTGCCAGTCCTTGAAGTCAAGGCTGCATTCAAGGAAAACTGGAATCAATAGGTATCGGGGGCAAACTCTCCGCTGGTTGCAGTCATACCTAACACATAGGAAGATGGTTGTGGTTGGTCAAGGTTGTTCAGGACATCTCTGCAGGAATTCCTTAAGATAGTGTCCGAGGTCGAACCATCTTCAGCTGCTTTATCAATGACCTTCCGTCCATCACAAGCTCATAAGTGGGAACATTTACCGATGATTGCACAATGTTCAAGGCCATTCACAACTCCTCAAACACTGAAGCAATCCATGATCAAATGCAACATGATCTAGGTATTATCCAGATGTGGGCTGACAAGTGGCAAGCAACATTCAAGCTGCACAAATGTCAAGCAATGATCATCTCCAATAAGAGACAATTGAACCACCGCCCCTTGACATTCAATGGTATTACCATCACTGAATCCCCACTATCAATGGTGGTTAACATTGACCCAAAACTCAACTGGGCTCACTACATAATCACACTGACTACAAGAACATGTGACAAGGCTTGGAATACGGCGGCGAGTAATTCACCTCCTGACTCCCCAAAGCCTGTCCATGATCTACAAATCACAAGTCAGGAGTGTGACTTACCCAGATGGATGCAGCTTCAACAACACTCAAGAAGCTTGACACCATCCAAGGCAAAGCAGCTGCTTGATTGGCACCACTACCACAAGCATCCACTCCCTCCATCAGCATTGCTCAGTAGCAGCAGTGTGATTTATCTGTAATGCAGAAATTCACCAAAGATGTTCAGACAGCACCTCCCAAACCCCCGACCACTTCCATCTGGAAGAACAAGGGCCGCAGATACTTGGAAACACCATCAAGCCACTCACTATGCTGAATTGTAAATGTATTTCCATTCCTTCACTGTCACTGGGTTAAAATCCTGGAATTCCCTCCTGACCAGCATTGTGGGTCAACCCACAGCAAGTGGACTGCAGCAATTCAAGAAAGCAGCTCACCACCATCTTCGAGGGCAAATAGGGATGGGTAATAGACTTCTTAACCTCAAGTCAGAACAGTTTTCCAAAAATCTTCCTTGAGTAATTGTGGATGTTTGTAAGTACTTTTCCATTTACTCCTTGCTTTTCTATTGTAATGGGGCTGCATTTTCTGTGAAGACAGATACAAACACTTGTTCAAAGTATCTGCCATTCCCACATTTCCCATTGTGGATTCTCTAGCCTAATCCTTTGAGACTAAAGGGCTTTAGTAGGTAAGTGTACACTCTCTCACTTACCTACAGGGAGATTACTTTAATAATTGTATTTCCATTCAGCTAGTTTAACAGATCTTCAACATTTTGTTGCTGTCCACCTGAGTATTAACTGCACCACCATAAATTGATAGCATCAGCCATATCTGAAATTGTATGTTCAATTCCGATGCCCAAATCAAAAAGACCAGGGGCTATATTCTGCAGCTGCAGAGCATCTCTTTAACATATTATTTGCAGTTACAAACTTTCACCAGTCTTATCATGTTATCATGATAAAAGCCCCAAAATAAAATTATATCAAGCAAAGTAAGAGCTATGTTTTATTGTGGAGGCAAAAGGCAAATCATTATACTGCATTTTATAGTTTCAAGCAGTTGTTTTAACGAAAAACATGATTGTGTTCTAATTAAACCTGTTCAAATTGTACACCCACTATGATTAAACATAATATTTAAGAAACAGGGTTTACAGTTGCAGCCAGTATTGCTTCCGACACGATAAATTATTCATATGAAGGCACATGAAACATATTTTCCAACCACAAAAACATCAATAGCCCAAAAAATTGTCCCAATTCTACATGGCTTGAATTAAGTTTTTGTTGACTGCATTTGCAAAAAAGATTCCACTTATCGCAGGGCCTGATATAAAAACAAAGGTGAAAGGCATTATTCAGCTATACACTTACATTTCATATTAATGTTTTACTCAAAGTGGAAACATGCTATTTTCTGTGATATTATTGTGGTTTATCATTTTTACATATTTACATCTTGATTTATCGCCTCATCCACGAAAGACAGTTTTGACATTGCAGCTGTCCTTCCGTACTGTACCGATATGCTAGCCTTGAGTTCTGTGCTCAGATCTGGAATGGAAATGAACTTCAAATCTGCTGAATTAGAGACTAGAGTGCTATGGACTAATCCATTACTGACACTTCATTCAATTAAAAGTTAAATCAGTTTGTTGGTTGAGTTTGTTTGTGCTGATGAGTCAACTCCTCCAGTGCTATCTTGTTCATCTGTTTTGAGTTGCACATGTTCATTCGTCTGTCTTTTGTTCTATTTGGCAATGAATTTTTTAATATGCCATTCTTGTTCTGTAAACATCAGCATTTGTTGTCCTTCCTTAAATGCGCTTGAACTGACACGGCCATTTTAAAGCACAGTAAAGAGTCTTGTATGTGTGGTGGACCTGGGGTAACATGTCCGTTAAGGAGGACATTAATAACCTGCAATCATTCAAGAGGCTTTCACAGCCACCTGACATTATCTCAAAGTAGTTTACAGCCAACTGCAGCTCTTTTAAGGTGTAGCCACTGTTGTATAATATGGATTAGATTAGATTCCTTAAAGTGTGGAAATGGGCCCTTCAGCCCAACCAGTCCACACCGACCTTCCAAAGAGTAACCCACCCAGACCCATTTCCCTCTGACTAATGCACCTAACACTAAGGACAATTTAGGATAGCCAACTCACCTGACCTGCACATCTTTGGACTGTGGGAGGAAACCGGAACACCCAGAGAGTACCCAAGTAGATACGGGGAGAATGTGCAAACTCCACACAGACAGTTGCCCAAGGCTGGAATCGAAGCTGGGACCCTGGTGCTGTGAGGCAGCAGTGCTAACCACTGAGCCACCACGCCAACGTCATTGCCAATTTTTGCAAAGCAAGCTCGCACAACAGAGTAAATGTCACGATAACCTTTTTGATGTTGATAGTGAGTTCAATATTGGCGAGGAAACTGGGGATAAATAAGTGCCTTCAGTAGGAAAGAGACAGAGGGACAGAGGTTTATATAAGGAATAGGCAGTTAAAGGAATGGCTGTCAGCAATGGAGTGTTTATAATTTGGGATGCTTAAAAGGACTGAAATTAGAGATTTCTTTGGGGTTTTTGGTGCTGAGGTGGGAGAGAGAGTGAAAGAGAAAGAGAGAGAGTGCAAGAGGGAAAGTGAGAGAGAGTGAGCGCGAGCCATCGGTGACAGTCTATGTGGAGTTGATGTATTCTCCCTGTGTCTTCATAGGTTTTCTTCAGGTACTCCAGTTTCTTCCCACAGTCCAAAGACGTGCTGGTTAGGTGCATTGGCCGTGCTAAATTGCCCCTAGTGTTCAGGGATGTGTAGGTTATGTGCGTTAGTCAGGGGTAAACGTAGAGTCATAGGGATGGGGGAATGGGTTTGGGTGGGATACTCTTCGGAGGGTCGAGGGGCCTGTTTCCACACTATACAGATTCTATGATAAGAAGAGGAAAGGCAATGGAGGGATTTGAAAATAAGGAAAAGAATTTTAAAATCAACACCTTGCTTAGCCAGAAGCCAATGTAGGTTAATGAGAACAGGGGTAACAGATGAATGGAAGTCACCGCAAGTTAACAAATGACTAACAAAGTTTTGCAAACATCATCAGTCAAACCTTACACCTGATTTGATTGAGGTCCCAAATTTTAATCTTCTAAGGGAAAAGCTAGACAATGCTCAACTGCCAAGAAAAGATGTGACCACTTGCTCCATAAATGGAACATGAGGAACAGTATAAATTGTGAATGTAGTCATTTGAGTCAGATTGTCAACCATGCCCTGGGAGATCCATTCATGGTGAGATGAAACCACTCATATTACCTCAGCTGAAACCATTGAATGGATTGCTAACTTTGATACCAAATAATGACTGTGCCCCAGCCATAAGAGGGAAAGTAAACAGACCAAGGAAGAAAATGACTCAAAAAAGACATGCATGTTCTGACTATAGAACCTAGAACATAACAATACAGTACAGGCCCTTTGCCTTCGATGTTATGCTGACGTGTGAAACCAATCTGAAGCCCACCTTACCTACACTATTCCATTTTCGTCCATATGTCTATCCAATGACCATTTAAATGCCCTTAATGTTGGTGAGTCTACTACTGTTGCAGGCAGTGCGTTCCATGCCCCTACTACTCTCTGAATAAAGAAACTGCCTCTGATATCTGTCCTAAAACTCTGACCCCTCAATTTAAATCTATGCCCCCTCGTGCTAGCCATCACCATCCCAGGAAAAAGGCTCTCACTGTCCACCCTATCTAATCTTCTGATTATCTTATATGTCTCAATTAAGTCATCACTCAACCTCAAGTCCCTCAGCCTTTCCTTGAAAGACCTTTCCTCCATATCAGGCAATGATCTAGCAAATCTCCTCTGAACCCTTTTCAAAGCTTCCACATCCTTCCTATAATGTGGTGACCAGACCTGTACGCAATACCCAAAGTCTGGTTTCACCAGAGTTTTGTACAGCTACAGCATGACCTCATGGTTCCGAAACTCAATTCCTCTACTAATAAAAGCTAACACACTGTTTGCCTTCTTAACAACCCTATCAACCTGGGTGGCAACTTTCAGGGATCTATGTAATGGATACAGACTTCTCTCTGCTCATCTACACTACCAAGAATCTTACCATTAGCCCAGTACTCTGCATTCCTGTTGCTCCTTCCAAAGTGAATCACCTCATACTTTTTGCATTAAACTCCATTTGCCACCTCTGAGCCCAGCTCTGCAGTTTATCAATGTCCCCTTGTAACCCGCAACATCCTTCAGCACTATCCACAACTCTTTCGACCTTAGTGTCATTTTCAAATTTACTAACCCATCCTTCTGCACCCTCATCCAGGTCGTTTATAAAAATGACAAATAACAGTGGCTCCAAAACAGATCCTTGTAGAACACCATTAGTAACTAAACTCCAGGATCAATATTTCCCATCAACCACCACCCTCTGTCTTCTTGCAGCTCACCAATTTCTGATCCAAACCGCTAAATCATCCTCAATCCCACACTTCCTTATTTTGTGCAACTGCCTACCTTATCAAATGCCTTACTGAAATCCATGTAC
Organism: Chiloscyllium punctatum; assembly: GCF_047496795.1. Taxonomy (NCBI): domain Eukaryota; kingdom Metazoa; phylum Chordata; class Chondrichthyes; order Orectolobiformes; family Hemiscylliidae; genus Chiloscyllium; species Chiloscyllium punctatum. The sequence continues at coordinate 66,854,076 of NC_092763.1, forward strand.
ACCACATCAACTGCTTTACCTTCATCCACCTGCTTGGTTACCTTCGCAAAGAACTCAATAAGGTTTGTGAGGCATGACCAACCCTTCACAAAACTGTGTTGACTATCCCTAATAAACTTATTCCTTTCTAGACAAATTATAAATCTTATAACCTTTTTGAACACTGTTCTTACAAGTAAGGCTCACTAGTCCAAAATTTCTAGGGTTGTCTTTTCTCCCCTTCTTGAACAAGGCAATAACATTTGCTATCCTCCAGTCCTCTGGCAATATTCCTGTAGACAATGATAACATAAAGATCAAAGCGAATGGCTCAGCAATCTCCTCCCTGACTTCCCAGAGAATCCTAGGATAAATCCTATCTGGCCCAAGGCACTTATCTACTTTCACACTTTCCAGAATTGCTAACACCTCCTCCAAGTGAACCTCAATCACATCTCGTCTCTGTAGCCTGTATCTCAGTATCCTCCTCGACAACACTGTCTTTTTCCAGTGTGAATATTGACGAAAAATATTCATTTAGTGCTTCCCCTATCTCCTCTGACTCCATGCACAACTTCCCACTACTATCCTTGACTGGCCCTAATCATACTTCAGTCATTTTTTTATTTCTGATATACCTACCTTATCTTTTCAGTAATAAAAAGACAAAGGTTAAAGTGTACATGTTATGCTATATGAGTATTGAGATAATTTGCTCAATTGTGGCTATCGTTCAATTATTTGATAAGAAATGTAATTAGTCACTACTAAGCACAATTGGCTACAAACTAATGTAATAGACAATGCTGCTCCAATTGATGTATTATCTCACTAACTGAGCAGTACAAAAGAGTAATCTGTGTTCTGTGCAATAACCTGTCATACTCATTTATTACAAATGTATCATATCAAACCAAACTCAGACCAGACTTGAGTGCGAAGAAAGAAAGGATTCTGATTTTACATTCCCTTAAAAAGAAATAAAATATGATTTAATCCACAAGTAGAGACTTGTAAATTCTAAACTTTGAATTCCCAGAAATTAATTGAAAAGACCACACAAGTTTTCACATAGAGTCATGGAGTCATAGAGATGTACAGCACAGAAACAGACCCTTTGGACCAATTCACATTATAAGCGAAATGCTTTAACTGGCAAAACGAACAAGCCTTCTTAAATTTAACACCACGTCTCAAAACCAATTATATGTTAAACCAAGATTCTGAACAGAACTCTCCCTATCCTACTTTTAGCCTCAAAAGTAAACTGTTTTTATGTTAGTTTCTTGAGTATCCCTTCAAATCTTTTGTAACCAAACCAGTGACAGTCTCAGCTCCTAAAGACAGGAGGTTTTATTTCTTCTTGTCCCAGTTATCGGCCAAAGTGAGGGGTTTCCTGATAGATCTCTGCTCCTCAGTCAACTCCCAGCAGGGATTAGGTAGGATGTTCTTCGGAGGGTCAGCACAAAGAGCCAAATGGCCTCTTTCGGCACTGCAGGGATTTTATCATTCTATGATATGAAGCCGTTGCTGACATTGACTGACTAATATAGTTGAGATATATGAAAATAAAAACTTCCTAACCCCCTCTGCCTATCTCCATAGCAACCTGGCACATCTGGTCTGTTTCTAGATAGAAATACAAATTGATTATCTTGAATTTCAAATATATCCTTTGATCTGGAAAGTATGTGGATGCTTTAAAACTTTATCAATTGCTTTCAAACTTTTATCTGGAGAAATTACATACGCATGACAGTAAATAAATTAAATCAAAAATACCCATGATTTAGACCTTAACATTAAATCTTGTCCCAAGATGTTGACAGATAGCCCATCCCCTCATGAAAATTCAGAAAAGCCATATAATGTTCCGTACGAATACCTCTCATTCCCAACAACATAATGGGACTCTCTCTTTGATTTACAATTCCTGGTCTATCAAAAAAACTATCCAGACCAAGCTTGCTATGCATTTAAATAATTACAATGAAATGATCTTTTTAGCAAGGTGGCACACAGAAACATTACAGGATAATTCTTTCTCACATATCCTGCCAAACATACACTCAGCAATATTCATAATAGGGTTCCAGGAAATGGTTGAAAAGGCTCAACAGGTCTGGCAGCCTTTGCGGAGAGTGAAAGAGTTAATAAACTGAGTTAAACGATTCTTTTTCAGACCGGGCAGGGGAACATAACTAATACCCCTCACCTCTTGAACTATATAACTTGTAGATATGATTTTTACATTTTCTCTCAAGTCTTCACAACTTCCCTGTAGTGCAATGTCTAGAATTGGATGTGATGTGGAGATGCTGGCATTGGACTGTGAATAAAACTCACATAACACCAGCTTATAGTTTGAATACTCTGATTGAGGCTGAACCAGAATTTCATAAAAGCATTTCACATTTTTCTTCCTTTGCCTCTACAGAGGAGCCTCAATTATCCAGCATTCAATTATCCAAATTTCAGATTATCCGACAAGTTCGCAAGGTCCTAATTCTTAGCTAAAGTATGCTATCCAGCATTCAATTAAACGAACGAAATACTCCCCACCCATGTCCTTCAAATAATCGAGGTTCCTCTATAAAGTGTGGTGCTGGAAAAGCACAGCAGGTCAGCCATTTCCAGCACCCCACTTTCTGACCAGCATCTGACGTCCTTACTTCCTCTATTTTATAAAGCCCAGAGTCCCAAATGTATTAAACTATTTTTTCAACCTCTGTGGCTATGTCCAATGATTTTTGCTCACATGCCCTTACATCCCATTTCTTTCCACTGGCTTTAGAATTGTCCCTTTTATGGTAACTTTCAATGCTCTTCCTACTGAAACACATCACAGTGGCATGGTGGCTCAGTGGTTAGTGCTGTCAGGGACCCAAGTTTGATTCCAGCCTCGGGCGACTGTCTTGTGTGGAGTTTGCACATTCTCCCCGTGTCTGCATGTGTTTCCTCTGGGTGCTCCGGTTTCCTCCCACAATCCAAAGATGTGCAGGCCAGGCGAATTGACCATGCTAAATTGCCCATAGTGTTTAGTGATGTGTAGCTTAGGTGCATTAGTCAGTGGAAAATGTAATTATAGTGTAGGGGTCTGGGTGGGTGACTCTTCGGAGGGTCGGTGTGGACCTGTTGGGCTGAATAGCCTGTTTCCACATTATAGGGATTCTATGATTCTCTGTATTAAATTTCAGATGTCAATCATTCTCCCAGACTTTTTTTTTGCAGTCTAAAACTTGGCAAAATTTGCAAACTGTGCTCCAAGCACATTTATTAATATATATTTAAGACAAAAAACAGTCCTAATACAAACCTCTAGGCACCCTACTGTTTGGGAGTGTATATTATCAGTCAATCTGAAACGTAACCACTCAACACAACTCTTAATTTCCTGTCAAACAAACAACTTGATATCTACACTGCCACTGTCCTTCTTATTCTATAGACTTCACCTTTACTGCAAACCTATTCTGTGACACCTCACAAAATGCCTTTTGGAAGTTTGTCTCTATGTTTAGCCTCATCAATCATCTATTACTTCTTTATAAAATCTCACTCATATTAGTTAGACATGATTTGACTTTAACACATCTATATGGGTTTTCCTTTATTAATCCATGTTTATTCAAAAAAATTAGTTTTGCCCCAATTATTATTTCTAAAAGCTTTCCCACCAGTGAGGGTAAACTGATCACCGTGAACTTATATCATTCCTTGAACAATGTCTTCACATTTGTAATTTTCTGGACCTCTACCACCAACCCGTATCTAAGCAAGATTCGAAGATTTTGGTCAGTATTTCCACCCTTGCTTTGCTGTATCAAGTTCTGAAGAGGTTGTTATTGGAGATTACCTTTGGTTCTACCCAATTTGATGACATTACACAGACCTGGGTGGAGAACGCGCAGTCTAGCGTGAAATCCTAATGGAGACAGACATGCTATCTGTGGCTCTGAGAGTAGACCTCACTATTCAGTCAGTCAATGTAACATGTGCACATTGCTTTTATGCATTGTGTCCTCAACAATGGTTTATACATCCCCACTGTGAATTGAGATGGGCCTTTAGACTCAACATTGAAAGAAGAATTGGAGGTAGCACTCTTTCCAAATTACTACATGGTTGATTTGCAACATACAACAACTTTCTCACTTACATCTATTGATTTATATTTCATTTAATAAATAGTCAAGCTTTAGCCAGTTAAACGCATAGCTTAAACATATAGGTAGGTCCTGTGTCACATTTATATTGTCTCTACTTTGAGGTTAGAGGTGTCTAGTTCAAGTCCCCTGCTCCAAAGGTGTGTCATCATACGTCTAAGTAGATTGATCCTATTCTCTGCAGATATCTTTAATTACTTTCCTAATCCCACAGCTTGCTTATACATTTGTACATAAATCTAATGACAGGTACAGTAGCGCCTCAACATACGAATGACCCCGTTCACGAACAAATCGGTTTACGAACAGGATTGTATGTAAACTTTTGCTTCAACGTACGTATGAAATTCAAGGTACAAACGAAGGTACGAATGCAAAAAGCCCGTGTGCGACCACGTGGTTTCATTGTTCTGCTTTGCTACGCGCTTGTTGAACCCAAAAGCTCTCGGCCCCGTGTAATCTCATTCAGTTCGTCTTTGGTGCGTGCGCTGTAAATAGCGTTCATTGCTACATCCAAGCATTCTTATGCTATCCGAACAACGGGAAAAATTGATTCAGTTCGGGAACTTTTCGGCTCGTGAGCCGGGTCGCGGAACGGATTAAGTTCGTAAGTCAAGGCGCTACTGTGTTTGCTTTCTGATAACGTTAAAGTTGCCAATGTAGTCTCATGTCTTTTGAACTTGCTCACGGCTTGTCTTGTCGTTTCCCACAAATAGACTGCTTAGCAATTCTACACTATTCAGGCAAGGACAAAAACGGCACATCAATAAGTCAATTTTGTGCCGGTGTATTTGGTACATTATTAAAAAGGTGCATGCTAAACTTACATGATAATTACCAAACATTGTCCAAGCTGGAAAAGTGAGGATCTTGTGATGTCAGGCACTAAGCATTTCCCAGCATCATTCAAAGGGGTTGACTTACAGAGTCTAGTGTGAATTAGTAGTATTGGTTTTCTATGGGTGAGGCAGGGATGAGATGGGATTTCATCCATAAGTCTTTTTCCCATCGAGAAATATGATTAACACACATCTCCAAAACAAACCTAGCCTTGCTAGATTTCACTAACTAAGATCAGGTTACAGTTTCTAACATATTATTGAATCCAGATGGTCTTTGTGACGAATGAATGAAGTATTCTCACTCTGGTTTGACTTCTCTGATTACTGCTACATTTTACACTTAGACTCCAACCTTCCACAACTGCTGTAATGCAGTCTCAGAACTCCCTGAGATGTTGTGTGAATTTTCCCTTTCGAGGCACTGACTCAGTAAGAGTACTTCACTGGCAGCATAATCGAAGTAGCCATTCTTGGATGAACAAGCAGCAGCAACTGCATTTATATAGCACCTTTAAGTTAGGAAAACTTTACATGTCATTTCCCAGGAATACTTGACAACAAGATGTGGCACGGTGGCTCAGTGGTTAGCACTGCTGCCTCACAGCACCAGGGACTTGGGTTTGATTCCAGCCTCAGGCAACTTTCTGTGTGGAGTTTGTACATTCTCCCCGTGTCTGCGTGGGTTTCCTCCGGGTGATCCAGTTTCCTCCCATAGTCAGGTGAATTGGCCGTGCTAAATTGCCCATAGAGTTAGTCAAGGGTAAATATGGGAAATGGGTCTGGGTAGGTTACTCTTCGGAGGGTCGGTGTGGACTGGTTGGGCTGAAGGGCCTGTTTCCACACTGGAGGGAATCTAATCTAATCTAATCTAATTTAATGCGCTATTGAGACACACAAGGTGATATTTGAGGAGATGGCCAAGATGTAGGCTTTTCGAAGCATTTTAGAGGAGAAAAGAGGGTTCAAAAGGTAGAGAAGTTTAAGGAGATATTAAATTCCAGAGCTTAAGGCCTAAGCATCTGAGGCACAGCCACTGATGGTAGCACAATTAAAATCAGGGCAACTCAACAGGCCGGAGCTAGAGGTATACAGATATGTGAGGATTATGGAGCCAGGCATGATTACAAGTGTATGGCCCAGCAGGGATTTGGTAAACAAAGATGAAGATGTTAACATCAAAGTGTGTTTAACTGGGAGCCAGTGTATGTGGTGAGCCCAGGAAGTTATAGCTGAGCCAGATTTGGTCAGAGTTAGGACCTCAGGAGTAGAGGTTTGGACAATTTCAGGTTTGTGAAGGATAGAACGTGGGAGAACCAGCTCGGAATGTCCAGGAATTGTTGAGTCTTTAAGAAACAAAGGCCTGAGGGTTTGGGCACACAAGTAGAAGGCTGGAAAAACACAGCAAGCCAGGCAGCATCAGGAGGTGGAGAAGTCGATGTTTCAGGTGTAATCCTTCTTCAGGACTGGGGGTGAGTGCAAGGCGACATGAGAGTTTAGGCAGCAGAATACTGAGGCAGGCAGGGGAAGCTGGGCGATATCATGTCGGTGGAAATGGCCAGCCAAAACAAGCCTCTTTGATCAAAAGTTAAACAAAATGTTTCTTTCTTTAGTTGGGTGTCTATTTTTTTGAATAGTCAGAACGAGCCAGAAATACTCTACAGATCTGACAGTATTCTGTGAAGGGAGAAACAGAGGTAACATTTCGTGTCAGTGATCTTGCCTCTGAATTTTTTTTTTGTTTGTTTATACTAATGGAATTGGACAGAGCAGAGAAAAGTAGCCTGCGTTTACTGAGCCCAGTGGAGAAAAGGCATGCCTCATCAACAAGGAGAGAGTGAGAACTGTAGCTGCTGGAGATCAGAGTCCAGAGTTTAGTACTGGAAAAGCACAGCAGATCAGGCAGCATCTGAGGAGCAGGAGAATCGATGTTTCGGGCAAAAGCCCTTCATCCTGATGAAGGACTTTTGCCCGAAGCATTGATTTTCCTGCTCCTTGGATGCTGCCTGACCTGCTGTGCTTTTCCAGCACCACACTCTCGATGCCTAATGTACAGGCTGGGTATAACTGACATCTTGACAATGTAACAGCCTGCTAACATTCAGATAGGAAACGTGAAAAGCAAAGGGACATTTAAGCGAAAAAGTGCTGGTCTCAATAACGTCATCAAGTCTCAAAGTACTGAACATCTGTTCAAATTTCATTTCAGGATGCAGGCCTGTTTGAAAACAACAAAATCCCACAAGCAGATGATGAAATAAAATGACAAGATAAGTTAAAACCAAAAAAATTGCATATGCTGTAAATCAAAGACAAAAATAAAAATTGCTAGAAAAGCTCAGCAGGTCTGGCAGCATCTGTGGAGAGAAATCAGACCTAACGTTTCAAATTGAGTTACCCTTCCTCAGAACTCAACAGGGTCACCTGAGCCGAAACATTAACTCTGATTTCTCTCCACAGCTGCTGACAGAACTGCTGAGTTTTTTCCAGCAATTTGTATTTTTGATTCTGATTTATAGCCTCTGCAGTTCTTTTGGTTTTTATCCAGCATTCTATAACGTGGTTTATCACCCACCTCATTGACATTTTACCATACAATCCCCACAATTCTAGCTGTCAGTAATATAGAGAAATATATCAATCTCGGCCCTTCAAGCCAACTCCATAATTCAATAACATCATGGCTGGTCTGACTTCTCTACATTCCTGCACATCCCCAATAATTTTTCATCTCGTAGAGTCATAGAGTTAGACAGTATGGAAACGGACACTTCAGTCCAACCCGTCCATGCCAACCAACTTTCCCAAACTAAACCAATTCCATTTGCCTGCCTTTGGCCCATATTTATGGACCAAATCAAACCCCCTTAAAATATATCAAGATCGTCTAGACCCTAACTTTTTCTTATTTTGATGGTAAGTGTAAGATGTGGCATTCCAAATGCAATTTGGTTGGACAAACTACTCAGCATTAAGCACAATTTATTTTGGCATTACATTAAAATACAGACAAAATCAAAATAAAATTGGCTTAACTATAACTCTATTGAAATTCTTATCAAAATAAAATATACATTAACCACTAATAAGAGGCGACACGGTGGCACAGTGGTTAGCACTGCTGCCTCACAGCGCCAGAGACACTGCTGCCTCACAGCGTTCATTTCCCGCCTCAGGCAACTATCTGTGTGGAGTTTACACATTCTCCCCGTGTCTGTGTGGGTTTTCTCCGGGGGCTCTGGTTTCCTCCCATAGTCCAAAAGAAAATGTGCAGGTTAGGTGAATTGGCTGTGATAAATTGCCTATAGTGTTAAGTGAAGGGGTAAATGTAGGGGAATGGGTCTGGGCGGGTTGCTCTTCAGAGGGTCGGTGTGGACTTGTTGGGCTGAAGGGTCTGTTTCCACACTGTAAGTAATCTAAAAAATGAACTGTCCCAATACAAGAACATCCCACAAACACATCCTTGGCAAATGCAAATTTAGTAAAATAGATTGTCTTGCAATCAATTCTAGCAATAGGAAGAGAACTGTGGCTTTTAGCTGTAACATAGAAAGGAATAAAGGCTTCCACATCCAGCTTCATGACCCAGCAATTGCAGAATGCTGCAACTAAAGACCCTGGTTTAATGGGAGCTTGATCCCACCCATTCAGGCTGCTTATAATGTCCCAACTTCAAAATTAACCAAGGCCTCATAAGCTGTTTACTCTATTAGATTTGAGCAGACTGCTTTTCACGTCTGCCACAAGCTTTCTTCAAAAAAAAGGACAATATACATCTTTTAAGTATCATTACATCTCCCCCCTTCAAAAAAGGAACCATCAATACACGAAGAATGTTTCATTTTTAAAAACCTTTAGCCATATGCCACTAGTATACTACTTTATATACATTGACTTTAAGCATGCAATATTCGCTATAACATAGTTCATTTGTCTGGTTTTTTTTCTCGCCACCAAACCCCTCCATCTTCCTTCATCAAAATCACAATACATCAGCAATTACATTCTGTCATCCTGCCAAGTGTATAATGTTTAAATTGAATAGCCTCAAATAAGAAGCACAACCTAAAGATTTTGGAATTTTCATCCTTAAAGTTTTCCAAAAACTCTAATGGGTTATGCTCACTACTACCTCAGATATATTACTAGACACACAAAACCAAAAACTGAAGATGCCGGAATCCAAGGTAGGCAAGCAGGAGGCTGGAAAAACACAGCAAGCCAGGCAGCATCAGGAGGTGGAGAAGTCAACATTTTGGGTCTAACTCTTCTTAGGATACATTACTGGCAATATAAATGTTGAAGTGTTGCATCACCAGCACCATACTCAAGGTCTCCTTCGCAGTTGTGGAATATTTCTGTTGATAATTATTCAATTTTCTGGAAAAATACCCAAGAGGTGTTTCTATCTTCTCATCACCTTCTTGCAAGAGTACAGCACCAACACCACATCACTCACATCGATAGCCACCTTGAATAACTTTGCATAGGTGAAGGGCTTTTGCCCGAAACGTCGATTTTTCTGCTCCTTGGATGCTGCCTGACCTGCTGTGCTTTTCCAGCACTGCTCTAATTCAGATTTGCATACTTAGATGTGGCTAACATTAGGGCAGTGGTTGACACAGTCTTTCAGGTAGTCTTGGAAACTTTCTTCAACAAGTGTAACAAGCACACTGCTAAATTTCATTTGAACATCCATGAATGAATAAAAACAAAACAAAATGACTAGTACTTCCCAGCTTATTTCCACGCATCTCCTCATATGATGGTAATAACGGCTTCAGGCCATTTCAATTTTACTCTGGAAGTTAATTCAATGATTTATCCCATTTTTTGAGAACTTCCTCATTGCCCCATTTAATTTGAGGAATGTCCAATTCAGGATCATCGGAACTTGGTTCTTCATTCTGTGTTGTAACCAGTATCACATTCTCCTTTTGTTTTTCTTCCCCCTAAAAATATCTTTTAAAAACATTCACGTGACACACAGATTGCTTTCTATCTGGTGTTCTTATCAAATAATTCACTTCATTCAATTTCCTTTCAATTTGATAAGGCCCATAAAACTTTGCCTTTAAGGATTCACCTACCACTGGGATTTAATACTAACACTGCATGTCCTCTAGCAAAAGTTTGAAATTGAATCCCTACAGCGTGGAAACAGGCCCTTCAAGTCCACATCGACCCTCTGAAGAGTAACCCACCTAGACCCATTTCCCCCTGACTAATGCACCTAACCTACACATCCCTGACACAACAGGCAATTTAGCATGGCCAATTCATCTAACTTGCCCATCTTTGGATTGTGGAGCACTTGGAGGAAACCCACACAGACACAGGGTGAACGTGCAAACTTGACAGTCACCCGAGGCTGGAATCGAAACCAGGTCCCTGGTGCTGAGATGCAGCAGTGCTAACCATTATGCCACTGTGCCACCCCTTCCTGCTTCGTCACATGCTGTGCTACTTTCAGGTGATGTCTCGTCAACTCACCCACTTTACTTAGTCTTTCACTAAAATTTGACACATAGTCCAAATATGTGGTCTCTGAACTCTAACTCACCAATTTCTCCTTAATTAATTTCAATCGTCCTCTCAACTCGTGCCCAAAAAACTAATTCAAATCGACTGAAGTTAGTTCATTAATGAGGTGTGTCCCTAATTGTGAAAGAAAATGGAATTCCTTCATCCCATTCCGCTGGACAGTCTTGATTATACGCTGCCAACATGTTCTTTAAAGGTTCATTCCCTCTTCGTCACCGGTAACTCCAACTCCAACATATTTGCCAATTCTGAAAGCTTTGCCTTGCTCAATTTCTGTAAAACACCCACTCCCAGGAAACTCTTAGCAACTGAAAGAGCCATTATTACACAAGGCACACCCTGTTTAAACCAACCAAATGCAACGTCCAAAGTAAAAAATAATTACCACTCATTGCCTTTGATTCCAAAATCCTAAACCCAAACTGCAATTAGAGATTTGATGCCAATAAGACCCCAATCTGTTATGGACCACACCAAACCCCCTCAAAATATATTAAGAAAATTGTCTAGACCTTAGTGAGTTTTGAGAAGATTTGTAGCTCGGGTTGAGGTTCTGGATGTAGGTTTGCTCCTGAGCTGGGAGGTTCATTTCCAGGTGTTTTGTCACCCTTCTAGGTAGCATCTTCAGTGGGCCTCAGGCGAAGCAGTGCACATGATTCCTGTTTTCTATTTGTATGTTTGGTTTTCTTTGAGTTGGAAATGACATCACCAACCCAAACAAACCCAAACATATAAATAGAAAGCAGGAATCATGTGCACTGCTTCGCCTGAGGCCCATTGAAGATGTTACATAGTAGGATGACGAAACGTCTGGAAATGAACCTCCCAGCTCAGCAAGCAAACCTACATCCAATAGTCTAGACCCTAATGTTTTCTTATTTTGAAAGTAAGAAAGCAAGTGTAAAGCATTATAATCCAGATGTAATTTGATTCGTCAAGCTACCAGATTTAAAGCAGAAAACACTTTATTCTTCCATTATTGTTAAAATACAATAAAAGAAAGGAGGAATTGGAATAACAACTCTATTGGAAAACTTAACAGAATAATAGATACAGTAACTATTACTAATTAACTGTTCCAATATAGTAACATCTTGTAGATACATGTTTGGCAAAGGCACATTCAGTAAAATAGATTGACTCACATACAATTCTAGCAACTGGAAGAGAACCCCAGTTTTTAGCTACAACAGACAGGAATAACAGCTTCCACATCCAGCTTCATGACCCCAGCAACTGCAGAAAGCTAAAACTAAAAATCTTGGTTCAGCAAGAGCTTGACTCTATTCATTCAGGCTGCTTCTATTTTCCAACTTTTAAAGAAACCTCAAGGCCTCACAAGCTTTTACTCCATTGGCTTTGAGCAAATTGCTCAGCACATCTATCTCAACCTTTCTTCACAAAAAAAAGGACAAAATACATCCCTTAAAGACATAGTATGCCATGTACATACAGCAGTTAAGTGTTGTAACTATACCTGTATCTATCACTTCCTCCGGCAGTTCATTTCATACATAAACCTCAATGTGAAAAGGCTGCCCCAAGCCCCTTATAAATTTTTCTCCTCTCACCTTAAAAATATTCCCCATAGCTTTGAACATACTGAGCCCAGGAAAACAAAACCCTTGTCATTCACCTTATCTATGTCCCTAATGATCTTATAAACCTTTATAACCACTCAACCTCCTATGCTCCAGTGAAAAGTCCCAGTCTATCTAGCCTATCCGTTTAATTCAAACTTTCCAGTCCTGGCAACATCCTGGGAATTCTTTTCTGAACCCTCTCCAGTTTAATAATATTCTTCCTATGACACAGCAACCAGAACGGTGCACAATATTCCAAACGGTGGCCTCACCAAAGTCCTGTACAAACCCAACATGACATCCCAACTCCTATACTCAATGGTCTGAACAAATCTCCTTGGTAATCACGATCCAATCCAGTTCTGCCTTAATTTTTTTTTAAAGGGTCTGCATCCACTGCATTTTGAGAAAGGGACTCACAACCCTCTCACAGAAAAAAAAGGTTTCCTCAACTCTGTTCTGAACGGGTAACCCCTCATTTGTAAACTATAATCCATAGATTTTTTTCCCCTTGCTTTCCCGATGCACAGATTTAAAGAAAAATTAAAACCATATCCTCCATTTTTTTCGTCAATTTAATGATGTGTCATTAATGTACATTAATTTCAAATACTTAGCTTGTGTGATTGTCTTTATTGCTGGTGTGCAATGTCTGAATGCCCACTCAAAGACAATCTCAGTAAAATGTAATAACTGATATCATATTAAGTCTTTCAGTAAATAAACAGATTCCCAGTACTTAAACTGTAAATATCAAGACTTTCTGAATTGCTATTTGACCTTCAGGGTCTGTAAGCAATTTGATTTAGTATTTAGAAAACTGTTACAATAACAATTAACTTTCTTAAAAAAGATGCAGGGAAGTATCAGCATATGACTTGAACATGCCATATCAAAGTAACAGCCTAGCTGAGCAGGCTGCCCAAAAGCCAGAAGATAATCTGCTCTAATTATACAAATGCTCCTCTATTTAACGATAATTACTTTTAAAAATGCAGTGTAACTTTGATACAGCAATAGTGTACATTGCTTTCACAACATGTCCAAAGTAATGCAATAGATATGATGATTAGCATGTTCAATTTGACACTGGTCCATAAACTGCTTGTAGTGATGTCGAAATTTGTTTTATCTTAATGCCCAGATTTTGAAAATTATCTTTTTGGGTGGCTATTTGTGCGAGTTTCCCAATTTTTTATAAATGCTATTAGAGGGTCAGACATTCAGTAGACCAAGAATGGAGGATAGGCATCCATGAGCTTATTGTTCCCTTGATTACTACATGATTTTCTTGATATCTGGTCAAGTCAGCCAGGCAGGATTTAGTAAAGGATGGAATGAAAATCTTCCAATTGTTCATCTTAGTGATAATCAAAGAGCTTGAAAATACAAAAGCAATATTGATTGCAAACTTAGTTATCTATGCTGTACAGTAAACGTACGCCAACAAAATACCTGAAAGACAATGCTCAGAGTTAATTTTGAGAGCCTTCATTGGCTATCTGTATATTCCAGCATTTTTCCTTTTTTATCACAATCTTTCAAAAGTTCTCACAATTAATCAATGGGTTGATTGACCTCAGTCTTCACCATAATAGTTCTGTGACTTTTTTTAAAGGTTACTATGGAACAAGGAATATTTGTTCACTTGTTGCCAACTCACTGACCACAATTGTTTCCATGAAGAGGAAGGCCAATCAGCCCATTGTGCCTGCACTGGAGTGCCAATCTTTTGACATTTTCCCATATCCTTGAACACTTTTACTCTCCAAATAATGATCCAATGTCCTCTTGAATATCTCAATTTTGAATCTGTCTCCACCACATTGCTAAGTAGTGCATTCCAAGGCAAGGAGTTTGCCTTCAAGTCATATTGCCTAATTTTAGAAATTATTAACAGATACTTACAATCTTCTAATAAAAAGATAGCCAGTTTCTCCTCACAGCTAAAGCTTCTCATTGCTGGAATCACCTTTGAGAAGGTATTCGGTATCTTTTCCACAGTTTAATATTCTTCATCTAACTTCAGAATTTAAATCTCCTATATAAGTAACATGAGATTTCATAACTGTAGCCTAACCAGTGATTTGTATAAGGTTAGCATAATCACTTTGCTGTTAGACCTTAATACCCAAAATTCTTTGTACTTTTTAAAGCAGTTGCCTCTGCCATTTTTTTTGCTTCAGATTTGTGTTTGTGAACTCCAGTAAATTTCTGCTTCCCTTCCCCGTTTGAGATGTTACAGTTTAATGTATGTGTTTTATTAAGCAGGTCTTTCTGATTTATAATCACCTCACAATCCTCCATGTTAAATTTCAACCAATATTCTTCTGTCCAGTTAGCTATTTAAGTCCTTCGAATGTTACCTTAAACTCCTTCACAGTAAAATCATTCTCTCTGTCTTTGTTTTATATCCAAACAAGACCTTGAAAAGATTAGAAGATGCTGCTTAATCAAAGATATTTTCCAATGTTAAATTCCAGCAATCTCTTGGGCAACCTAATAAATGCTATTTAGCACTGCCAACAAAGTGATACAGTTGTATTCCCACATTCCCTGCATACCCCTTGGTACCTTTAATATTTAAACAGTTATCAATCTCTTGAATACATTCAGTAGCTTTGTTGCTGCTACCTTCTGTGACAGAGCATTCTACAAGTTGGTGACTGAGAGTGAAGAAGTGTTTCCTCAACTCAGTTCTAAACAGCCAACTTCATATCCTGAGGCTGTGGCCCCCAGTCCTAGACACCCCAAACAGAGAAAACATTCTCCCCTCATCTAGCCTGTCTAGCCCTGTTAGAATTTTATGGGATTCAAGATTCCCTTTCCATTCTTCTAAACTTTAGTGAATACAGACAGTTAAACCAAGATTTCCTCATACAAGAGTCATGCTGTCCCTGCAATCAGCCCAGTAAATCTCCACTGCACTTCCCTCGATTGCTGGTATATCCTCTTTTATGGAGGAAGATCAAAATTGCACACAATCCTCCCAGTGCAGTCTCACCAATCCCCTGTATTATTGCACTAAGATAATCCTACTTCTGAACTCAAATCCTTCCCAATTGCTTGTTTAATTGACTGGTGTACAAGGCCACCCTTTACAAGATTCCTTTGTACATTGATTTTTCCCAGTACATCACCACACACGGTGGCTCAGTGGTTAGCACTACTACCTCACAGCACTAGGGGGCCCAGGTTCGATTCTAGCCTCTGGCGACTGTGTGGAGTTTGCACATTTTTCCCGTGTCTGCGTGGGTTTGCTCCGGTTTCTCCTACAGTCCAAAGATGTGTAGGTCAGGTGAATTGCCCATAGTATTAGGTACATTAGTCAGAGGGAAATGGGTCTGGTTGGGTTATTCTTCAGAGGGTCGGTGTGGACTTGTTGGGCTGAAGGGCCTATTTCCACACTGGAGGGATTCTAATCTAATCATTTTAAGGGGTGGCACAGTGGTTAGCACTGCTGCCTCAGAGCACCAGAAACCTGGGTTCAATTCCCACCTCAGGCGACTGTCTGTGTGGAGTTTGCACATTCTCCCCGTGTCTGCGTGGGTTTCCTCCCACAGTCCAAAAATGTGCAGGTTAGGTGAATTGGCCATGCTAAATTGCCTGTAGTGTTAGGTGAAGGGGTAAATGTAGGGGAATGGGTCTGTGTGGGTTGCTTTTCGGAGGGTCCGTGTGGATTTGTTGGGCCGAAGGGCCTGTTTCTTCACTGTAAGTAATCGAATCTAATCTAAATATAATGCTCGGCCTTTCTGATTTTCACTCCAAAGTGTGTAACTTCACACTTATCCACATTAAAATTCATCTGATGTGTATCTTCCTACACAGTCAATTTGTCTAGATCACCATGAGGCTTCGTTACATCCTTCTTACAACTCTCAAATCCAACTAATCATATCATCAGCAAACTTGGAATTAAGGGAGAACCTTGATTATCCAAATACCAATTATCCGAAAATTGGATTATCCGAAGGACATCTCGAGGTCTTGATAGAAACATTACCTCAAAGACGTGTTTCCAACACTGATTGCGTCTTTTGTTTACAGTGATTAAAACAGGCACCGTCTCCAAATGACTGACTGCCCGCCCTCTCTCTCTCCCTACAATTTCTAAAGAGGGATGTACCCTAACCATCCCCCCTGCTTCCCAGGAATAATCTCTCCAACATTGTCCTGTGCAGGGCAAATGGAGAACGTGTCAAAAATTTGCAGTAAAAAGTTGTGTGTGTGTACTGTTTGGAGACTTACCCCACAAAGGCACCTGCAGCAGCAGTCTTGTTGATGTGCTGTCCAGATGCCCCGGAGAGGGCCAGGAGTGGGAGCAGTGGCAGGAGGTTCTGTTGGGGACGGGGGGCTCGTGTGCTTTGTGCTGGGGAGCGGGGTTGGACCGCATTGGGGCATGGGTTTGGGGGCAAGTTTGGACGGGGTTCGACTGGGTTGAGAGGGCAAGTTTGGTGGTGGGTTTACAGGCGAAGTTGGGCAGA
Source organism: Chiloscyllium punctatum (assembly GCF_047496795.1). Lineage (NCBI taxonomy): Eukaryota > Metazoa > Chordata > Chondrichthyes > Orectolobiformes > Hemiscylliidae > Chiloscyllium > Chiloscyllium punctatum. The sequence goes on from NC_092763.1 coordinate 66,870,671, forward strand.
GTTATGCATGGGCTGGGTTGGAATGAGTAGAAGGGGGCAGGTCTGGACTGGGTTTGGGGGAGGGGTTGGTTGGGGTGGTGGGGGGGCACTGTTGGACCGGGGGCCAGCAGGGGGCAGTGTTGGATGGGGTGACGGTCAGGGGGTGGTGTTTGACGGGTGGGCGGGCAGGAGGCAGTTTTGGACGGGGGCGAGGTTAGTGGCAGGGGCTCACGCGCCACGTGCTGCTGCTAGTCTCCGGAATGGGGAGCAGACTTTAAAATCTCCGAGCCCAGAGGAAAGGCATTTAATCAATTTTCCGAATAATCGATCATCCAAACGAAATAGTGCCCGCCATCTCATTCAGATAATCGAGTTTTCACTGTATTGCAATAGGTTGCCTCACCCAAGTCATATATGGGTATCTGGAGTCCAAGAATTGATCCCTGTGGTACACCACCAGTGTGTCTGGCCTGCCACCCAGAAAATGCCCATTTATTCCTATTCTCTGGTTCTAATCTATTAAAAATTCTCAATCGATACCAGCATCTTACCCCATATTCGCTGTGCTTTAATTTTGCCCACTTGCCCCTTATTTTAAAAGCCTTAATGCTCCAAATACACCACATCCACTGGTTCTCCCTTATCTAGTCTTCAGGTTACATGCTGAACGAACTCCAGAAGTGTAGTTAAGCGTGTGTTCCCTCTGATGTACCCACATTGACTTTACTTAATCCTGTTAGTGCTTTCCAAGTGTTCTGTTATCACATCTTTTATAATATGCTAACATTCTCCCCACTGCTGATGTCAGGCTAAGGGATCTGGAAGTCAGTTGTTTTCTCTCTCTCTCCTTTTTCAAGTAGTGGGCTTACATTTTTAATATCTAATCATTGGGAACTGCTCCAGTTTTTAGCATTTGAAGTGACCATTCAATATTACCAAGGCCATTCCTCTGGGGTACAGACTATGAGACCTGGAGATTTGTCAGCTTTTAACTAGAATAATTTCCCCAACAACAATTTGTTTTTAAAGCTGATTTTCTTCAATTCCTATGTTGCATCAGGCCCTTTGTTCCCTCACATTTCTTGGAAATTATTTGTGTCCTCTATTGCAAAAAGACAATCTAAATATCTATTCAATTCTTCTGTATTTCTTTGCTCTCCATTACAATTTCTGCCATGTCCAATTCAAAGGGCTTTATGTATGTCTTTGCTAATCTTTTTATCTTTATATATTTACACAATCATTATGCTCGACAAAATGGTTACAGACCATCCTGGTTTCGAAGTACATCACCATCCTTTCATTGTTGTTGGATCAAAATTGTGGAAGTCTCTCATTAACGACACCAATTGCCCACTGCTGCAGTTCAAGAAGACAGCCCACCATCAGATTCTCAAAAACAATGGCAGATGGGAGATAAATGCTAGTCTTTTTGGTGATGCCCATATCCTATGAATCAACTAACAAAGTCTTCGGCATTGCTAAGTTTTACTTCTGGCACTGAAGAGTGTCCTACATAAGTGTAGAGTTTCATTCTTTTGGATTTTAATTATGGTAGGAGATGTTTCAGAAATTATTCATTTTGTTTATAGCTTAATCCTTTCTCATTTAAAAAAATTGCATTCTGTACTTGATTCAACATGGAGTTAATTATTCTAACTACACTTCCTAGTTTAGATTCCTGCTGCTCAGTAGCAACCTTCAAATTGATTGGCTATGTAAACAGACATTTGACTACTCTTTCCATACAGGTACCTGCTGGTCTGCAGAAGACACTGTGCTTTTTGGATATGAACCCCCAGTGCAAATACCCAGAGAGTCAATATTGACTTTTGTGGGATGTTACTCATGCCCCACTGCACATTAACAGCACAGAGGTGGAACGAGTGGAAAGTGTCAAGCTCCGAGGACTGGTCATCCACAACAAGTTTTCTTGGACTCTTCATGTGGATGCACTGGTTACAAAGGCCCAACAATGTCTCTTCTTCCTCAGGCAGGTGAGGAAATTTGGCATGACGGCGAATACCCTTGCCAACTTTTACAGGTGCACCATCAAGAGTGTTCTGTCTGGATGTATCAACACCTGGCATGGCAACTGTACCATTCATAATCAGAGACGGTTACAGAGAGTGGTGAACTCAGCCCAGACAATCACAAACACCAACCTCCCAACTATATAGAATCCATCTACCAGGCCCACTGTCAAGGACAAGCCGCCAACATTCTCAAAGATCCATCCCACCCTGGCAATGTTTTTCGACAACCTCTACCATCGGGGAGAAGGTGCAGAAGCCTGAACTAACACACCAGCTGGTTTTGTAACAGTTTCTATCTTACTGTTGTTAGAATACTGAATGAACTCACAAACTCTTAACGTTCACCTGTACTTGTGTTTTTGTTTTTGCCGCTGTTTACCTATTATTTACTTTCAATGTTACTTAACTCTGTGATTTGCCTGTATTGCTCGCAAGACAAAGCTTTTCACTGTGCCTCATTACACGTGACAATAAATTCAATTCAATCCAATTCAAATTCATGAGAAGAATGAACGAGTCAGTTATGGAGGAGTACACATATTTTAAGCTCCAAGTTTTTTAAAGCTATATTCAGATATACGAGGTTACCAAGCCAAAAATTTTATTTCACCACAAGACTTCAGATTTTGAAATCCGAGTAGTTATCTGTTACAGCATTAACCTTGATGAAATACAGACTTGAAAGTATTGTAATAAAAACATGTTGGAGACACTCAGTAAGTCTGACAGCATCTGTAGAAAGAGAAATGGCATGAACAACTCAAGTCCAATGATTCTTCTATGGATATGAAAAGAGCTAGAAAATGGTGGTTTTGATGTTGTAAACAGATAATACTAAGATGTAGGAGCAGAAACTGGCCTAATCATGGCTGTTCTGATAGTCCTCAACTCCACTTCCCTGCTTTTTCTCCATAACTGTTGATTCCATTACCAATGGAATTGTCTGTCTCAGCCTTTAGTACACTTAGTGACCCAACATCTATGGCCTTGTGTGGTAAAGAAATCCACAGAGTCAGTATCTTGAGAGACAAGGAATTCCTCCTCATCTGTCTTAAATGTATGTGCCCTTATTCTGAGATTATGCCATCTGGATCTAGACTTCAAACAAGGGGAAAACAACCTTTCACATCTAAAATGTCAAGACCCCAAGTAACGTATGTGTTTCAATAAGGTCATCTTTCATTCTTCCAAATTCCAATGAGAGCAGGTTCAATCTAATCACTCTCTCTTCATAAGTCAATCCCTCCATACCGGAAATCAGTTGAGTGAATATTCACTGGGCTGCCTCTAAAGCCAGTATATTTTTCCTCATGCAAGGGCCCAAACTGTTCACAGTATTCCAGCTGTGGTCTGACTCATGCTTTATGTAGTTTTAGAGAGGCTTCCCTATATTTATATTACATTGCCTTTGAAATAAAGGCCAACATTCGATGTGTCATCCCTTTTACCTGCCGATGTTGGCTGCCAGCTTTTTGTGATTCATGCAAAAGGACTCCCTTGTAGCTTTTTGCAGTCTTTCTCAATTTAAATAATATTCAGCTCTTTTTCCCTTCCAGCCAAAGCGCAAACATCATTTATCCACATTGCCCACTCACTACACCTGTCATTAGCCCTCTGCAGACTCTTTGAGTCATCCTCCCAACTTGCTTTCCCACCTATTTTGGTGCCATCTGAAAGTTTATCTTTAGTACATTCACTTACCTCATCCAAGACAGAAATATATATGGTGATTAATTGTGGATCCAGTACTGATCCCTCCGGCACTCCATTAGTTACAGGTTGCTATCCTGAAAATGGCCCCCTTATTCCAATTCTCTATTCATGCTAATATGCCATTTCCAACATCATGAGCTACTATTTTATCAAATAGTCTAACATGTCTTCCTTATCATACAACTTCTGAAAATCCAAATATATATTGCTTCCCCTTTGTCTATCCTCATATTACCTCCTCAAATAACATTAATAGATTTATTAAGCATGATTTCCCCTTTGCTCTCTGTTCACTCTGGTTGCTCGTACCATGTATTTCTAAATGTTCTGCTGTTACGTCCTTTATTATAGTTTCTAATACTTTCTCAATAACAAATGGTAAGCTAATTGGCCTATAATTATTTGTATTTTGTCTCCTTCCATTTTTAAATAATAATGTTACAGTTTAGAAAGGATAAGCAAGTGGTACAGATTGCGAGAGTGCCCAGAGACTAAGGGACCAATAATAGCGATAATGGAGAAATGTAAATGTAAAATAAGTGTACATGCTGGTCATGTAAAAGGAAGACAGGGTCTGCTTTGCTGAGACCAAGCCAACAAGACAAAGTAAGTCGCGACACAGGCAGCATGGGGCATTTAAGAAAAATGCAGTACACCCTCACCCGGCCATGTCTTGTTTGCGGTTTAAATGAAGGTCCAGACAAAATTAAGTGGCTAGCTGCAGCATGACTTCCATGTTGGGAATTCACGCCATCTTGTTCAGTTGGGAAGGAAAAGTGAATTGAATGTGGCATGAAAAACAAACAATCTACGTTCCGTCCAAGTTTGTTTACTTCTGTGTGGACTTCAGAGGTCCAGTGAAGTTCTCATGAAGAGTCACTGGATGTGAAACATTAACTGTGATTTCACCCCTTAAATACTGACAGACCTGCTGAGTTCCACCAGCAATTTTTGTTTTTGTCTCTGCAATAATGCCCAGGTAACGATGTGTGTAACTAGTTCCTAATCTGCAATGCAGTACCTCTTGCTCAATACAAAAAGTCTTGCTCTCCAGTTAAACTAGTAAGTGGTTTTGCCCTAACACATTATAGGCCCTATGGGATATCTACAATTTCAAGAGGACGGTATCAGCACAGCTATCACATGGTATGGATGCAGATTCAATTTCGCTGCTCTCACAAAGAAGGTAGGAAAGGGGAAGCAATCATCAAATGGTATTAGAATCATAGAGTCATAGAGATGTACAGCATGGCAACAGACGCTTCGGTCCAACCCGTCCATGCCGACCAGATATCCCAACTCAATCTAGTCCCACCTGCCAGCACCTGGCCCATATCCCTCCAAACTCTTCCTATTCATATACCCATCCAATTCCTCTTAAGTGTTGCAATTGTACCAGCCTCCATCACTTCCTCTGGCAGCTTATCATATAAACTCAGAGACTGGGAAACTGGTTTCAAATCCTACCATGATGGAACTTGCATTCAATTTGTTTTTAAAATCTGGCATTATTAGTCTAATGATGAATGTGAAACCATTGTCTATTACCAGGAAAAACACAGCTGATTCAGTAGTGTCCTTTAGGGAAAGAAATCTAACATCCTTCCCTACTCTGTCTGATTGGTGACTCTGAATCCACAGCAACGTCTTTGATTCTTAAGTGCCCTGTGGGCAACTGGAGATTGGCAAAAAAACTGATTGCCCAGCCCACATCCCTTGAATGAGTGAGAAGGTAAATTTGAGAGAAAAGACTTGGAAAATGTTACCAGGAAAATGACAGCAATTTTGCACTCATCTGTTACATGAGTGCCAACATTCTTTTAGCACTTCATCTATTTTGGTAAATCTAGACAGTGAAGGTCAATAGCTTAGTTAACGCCTTGTGGGCACCCTCAGAAGACCTGAAACAGACACAAAGTCATTGCTCCTTGGAAAGTTTTATTTGAGTTGGAGTGGGATTTGGCATGCTAACCAAATGGAAAAGTTCTTTGATTTCAGATAATGTCTTGTCTCAATGCAAAGAGCCTAAAGCAATTTCAGATATATATTTCAGATATATATTTTGTCAAAATCAAAAAAGTGGACAACTCAGCTATTACATACATTGTGCAGCATAACTTCACTCCAAGTGCACAGCAGTAAATTTCCATCTTTGAGAAAGTTAATTATCCAATTTTTGATTTATATGGTGCATATTGATTGGGGTCTAAGGAACTGACTGGTGACACCCTGCCCCAGGTCAAATTGTTAAAAATCACTTTCAAACACAAAATGAATCGGTTCTTGTAAACACTTTGTTGTACTACGAATAAGCGTTATTCACTTGTGTCTCACTCACTCAATATTGCTGCCATCTATTTTAAAGATCAAAATTGCCTCATGCAGCATTTAGCCGCACCCACTCCCACAGTGGCATTGTGATTGCAACAGGCAGTAAGTGCCCCATGCTGAGATTACTGAAACAGAGCCTCAGTGAGGTGGGGGAGGGGGCATTGGATGTACTGCACCAAGTGAATGTTTAATGCATCTCCAAAAAGTAGCTTACAGCATAAACTATGATGAAGACCTACTGAGATACTGACAAATTACAGATGACTGCTGGTGTGCTGCATTTCGACCCAATGTGATAATTCAACACAACAAATTTTCCGAAACTAATCTGTCTCAGACACAGTTTTTATTTCAGAGTCAAAAAGTGTGGCACTGTAAAAGTGCAGCCAGTCAGGCAGCATCCCAGGAGCAGGATAGTCAATGTTTCAAACATAAGCTTTTCATCAGGAAGGGGGCTGAGAGAGAAATGGGAGTGGAGTGGGGCTGTGAGGAAGATAGCTAGGAATGCGATAGGTGGATGAAGGTGAGGGGGTGAAGGTGATACTGATCGGTCAGAGAGGAGGGTGGGAGCGATAGGTGGGAAGGAAGATGGATAGGTAGGATAGTTCAAGAGGGTCAAATTGTGATGGTCTGAATGTAGTCCGGAGTCCATGCTAGATCAGTCAGTTGTGCAGGCAGGCGCTGAGGAAGGAGATATGGCTGTAGTAGTGGGTCCCCCTTCCCACTTATTGCTCAGCCCCCTTGGGGCCCCCCACATTCCTGATGCTCAAAACATCAACAGTCCTGCTTCTCGGATGCTGCCTGATCAGCTGTGATTTTCCAGCGCCACACTTTTTGATTCTGATCTCCAGCATCCGCAGTCCCAACCTTCTCAAAATTGATTATAACCTGACTGTGGAGCCTCTTCCTAAGACTTGAAGAATTTCTCCTCCTCCCTTCACAAGGATCTGTGAGTCTCCCTGTCACTGCACCCCCAGGTCATCTCCTCGACCCTGAAGCTCTTCAGCCAGACCACTACAACAGCTACATCTCCTTCCTCAGCGCCTGCCTCTGCAACTGACTGATCCCGCAAGGACTCTAGACTACATTCAGACCTTCACAATTTGGCCTTCTTGAACTGCCCTACCTGTCCATCTTCCTTCCCACCTATCCGGTCCATCCTCGTCTCCGACCTATAACCTTCACTCCCCACCTTCATCCACCTATCGCATTCCTAGCTACCTTCTTCCTAGCCCCACTCCACTTCCATTTATCTCTCAGCCCTTTGGGGCCCCCCCACATTCCTGATGAACAGCTGATGCTTGAAACCTCAATTCTCCTGCTCCTCCGATGCTGCTTAACCGGCTGTGCTTTTCCAGTACCACAGTCTTTGATTCTGATCTCCAGGATCAGCAGTGCTCACTTTCTCAGTTTCCACTTCTGTTGCTTTTACCATGGTTGCTTTCCCTGTTTTCTGATGTTTGCTTTGCCCACGGCCTGGAGCATTACAGGAAAACTGTCCTTCCAAAACCAAACACAGTAAACATTCAGGACTTTGCAGCCCCATCCATGACCTTAAGCAAACCCCACCTTCACCACAGCCACAATGCAGCTGCACTTCCTTTCATAAGAACAAGGAACACAGTATCAACTCATCAATATTTCTTTGACACCTTTTCCCAAATTGTGATCGCTGGCTCTTTGAAAGACAAGCACAGTAAATGCACTGGAACACCCCATTTCAAAAATCACTTGCACGAAAAAATATATTGCCATTGCTGCATTTTCACGGAGTCAAAGTCCTGGAACTTCTGTCCTCCTATCTCTGTGGATAAATCAACACCAGCAGAGGAGTAGTTAGAGAATGTTGCCTTTTTAGGAAGAATTGGGGATGGTAAATAGTGACTATATTAGGGAATGAATGAAAGAATTGAAAATAAATAACGCTTGAGATCACAAGATTAGGCAGCATCCATGAAAAAAAAGGCTAATGTTTCAAGTCTAAATGACCCTTCATCAAATCTGAAGTTCAGACTCCAGCATCTGCAGTAATTTGCTCCTGCAATGAATTAAAGAAATTTGTTTCCCTTAGTATTTAAAACTTGCTAGTATTTAAAACTTGCCATTAATCAAGCCCATCACCTGCATTAGGTCCTGGTCACATGCACTGACGTCGTTTATTTAAGTTTTAGTTTCCCTACAGTGTGGAAACAGGCCCTTCGGACCAACCAGTCCACACTGACCCTCTGAAGAGCAACCCACCCAGACCCATTTCCCTCTGACTAACGCACCTAACACTATGGACAATTTAGCAAGGCCAATTCATCTGACCTGCACATCTTTGGACTATGGGAGGAAACCGGAGCACCCAGAGGAAACCCACGCAGACATGGAGGGAATGTGCAAACTCCACACAGACAGTCACCCAAGGCTGGAATCGAACCCGGGTCACTGGCGCTATGAGGCAGCAATACGAACCACTGAGCCATCGTGCCACCCCAAAGACACAAGCCTGAGACTACTGCACATAATTGGAAATTAGATTAGATTAGATTCCCTACAGTGTGGAAACAGGCCCTTCAGCCCAACCAATCCACACCGACCTTTTGAAGAGTAACCCACCCAGATCCATTTCCCTCTGACTAATGCCCCTAACACTATGGGCAATTTAGCATGGCCAATTTAATGTAAAATAATTGCACCCGAGGCGTGAAAGAAAAGGCAAACTCGGGTTAAAAGTTAAAAATCTGATTTTTAAGGTCTGTTTAATAGATGCAAATTTGGAAGAGATTAGAGAGTTGTTGTTATCAAGCTTATATTAAGGGGCTTGCAATGGATGATGAGGTTTGATGAAGCAAGCTGGGGAATGGGGCAATATATGGCTGGAGGTGATTACTGATATTTGGTGGGGCCTTGTCACAAAGGGAACTGAAGACAAAGTCAGAATATTAGATTGAATGTGTCAGGGTAACGTAAGCCAATATTCACCCATAAGGGAAGCACCGATGATTGAGTGGCCTTTGGTATCAGATTGGGCACAAGCACCAGAGATTTGTACAGAATAGAAGGTTATTATTATGTGTGTTTTTACATGAAAGATACAGGGGAAAGCTTTGTCAATCACCGCACCACAGAGTCAATGTCAATGACAGGAGTCATGCATAATAATTTAAGTAAAATTAATACAATATTAATGGCTCCTGGGCTTAGGGAAGGCCAATGAAGGAATACCCTGAAGACTTAGCCAGAATAAGATTGCCGGGTCATGGGAATACTGCATTGAAAGTCTCTGAAGAGGACTGCCACTCCTGGATGAGACTGCCTGTCAGACCACTGGAAAACCTGGAAACTGACGACGAGGACCACCTTCTCTTGAGGACGAGACCTCCAGACCAGGAAACCACCATGCTGGGCTGACAACTCCATGTGGTCCGGCAGGAGAGAATACAGTTTGGAGCATTTAGACATCAGTAACTGATGGGTTACATAAAGGGCAATGAAAGGCAATATTAGAAGGGAAAGCCGATATTCTGTATGACAGTTGGGTATGGTATGCTAAGCTCCAACCAGATCTATGTCAACAGTCCAACCTTTCCATGTAAAAGCACTGACATCAAAGCAGGTATCTGTAATCTTTTCTCTTCCTTTTCCACTAAATCCATCAGAAAAGAACACAACTGTAAGATCCAGATACTGCCAACCTGAAGGGAAGATGCAGAATGTTGGCCAGATTCAGAAGTCTTCTAAGTCTAATTAACTTCAAAGTCATTGCCAAGTTATGACAAAAACATTTCTGCTTCATGAAGCCTTAATGATTTGTAAGAATGATTCCAGGAATAAGAAACTTCAACAACGAGGATCGATTGGAGAAGTTGGAACTCTTCGCTTTGGAGAAGAAGGCCGAGAAGAGATTTCAAAATCATGAGCAGAATGGATAGAGTAGAGAGGGAGAAGCTATTCCTGCTTGCAAAAGGAAAAAGACCATGAGGGCACAAAAGCAAGGATGATGTGAGAAAGAAATGTTTTCACACAGCAAGTAGACAGGATATGGAATGCACTACCTGGAAATGTGGTGGAGGTTGGTTCAACGGAGGCATTTCAGAGGATGTTGGATGATTTTTTTAGATAGAGGAAGTGGCGGAGATACAATTACAACATTTAAAAGGCATCTGGACGGGTACATGAATAGGAAGGATTTGTAGGCTTTATGGGCCAAGTGCTGGCAAATGGGATTAGATTAGGTTAGGATAATGGGTCGGCATGGACGAGTTGGACCGAAGGGTCTGTTTCCGTGCTGTACATCTCTATGACTCTACAACCTCCTCTGCAATGTCCACAGGTTGATCACCCTCTCAGTGATGAATGTTTTCTCAATCGCAGTTCAAAATGGCCTACCCTGTATCCTGAGACAGACAATGACTCCTGGTTCTAGTCTCTCCAACCATGGGAAACACCCTTTCAGCACCTAGTCTGCCTAGCCTGTATTAGGACGGTATATGTTTCAATCACATCCCCGCTCAATCTTCTAAACTCCGTGAATATAGGCCCAGTTGAACTAAACGTCCTCATGCAACAGATGTGTCATTCTAGTATCAACCTAGTGAGCCTCCAGTGCTGTCCCTCTATGGTAAGAATATCCTCTCTTCATTAGGGAGACAAATATTGCATTTCACTGCACACAATGCTACAGTTGCAGCCTTGTCAAGGCTGTCCATAACTGCACTAAGATATACCCATTTTCAGCACAAATTCTCTTGCAATGAAAGCTAATATACTATTTGCTTTCCTAATTGCTTGCTGCAATTTGTATACCGGGGACACTGAGATCCCTTCGTGCATCCCCATTTTCCAATATATTACTATTTACATAATACTCTGCCTTCTTGTTTTCTTTTACACTGAAGTGCATAACTTCACATTTATACACATTATACTGCATTGGCCTCTTGCCCACACACTTCACTTGCCTGACACATCCTTACAACCTCATCACAACTCACAATTCCACCTCATTTTGTGGTGTCAGCAAACTTAGAAATATTGCACTTGGTTCACACCTCCAGCATATATAACTGGGCTCCAAGCACTGATCCCTGTGGTCCACCACTAGTCACTGTCTGTCTTCAGTATCCATTCTGTTTAATGGGCAGTTCCAGGACAGATGTTAGGGGACCTCTGTGTTCCTCAACAATCTTGCTGTCTGAATACCTCCAAGGTTTTCAGTCATGGTCTTTCTATCTCAAAATGTGAGCAGAATGGAATACATTAATATTTCCTCATTTCTGAGAGAAGCAATAAGATTAGGAGAACAGCTACTCTGATTTCCATAAAGCATAAAAGATCCCAATTAAAATAAGCCTATTAGTCCATTAGAAATGTGGTAAACCGAGGACAGATTGTATTATACTGATGGTGTCATCAAATTCATAGTCTAGAGGCCCATTCTAATGTTTTGGGGACATGGGTTCAGGTCAGAACCTGCAACTGGTTGTACTTAAATTCAATTAATAAAGTCTGAAGTGAAGAGCATCGCTGATATTTGTCAAAACCTACTGGTTCACTATTGTCCATGAGCAAATGAAATCTGCCATCCTTACCGAGTTTGGGCTACAGGTAACCCCAGGTGCCAGAGTAATGTGCTCACTCTTAAATACCCATTAGGCAATTGGGAATGGACAACAATTAGGCATGGTCAACAAATGCTGGCCTTGGCAGTGGTGCCCACATCTGGATGAAGGGGCATTAAAAAAAATGACCTTCACGTGCAACTTAGAACAATGATAAATGACACTCCAATTGAAGGTTTGTTATCCAATTGTCAACTTGTCACCTGAATATTACGCACTATATTACAGCAAGAGGTCCAAGTGTTGCAATGCATTTCATATTTTGTAACCTGTTGTCTGTACTGACTGCAGTTTTGAAGCTTTTATTTTTGATACATCTATAACTGAAAAGAACACTAAACTCCCTGGGAACAGTCAGTGACACTCAGGGCTGCTGACTCTATTGCTGTCCAGAACAGGTTGTTGCATCCTGGTCACCAATAGACACATGCATAGTGTCACTGATATCATTGTTACACTAAAGATTCCATCACTGCCCTGTTCACCTTGCCGCCTGATCTTGGTGCTCAGTTCACTATCCATCACTCTGCTGTAAATTTGGTTCGCTATCCTATTACTCACCCCCCATCTACATCTGCACATTGTTACTGTCCCAGGTGGTGTAATATAGATTTTTAAAAATCTAGCAAAGTAGACTCTAGCCCGAAATGTAGAGTCGATAAAATGTGGAGCTGGAAAAAGCACAGCAGGTCAAGCAGCATCAGAACAGCAGGACAGTCGATGTTTCTTGCAAGATCTAAGATAAGCATGCAATGCTACATATTTGATCTTAACAATAAATAGAAGCTTATTCGATAAAATAAATCAGATAAAATAGAATATACATAACAAAATTTGAGAGATTTCAAAACACATTAAAAACACAATCCTATCTATTCTAACACCAACAATTTATCAGTACGCATAAGAAAGAGTTCCCTTCTCTATCACATCAATAGGTTTGACTTGACTTTTTTTTTAATTCTTTGTCTTGGGAGCTTGATGGTCTTTCCATTTATTCCTCACACTACTGTGCTTTAAATTTCTTAGCCCTGAATAACCCCTTCAGGCTTCTAAGCAAACTATTCTCACCTTTAACTTTGGAAGTAAAACTTATATACTGAGATAACCTATTTCCTGACAGTCATGAACTAATCTCTTCTCCAGGAGAAACTGTCTTTCATCTAACTTCAAGCAAGTCTTCTGTGAACTGAAACCAAAAACTTTACTGCCCATAAGTTTTAGTTAAGTTTCTGATCTGCTAAAGTGAAAGCAAGTTAATGTTTTCCAAGGTTTGCTTTCTCCAATTATTTTGGCTTGATTGTTACAGTGAGAGATTTTAAAGAGTGAAATGGTTTACATTTAAATTTGATGTCATTTTTTTTGGAAGTTCAGTTCCTTAATGTTAATCATATCAATGTGTTTCATTATGTTTACAAAAGGAGCAGGCACAGAATTGAATTTGGTGTTTGAATTTAATAAATATCTAGATTGCAAACTAGCAATGACCTGGAAGTGATTGTTATAAAAACTTATTTGTATCTCGCTCGATGGAGGGATTCTGTGACTCTTACTTACACATGACTCTAGATCCATACCCTTCTCGACAATAAATGGTGAATGACTTGCCATGACTAAACAATTAAAAAAACATTAATTCCTGTCTCTAAAGTCTCCAGCCATACATTCTTCCAATTCTGGACTTTTGCGCATCTCTGATTCTCATAATGAGCAGCTGTGTCTTCAGCCATTTAGGCTCCAAGTTCTAGATATCACTGCTTCATCTGCTCCCCTCACCATCCAACCCTTCAAATTACATTCCTCAAAATTTAATTTTTTGTCCAAACTTTTGGTTACCCAATATTGCCATAAATTGTTCAGAGTTGAACTCTGTTTGATAAGTTGTGTGAAATGTTTCAAAATATTTCAGACATTCAGAGAACTAAACAAATCTGCTTTTTTTTTAAGAAGTATGGTTTGAAGGAACATTTGGGATGCACATAGGACCAAGAGACAAAGAAGCAAAAGTAGACCATTCTGCCCATTGAGTTTGCTCCACCATGGAATGAGATCATGGACAGATTTGAAAATCCTCAATTCCACTTTCCTGCCTTTTCCCTATAACTCTTACTGATTAAAAACCTATTTTCTTACCATTGATTGTACTTAAATGACCCATCTTCAACAGATTTCTGTGGTAAAGAATTCCAAACATTTGTAATCCTCTGGGAGAAGAAACTCCTACTCATTTGTGCCTTGAATGTACAACTTCTGAATCTGAGTTTATGCCCTCTGTTCTGGACTCTCACAAGGGGAAGCAACTTTTACACATCTACCCTGTCAATTCCTCTAATAATCTTGTACGTTTCAACAAGATTGGCTTTCATTCTTTTATATTCCAATGAGTACAGTTCCAACTTACTGGACCTTTCCTCATATGACGGTCCATGATACCTGCTGCCAGTCTATCTGCTACTAATGAACATTGGAGACAACTGGAGACCTTGACAAATGCAGTCCAGACTATGGACACAATGGACAGAGTGGGCAGTGCAGAAAGGAAGAGCAACAGGTAGAAATATAGTCAGTACAGGAGACTCTATAGTTTGGAGAACAGATGCATACTTCTGTAAACTATCATGGCAAGCCACATGGCACCATGGGAAAGATGTTGTCACATCCACTTCCAATGCTGAGTACTGTTCTTATTGTTCTCATATGTTCACTGAAAACTCCTTTAAAACCATACTAATAAAGGAGCGCAGTTTGCATTTGCATAACAGTGGATGGGAGTGAGCTCAAATATGTGGTACACTAAGACAATATAAAAATGAGTACAGGTACAGATGGCCTTTAGTCAGCCTTTCAGAAGCTGGGGGAGAATGTCAGAGTGGAATCACAAAGGTAACAATTACTTGATTACTCCTAGTGTTGCACATTAGCGAAGGTAGAAATACTTCAATAGGGAGTATTAATGCATGGGTCAGTGATGCAGGAGGTAGATCTTCTCATTTTTAGAGCAAGAGCACACAGTAGAGCACATAGTAGAAAATAATGGGCTACACCTCAACTGGACTGAAACTAATCCTACTCACTACTGTAAGGCCACACTTAAATATTCAGTTCTGTTTCTGTGCTGTGACCTCTCCCAAACAGGTTCCTCCAAAATTAGTTCTGAATTTCACTATTTGTTCATTTTCCCAGACGCACTCCATTGTCCAGCGAATTCAAAAAGCAAAGGCAGTAACTGCGCAGTTCATTGCTGTGTCAGTTAGCAGTGTAGGTTTCTTTTTCTCTCTCCCTCTCCTGAACTGACCTCACCATGTACTTCCTTTGTCTGTTCCTCTCCCTTTTAAAAGTGCTGTTGTTTGACTTCTTTCTCTTCAAAGTTTCCAAACAATGCAACAGCATATATAATAGTAATTACTGCTCCTGGAATTCAAGGAAATCACCTCCAACACCTAAAATACCTCAAAACAGGGGCAGCTGTTACAGCCAGAAATTTTTCTCGCACTCCATCTTGGATTACCCAGAATCCTCGATGTTGAACTCTTACCTCTTGATCAGTTGCGCCAATTCTTCAAATATGGAACAGCAGTGAAAGTCCTGCACTCAGTGTTAACCATCGCACATTTGAAAGAATATGAGCAAGGATGAAAGTGACTAGCAGCAATTAAAATTTGCAGCCTTAGTTTGATACCTTCTCACAGCAAAGTGATGAAAGCAAAAAGACCCGGAGTTTGTGTCCTGTGTCTGAGCGACAGAAATGCTCATATTAAGGTCCCGTCATCATTACAGTCTTGGGTAAAACATGGACAAACAAACAAATTTCACACAAGTGATCAAATTGGCAGCACTTGATATCAATACATGTGGTGCTGGAAAAGCACAGCAGGTCAGGCAGCATATGAGGAGCAGGAGAGTCAATATTTCAGGAATAAGCCCTTCATCAGGAATGTGGAGGGGGGAAAGGGATGGAGAGATAAATAGGAGGTTGGGGGGGGAGGTAGCTGAGAATGTGATAGGTAGATGGAGGTGGGAGTGGGATGGTGGTAGGTCAGAGAGGAGGAGGGAGCAGATAGGTGGGAAGGAAGATGGACATTTAGGACAGTTCAAGAGGGCAGTGCCAAATTGAAGGGTTGGATCTGGGATGAGGTGGGGGAGAGATGAGATGAGGAAACTGGTGAAATCAATGTTGATGACATGTAGTTGGAGGGGCAAAGGTGAAAGATGAAGTATTCTTCCTCCAGGTGTCGGGTGGCTTGGATTTTGGGGTGGAGGATTTCAAGAAGGCAGTACCAAGTTGGAAGTTGTATCTAAGATGAGATGGGGGGGATTTCAACCCTCCAACCTCATGACATGAAGGTTGATTTCACCAGTTTCCTTAACCTACCCCACCCCCACCTCATCCCAGATTCAAGCCTCCAATGTGAATGTTTCCAGGTATTTTCCAACACCCAAACATCTTCAACTGCCCGCTTGAACTGTCCTACCTATCCATCTTCCTTCCCACCTACCTGCCCCACCCTCCCCTCCAACCTATTACCATTACACCCCTCCACCACCTGCATCCACCTATCACCTTCCCAGTTACCTCTTCTCAAGCCCCATCCCCACCCCCCTCTTTATTCCTCAGCTCCCTTCCCTCCACCAGATTCCTGATGAAGGGCTTAGGCCCAAATCATCAATCTTCCTGGTCCTTGGATGCTGCCTGACCTGCTGGTCTTTTCCAGTACCATATGTTTCGACTCTCATCTCCAGCGTTTGCAGTCCTCACTTTCTCCTTGATATTAATACCACATTTGACCAATTGTGGCATCAAGGAGACCTAGCAAAGCTAGAATCAATGGGAACCAGGGGCAAATGTTCTTCTGGTTGGAGTCACACCTAGCAAAAAAAAAATGACTGTTGGCGATGAATCATTTCAGCTCTGGGAAATCACAGCAGGTCTGCTTCAGGGTATTTTCCTAAGCCTCAGCATCTTCAACTGTTTCAGCAATGACCTTCCCTTTATCTTAAGGCCAGAATGGAGTGCCACAAGGATCGGTGCTGGGTCCACTACTTTTCATCATTTATAAAAATGATTTGGATGTGAACATAAGAGGTATAGTTAGTAAAGTTGCAGATGTCACCAAAATTAGAGGTGTAGTGGACAGTGAAGAAGGTTCTATCAGATTACAACGGGATCTTGATCAGATGGGCCAGTGGGCTGAGAAGTGGCAGAGGGAGTTCAATTTAGATAAATGTGAGGTGCTAAATTTCGGGAAATCAAATCTTAGCAGGACAAATACACTTAATGGTAAGGTTCTTGGGAATGTTGCTGAACAAAGAGACCTTGGAGTGCAGGTTCATAACTCCTTGAAAGTGGAGTCGCAGTTAGATAGGATAGTGAATAAGGTGTTTGGTATGTTTTCTTTTATTGGTCAGAGTATTGAGTACAGGAGTTGGGAGGTCATGTTGCGGCTGTACAGGACATTCGTTAGGCCACTGTTGGAATATCGCATGCAATTCTGGTCTCCTTCCTATCAGAAAGATGTCGTGAAACTTGAAAGAGTTCAGAAAAGATTCACGAGGATGTTGCCAGGGTTGGAGGATTTGAGCTACAGGGAGAGGCTGAACAGGCTGGGGCTGTTTTCCCTGGAGTGTCAGAAGCTGAGGGGTGACCTTATAGAGCTTTCAAAATCATGAGGGGCATGGGTTAGGATAAATAGACAAAGTATTTTTCCTGGGGTGGGGGAGTACTGAACTAGAGGTTTAGGGTGAGAGGGGAAAGATATAAAAGAGACCGAAGGGGCAACTTTTTCACGCAGAGGGTGGTACGTGTATGGAATGAGCTGCCTGAGGAATTGGTAGAGGCTGATACAACTGCAACATTTAAAAGGCATTTGGATGGGTATATGAATAGGAAGGGTTTGGAGGGATATGGGCCAGGTGCAGGCATGTGGGACTAGATTGGGTTTGGATATTTGGTCAGCATGGACGATTTGGACCGAAGGGTCTGTTTCCGTGCTGTACATCTCTATGACTCTAAGTGGAGATGCTTGCTGATGATTACACAAGGCCTGAGACAATTCACAACTTCTCAGATACTCCAACAGTTATCATATAAATGCATCAAGATCTGGAAAATATCCAGGCTTGTTTCACAGCAGCATGTGATATTTGTGCCGCACAAATGTCAGGCAATGACCATCTTCAGTGAGAGAATTTAATCACTGCCCTTCTCATTCAGTGAATTATTATCGCTGAATGCCCCAACGTCAACATCCAGGGAGTTATCATTGACCAGCAATCGAATAGAACACGGCAAATAAATATTGTGGCTACAAATGCTGGCAGAGGCTAAAAATCCTGCAACGTTAATCTCTTGATTCTCCAAAGCCTGTCCACCATCAAGGTGGCAGAAGTCAGAAGTGTGATGGAATACTTCCTACTTGCCTGGATAAGTACAGCTCCAACAACACAAGCAGCTTGTCATGATCGGGAAATCACTTCATAATAAGATTATGAAAGGATTGGACACTCTGGCAGCAGGAAACATGTTTCCGCTGATGGGTGAGTGCTGAACCAGAGGACACAACTTAAAAATACGGGGTAGACCATTTAGGACAGAGATGAGGAGAAACTTCTTCACCCAGAGATTGGTGGCTGTGTGGAATGCTCTGCCCCAGAGGACAGTGGTGGCCCAGTCTCTGGATTCATTTCAGAAAGAGTTGGATAGAGCTCTCAAAGATAGTGGAATCAAGGATTATGGAGATAAGGCAGGAAGAGGATACTGATTAGGAATGATCAGCCACGATCATATTGAATGGCAGTGCAGGCTCGAAGGGCTGAATGGCCTACTCCTGCATCTATTGTCTATTGTTTGTTGTCTTCTTACTAACTTGATTGAGTTTTTTGAAGAAGTGATGAAGAGGATTGATGAAGACAGGGGACATTGTCTAAATTTCTTCTATAAAACAGTCGACAAGGTTCCACATGGTAGACTGGTTAACAAGGTTAGGTCACATGGGATACAGGGAGAACTAGCCATTTGGAGACACAATTGGCTCAAAGATAGGAGGCATTGTGGTGGAGGGTTGCTTTTCAGACTGGAGGCCTGTCACCAGTGGCATGCCACAAGTATTGATGCTGGATCCACTGCTTTTCATGAATTATGTAAGTGATTTGGATGTGAATATAGGAGGTATGGTTAGTAAGTTTGCAGAAGACACAAAAATTGTTGGTGCAGTAGACAGCAAAGAAGGTTACCTCACAGAACAATGGGATTTTGATCAGATGGGCCAATGGGCTGAGGAGTGGCTGATGGAGTTTAATTTAGATAAATGTGAGGCGCTGCATTTTGGAAAGGCAAATCAGGGCAGGAATTATACAAAGACACCTTGAAGTACAAGCTCATAGCTCCTTGAAAGTAAAATCACAGGTAGACAGGATAGTGAAGACAGAGTTCCGTATGCTTGCCTGTTTTGGTCAGTAGTGTATGGACTATATAGAAGTTGGGAGGTCATGTTGCAGCTACAGAGGACATTGGTTAGTTCACTTTAGGAATGCTGCGTGCAATTCTGGTCTCTGTGCTATAGGACGGGTGTTGTTAAACTTGAAAGGGTTCAGAAAATACAAGGATGTTGCCAGGATTGGAGGGTTTGAGCTACTGGAAGAGGCTGAGTGGGCTGTGGCTAATTCCCCTGGAACAGTGGAGGCTGAGGGGTGACCTTATAGAGGTTTATAAAATCATGAGGCATTTTCACCAGGTACGGGAGTCCAACACTAGATGCCATAGGTTGAGGGTGAGAGGGGAAAGATTTAAAAAGGGACCTATGGGGCAATATTTTCATGCAGAGGGTGGTGCATGCATGGAATGTGCTGCCAGAGGAAGTAGTGGAGGCTGGTACAATTACAGTATTTAAAAGGCATCTGGATGGGTATATGAATAAGGAGGAGTGGGAGGGATGGGTGAGATATGGGCCAAATGGAACTAGATTAATTTAGGATATCTGGTCAGCATGGACAAGTTAGACTGAAGGGTCTGTTTCCATGCTGTGTGTCTCTATGAACACAGTCGACCAATTGGTTGGTACCATATGCTCAAATATTCGTTCCCTATAGCATCAACACTCAGTCACAGCTGTGTGCACAATCTACAAGATGCATTGTCAAAGTTCACCAAGGCTTTTTGCATTGACCATGATCATTTGGAAGGACAAGGGCAGCACATACATGGAAATGACACCACCTGCAAGTTTCCCTCTTAGCCACTCACCATCCTGACTTGGAAACTCCGTTAGTGTCAAAATCATGGAACTCCCTCCCTATCAGTATTGTCAGGAAACAAATGGACTGCAGGGCTTGATGAAGTGGAGAAGCCAATGTTGGACTGGGGTGGACAAAGTTAAAAATCACACAAACACCAGGTTATAGTCCAACAGGTTTATTTGAAGGCACTAGTTTGAGCACTGCCCCTTCAGGTAGCTGTTGAAAGGGATTATAAAACACAATTTATAGCAAAAGATTACAGTATCATGTATGACATTTTGGACTCCCCTGCCCTGGGAAAAGATTTTGTCATCATGTTCCACAGCTAATTGATGAAGGAGCTAATTGATGACCTCCCAAATAAACTTGTTGGACTATAACCTGGTGTTGTGTAATTTTTATTACAGTTCAAGAAGAGAGCTCATCACCACCTCCTCAAGGGCTACAAAGATAGGTGACACAGGCTGGCCTAACCAGCAGTGCCAACATCCAGAAATGAATTTTTAAAAAGGAGTAGAATTAAGTTATCCATTTTAGATTAGATTCTTCGGCCCAATAAGGGCATAGTGACCCTCTGAAGAGTAGGTAAAAGTGAGGACTGCAGATGCTGGAGATCAGAGTCTAGATTAGAGTGGTGCTAGAAAAGCACAGCAGGTCAGGCAGCATCCGAGGAACATGAAAATCAATGTTTCAGGCAAAGCCCCTTCGAAGAGTAATCTACCCAGATCCAATTCCCTCTTGACTAATGCACCTAACATTATGGGCAATTGAACATGGCCAATTCATCTTTAGACTGTGGGAGGAAACCCTCGCAGACACAGGGAGAATGTGCAAACTCCACACAGAGAGTCACCCAAAGCTAGAATCAAGTCTGGGACCCTGGGACTATGAAGCAGCAGTGCTAACCACTGAGCCATCATGCTACCCAGCAAATTCCCTCTTCAAACTTAATAACGCTTGCACTACAACTGATAATGGTTATAGATATCTGGATTACACAGAACAATTACTTCAGTTTCAGCATTTAAAATACAGTTCGGAGACACTCTTTCGGTTTAAGGCATCATCTGACCCCCCTCAGGGTAGTGTGCTTTGTTTCGCCCTTCTTTGTATCCATTGCTCTTTACTTAATGCTGCACTGATACCTCAATTACCAAGGAGACGGGTTTGTCTCTCCAAATCAGCAGGTCTTTTCTTTCATAAAATTACACTGAACAGAAGCTTTTCCTTTGTGAGGCTAAAACCCATTCACTGATGAACAGGAAATTAACCAATCTTCCCTGTCACTTCTTAGTTGCAACTGAGGTTGTTTTACAAAAGTAATTGTCTTGTGTATCCCTCAACGTATTGCCAAAGGCAACACAATACTAAGCTGAAGCCAGGACTTCAGCAGGGCAAGTACAAAACATGGCTGATTAAAAGTAAAGAAAAACACAAAGAAAGGAGAGACAATAATGTGTAAACCTAAATCTCACCACTTTATAGTGCAATGTACTGGTGCTCTAATCCATTTTATTATAACATATAACGGCCAAATAATGGTCAAGAATATTTTCTCAGAAATTGCAGTTTACTGCCAAATGTATTTCCCTTGCGCAAGTGACCAGACCTCATCCAATCACAACTTTAAAACATTAATCTCCAAACTGCTATTATAGTTTAGCATGATCCAAACCCTGTCTCAGCTCATCTGCTGTTGAATCCCTCATTCCCATGTAACCACAAATCTTCTTCTGACACTGACGGCCAGTTTCCCGTGATCCACTTTGGAAACAAAGATCATCCAAAACTCGCACCAAGTCCCATTCATCCATCAATCCTGTGAAGCAATGCTTTAGATTTTATATTCTTCAACCTTGTATACAAATCTCTCCTTGGCATCTCCCCTCCCTATCCCTACGCTCCACCAGTGCTTCCAAGAAGCTTCTCCAATTTTGACATTCTTGCATATCCCTGATTTTAGTCAATCAATTGTTGTCGTTAATCACCAAGGATCTGGGCTTCATACTGTAAACATCCTTTAAGACACTATCAAAAGCAAATGTTTGATTGGCAGAGGTTATTATTTCTAATATTTCCTTAAGTGGGTCAGTGTTAAAGTTTATTTGATAATGTTCCTAGAAAATGACTGGACATATTTTATACTACCAGGCAGCATCTAAATAAAAAATACCATTGTCATTTGCTTTACCTTTTGAAAATATAAACTACATGTCTTTAGAAAAGGTAAAATTGTATTTATGTGGATCATAAAAGTGGTTAAAAAGTATTTAGGCTGGCAACTTTTCACCTATTTAATCAGTTTATGTCTGCCATGAAGTTTACAACTTAAAACAATCATATACTTTGCAGCTGTTCAGGAAGGTGACTCAATTCATGATGGACAGCAAATGCCGGAGAAGGCAACATCCCATAAACAAGTAAGAAATAACTTGCCTTTACGCTTTCTTTCAATAAAAAATAGAATCTCCAATCCATCTCACAAACAAAAAATTTGCATTTCACAACAAGAACAGAAATTGCTGGAAAAACTCAACAGGTCTGGCAGCATCCGTGGAGAGAAATTAGAGTTAACATTTCAGATCTAGTGATCGTACGTCAGACTGATGGTAGCTAGGAACGGGAATTTTTTTTTATACAGAAGATGGGTGAGGCTAGGGGGTGGATATGTGGAGGTAAAAGCTCAATGAAAGAGAAAATCAGGGGGTCAGACAAAGGAGTGGTTAAAGGTCAGTCAGAGGGAAGGAATAGTTGCTAATCGGGACTATAAACTCACCTGTCTCCCACAGTTGCCTTCACTTTACATCCTCACACCCTGCTTCCTGTAAAGACTCTATTCAATTCTCCCAGTTACTCCATATTTCCGCTGATACCAACTTCAACAAAGGAGGCATCTGAAATGTCCACCTTCTCTAACTGAAGATTCCCCAGCACCATAATTGACAGAGCCCTTAGTTGTTTGTCTGACCCATCTCGCACCTCAGCCCTTACCCCTGCTCTTCCCTCCCACAAAAGTAATCAGGTCCCTCCCACCAGAATCCACATCCAGAGGATCATTAGCCACCATTTCTGTCACCTCTAGTGAAATGCCACTACCAAACACATAGCCCCCTCCCCTCCCTTGTCAACACTCTGCAAGGACTGTCTCCTCCACGACACCCTGGTCAGCTCCTCCGTCACTCCCAACACCCAACTACAGCCTCACGGCACCTTCACCTGCAACAGCAGAAGATGTAAGACCTGCCAGTTAACTTCCTCTCTCCTCACTGTCCAGGATCCCAAACACACCTTCCAGGTGAAATAGCACTTTACCTGCACTTCACTCAATCTAGTCTACTGTATTCGCTGCTCACAATTGGTCTCCTCTATATTGGGGAAATGAAGCACAGACTTGGGTGTCTGCTTCACACAGCACCTACATTCTGCCCAGAAAAATGAGTCTGAGCATCCAGTTTCTTGCCACTTCGACACACCCCCCTGTTCCCTGGCCAACATCTCTTTCTCAGGCCTACTGCAGTGAAGCTCAGCGCAAGCTGGAAGAACAGCACCTCATTTTCTACTTGGGGACCCAGCTGCCTTTCTGGACTTAATATTGAGTTCAACAATTTTAGGACTTAAGCACATTTCCCCAGACGTTCCCCCATCGCCTCATACCAGGCCATGAAATGGCCTGCTACCACACACTACCCATTGTCTGCCATTAGTAGTCCCCAGTAGCAGAAATTCATTCTCCCAGGCTGACAGTTATCAATTCCTTTGTCTGTTCAACTGTTTGTTTCTATCTTTGTATTCTATCTCCATCTATCATTTACTCTCCCCCCTCCCATTTAAAGAACCTTCTTTTTCCTAGCTACTATCAGTTCTGAAGAAGAGTCACTGTATCTGAAATGTTAACTCAGACCCTCACAGTACTTTGAATGTATGTAAATATCGCCTTGATAAGTAAGAAATGCCTTTGGTTTGCTTCCGGTATACTCTGCTGTTTTAGTAACTGTATGCATATAAAGCTATTTGCATAATTAAAACAGAGATAACTGATTTCTCTCCACAGATGCTGCCAGACCTGCTGAGAATTTCCAGAAATTTCTGGGTCCTTTCCCCTAGATTCTATCATCCGCAATTCTTTCAGTTTTGTGCATTTCAAAAGCAGTTTACAAACTCAGATGTTCCAAAGTATTTCACAGGGAATAAGTACATCTGTATGGCAATCACTTCTGTAATGATTTGGAAATGCTGCCTTGGATTGGGGTGCATAAAGTTAAAAATCACACAACACGAGATTATAGTCCAACAGTTTATTTGGAAGCACTAGCTTTCAGAGCGACAATCACCTGATGAAGGAGCGGCACTCCAAAAGCTAGTGTGCTTCCGAACAAACCTGTTGGACTATAACCTGGTGTTGTGTGATTTTTAAACTTTGTACACTTCTGTAAGTGCAAGATAAGATTCTACTGTCAACAACTGAATCAATGATCAAATAATGTCTTTCCATCGTAGTGGAAGAATAAAGTAAATAAAAGGGGAGCACGATATAGCCATTATTACAAAACCAAATTACTTATTCCAAGACTCTATTCACTCAGTTGGTTCTATTTTTCTAGTCTTGTTTCAACTTTTATTTTTGAGGTTCTTGATCAACATTTACTCATCCTCCTGGTTGAACTATGTGCAGAGTGGACAGGACACTCATCTTCATTTACTTTTCCCATGAATTAAACAAAAGTGATTGCATTATGTACAACATTTCAACAGAGAACTTATGATCGGTGCAAAAGGACCATCAATCTAATAACACTAGTATTCATTCACCCACTCAACTGAAGAGTTTTTTTGATCAGATACTTATTTAGTCTCCTCACTTTTATGCTTACTTAGCCATTGGGTAATTTACAGTCTTCATACAATCTAATTATTTCTGGAACCACATTCTTCCAACAGAGTTAAAACTGTAACAATTTATTATCTTACCAGAAATGTTGAACACCAGACTTTGCAGCAATTGCAGATATGTAATAATACAAGCACATGCAGAAACATGGAACTGTTTTCATTGATACCCAAAACAAAATTCTTAAAAAATATATTTTCATGATTTCTCATAACTTTTGGATATCCTAAATTATTGTGATCTCATTGGCATGTTGACTAGTAATTGTAGTGACACGTCACTTCAAAACAATTAACAAGTTATTACAGGCACATAATACTTGTCTTGTGCCTACACATTAGTAGGATTAATGCTGAATGTATTCTCCCAGCTGGGAGTTCCAAGGTTTAATATCACTGAAAACTTGGAGCGATTTCCAGAGCAGGAGAAAGCACACAGCACCATTATTACAACGTTGCTATACAGAACAGAACATGTTACTGCCAGTTAACCAGTTACTATCATGGAAAAGTAATTGAAAAACACTGTACTGAGCAAGATTTGGAGATGCAGGTGTTGGACTGGGGTGTACAAAATTAAAAATCACACAACACCAGGTTATAGTCCAACAGGTTTAATTGGAAGCACTAGCTTTCGAGTTCCAAAACCACCTGATGAAGGAGCGGTGCTCCGAAAGCTAGTGCTTCCAATTAAACCTGTTGAACTATAACCTGGTGTTATGTGAGTTTTAACTTTGTACTGAGCAATACTGTGTAACATGAAGTTGGCTGTACATCTATTTAAAAAGATAGGGAGGGTAAGGAATTATGAGAAGTGCTCTTTTAGCAAACCAGCACTACAAGATGGGTCTGTTACACTGTAAAATTCAATGATTTTGGTTTGAACCTCAGTAATTACTGAAAAAAATGCACTGTAACTCTCAAAAACAATCATAGCATGTATTTCAATCAATGACACCTTCCCCATGAATGCAAACTGTTAGTAGTTAATTTTATCCATAGCACTTTTCATATGAATTAAACTTTACAAACTACTGACATTTTTAATCAGAGACTGTATTGGTAGTCCTATACCTGATAGTTATAACATCTATTCAGTTTTAATGCACAAAACTAGTGAATCTTACAGTCTATTACTGAGTCCTTACATTGAGTCTTTCTTCCCTCGCATCATAAATTTATCATTGGTACTTCAACTTTAGGTGATAAAAAACAGTTCCATTGCATTCGTAAAAACACAAATGACAATAAATTACCATTCCATTCTATTCACCAAATCATTTGGACTACAAACAATAACTGTTCTTCCATTACACCCATTGCTGAAAGACTATGTTTCAGGTGTGAGGCTACATCGGCGCGAGTGAATACTGCAGATGCTGTAGATTAAAGTCGAGAGTGTGGTGCTGGAAAAGCACAGCAGGCCAGGCAGCATCCGAGGAGCAGGAAAATCGATGAAGGGCTTTTGCCTGAAAATTGATTTTTCTGCTCCTTGGATGCTGCCTGACCTGCTGTACTTTTCCAGCACCACAGTCTCGATTTTTGAGTCTACATACTGAGTGATAGGCAGTTAATGTGACCAATTACTGGATTAGTGGTGCTGGAAGAGCACAGCAGTTCAGGCCGCATCCAACGAGCAGCGAAATCAACGTTTCGGGCAAAAGCCCTTCATCAGGAATAAAAAGTTAGTTCTAAACATCTATCAATGTGTACTTTCCAGCAACAATCTGGAACAATTACCTTACTGATTACTCCCCAAGTAGACTAACTCCTGTATCTGCTGTGGTTTATTGTGTGTATTGAGGGGTCATGGAAGCTGCTCCAAATAAACCTGTTGGACTATAATCTCGTGTTGTGTGATTTTTAACTTTATCCACCCCAATCCAAGGTGGCATTTCCAAATCATTACAGAAGTGATTGCTATACAGGGCCAAACTTCAACTCAGATTGTAGTACAAAACAGGCAAATGTTAAAACCTGGCAGTGTGTGACTGTAATTCCAATGGAGCATCCTTTCAAATTCTTCACATTGAGCTAAGCTGCTATATAACCCTTCATCTAAAGTTTGAGTCATGTTAATATAATCTTGTGATGACTGTTGACCCAATACCCTTCTCAAGGGCAACAAGGAAAACATCCTATTAAAGAAATAAGCTCTTTTTTTTTGCCCATTAACTAGTGAAACAAACGTAAGTTATTCTTATACAGCATAACTGATAATCACCTGTTCACCAGGAAGCCAAACAGTCAAGTACCGAACAGAAGGCTGTTGCGGTGCGGTGGTAGTGTCCCTACCTCTAAGCTACAAGACTTGCGCTCAAGTTCCACCTCCTCCACAGGTGAAAGATAACATTACTGAATGGGTTGATTAAAAATAAATGATGGAGAGAGAGCGATTCCACAAAAGATGGAAACAAACGTTTGATTTAAAAATTGCTGTGCAAACAAAATAAACAGCGATATTTAACGTATTAGTCCAAAGTACGTATGCTTACTAACTCCACCCCCCGCCCCCCATCACATATCTGGGGGATAAAAAGAAATCTCTTGCTGAATTTACATACGATATATTCCTTGGGTTATGCATCGTGGCAATAAATGGGTTGGCTAGACATTGAATTGCATCAGGGAAGTTTAACCGGGGGATCATTTACAGCTCCGAGACAGTGTTAGATGTTTTGGGGAGGGAAGGGGGGGGGGGGGGGGGGGGGTGCTGCAAGAGAGGTCTCCCGAGTCCCACTCACCCGGTCAGCGGCAGCAGCTGATGCTCTGTCCAGGAAATGCTGCTCGCCCGGCTCCAGCGACAGAAAGGAAGCATCCTGTGAGTGCTCGGCTGAACCCTCGCTCCTGCTCTGCGGCCTCAGCTCCCGTTTCACCTCGGAGCGTAAATCCAAGTAACAGAGCAGCGTGACCAGGTGCAGGCACAAGGACAAGGCGAAGAAGCCCAGGAACATCCCACAGTTGGTGCACTGCTTCCTACAGTTGCTGCAGGCGGAGGGCAGCTCTTTCCCGTAGTTTGAGAACTTGCCTTCGAAACTTTTCGATGTCATCTTTTCCTGATGAGGATCAATCCCAGATCTTAAAAGCACCGCTCCCTTGCCTCATTGAACCATATTCAATCGTCCAACGCAGAGAGAAAAAGAAACATCCAGTTGATTTTAAGCAGCAGCAACTTCCTGCGCTGAAGAGGGGTCTCATGTAAATGCCTTCTGAGACAGTGAAACTGACTGAGGTTACATACTACCTGCCAATCAAACCTCTAAGTCCCACCTCAAGGAGAGGAGCTTCTCCTCAATTGGTCCATTGCAACGCCCATCATTGAGCATCGGTCAGAATTAGATACCAAAAAGAACAGAAAATGTTGCCAGTCTTCAGCAATATCTGTGGAGATGTTCGAGGCAGTCAAAAGAAAGTCATCTTAGACAGAGTATCTCTGCTTTCTTTTCTCTCGTTCGGCATTCCAGTGTCCGCCTGTGCAGCTTCTGTTCGATCAATTCATGCACGTTTTCCCCTGTTTCTTACAGCGATAATGGGGTCAGCAAATTGATCATGAACCCCTGACACCATTTGGATCTTTCCCCCTCGAAACTTGCAGAGCCAACTTAAGTCGAAACAGTAGGGCAGCACTGTGGCTCAGTGGTTAGCACTGCTGTCTCACAGCGCCAGGGATCTGGATTCGATTCTAGCCTTGGGCGACTGTGTGGGGTTTGCACATTCTCCCCGTGTCTGCGTGGGTCCCTTCAAGTGCTCCGGTTATCTCCGTATATAGGTGAATTGGCCACGGTAATGGGACTGGGTGGGTTACTCTTCGGTTGACTTGTTGGGCCGAAGGGCCTGTTTCCATACTGTAGGGAACCTAGATCTAAAGGTTCCACCTCACCTGCAGAAACACAAGATTATGAAGTGTGACCCCACCATTAGGGGTGCGTCATTTGCATTACAGTATTCATTATAAACAAACGTTGCCTGCTTTATTTTCTTTTTTTTTGTTTCCCTCGCTGAGTTCTTTTAAACTTTATCCTGCATAGTATGACCAAACTATCCAAATATTCAAACTTTCAGGTTAAACGAGAGCAGTTGGAGGGAATGGTGTTCTTGTCCCTTGAGTCCCGTGCTTTACAAAATAAGTCCAAATATTATTCCCTGAATTATGTTTTAGCAAATTAGCACCATCTTCTCATTCTTTTCCGGCAAGTTTTAGTCCTTGCTTTGGAAAACGCACCAAGATGTTTATACGATAAAACAAATCAACATCTCTCCACCCATCAGGCTCTCTGCCTGTATTCCTGATGAAGGGCTTTTGCCCGAAACGTCGATTTTACTGCTCCTTGGATGCTGCCTGAACTGCTGTGCACTTCCAGCACCACTAATCCGAAATCAACAACCCGGCCTTTTCTTCTCTCTTGTTCGTATTTGCTAGCACTCCTTCAGCTTTTGGAAGAAGTCTTTTGAATTTGTACTGTTTGAACAGCAGCAGGACATTTCTCTCGGTATATGAAGAGCCGCTCTTGTCACACGGTTGCGGATTGGGTTTAAACACACAGGTCCGAGTTAACATGTGTTGTACGATTAAAGTTGCTGCCTTTCAGATGATACCACTAATCGGGGCCTCATCTCACTCATAAAAGATCCCGTGACCCTGTTAGACTGTTTTGAAAAGCAGCAGGGGTGTTATACCTGGTGAATTGGCTAACTATTTACTCCTGAGCTGAAAATGTGTTGCTGGAAAAGCGCAGCAGGTCAGGCAGCATTCCAAGGAACAGGAGAATCGACGTTTCGGGCATAAGCCCTTCTTCAGGAATGAGCCCTGAAGAAAGGGCCGAAGAAGGGCTCATGCCCGAAATGTTGATTCTCCTGCTCCTTGGATGCTGCCTGACCTGCTGCGCTTTTCCAGCAACACATTTTCAGCTCTGATCTCCAGCATCTGCAGCCCTCACTTTCTCCTAACTATTACTCCTGCCAAAAAAAAGCCCACAGATTGTCTGCTCACAAACAAATGGCTGCTGTGCTTTCTGTATTACGACCATAAGATCAAGGAAGACATGGGAGCAGAAGAAGGCCATTCAGCCCATAGACTTTGCTCTCCCATCCAATGAGATCCTGACTGTTCTGATTGTCTTCAACTTCACTTTCCTGTCTATTTTTCACAGCCCTTAATTCCCTTACTGATTAAAAATCTGTCTATTTCAGCCTTGAATATACATAAAGATCTAGCCTCAAAACTCCTCTGTGGTAAATGACTCAACAGGTTCTTCACCCACTGGAGAAATTTCTTCGATCTGTGTCTTAAATGTATGATCCCTTGTTCTGAAATTATGTCCTCTTAGTCTAGATTCTCTCACAAAAAGAAAAATGTTTCTATATTTAGTCCTGTCTAGTCCTTTTTTGTATGTTTCAGTAAGGCCACCTTTCATTCTTCAGTATTCCAATAAATGCATACCAATCTATTCAACTTCTCATATGACAAGGGGCCCAAAACTATTCATTGCATTCCATCTGATTGATTGTAAAGTGTTTTGGGAAATCCTGAAGTCATCAAAGGCTATTTAATTAGCAAGGGTTATGTTCTGCTGTCAACAGTCATTGAGTCATAGAACTGTACAGCACATAAAAAGACCCTTCAGTCTAACCCGTCCATACCGATCACGTATTCCAAATTAATCTTGTCCCATTTGCCAGCATTTGACCCATATCTCTCTAAACCCTTCATATTCATATACCCATCCAGATGTCTTTTAACTGTTATAATTGTTCCAGCTTCCACCACTTCCTCTGGCAACTCATTCCACATAGTTTTCTCTTTTCAGTAGTCATGCTCTCAGGTCATTTACAGATTATCTGTACTGATATATCAGAAATGATAGAAAACCTCTCAGTTTAGCTCTCCTGAGATTCAAGACTAAAATGTGGCAAGTCCTCAGAAAATTGTTCTGTACAACTAATGTTGCACAAATGTTGCATACTGGGGAACATGTGCAGCAATCAATGGTAGAAATGGTGAGGATGATCATTTGATTGCAGAGGCTAGTGGGGTGGAAAGTAAGGAAAAGAGGAACCCTAGTGTAGTTCTGGGAAGGAGGGGAATGGGTGAGGGCAGAACTGTAAAAGATGGGTTGGACATGGCTGAAGGTCCTGCCAACTCCAATGGGGTAGTCCTCATTGATGAAAAAGGAGATCATGCTGGAGGCAGTCCAGTGGAAGGCGGAATCACCAGAACAGATGAGATAGAGAGACTGGGAGAAGAGAGTAGGTTCTTGCAGGAAGCAGACTGTGAAGAGATCCAGACAAGTTAACCGTGAGAATTGGACTCAGAATGGATATTGGTGGACAGTCTATCCTCATAAATGGCAATGACAAATGAATTGAACAGGTGTTTTGCATCAATCTTTAGTGTAGAGGATGCAAATAGCACCCAAAGGCAACTGGAAATCAAAAAAAAGGAAGGAAAAGAGGAACTCAACAAAACTACAAATAGCAAGAGAGTGGCACTGAGCAATTATTTGGAACAGTGGGCTGGTAAGTGCCTGGGTCCTGATTGATGTCATTCTGGAGTCTTAAAAAATCTGTGAGAAAGTGAGGACTGCAGTTGGTGGAGATCAGAGCTGAAAAGTGTGGTGCTGGAAAAGCACAGCAGGTCAGGCAGCATCAGAGGAACAGGACAGTCAACGTATTGGGCATAAGCCGTTCAACATTCCTGCTGAAGAACATATGCCTGAAACATTGACTCTCCTGCTCCTCAGATGCTGCCTGCCTGACCTGCTGTGCTTTTCCAGTGCCACACTTTTCAATTCTTAAAAGAATCGACAAGCGAGCGAACTGCTACACTGGTTTACAGTTTCCACAGGTTCCTAGATTTAGTGAAGCTCCATTCAATTGGAAATCAAATCAATAACTTTATTTAAAAGCAAAGAGAAAGAAAGCAGTAAACTCTAGGCTTGTTAACTTAATACCTGACATAGGGGAGGTATTAAAAGCTATTCTTAAAGATATCATGGAAGGGTTCTTCACAAAATTCAAGGTAATTGGGCAGAATGGTTTTGGAAGAAGGAGACATGCTTCACCAATTTACTTAAGGTTTTTGACGATGTAACATCTGCAGGGAAGCTGATCAATGTACTGCACTTAGACTTCCGTAAGACATTTGGTATGTGCCACATCGAAAGCCAATACAGAAAATAAAAGTTAATTGTGTCAGGGTAACATATTGGCACGGATAGAAGTTTGGCTGATGAGCAGGAAACAGAGTAGGCATAAATGGGTCTTTTTTTGGTTGTAAGATATAATGAGAATTTGCCACAAATGAGGCCTAGGAGAAAGTGAGGACTGCAGATTCTGGAGATCAGGGGAGAGGGTGGTGCTGGAAAAGCAGAGCAGGTCAGGCAGCATCCAAGGAGCAGGAGAATCGACATTTCGGGCATAACCCCTTCATCAGGAGTGAGACGCATTTCTAGTGAAGGGCTTTTGCCCGAAAGATCGATTTTCCTGCTCCTTGGATGCTGCCTGACCTGCTCTGCTTTTCCAGCACCAAATTCTCGACACAAATGAGGCCTCAACTGTTTACAATTTATCAAAATGATTTTGATGAAGGGACCAAAGGTATGGTTTGCTGATGACACAGAGATAGGTAGGAAAGTAAGTTGTGAAAAAAAAGCTTTAAAAGGATATAGATAGGTTAAGTGAGTGGGAAAAGATGTGGCAAACGGAGTATAATATTGGGAAAATGTAAATTATCTATTTTGCCAGGACGAATAAAAGGAATCATCTAAGTGGTGAGAAGTTGCAGAACTCGAAGATGCAAAAAGGAACCGGTGTCCAAGTGCATGAATCACAAGCAGTTAGTATGCAGGTAAAGCAAG
Organism: Chiloscyllium punctatum; assembly: GCF_047496795.1. Classification (NCBI taxonomy): domain Eukaryota; kingdom Metazoa; phylum Chordata; class Chondrichthyes; order Orectolobiformes; family Hemiscylliidae; genus Chiloscyllium; species Chiloscyllium punctatum. Next base: position 66,903,311 of record NC_092763.1, read on the forward strand.
TAATTACAAAAGCTAAAAATAAAACAACTGCGGATGCTGCAAATCAGAAACAACAACATACTGGAAAAACTCAACAGGTCTGGCAGCATCTGAATGGGTCTTGAAGAAGAGTCATTGGACTTGAAAAGTTTTTTCTCTACAGATGCTGCTAGACCTGCTGAGTTTTTCCAGTAATTTCTGTTGTCGTTTTTAATTAGGAAAGCTAATAGAATGTCATTATTTATTGTGAGGGGAATCGAATGCAAAACATGGGAGGATATGCTTCAGTTATACAGGACATTGGTACTAGCATACCTGCAGTGACATGTATTGAATCGGCCTCTTTTCTTGAGAAAGGATGTAGATGCACTAGAATCAGACTAGGGAAGATTGACTCGGTCACTACTTAGAATGGGTGGATTGACTAATGGGAAAAGACGGGATACGTGAGGTATGTATGCAATAATATTCAGAAGAATAAGAGATGAGTCGGTTGAAAACTGATTGAAGATTCTGTTTTAATATTGCCTTCCGTAGCTTTCTTCATAATGCTCCTGCAAACCATTTTAGAATATTTTATACTGTTAAAGTTGTTAAATATATCTAAGTTATTGCTGTTATTCTGCACTGATCAATTCATTCTGGGTAATTGCATTTAAACAACAATAAAATTTTCATTTAAAATCATAAGCATGGTGACTTTGATACTGTTTCCATTTCCCTCTAACTCAAAAATGTTTAGAGCCAGGTTTCTTTACTAGCCTGTAGGAAGGCAGCCTATAATGTTCTGGGTACTGAGTTTAAAGAAAATGCATAACTCCACCTACTAGGGATTTCCACTTTATTTTTATTTATTCATGGGATCTGGGCTTCAATAGCTAGACCAACATTTAATGTCCATCCCTAGTTGCCCTGGAGAAAGTGGTCTTGAGTTGCATCTGCCATCCATGCACTGTATGTACACCCACACTGATGTTAAGGAGAGAGTTCCAGGATTTTGACCCAGTGACAATGCAGCAACAGCGATACATTTCCAAGTCAGGATGGTAAATAGCTTGGAGAGAAACTTGCAAGCGGTGGTTCCCATGTATCTTCAGGGTGGTAGTGGTTGTGGTTTTACAGGGTGTTATCTCAGGACATAAATCAAGATTTCAGCAGAACTTGATTGAAGACAATATGGTGACTGCAATGTTATGGAGATATAAGTAGGCGGTCTCACTAATGTAAGGCTATATTGGTGTGAAAGGAGAAAGTGAGGACTGCAGATGCTGGAGATCAGAGCTGAAAACGTGTTGCTGGAAAAGCGCAGCAGGTCAGGCAGCATCCAAGAAGCAGGAGAATCGATGTTTCGAGCATGAGCCCTTCTTCATTCCTGGGTCTGGAGTCACATGTAGGCCAGACCAGGTATGAACAGCAATTTCCTTTCCTGAATGACATTAGTGAACCAGATGAATTTTTCCAAAAATCGATTCTAGGTTATCATAGACACTTAGTTCCTAATACCTATCGAATTCAAATTCCACCATCTGCTATGGCAGGGTTCAAACCAGGATCCCTGGAACATTACCTAGTCTCTGGGTTAAGAGTCCAGCAATAATACCATTAGGCAATTGCTTCCCTTTGCAGAATGATTATTACCTTGGCGTTTTCTGGTAAATAATACACAGATACTAAGAAGAAACAGAGAAGCACAAATGGTGCAGCAGGCAAGTGTCAGCTTCCTGTCAGGCTTTCCTCTTTGGCATTTCCTCAGGATAGATGACAAATTGCTTCCACTGTCCTTCAGTGAGTTCTGAGATGGCTGATAAGTCCAAAGCATAGTCTGCACCCTCTGTCAAACATGAGTTAGGCGTGCTTGAAGAATGGGTTCGGTCCATTGTTTGAAGGTTTGTGTGCTCCGTCCCTCAGCTTGACTGAGACTCTGCCCATTCTCAGTGAAGCCTTCCGATGTTCTCATTGCCTGCCCCAGTGACTATTTTCCATTTTGTTCAACCACAAGCTGAACATTCCCCCGTGTTGGAGGAGATGTTTGAACTTCTCAGTGAAGTTTTTGTGATCATGTCTAAAATGTCTCCCAGTCCACCGTGAAGTTTCCCACCGTGAGCCAGTTTCGAGTACAGATGTTACTTCCTAAGTCTAGTTTCAAATGCAAGAAAAGCATACCTCTTCCAGCAGAGTTGGTTTTGAATTATTAGTGCCTTGCTGCTAGACAAATAAGTTTTAGAGAGAACATTGATGTTGGGCTTTCTCGCTTGCTGCCAGATTTAGAGGATTTGACGGGGCTCACTGTAGGTCATATAATTCCAAGTCAATCAACTGACACAGGGGACTAATGAAACACATCTTATTTTTCACAAACCATTACTTGCATGCACCTGAGTTTATCACTTTTACAGTTAACATGCTGTTGAATTTTGGTGAAGGTACTAATGGGGATGCTTTGAAAGGCTATTAAGTGACCTACATAGTGTTGGATATTGTTTTTATTGTCACATTCTCTGGATGTTTCAAAGGAAATATCCAACATAACTTTAATGAATGGAAAGTCAGGAAACAGCAATTTGCATTCCTGTAGTATTTTCATTCAGTGTTGGGATTCCTGAGGTTTGTACATTGTGTCAGACATCTGTGGGGTTCCAGAAGCTTCTGAATTTCATTTCCTACAACTATCGTTCCTACTGATTCTATATATGAAGCTGCTAAATCAGTGCCAAATAATAAAAAATTATAGGTTTGTTTTAATGCTATAGTTCTACACTCACTGGGACTGAAGTGAAACCTTCAACTTAACTTCAAAAGGACTCTAAATAGCTGACAATGAGGATTTTTTATGAACTGTCTCATGGGACCAATTTGAAACTCAATTCCAGAGGTGAAATGTGAGTGTCTTACTCACTGAATCCTGAGTACAATTTCTCATCAAGGAAACATATGGGGTGAATAGCTGCTGGGATAAGAGACTGGAAGGTGGCTGACATTTTGTTGACTTGTTTCAGAGTGGTGTTCAGCACTGTTGGTACAGAGGGAAGAAATTGGCAAGGGGAAAAGAAGAGACATAAAAAGAATAAAAGAAGTTTATTTCCTTCATTATTTTTGTTATATATGATGAAGGTACTCTCTGCCAACTGGGGGAGGGCTAGGATTCCAATACAGTTGGATGCTCATCTTCCAGACATACCAGACTTCTCTGACAATCTTGGTGGTCATGTTGGTAGCTGCCCCCACAGGGCACTGATGTATTTTCATTGGCTGGCCCATTGCTACAGCAAGCCCCCAGTGTTGGGAAGGGTAAGTCCTTCAGCTGTGATAATTTCCCTTAAGGGTAAGACTAGAATTAGGGGGCACAGTTCCAAATAGTCTCCCATTTAAAATAGGGACTTTGTTTTATTTTGTGATTGGATGTGGATTTCAGTAAATGGGCATTTAACAGTTTTACTAAATCAGCATTTATGAACCATCTCAACTGTTTTTGGGGAGATGTTGATGAATTGATTTGATAAACTCTGAAATCTCTACAGTACAGGGACATCACATTCATGACATTCATGACACCCATCCACCTCCTCTAACCTATACACCAGGGACACATCAGGTAAGCTTCTCTTTTTGTTTACTTTCTGATAAGGGGACTAGCAGGGATGGCAGTGCAGGGAGAGGGTTCCTCCTGCATGATGTTTGAGGTGAGGCACATCATTAGAGTCCAATCCAAGTCCATCTGCAGGAAGTGCAGCCAACTCTTGCTCCTCCAAGACCGCATTAGGGACCTGGAGCGGGAACTGGATGAACTTCGGATCATTCGGGAGGCAGAGTTTGTGATACAGAAGCGTTACAGAGATGTAGTTACACCTAGGCACAAAGAAAGATGGGTTGGTGTTAGAAGGGGGGAGAAACAGTCAGTGCAGGGATCCCCTGTAGTTGTTCCCCTGAAAATCAAGTATACCATTTTGGATACTATTGGGGGGGATGACTTGCCAGAAGCATGCACTGGGCTGCAGGTCTGGGTGCCTCCTAGCAGAGCACTTTAGGGAACATCTCCGAGACACCCGCACCAATCAACCAAACCGCCCCGTGGCCCAACATTTCAACTCCCCCTCCCACTCTGCCGAGGACATGGAGGTCCTGGGCCTCCTTCACCGCCGCTCCCTCACCACCAGATGCCTGGAGGAAGAACGCCTCATCTTCCGCCTCGGAACACTTCAACCCCAGGGCATCAATGTGGACTTCAACAGTTTCCTCATTTCCCCTTCCCCCACCTCATCCTAGTTTCAAACTTCCAGCTCAGTTACTGTCTCCTTGACTTGTCCGACCTGCCTATCTTCTTTTCCATCTATCCACTCCACCCTCTCCTCCTTGACCTACCACCTTCATCTCCTCCCCCACTCACCCATTGTACTCTATGCTACTCTCTCCCCACCCCCACCCTCCTCTAGCTTATCTCTTCATGCTTCAGGCTCACTGCCTTTATTCCTGATGAAGGGCTTTTGCCCGAAACGTCGATTTCGCTGCTCGTTGGATGCTGCCTGAACTGCTGTGCTCTTCCAGCACCACTAATCCAGTATGCAGGTCTCTGGCACAGAGTTTGTCTCTGTTGCACAGAATGGAAGAGGGGAAAGGAGGAAAGTGTTAGTCACTGGGGGCTCAAAAGTTGAATTGAATTGAATTTATTATCATGTGTCCCGAGGCACAGTGAAAAGCTTTGTCTTGCAAGCAATACAGGCAGACCACACAGTTAAGTAGCATTGATAAGTATATAATAGGTAAACAGCGGCAAAAACAAAAACACAGGTATAGGTGAATGTTCAGAGTTTCAGAGTCCATTCAGTATTCTAACAACAGTAGGATAGAAACTGTTTTGAAACTGGCTGGTGTGTGTGTTCAGGCTTCTGCACCTTCACCCCATAGGAAGAGGTTGGAGAAAAACATTGCCAGGGTGGGAAGGATCTTTGAGAATGCTGGCAGCCTTTCTTTGACAGTGGGCCTGGTAGATGGATTCTATACATGGGAGGTTGGCTTTTGTGATTGTCTGGGTTGAGTTCACCACTCTCTCTAACCATTTCTGATCTTGAATTGTACAGTTGCCATACTAGGTAGTGATACACCCAGACAGAATGCTCTCGATGGCACACCTATAAAAGTTGGCAAGGGTATTCGCCATCATGCCAAATTTCCTCAGCTGCCTGAGGAAGAAGAGACACTGTTGGGCCTTTGTAAACAGTGCATTCACATGAAGAGTCCAAGAAAGATTATTGTGGATCAGTTAGAGGGTCAGATAGAAAGAGACTCACAGTTGGTATATTGCCTCCCAGGTGCCAGGGTTCGAGATGTCTCGGATTGTGTCTTTGGGGTCCTGAAGGGAGAGGGTGACCAACCCCAAGTTGTGCTCCAGATAGGTACCAACGACATTGGTAGAAAGAGGAATAGGGATATAAGGCAGGATTTCAGGGAGCTAGGATGGAAGCTGAGAGGTAGAACAAACAGAGTTGTTACCTCTGTATTGTTACCCATGTCACATGCTAATGAGGCAAAGAACAGGGAGAGATATCAGCTAAACACGTGGCTGTAGTGATGGTGCAGGAAGGAAGGTTTCAGATTTATGGATTTTAGGGACTCATTCTGGGAAAGGTGGGACCTCCACAAATAGGATGATCTTCACTATAGTGTACTAATATCCTGGGTGGGAAATTTGCTAGTGCTGTTCGGGTGGGTTTAAACTTGCTCAGTAGCGGGTTGGGAACCCATGTTGTAGTTCCAGTGCACAGGAGGATGACAGAAGGGAAGACATGGACAGGATTTCACTGTCACAGGAATGTGCTGGAAGGCAACAAGCTGGTTTGAAGTGTATCTACTTCAACACCAGGGATATCTGGAATAAAGTAAGTGAGCTTGCTGCATGGATAGGTACCTGGGACTTGGATATTGTGGGCATTTCAGAGACATGGATAGAACAAGGTCAGGAATGGATGTTGTAGGTTCCAGGGTTTAGATCTTTCATTAAAATCAGGGAAGGTGTTAAAAGAGGGGGAGGCATGGCTTTGTTAGTCAAGGACAGCATAACGGTGGCTGAAAGAACTTTTGACAAGGACTGAGATGGTATGGGCTGAGGTTAGAAACAGGAGAGGAGAGGTCTCACTGCTGGGAGTTCTTTATAGGCCTCTGCAAAGTTCCAGGATGTGGAGGAGAGGATTCTGGACAGGAGTGAAAGGAACAGGGTGGTCTTTATGGGAGACTTTAACTTCCCCAACATTGACTGGAAATGCTATAATTCTCGTACATCGGATGGATCAGTTTTTGTCTATTCTGTGCAGGAGGGTTTTCTGACACAGAATGTCGAAGGGCCCTACAAGAGAGGAGGCCATACTGGATCTGGTACTTGGTAATGAACCAGACCAGGTATTTGACTTAGTGATAGGCGAGCACTTTGGAGAGAGTGACCATAATTCAGTTATGTTTAGTTTAGAGATGGAAAAGGATAGGTACATGCCACAGGGCAAGAGTTATAGATGGGGGAAGGGCAATTATAATGCGATTAGGCAAGACTTAGGAGGCATAGAATGGGCAGCAAAATGCAGGGGATGGAGACAATCGAAATGTGGAGCTGGTTTAAGGAACAGATATTGCGTGTCTTTGATAGGTATGTCCCTGTCAGTCAGGGAAGAAGTGATAAGGTAAGGGAACTGTGGTTTATGAGAGAAATTGTATCGCTTGTTAAGCGAAAGAGGGAGGCTTAAGTGACGTTGAGGCAAGATGGTTCAGATGAGGCAATGGAGAGTTACATAGTAGCTAGGAAGGATTTAAAGAAAGAGTTAAGAAGAGCAAGGAGGGGACATGAGCAGTCTTTAGCAGATAGAATAAAAGAGAACCCTAAAGCTTTCTATAGGTATGTGAGGAATAAAAGGATGAATAGGGGAGGAATACGGCCTGTCAAAGACAGAAGTGGGAAGTTGTGTGTGGACCCTGTGGAGATCAGAAAGGTGCTAAATGAATATTTCTCATCTATTTTCACTCAGGAAAAGGAGAATATTGTAGGGGAGAAGACGGAGATATGGGCTATTAGACTTGAAAGGATTGAGGTTAGTAAGAAAGAGGTGTTGTAAATTCTCGAAGGAGTGAAAATAGATTAGTCCCTGGGCCAGATGGGATTCTTCCAAGAATTCTCTGGGAAGCTAGGGAGGAGATGGCAGAGCCTTTAGCCTTGATCTTTGAGTCATCATTGTCCACAGGTTTAGTACCAGAGGAGTGGACGATTGCAAATATGCCCTTGGTCAAGAAGGGCAGTAGAGATGACCCAGGTAATTATAGACCAGTGAGCTTTATGTCTGTTGTAAGAAAAGTTTTGGAAAGGATTATAAGAGATAGGATTTAAAATCATCTAGCACACAGCAATTTTATTGGAAATAGTCAACATGGATTCGTCAAAGATCACTGAGTTTTTTTGAGACAGTGACCAAGCATGTGGACGAGGGTAGGGCAGTTAACATTGTGTACACGGACTTCAGTAAAGCCTTTGATAAGGTTCCACATGGTAGGCTATTGAAGAAAATATGGAGGCATGGCATTGAAGATGATTTCACAGTTTGGATTAGAAACCAGCTTTGTGTAAGAAGGCAGTAAGTGGTGGTTGATGGAAAATATTCAGCCTGCAGTCCAATTACTAATGGTGTGCCACAAGGATCTGTTTTGGGACCATTGCTATTTGTCATTTTTATAAACGACTTGGACGCAGGCAAAGGTGGATGGGTTAGTAAGTTTGCAGATGATACTAAAGTTGGTAGAGTAGTGGACAGTGTGTTGCAGGTTGCAGGGAGACTTGCATAAACTGCAGAATTGGACTGAAAAGTGGAAAATGGAGTTCAATGCAGAGAAATGTGCGGTGTTTCATTTTGGGAAAAATAACAGGAAGGCAGAATACTGGGTCAATGGGAAAATTCTTGGTAGTGTGGATGTGCAGAAGGATCTTGGAATCCATGTACATAGATCCCTGAAAGTTGCTACCCAGGTTGATAGTGTTGTTGAGAAGGCATACCTGTGTTAGGTTTCATTGGTGGAGTGATTTAATTCTGGAATCGTGATGTCATGCTGCAACTATACAAAATGCTAGTGCAGCCTCATTTGGAATACTGTGTACAGTTCTGGTCGCCCCATTACAGGAAGGATGTGGAAGCATTGGAAAAGGTGCAGAGGAGATTTATCAGGATGTTGCCTAGTTTGGAGTGAAGGTCTTATGAGGAAAGGCTGAGAGACTTGGGTCTGTTCTCATTGGAGAGAGAAAAGCTTAGAGGGGACTTGATAGAGACATACAAGATGATCAGAGGATTAGATAGGGTAGACAGTGAAAGTCTTTTCCCTAGGATGATGACGTCTGCTTGTATGAGGGGGCATAACTTTGAATTGAGGGATGATGGCTTTAAGACAGACTTCAGAGGCAGGTTTTTACTCAGACAGTGGTGAGGGCATGGAATGCCCTGCCTGCCAATGTGGTTAACTCAGTCATATTAGGGGCATTTAAGCAGTCCTTGGATAAGCACATGGATGATGATGGGATAGTGTAGGGGGATGGGCTTAGATTAGTTCACAGGTCGGTGCAACATTGAGGGCTGAAGGGCCTGCTCTGTGTTGTTTTGTTCTATGTTCGATGTTCTAATTGGCAGGATGACAGACCTTAGATCAGATCTTAGTTTTCTGTACATGTTGATTGTGTCATTTGACTTATTGTACAAGTAGTCCTGTGTTACAGCTTGACCAGGTCAACACCTCATAGGGCTGCTCATAGATTCCACAGTATAGAAGAGGCACTTCAGCATATTGAGTCTGCATTGACATAATCTACTCTAAATCTACATTAATCCCACTTTCCTGCATTCGGTCCATAATCTTGAATGTTATCATATTTCATGTGCCCATCCAAGTACTTTTCAAAGGTTGTGAGGTTTCCTGCCTCAACTACTTTCTCAGATACTGCACTCCACATTCCCATAATCCTCTGTGTGAAAAAACGTATTGCTTAATTTCCCTCTAAACATTGAGCCTTTCACCTTAAATTCAATTCCCTTGTTAGTGACCCTTCAACAATGAGAGCACTGCTTTCTATCCATCCTGTCCATACCTCTCATAATCTAATATTGCTTAATCAGGTCGCCCTCAGCCTTCTTTGTTCCAATGAAAACATCATGCGCTTATACAGCCTCTTTTTAAAGGTAAACCACTCCAGATTGGGTGACTTCTTGGTGAATCTCCTCTGCATCCTCTCCACTGCAAGCAAATCCTTCTCATAGTGCAGTGATCACAATTACACACAGTATTCCAGCTGGGGCCTAAGTAGAGTTTTATATTGATCCACCATAATCTCTCTGCCCTTATAATCGGTGGCATGACTGATAATGGCAAGTGTCTTGTATGCTTTCTCAATGACCCTATTAATCTCTCTGGTCACTTTCAAGGATGTGTGGACTAGCACCCTAAGATTTGTTTGTTTCTCTGAGCTTCCTACTGTTCTACTGTTTGTTGAGTACTCTCTTGTCTTGCTACTTCTTCCAAAGTGCATCACCTCAAACTTTTCAGAGTTAAAATCCATCTGCCACTGATCTGTCCATCTGACCAATCTGTCTGCATTCTCCTATAACCTAAGACCTTTGTCCTCACTGTCAACCACATGTCAGTCTTCATGTCATCCACAAACCTATTTATCGTAACCCGCTCATTTTCTTCTATTTTATTTATATATATCACAAACAATAAAGGATCCAGCGCTGACCCCTGTGGCACACCACAGGACACAGCCTCCAGCCATTGGAACAGCCCTGTATCAGCACCCTGTATTATCTACCACAAAGCAATGTTGGCAGCACTTTGCCAAGTTAGACTGGATCCTCTTTGTTTTTACCTTTTTTTAAATCAGTGTCCCATCTGAGAACTTGTCAAATGTTTTGCTGAAGTTCTCTGTGGGCTCTTTCACCATTTATCATTCAATTATTAACTCCTCCACCAACCTTATCTTCTGCATATAAATCAACATTTTCCAAGTTACAATCAGTTCGGAGGAAGGATCACTAAATTTAAACATTAACTCTGAGTTCTCTTCACAGAGGTGCCAGACCTGTTGAGATTTTCCAGAAATTTCTGTTTTTGTTTCTGATTTACAGCATCACAGGTCTTTCAATATCTAGGTTTGACTTAGTCTTTAGTGATTGATGCCTGTGCTTGAATCAGTGATTCAGTGACTGATGTCTGTGTGGATCAGCGTTCCAATGATCCTGCTGTTTAGGTCAATATTTCAGTATTGTATGTGTTTGACTCAGTGTTTCATTGATTGATGTGGGTGTTTGTGTCAGTGTTGCAGTGATAGATGCCTGTGTATGGGTTAGTGTTTCAGTGATATCTATGCTTGAGTCAGTGATTCAGAAATTGATATCTGTATTTGTTCAGTGTTTCAGGGATGTCTTTGTTTGGTCAGTGTTTCAGTGATGTCTGTGTTTGGGACAGTGTTTCAGTGATTGGCGTCTGTGTTTAGGTCAGTGTTTTAGTAATGTTTGTGTTTGGGTCAGTGTTTCAGTGACTGATGTCAGTATTTGACTGATTGATGTCTATGCTTGGGTTAGTAAATCAGTGACAGATGTCTGTATTTAGGTCAGAGTTTCAGTGACTGATATCAGTGTTTGGGTCAGTGTTTCAGCGATTGAGGTCTGTGATAGATCGGTGTTTCAGTGATTGATGACTGTGTTTGGGTGAGTGTTTCAGTGAGTGATGACAGTATTTGGATCAGTGGTTCAGTGATTGATATCTGTGTTTCTGTGATTGATGTCAATGATTGGGCCAGTGTTTCAGTGATTGATGTCCGTTTGGGTCAAAGTTTTAGTGATGTCTGTGTTTGGGTCAATTTATCAGTGAGTGACGTCAATGATTGGGTCAGTGTTACAGTGATTGATGTGTGTGTTTGGTTCAGTGTATCAGTGATGTCTGTGTTTGGGTCAATTTTTCAGTGACTGATGTCTGTGTTTGGGTCAGTGTTTCAGTGATTGATGTCTGTGTTTATGACAGTGTTTCAGTCATTGGTATCAATGTTTGAGACAGTGGTTCAGTGATTGATGTCTGTGTTTGGGTCAGTGTTTCAGTGAGAAAGTGAGGACTGCAGATGCTGGAGATCAGAGCTGAAGAAGGGCTTATGCCTGAAACGTCGATTCTCCTGTTCCTTGGATGCTACCTGACCTGCTGCGCTTTTCCAGCATCACATTTTCAGCTCAGTGTTTCAGTGATCAATGTTAATGTTTGGATCAGTGTTTCAGTGATGTCTGTGTTTAGGTCTGTGATTCAGTGATTGATGTCTGTGTTTGGGTCAATTTTTCAGTGAGCGATGTCAATGATTGGGTCAGTGTTTCAGTGATGTCTATGTTTGGATCAGTGTTTCAGTGGTTGATGACTGTATTTGGGTCAGTGTTTCAGTGATTCATGCCTGTCTTTGTATCAGTGTTTCAGTTATATCTGTTTTTGGTCAGTGTTTCAGTGATTGATGTCTGTGTTTATGACAGTGTTTCAGTCATTGGAATCAATGTTCGGGTTAGTGTTTCAGTGATTGGTGTCTATGCTTGCGTGAATGATTCAGTGACAGATGTTTGTAATTGGGTCAGTGTTTCAGTGATTGATGTCTGTGTTTGGGTCAGTGTTTCAGTGGATAATGTCAAAATTCGTGTCAGTGATTGAGTGATTGAAATTTGTGCTTGGATCAGTGTTTCAGTGACTGATGTCTGTGTTTGGGTTAGTGTTTCAGTGATTGAGGTCAGTGTTTAGGTCAGTGCTTCAGTTATGCAAGACCACTGTTTTTGGTCAGTTTTTCTGTGACTGATGTCTGTGTTTAGGTCAATATTTCAATGATTGATGTCTGTTATTCACTCAGTGTTTCAATGATTGATGTCTATGTTTGGCTCAGTGTTTCTGTGATTAATGTCTGTGTTTGTGTCAGTGTTTCAGTGATTGATGTCTGTGTTTGGGTCGGTGTTTCAGTTATTGATGTCTATTTTTCAATCAGTGTGTCAATGATGTTAGTGTTTGGGTCAATGTTTCACTGATTGATGTCAATGGTTGTGTCAGTGTTTCAGTGACTGATGTCTGTGTTAAGTCAGTGCTTCAAGTGATGTCTGTGTCTGTATGAGTGTTTCAGTGATTAATGACAGCGTTTGGGTCAGTGTTTCCGTGACTGATGTTTGTGTTTACGTCAGTGCTTCAAGTGAAATCTGTGTTCAGGTCAGTGCTTTAATGATTGATGACTGTGTTTTGGTCAATGTTTAAGTGATGTCAGTGTTTGGGTCAGGGCTTCAGTGATTGATGTCAGTGTTTGAGTCAGTGCTTCAGTTGTGCAAGACTGTTTTTGGTCAGTGTTTCAGTGACTGATGTCTGTGTTTAGGTCAATGTTTCAACGATTGATGTCTGTGTTTCACTCAGTGTTTCAGTGATTGATGTCTATATTTGGCTCAGTGTTTCTGTGATTAATGTCTGTGTTTGGGTCAGAGTTTCAGTGATTGATGTCTTTCATTTTGTCAGTGTATTTGTGATCGATGTCAATGTATGGGTTAGTGTTTCAATGGTTGATGTCTGTTTTTGGGTCTGTGTTTCACTGTTTGATATCTGTTTTTGGTCAATTTTTCTGTCATTGATGGGAATGCTTGGGTTAGGGTTTCAATGATTGATGTCTGTGTTTTGGTTAGTGTTTCAGTGATTGATGTCTGTGTTTTGGTTAGTGTTTCAGTGATTGATGTCAGTTTTTGGGTCACTGTGTCAGTGATATTTGTGTTTGATCAGTATTTCAGGGATTGATGTCATTGTTTGAGTCAGTGTTTCCGTGATCAATGTCAATGTTTAGATCAGTGTTTCAGTGATGTCTGCATTTGGGTCAGTGATTCATTGATTGACATTTGTTTTTGGTTCAGTATTTCAGTGATTAATATCTGTGTTTGGGTCAGTTTTCCAGTGATGGATTTCTGTTTTAGATAGTGATTCAGTGATTGATGCCTGTGTTTAGGTCAGTGTTTCAGTGACTGATGTCTGTGTTTTTATCAATATTTCAGTGATTGTCTATGTTTGGGTTAGTGTTTCAGTGATTGATGTCTGCTTTTGGGTCAGTGATTCAGTGATTGATGTCTGTGTTTGGGTCAGTGTTTCTGTGGATGATGTCAAAGTTCGTGTCAGTGATTGAGTGATTGATATTTGTGCTTGGATCAGTATTTCAGTGCCTGATGTCTGTGTTTGGATTAATGTTTCGGTGATTGATGGCTGTATTTGCATCATTGTGTCAGTGATGTTTGTGTTTGGTCAGTGTTTCAGTGTTTGATGTCAGTGTTTGAGTCAGTGTTTCCGTGATCAATGTCAATGTTTGGATCAGTGTTTCAGTGATATCTGTATTTGGATCAGTGATTCACTGATTGACATTTGTTTTTCTGTCAATATTTCAGTGATTGATATTTGTGTTTGTGTCAGTGTTTCAGTGATTAATGTCTGTGTTTGGGTCAGTGATTCAAGGGTTGATGTCTGTGCTTGGATCAGTGTTTCAGTGACTGATGTCTGTGTTTGGGTTAGTGTTTCAGTAATTGATGTCAGTGTTTGGGTGAGTGCTTCAGTTATGCAATGTGGTTTTTGGTCAGTTTTTCTGTGATGTTTGAGTTTGGGTCAGTGTTTCAGTGATTGATATCTGTGTTTAGGTTAATGTTTCGGTGATTGATGTCTGTGTTTGCATCACTGTGTCAGTGATGTTTGTGTTTGGTCAGTGTTTCAGTGTTTGATGTCAGTGTTTGAGTCAGTGTTTCCATGATTGATGTCAATGTTTGGATCAGTGTTTCAGTGATATCTGTATTTGGATCAGTGATTCATTGATTGACATTTGTTTTTCAGTCGATATTACAGTGATTGATATTTGTATTTGCGTCAGTGTTTCAGTGTCTGTGTTTGGGGCAGTGATTCAAGGATTGATGTCTGTGTTTGGGTCAGTGTTTCAGTGACTGACATTTGTGTTTGGGTCAATATTTCAGTGATTGATGTCTATGTTTGGGTCAATGTTTCAGTGATGTCTGAGTTAGGGTCAGTGTTTTAGTGACTGATGCCTGTGTTTGGGTTAATGTTTCAGTGATTAGTGTCAGTATTTGAGTCAGTGCTTCAGTTATGCAAGACTACTGTTTTTGGTCAGTTTTTCTGTGACTGATGTCTGTGTTTAGGTCAATATTTCAACAACTGATGTCTAATATTCACTCAGTGTTTCAGTGATTGATGTCTATGTTTGGCTCAATGTTTCTGTGATTAATGTCATTGTTTGGGTCAGTGCTTCAGTTATGCAATACTGTTTTTGGTCAGTTTTTCTGTGACTGATGTCTGTGTTTGTGTCAGTGTTTCAGTGATTGATGTCTGTGTTTCACTCAGTGTTTCAGTAATTGATGTCTATATTTTGGGTCAGTGTTTCAGTGATTGATGTCAAATTTCTTGTCAGTGATTGAGTGATTGATATTTGTGTTTGGATCAGTGTTTCGGTAATGTGTCTGTTTAGATCAATGGTTCAATGATTGTTGTCTTTGGTTTGGTAAGTATATGGGTCAGTGTCTCAGTGGTTGATATCAATGATTGGTTCAGTGTTTCTGTGATTGATGTCTGTATTTGGGTGAGTGTTTCAGTGATTGATGTCAGTGTTTGGGTCTGTGTTTCAGTGATTGATGTCTGTGTTTGGGTCAGTGTTTCAGTGATTGATGTCAGTTTTTGAGTCAGTGCTTCAGTTATGCTGTTTTTCGGTATACTGTTTTTCGGTAAGTTTTTCTGTGACTGATGTCTGTGTTTAGGTCAATGTTTCAATGATTGATGTCTGTGTTTCACTTAGTGTTTCAGTGATAGATGACTGTTTTTGGGTCACTGTGTCAGTGTTTGTGTTTGATCAGTATTTCAGGGATTGATGTCATTGTTTGAGTCAGTGTTTCTGTGATCAATGTCAATGGTTGGGGTCAGTGTTTCAGTGATGTCTGCATTTGGGTCAGTGATTCATTGATTGACATTTGTTTTTGGTTCAGTATTTCAGTGATTGATATCTGTGTTTGGGTCAGTTTTTCAGTGATGGATTTCTGTTTTGGATAGTGATTTTGAGATTGATG
Source organism: Chiloscyllium punctatum (assembly GCF_047496795.1). NCBI lineage: Eukaryota > Metazoa > Chordata > Chondrichthyes > Orectolobiformes > Hemiscylliidae > Chiloscyllium > Chiloscyllium punctatum. The sequence goes on from NC_092763.1 coordinate 66,918,403, forward strand.
CCTGTGTTGCGATTAGTGTTTCAGTGACTGATGTCTGTGTTTTTATCAATATTTCAGAGATTGTCTGTATTTGGGTGAGTGTTTCGGTGATTGATGTCAGTGTTTGGGTCTGTGTTTCAGTGATTGATGTCTGTGTTTGGGTCAGTGTTTCAATGGATAATGTCAAAGTTCGTGTCAGTGATTGAGTGATTGAAATTTGTGCTTGGATCAGTGTTTCAGTGACTGATGTCTGTGTTTGGATTAGTGTTTCAGTGATTGAGGTCAGTGTTTAGGTCAGTGCTTCAGTTATGCAAGACCGCTGTTTTTGGTCAGTTTTTCTGTGACTGATGTCTGTGTTTAGGTCAATATTTCAATGATTGATGTCTGTTATTCACTCAGTGTTTCAATGATTGATGTCTATGTTTGGCACAATGTTTCAGTGATTGATGTCTGTGTTTGTGTCAGTGTTTCAGTGATTGATGTCTGTGTTTGTGTCAGTGTTTCACTGGTTGATGTCTGTGTTTTGGTCAGTGTTTCAGTGAATGATGTCTGTGTTTTTATCAATATTTCAGTGATTGTCTGTGTTTGGGTCAGTGTTTCAGTGATTGATGTCTGTTTTTGGGTCAGTGTTTCTGTGATTGATGTCTGTATTTGGGTGAGTGTTTCAGTGATTGATGTCAGTGTTTTGGTCAGTGCTTCAGTGATTGATGTCAAATTTCTTGTCAGTGATTGAGTGATTGGTATTTGTGTTTGGATCAGTGTTTCGATAATGTGTCTGTTTAGATCAGTGGTCCAATGATTGTTGTCTGTGGTTTGGTCAGTTTATTGGTCAGTGTCTCTGTGGTTGATATCACTGATTGGTTCAGTGTTTCTGTGATTGATGTCAGTATTTGGGTGAGTGTTTCAGTGATTGATGTCAGTTTTGGCATCAGTGTTTCAGTGATTGATGTCTGTGTTTAGATCAGTGTTTCAGTGAATGATGTCTGTGTTTTTATCAATATTTCAGTGATTGTCTGTGTTTGGGTCAGTGTTTCAGTGATTCATGTCTGTTTTTTGGTCAGTGTTTCAGTGATTGATGTCTGTATTTGGGTGAGTGTTTCAGTGATTGATGTCAGTGTTTGGGTTTGTGTTTCAGTGATTGATGTCTGTGTTTGGGTCAGTATTTCAGTGGATGATGTCAAAGTTCGTGTCAGTGATTGAGTGATTGATATTTATGCTTGGATCAGTGTTTCAGTAACTGATGTCTGTGTTTGGGTGAGTGTTTCAGTGATTGATGTCAGTGTTTAGGTCCGTGCTTCAGTTATGTAATACTCTTTTTGGTCAGTTTTTCTGTGATGTTTGAGTTTGGGTCAGTGTTTCAGCGATTGATATCTGTGTTTAGGTTAATGTTTCGGTGTTTGATGTCTGTGTTTGCATCACTGTGTCAGTGATCTTTGTGTTTGGTCAGTGTTTCCGTGATCGATGTCAATGTTTGGATCAGTGTTTCAGTGATATCTGTATTTGGATCAGTGATTCATTGATTTACATTTGTTTTTCTGTCAATATTTCAGCGATTGATATTTGTGTTTGCTTCAGTGTTTCAGTGATTGATGTCTGTGTTTGGGGCAGTGATTCAAGGATTGATGTCTGTGTTTGGGTCAGTGTTTCAGTGACTGATGTCTGTGTTTGGGTCAATATTTCAGTGATTTATGTCTGGGTTTGAGTCAGTGTTTCAGTGATTGATGTCAGTTTTGGCGTCAGTGTTTCAGTGACTGATGTCTGTGTTTGGGTTAATATTTCAGTGATTGATGTCTATGTTAGGGTCAATGTTTCAGTGACTGATGTCTGTCTTTGTGTCAGTGTTTCAGTGACTGATGTCTGTGTTTGTGTTAGTGTTCAGTGATTAATATCAGTGTTTGGGTTAGTGCTTCAATTATGCAAGACTGCTGTTTTTGGTCAGTTTTTCTGTGACAGATGTTTGTGTTTAGCTCAATGTTTCAACGATTGATGTCTGTTATTCACTCTGTGTTTCAATGATTGATGTCTATGTTTGGATCAATGTTGCTGTGATTAATGTCTGTGTTTGGGTCAGTGTTTCAGTGATTGATGTCTGTGTTTGGGTCAGTGTTTCAGTGATTGATGTCTGTGTTTGTGTCAGTGTTTCAGTGATTGATGTCTGTGTTTGTGTCAGTGTTTCAGTGATTGATGTCTATGTTTGGGTCAGTGTTTCAGTGATTGATGTCAAATTTCTTGTCAGTGATGGAGTGATTGATGTTTGTGTTTGTATCAGTGTTTCGGTAATGTGTGTGTTTAGATCAGTGGTTCAATGATTGTTGTCTTTGGTTTGGTCAGTGTATGGGTCAGTGTCTCAGTGGTTGATATCAATGATTGGTTCAGTGTTTCTGTGATTGATGTCTGTATTTGGGTCAGTGTTTCAGTGATTGATGTCTGTGTTTGTGTCAGTGTTTCAGTGATTGATGTCTGTGTTTGTGTCAGTGTTTCAGTGATTGATGTCTATGTTTGGGTCAGTGTTTCAGTGATTGATGTCAAATTTCTTGTCAGTGATGGAGTGATTGATGTTTGTGTTTGTATCAGTGTTTCGGTAATGTGTGTGTTTAGATCAGTGGTTCAATGATTGTTGTCTTTGGTTTGGTCAGTGTATGGGTCAGTGTCTCAGTGGTTGATATCAATGATTGGTTCAGTGTTTCTGTGATTGATGTCTGTATTTGGGTGAGTGTTTCAGTGATTGATGTCAGTGTTTGGGTCTGTGTTTCAGTGATTGATGTCTGTGTTTGGGTCAGTGTTTCAATGGTTGATGTCAAAGTTCATGTCAATGATTGAGTGATTAATGTTTGTGTTTGGATCAGTGTTTCAGTGACTGATATCATTGTTTGTGTTAGTGTTTCAGTGATTGATGTCAGTGTTTGGGTCAATACTTCAGTGATTGATATCAGTTTTGGCGTCAGTGTTTCAGTGATTGATGTCTGTGTTTGTGTCAGTGTTTCAGTGGCTGATGTCTGTGTTTTTTGGGTCAATATTTCAGTGATTGAAGTCTATGTTTGGGTCAGTGGTTCATTGATTGATGTCTGTGTTTGTGTCAGTGTTTCAGTGGTGTCTGTGGATCAGTGTTTCAGTGGTTTATGACTGTATTTGGGACAATGTTTCAATTATTGATATCTGTGTTTGGGTCAGTGTTTCAGGGGATGATGTCAAAGTTCATGTCAGTGATTGAGTGATTGATGTTTGTGTTTGGATCAGTGTTTCAGTAATGTCTCTATCTAGATCAGTGTTTCAATGACTGTTTTCTTTGGTTTTGTCAGTGTTTCATTGATCGATGAAAATGCTTGGATCCATGTTTCAGTGACGTCAGTGTTTGGGTCAGTGTTTGAGAGGTTGATGACTGTATTTGGGTCAGTGTTTCAGTGATTGATGTCTATGTTTAGATCAGTGTTTCAGTGGTTGATGACTGTATTTGGAACAGTGTTTCAGTTATTGATGACAGCATTTGAGTCAGAGTTTCAGTGATTGATTACTCTATTTGCGTAGGTGTTTCAGTGATTGATGACTTTCATTTTTTCAGTGATCGATGTCAATGTATGGGTCAGTGTTCCAGTGATTGATGTCAGTGTTTGGGTCAGTGTTGCAGTGGTTGATGACTCTATTTAGGTCAGTGTTTCAGTGATTGATTGACCGACTTGACACTGACATTTTTTACAAACCCACCAACTCCCAAAGCTACATGAATTACACCTCTTCCCACCCTACCTCTTGCAAAAATGCCATCCCGTATTCCCAATTCCTCCGCCTCCGCCGGATCTGCTCCCAGGAGGACCAGTTCCACCACAGAACACACCAGATGGCCTCCTTCTTTAGATACCGCAATTTCCCTTCCCACGTGGTTAAAGATGCCCTCCAACGCATCTCGTCTACATCCCGCATCTTCGCCCTCAGACCCCACCCCTCCAACCGTAACAAGGACATAACGCCCCTGGTGCTCACCTTCCACCCTACAAACCTTCGCATAAACCAAATCATCTGCCGACATTTCCGCCACGACCAAACAGACCCCACTACCAGGGATATATTTCCCTCCCCACCCCTTTCCGCCTTCCGCAAAGACTGTTCCCTCCGCGACTACCTGGTCAGGTCCACGCCCCCAAGCAACCCACCCTCCAATCCTGGCACTTTCCCCTGCCACCGCAGGAACTGTAAAACCTGCACCCACACCTCCTCCCTCACCTCTATCCTAGGCCCTAAAGAAGCCTTCCACATCCATCAATGTTTTACTTGCACATCCACTAATATCATTTATTGTATCCGTTGCTCCCGATGCGGTCTCCTCTACATTGGGGAGACTGGGCGCTTCCTAGCAGAGCGCTTTAGGGAACATCTCCAGGACACCCGCACCAATCAACCACATCGCCCCGTAGCCCAACATTTCAACTCCCCTCCCCCTCTGCCGAGGAAATGGAGGTCCTGGGCCTCCTTCACCGCCGCTCCCTCACCACCAGACGCCTGGAGGAAGAACGCTTCATCTTCCACCTCGGAACCCTTCAACCCCAGGGCATCAATGTGGACTTCAACAGTTTCCTCATTTCCCCTTCCCCCACCTCACCCTCGTTCTAAACTTCCAGCTTAGTAACTGTCCCCATAACTTGTCCGGACTTGTCCTACCTGCCTATCTTCTTTTCCACCTATCCACTCCACCCTCTCCTCCTTGACCTATCACCTTCATCCCCTCCCCCACTCATCCATTGTACTCTATGCTATTTTATCCCCACCCCCACCCTCCTCTAGCTTATCTCTCCATGCTTCAGGCTCACTGCCTTTATTCCTGATGAAGGGCTTTTGCCCGAAACGTCGATTTCGCTGCTCATTGGATGCTGCCTGAACTGCTGTGCTCTTCCAGCACCACTAATCCAGTTTCAGTGACTGATGTCAGTGTTTGGGTCAGTGCTCCAGTTATGCAATACTGTTTTTGGTCAGTGTTTCTGTGACTGAAGTCTGTGTTAAGGTCAATGTTTCAACGATTGATGTCTATGTTTCACTCAGTGTTTCAGTGATTGATGACTATGTTTGGCTCAGTGTTTCTGTGATTAATGTCTGTGTTTGTGCCAGTGTTTCAGTGATTGATGTCTATGTTTGAGTCAGTGTTTCAGTGATGTCTGTGCTTGGGTCAGTGTTTCAGTGATTAATGTCTGTTTTTGGGTCAGTGTTTCAATGACTGATGTGTGTGTTTAACTCTTTGCTTCAAGTGATATCTATGTTTAGGTCAGTGCTTCAGTAATTGATATCTGTCTTTGTGTCAGTGTTTCAGTGACTGATGTCTTTGTTTGGGTTAATGTTTCAGTGATTGATGTCAGTGTTTGGGTCAGTGTTTCAGTTATGCAAGATTGTTTTTGGTCAGTTTTTTTGTGACTGATGTCTGTAGGTCAATATTTCAACGATTGAGGTCTGTGTTTCACTCAGCGGTTCAGTGATTGATGTCTATGTTTGGCTCATTGTTTCTGTAATTAATGTCTGTGTTTGGGTCAGAGTTTCAGTGATTGATGTCTTTCATTTTGTCAGTGTATTTGATTGATGTCAATGCATGGGTCAGTGTTTCAGTGATTGATGTCTGTTTTTGGGTCAGTGTTTCTGTGATTGATGTCTGTGTTTTGGTCAGTGTTTCAGTGGATGATGTCAAAGTTTGTGTCAGTGATTGAGTGATTGATGTTTGTGCTTGGATAAGTGTTTCAGTGATTGATGTCAGTATTTGGGTCAGTGCTTCAGTTATGCAATACTGTTTTTGGTCAGTTTTTCTGTGACTGATGTCTGTGTTGAGGTCAATGTTTCAACGATTGATGTCTGTGTTTCACTCAGTGTTTCAGTGATTGATGTCTATGTTTGGGTCAGTGTTTCTGTGATTGATGTCTGTGTTTGGCTCAGTGTTTCAGTGGATGATGTCAAAGTTTGTGTCAGTGATTGAGTGATTGATGTTTGTGCTTGGTTAAGTGTTTCATTGATTGATGTCTGTGTTTGTGTCAGTGTTTCAGTGGTGTCTGTGGATCAGTGTTTCAGTGGTTTATGACTGTATTTGGGACAGTGTTTCAGTGATTGATATCTGTGTTTGGGTCAGTGTTTCAGTGATTCATGTCCGTGTTTCGGTCAGTGCTTCTGTTTTGCATACTGTTTTTGGTCAGTTTTTCTGTGACTGATGTGTGTTTAGGTCAATATTTCAACAATTGATGTCAGTTATTCACTCAGTGTTTCAGTGATTGATGTCTATGTTTGGCTCCGTGTTTCTGTAATTAATGTCTGTGTTTGGGTCAGAGTTTCAGTGATTGATGTCTTTCATTTTGTCAGTGTATTTGTGATTGATGTCAATGTATAGATTAGTGTTTCAGTGGTTGATGTCTGTGTTTGGGTCAGTGTTCCTGTGATTGATGTCTGTGTTTGGGTCAGTGTTTCAGTGGTTGATGTCAAGGTTCATGTCAGTGTTCGAGTGTTTGATGTTTGTATTTGAATCAGTGTTTCGGTAATGTCTCTGTTTAGATCAGTGTTTCAATGATTATTTTCTTTGGTTTCGTCAGTGTTTCATTGATCGATGAGAATGTTTGGATCCATGTTTCAGTGATGTCAGTGTTTGGGTCAGTGTTTGAGACGTTGATGACTGTATTTGGGTCAGTGTTTCAGTGATTGATGTCTGTGTTTAGATCAGTGTTTCAGTGATTGATGTCTGTATTTGTGCCTGTGTTTTAGTGATTGATGTCTGTGTTTGAGTCAGTGTTTCAGCGATGTCTATGTTTGGGTCAGTGTTTCAGTGGTTGATGACAAAGTTTGTGTCAGTGATTGAGTGATTGATGTTTGTGTTTGGATCAGTGTTTCAGTGATTGATGTCAGTGTTTGGGTCAGTGTTTCAGTGGTCGATGACTCTATTTGGGTCAGTGTTTCAGTGATTGATGTCAGTTTTTGAGTCATTGTATCTGTGATTGATGTCTGTATTTGTGTCTGTGTCTCAGTAATTGATGTCTGTGTTTGAATCAGTGTTTCAGCGATGTCTGTGTTTGGGTCAGTGTTTCAGTGGTTGATGACAAAGTTTGTGTCAGTGATTGAGTGATTGATGTTTGTGTTTGGATCAGTGTTTCAGGGACTGGTGTCTGTGTGTGGTCAGTGTTTCAGTGATTGATGTCAGTGTTTGGGTCAGTGTTTCTGTGATGTCATTGGGTTAATGTTTCACCAATTGATAACTGTGTTTTGGTCAGTTTTTCATGATATCTATGCTTCGGTCATTGTTTCAGAGACTGATGTCAAAGTTTAGGTCAGTGTTTCAGTGTTTGATGTCTATGTTTGAGTCAGTGTTTCAGTGATTGATGTCTGTGTTTAGGTTAGTGTTCCAGTGATTGATGTCAGTGTTTGGGTCAGTGTTTCAGTGGTTGATGACTCTATTTTGGTCAGTGTTTCAGTGATTGAAGTCGGTGTTTGAGTCATTGTATCTGTGATTGATGTCTGTATTTGTGCCTGTGTTTCAGTGATTGATGTCTGTGTTTTTGTCAGTGTTTCAGCGATGTCTGTGTTTGGTTCAGTGTTTCAGTGGTTGATGACAAAGTTTGTGTCAGTGATTGAGTGATTGATGTTTGTGTTTGGATCAGTGTTTCAGTGATTGATGTCAGTGTTTGGGTCAGTGTTTCAGTGGTCGATGACTCTATTTGGGTCAGTGTTTCAGTGATTGATGTCAGTGTTTGAGTCATTGTATCTGTGATTGATGTCTGTATTTGTGCCTGTGTTTCAGTGATTGATGCCTGTGTTTGAGTCAGTGTTTCAGCGATGTCTATGTTTGGGTCAGTGTTTCTGTGGTTAATGACAAAGTTTGTGTCAGTGATTGAGTGATTGATGTTTGTGTTTGGATCAGTGTTTCAGTGATTGATGTCAGTGTTTGGGTCAGTGTTTCAGTGGTTGATGACTATTTGGGTCAGTGTTTCAGTGTTTGATGACAAAGTTTGTGTCAGTGATTGAGTGATTGATGTTTGTGTTTGGATCAGTGTTTCAGGGACTGATGTCTGTGTTTGGTCAGTGTTTCAGTGATTGATGTCAGTGTTTGGGTCAGTGTTTCAGTGGTCGATGACTCTATTTGGGTCAGTGTTTCAGTGATTGATGTCAGTGTTTGAGTCATTGTATCTGTGATTGATGTCTGTATTTGTGCCTGTGTTTCAGTAATTGATGTCTGTGTTTGAGTCAGTGTTTCAGCGATGTCTGTGTTTGGGTCAGTGTTTCAGTGGTTGATGACAAAGTTTGTGTCAGTGATTGAGTGATTGATGTTTGTGTTTGGATCAGTGTTTCAGGGACTGATGTCTGTGTTTGGGTCAGTGTTTCAGTGATTGATGTCAGTGTTTGGGTCAGTGTTTCTGTGATGTCATTGGGTTAATGGTTCACCAATTGATGACTGTGTTTTGGTCAGTTTTTAATGATGTCTATGCTTCGGTCATTGTTTCAGAGACTGATGTCAATGTTTGGGTCAGTGTTTCAGTGTTTGATGTCTATGTTTGAGTCAGTGTTTCTGTGATTAATGTCTGTGTTTGGGTCAGTGCTTCAAGTGATATCTGTGTTTGGGTCAGTGTTTCAGTGATTGATGGCAATGTTCAGGTCAGTGATTGAGTCATTGGTAATTGTGTTTGGATCCATGTTTCGGTAATGTCTCCCTTAAGATCAGTGTTTGAATAATTTTTGTCTTTGCTTTGGTCAATGATTCAGTGATCGATGAGAATGCTTGCATCAATATTTCAGTGATATCTGTGTTTGGGTCAGTGTTTGAGTGGTTGATGTCTGTGATTGGGTCAGGGTTTCAGTGACTGATGGCCGTGATAGATCGGTGTTTCAGTGGTTGATGACTGTATTTGGATCAGTGATTGATGTCAGCGTTTGTGTCGGTGTTTCCGTGATTGATGTCTGAGTTTGTGTCAGTGTTTCAGTGATTGATGTCAGTGTATGGACCAGTGTTTTACTGATTGATGGGTGTATTTGGTCAGTGTTTCAGTGATTGTGGTCCGTTTTGGGTCAGTGCTTCTTTGATTGATGACTGTGTTTGGGTCAGTTTAGACGTGATGTCTGTGTTTGGGTCAGTGCTTCAGTGATTGATAACAGTGTTTGGGTCAGTGTTTCCGTGAATAATATTTGTGTTTAGGTGAGTACTTCAAGTGATGCCTGTGTTTGGGTCATTGCTTCATTGATTGATGACTGTGTTTTGGTCAGTTTTTCAGTGATGTCTATGCTTAGGTCATTGTTTCAGAGACTGATGTCTGTGTTTGGGTCAGTGCTTCAGTGATTGATGCCTGTGTTTGGCCAGTGCTTTGAGTGATATCTGTGTTTGGGTCAGTGTTTCTGTGATTAATGTCTGTGTTTGGTCAATGTTGCAGTGATGTCTGTGTTTGGGTCAGTGCTTCAATGATTGATGACAGTGTTTGGGTCAGTCTTTCAGTGAATGATATTTGTGTTTAAGTGAGTGCTTCAAGTGATGCCTGTGTTTGGGTCAGTGCTTAATTGATTGATGAGTTTGTTCAGGTCAGTTTTTCAGTGAGGTCTATGCTTAGGTCATTGTTTCAGTTACTGATGTCTGTTTTGGGTCAGTGTTTCAGTGATTGATGACTGTTTTTGGGTCAGCATTTCAGTGATTGATGTCCGTGTTTGGGTCAGTGTTTCTGTGATGTCAGTGTTTGGGACAATGTTTCACTGATTGATGACTGTGTTATCTATGATATCTATGCTTCGGTCATTGTTTCAGAGACTGATGTCTGTGTTTGGGTCATTGTTTCAGTGGTTCATATCTATGTTTGAGTCAGTGTTTCTGTGATTAATGTCTGTGTTTGGTCAGTGTTTCAGTGATATCTGTATTTTGGTCAGTGCTTCAAGTGATATCTGTGTTTGGGTCAGTGTTTCAGTGATGGTGTCTGTTTTTGGATCAGTGTTTCAGTGATTGATTTCAGTGTTTGGACCAGTGTTTCAGTGATTGATGACAGTGTTTGTGTCTGTGTTTCCGTGATTGATGTCAAAGATTGGGTCAGTGTTTCAGTGATTGATGTCTGTGTTTAGTCCATGTTTCAGTGATTGATGACAGTGTTTAGGTCTGTGTTTTAGTGACTGATGTTTGTGTTTAAGTCAGTGCTTCAAGTAATATCTGTGGTTGGGTCAGTGCTTCATTGATTGATGACTATGTTTGTGTCAGTGTTGAAGCGATGTCTGTGTTTGAGTTAGTGTTTCAGTGATCGATGTCAGTGTTTGGACCAGTGTTTCAGTGATTGATGGCAATGTTCTGGTCAGTGATTGAGTCATTGCTATTTGTGTTTGGATCTGTGTTTCAGTAATGTCTCCCTTTAGATCAGTGTTGAAAAATTTTTGTCTTTGCTTTGGTCAATGATTCAGTGATCGATGAGAATGCTTGCATCAATATTTCAGTGATATCTATGTTTGGGTCAGTGTTTGAGTGATTGATGTCTGTGATTGGGTCAGGGATTCAGTGACTGATGGCTGTGATAGATCGGTGTTTCAGTGGTTGATGACTGTATTTGGATCAATGTTTCAGTGATTGATATCTGAGTTTGTGTCAGTGTTTCAGTGATTGATTTGTGTGTTTGGGTTAGTGTTTCAGTGATTGATGTCTGTGTTTGGTCAGTGCTTCAAGTGATGCCTGTGTTTGGGTCAATGCTTCAGTGATTGATTTTTTTTGTATCAGTGTTTCAGTGATTGATGTCAGTGTATGGTCCAGTGTTTTACTGATTGATGTGTGCATTTGGTCAGTGTTTCAGTGATTGTGGTCCGTGTTTGGGTCAGTGCTTCTTTGATTGATGACTGTGTTTGGGTCAGTTTAGATGTGATGTCTGTGTTTGGGTCAGTGCTTCAGTGACTAATAACAGTGTTTGGGTCAGTGTTTCAGTGAATGATATTTGTGTTTAGGTGAGTACTTCAAGTGATGCGTGTGTTTGGGTCATTGCTTCATTGATTGATGACTGTGTTTTGGTCAGTTTTTCAGTGATGTCTATGCTTAGGTCATTGTTGTCTGTGTTTAGTCCATGTTTCAGTGATTGATGACCGTGTTTTGGTCTGTATTTTAGCGACTGATGTTTGTGTTTAAATCAGTGCTTCAAGTACTATCTGTGGTTGGGTCAGTGCTTCATTGATTGATGACTATGTTTGTGTCAGTGTTGAAGTGATGTCTGTGTTTGAGTTAGTGTTTCAGTGATTGATGTCTTTTTTTTATTTCAAAAATATACTTTATTCATAAAATGATTTGATGGTCTGTACATTTGATCATGCCATACATATATCCACATTTACAAACACAGATTCGAATTTATCCTTGTCATTTACAATCCTGTGCATTTTTCAATCTTGTACATATATTTGACTGAGGCATCAGCAGAGCCCAAAAAAACGTCTGCATGGGCCCCCTGTTCTTCTTTAGGCAGGCCGATCTTACACGGTGGTCTTTCCCCACCGCGCCTTGGCGGCAGCTGCCCCAAGCTTCAGCGCGTCCCTCAACACGTGGTCTTGGACCTTGGAATGTGCCAGTCTGCAACACTCGGTCGGGGTCAACTCCTTCAGCTGGAAGATCAACAGGTTTCGGACCACCCAGAGAGCGTCCTTGGACAAGTGTTTCAGTGATTGATGGCAATGTTCAGGTCAGTGAGTGAGTCATTACTATTTGTGTTTGGATCCATGTTTCGGTAATGTCTCCCTTTTGATCAGTGTTGAAAAATTTTTGTCTTTGCTTTGGTCAATGATTCAGTGATCGATGAGAATGCTTGCATCAATATTTCAGTGATATCTGTGTTTGGGTCAGTGTTTGAGTGGTTGATGTCTGTGATTGGGTCAGGGTTTCAGTGACTGATGGCTGTGATAGATCGGTGTTTCAGTGGTTGATGACTGTATTTGGATCAATGTTTCAGTGATTGATGTCTGAGTTTGAGTCAGTGTTTCAGTTACACCCAAAACATTGACTTCTCTACCTCCTGATGCTGCCTGGCTTGCTGTGTTCTTCCAGCCTCCTGCTTGCCTACCTTGGACTCCGGCATCTGCAGGTTTTTTTTGTCTATTAATGTATCTGAGGCAGTAATGAGCATAACCCATTAGAGTTTTTGGAAAATTTAAGGATGAAAATTCCAGACTTTTTAGGTTGTGCTTCTTATTTGCAGCCATTCCATTTGAAAATTATATACTTGGCAGGATGACAGAATGTAATTGCTGATATATTGTGATTTTGATGAAGGAAGATGGAGGGGTTTGGCGGCAAGAGAAAAAAATGTGTTTCAGTGATGTCTGTGTTTGGGTTAGTGTTTCAGTGATTGTTGACTGTGTTTGGGTTAGTGTTTCAGTGATTATTGTCTGTGTTTGGTCAGTGTTTCTGTGATGTTGGTGTTTGGGTCAGTGTTTCAGTGACTAATGTCTGTGTTTCGGTCAGTGTTACATTGGTTGTTGCCAGTGTTTGGGTTAGTGTTTCAGTGGTTGATGTCTGTGTTTGGGTCAGTGTTTCAGTGATTAATGTCAATGTTTGGATCAGTGCGTCTGTAATTGATGTCTGTATTTGGTGAGTGATTTAGTGATGTCTGAGTTTGGGTCAGTGTTTCAGACATTGATGCTTGTGTTTGGATCAGTGTTTCAGTGATTGTTGCCTTTCATTTAGGTCAGTGTTTGAGTGATTGATGTTAGCATTTAGGTCAGTGTTTCAGTGGTTGTTGTCTGTGTTTGTGCCAGTGTTTCAGTGACTGATGTCAATGGTTCGGTCAGTGTTTCAGTGATTGATGTTTGTGTTTGGATCAGTGTTTCAATGATCCCGGAGTTTAAATCAGTGTTTCAGTGATTGATGACAGTGTTTGGGTCAGTGTGTCAGTGATGTCTGTGTTTGAGTCTGTATTTCAGTGATTGATGTCATTGTTCGGGTCAGTGTTTCAGTGATTGTTGTCTTTCGTTTGGTCAGTGTTTTTGTGATCAATGTCAACATTTGGATCAATGTTTCAGTGATGTCTGTGTTTGCATCAATGATTCAGTGATTGTTGTCTGTGTTTGGTTCAGTGTTTCAGTGATTGACCTCTATGTTTGGGTCAGCGTTTCAGTGATTGTTGTCTTTGGTTTGGTTAGTATTTCTGTGATTGATGTCAATGTTTGGATCAGTGTTTCAGTGATGTCTGTGTTTGCTTCAGTGTTTCAGTGATTGTTGCCTTTGGTTTGGTTAGTGTTTCAGTGATTGATGACAATGTTTGGATTAGTGTTTCAGTGATGTCTGTGTTTGCTTCAGTGTTTCAGTGATTGTTGTCTTTGGTTTGGTTAGTGTTTCAGTGATTGATGACAATGTTTGGATTAGTGTTTCAGTGATGTCTGTGTTTGCTTCAGTGTTTCAGTGATTGTTGCCTTTGGCTTGGTTAGTGTTTCAGTGATTGATGACAATGTTTGGATCAGTGTTTCAGTGATGTCTGTGTTTGCTTCAGTGTTTCAGTGATTGTTGCCTTTGGTTTGGTTAGTGTTTCAGTGATTGATGACAATGTTTGGATTAGTGTTTCAGTGATGTCTGTGTTTGATTCAGTGTTTCAGTGATTGATGACAATGTTTGGATTAGTGTTTCAGTGATGTCTGTGTTTGATTCAGTGTAGAAATGATTGATGTCTGTGTTTAGAACATAGAACATAGAACATAGAACAATACAGCACAGAACAGGCCCTTCGGCCCACGATGTTGTGCCGAACTTCTATCCTAGATTAAGCACCCATCCATGTACCTATCCAAATGCCGCTTAAAGGTCGCCAATGAATCTGACTCTACCACTCCCTCGGGCAGCGCATTCCATGCCCCCACCACTCTCTGGGTAAAGAACCCACCCCTGACATCTCCCCTATACCTTCCACCCTTCACCTTAAATTTATGTCCCCTTGTAACACTCTGTTGTACCCGGGGAAAAAGTTTCTGACTGTCTACTCTATCTATTCCTCTGATCATCTTATAAACCTCGATCAAGTCACCCCTCATCCTTCGCCGTTCCAACGAGAAAAGGCCGAGAACTCTCAACCTATCCTCGTACGACCTACTCTCCATTCCAGGCAACATCCTGGTAAATCTTCTCTGCACCCTCTCCAAAGCTTCCACATCTTTCCTAAAGTGAGGCGACCAGAACTGCACACAGTACTCCAAATGTGGCCTAACCAAAGTCCTGTACAGCTGCAACATCACCTCACGACTCTTGAATTCAATCCCTCTGCTAATGAACGATAATACTCCATAGGCCTTCTTACAAACTCTATCCACCTGAGTGGCAACCTTCAAAGATCTATGTACATAGACCCCAAGATCCCTCTGTTCCTCCACCTGACCAAGAACCCTACCATTAACCCTGTATTCCGCATTCTTATTTGTTCTTCCAAAATGGACAACCTCACACTTGGCAGGGTTGAACTCCATCTGCCACTCCTCAGCCCAGCTCTGCATCCTATCTAAGTCCCTCTGCAGCCGACAACAGCCCTCCTCACTGTCCACAACTCCACCTATCTTTGTATCATCTGCAAATTTACTGACCCACCCTTCGACTCCCTCCTCTAAGTCATTAATAAAAATTACAAACAGCAGAGGACCCAGAACTGATCCCTGCGGAACTCCACTTGTAACTGGACTCCATGCTGAATATTTACCATCTACCACCACTCTCTGACTTCTACCGGTTAGCCAGTTTTCTATCCAATTGGCCAAATTTCCCTCTATCCCATGCCTCCTGACTTTCCGCATAACCCTACCATGGGGAACCTTATCAAATGCCTTACTAAAATCCATGTACACTACATCCACTGCTCTACCCTCATCCACATGCTTGGTCACCTCCTCGAAGAATTCAATAAGACTTGTAAGGCAAGACCTACCCTTCACAAATCCGTGCTGGCTGTCCCTAATCAAGCAGTGTCTTTCCAGATACTCGTAAATCCTATCCCTCAGTACCCTTTCCATTACTTTGCCTACCACAGAAGTAAGACTAACTGGCCTGTAATTCCCGGGGTTATCCCTATTCCCTTTTTTGAACAGGGGCACAACATTCGCTACTCTCCAGTCCCCTGGTACCACCCCAGTTGCCAGTGAAGATGAGAAGATCATTGCCAACGGTACTGCAATTTCCTCTCTTGCTTCCCACATAATCCTAGGATATATCCCGTCAGGCCCGGGGGACTTGTCTATCCTCAAGTTGTTCAAAATGTCCAACACATCTTCCTTCCTAACAGGTATCTCTTCTAGCTTATCAGTCCGTTTCACACTCTCCTCTTCAACAATACGGTCCCTCTCGTTCGTAAATACTGAAGAGAAGTACTTGTTCAAGACCTCTCCTATCTCTTCCGACTCAATACACAGTCTCCCACCACTGTCCTTGATCGGACCTACCCTCGTTCTCATCATTCTCAGGTTTCTCACATATGCATAGAATGCCTTGGGGTTATCCTTGATCCTATCCGCCAGGGATTTTTCATGCCCTCTCTTAGCTCTCCTAATCCCTTTCTTCAGGTCCCTTCTGGCTATCCTGTATCCCTCCACTGCTCTGTCTGAACCTTGTTTCCTCAACCTTATGTAAGCCTCCTTCTTCCTCTTTACTAGACATTCAACCTCCCTCGTCAACCAAGGCTCCCTCACACGACCATTTCTTCCCTGCCTGATCGGTACATACATATCAAGGACACGTCGTATCTGCTCCTTGAAAAAGTCCCACATTTCCACCACATCCTTCCCTAACAGCCTATGCTCCCAACGTATGCTCCTCAAATCCTGTCTTACAGCATCGTAATTTCCCTTCCCCCAATTGTAAAATCTACCTTGTTGTGCGCACCTATCTCTCTCCATAACCAAGGTGAAAGTCACAGAACTGTGGTCGCCATCACCAAAATGTTCACCCACCAACAAGCCCACCACTTGTCCCGGTTCGTTACCGAGTACCAAATCCAATATGGCCTCCCCTCTGGTTGGACAATCTACATACTGCGTTAGAAAAGCTTCCTGGACACACTGCACAAACACCGCCCCATCCAATCTACTTGATCTAAAGAGCTTCCAATCAATATTTGGGAAGTTGAAGTCGCCCATGACTACGACCCTGTGGCTTCTGCACCTTTCCAAAATCTGTTTCCCAATCTGTTTCTCCACATCTCTGCTGCTATTGGGGGGCCTATAATAAACACCCAATAAGGTGACTGCACCTTTCCTATTTCTGACTTCAGCCCATACTACCTCCAGAGGCAGATCACCCTCAAACTTCCTTTCTGCAGCCGTTATACCATTTCTAATTAGCAATGCCACCCCCCCTCCTTTTTTACCACCCTCCCTAATCTTACTGAAACATCTGTAACCAGGAACCTCCAACAGCCATTCCTGTCCCTCATCTATCCATGTTTCCGTGATGGCCACAACATCGTAGTCCCAGGTACCGATCCACGCCTTAAGTTCACCCACCTTATTTCTGATACTCCTTGCATTGAAGTATACGCACTTGAGCCCATCTCTGTGTCCGCAAGTAGTCCCTGTCAGTGCTACCTTCTCCACAGCCTCCCTACAGTCTTGGACATCCTGACACACAGCTAGCTTACTTGCTGGACTACAAGTCCGGATCCCATCCCCCTGCCAAATTAGTTTAAACCCCCCCGAAGAGTGCTAGCAAACCTACCCCCCAGGATATTGGTGCCCTTCTGGTTCAGGTGCAACCCGTCCTGTTTATACAGGTCCCACCTTCCCCAGAATGCAGTCCAATTGTCCAAATATCTGAAGCCCTCCCTCCTACACCATCCTTGCAGCCACGTGTTCAACTGCACTCTCTCCCTATTCTTTGCCTCTCTGTCACGTGGCACCGGCAACAACACAGAGATGACGACTCTGTCTGTCCTAGCTTTTAGCTTCCAGCCTAACTCCTTGAGCTCTTGAATGACCTCCCCACCCCTCTTCCTACCTATGTCGTTGGTGCCAATGTGTACCACGACTTCTGGCTGCACACCCTCCCCCTTAAGGATTCTGAAGACACGGTCCGAGACGTCTCGGACCCTAGCACCCGGGAGGCAACAAACCAGCCGAGAGTCTCGTCCATGTCCACAGAACCGCCTGTCCGTCCCTCTAACTAGAGAGTCCCCTATAACTAGCGCTCTCCTCTTCTCCCCCTTTCCCTTCTGAATCTCAGAGCCACAGACCCCTTCACTGCAGCTTACACCTGCAAGGCTGTCCCCCCCAACAGTTTCCAAAGCTGCATACTTATTTTTTAGGGGAATAACCACAGGGGAACCCTGCACTGCCTGTTTCTTCCCCTTCCCACCTCTAACTGTTACCCAGCTACCTCTGTTCTCTGGCGTAACTATGTCCCTGTAGCTTCTATCGATCACCCTCTCAGCCTCTTGAATAGTTTAGTTCAGTGTTTCAGTGATTGATGTCTTTTGATTACTAGTGTGTAATATATTTGCAACTTAAATGACTAACCTGATGCACACCACAATTTCAATAGAGAGTTGTGTTATTTTTAGGTGATCCATCTTTCATGTAGTTACTACGTTATTGTGAAATGATTTGGTATAATTAATGCAGTAGTGTGACATTTCCATTAGCATGCCAGACAATTTTGTGAGTTGCATTCAACTAGGATCTGCTTTGACTTTTCACCTTTGTGATCTGTATAATGAGTGCTTCAATTCAGCTAATGTCCCCTTCACTTGATTTTTCTCCAGTGTCTCGGGTGAGAGAAGTCAGTTAACTTATGTTCTACACCAGCTGGGTCCATTGTCTTGACTCTAGCTCAGTGGGAAAAGAAATAGAATTCTCCCTTGAAGAGATACATGATGGAAAACAAAGACATGAAACAAAATCTGACTTTGGAATGGCACCAATGCGTTCCTGATACTGGGAATCCAAATTAAAAAGAGAAAATACTAGCACAGAAACTTTTCCTATGAAGCATTAACTTAGAGTCATCGAGTCCTTCATCACGGAGACAGGCCCTTTGGCCCCAACTGATCCATGCTGACCAACATATCTATCCATGCACTTGGCCTATGTATTTGTCCAAATGTCTTTTAAATGTTGTTAATGTACCCGCCTCAACAACTTCCATTGGCACCTCATTCCACAGGCATACAACCGTTTGTGTAAAAAGGTTGCCCCTCAGAGTCCCCTTTATTCTTTACCTCTAACTTTAAACTGATGCCCTCTAGTCCTCAATTCCCCAACCCTGGGAAAAAGACTGAGTGCATTCACCCTATCCATGCCTCTCATGATCTTATACGCCTCAATGTCGCCTCTCAACCTTCTACGCTCTAAAGAAAAAAGTCCTAGCTTGTCCAACCACTCCCTATAACTCAGACCATTGAGTCCAGGCTACATCCTTTTAGATTTCTTTTGCACCTTTTCCAGTTCAAAAACATCCTTCCTATAGCAAGATGACCAAAACTGAACACAATACTCCAGCTGTAGCCTCACCAATGTCCTGTATAACTGACACATAACTTCCCAACTTCTCTGCTCAACTTGTTTCTGTCTCCATAAATGACATCTGGACTGATGAGTTTTTCCACCATTTTTGTCTTGTTTTAGTAACTGAAGACTTTTTAAAGTCTATGGAGGTGCTTAGAGCAGTATTGGAATGGATGTGATTCCAGGATTCCATTTATCGCTGGTTTTGTTATGTATGAACTGACCCTGTCAGTGTAAGTTTGAGCTCCTTTAAGCCACCACACAAAATGTTTTTGCAAAATCTGTATAAATCATTCGAACATGAGGGAGCAGGCAATCCTTCTCTGTGATCTTGGTCCTACTCCTTCTTCAAGTGGTATTATCAGGAACAGATTATCTCATCACACATTCCACCCTTGGCATTTTATTCTGTGCAACACCACTTTAAACAAATGACATTCCCAGTACATTGGGAGGAGGGGGAGGGGGGAGGGGGTTGCAGGGCAGCTGAAGATGTTATTTAATGCACATTGTTAGATCCCTTTGAGATGCTGACAGTAAAATGTCTTCTTAAACCGCAGCAGCCTGCGCAGTTATGGTGCTCCCACAGTGTCATTATTTCAGGCATTCCAGGATTTTCATTCAGTGGTGAGGAAGGAATGACAAAAGACATCCAAATCAGGATGGTGTGTGACCTGAACAGGGACAGCTTGACGCTGATGCCACTGCTGTCCTTCAATGTGGTGGCAGTCACTGATTTTGGACTGTCCCTGCCAAACAAATGGGTGCACTGCATTCTGTATACAGGGCACATTGTCAAAACTGCATCATCCATGGTGTTGATGGAAGGACTTTCCTGTTGAACGAATTGAATATTTCACTGGCTTTATCACCACAACAATAGCAACCAACAATACGGTGCCTTAGTGGTCAGCACTGCTGTCTCACAGCGCCAGAGACCCGGGTTTGATTCCACCCTTGGGTGGCTGTCTGTGTGGAGTTTGCACATTCTCCCCGTGTCTGTGTGGGTTTCCTCTGGGTACTCCAGTTTCTTCCCACAGTCCAAAGATGTGCAGGTTAGGTGGATTGGCCATGCTATAGTACGCAGGCTAGCTGGATGAGCCATGGGAAATGCAAGATTGCAAGGGTATGATAATAGGGGTGGGATGCTCTGCCAAGGATCAGTGTGGACTCAATGGTCCAAATAGCCTGCTTCTTCATTGTAGGGTTTCTTTGAAACTGCAAAATAATGCATTGTCTCTGGAGATACTTTAGCTGTTTTTCTTTTGGAAAAATGAAAGAAGTAAGTGGAAATCTTTGAGCTGAAAACCAGAGGGCATAGGTTTTGGGTGAGAGGGAAAAAGTTTAAAAGGGACCTAAGGGGCAATGTTTCACACAAAGAGTGGTGAATGTATGGAATGAGCTGCCAGGGGAAATGTTGGAGGCTAGTACACTTACAGCATTTAAAAGGTATCTGGATGAGTATATGAATAGGAAGGTGCTGGCAAATGGGATTAAATTAGTTTGGGGTATCTAGTCGGCATGGACGAGTTGGACCGAAGGGTCTGTTTCGGTGATGTACATCTCTATGACTTGATAGTAGCAACATTTTTTTTAAGTAAAATTTACACTGACCTCTCCTCTTCCTTAGGAGCTGGTAAAGCTTTCACATCATCTCATTATTTGTCCAGTCTTTTTATTTCTGAGATAATGCTGTGCTTAAAATATTGTCCGTACAATTCTATTAACAATTCATAAAGCTAGTTCAGAATCTGACTACATTGGAGACCGGCTGAACCATTCTCACCAGCACGATGGAGTCATCAAAGGACAGTAATGACACTACTATGTCTCAGTGTTCCAGAAAACATCTATTCACACTTTGACACAGATCCATGCCTCCAGCTGATACCGCAGCAAGTCTTCAATATATACTTGGGTTGCAACCAAGAGTGTCAACTGTCTTTCCAGACATTCAGAGAATTGAGGGCAATAGTCTGGAGCGCATTCACAATTTCAGAACTGGTGTCTACATGTCCCATTTCCACCTGCTTGATTAAATAGGCAGCGCATTCAGACTGGAGTGAGATAATCTAAGTTATGATCCTCCACTGTGTCTAAGAAAAGGCTGTTGGTGGTTTGTGTATCAAGCAGTGGATGGATTCATTTCTGTGACTTCCTGCTGTATCATGAATGCGGTCATGTGTTGCTTCTCCTTCTTTACATCTGTACTGATTCTATCATTTACAGATATAAGCTGTGGTATAAACATATCCTGGCAATGTAAGCTGTTTCAACAAGTCACTTACCACAATCCTTTTAAAATATCTTTTTCTTCTGATCCATTAAAAACCGGACTGAAAGACCTGCATTTATGTAGCACCTTTTTGGACCTCAGTGTATCCTATCTTTACAGAAAATTGAGTATTTTTGAGGTACAGTATTTGCAAATGTGTTCAGGAGGCATAAAAGCCCTAGGTTCCAAAAAGAACCTGACACTGTACAGGAATCTATATCATCAACACTTATAGTTCAAAACAGTTGTATATTCAATTTGGAGGGCATCAGTTTGTCAGGTCGAAGATATAATAGTTGACAGGAGATATAAGTGTAGCTAAAATTTGGAACCTGTGACCTGCTGTTCAGAAGGCCAACTCAAGAACTGATTCAAGGCCAGGGCTTCCAATTCATTCCTCCCAATGCATACAATCTGGCAGTCCATCAAGAGCACTTAGAATCATTTGAAAATCTACCAACCACCCCCTGCATTTGAAGTCTTGTACAGTACTGTATGACCAGCATGTATATGGCCATATTAAACCATTATGGTGGTATGGTGGCTCAGTGGTTAGCACTGCTGCATCGCAGTGCTGGGGACCTGGGTTTGATTACAGCCTTGGGTCTGTGTGGAATTTGCATATTTCCCCTATTTCTGTGTGGGTTTCTTCTGAGTGCTCCAGTTTCCAGGTTAGGTAGATTGGCCAGCCTAAATTGTCCATAATGTGCAGGTTAGCGAGATTAACTATGGGAAATGCAGGATTGTAAGGATGGGGTGGTGGGGTGGGTGTGGGTGAGATGCTCTTTGGAGGGTCAGTGTTAAATTGATGGGCCAAATGGCCTGTTTCCATAGTGTAGGGATTCTATGATTTACCAATAATGGCATTCCCATTGACAATGCCTTAAGGTCAAGCATAGCTTTGAATGGAAATGTTTCCTTTGGGTATCAAATTACAACGGTTACAAGTCAAGATCAATGTGTTAAAAGTACAGTTTCCAACAATTCCAATTATATTCAGCAATCTACTCCAATACATCTCTTGGGGCCAGTTGGAAGGCTGAGGAAGGGATGAACTCAAGATTTAGTAGACTTAATTGGCAAGAAGAAAATCAAACTGGGACTTGGAGAATACTGAAACATAAATCTTTAATGCAGCATGTTAGCTCTTGCTCATCAAATAATTAGCTCCCTATCAATGGTGCTCCTGAACCCTTGAGGGAGCATACAATATTCAACATAGACTAACAAAAGAATTCTATGACTGGTGCAATCCACTTCATTTTGAAGAGGTGTGAGTATTGCTGTGTATGTGCAAGATTTCACCTGACTGACAACTCCAGACTTGCGTGACTATTGTGGAAAGTTTAAATGCCTCAGTAAAAACTTATAAAAAGAACAACAGAGCAGTTGGCAATGTTAGAGCATTCTCCTCTGGGATGGTGTGTCAATTAGGATGTGAAGAATAGCTAAGGAGTACTAAAAGTTCACATTGTAAAATGAAGCCACATGTTAGCATACTTACTGCAGGAACTTGGACAGTTCAGCAAGTTTCTTCCTCACCTGTTCCCAGACTCAAAGCAGAGGACCATACAGTGTGTCACATCCACCTTATATCTCACACACACACACACACACACACAGACACACGCACGCACACAGAGACACACGCACAGTTTTCTTTCAAAATTCTCCTCTTGTTTGCCTCTTAACGCTCACTCCTTCAGTGGTTTCACAAGCTACTAAAGTCCCTTGAAGAGCTGCCAGTGCTAAATAGTCCACTGATCTATTTTGCTCTGAAGAACTCACCATACTTTGTAGCACAAGATCAGCCAAAGGAATTCTATATGCACCAAAAGAACAAAGTTCCCAATGTCAAACTCCTTGGAATTATCCACCTAAATATTATTGGACATGCTATCACTTCAATACTTCGCATTCAGCGCTTTCTCAAATTTATGCAGAGGTACTTATTAAGTCTCCTGTCTCTGTTCTGCACCACTTTCTATTTCTCCACTCTCTATGTAATCTCTCGTGCTGCTGCCCACTTGCTGATTTGGTCCAGTTCCTTCTGCAATTCATTATCTATTTCCCCGAACTACCCAATGTTGCACCATTCAAGTAATTCAGTTGTTTGACCAGTTAGTTGCACCAAAAATATAACCCGCTTTGGAAGGTTTAAACTAGAGACAGACCATTTATGTGGCCCTTCATCAGGGGGCTTATGGCTGAAACGTCGATCCACCTGCTCCTCAGATGCTGCCTGACCTGCTGTGCTTTTCCAGCACCACACTCTCATTTATGTAGCCCTGTCAAAGTCAGCCCAGGAGAACCAAATGAAAGATAAATGGAATATTAACTTCTGACATTCTTCTCCCATTGTGTTGGTTCCACTCATAAAGTCATAGAGTCATAGAGATGTACAGCATGGAAACAAACCCTTCAGTCCAACTTGTCCATGCCCCAGATATCCCAACCCAATCTAGTCCCACCTGCCAGCACCCGGCCCACATCCCTCTAAACCTTTCCTATTCATATACCCATCCAGATGCCTTTCAAATGCTGCAATTGGACTAGCCTCCACCATTTCCTCTGGTAGCTCAGTCCATATGATTGCCACCCTCTGAGTGAAAAAGTTGCCCCTTAGGTCTCTTTTATATCTTTCCCCACTCAGACTCACCCACCCCTGGGAAAAGACTTTATCTATTTATCCTATCCATGCCCCTCATGATTTTATAAACCTCTATAAGGTCACCCCTCAGCCTCTGACGTTCCAGGGAAAACAGCCCTAACCTATTCAGCCTCTCCTTAAAGCTCAAATCCTCCAACCCTTGCAACATCTTTGTAAATCTTTTCTGAACACTTTCAAGTTTCACAACATCTTTCTGATAGGAAGGAGACCAGAATTGCACGCAGTATTCCAATAGTGGCCTAACCAATGTCCTGTACAGCCGCAACATGACCTCCCAACTCCTGTACTCGAAAGTCTGACCAATAAAAGAAAGCATACCAAATGCCTTCTTCACTATCCTGTCTACCTATGATTCTGCTTTCAAGGAGCTATGAACCTGCACCCCTGGTCTCTTTGTTCAGCAACACTCCCTAATACCTTACCATTAAGTGTATAAGTCCTGCTAAGATTTGCTTTCCCAAACTGCAGCACTTCACATTAATCTAAATGAAACTCCATCTGCCACTTCTCAGCCCATTGGCCCATCTGATCAAGATCCCATTGTAATCTGAAGTAACCTTCTTCGGTGTCCACTGCACCTCCAATTTTGGTGTCATCTGCAAACTTACTAACTATACCTCTTATGCTCACATCCAAAGAACAAAGAACAAAGAACAAAGAACAAAGAACAAAGAAAATTTACAGCCAAGGAACAGGCCCTTGTCCCTCCAAGCCTGAGCTGATCCAAATCTACTGTCTAAACCTGTCGCCCAATTCCTAAGCATCTGTATCCCTCTGCTCCCCACCTACTCATGCATCAGCCCAGACGCATTTTAAATGAATCTACCATGCCTGACTCTACCACCTCTGCTGGTAACGTGTTTCAGACACCCAGCACCCTCTATGTAAAGTACTTGCCGCGTGTATCCCCCTTAAACTTTTCACCTCTCACCTTGAAAGCATGACCTCTCGTTATTGAATTCTTCACCCTGGGAAAAAGCTTGTCTCTATTCACCTTGTCCATACCCTTCATGATTTTGTAAACCTCAATCAAGTCCCTCCTCAATCCACTTTTTTCTAATGAAAACAAACCTAGCCTACTCAACCTCTCTTCATAGCGAGCACCTTCCATACCAGGCAACATCCTCTTAAACCTTCACTGCACCCTCTCCAAAGCGTCCACATCTTTTTGGTAATATGATGATCAGAACTGTACACAGTATTCTAAATGCGGCCGAACCAATGTCCTGTACAATTCTAACATGACCTGCCAGCTCTTATACTCAATACCCCATTCAATGAAGGTAAGCATACCATATGCCTTCCTGTATTCTAACAGATGAAAGGCTTAACAGACAATCAATTTTTCAATGTATAATTTCAGTTACATCACACTGTAAATTTTTGCTGTAAATTCTATGTGTTAGGATTGAGCCCTCCACTACCACCTGATGAAGGAGCGCCGCTCCGAAAGCTCGTGTGCTTCCAATTAAACCTGTTGGATTATAACCTGGTGTTGTGTGATTGTTAACTTTGTACGCCCCAGTCCAACACCGGCATCTCCAAATCATCCCTCTAAGATACCCTAGTTCACTGTATGACCTTCCCTTCTCAGGAGCATCAGTATACACAGGTAGGCTTCCGTTTCCCCGGCCCTCCACCTCCTCCAAGACTTCCCTTTCCCCGGCCCCTAATGCCTCATCTTCACCATGGATATACAATCCCTCTACACCTCCATCCGCCATGACCACGGCCTCCAAGCCCTCCGTTTTTTCCTCTCCAGAAGTCCCCAACAGTACCCTTCCACTGACACTCTCATTCGTTTGGCCGAACTGGTCCTCACCCTTAACAATTTCACCTTTGAATCCTCCCACTTCCTCCAGACCAAAGGCGTAGCCATGGGCACACGTATGGGCCCCAGCTATGCCTGTCTCTTTGTTGGCTATGTAGAACAGTTGATCTTCCGTAATTACACCGGCACCACTCCCCACCTCTTCCTCCTCTACTTTGATGACTGCATTGGCGCCACCTCGTGCTCCCGCGAGGAGGTTGAGCAATTCATCAACTTCATCAACACATTCCACCCTGACCTTAAATTTACCTGGACCATCTCTGACACCTCGCTCCCCTTCCTGGACCTCTCCATCTCCATTAGTGATGACCGACTTGACACTGACATTTTTTACAAACCCACCAACTCCCACAGCTACCTGGATTACACCTCTTCCCACCCAACCTCTTGCAAAAATGCCATCCCGTATTCCCAATTTCTCCACCTCCGCCGTTTCTGCTCCCAGGAGGACCAAAATAGAACACACCAGATGGCCTCCTTCTTTAGAGACCGCAATTTCCCTTCCCACGTGGTTAAAGATGCCCTCCAATGCATCGCGTCCACATCCCGCACCTCTGCCCTCAAACCCCACCCCACCAACCGTAACAAGGACAGAACGCCCCTGGTGCTCACCTTCCACCCTACAAACCTTCGCAAAAACCAAATCATCCGCCGACATTTCCGCCACCTCCAAAACGACCCCACCACCAGGGATATATTTCCCTCCCCACCCCTTTCCACCTTCTGCAAAGACTGTTCCCTCTGCGACTACCTGGTCAGGTCCACACCCCCCTACGACCCACCCTCCCATCCTGGCACTTTCCCCTGCCACCGCAGGAACTATAAAACCTGTGCCCACACCTCCTCCCTCACCTCTATCAAAGGTCCTAAAGGAGCCTGCCACATCCATCAAAGTTTTACCTGCACATCCACTAATATCATTTATTGTATCCGTTGCTCCCGATGTAGTCTCCTCTACATTGGGGAAACTGGGCGCCTCCTAGCAGAGCGCTTTAGGGAACATCTCCGAGACACCCGCACCAATCAACCAAACCGCCCCGTGGCCCAATATTTCAACTCCCCCTCCCACTCTGCCGAGGACATGGAGGTCCTGGGCCTCCTTCACCGCCGCTCCCTCACCACCAGACGCCTGGAGGAAGAACGCCTCATCTTCCACCTTGGAACACTTCAACCCCAGGGCATCAATGTGGACTTCAACAGCTTCCTCATTTCCCCTTCCCCCACCTCATCCTAGTTTCAAACTTCCAGCTCAGCACTGTCTCCTTGACTTGTCTGGACTGGTCCGACCTGTCTATCTCCTTTTCCACCTATCCACTCCACACTCTCCTCCTTGACCTATCACCTTCATCTCCTCCCCCACTCACCCATTGTACTCTATGCTACTCTCTCCCCACCCCCACCCTCCTCTAGCTTATCTCTCCACGCTTCAGGCTCACTGCCTTTATTCCTGATGAAGGGCTTTTGCCCGAAACGTCGATTTTGCTGCTCGTTGGATGCTGCCTGAACTGCTGTGCTCTTCCAGCACCACTAATCCAGTATACACAGGTATCCTATTCCACGCACTTTGCACTGCCTGATTCAAAGTCAGAATTAAACCAAAAATCTCCCTTCTAAACTATGGTTGTCTCCCTTAAGCTTAAAAAAAGTTAAGGAATTCTCTAACAAGTGTTGAAGCACCATCATTTGCCTTGTTGGATTGCAAAACAATCAAAAACAAACAAATATTCATTAGGAGAGGGAAAATTCCTCATTCCTGATGAAAGTCTTTTGCCTGAAACGTCGATTCTCCTGCTCCTCGGGTGCTGCCTGACCTGCTGAGCTTTTCCAGTACCACGCTAATCTAGACTCAAATCTCCAGCATCTGCAGTCCTCACCTTCGCCTCAATATCCATTAGTACTGTGCAAAAATACATTCACAATAAATCCAGATCTCCAAATATGTTTTAAAAGAAATCACCTTGATTATGGAAATAACTTCATGTAAACTGAAAAACCTCTGATTATTAAGTCAAAAACCAGAAATTCAAACTTAAATAATACTCATTCCACAGTTTAGAGTAAGCCATCAATAGAACACAAGTAAGTGCAACAAAACATAGCACGTTTCTTCATGCAGATTTATCTAGGGCTCTGCTGAATACAGGTTATTTATTTGTATGGCTGGTGGATCAGTTCTAGTTTGGTGTCCACGTTAACAATCGTGTGATGGCTTCAGCTGATTCAAAGTGAACATGTGTGATGTTACCAGGAATCAAGATTTTTTTAATATATTCACTTATGGGATTGTAGCCATCACTGGGTAGGCCAGCATTTATCCGCCATCCCTGATTGTCCAGAGGGTAGTTAAGAGTCAACCACATTGCTGTGGATCTGGAGTCACATGTAGACCAGACCATGTAAGGATGGCAGATTTCCTTTCCTGAAGCTCATGATTGAACCAGATGGGTTTTTCTTAAAGATCGGCAATGGTTTCCTGGTTATCACTAAACTCTTATTTCCAGATTCTTTATTAAATTCATAAATGCAAAAGAAATATTCACTCCTGCAAACACACAAGCATACACAAACAAAAGAAAAGATGAATCCTAGACATGAATATACACATAGATTGCCAACAGAGTAACAAGGAATAAGCCATGTTTCAAATTAAAAGTTCTGAAGGGTTTTCTGTCCTGTTTCTTAGAAGACAATGAAGGTTGGCCATTTCTGGCTTGTTATTCAAAATGGTGACTGGGCATCTGTCTTGAAGAAACACAATTTACTAAGTGAAAACAAATTAAAGCGCCTGGCTTTAGCGCATGAGATGACTGCTTGTTCTATCAGGGTTACTCATACCTAGAAGAATCTTCCATTTGAACATGGACTTCATTCCTTTATTTATCTGCCCTTGCTCTGTCTCATCATTAACATTTGGATACCAAGCAGCCTGCATCTTAGTTGTCACATTGCTGCCATTTTCATTGATTGGTATCAACCTCCTCCCATCATTGTCAATGTTGTCATTCTTTAGCGAGGGCTCCTGAGTGATTTTGTAGCACTTACTTTGCCTCCCGTGAATTAATGACCATTTGACATTTGTGAAAGGCAGAACTTGGCAGGAAGGATGCCATTCAGACAGTGTCCAGACTATTATTGTGGAATTTTGCAGTAGTTTTACCTGAATGCTTAGAGACCTGCCTTCAAGAATGACCCTAACATTTGTCCAAGCATCTTTCTGTTGAATCCAGAGAATGTGGTGAAGGCATTGCTGGTGGAATTTCTCTCATGCTTTTACATGTCACTGATACACATTCCAGGTCTCACTGTAGTACAGGATTGTGGTGATATAGAAACATCGAAGCAAAAGAAAAAGGAGCAGGAATAAGCCATTCAACCTTTAGATTCTCCTCTGCCATTCAATATGATCAGTGTTGATCATCCTAATCAGTACCTTGTTCCTGCTTTGGCCCCATATCATTTGATCTGTTTCGCCCAACCACCGTTGAAAATTATGGCCTCACCCACTTTCCATGGTGGAGAATCTCACAGATTCACCACCTTCTGGCTGAAGATATTTATTCTCATCTCAGTCTTAAATGACCTTCCCAATATCCTTAGCTTGTGACCCTTAGTTCTGGACTTCCCAGTTATCAGGAGCATCCATCTTATCCTGTTGGGACTTTAGAATTTTTAATGAATCCTCACCTCATTCTTCTGAATTACAATGACTGTAGTCCTAACTGTTCCAATTTCTCTTCATATATCTGTCCTGCCTTCCCAGGAATCAGTCCAGCAAATCTTCATTGCAATCCCTTCAGATCCAGGACAGCCTTCCTCAGATAAGGAGATGAAAACTGCACACAATGCTCCAGATGTGGTCTCGCCAAAGCCCAGTGCAAGACATCCCTCCAGTACTCAAATTCTCGCACTATGAAGTATATCAGACCATTTATTTTCTTCACTGCCTGCTGCATTTGCCTGTTTAATTTCAGTGACTAGTGTCCAAGGATACCCAGGACTGGTTGCACCTTCCCCTTTCCCAGTCGAGTGCCATTGAGATAATAATCAGCATTTCCATTCTGCTACCAAAATACATAACCTCGCATTGATCCACATTATACAACCACTAAAATAAAACAAAGCACTGTGGAGGCTGGTAATCTGAAACAAAAACAGAAATTGTCAGAGAAACTTAGCAGGGCTGGTAGCATCCGTAGAGAGAAAGCTGTGACCCTTCTTCAAGCATTTTTTGTTGTTTATGCAGCTGCTGCTCTCTCTTTATGAACTGGAAGAAATGAGAATTTGACCCACATCCCAAAAGTGTTAGTCAGGGCTTCTGGATAAGCAGTCCAGTGACATTTCAACAGTTTGGTCGGGTCAATGAACCAATATTGCATTCCTGTTCTTATTCCAACATTTTTCTTGGAGCTCTTCAGCAAAAAATACCAGGTCAGAGGTTTCTCTGGAAGGTCTAAAACTCTATTTTATCTAGCAGCTTTTCCTTAGATATGGGATGCAGGTATTTAGAGTCATAGAGTCATTGAGATGTACAGCACGGAAATAGACCCTTCGGTCCAACTGGTCCATGCCGACCAGATATCCCAACTCAATCTAGACCGTCCTGCCAGCACCCAGCCCAAATCCCTCCAAACCCTTCCTATTCACATACCCGTCCAGATGCCTTTTAAATAATGAAATTGTACCAGCCTCCACCACTTCATCTGACAGCTCATTCCATGCGCGAACCACCCTCTGCATGAAAACGTTGTCTCTTAGGCCTCTTTTATATCTTTCCCCTTCCCCTAAATCTATGCCCTCGAGTTTTGGACTCCCCCACCCCACAGAAGAGACTTTGCCTATTTACCCTATCCATGCCCCTCATGATTTTATAAACCTCTATAGGGTTACCCTTCAGCCTCCGACGCTCCAGAAAAACAGTCCCAGCCGTTTCAACCTCTCCTTATAGCTCAAACCCTCCAAACGTGTCAGGACAACAGGAAATAGCTTGATAGATTGTGGACCATGCTTTATCCCCCTTGTTGTTACAATTGTCACATTTCAGAAGTTATCGAGGTAGCGGTGTGGCCTGTTCTTTTCCTCCCAGGATGAGTGCACGGAGTCTGTCAAGTTTGCAGGCTTTCCCATGTTTGATTGCTTGTTGTCACTCTCTTTGATGGTGGTCCATGCATGAACTGGGTATGGGGAATAGCCTAACTTGTATCAGCTGTCAGTGTGGTTTCACAGTTGAGGAGTTGTTGGAAATGTTTTTTTTCCTGCATTGACAAATGGCACTGTCAATTTTAAAAAAAAAGACACTATCCAGTGAGTGAAGGGAAGTTTGTCCATTTGACTTTGGTATATTTTTTGGTCTTGTGGAGTCCATGCTAATTCAACTTTTGTGATGTATTTTGATGGTTCCTTTGCCAACATTACATGTTGGATCTGAAGTGATTGGACCCAAGATGATTGGTGCATGAAAGTTGGGAGGGGTATGATTAATGTCTCATCAATAACCGGATGAAATGATTTTAAGGTGAAAAGCAAGCGGTTTGTAGGGATTTGAGAAAACATTTAATTACCTAGACAGTGATGGGAGTCTGGAATGCAGTTCCTGGGAGGACAGTTGAGGCAGGTATCATCATGACATTTATCAGGTGCTTGAAGGAGAACTTGAAATGTCCTAACATTAAGGAGTTTTGACCTAGTGCTGGAAGGTGGGGCTAGTGTAGATTTAAGGAACAAGAGAATCGACATTTCGGGCATAAGCCCTTATTTAGGAATGAGGAAAGTGTGTCCAGCAGGCTAAGATAAAAGGTAGGGAGGAGGGACTTGGGGGAGGGGCAATAGGTGGAAGGAGGTCAAGGTGAGGGTGATAGGCCAGAGTGGGGTGGGGGCGGAGAGGTCAGGAAGAAGATTGCAGGTTAGGAAGGTGGTGCTGAGTTCGAGGGATTTGACTGAGACAAGGTGGGGGGAGGGGAAATAAAGAAACTGGAGAAATCTGAGTTCATCCCTTGTGGTTGGAGGGTTCCTAGGCGGAAGATGAGGCGCTCTTCCTCCAACCGTCGTGTTGCTATGGTCTGGCGATGGAGGAGTCCAAGGACCTGCATGTCCTTGGTGGAGTGGGAGGGGGAGTTGAAGTGTTGAGCTCCGGGGTGGTTGGGTTGGTTGGTCCGGGTGTCCCAGGGGTGTTCTCTGAAACGTTCCGCAAGTAGGCGGCCTGTCTCCCCAATATAGAGGAGGCCACATCGGGTGCAGCGGATGCAATAAATGATGTGTGTGGAGGTGCAGGTGAATTTGTGGCGGATATGGAAGTATCCCTTGGGGCCTTGGAGGGAAGTAAGGGGGGAGGTGTGGGCGCAAGTTTTGCATTTCTTGCGGTTGCAGGGGAAGGTGCCAGGAGTGGAGATTGGGTTGGTGGGGGGTGTGGACCTGACGAGGGAGTCACGGAGGGAGTGGTCTTTTCAGAACACTGATAGGGGAGGGGAGGGAAATATATCCCTGGTGGTGGGGTCCGTTTGGAGGTGGCGGAAATGACGGTGGATGATACGCTGTATATGGAGGTTGGTGGGGTGGTAGGTGAGGACTAGTGGGGTTCTGTCCTGGTGGCGGTTGGAGGGGCGGGGCTCAAGGGCGGAGGAGTGGGAAGTGAAGGAGATGCGGTGGAGGGCATCTTCGACCAGGAGGACCAGTTCCAATTCCGTACAACTCAGATGGCCTCCTTCTTCAAAGACCACAATTCCCCCCGCCACTCCACCAAGGACATGCAGGTCCTTGGACTCCTCCATCGCCAAACCATAGCAACACGACAGTTGGAGGAAGAGCGCCTCATCTTCCGCCTAGGAACCCTCCAACCACAAGGGATGAACTCAGATTTCTCCAGCTTCCTCATTTCCCCTCCCCCCACCTTGTCTCAGTCAAATCCCTTGAACTCAGCACCACCTTCCTAACCGACGTTTCAGGTAAATGTCGATTTCGAAGCTACTTCGATGCTGCCTGAACTGCTGTGCTCTTCCAGCACCACTAATCCAGAATCTGGTTTCCAGCATCTGCAGTCATTGTTTTTACCGCCTTCCTAACCTGCAATCTTCTCCCTGACCTCTCCGCCCCCACCCCACTCTGGCCTATCACCCTCACCTTGACCTCCTTCCACCTATCGCATTTCCAACGCCCCTCCCCCAAGTCCCTCCTCGCTACCTTTTATCTTAGCCTGCTGGACACTTTCCTCATTCCTGAAGAAGGGCTTATGCCCGAAATGTCGATTCTCCTGTTCCTTGGATGCTGCCTGATCTGCTGCGCTTTTCCAGCAACACATTTTCAGCTCTGATCTCCAGCATCTGCAGTCCTCACTTTCTCCTAGTGTAGATTTAGTGTGGCTTTGACAGTAGAGATTTGATGGGTCAAAGGGCCTCTTCTGCACAGTATGATTCACTGACACCAGTTACAATTAACTCACTGAAGTACCTAATTTGATATCCATCTTCATGATGCCCAGAGGTCTGGCATCCATGGCCTTGTAAATCTCTTCAACGGAAATGGCGTGGGGCAGTTGTTACATACCTGGAAAATACATGTTTATTTTTTAAATAACATTTTGTCTCTGTTTGTCTAGAAATCAGGGGTGGCACGGTGGCTCAGTGGTTAGTATTGCTGCCTCACAACACCAGTTACCCAGGTTCAATTCCCGCCTCGGGCAACAGTCTGTGTGGAGTTTGCACATTCTCCCTGTGTCTGTGCGGGCTTCCTCCAGGTGCTCCGATTTCCTCCCACAATCCAAAGATGTGCGGGTCAGGTGAATTGACCATACTAAATTGCCCATAGTGTTAGGTACATTAGTCAGGGGTGAATATAGGGTAGGAGAATGGGTCTGGGTGGGTTACTCTTCGGAGGGACAGTGTGGGCCAAAGGGCCTGCTTCCATACTGTAGGGAAACTAATCTAAAAAAACAGTCATCCAATTTTCCACACAACATGTTGAGAAAGTATTCCATGGTTGTTTCTGATACAAACTGAATAAACTGTTTGTTAGAGTTGGTTGGCTTGAAGTGGATCTTGATGAACAGCTTCTCCTCAGAAATGGAAACAGTAAAATACAAATGCTTCATTAGGATGAACCAAAAAGGGAGAGATGGCTCAAGACAGTCAAGAAAAATATTATTTTGGAGATTGACAAGGAAAATCAGACGGTGATCACTTTTTGCTTCAAATCGGAGGGGTAGGCCAATAAAAATAATGGGAGATACGAGAGTAAGTTAGTCTCTGGTGTGTTGGCTGATGATACAATTTGCCCTCCACAGGGGTTAATGAAGGAGGAAATATTAATTGGAGATGTTCATGGAGTTTGCAAACCAATTTTGTTGTATTGAGTTGAGTTATGAAGTAACTTGGTAAATGGAGAAATTCTACTGGGAGTAGTAAAACAAATTTCTATCGAAGGGTTAACTTTATTTGAGGAAATGACATGTTCAGTTCAAGAACATGAGGATGGTGAAGCAATGAGTGGAGGCAAAATAAACTGAAATCTTACTGTAGGACCATGCTGCATTGTTTCCTGACTAGATCTTTGTCCCATAGATTTAGATAGGAAGAAAAGGAATCTTAGAAGCAGTTAGTAGCTACAATTTTTTAAAAAATTTAACTAAAAAGGACTAAGTCAAAAAGAATGAGGTTGATACATTTACCCCATCTTCCTTACTGGAGTTACAACAAACAGATATGCCATTGAAAGAGTAATACAAAATAGCCCTCGCAGACAGGAAATCAGAAACAAAATCATAAGCAAAGAAGGCAAGAAAGAAGTACTAGTTTTAGAGAACTAGTCAAAATGTCAAAATAATAGAGGGGAAAAGTTGGAATCACAAGCTGAAATAAAGAGGCTTACTTGCTTCTGTTAGAATAACTGTGAGATCAGAGTCAGTGTACCGAATGGAGGTATTCCACAAAGCAGTCACCCAATCGGTGTTTGATCTTGCCAAAGAAACCAACATTGTGAGCTGTAAATATGGTAGGAATAGATTGAAATGAATGCAAGTGTAAAATGCAAGTGAATGGATAACTGTTACACCTTGTGTGGTTGCATGGGAAAGTACCATGGTAGAGTGAGCTAAAGATCACACAACGCCAGGTTATAGTCCAACAGGTTTATTTGGAAGCACTAGCTTTCAAGGAGCTTCCTCTTCATCAAGTGATCAACCACCTGATGAAGGAGCAGTGCTCCGAAAGCTAATGCTTCCAAATAAACCTGTTGGACTATAACCTGGTGTTATGTGATTTTTAACTTCGTTCCACCTCAGTCCAACACCGGCACCTCCAAATGATGGAGGAATGAAGAAGTGTAAGGAGTGAAGGAGGAGTGAATCAGTTTCACAGAATCAGTGGACCCTATAGAATTCAGATAGTGAGGGGAGAGGAAGAACTGTTTGGCAGAAGCAAAAAGAATGGGATGTTGAGACTAAACAGTATCATGAATCTTTCAAGTAACCGGAATTCAGCCTGGCAACAATACTCTGGTTGGGCTACAGAGTTAAAAAGCTGTAAATGCCAAAAACAGGAAAGAATGAAAACACCCAGTCAGCAGCCATCACTCTCCATCTCCCTCTCTCTTCCAATCCCTGTCTCTTTCTAGGTGGGGAAATGGACAGAAAACCCCAGTTAACTTAAAAGAAATAATTCCAACAATAAAAGACTTTTCCACCTGATCAGCTATCCAAGGTTGTCTTAGGGGAGATGGCAACTTATTTTTCCTGGACTAGTAATGTTGAACCCTAGTTTAATGCTCTAGTGACATGAGTTCAAAACCCACCATGGCAGATGGTGAAATTTGAATTCAACAGAATTTTGGAATAAAGAATTGGCCTAAAAGTGACTATGAAACCATTGTCAATTTTAAAAACTCATCTGGGTCACTAATGTCCTTTAAGGAAGGAAATCTGCCATTCTTATCAGGTTTAGCCTACATGTGTCTCCCAAACCACAGCAATGTGGTTGACTCTTCATTGATCTCTTGGCATTTAGTATTGGGTAATGAATGCTGGCCTAACCAGCGATGGCCACATGCTGTGAATGAATTAAAAAACAGAATTCTTCAACTTGTTCTGTTCTCCCTGTACTCACCAGAATAAAGTTCAATAGGTCCATAAAAGAAGGATCATCACTAATAAATCTAATAAGGAATTCAGGAAAATGTTCTCTATTCAGAGAATGGTGAGAATGCAAAATTCACAACCACGTGGAGTAGCTGAAGCAAAAAACTAGGACAAGAAGCTCATAAACACTGAAAATGCTAGAAATATTCAGCAGGTATGGCCAACAAAGGTGAAGAGGAGACCAGAATTATGGGCTAGATTTACAACAGGGTCGGTTCCCTGACAAACTGAGTCATGAACCTGCCAACTTGTCAGCAATAGTTACCAATATGTTTTTTGTAGAATTAGCCAATTATAGAGGACATCAAATATTTGGATGATGGATCAAGTCCTGGTACTGAGGGATCTGTAGTGGGCACTCCATTGGCGAAGGAGCTGCAAGTGGTAATTACAATAATAAAGAGGAAAAGGGCCATCTCAAAATGGAGGGGTTTATCAGCACAACCAACACTGTGAAAGTGGCCATAGCTGCCAGGTTAGCTTTAGTAGTGGTGATGTTCATGGGGATTTAATTCTCCACAGGATGGGCTGCAGTCACTTTTCATCATTGGTATTGGATTGGATTGGATGGGGTGGAGTGGGTGCCAAGGTGCGGGAAAGATGCGGTTTGAAAATATTTGGAGTGTTAGAACCCTGATCTGATGCCAGGAGTCTCCCTCTGTTCTCTGGCCATTTGGCAGCCCTTAATTAGTTGTTGCTTCCTGAGCTGGTAACCATTCCTGATACAACTTAACCTCCTGGAAAATGAATGGCATTTATTCCCCTGGTTGAAAGGCAGCTTTGATTGGTCATACCAGACAATTAATCGACTCATGCCTTATAATCATGGTCTTTTATATATTTCAGTCATGGGTGACCATGTATATAGCTTCCAATCATTTCCCAGCCACATATACATAAATATAATACCCACTTACAAAGCAGGCACATGCCTTATACTCCCCCTGGCAATTACATCGTTCTCTTGACCCTTGATTCTATTGGGTCCACAATTGCAACTGCATCTTGTTACTTCGATAATTTTTGGCTTAAATTGCGCGTTATCCTGATTGGGAAGCAATGCCATCAGTATGACTCAACTTGTAACATTTCCTCTTTCAGCTCGGTGATTGGACAAGATGAAACCTGGAGATTGGAGTGGTGCATACTATGACAGACCTATTGCGTCATATGGTCTGAACCCGCACTGTAAATTATGTATAATTTTATATAAATTTGTTTGATATCTGCTTTGGGTTAATCATCTTTACCGTCAACTGCTACACCACCTAAATGCTAAAAGGTAGCTGTAACTCTAAAAGGGCACTTGTAGAAATTATTGCTTTTTCCAATATAGTTACACATTCTTTTTTGTTATTGCAAGTTTTACTTTACTTTGGTTAAGAATATAAGAAAGTATAGAGAATGAGAACAAGCCATATGGGAGTAAAACCATCTCCTTCTGTAGACTGACCTATATTTTCCACTCATTCATTGCTGAATGTTATTAATGGTATGAAATCTGTTGGGGATATGTTCTGCTGGCTTCTCAATCATTATTGCATCCATGAAATTTTCCGCTGGAAACAACATTGGGTGCATGAAGTGCTCGCCCACTTTCTGGGAAGAATTATTGAATAATAAACTGAAGTTATGCTTCACATTTTCCATCATTGTGCCTTAGTTTACAATGAACTGCATAGCATTGTCTGTTGCTAAGATATGACCAGTCAAGGTAATGGTGCTTATAAATAACAATTCTACTGATAGTCTGAAAAGAAAATTCTGAAAGACTTGGCAGATCTGGCAAAGTTAAAAATCGCACAACACCAGGTTATAGTCCAACAGGTTTAATTGGAAGCACTAGCCTTCGGAGCGCTGCTCCTTCATCAGGTGGCTGTGGAGGACACAATTGTAAGACACAGAATTTATAGCAAAAGCTTACAGTCTGATGTAACTGAAATTATACATTTGAAAAATACCTTGATTGTTGAGTCTTTCATGTGTTCGAATACCATGATAGTTTCACTTATTTCATGTGTAAATCACAAAACTTTTTTTAATAGTTGCATTCTCAGGTTAACTGTAACAATTGGTGTTAGCTAGACAATATGTTGAAGGTGTTAGCCCCCTGTGTTCTCTATCTGTGCCATAATGTTTAGATTGATTCTAATCTAAAACGTGAGATAACAGAGTCTTGCATGAATTCATGTAGTTTTTGAGCAAAGTACAATGTAACTCTGCAAGTACAAATTCACCCCACAAATGTATATGTATATGTGTGCATGTGTGTGTCTGTCTGGGTTGGGGGGTTGTGAGTGTGAAAGAGAGTGTATATATCTGTGTGTGTGAGTGTGTCTTAAGTCTGTGAAGTGGTGCATGTGTGAGTGTGGGACTGTGTGTATTTGTAGGAGTGTGTGTGTGTTGGTGTGGGGGGTTGTGAGTGTCTGTGAGAGATTGTATATGTGTGTACGTGAGTGTAGAGTGGTGTAAGTCTCTGAGAGGATGCATGTGTGAGTGTGGGAGTGTGTGTGTCTGTAAGGGTGTGTGCGAGTGTCTGTATGCGTGTCTGTCTATATGTGTGTCCGTGTGTATAGAAGTGCCTCTGTGTGTATGTGCAGGAGTGCCTGTGTGTGTGTATAGTGCAATGGTGGCCACCTGTAGTGTGACATGAACCCAAGGTCCCATTTGAGGCCCTCCCTATGGGTACGGAACTTACCTATCTCACACACACATACACACACACACACAAAATCACACACACATATACATATACATATACGTTTGTGGGGTGAATTTGTACTTGCAGAGTTACATTGTACTTTGCTCAAAAACTGCATTAATTCATGGAAGACTCTGTTATATCACTTTTTAGGCTAGAATCAATCTAAACATTATGGCACAGACAGAAAACACAGGGGGCTAACACCTTCAACATATTATCGAGCTGACACCAATTGTTACAGTTAACCTGAGAATGCAACTTTTAAAAAAAAATTGTGATTTACATATGAAAGAAGTGAAACTATCATGGTATTCGGACAGATGAAAGACTCAACAAACAATCAAGGTATTTTTCAATGTATAATTCCAGTTACATCACACTGTAAATTTTTGCTATAAATTCTGTGTCTTACAATTGTATCCTCCACAACCACCTGATGAAGGAGGAGTGCTCCAAAAGCTAGTGTTTCCAATTAAACCTGTTGGACTATAACCTGGTGTGGTGTGATTTTTAACTTTGTACACCCCAGTCCAACACCAGCATCTCCAAATCAAATCTGGCAGCATTTGTAGATGGAGGAACTGAGTTAACATGTCAGATTAGCAGCCTCTCATCAGAAGTGGAAACAGCTAGAGATATATTAGCTTTAAGTAAGTGAAAGAGGGCTGGGTTGGAAGATAAGGTCTGTTGAGGTGTAGGGTAGGAGAAATTAAATGACTGAAAGTTTCATAGAGGGGCTGTGTTTGTTACCAACATGTCCGCTAGATGGAGCACTGCACTTATATGCTCAATATCACTTATCACATTACAATATTTCTGTGGCTGGTACAGTAGGTTGCTGCACACAGATTCATCCTGAGTTTTGCCAGTGAAATCGCTTTCATGAAATGCTTAGTTTGATTGGCACACACTGGAAATGTTGCAGTAAAACTTTACTATAACCGTCTCTGAAATGTCAGGTGACATACAATTTCTCATTGCAATCTATTCATTGCAGTCCCACCAATTGTCAAATGCGAAATATAATTCAGGAGAAAGAAGTCACCATCTGGAATTGATTGGTTAGTTGTGTATTGCATGGCAGTGTTTCTAGCATCTTGGCACAGTTAAAGAAACAGGATTTGATCTGTTGAATTGTCACAGAATTCGTTTGTGCATACATGCGAAACCGCACATGTGCAGATGGCCCTAGGCTGCAGCAGCCCGTGTTGGGAAAACATATTCCCTTCGTGGTTCATGGCTAAAGGCAGTGGAAATGGGAACTGTAAAGAAACAGAAGATGTGACTCGAGGAAGTGTAAATGGCACGATTCTGAATAGCTTCTGTCTGAAAGCAATGAAATGAAAATTGGAAACAAAAAAGGAATGGGCAGCTCAGAGCACCCAAGCTTACCACTGCTATCCAGATGCAGGCTCATCCTCCTCAGTTTGATCTTCCACAGGCTTTGTGATCGCAGACAATGGGGGAGGTCAAGAGGTCAGTCACATCTGGACAGTCCTGAGGAAAATCTTTCATGTGGGTGGTCTCTGGCAACACCCTGACTCCATAAGTCCAAAGGGTACCTGGAATAACATCAAGGTTCCTCATTCTCCTCTTGCCTACCCATTGATGCTGAGTACTTTGGTGATAGTAATGGGCTGTCAGTTTATGAGCATATCGAGAGGCAGAATCTGAGAGTGCTGGACCTTGTTTGTCATGGCAGTTGCCAACCTGTCTATAGAGACAGTCAGTTTGGAGATACGATGACCCAGTGGTATTATTGATTAACCACAAATCAAGGAACCTGAGTAGTGTTCTGGGGATTCAAATCCTGCCATGAAAGATGGTTGAATTTGAATTCAATGAAAATGTGGAACTAAGCGTCTAATAATGACCATAAATCTGTTGTCGATTGTTCGAAAAACCCATCTGGTTCACTCATGTCATTTAGGGAAGGAAACTACCATTCCTTACCTGGTCTGGCTGACATTTGACTCCATATCCACAGTAATGTCGAAGATTCTTAACTACCCTCTGGGCAATTAGGGATGGGCAATAAACGCTGGCCTAGCCAGTGATGCCTTTATCCTTGAATGAGGTGACAGTGGGGGAGCACTTTGGGACAGGTGACGATAGTTCTATTAATTTTAAGATAGCTATGGAGAAGGACAAAACTGGTCCACAAATTCCAGTTCTAAACTGGGAGAAGGTGAATTTTGATGGAATTAGACAGGAGCTTGCAGGGGTTGATTGGAGTAGTTTGTTTGCAGGCAAAGGGACCTCCGGCAAGTGGGAGATCTTTAAAAGTGAGATAGCTAGAGTTCAAGGCCTATATGTTCCTCTGAGGGTGAAAGACAAGGTTGGCAAGAATAGGGAACCCTGGAGGACAAGAGATATTGAGGCTTCGACCAGAAAAAAGGAGGCATGGCTCAGTACAGACAGATGGGATCAAGGGAATCCCTGGAGGTACACAGGGAAAACTGGAGTTTACTGATGAAGGAAATCAGGAGGGTGAAAAGGGGGAATGAGATAGCCTTGACTGAGAAGGTTAGGGTGAATCCGAAAAGGTTCTTTAAGTATATTAAAGGAAAAAGAATAACTATAGAGAGAATAGGGCCCCTCAAGGACCAAAGTGGACATATATGTGTAGAACTGCAATAGGTGGGCAAGGTCTCCTCTGCATTTACTGTGGAGAAAGGCATGAAGACTTGGAAACTTGGGGAAGTTAATTGTGATATCTTTCACTGGAGAAGAGATGTTGGATGTATTAGAATTATGAAGATGGATAAATCTCCTGGTCCTGACTAGATATATCCAAGAACACTGCAAGAGTCTAGAGAAGAAATTGCAGGGGCCCTGGCTGATATTTTTGCATCATTGTTAACCAGGAGTGAGGTCCTGGAAGACTGGAGGTTCACAAATTTGTGCAATTATTCAAGAAGGGCTGCAAAGAAAAACCTGGGAACTGTAGACCAGTAGGCTTAACATTTGTGGTGGGTAAGTTACTTGAGAAGAATCTGAGACTAAGATATACATACATTTGGAAAGACAGGGTTTGATTAGAATTAATCAGTATGGCTTTATGAGTGGAAGATCATGTCTCGCAAATTTGATGAAGTGACTGGAAGGTTGGCGAGGGCAGAGTGGTAGACATATTGTATACAGATTTCAGTAAGGCCTTTGATAAGGTTCCACATGGTAAGCTGCTCTAGAAGGTTAGATCACATGGAATCCAGGACAAGCTGGCAAATTGGATACAAAGTTGGCTTGATGGTAGGAAGCAGAGGGTAATAGAGGAAGGATGCTTGTCAGACTGGAGGCCTGTGACTAGTGGAGTGCCTCAGGGGTTGGTGCTGGGCCCATTGCTGTTTGTTATCTCTATCGATGATTTGCATGAGAATGTACAAGGCGTAACTAGTAAGTTTGCTGATGACACTAAAGTAGGCGTTATCGTGGACAGTGAAGAAGGTTATCAGAAATTACAGCCAGGACCTTGATCAGCTGGGGAAGTGAGCCAAGAATGGTAAATGGAGATTAATATGGGTAAGTGTGAGGTCTTGCATTTTGGAAAATCAAATCAAGGTAGGAGTTTTATGGTGAATGGTAGGGCCTTAAGGAGTGTAGTGGAACAGAGGGATCTTGGCATTCAGGTTCACAGTTCTCTAAAAGTGGAGTCACAGGTAGACAGGGCAGTGAAGAAGGTTTTTGGCACACTGGCCTTCATCAGTCAGGGCATTGAGTCTAGAAGTTGGGAAGTTATGTTGCAGTTATACAGGAAGGTGGTGAGGCTGCACTTGTTCAGTTGTGGTCACCTTGCTGTAGAAAAGATGTTATGAAACTGAAAAGAGTGCAGAAGAAGTTCACAAGGATGTTGCCAGGACTCAGTGGCCTGAGTTATAGGTAAAAGGAAGGGCTGCAGATGCTGGAAACCAGTTTCTAGATCAGCGTGGTGCTGGAAAAGCATAGCAGTTCAGGCAGCATCCGAGGAGCAGGAAAATCAACGTTTCGGGCAAAAGCCCTTCATCAGGAATCAGGGCCTGAGTTATAGGCAGAGGTTGGACAATCTAGGACTTTTTTCTTTAGAGCATAGGAGACTGATGGGGGGGAATGTTATAGAGGCATGGATAGGGTGAATACACTCAGTCTTTTTCCCAGGGTTGGGGAATCGAGAAATAAAGCCTATTAGTTTCAGGTTGGGGGGACAAAAATAAAAGGGAACCTGAGGGGCAATGTTTTTACACAGAGGGTGGTACATATATGGAATGAGCTGCCAGCGGAAGTGGTTGAGGTGGATACGTTAACAACATTTAAAAGGCATTTGGACAAATACGTTGATAGGAAAGGATTAGAAGGATATGGAGAAAGTGAGGACTGCAGATGCTGGAGATCAGAGTTGAAAGTTTGGTGCTGGAAAAGCACAGCAGCATCCGAGGAGCAGGAGAATCGATGTTTTGGGCAACAGCCCTTCCTGATAAAGGGTTTTTGCCCGAAACGTCAATTCTCCTGCTCCTCAGATGCTGCCTGATTTACTGTGCTTTTCCAGCAGCACACTCCCGAATTAGAAGGATATGGGCCAAGTGCAGCGAGATGGGTGCAGCATGGACGGACATTTTCATCAGCATGGGCAAGTTTGGGCCAAAGAGCTAGTCTCCATGCTGTAGGACTCTATAACTCCATCTCTAATTAAAATAAGACACATGTGTAGCAGAGCCAACATGGCACTGATCACATTAGTTGCCTCTGCCATTCTTTGATCCACCTTACCAACTGTCTCTGTCAAACCTGCTAGCTCTTCCTGCGCTATTTTGTACATTTTAATGAAGTAATTAATGGCTGTGACTCTGGGATTGTCTCCTGCCTGAGCTGAGCAGGTACCTGATCTCTGGCAGTCCTCTCAGTGCCAGAGACCTGGGGTATTCCGTCCTTGTCCCACTTGCAGAGCAGTGTCAGTGATGTGCTCAGTAGATTGTGCTCCTGATTCCAAACTGGGAAGAGCATTCACTGAAGGAAAAGCCTCTGAATGGGTGGTGGGTGCAAGTGAAGTTCTTGCCAGTGTATCCTGTGAGGGTTAAGTGGCTTCATCCTCGAAATGGTAGTGGAGCTGAGGGTCTCCACATTGGTATCTTCTTGACTGAGGCTTGCTGGTTGCTCTGAATTCCTGCTGAAGAGATGCAGAGAATGTGAAATAGGATTGAAGCTTATTTCGATTAAGAATTGAATTGACGCTGACATTAATGGGAGACTAGTGCAGCACATCACAATGATACGTAATGGGTGGGTTTACCATTGATGTCTCTCCATCTGCTCATGAACAGCCCTGCTCTCCTGCAATAAGACCAGATTTCCAACAGTATGGAAACAGGCCCTTCGGCCCAACAAGTCCATACTGACCCACCGAAGTGTAACCCAACCAGACCCATTCCCTCACATTTACTCCTGATATGGTAATTTACCATGGCCAATCTACCTAACCTGCACATCTTTGGACTGGGGGAGGAAACCAGAGCACCTGGAGGAAACCCACGCAGACACAGGGAGAATGTACAAACTCCACACAGACAGTCACCCAAGGTGGGAATCAAACCCGGGACCCTGGCACTGTGAGGCAGTAGTGCTAATCACTGAGTTACTGTACTGCCCACTAAGGCAGAGGAAATGAAATAGGGCATTCAGATCATTGGACCTGCTCCACCATAATCAGCAATTCCACTCTCCAGTCTTTTCCCATAACCTTCGAATCCCCACTGATTAAAAATCTACCCATCTTTGGATATGCTGTCACCCAGCTTTTGCTGCCCTCTACAGTAAACATTCTGGAGATACACTATCCTCAGAGAAAAGAAATTTCTCTTCATCTCTGTTTTAAATGAGTAATTCCTTACGCTGAGATTATGCTCTCTGGTCCTAACCTTTCTAAAAAGGGGAAGCAACCTCTTAGCATTTATCCTGTCAAGCTCCCAAGAATCTTGTATGTTTAATAAGATCACTACTCCTTCGAAACACCAGTGAATGTAGAAGCTCAATCTACTCAACCTCCTCCCATAAAACAATCCCTCGATATGCAGGATCAACACAGTGAACCTTCTCTGCACTGC
Source organism: Chiloscyllium punctatum (assembly GCF_047496795.1). Lineage (NCBI taxonomy): Eukaryota > Metazoa > Chordata > Chondrichthyes > Orectolobiformes > Hemiscylliidae > Chiloscyllium > Chiloscyllium punctatum. The sequence goes on from NC_092763.1 coordinate 66,962,471, forward strand.
CTCTAATGCCAGTGTTTCTTCCCTTAGATCAGGGAGAAAAACTGTTCCAGGTATGGATTGACTAATACTTTGCACAGTTTCAACAAGGACTCCCTGTTTAATACCCTTTGTAATAAAGGATAAAGTAAAGTGAATCCTGCCAGTCTTCACCCTTTCATGCTATTGATGGGCCAATTCTTCCTGCAATGAAGCAAAAGAGGAATATACATGATCATATCAAAATGGTGGAGCAGGCTCAATGGGTTGACTAACCTAGTCCTGCTCGTATTTTCTATGTTTCTATTGAGTGTGATGCAAAAGAGGTTAGTGCTGGTGCAGGAATAGGAGAGGTGGTGAGGTGTCCCCAGTGTGGAAGCAAGAAGAACAGAGAGCAGGAAGCGTTAGTAGTTTGATAGGTTGAGGGCAGGGAGAGTGCTGGCAATAGTGAGTCCATGAGCTTTGGTGAGAACCATTTGCAGTGGCAGGGTGGCCCAGTCAATGAGAGGTGGCAATGGCATGTAGAGCATAGACTTTCATAGACTTTTTTTCCTGCACTACTTTGTACTCCACTTATTCCGGGGCACAATACTGACCTGGGTCCTTATTTGTGGCTGTGTGTAGTGGCACAACGTCTTTTGGTGGAATACAGGAAAAAGAACAGCCCTCCTCAGGCCTCCTCCACTGCCAGCTCCAGGTGCCTGCCTGCAAAGCTAAAAGATAACTTGGTTTCCTGGGTCCCATCCTTGGGAAGAATGGTGCAGTTCAACAGTGTGAAGGCCAGTTCCTGCTTTTCACCAGCTGAGGTGATGTGCATTAAGTGTTGGGTTTTAAATATGGTGCCAGCAGTGTGAACCCGGAAGGATGCTGGCCGTGGTGAACAATTCTGTCACTCTGTTACATGGATCCATGTGAAAAGCACCAAGAGAGTCTGCTTGCAGAATAAATATGGCGAAAGGTAGAGGATTTTGTGAGGAAACTCATTCCAAGCCATGATGGACTGGGTGCCATGAATCACACTCAACAAAACACTAAATGAAAATGGGAAAATTCCATTGCTAACTCTCTTTTGATTCCTCAGATGCTCCCAAACATGCTAGATATTTTCAGCAGTTTGCATTTTCAGATTTACAGCATCCACAATAGCTTACCTCTGTATTAATGTTATTGATAACTTGGACTGGGAAATATTTGCGATTCAGCCTTTTGTTGTTGGCAATTTTTGTGCTATTTAGATCCTACTGCAGTGGAAATGAGCATGTAAAACCTCTGAAAAATGCCATTGTTCTCTAATTGTAAAATTACTATATCAACAATAAGGAATACAGAGAAAGCCCATGTTGATTCATCCTGATTGTGTCATTATAGAAATTTTCATTGTGCTCTTTAAAGCATTCCCTCTATCTGGCTGGCATACAAGAAGAGAGCAGGAGCAGCAGAAGAGAACGTAGGTATATAAAACTGTACACTTTCTTCTGTATACCATAGTGGTCTCATTATCTATAGACCCTGTTGATTGATTTTATCTGTGCATTATGAAGGAGCGTTATGTTGGGAGATGTTACTTCCAAAAAAGCTACTCATTTGCTGAGTTGCATGTTGCAGGACATGTTGTGCATTGTTGTACTTTCAGTTGCAGACAGTCCTTCAACACATTGAGATTATTTTTGCTCAGGGCTCCTTTCAGGTTGCTTTGGCAATATATAAAGTCTGCAGACCATTTCTGTATACAGCTAATACTTTATTTTCCCACATAGACGAACACATCACCTTCACCATAGATAACAAATATCAACATGTGACAGCAGAGGAACTTATCTGAGCAGAAAGATTTCTTAAAATTCAAGGGGCCATCGATGGGACCCATTTGGTCGTGCCAAGATTCTTCATTGGCACAATGGTCACCATCAATAGCAAAGGATATTCCTCTGTCAATGTCCAACTTGTTGCAAGAGGTAATAAGGTTTTGAAAGGGTTATTGTTGCAGACTGGACTAAGTTCCAGTCAATATAACAATTATTTATGGCCTTGGGTGAGAATAAGTAATGTTCCCTTTCCATGGCAAGCAGATGCTCCAAGGTTCCACACATGGCGATTAGTGTTGGCACGCTAATCGCAGTATTGACTTCTGGTTCTGAAAGTTGCTGGCACGCATGGACCTCAGAAACCAGTACAGCTGGAATGAAAACAGATGGAACGAGAGGGATGAGACAGAACAGGTTACAATCTCTTGGCAGTAAATTATATGGGAGTAGCTGGCTGCTCTGCCAGAAAAAAATGTTTGCAATTAGTCGACATACCTGGAAGAAGTCTGTCCTGTAAACATCCACACAGTGCTCTCTTGGTTCCATGGGGATTCTCAATCGAACTGAGCAGCAGTTCTAGTAGTGCCAATGCTTCATAATGCTCCAGGACTGCTGGCATTACTCACACAGCAGGCTTGATGGATGCCCAGAGTCAGGTAAATCTGGGAGTTTTGGGTAGAAGGAGGTTTGGCACTATTCAGAAGGTGTCTGCAGGGAATTAGGGTGTTGGGTTTAAGGTCGTACAGGAAAGAAGGAAGGGATTCACTATCTTCTCATTTTCTCAGAAGGTACCTCTCCCCACCCCAATGGAAAAAGGGCACCCTTCAACAACAATGCCCCTCCTTCCTTTCAGCCATTTTAACTGCTAAAAAAAACAAATATATTATGGCCTGGGCACTATCATATTTAATTCAATTGAATTATCAAGAAACTCCATTGATGCTTAATTATTTATCTACACATGGTGGTTGACTGGTGAATTTAGCACCATCACCCTCTGTATTATGGAGTGAGCTCAAGGGCAGGTGTAAAGGTGGTAGGCTGGTCACCACCAATATTACATGCTCTTCTGGTCAAAACATACCTGGTGGGGACACATAGTGTTCAGCTCCATCTCACTTTCCTGATGTAGTTTACATTTATTCATATACTGGATGTGGACACCACTGGCTAAGCCAGCATCAATTACTTAGATATCAGTTGCTGTAGATCTGGAGTCACTTGTCGGCCAGACCAGGTAAGAATGGTTGTTTCCCTCCCTAAAGGACATGAGAGACCAAAGTGACAGTTGTTTTCCCAACAACTAACAATGATTTTATAATCAGCATTGATTGAAGATTTTTATTGAATATAAATTACACCATCTGTCCTGGCGGGATTCAAAACTCAGTCTCCAGGTCATTACTTGGATCTCTGGATTATAGTCTCCTGAAAATATCACTAGGCCACAGTCTCCTGGCACCTGATCACTAACATGCAATAAACTACATTGCGTTTAGGGCAAGATCCTCTTCTCACTAAGACTCACTTGATAGCAGCAGACTGCCTCAAGCAAGCATAAACTGGTCATGAATCGCATCCCAAAGCATTCAACACAGCTCACATTGGAGCGTATCACCAGATCTGCAGAATGTTTAACATGATACCCATAATACAATATATTATATCATTGTAAACTGCCCAAACTCTTTCAAAACCAAAGGATAAAATACACCTTTTCTTCAACGCTCTCCTGAAACCCACTAGAGGTAAGAAAAAATGAGTTCTTTTCTGCAACAGTCCAACATGAATGTTTCCAATTCAGACACATGCAGTATGCTCCACAACTTAGCTCTGAAAAATGGTCACCCCCTGTGGGATAAACAAACATAAAGTATCTAATGTACCAAAGGAAGGCATTCAATCTATTGTCTCTCAGCCAGAGATATCCAGCCAATTTAAAACAGTTTCTGATCCCCCTTGTTTAAGACACCTCAGTGCATAAGCAAGTATTTTTAAATGTGTTGAAGGTTTCTGCCCCTACCATCCCAACAGGTAGTTCAGATCCACATCACCGTTTAGGTGAAAAAAGTATTATTTCTAACCTCATAACCTCTAATCCTTCTTGTAACTATTTTGAAAGACGTAGATAACCAAAGTTAGTATGGGAAAGAAGGTGACTATCAGCAACAATAGTGAGAGCGAGAGGCTACTTAGGAGAATCTCTGGACACTACCGATTCTTTCAAAGTAGTTTCATTACTGGCTCATCCTGAGAAACACTCTTCCCTCCCAATGAAGATAAAGTGCCACCCATTTGGTTTTCCACTGTGCCCATTATCTTTTGATATGTAATTCCATTGAACAAGAAGAACTTATATTTTCATAATATATTTAACATAATTAAACCTCCTTATCAAACAAAATTTGACGCTGATCTACATCAGGAGATATTGACTTGAAGCTTCATCCAAAAGCTTTTAAGGGGATAGAGTGAAAACTCTCTCCATCACTGATGCTCTGTAGCAGGTGTGCGTAGTATCATCAGGATGCATTGAAGAAATTCACCAAAGATCCTCAGACAGCACCTTCCAAACCCATGACCACTTCTGTCCAGAATGGCAATGGCAGCGGATACATGGGAACACCACCATCTTCAAGTTTCCCACCATGGCACTCACTCATCTTAACTTTGAAAATATTTTATCGTTTCTTCACTGTTGCTGAGTCAAATTCTTGGAATTCTCTCCCTAATGACATTGTGGGTCAATGCACAGCAGGTGGATCACAACAATTCAATAAGGTGGGTTATCTTCAACTTCTCAAAGGCAACTAAGGATGGGCAATAAATGCTGGCCCAGCCAGTGAGACCCACAACACATAAATATGAATTTTGAAAAAAGCCAGGTTTAAGAATGGAATTCCAGACCTTCGGGCCGAGCTGGCTGAAGTCAAGCAAATAAAAATCAAGAGTTTCATGGGGCCAGAATTTGAGCAGAAATATATCACAGATGTCGGTTGGACTGGAGGAAATAATAGACGTAGGAGGGAAGAGTGCAGGATCAGTCTGAAAACATAACTATAGCATTCCCCCATAGCAAAGCTAGCCATATTCCTCTTCATGACATTATATGTTACTTTAATTTTGCTTAATTGACTATTCCTCTGGCCATCTCCTCAGTTGACTGTCTGGATGAGCCTTTGATTCTGCAGTCACTCTTTTTCTCTGTTATCTGTGTTTGGAGAAAGATTGTGAGCTTTGTGCATTTCTAGTAGTTTTCCGAGACATCCTGGCCTGGCATATTACTGCCCCACCTACAGATCTTCCTTCATTCTACTAAGCTTCAAAGAACATCATTCCAATATATTGTGTGTTTCATTATAAGACACATCTATCTCCCAAACGTAGGGAACCTTCAGAGTGCCATTAGGATGCCCTTCCTTAAACATGGAGTTTAAAACTGCACACAATATTCCAGCTTTGGTCTCAGCAGAGCCTTGGAACTGGTGAATGGATCTTCCTGACTGCAGACAGGCTTTCCTATGCCCACTGACAAACCCTGATGCCAGAACCTGTCACTTAAACTGATGGCTTCCAACTGTAGCTCAGGGCGATATTGGCAACCTCCTCTGTATTGCCTTAGAATGGAGCTGCCAAGAATCAATCCTCTTCCGCAATGATGATCAAACAGCTGAAAGCCATATCCAATATTTAATTTTTCACAATGCTACACAGAATGCTTTCATGTTACGATTCCTTCATTGTCTCCTGCCTGCCTCGGCATGACCCACCTCACCGTTGGGGCTGGCGAATGGACTTTGCTGAGGCATTTGTCATTGTGCCTCCTGCTTCTATCTTCCACTCTCTGTTATTCACAGGACAGAGCTCGTGGAAACAACTTCTTAATTGGCTGGTTCTGGAAAGATCATGACCGATATCCCAAACAGCTTCTTCCAGCTGGGCTTTCTTGAGCTGAAATTGAATCTGCCAACAGGATAGCGGACTCAATATGTAGAATCCCTACAGTGTAGATGTAGGCCATTTGGCCCATCAATTCCATACTGATCCTTTCGAAGAACATCCTACCCAGACCCGCCCTATCCTTGCAGTGTAACACTGCATTCCCCATTGCTAATCCACCTAACCTCTACATTCATGGATGCTACAGTTAGCATGGCCAATCCACCTGACCTGCACATATTTGATTGGTAACATTCTGCTCAAGAATACAGAAACATAAAAAGCTTTTATTTTGAGAGGAATACGCAGCAGAATTAGATGGCAGACTAAGCCAAGACACAATAGAAAATCCCAGGTATGTCTCAAAAGGTGAGCAGTGCTTTTGCCTGTCCATTGTGACCCACCCCTTTAACTGATGTCATTCTTTTAAATTTTATTTGAAAACACTTTTCTGTTCCTATTTTCACCTTACTCTTCAAATTTCTCGTTGAACCAATCTTTCCACACTGCTTCACTTTCAAAACATCTCATTGGTATTAAAATTGGCATCAATAATGTTTCTGAGCACTTTCAAATCTGACCCCAAAATGTCATTCTTTACTTATGAGCTACAGTTATAAACTAATGTGGAAAAATTTACACTTCTCAGTATTAACTTGACATTGAGTGCACATTTCAGAAACAAACTATGCTGCCTAACTAGTCTAATACTGCATTTACACCTCCCATGAACCTCTTCTCCTGTAACTGTTACCAGCATGACTTTCTACTGCTTTCACAGTTGTCTATTCATTTGCTGCTTGTCTCTCAAATCCTGTGGCTGATACAAATTCTTTGGCAAATCTAAAACTACATTTGTTGCCTCTGGTGCTGTGGCTTCCTCAATATAGTCACCATAATTAGCAACCTCACAATTTGAGATGCGGTTCATTTCTGTCAATTGAAAGCAGCTGGGATCCAAGGAATAGCACCTGCAAGATTATAGTCAACACTGTTCCCAGTCTCACAACAAGTGGGGGTGGCATGGTGGCTCAGTGGTTAGCACTGCTGCCTCACACACCAGGGATCTAGATTTGATTTCACCCTCAGGTGATTGTCTTGTGTGGAGTTTGCATATTCTCCCAATGCCTGGGTGGGTTTCTTCCGGGTGCTCTGGTTTTCTCCCACAGTCCAAAGCTGTGCAGGTTAGGTGGACTGGCTGTGCTAAATTGCCAATAGTGTCCAGGGATTAGCCATGAGGGGTGGGTCTGGGTGGGATGCTGCTCAAACAGTCAATGTAGACTCAATAGGCCCGATAGTCTGCTTTCACACTACAGGGATTGTATGATTCTAACCTTGCATGTATATCCCATTCCTCCTCCATTCCTCTGTAGTTTAATTGCATTGGAGGCCTGTCATGCGTACCTCGAAGCAAACTTTTCTGTGAGTTATGCGACCATGACTCAAATCTTATATATAAAGTTTTCAAAGAAGCAAGTTGATCATGTTGAATCTTTCCAATGCAAATTCACTCATAAAAAAGTCAAATTCATAAAACGTGAGCATCATTGGCAAGGTCAGCATTCATTGTTAATCTCTATTTACCCTTGAGAAGGTCAGAAAGCTGTCAAGCTGTGTAATTTGCTAGGCTGCAAGTATAAATGGAATTATTAATTATAATTACTAAAGCAGCAAAGAAAGCTTACAGTATCCTTGGTTTTGTCAATAGGAGCATAGAGTACAACAGCGAGGAGGAGATGTTGAACTTACACAAAACATTTATTAGACCTCAGCTGGAAGACTGTGTAGAGTTCTGACTCTCACATTATAAGAAAGATGTGAATGCGTTGTAAAGAGTACAGAGGTTGTTTACAAGAATGGTTGCAAGGATGAGAAATTTCAATAATGAGGCCTTATTGAGGAAGATGGGACTGTTCTTGGAAAGAAGTCTTAGAGGAGCTCTGCGAGCAGTTTTCAAAATCGTAAGCAGCTTGGAGAGGCTAGGGAGAAACTATTCCCGCTAGTGAGAAAAACAAGAGCAAAATCATTTGATTTAAAGGGATTTGCAACAGGAGTAAGGGTGGTATGAGAAAAAAGCTTTTTCACTCAGCAATTAGTAATAGCATGAGAGGATGTGGTGGAGGCAGATTCAGTTAAGGCATTCAGGCATTGGACAATTATTTGTATACAAATATTCAGCAAGGGTGTGCAGGAAAACCAAAGGTTGACACAAGGTTAAGATGCTCACTTGAAGAGCCGGTGATGGGTCAAATAACCTCCTTCAATGCCATAAGACTTGATTGATTCTATTATTGATTCTGTTTCAAAAGACGTTTAGGGATAACCATTTGTCTATGGGTTAGGATTCACGTTGAGGCCAAATTTCTTCAGAACAGCAGATTTCGGTCCTTAGAAAATGTTGAACCCAGTGGGGTTCATCAGTAATTTATGGTCATCGTTATGGATATTAGCTTTTTAATTCAAAGTTCGTGTTTAAATTCCATAACTTCTGTTGTAGGAATCCCCATTTCATATTTATATTCAGCGATTACATTGCATTACTGGAGTAAACCATTGAACATCCCTGGGGAGAGACAACTTAGCCTATTTGCATTAAATGTTCACACCATGAACCAAGGTTTAAGCTTCCACTAAGATGAATGCAACTGAATAGGAAAGTGAGAACTGATTTTGGAGCAGTGAGTCTCTTCAATTTTGCGGTGTAAGATAAGCACCTATGTCAAGATTAGAGTGGTGCTGGAAAAGCACAGCAGGCCAGGCAGCATCCGAAGAGCAGGAAAATCAACGTTTCGGGCAAAAGCCCTTCATCAGGCCCAAAACATAGATTTTCTTGCTCCTCGGATCCTGCCTGACCTGCTGTGCTTTTCCAGTACCACTCTAATTTTGATTGATCTCCAGCATCTGTAGTCCTCACTTTTACAGCAAAAGCATCAATGTGTCTATGCTTAAGTCAAATAGGTATGTCTGTTGAAGAAGTTGCATTGTTACAGAAAAGCCTTGGTCTTGTATGCACCCACCTATTTAGTGGCACACAGCAAGTCTGAAGTTACTTCCACTGAACACTGGAAATACTTGTCCAAATAGGGGTTGGCATACTGAAGTACAGTAATTATGTATGCAACAATTAGTATGGAAATGAATAGAAATTTCACATGGCTCAAAGTGTGGCAAGTCTGGACATTTTCCAAATGAGTTGTGTTGTTGTTTAACAAATCACAGAGATAGTGTCACTTAAATATAGAGATGGTCACTTAAGGACAAATGCCTTCAATAGAGATGCTCACTCCACTGAGGAAGGGCAGTACTGTGTGATTCAGAGGGCGCTGTCTTCACAATGCAATTGAGGTCTGTCCTCAACAGGTACAGGCTCCACTGGACCAACCAAAGTAGACCTCAGGAGAATTATGGGCAATGCAGTGACTCAGTAGTTAGCACTGCTGCCTCAAGCAAGAGGGACCTGGGTTCAATTCCAGCCTTGAGTGACTGTCTGTATGGAGTATACGTATTCTCCCCATGTCTGCGTGGGTGTCTACCAGGCACTCTAGTTTCCTTTCACTGTCCACGGATGTGCAGGTTAGTTAGATTGGCCATGCTCAATTACTCTGTCGTGTCCTGGGAAGTCCAGGCATTGTCCAAAGTGACATCAGGCATATTCTAACTGTGCTGAATAACACAATTGACCATGAGCAGCGTATCTGCATGTCCAGGGGAAAATTGGATGACAGATCAGTAATCAATGCAGAACAACATTGTATCCCGGCTATAACTAGAATTGTGTCTTAGTCTCCCCTCACTAACCCATCCGTCAAATATGGAATTTGGCAGTATTTGGCAGTATTTGCAAGTAGAGACTTTTTAACCATGAACACTGGGTTCCTCTGAGAAAAAAAAATATTATTGTGAGAGTGAACAATTTCTACGTTCTTGGAATGGCACTTTGGATATGATCTATGAGAGCTCAGACACATTTGCTGTACCTGCAAGAAGAATGGCCACTTTCAGCTGCCAAAGACACCTGCTTAGCTTGGAAAATTTACATTCCACCTTTGGAAATCCCATTATAAACATCAACTGTATTTAGTAGAATTAGACTATGTCTGGAAAGCTTGAGTTGCAGTAGCCCAGATCATTCTGATTATTCACACAGAGCCCATTGCTTGCTGACTTGCATTGGCTCCCAGTCAAGCAGTGTTAAACGCTTTGCCCTGTTTTCAAACTCTCCCTGTCCCTTCAGTCCCAACCGTCCAAGGTATCTGTGGTCCTCCAATTCAGGGCTCTTAGGCAGTTCCAATTTTAACCACTCAACCATTGGCGGACAAGCCTTCAGCTGTCAAGGCCCTAAGCTTTGAAATATCATTACTACACCTGTCTACAGGTCCACCTCACTTCCTTCTTTTAAACTGCTCTTTGAAACCCACCCTTTAAGCCAAGCTTTAGACTGTCTGAACAATGATTTTGTTGTGTGGTTTTTAACACTGGTGAAGCACCTTTAGGTGTTTTAATACATTGAAGGTGCTGCATATATATTACTATTGTTGTTAGAGACCTTCCTTCAGCCTATCCAGCTAGTTGAAGCAGTAAGGATGGTGTAACCAAAAGCTGCATTACAACAACTCTAACTTCTGTAATGTCTGTTCCTTTGGGGCCCAGCAAAGTTCTGAATTACTAGGACAATAAAAATTACCACAAGCACTGAGCATGTATCTTCCTTGGATGATTTAACCTGCTTTAGACTATAAATTAATGTTGCTCCAATCTCTTGTCATCAGACACAATTCATTTACCAAGCGATTGGGCCCATCAGGTTTGACATTATTTGGTTACTGTTAAGATCTTATCAAATGGACAGTAGATAGGAAGTCTATGAGTCATAGAAATGTACAGCACGGAAACCGACCCTTCAGTCCAATTCATCCATGTTGACCAGATATCCTCACCTAATCTAGTCACATTTGCCAGCACTTGGCCCATATCCCTTCCTATTCAGACACCCATTAAGATGCCTTTAAAATGTTGTAATTGGACTAGCCTCCACCACTTCCTCTGGCAGCTCATTCCATTCACGCAACACCCTTTGCATTAAAAAGTTGCCCCTTAGGGTCCTTTTAAATTTTTCCCTTTCACCCTAAACCTATACGCTCTCGTTCTGGACTTCCCCACCTCAGGGAAAAAACTTTGGCTATTCATCCTATTTATGTCCCTTATGATTTTACAGATCTCTATAAGGTCACTCCTCAGCCTCCGACGCTCCAGGGAAAACAGCTCCAGACGATTCAGCCTCTCCCGATAGCTTAAATACTCCAACCTTGACAGCATCCTTGTAAATCTTTTCTGAGCCCTTTCAAGTTTAACAACATCCTTCCAATAGGAAGGAAACCAGAATTGCATGCAATATTCCAAATGTGGCCTAACCAAAGGCTTGTATACCTGCAACATGACTTCCTAACTCCTATGTTTAATGCTCTGACCAACAAAGAAAAGCATACCAAATGCCTTCTTCACTATCCTATCCTGCAACTCTACTTTCAAGGAACTATGAATCTGCACTCCAAGGTCTCTTTGTTCATCAACACTCCCCAGGAATTTACCAATAAGTGCACAAGTCCTGCTCTGATTTGCTTTTCCACGTTTATCTAAATTAAACTCCATCTGCCATTCCTCAGCCCATTGGCTCAGCTTAACAACCTCCCGTTGAAGGTATTCTTCTTCACCATCTACTACATCTCCAATTTTGGTGTCATCTGCAAGCTTACTAACTGTACCTCATTTGTTCACATCCAAGTCATTTATATAACTGATGAAAAACAGTGGGCCCAGCACCAATCCTTGTAGCAAACCACTGGTCACAGGCCTCCAGTCTGAAAAACAACCCTCCACCACCATCCTCTGCTTTTTATCTTTGATCCAGTTCTGTATCCAAATGGCTAGTTCTCCCTGTATGCCATGAGATTGAACCTTGCTAACCAGTCTCTCATGGGGAACCTTGTCAAACACCTTACTGAAGTCCATATAGATCATGTCCACTGCTCTGTCCTCATCAATCCTTTTTGTTACTTCTTCAAAAAACCCAATCAAGTTCGTGAGATGATTTCCCATGCACAAAGCCATGCTGACTATCCCTAATCAGTCCTTGCCTTTCCAAATACATGTAAATCCTGTCCCTCAGAATTCCCTCCAACAACTTGTCCACCACTGAGGTCAGGCTCACCAGTCTATAGTTCCCTGGCTTTTCCTTGCCATCTTTCTTAAATAGGGCCACCACGTTAGCCAACCTCCAGTATTCCAGCACCTCGCCTGTGACTATTGATGATCAAACTATCTCAGCAATGGGCCCAGCAATCACAGAGTTCTGGGTACACCTGATCAGGTCTTGGGGATTTATCCACTTTTATGTGTTTCCATAAGACCATAAGACATAGGAGTGGAAGTAAGGCCATTCGGCCCATCGAGTCCACTCCGCCATTCAATCATGGCTGCTGGGCACTTCAACTCCACTTTCCCGCATTCTCCCCGTAGCCCTTAATTCCCGAGACAACAAGAATCTATCAATCTCTGCCTTGAAGACATTTAGCGTCCCGGCCTCCACTGCACTCTGCGGCAATGAATTCCACAGGCCCACCACTCTCTGGCTGAAGAAATGTCTCCGTATTTCTGTTCTGAATTTACCCCCTCTAATTCTAAGGCTATGTCCACGGATCCTAGTCTCCTCACCTAACGGAAACAACTTCTTAGCATCCACCCTTTCCAAGCCATGTATTATCTTGTACGTCTCTATTAAGTCTCCCCTTAATCTTCTAAACTCCAATGAATACAATCCCAAGATCCTCAGCCGTTCCTCATATGTTAGACCTACCATTCCAGGGATCATCCATGTGAATCTCCCCTGGACACAGTCCAGTGCCAGTATGTCCTTCCTGAGGTGTGGGGACCAAAACTGGACACAGTACTCCAAATGGGGCCTAACCAGAGCTTTATAAAGTCTCAGTAGCACAATGGTGTTTTTATATTCCAACCCTCTTGAGATAAGTGACAACATCGCATGCGCTTTCTTAATCACAGATTCAACCTGCATGTTGACTTTAGAGAATCCTCGACTAGCACTCCCAGATCCCTTTGTACTTTGGCTTTACGAATTTTCTCACCATTTAGAAAGTAGTCTGTGCTTTTATTCTTTTTGCCAAAGTGCAAGACCTCACACTTGTTCACGTTGAATTCCATCAGCCATTTCCTGGACCACTCTCCAAAACTGTCTAGATCCTTCTGCAGCCTCCCCACTTCCTCAGTACTACCTGCCTGTCCACCTATCTTCGTATCATCGGCAAACTTCGCTAGAATGCCCCCAGTCCCCTCATCCAGATCATTAATATATAATGCGAACAGCTGTGGCCCCAACACTGAACCCTGCGGGACACCGCTTGTCACCGGCTGCTATTCTGAAAAAAAACCTTTTATCCCAACTCTCTGCCTTCTGTCAGACAGCCAATCCTCAATCCATCCCAGTAGCTCACCTCGAACACTATGGGCCCTCACCTTGCTCAGCAGCCTCCCGTGTGGCACCTTATCTAAGGCCTTTTGGAAGTCTAGATAGACTACATCCACTGGGTTTCCCTGGTCTAACCTGCTTGTCACCTCTTCAAAGAATACCAACAGGTTTGTCAGGCATGACCTCCCCTTAGTAAATCCATGTTGACTTGTTCTAATCAGACTCTGCTCTTCTAAGAATTTAGAAACCTCATCCTTAATGATGGATTCTAGAATTTTACCAACAACCGAGGTTAGGCTAATTGGCCTATAATTTTCCATCTTTTGTCTTGATCCTTTCTTGAACAATGGGGTTATAACAGCGATCTTCCAATCATCCGGGACTTTCCCTGACTCCAGTGACTCTTGAAAGATCTCAACCAATGCCTCCGCTATTTCCTCAGCCACCTCTCTCAGAACTCTAGGTTGTATCCCATCGGGGCCAGGAGATTTATCAATTTTAAGACTTTTTAGCTTTTCTAGCACTATCTCTTTTGTAATGACAACCATACTCAACTCAGCCTCCTGACTCCCTTTAATTGTTGGGATATTACTCCTGTCTTCCACTGTGAAAACTGACGCAAAGTACTTGTTAAGTTCTCCTGCTATTTCCTTATCTCCCATCACTAGGCTTCCAGCATCAGTTTGAAGTGGCCCAATGTCTACTTTTGTCTGTCGTTTGTTTCTTACGTATTGAAAGAAACTTTTACTATCGTTTCTAATATTACTGGCTAGCTTACCTTCATATTTGATCCTCTCCTTTCTTATTACTCTCTTTGTTATCCTCTGTTTGTTTTTGTAGCCTTCCCAATCTTCCGATTTCCCACTGCTCTTGGCTACTTTATAGGATCTCTCTTTTTCTTTAATACATTTCCTGACTTCCTTTGTCAGCCATGGCTGTCTAATCCCTCCCTGGATAATCTTTCTTTTCTTGGGGATGAACCTCTGTACAGTGTCCTTAATTATACCCACAAACTCCTGCCATTTTTGCTCTACTGTCTTCCCTGCAAGTCTCTGCTTCCAGGCTATTTTTGTCAGTTCCTCTCTCATGCCCTCATAATTACCTTTATTTAACTGTAACACCATTACATCCGATTTGCCTTCTCTCTTTCAAACTCCAGACTGAACTCTACCATATTATGATCGCTGCTTCCTAAGGGTTCCCTTACTTTAAGATCTTTTATAAAGTCTGGTTCATTGCAAAGCACTAGTTCCAGAATAGCCTGCTCCCTTGTTTCAAGACATCCAGCACCTCCTCGTCTGTAAAATGGGCATTTTTCAAGATATCACCATGTATTTCGCTACATTTTATATCTTCCATGTTCTTCTCTACAATAAACACTGATGCAAAATACTCATTAAGTATCTCCCCCATCTCCTGTGGCTCCACGCTTAGGCTGCCTTGCTGATCTTTGAGGGGCGCTATTCTATCTCTAGTTACCCTTTTGCCTTTAATGTAGTTATAAAATCCATTTAGATTCTTCTTCACCCTATTTGCCAAAGCTATATCATGTTTCCTTTTTTGCCTCCTGACTTCCCTCTTAAGTCTACTCCTACTGCCTTTATACTCTTTAAAGGATTCACTCGATCTATCCTGGCTGTACCTGACATATACTTCCTTCTTTTTCTAAACCAAAACCTGAATTTCTCAAATCATCCAGCATTCCCTATACCTACCATCCTTTCCTTTCACCCTAACAGGAATAGACTGCATCTGGAGTCTTGTTGTCTCATTTTTGAAGCTTTCCCATTTGCCAGCCATCCCTTTACCTTTGAACATTTGTCCCCAATCAGCTTTTGATAGTTCTTGCCAAGTACCATCAAAATTGGCTTTTTTCCAATTTAGAATGTCAAATTTTAAATCCAGTCTATCCTTTTCTATCACTATTTTAAAATGAATAGAATTCTGGTTACTGGCCCCAAAGTGCTCCCCTCTGACACCTCAATCACCTGCCCTGCTTTATTTCCCAAGAGTTGGTCAAGTTTTGCACCTTCTCTAGTAGGTACATCCACATACTGAATCAGAAAATTTTCTTGTACACACTTAACATGTTCCTCTCCATCTAAACCCTTAACACTATGGCAATCCCAGTCTACATTTGGAAAATTAAAATCTCCCCTGACAACCACCCTATTATTCTTACAGATAACTGAAATCTCCTCACAAATTTGTTTCTCAATTTCCTATTGACTATTAGGGGGTCTATAGTACAATCCTAACAAGGTGATCATCCCTTTCTTATCTCTCAGTTCCACCCAAATAACCTCCTCGGATGTATTCCCATAGCCATAGTTCTATCCCTTATCAAACGTGCCACGCCCCCTCCTCTCTTGCTCCCCTTTCTATCCTTCCTATGGCATTTGTATCCTGGAACATTAAGCTGCCAGTCCTGCCCATCCCTGAGCCACGTTTCTGTAATTGCTATGGTATCTCAGTCCCATGTTCCTAACCATGCCCTGAGTTCATCTGCCTTTCCTGTTAAGTTTCTTGCATTGAAATAAATGCAGTTTGATTTATCAGTCCTACATTGTTCTCTGCTTTGTTCCTGCCTGCCCTGACTGTTTGACTCATTCCCTTTCCCAACTGTGCCACCTTCAGATTGATCACTTTCCTCACTATCTGCCTGGGTCCCACTCTCCCACCATACTAGTTTAAATCCACCCGAGCAGCTCTAGCAAATCCCCCTGTCCCCTTCCAGTTCAGGTGCAATCCATCCTTCTTGTACAGATCACTTCTACCCTAGAAGAGATTCCAATGATCCAAAAATGTGAACCCTTCTCTCCTGCATCAGCTCCTCAGCCAGTCAGTCATCTGCTTTATCCTCATATTCCTGCCCTCACTAGCTCCTAGCACCAGGAGTAATCCCAATACTTCTACCCCTGAGGACCTCCTTTATAAATTCTTGCCTAATTTGCTATATTCTCCCTTCAGAATCTCATCCTTTTCCCTTCCTATGTCGTTAGTTCCAATGTGTACAATGACCTCCTGCTGAGCCCTCTCCTACTTGAGAACATTCTGCACCTATTCCGAGATATCCATGATCCTGGCACCAGGGAACCAATTCTGATTTTTTGCTGCCAGCCACAAAAAAGTCTGTCTATGCCTTGGACTAGAGAGTCCCCTAACACAATCGATTGCTTGGAATCTGACATACGCTTCATTACATTAGAGCCAGTCTCAATACCAGAAACTTGGTTGTGCTTGCTACATTCCCCTAAGAATCCACCACCCCCTACATTTTCTAAAACTGGATACATGTTTGAGATGAGCATAGCCACAGGAGACTCCTGCATGATCTGCCCACCCCTACTACCTTTCTTGGAGTTAACCCATCTACCTGACTGTATTTGCAACTTTTCTCCCTTCCTATAACTGCCATCCATCACACCCGCTAGCTTTTGTGAATTCCTCATTGCCTCTAACTGCCATTGCAACTGATCCATGCGATCTGAAAAGATTTGCAACTAAAGATACTTCCTGCAGACATAATCATCAGAAACATGGAAACTCTCCACAAATTTCCACATCCGACAGGAAGAACACATCACTCTACTAAAGGCCACCTTTGCTACTTCACAATTGACAGACCCAGAAAATAGCACCATCTTATTGCCCTAAAAAAAACAGTGCTCCAGGCTAAATTAGTACTTATGGTTTATATTTTTAAAATTTAGTCAAGAGACAGAACTCAATAAAACATAAAATCAAGAAAGAACCCACACTACTCACTACTGTACACTCACAGCAAGGTTACGTGTAAAAGCTATGTACTAATCTGTTCCTGTGCTGTGAGCCCACCCACACTGGTTCCTCCAACATCAGCTGTGAATTTTGCTGTTTGTTAATTTTTCCTAGATGCACTCTGATGTCCAGAGATACATGAACTCAAACAGCAAACACAGTAAATGAGCAGATTCACTGTGTCAGTGAGCAGTGCAGGTTTCTTTCTCTCTCTCCCTCACTGACCACATGATTGATGACTTTTGTCTGTCTTCCTCCTTTTAAAAGTGCCAGTTTTGATCTATTTTTCCCAAAGTGCCAAAACAATGCAGCAGCATACGAAACAGCAAATACTGTTCCTGGAATTCAAGGAAATCACTTCCAACACATAAAACACCTCAAAAAAGGAGCAGCTCTTACAGACACAGACTTTTACCTGTCCTCCATCTTGGATTACCCAGAACTGGTATTTTTATAGACTGCGTGGAATGAAAAACAGTATTTGCATTGCTTATTGAATTATATTGCTGTTTTCCTCCTAACTATAATATAAGGTTCCTCAAGTAGGAGGTGCAGGAGAAACCTCTTGCTTTTCTGCAATCTACTCAAAGGAACGGGAGAATCAACGTTTCGGGCATAAGCCCTTCTTCAGTTTCTCCTGTTCCTTGGATGCTGCCTGACCTGCTGCGCTTTTCCAGCAACACATTTTTAAGCTCTGATCTCCAGCATCTGCAGTCCTCACTTTCTCCCTGCAATCTACTCAAGACAGGCACAAAGGCTGAAGCATCTTAACATGGGATTGCATCACCATCCTCATGTTAATCACTTCCAGCAAATGTCAGTTCAATGTAGAAATATTGAAAATAGAAGCAGAAGTAGGTCATTTGGTCCTTCCAGCCTGCTTTGCTATTCATTAAGATTGTGGCTGATCAGCCAAGTTGTCCTGCTTTTGCTCCAAATCCTTTAATCAGTTTAGTTCCACGTGCTCTATAGCTAACTCCTCCTTGAAAAAAAGCAATGTTTTAATCTTGGCTGTCTTCTGTGGTAGTGAATTTCACAGACTTGCCATTCTCTGTATGAAAACATTTGTTCTCATCTCAGTACAAATGGTTTAACCCATGTTCTTGGATTGTGACCCCTGTGTATGAACTGCCCTGTCATCAGGAACATCCTTTCTGCATTTACTCTCTCTAGTCCTGTTGGAATTTTATAGGTTTCTATGAGATCTCCCCGCAATCCTCTGAACTTCAGGAAATATAGTCCAAACCAATTCAACCTCTCTGCATACATTAATCCTACCATCTCAGAAATCAGTCTGATACATCTTCCCTCTATAGCAAAAGTACCCAAATGGGAACTGTAGCACAGTGGTGTTGTTAACTTAAAGTCATAGGGCTGGATGAATGCTCCAGAGACAGTTCAAATTGCAGCTTGGGGATTTTGTTTTTATTCATTCACAGTATGATAGCATCTCTGGTGAGGCCAGTTTTGCCCATTCCTAACTGCCCACTGATGATTTAAGTGTCAATCATATTGCTGTGGGTCTGGAGTCACATGTCAGATGAGCTAAAGTTGGCAGTTTCCTTCCTTAAAGGGCATAAGTTAACCAGATGGGTATTTTGCCTGAGGATAAACAATGGCTTCATGGTCATCATTACACTCTTAAATCCAGATTTTAATGAATTCAAAATCCACTAGCTGCCATGGTGGGATTTGAATTGAGGATTTCAGAGCATGACCTGGGTCTCTGGATTAATAGTTCAGCAATAATGGCACTAGTCTATTGCCTCCTCATTTAAATACATGATTTGGAAATGCAAGTAACAAATAAATGTGAAATAAAATGTCACTGTCATTAATAATGGCAATGAAACTATGAGAATGATGTTAAAAATCTATCTGCCATTCTACCCCGATGTGGCCTCCAAATGACTCCAGATCCATAGCAATGTGATTGCCTTTTAGTTCCCATGCTTTTCTCTCGAGTAGTGAAGTAAAAAACTAGAGGGTATAAGTTTAAGATGAGGAAGGAAAGATTTAAAAGGGACCTAAGGGGCAACCTTTTTCACATAGAGGGTGGTGTGTGTATGGAATGAGCTGCCAGAGGATGTGGTGGAGGCTGGCACAATTACAGCATTTAAAAGGCATCTGGATGGGTATTTGAATAGGAAGATTTTAGAGGGATATGGGCCAAATGCTGGCAAATGGGACTAGATTAATTTAGGATATCTGGTCAGCATGGACAAGTTGGACCAAAGGTTGTGTTTCCATGCTCTATGACTCAATGTGAAATTGTGTAGTAATCCACTCAGCTCACTATCTCCTAATCAAGGGTAATTAGGGATGTGCAATAAATCCTGACTTTGCCAGTGATGCCTACATCCCAAGACTAATTCTTCAAAAAAACTATAACGGATGAAAGACTTTAACACCTTGAAAAGAGTTATGCAGAGCAACTCACAACATGACTGCATACCCTGTCCAATCTCCCATGATGATCTTATGGATCACCAATAATTAATCTAAATTCAAATAAGAGGATTCTTCCAAAGAGACATGCAAACCAACAGATGTAGTGAAAAGGATTAATCTGGAGACTTCTTCTTTTAATCTCAAATCCATGCACAATTTGGTACTGGATTGTACATTCACTAATGGAAATTTTTCTCTTATATTTCTAGACCGTCAAATGATGAAGAAACATTTAGTTCGACATAAAGCTTAATGGTCACAAGCTGGAGCTGTTTTCAAAACTTTGTTGTCATTAAGAAAGACAAGACTAAAGTTTGTGTTAGTTCTCAACACAATCTGAAAAAAATTGTATCCAAGCATTCACCAGAAAAGAACGCTGACATTTATGTAGCACTTCTCATAACCTCAGGAACCTTTTACTGTCCAGTAATTACTTTTTGAGGTGAAGCCACTGTTGTAATGTTGGAAATCTACCCAATTTGGCCATGAGCATCTGATGTAAATCAATGATTGAAACAGATGTTATTTGCAGCACTGTATCTTCAAATTTATCTTTTGCTAATTTCTTCTTCCTCATCTCAAATTATGCTTCTATTTTCCTCAATTATCCTTTCTTCTTCTCTAGTAACATTGGCAATATTACTTTGTCCCTGAACTCTTTCTTTCAAGTTTTTCATTTTGTTTTTCTTCTGTAAATTATGATTAGATTCCCTACAGTGTGGAAACAGGCCCTTTGGCCCAACAAATCCACACCGATCCTCCAAAGGATAACCCACCCAGACCCATTCCCCTACACCTAACACTACGGGCAATTTAGCATGGCCAATTCACCTAACCTGCACATTTTTGGACTGTGGGAGGAAACCAGAGCACCTGGAGGAAACCCATGCAGACACGGGGTGAATGTGCAAACTCCACACAGACAGTTGCCTGAGGCAGGAATATGAACCCGGGTTTCTGGTGCTATGAGGCTGCAATGCTAACCACTGTGTCACCCATATATATCCAGTATTGGACAATAGAAATGTTCTAAAATAAAATATTGGGAAGAACAAAGTCACAGACTTCAGTCTGATAGCCATTAATTGCATTCTCGACACTTTGCAACCTTGGTGCTATATTTAATGTCGGAGTTCACAGAGTAGTTTTAAGATGGTGACATGGTAGAAATGAACATCATCAATGTATGTGTGGAAACTGACACTGTGCAATTGGATAACATACCCAAAAGCAGTACGTCAATAAGAAATAGCAAAGGGCCAAGGCCAAATCCTGAGAGGTGTCCACAGCAAATGATGTGGGAACAAAGAGACAAGTCATTCCAGGAGATTCTCTTAAACCCTGTCTCATCTTTTCCTTCAACTCCTTGAATGGAAAGAAAAGCTCACAACAATCTTACCTCTGTTGCCAATCTTTAAATGATTAAAGGTTCAGAATACTCTTAAACTACAGTCCTGATCAAATACCATCCCTTAGTACTTTTGCCAGATGTTTTCTGACATTAACTACACTTTAAGTGGATAAGTAAAAAGAACACAGCAGTTTGAGTTTGCAACGAAAAGAAAAATTACCTTTTCTGAACTTTGCGTTCCAGTTTGATGGCTTGTTTCTCCCAGTTAGGAAGATTTCTACAGTCTTATATGAATAAACCATTGGGCAAAATGACAGCATTGGGTTCACTCCAGCTGACTTTGCGATGTTGCCAAACCCACTAGTCACTTAACTTTCATGGGGTGGGGAAAACAGCAAGAATGGCATCTTGACCTGCTTCTTTCCTCTTCCGCTAACTTTCTGTTTTCCTGAAGGCACTAATGGACGTGAGGTATAGTTCCATTGCTATTGGCAGCCCTCTAGGCCCTTTACACAGATAACCATTCATCACAGTAAGTGCTGGCAGGCTAGTGAAAGGGTGGTGGCTGGATGTCACAGGCACTCTCTGTAACGAACACATGATTTCCAGCAGAAGTCACAATGTAGCAATCAGAAATAAAAAAAAATGCTTCTTTTCTTAGCCCAGAGGCCTCTGACAAAATTATTGCACCTCTGCCTTGGCCTGCTGACGTTAATTAACTGAGGTACATATTGGGAATTGTCAGGGTTTTCTTCCAGCTTTGCATTGCTCCCTTTCACATTGTATCTGTTATTTATTCTGACCAGAGAAATCGGGAGTCTATTGACCATTAAAGAATGAAAGGACTTTACTGACTTTCCAATAACAAACATCATTGCCATTGGCTTTGGGGTTAAAATGATATCCCAGCAGGAGAAAAAGGAGAGCAACACTTAGACCATGTTGAACATGCCTTTATTTATGGTACACTCCGAAGAAAATAGAAATTCTTATTGTGTATATCTGGACATGGTGCAGAACTGCGAACGCACTCCTTAAAGGACCATTCCATCTCTATCCCAGAAACAATCTTTTACAGTAATGAAATCACAAAACCATGGATTTGAAATCACACACTGAGGAATAAATCACATTGGTAAGCTCCCTGGGTCGATACATCTACCACTCCCAACAGGATGGGGATTGCGTCTGGGATCTTCCTGGTCCCTTTCGCTCAGCTCCACTCTGGGCAGGGCATGTACCCGCAGTGCCAACATTGTGCACTCCCCCTCCTCCTTCTGCTTGTTCCTTCCCTCCCTCCTTCCTACAACAATCTCCCAGCTGTCAAGGACAGAAAGAAAAATAAAGTGCTACATTTCGAAAATATCTTCTTTGATTTTTCTTTAAAACAATGAACTTCTGACTGCACTTGTAATGGAATGACGCTTCACATGGGGAGGTAGAAAAGAACCTAAGAAGAATTATCTTGTGTGGTGAGGCATGGAGATCATCGACTGCTTATCCCTACCTTCAAGTCATGGAAAATACATAAAAAGGATTCAGATTTAAAATGTCAAAGCATCATTGTCTGCAGATACTTCTCTACATACACCCATCTATAGATTGCTATCAAGTAGTAATAGGATACTATTACAAGTTGATGTTTGCATGGAATTTTCCCATGAATTGCTTGGGGTGGGGGTGTGGAAGGGTTGAGGTGGTGCACATTAATTACTATTTTTGAATTTATTTTGGCGATTAGTTCTTGGGGATAAGGTAAACTAGGGGAGATCTGTCAGAATAAAAGTTGTACATTGTCCATTTTCATTCACTGCTTCGATATATTTGGCAATTCCTGCATAAAAAATGCCCTTTATGTCCCTCATTGCACATTCATTAGTTTGTCTTTGGGTAATTTATTTTCGTGCTCATCAGTGCACAAGCATTGCCTGACGAAAGGAATACTTCTGCTTTTGCTTCCAAAGTTGTTAAGCATTTGAAGCAAGGAACAACATGACCAGATGCAAGGGAAAACTTCCGTCACTTAGCCCCAGAGATGCACATCAACTCCAATACTGACAGAGCATCAGTACAAATCTTTTAATTTTCCTATACATCATTTCTGGTCTTTATAAATGGGATGGATAACTTAGACTCAAATTATTACCAGTTGCTTTCACCAGTCCACAGAGGAACCAGAAGTGAAATGACCTTACAACACTAAGAATTGCAGGAGGATTATTCAAACTGAGAATCCTTGAAGCCAGCAAACAGGGACAATGGACGTGCTAAAAATCTTTTGTGATGAGAAGAATTGAATATAAAGTTAAGGATGCTATGCTTTGACTGCACTGCTTATTTAAGGAAGGATGTCATTGTGTGTTCAGGGAATGTTGACCAGATTGATATCTGGAATGAGCAGGTTGTCATATGATGATATATTGGCCAGGCTGAATTTGTTCCACTGGAGTGTGGAAGAATGAGGGGGGACTTGGTTGAAATGAATAACATCCTGAATTGTCTCGAGAACTGGAATGTTGAGAGGATTCGGTGAGGGAAATTCAGAATGAGGAAGATCTGCATTAAAACTAGGGCTTCGAAAGACAGGGGTAACAAGAAAATGCTTCTCTGGAACTCTCAGGCTCAGAAAGTGGTGAAGTCATGAATATTTTTAAGGCAAGATTAGGTAGAATATTGTCAGGCAAAGGAATGAAAAGGGTCGGGGGGGCAGTGGGGGGGATGGTGGTGAATGGGAAATTTAGGAATGTGGAATTCGGAACAGAAATAGATCAGCCATAACCTCATTGATTGACAAAGCAGGTTCAAGGGGTTCCTAATTTGTATGCTTGTATTTATGAACTGGATTCAATCCAAGGGTCCCAGAGATGAAAAGGTGCTGATCAAGCTAATACTTCATTAAATTTCCTCATCAGGGTCAGAGATTTGTAATTAAACTGGTCAATGTATCCAAGTGTGCTTCTGTATAAACTCTGCAAAATGAGAGAATTATTTGAAGGTCAGCGATAATATTGACATAAAAATGCCGACAGACGAAAAATTGTTCTCCCTAGTGGTAGAAAAGAGAATTGACAGAACCGAAGGAAGCTGATCTAGGTAACAGGTTATAATCAGGTAGTGAATATGTTATTCCTTTAAATAGTGAAGCACCCTTGATAACAACTTGTGACAATAGTTTTACATACAACAACAACCTGCATGTAAGGAGTGCTTTTAATACAGCAGGACAGTTCACTGGAGCAGAAAGAGTGAAAAAGAATGCACAATAGTGAAGGAGATATTGGGGAGGGGTGACAAGAAAATGAGATTGAGAAATCAATCTTAAGGACAGAGTTAAAGATCCAGGAGGAGGCAGAGGCTTCCAGGAGGGAGGAAACATGGCCCTGCATTGTGTTCTGGAGGGACCCGAGTGTATAAAAAGGCAGAGTTATGAGGGTCAGAGAGGTCTGGTGTAGGTCAGGAGTTTCTGGAGAGGTTGAGGTTTTAGGCCTCATAGAGTTCACAGAGATGGTGAGGAGTGAGGCCATGAATGGATTTAGATGTGACCATGTGAACTTTAATTCTGAAATGTTAGAAGATCAAAAGCCACAATAGGACAATGATGTGAAGGTTAATAGGTGAACAGGACTTAGTACAGGATGACAAAATGACTGTAAGCTTGGATATGGTACAGAGGGAAGATGGCATGGAATAGAAAAGAGTGCTGAATAATCACATGTGGAGTTCACAAAGACTTGATGCAACAAGTGAGCTCATGTTAAGGTGGGAATTGATGTTATATGCAAGTCCTGATCGGCAAGATCAGAATAAAGAGAAGGGAAGAATGGGCTATTTGGTCCATCGAGCCTGGTCTGCCATTTTATATCATGATCTGATTGTGGCTTTAACCTCAGTTTACTGGCAGATCCCTAAACCTTTGACCTCCTAGTTGATAAGAAAACCTGTCTGCCTCTTTCTGACCGCGTGGTCAAGAATGTAGCTCAGAAATGAGAGTACAGAGGTTATGAACAGTTTATTTCCATTGGCAGCAGTGGGATGGAATCAGAGGGAGAGTTATGAGATTATGGCGAGGAGGATGTGGGGTTGAACACAATGGCTTTCTTCCTAATGTTTAGCTGGAGCAAACTGTTGCCTGTAATGTGTTGTTCAATCCGTTGATTATATTGAGGTTCTGGGAAGGAGTCAAGACAGCAGGAATTCGAAGTCAAGATGGGGGTGTAAGGAGAGCCCATACTTGTGGATGAGATTGCTAAGGAGCAAACTGCACCCAAGAAGAATGAGCAAAGGACAGACAGAGTTTAGGGGAAATCGGAAGATGGTGGTGGCAGTGGTGGGGTTGGTGCGTGTGGAGCAGGAAAATAAACAATTTCTGGAGATTTTTCAATCGGCGAGTGTCGCACTAAACAAAGGAATGTCAGAGATGAGAAACAGTAAAGGAAACTATTTTACACAATTAATGCTTATTCCTGTATGCTACAAATCCTAAACTGAAAGACTGCATTTGGCTTCTGTATGAAGGTTGTGTTCATTTAAAGTTGTTTTATTAGCCCCAGTTGGAAACCCAGTCCACTTGAGTACCTCAATAACTCAAACACCACCATGTTTTGTATAAATATGAGATTATAATATTTAGCAGACTTGGAGAAGAATCTTGACAGGAACTAGCATTAAAAGTGGGTAAAGGCTTATGGATTTAGCAAGTCTGAGATTTAGCACAGTTTAGAAACACTGGGTCATTATTTTGAATAACAGGTGACAGAACATATAACATTGAACAGTATAGTACAGGAACAGACCCTTCGGCCTACTTTGTCTGTTCTGACCATGATGCCAGTATTAACTAATCCCATTTGCCTGCACATGGTCTACATACCTCTATTCCTTGCCTGTTCACATATCTGTCCTCATGCCTTTTAAACAATGTTGCTGCATTTGCTTCTATCAATTCCCCTGCAGTGCATTCCAGGGACCTACCAGCCTCTGTGCAAACACTTGCCTCACACATCTCCTTCAAACTCTCGCCCTCTCACCTTAAACATACGTCCCCTAGTATTTGGCATTTCCACCATGGGAAAAAGAGTCCGACTATCCACCCTACCTATGTCTCTCGTAATGTTATATATTCCTATCAGGTTGCCCCTCAGCCCCTTCAGCTGTTGTGAAAACTATCTAAGTTTGTACAACCTCTGATAAGTGAGAGCTTTTCCTGCTAAAATATCTGATTTTGGCCTGCAAATTGGTATCTAATAGCCAGATGTTATGATTTAACCATACTTGGGGGCAACACACCCACATATTTACCACTCAAACATTGGCTGTTGTCAATTTTCCTGGTGTGATTTGTATAGCCTTCCGCATCCTCACACTTGCTGCAAAGTTGTGGAGTGTGTTGGCTGACTCATTTCAGGATACCTCAGGGCCTGAGACAGAGGATTCGTAGATTCTCAGACACGGCATTAGAGGTCATGATGGAGTAGGTATAGTGAAGATAACACATCTTTTACTCAGGAAGGTGAGGGGCAAGGTGATGAATAAGTTGTGGCTGGCATGAATAAAGCAGTTTATATTGTATAGGTGTGGGAAGACAATTAAGGAGGGCATCCAGAGCTGTGAAAACTGCAATGGTTTGACATGAGTAGTCAAGCTATGATGCCAATCACACTTCTCAGTAATGGTAGCACCAATGTCAGAACCCTAAAACATCACTCAACTGCACACTGATACTCACACACTTACACACCTCAAACATGTCTCACAGCTTTTATTTATTTCTTTGAAGATTGCTGAAAAGAGAGACGTGCTGCCGAAGCCTTTTGTCTTGCACTCATCAGGACAAATGCAAGAATGCACAAATTTCAAATCATCACAGCAATTTGTACTGTGGAGAAAGGGGTGCTGGTAGTTTGCCAGGTCAACTCTGATTGATCAAGGCAATGCATTAAAAAAGCAATGGGAAACATTAGGCTCCTCCTACTCCTGGCTATTTCAGTAAAGGCAGAGGCTGCGACATATTCCATTTGTTTTCTCTGTCTGTGAATGCATGCCACTTCTAGTGAGCATAAAGGAGCTTCAAGCCTCCCTCACAGTTGAAATATCTCATTTCTGAACTCAATGCCAGTATGATGTCAGATGCATAGATTGCAGGTCTCATTGACTCGCTGATCAATTGATGTTTCTCCAGTTGTTAGCAACAGATTGCACTCAAACAACCCCCGCTGGTAAAACTCAAATAAATACACCAAGTGATCGGGCAGCACTTGCTGAATAACAGAATGTGCTAATTGCTACATTTTGACCAATTTAAAGTAATCAGTTAAGTTTGTAACATGGCTCATTTATGCTTCCTACAAGTGACATGCAGTCATGAGGTGTGGATGGCACTGGCAAGGTCAGGATTTATTGTCACATCTTACTGCCCTTACCATGGTGATGGTGAGCTTCTAGTTATAGCTGATCTGGCGCAGATACACCTACAGTGCTCTTAAGGAGGGTGTTCCACATTTTTGACCCAGTACCATGAAAGAACAGCGATATCTTTGTAAGTTAGGATGGCGTTTGGCTTGAAGGGTGCTGGAGCTCCCATGTACCTGCTACCCTTCTCCTGGGTGATAGATATCTTGAGTTTGGAATGCAGTCTGGAAGGAGCCTTGGTGAGATTTCACAGTGTGTCCCGTGTCAGGTATGCACTGTGCTTCAGTTATGAAGGGACTATATTTTTACAATGGGGGATGGGATGCTGATCAACTAGTCTGTGTTTTATATTGTATGAGCCACTCTCAACCAAGTAAGTGAGGAGTGTTCCATTACATTCCTGATTTGTGTCTTGTAAATGGTGGATTAACTTTAAGGAGTTAAGAAGTGAGTTACTTGCCACAGAGCTCCCCAGCCTCTGACCTGCTTTTATAACTAATGTATTTATATGGCCGGTCCACTGAAGGTTCTGGCTTATGGTAACCACTACTGCCCTCACCCCAGATGTTGATGGCAGGGTATTCATGAATGGTAATGCCACTGAATGTCAAAGAGTGATGATTACATTCTTTGTAGTGAAAGATGTCCATTGTTTGGCAATTGTGGAGTGCAAATGCTACTTGTCACTTATCAGGCCAAACAGGAATATTGTCCAGATCCTGATGCATATGGACATGAACCGCTTCAATTTTGTTGTTGGTGACAATAATGGCTGGTTTGTTATCATTACTGGATTGTGCAGTATGCAGTCTGTCACTATAAATCTAGGATCCTCTTCACCCGCCTGCCTCACTTTCCTCCAGCAGTTGATGATGCTACTCAAAGCCTCTGCTCTTTCACCCCTTCCTACCGCAGCATCCCTAGCAGGATCCTGATGACCAACCATCTCCTTTTTCCCAGTGGTGTTTACCTCTCCAGAGAGGTATTCATTCACTTTGTGTAAAGTTATCAGACAGTGTGGAGGAAGACTTGGCAAAGCCTATAAAAAGTCTCCCATTGAGTTTCAAAGTTTAAATGCATTCCAGTCATTCAACTTCAATCATTAAATAAACAGTGAAAAACTGAGCATAGCTTTTAAAGTATGAGAAACCCTGAACAATGATTTATTTACTCCTGTTCATTTGGTTGCTGTTAGTAGAGTGTGTTGACTGGAGTCTGAACCAGGAAGATCGTGTGCAGACATTTTTAATACTTTGGATCATAATCAGAGGCTTAATTAATCACAAGGCAGTCATTCCTATCAGGTGCTGAAACCCCTGTACCACATGTGCAGAGGAAACAGGCATTTCAAGACTGCGTGTGTGTGTGTGAGAGCAGAACTTTGATATTTGCTGTGACTTTAATAAAATAACGACTGTTTTTGATCTTGTCTATTTACTTATTTTAAAATCCAGTGTAGGATTTCAACCTTCATCCAAATATTGTAATAAAAACCAATATTAGCAGCAACAGTGCCATTCAGCTGGGAGGAGTTAGAGCATGCAAAAGAGTGAGTAATTAACTGTGTTTACGAATGAAAAGAAGTCGAAGATGAATAGTTGAGCATTGTTCCAGTCATAGATTATACTTTACTCTATGGCTAGGGCCATTTTATTGTTGCGTAGTGCTGGATATGATAGGTCCTCAATCACGATTCAAAAGGCCTCATGAATAGCCACTTCCTTTGAAGCATCATCACCCTGAGTCTCCTAGTCTCTTAACCCGTTTGCTTCCAAATCTTTGTTTGGAAAAGTTCTCTCCCAAGTCAAATATAATGTCCTTTTCAAATTCTCAGTGCCCATTCAAATTGCTCTCTCAGCTACTAATTTTCTTTACCCCATTTACCTTCATCTTCACTGTTTCACAATCCTGGAACTCATGGTGGCTCAAGAGGTGGCACACCACCATCTCCGAGGGGCAAGTGGAGAGCTGCAATAATCATTGGCCTTTGTGAGCGATTACCCTATCCAGAGAACTCATAAAGCTATTTGTTTCAAAAATCGCCCCTGTCCTTCAAAGTTTTATTCTCTCTCATCATTATCCCTGTGACTGCTATCCTCCAAGGCTAATGAATGTATTTGCATAGTGCACAACTGGTTTAGGTTTTCATGCATCACTTGACCTGGCTGGATAACATGAAGTGCTGTAGAAATGACAAGTTACAGATGATGGCAATAACATGGATTGGCTTGTACGGCTGCTGAGTCTACAAGGAGGGCTAAGTTAGGGAACATTGCCTGACAATTGCAGAAAAGAGGCCAAGTGATGCTGGGATAAATGCTAAGTGCTCAGTGTGGGGACTTGGAAAGCCAAGGAAGATGGATATCTCAATGAGGACCCTGGTCTGAAGAGACAATGTACAAATGATAAGTTTGGATGATTTTAAAGGAGAAGGGAAGGATTGTAAAAGTAAAGGGCTTGAAGTAGAACAAAATACTGGAGGAGTAAAAACAATATCAAGGTAAGATTTAATGGTAAGAGTTCAACTACCACAATTATGGTTTGGGTCTCGTGGATAGCAGTAAGTAAATCAGGTGATGGTAGAGTGGAGTTGTTTTAGTAAGCACATGGTGATGTTTCCCATTGCTCAAGTTTCAGTTAAAGCCAAGAGGTCAATGCAGTCAACTACAATAAGGTTGTGCACAACAAGAGCCATTTTTATGTGTTCACAGACATTAATGGGGTGGCAGGGAGAAAGATTATTGAACTACTGCCAGACCCCAAGGGATGATGCTGGGCAGGTTGAATGGAATGGAAAGCGTGTTGGAGATGTGAACTTCCAAAAGGCATTCACCGTTGAAGAGAGGGGAGAACCAGGGTAGAAGGTGCAGCTCATTAGGAGTCAATGATATGTGACAGACAGACATGGGTGGGGGAGGTTGTATGGGCTGATTCATTAGTGATTCAAAACTGGACAGGAAAGTAAGAAGGCAGAGAACCATTCAGGATGATAGGGATGTGGTGAAAGATCCAAACAAGAGAGAATCAAATAACAGAAGGATCAGAAACAAATGGACAAGAAGAGACCAAATAAGAAAGATAGAAGTAATCTTCAACAGTGAAATAAGGCATTTCTCTTGTTAAATGATTCACTATGTAACTGAAGCCCAATTTCTCCACCCTTATGCCAATCCAGTAAAATTGACAACACAATGGTGTCCAACGTGAGTGCATGTATTTCTCCTGACCTCATCCAGGTAGGTTTAGGTGCCAATCTAGTGGCATGAAAGGGCCCTCCCAAAACAAGGCACATGAGTTAATTCCATGCCATGGAAACAATAATATTTCTCATAGCTACAAAACACAAGCCCATTCCCAAGAAGTTCATTACTAAGAATATAGTCCCAGTCTCTGCTTCCATTTACAGTGTTAATGGCAAAAGAAAATTTAATGGTTTACATCCTAAACACAATTATATAAACTGACTTGTTTTGACAGATCCTTTCTTTGTTTTGATTGGAGGAAAGAGAAAATTGAATCTGCACCTCCCAAATAATGCAATAACATAATTCTATCATTGCAAGATAGTTAATTCTAGAGTTCACTTGGAATCTATTCTCAATGGTAACTGATCTGCACTTGGTTGTGGTAACTAATATGAATGCTTTTAAATGGGAATGATACCAAACTCAACAAAATAAACTACTTTTCTGGAAGAAAGTCTCTACTTTCTAAGGTGAGGGAGGAGGCAATTTCCTATTTTGGCATCCAGCGTGTGTCTGCTACCCTCACATCAGGTAACTCATAACTTGGTCGAATTTTCAGGGTAGCAATTCATTTTCTGCACCAAACATCCTTGAGAGCTCGATGAGTGAGATTGACAATTGATGTGCAATTTTTTGCTGTAGGCCCACACATTCTAAAAACTGGGCTGAGGTTGTTATAACGGTCGCCAATCAACAGGTGTCAACTGACAGCACTATATAGGTCTGATGTACTAGCTCGAGAGCACAAAATCCACTGATGGCTAGTGACATTTATAATTTTGCTCCTACTCTTTTTTTTTAACTTTGGTGGTGTCCTGCACAAAGAGCTATGGCCTTTATCTGTACTCTTAACAATTGAAAGATCTATTTAAACTCCTGTAATGTTGGCACTCAAATTTAAGAGTTTCATAAAGGTAACGGGTGACAGCAGAATGGATACTCAGGTTAAGAATCAAATACATGACTATAAAGGACAGTTAACTGAAAGTGTTATTATAAAATCTTCTTAAGTTTTTGCCCTTATTGTCAATGATTATTTTTGTTTATAAAAGTGTTTGTTTGTTTTTGAGTGTTTCACTAGGCTGCTGCTGAGTTGCTTTTTGCTATGCAATGCATCTGGTGATGCATGCTGTAAGACATACTCATAGGAATCTTAAATCTCCACATTTAATGGCTAGGTATCCAACCTGCACTAACTCAAAAAATCCACTTATTAGCATTAGGTTCTAACGAGCAGTAGATAGGACACATATATCTACCACTTTGGCCACTGTAAAAGGGACCCAAACATCTGATTTTTAAAAACATTGTACCATAGCTTCCCAACTTCTCCCTCTACCAACCCTATTTCTCTCTCATAATACTCATATCAATAGTGATAGGATTACAAGCTGCCTCCTAGGCTACCATTAACTGTTTCATTCCTAGACCATCTAGCAGATGGTTTATATTTGAGTTAGGTAGCCACAAAAACCATGCCAAGTAGCCTGCTGGGAATCGAGGAAGCACATTGCATATACATTGGTAAGCAGGAGGGTGCGTTAACATTTTGGTCCATTGAACGTCCAATCATTCTGTTTAGAACAAGTGCCTACCTATCCTGCAACTG
Source organism: Chiloscyllium punctatum (assembly GCF_047496795.1). Lineage (NCBI taxonomy): Eukaryota > Metazoa > Chordata > Chondrichthyes > Orectolobiformes > Hemiscylliidae > Chiloscyllium > Chiloscyllium punctatum. Next base: position 66,994,518 of record NC_092763.1, read on the forward strand.
AGATGTTCACAGTCACTTTTGCTGGTGTTCCTCACAATAATGGGTAACAAATCTTAACTAGTTGTTTAACATTAAGATGACAGACCAGTACTGGTTTGATATGAGGAGAAACATTACCAGGGTTGCTTGGGCAAGTAAACTATTGAGGGATTTAGACACCTATCCGACTCTCTGATACAGGCAAAATGTACTTTGTTCAAGCACAGGATTATTGCTATCTGTCCCTGGGACAACTAAGTCATGTTCATAGGAATAGACACCACAAAGAATTCAATGAAATCTACTGTGTTAGAGATTAGCTTGACTACAAACTGAAAAGACAAAAGAAAACATCCTGTGATTGTTCAGTGCATTTATACATCTGAAACCTTTCTAGTTGCATGTGGAACAGATGGAATTTACAGTAACTGTCTATTTCTAGTATCTGTCCCAGAGACAGCTATGCTTTTTACCAAATTATTTTTACCCTTGTTGTATCAGTAGCCTGACTCTGTAGAGTAACATTTTAAACCATCTATCCTTATCAGAGCAGATAAGCATTTCTGGACCTGCCATGGCCAGATTATTGTTTCCTTAGCCTTACTGCACACCGTTATGCATGGCTGCCTGCAGCCCAGCTCTTCATTTGGATGGTCTTCTGAAAACCCTTTGAGCTTCTTTGCTGCTCGGTACCATGGCCCTGTACGAACTGTTGAAAAAAAAAGAAAGTAAGAAGACATCTTTTTCTACTCTTCGCTTGGGGAACTGTCGTCCAGTGCGCTCACTGTCTCCATGCCAACTCTGCTATTGTTCTGAAAACCAGTAAATGTCACCACAGTGTGTAGAAGAATTAATACTAAAACACACAGCTTAAGTCTGCTGTTGCACAGTCGAGATGCTGCTGAGACAGGCAGTGAAGACTTATGATGCAACATGGAGTCCATGGATTTGGTAGATATATTATAACCTTTGTCCCAGGATAGATCACAGGTGTTCCATCTGACGTCACAGCATTCTGGCTCTGCATTGGTTAAATGGTTTTCTAGTAGCCCTGTTGCATAAAGAGAAAAGAACTCAATTAGAAAGAGTGTAGAGGCACAGTTAAGCTTTCCTCCAATTTTCTCACTTGTTTGAACATTGACCAAAGTCATTTTAGTCACCCCTTGTACCCAGATCCCTCAGGCCTGAAAGGGACAAAGCCAATAAGGTTCAAATAATACAGGGTCCTTGCTTTGCAAAAGGTTCTCGAGACAGCTGCTGCCGATCGCCAGCCCTGGGGTCATCTATGTAATTCTGCCTGGCACTGAGAAAGCATCCAAAGCTGATGGCCACTATTGCAGCAGTGGTTGACCTTTGGCCCCAAAGCTGGATGAGGTTATTGCAATAGCGGCAGGTTGGGTTCAGGCGAGTTCTAGTTAGCTGTACCACACTTTGAATATGTCGTCTTTCAATATTATAGAGTCATAGAGAAAACAGCCCCTTTCGTCCAACCAGCGTATAACCCTAAACTAAACTAGTCCCACCTGTCTGCTTCTGGCACACATCCCTCTAAACCCTTCCTATTCATGTACTTATCCAAATGTCTTTTAAATATTATAATTGTGCCCACATCAACCACTTCCTCAGGAAGTTCATTCTACACGCGAATTACCCTTGGTGTAAAAAATTTGTCCCATATGCCTTTTTAAAATCTCTCTCCTCTCACCCTAAAAATGTGTCCTCTTGTCTTGAACTCCCCCATCTGAGAGTAAAGACACTGAGAATTAACCTTATTTATACCCCTCAAGATTTTATAAACTTCTATAGGTCACCTCTCAGCCTCCTACACTCTAGTGAAAAAACGTTCCAGCCTATCCACCTTTCTTTATAACTCAAACTTTCCATACCCAGCAACATCCTGGTAAATGTCTTCTGAACCCTCTCCAGATTAATAATATATTTCCCATAACAGGGAGACCATAACTGGACACAGAATATCAGAAAGGCCTCACCAATATCCAGTACAACCTCAACATGACCTCCTAACTGCTATATTCAAAAAGATTGAGCAGTGAAGGCAAATGTGCTAAATGCCTTTTTCAACTGTCCTGTTTAGATAGGAAGCAAATTTTAAAGAATTATGTACCTGATCCCCTAGATCCATGTCAAATTGCCCTGTCATGGGGTACAAAGAATTTTCAGACCTGAACCACCAGGACATTAAATCATCGTAGAAATTATTGCATAGAATATCTTCTAATCAGTCTGTTTAGAGATGTTATTACATACCTCTGCAGTGAGTGGGACTTAAACTTGAGAAACTGGAACAGAGGTAGGAACACTACCCCTGACCACAACAGCCCTATTTTAATCAACCTGTTCAGACATATAACGACAATAATCTGAGGCAGGTGGGATTTGAAACCAGGCCTTCTGCCTCAAACCAGTTGTAAAAACCCATTCCAATATCTTGTATGAGGTCAGCTAACCAAAGTCGAAAAGTTTGTCACTGGACAACACATTCCTGATGAGAGGCGTATGCCCGAAATATCGACTCTCCTGCACCTCGGATGCTGCCTGACTTGCCACAACACTTTCTGATTCTGATCTCCAGCATCTGCAGTCCTCAGTTTCTCTCATCAGCTAACCAAACACAGACCAAAAGGGAAACAACAAGTAAGGGAAAATTTTGAATTCATTGATAATCTTTCTAATATGGAAGGTAGACATGAATATTGAAGACAAGACAGAGCCAATTTAAGAGCACTGAAGCAAGCTAAGGTAGGAGTTTGAATGCATGGAAATAGTAAAATAGAGGAGATGCTGGAAAGAAAAGATTGTTGAAGGAAACTGGAACAGTTTCAAAGGGTTAGCTTTTAAAATGCAATAAAGAAAAACCTCTTAAAATAGGTCAGGTATAAAAGAGTAGGACCAATGTAAGGAATAATAGAGAAAGAGGCAGTGTGAGGGCAGTTAAATGTTCAGGAGGAATGAGAAAGATCTATAAAGTTAGACTAAGGAATGCCATGAAATTGACAATGAGGAATCATGAGAACAATATGGCTAGAAAGACAAAGTGCGATGGCCAAAGAATCCTTCAAATATGTCAGATTAAAAAGAAATGTGTAAGGAGAGATTAGCCCTGAAGAATTATAATGAGTTGAAGGAGAGGACATTTGAGAGACCCTTTTTGAATACTTAGTTTCTCTCTGTCTTTTCTAGGGAATGTCATTTCTAGGGAAAACCCAGGGAATGGGTAAATAATGCAAGGAAAAACAAAAAAAAATATTGTTGCTGTGGTTGATAGAAAGAAGACTCACTAACAGTTTTGTTCAATTGCCTGAAAGGAATATTTCACTAATAGGATATCGTGCCACTGACTGAAATGCATCATTCGATATTTAAATGCATTGAAGCTTCACAGCAATGAAAGGAATCTCTAGTGAGTTGTGGTCAATGTCAAACAGAATGATGAGTTAATATCACGCAGATGGAACACTGGCTTATTTAGATCTATTCTAATCTCAAATACATATTGTATATACATTTAGTTGAAGCATATGCAAGTTAGTTCCCCAGTGAATGGCATGTGCGTGTACTGAAACTGCAGAATGTGCCCACAGATTGATACAATAACAGACAGGCAGAATTATTATGAACATCTGTTGATTGCATAACAGATAGACCAGAAGCTATTAGAGGGCAGAAATCTTACCAGGTTTGGGGCCAAAGTTCAGAACTCTCAAAAGTGAACCATAAGAACAAAGTTCAGGTGGTTTAAAGAGATAACTCAGAAAAGCTCTGGCTCACTAATGTCCTTTTGGGACAGAAACTGCTACCTTACCTGGTCTGGTCTACATATGATTCCAGACTCTCAGCAATGTGGTTGACTCTTAATGCCCTAAGGATTGGCAATAAATCTGGCCTAACCAGCAAAGCCCACATCCCATGAATGAATTACACGCGAACAGGTTACATTAGTTGAAGTTCAATGCCTATTTTTAAAAAAATGCAGCAACCAACTTTAGTACATAACCGACCAATAGCAGTAGTTTGGTGTCAGTTTTGGTTGAATGTTAACATGCAGGAAGATGCCCCTAATCAACTTCTTTTGCTGTCTTTGGATCTTATGCATTGATTGGAGTAGGAGCATGATGGAGTTCCAGTTTAACATCTTACCTGTGTGACAATATCTCCATCTGACTAGATTACAGTTCTTGTCTGTGGTAGGACTTGAGCTTGCAAACTTATCACTCAGAAGCTAGAATGCTGAGTGTGAATGACAACTGATGACTAATAACCATCATTTAAACGTTCTGACACATTACAGCCATGAAATCATATTGCAGTAATGGAAGAAACAAAACTTTACTCTTCACCCTGAAATGGAATGGATCTCATGGAGGTTTGTAAAACGGTAGAGAATAAAGGAATCTGGAAAGGTGACTAACTTGATGTTAGAATTTAACACTGATGTCAGCCAGGTCTTAACAGAAAGAGTGATCATTGGATCAAATAAGTTTCCTGGGATGAGACAAATCTTAGTGTATAATTTAACAAACAATAGATGCCATGTGAGAGAAACTATAATCTCTTTCCATGCAGATATGCAGAAATGAGCTCTTTTCTTCTTCCTTCATCACTTCCAGCCTGAGATTTATTTTCACTGCGAATGCAAACATTCAAAGAGATTGCTGGGTCAAAGGTGAACACATTCTCATTATTTTAAACGACCTATGAACACAGAGTAGCCTAATTTCTGGACCTTCGCTGATCACTGTTTCACCCGAAAGAAACACAATTGCCAGAAATCAATTGATAGCTGAGGAAGTTGTGATCTACTCTGAGAATCTGTGTTTCATCCAAAGAAGCAAGTTCAGAAAATACTTCTTCACACGGCAGGGTGAGAATATTCAGCACGTAGCCCAAGAAGCCAGATTTGTAAAATCAATTAATGTATTTTAAAAGGGAAAAAAAAATTAATGGCTGTGGGGAGAAAACAGAGAGATGATTCTTACATTTTTTTGGTTAATTGCATGTTACCTCAAGTTTGGTGGAGTGATTCGTGCGACAACACGGAACAAGTTTTCTTTGCTGCATTAACTGGTGTTTAGCAGTAATGGTGAGTATCATGTCCACCTATCTTACCATGCTCTGTTCCTGTAGCAACATGCCACTCACTGGAGATCCTGGAAAAATCTGGCATCCATGGTGCTGGTGCCATATTAAATAGCCCATTGTGCACCCTGACAAGCAGAGTCAGTCCAGAGCTGCCCTACACAGTCCTGATGTTTACTCAGGTACGGCAAAGAAGTGGAAATCAGTGCCCAGTTTCATGGAAATGGCCCAGGAGGTCCTGATGGATGGAGTAGTTCCCCCCAAGACCATAGTGGAGGCCATGACACCAGACCATGCCAGCCTTGTCCGAGATTGTCACCCATGTTGAAGCAGTCTCAGCCATCTGGAGAAATGCCCAGCAATGTAGGAAGAGGGTCAATGACCTTCTTCACTTCACCAACCTAAGTGCTACAACCTTCTCTCTGACACCTTGTAAGCACTCTATCACTGCTACTGGACCCACGTCCCACCAAGACTCGTGTTCCACCACTTTTACTAATGAATGCAACAACTTTTCCACTCACACTCATCTACCCCAGCCTGCGACACTACTAAACTTGTACATCCTCTGCATGTACTCACTCACTTGGAGGGCCCTGAGTAGGACTGGAACAAGGGATATTCCACAAAACCCACAAAGAGACAAGCAAAACTGGGATACTCATGTAGATAACCATTACCACACCATGTCAAGCTTGCTGGCTTTGCATCTGTGCTAAACAGCAAAGCAAGACAGAAGTAACACAAACCTAGTATCTCTGGCTGAGGGGCCAATGTACAGAAAGGTAAAGGCAAGGTAATGCAAGATTGGAACGCTGCAAGCTTTCAGGAAGGGTCAGAATGAGGGAGAGTGATGATGGCAAGCAGAAAGTCTAGAGATGTAGCGTGGTTCAGTCCATGAGCCGAGTGCATGTCCCTGAACAAAGCTGTCCCTGCTCCAGCATCAAAATAATAGTTCCCAGTGCAGCTCAAAGTACAATGCCATAGTGCACAACTGTCCTGTAAGTGGATCAGATACATGCCAATGAGGGTTCATAGAGGCTGCTAAATGTTGTATGCCAATGTCCATGAATGTGGGATATGTAAGGCTGGTGGCTTTGAAGCATGCCTGAGACAAACAAAAACAGAAATTTCTACAGAAACTCAGCAATATCTGTGGAGCAAAATCAGACATCGCCAGACCTGCTGAATTTCTCCAATAATTTCAGTTGCTGTTTGTTCCAGATCTGCAGCATCTGTAGTTCTTTGTTTTATTTATTGAGTTGGTATATGTTGGTATCTGGTGTCCAACACAGAGATCTCAGGACCAAATGGTGAGTTGAGCCCACCAAGAACCTGTTCTGGTCCATGTCAAGTCATCTTGGCATCTGATTTGCACGGTTGGGTAGTTAACAAAGGGTTTGATAAGCAGGAACAAATGCCAATCAGGACGTTGCTGTTGCCTAGTGAGAGCCTCATATGCCAGCTGAAAAAAACACAAAAGATGGTCTCAAAATCAATATGGGACTTGTCAACATCTCGTCCCATTTTACCACTCACCTTGCCGATGTTCACATTGCTCAGGGGGAAATGGAATGTCTAACTAAAATGGCAGGACAGATTCCTTGGGCTAAATGTAAACAAAAGGCAAAATTTGTATCTACTGGGTGTTCATGGCTCCTTCATGTTGAAGGGAGAACAATAATTATAAACATCTTCAAGTAATGTGAGGAGTGGGGAGGCAGCAGCCAAAATCCAATTTTGAAATAAAAACAAATAAAATTTCAACTTGCCTTTTTCCCCAGTAAGGTTGTTGTCTCAATCTAATCATATATACCATCTTCAATTCATTAAAAATAAGGCAGGGTACCCTTGCATAAACACAGCTGTTAATAGTTTAAGAACTAGTGTGAGATTTGTTACATGAAAACTAGAAAAGCTAGTTTAAATCTGTTTACGTAAAACAAATTATGCAAGAGTGCTGAAAATGATTGTTTGAGTGTATACAGTTTCCCTTCAACTTGGTGCCAGAATAAATACATGGGACTGATTTCTGTTGCTTTTACAAAAGCATTATGAAATTAGTGGGCTGTGGGTTTGAGCTTGTAACAAGTAAAAGGAAAGGGAAGGAAATACTGCAATTGGATGGAAATATATCCCAGGGGTATATCTAATTGAATCACTTGAATCATGGGATGCAGTTAAGAACAAGAGGGTTCCCTTTTTCAATGGAAAGGAGGAGCAATTTTTTCTCTCAGAAGGTTGTTCGTCTGAAGAATTCTCCAGGCAATAGTCTGGCAGGATCATCGAATTTATTCCAGGCTGAGTTAGATAAATTGTTGATCGATGAGACAGTCAAGGATTCTACATGAGCAGACGTGAAAGTTGAATTGAGGTGACAACCACGGATATTTCTTACTGAACGGCAGAGCAGATTTGAAGGGCTGAATGGCCTACTCTTGCTCCTAAGTTCTATGTTATTAACTTTTGGTGGCAGATCACTGCTACTTTGAGTGAGTCGGCCAGGAAGATGAATGCAGAAATGAAAGGGACATTTAAAGTTGTGAATAATTATGCAATTGTGAGAAATACATCTATTCTTCTCCCTCCATTTTCATTCTGTGCCCTGAATCTTTGTGTGAACAAGTCTTTTTTTCATGAATTTGTTTTTTATAATTAAATTCAGACAAGAACGGACGACCAGTGTCAATGAACAGCCTAATGGTGTTTAAACAATGACCTAATAATGATCATCATATGATAAAGTTCATATGTACAAGGGAATGGGATGGTGCAATGATATTGTCACTGGACTCACTGAGAAGGTAGTGAGCGCCCGGAATTCCGTATTCTAGAGAGTCGTGGAGATTAGATCACTTTGAGTATTTAAAGAGGACGATAGATTTTTGATATGTTGAGGAATTGAGGGCTATGAGGAGCTGGCATAAAAGAAGAGTTGAGGCCTGGGACAGATCACTGAGACTAATTACTAAACTTAGTGATCTCGGACTAAGCCCTACTCTCTGCTACTGGATCCTCAGTTTCCTGACCCACAGGCCACAATCAGTGAAGATTGGCGACAATATTTCATCCTCACTAACACTCAACACTGGAGACCCCTAGGGATGCGTACTCAGCCCCCTACTGTACTCGCTGTATACCCATGACTCTGTTGCCAAATACCAGACTAATGCCATTTATCAGGGTGTGATACCACCATAGTCGGTTGAATCTCAGATGGTAATGAAACAGGCTACAGACAGGAGGTGGAAGACCTGGAGAAATGGTGCACTGAGAACAACCTAGCTCTCAATGCCAACAAAACCAAGAAACTCACTATTGACTTTCGGTGGGATATTACTTATGCCCCCCTACACATTAACAGCACAGAGGTGTAACGAGTGGAACAGTGTCAAGCTCCCGGGAGTGGTCATCCACAACAAGCTTTCTTGGACTCTTCACGTGGATGCACTGGTTACAAAGGCCCAACAATGTATCTTCTTCCTCAGGCAGCTGAGGAAATTTGGCATGACGGTGTGCCAGTGAGAGCATTCTGTCTGGATATATCACTGTCTGGTACGGCAACTGTACCATTCGAGATCAGAGATGGTAACAGAGTGTGGTAAACTCTGCCCGGACAATCACAAAGGACAATCTCCCATCTATAGAATCCATCTACCAGGCCCACTGTCAAGGAAAGGCCGCCAGCATTCTCAAAGATCCATCCCACCCTGGCCATGTTTTTCTACAACCTCTACCATCAGGGAGAAGGTGCCTGAATTCAGGCACCAACTGGTTTCGTAACAGTTTCTGACACCCCACTGGTGTCAGAATACCAAATGGACTCACAAACCCTTAGCATTTGCCTGTACCTATGCTTTTGTTTTTGCTGCTGTTTACCTATTATTCACTTATCTATGCTACTTAACTATGTGATCTGTCTGTATTGCTCGCAGGACAAGCTTTTCACTGTGCCTCGGTACATGTGACAATAAATACAATTCAATTCAATTCAGTCAGCCATAATCTTGTTGGGTGTTGGGACAGGGTGAGCAGTTGAATATCTCTCTCCTGTTTCTATTTCTTATGGTCTCATGTTCACACAGTACTGCTGTTTCTTTTTTCACAAAAAGGATGAAAAATATTTAAGACTTTTTGATGCAAATTGTCATCAGCAGGATTGGTATAAAAATAGGCTTAAGTTTTAGAATAATTTTTGTATTAAGTGCAATGCAGGAAATGGTAAACATAACTGTTTTACAATGTTGGTGAGGTTCTGCATTCCTTAAGCACAATACAACATACAACCAGCAAACCCACAAACTGGGCTTTGATTCCTTTCGTCCTAAGAATTATATCTAATCCTTCTTGAAAACATTCAATGGTTTGACCTTAACTGCTTTCTGTGGCAGAGAATTCCACAGGCTCACCACTGTTTGGGTGAAGAAATTTCTCTTTTTTCTCAGTCCAAAATGGCCTACTGTGTGTCTTGTTTTCTTCACTCATGGGATGTAAGTGTCGCTGGTCGGCCAGTATTTATTATTCAGTTGCTCTTGAGAAGGTGATAATAAGTTGCCAACTTGAACCACTGCAGTCCATGTGCTGTAGGTAGAGCCACACAACCTTTAGGGAGGGAATGCCAGGATCTTTACCTAATACAGTGAAGGAACTGTGACATACTCCCAAATCAGAATGGTGAGTGACTTGGAGGGGAATTTGAAGGTGGCAGTGTTCCCATCTCTCTGCTGCCTTTGTTCTTCTAGATGTAAGAGTAAGCCCATTAGTAGGAGAGACTAGGACCTGAGGGCACAGCCTCAGGAGGAAGGGGTGACCTTTTGAACTGAGATGAGGAGGAATTTCTTCAGCCAGAGAATGGTAAATCTGTGGAATTATTTTCCAGAGGATGCTGTGGAGACCAAGTCATTGAGTGTATTTAAAACAGAGTCAGATAGATTAAGGACTAATAAGGGGATCAAGTGGTATGCGGAGAAGGTGGGAGAGTGGTGTTGAGAAACATATCAGCTATGATCGAATGGTGGAGCAGACCTGATGGGCTGAATGGTCTAATTTTGCTTCTGAATCTTTTGTTCTTATGGTCTTCAGATGTTCTTAGCAAAGTCAGCAAACCCACCTTTGGTCTTTTCACCCAAGTCATTTGTATAAATCATGAACAATTGATGTCCCAGCACCAATGTCTGTGACATTCCACTTGTCACATCTTGTCAACTTAAAAGAGATCATTGATTTCTTCCCTCTGCTTCCTGTCAGCTGATCCTCGATCTTTGCCACTATGCCATCCCTACATTATGAGTTTTTATTTTTGGCAATATACTTTCATGTCACTCTTTATGAAAGGCCTTTGGGAAATCTACTTACTGTACTGTTCCTCTTCAGGAACAGTATATGTTATCTTCATGGAGAACTCCGATAGATTAGTCAATCATGACTTCTTTCCCACAATATCACATTGACAACTGCTGGAGTAGCTTGAACATACTTAAGTACCTTGCTATACCTTCTTTAATAATAGCTTTCAATACTTCTCCTTATGACATATGTTAAGCTAGCTTGCATATAGCTTCTTGCTTTCTGTGTCCCTCCCTTTTTAAATGACAGCATACCACTGGCCATTTTCCAATAAAATTGGACCTTTCCCCACTCAAGGGGTTAAGCACAGGAAGCTCCCAAAAATAGCAATGTTTAAAATGACTTGGTAATTTGCTCATCATATTGCTTGAAGGAAAAATAGTGAGCAAGAAAAGTTCACTTATTTGTCTTCAAACTGATGTCATGGGGTCTTTTCTGTGGGATCTGTGCTGACAGGGCTTTTGATGCAACAATTCATTCAAATGATTTACCTTCAGCTACGCATCACATCCATTGGATTATGAACTTGGAGTTATGCGTTCAATACCTAGTGTGAGACTTCAAACTAGCTCAGAGGCAAGCAAGCTGTCAACTAATTAGAGATCATTCTCCAATGTATCCAGTTTCAGGAGCTCAGAGAGTGGCATCCCTGGAGCTGACAACTTCTCCAAACTCTCCTGTATGACAGATTGAGGGCTTAACCTTACTTTTTTTGGCTGTGTTAGTTTCAAAGAACAAAGAACAAAGAAAATTTACAGCCCAGGAACAGGCCCTCCAAGCCTGAGCCGATCCAAATGTACTGTCTAAATCTGTCGGTCAACTCCTACGCATCTGTATCCCTCTACTCCCCACCTACTCATGCATCTGTCCAGACGCATCTTAAATGAATCTATCATGCCTGCCTTTACCACCTCTGCTGGCAACGTGTTCCAAACGCCCACTACCCTCTCGGTGAAGTACTTGCTGTGTGTATCCCCCTTAAACTTTTCACCTCTCACCTTGAAAGCGTGATCTCTCGTTATTGAATCCTTCACCCTGGGAAAAAGCTTGTCTCTATCCACCCTGTCTATACCCTTCATGATTTTGTAAACCTTAATCAGGTCCCCCCTCAATCTCCTTTTTTCTAATGAAAATAAGCCTAACTTACTCAACCTCTCTTCATAGCGAGCACCTTCCATACCAGGCAACATCCTCATAAACCTTCTCTGCACCCTCTCCAAAGTGTCCACATCCTTTTGGTAATTTGGTAATTTTGTCGAGTTTTTTTTGGAGGGTTTTTCAGCATGAGGCCTAACAATATCTCCTCGCTTTATCTGACCAAACACCCATCGTCTCCTACATAACCCACCCCTATGGCATCTCTTTGGCCTTACTGTAGCCCCATTTTACCATACACCGTTCATGGAAGAATATCCAGGAAAGGACCAGCATTTCTGGTCATATTTAAAATGTATACCCAGACTGACATTCTGAAGCTGCCTTACTGCATTATGGATATTCATCCAGACAATGTCAAAGAATTGGAAAAGAGCATAGCTGATTCTGGAGAACCTCGTAACATGATGGTGCAAGGGTTGTGCATCCTTGCCTCTTGTTCTGGAAGACGCGTTCATGCCAGTAGGACCCTGATAACCCTCTCTGAGGTTCCCATCCATGTCAATATGTCTGAGTACAGAGCTGAAGTTACAACTACAAGCAAAACTAAAGCGCTATGACCAAACTTTAAGGCTATAAACCTGTATTGAGGTCCAGTAGGTTCTCTATTCATCCGTGGAAGAAAGTGAGGACTGCCGATGCTGGACCTCAGAGTCAAAGAGTATAGTGCTGGAAAAGCACAGCCGGTCAGGCAGCATCCGAGGAACAGGAGAGTCGATGTTTTGAACATAAGCTCTAAAGGGCTTAACCTTACTTTTTTGGCTGTATCAGTTTCATCGAGGTTTTTTTGGAGGGATTTTTGAGAATACGAAACATTCCTGATGAAGAGCTTATACTCAAAACGTTAATTCTCCTGCTCCTCAAATGCTGCTTGACAGGCTGTGCTTTTCCAGCACCACACTTTTTGACTGTCTACTCATCCTCTCTCTTTAAAACTAAACATTATTTAAGAGGCCAAGGATGCTATATAAAAAAAAATTAAAAATGCTAAAGGACAGCATTGATCTCAGAAAATGCTCCTTGACCAAAATACACCAAGACCCCAAAATAACATTAAAATAAAACAAAAAGCTGCAGATTCTGGAAATCTGAAACAAAAAAAAACAGAAACTGCTGGTGAAACCCAACGGCTCTGGCAGTATCTGTGGGAAGAAAGGAATGTTAACCTTTCAAGTCCATTATTCTTAAAAAAAACCTTTATTGTGACCAGCCAACAGTCAATTCTGCTATTCTGGTTTATGCTTGCAATTTCTAAAGAATGTAAAACTACCCAAAAGAAAGATGTAGAGCAAAAATCTCACCATGGACTGCAAACCCAATGGCATTCTGTCTGAAATCCAATTGTTCAACTGAATAATTACCATTTATTTTGTAGAGCAGCAAATAGCTGACACAGAATGACAGTGAAACATCTTCTCATGTTGGGCACCAAAAAGCTAAGAAGAATGAAATCCTTTGGCATTTCTGACAATGATTGAACAGATCCTGATCTAAATATTCAGATTTTGGAAAATCAGTTTAAAGTTTGAGTCAATTTCAGGACACACAGGAACAAAAACAGAAGTTGCTGGAAAAGCTCAGTAAGTTTGGCAGCATCTGTGAAGGGAAATCAGAGTTATGTATCAGGTTCAGTGACCTTGCCTCAGAACTGGACCGAAATGTTACCTCTGATTTCTCTTTAGAAATGCTGCCATACCTGCTGAGTTTTTCCAGCAACTTCAGTTTTTGTTTCTGATTTATAACATCCGCAGTTCTTTCAGTTTTTATTCAGGATACCCAGACTTGATTTCATGTCATACTGACAATGGTTATCTGTAACAATTAACCAATTAATTGGCAGATGTTGACCCAGAGGTTGACGCCTTTTTGCAGAAGTTAATTCAGCTGAAACACTTACGGAATTAATCATTGCATCTACACATACAAAGTCCTTCAGAAAAGCAGATCTGGACAAACAAATATTACTGATACTGCATTGGAAAAAGGATGCAAAGTTAACACAATTGTAGCAGGCAGACAGCTTAGTGTAGCTCTGTTGGCCTCATCTACCAACTCATTATACAGCAAACACATGCAAACAACAGAACATTAGGCTAAGGTTTATAGGAAATCCAATCACTCGGTGAAGCGATCAAGGTCCGTGTGTGCCACAAGCTTCTACCAGTGGAAGCCATGCATGAACAAGCCAATCAGTGCATGCACAGCTTTCTGGCAGATGCAAAACTCCACGGCCATGCACCTGAGATGCAACATTGCTTGCAGTCCCCAGTAAGACTGCACATGTGGTAAATGTGACACACCCCACATAAATGTCATTGGAAAACTTTAAGCCTTTGCCTCCACCCAAGTGATCTATCCTGAGAGGAATGGACAATATGCACTGCATGCCAACCATGACACTGACGCCAGGAAAATATTATCCCCTTATATATCTTATATGGGATGTCCTCATCAAATGACACAATGTGGTGCAGTCCACACAAGATAAGCTAACTACTTATAACTGGTCCAGCATCCCATACATTGACAATATCTACCTTAATTGTCAATACAGAGCCTTGGGATAGACTCATGAAGCCTGTCACATCATTGAAACAAATGGACCTATATATGCTGATGATATAAAACTAAATGGAATGTGAGTTGTGAGGAAGTACAAGAAGGCTTCAAGAGAAGTTGGACAATGGTTTGCATGTGGAATGGACTTGCTGAGGAAATAGTAGATGTAGGCACAGTCACAATGTTTAAAAGACACTTGGATAAGGACGTGAATAGGGAAGGAGCCAGGAGCAGGTGGGTGGGACTAATTTAGTTTGGGACTATGTTTAGCATGGACAAGTTGGACCAAAGAGTCTGTTTCATGCTGTATGATTCCATGGCTCTATGACTGTAACCACATAAGAGTTAGATCTGGCTGTATTGTACATCCATCAAAGTGTTACTTCAAATTAAATTGATTCACCTTTTTAAACATTTTTCAGAGAAAAAGCAGAAGGAGTAAGATGTTATGTCAAGGTGTTAGGTCATTGGTCCACCAGTATGCACAGACTTACATATCATGATAAACCACTGGTGACAACCCTAGACAGCTGCCAAAGATCATTATCATTCAGTGGCATGAACATATCCAAGTGGTAACTGAACTAGTATGTTTTTTAGAGACAAATTCTGTGTTGGTTAGAGACAAATTAGGTCTTTCTAAGGATATAACCTTTAAAGTTAAACAAGGCATAATTCTGCAAGCTCTATGACAAATCGTGCTGGACCATATGCATACAAGTCACAAGGGTGAAACCACCCCAAATGTTGATACATAAATCTATATATTGTCCAAGCATCAATAAGATTATTGATCAACTGATCAAGTTTTGTGAAACATGTTAATTCTATCAACATCAGCAATCAAGAGAATTTACCCCTGAACATGAAATTCCTTCTGAACCAATGGAGCAATATCACAAATGATATCTTCCCTGTTCATGATCATGATTACATTCTAGTGACTGACTATGTGACCAAATTCCCTTTTGCATGACAAATCAAAGATACCAATAGTGTAATTGCTGGTGATATATGGAGTGCTAAGTTCAGGATATGTGGTGTATCTCAACAAATTGTGTCTGACTACAGACTACAGTACATTAATGCATCCTTCCAAGGTATATGGGAAATGGGATGTTCAACATAATATTTCTTCTCCTTGTTATCCTTAGTTAAAACGTCATCAGCCATGAGTTTGGATAGTTATGTTAAATCTATGCACTTTTCATCCAGGCAATGGTTTACTTTCATTGAGAGGTTTTATGTGTCAGTGACCAATCCAAAGTATTCCTCCTGCACATAATGTCACCACCCAACCACATAAATATGAAGCATTTTGGAAAGAAATGGGGAAATGATACAAGAATGTGATCAACTAACATGGAGTTATCCCAACTTTAACAGGAAAAGGTGTACAAGTTCAAGATTTTCATATGAACACAGGGTTTATCGAAAGTCATTTTGTTCAGCCTGTATATGACATTGTAACAAGCAATGGTTAAATGCTGTGAAGAAATGAAAGACATATCCAAATTTTGTATCATCAATCACCGGTCCCACAAGACAATCACTTAGATACGGAGGTTATCAACCAGAGAATGGCTGCACATCAATGACGAATGACACACATCCATCAGTCGCAACAGATAGCCCACAGCAGAGTGAAGCTACATGACAAAGTTATAACCCATGGGTATACACTCCCCATTGCTTTGATATTCACAAATATGTCCTTATTTAGCTGTTTCCCACGTCATTATTTTGGTGTCTTGCTGAAAATTCATCATTAATTCTTGTAGCAAATAAATCGCTTTTTTTTATTCTGCTACTATCATCAGACTTCTTCTTCTGAAAAGTGCGTCTTACAAAAAGCGAGGAACCCCTGTAACTGTGTAAGAACTAGATCTGGCTGCATCGTGCATCATCAAAATGTCACCTCAAATTAGATCAATTCACCTTTTTGGATATTTTTCACTAAAAAGGGTTCCCGTTATTTAAAGGGAAGGGGTGAGATATTGTATTATGGTGTAGATCCTACACCAGACAGACATATACTTTTCAGATGGTTATGTATCATCAGAATATGTGACATTCCAGGACAAATGCATCCATCTTGCCTTCAGTCCGCCTCACTGTTCTAGAGTCAGAGTAACATGTTCAGTCAGTCAGATGTGTGTCTGAAGGGTACAGTAACATCGGATAGCACAAAACCTGTGCGTAGCCCTGTGATATTGTAGCAATGTAACTAATTTTTGCTGCTAATAATGTTCAAGACAAATTTCTCAACAAGAATCCAACATTTTATCTTATATATTGTTATGTGCTAACATATAGACTATCACAAAGTGTATCAGTAAGAATACACTATCATAGAGTATCTGCAAAAGAGGCACTATTCTGAAATGATAAGATTGTTTATTTCATGATAACAATAATTATAATCACATCAGGTTAGGCATAATTACTAGGACGACAGGAAGCTGGCATTGATATTTAGATGGTCTCTCCAAACGTGAGTCAAACTCCTCATCTCCACCCACAGACTGCATGAGACATAAGTAGAAGGGTTAGAACTAATGTGAAAATTAAACGCTTCAAATCTCCACCGTATACAACATCTCTCCACCAACTATTGTTACCCCCACAGTTGACATATTGTAAAACTATGTATACAGCTATTGTGCACATTTCCCATCTCACTCCAAGTCTCTAGTTTCAGAAATACAAGTAATCTTGATGTTCCACATTATTCGTAGAACACAGCTTCTTCAAATTTGGAAGTATGTTACGCCACTTACTTGAGCATCATTTGTATTAGTTTGGATCTATGGTTAATTTCTATGCTGAAGGATCGTTCAACTATCAGCTATCCTTCCCAGAGGATGTCATACTTCATATAAATTTTATTTGCCCATTACCTTATCTTAAGGTCCCATAATCTGAATTTCCTTCCAGAAAGCCAGCTGCTCTGTTGAAATCAACACTTCCTTTCAGCATTCTGGTTTTCTCGGTCAGCGAATCATTTTCGAAATGGAACATGATGTTTCTTTTTTGCAGTATCCTGTAGACCAACAGTTTCATTTCTTGATGTTGTCCATATCCTTGATATCTGGAGGGTCATGTGGCTCACACAGAGGCTTGTGCAGCTTATTGCCCTTGAGTTATTGATCAGGCTGGATGTCTTCTGCTGCCCATTGATAAAGCACATTTTTTAGATTCTCTGATTTGTTATTGAATGATTGCTGTTGGCTTTGCTCTATTTCTGTCACTGTCATTGGCTGTTCCATTTATGAGACTGAAAATTGGAAGTTTCCACCAGTTCTGTGAAGTCTGTGACTTGCTCTGTGCTGGCAATGTTAAACAGCTGAGTCAAGGTTAGAGCAGTGCTGGAAAAGCACAGCAGGTCAGGCAGCATCCGAGGAGCAGGAAAATCGACATTTCGAGCAAAAGCCCTTCATCAGGAATTAAACAGCTCTCTAACACCAATGTAAGTGACCTCATTGGGCTGTTCTTCTGTTTGGGTTCTGCAATGAATTTAGGATGTCCAATGAAATTTCTACTGGTTGTGCCTTGACTGGTTGGTCAAATCCAGTTTTCTCCTGGACCAGTATTTCTGGACCAGCTGTTTTCAAGGAGAATGTCACCTTGAAGGTAGATAGGATAGTGAAGAAGGCGTTTGGTATGCTTTCCTTTATTGGTCAAAGCATTGAGTGTAGGAGTTGGGAGGTCAGGTTGCACCTGTACAGGACATTTGGAATATTGTGTGTAGTTCTGGTCTCCTTTCTATCAGAAGGATGTTATGAAATGTGAAAGGGTTCAGAAAAGATTTAAAAGGATGTTGCCAGGTTGGAGGATCTGAGCTATAGGGAGAGGCTGAACAGGCTGGGGCTGTTTTCCCTGGAGTATCAGAGGCTGAGGGGTGACCTTATAGAGATTTATAAAATCATGAGAGGCATGGATAGGGTGAGTAGACAATGTTTTTTTTTTCCCTTGTGTGTGTGAATTCAGAACTAGAGGGCATAGGTTTTGGGTGAGAGGAGAAAGATATAAAAGGGACCGAAGGGGAAACTTTTGCATGCAGAGGGTGTTGCGTCTATGGAATGAGCTGCCAGAGGAAGTGATGGAGGCTGGTACAATTAATTACAGCACTTAAAAAGCATCTGGATGGATATACGAATAGGAAGGGTTTAGCGGGATATGGGCCAAGTGCTGGCAAATGGGACGAGATTAGGGTAGGATATCTGATCAGCATGGATGAGTTGGACCAAAGGGTTTATTTTCATGCTGTATATCTCTATGACTCTATGAGTCTTCTCATGAAGCTGAGCTCGAGACATACAGACTCAAAAGTGAAATTGGTTAATTGAGTACAGTGTGCAGATTTTCAATGCCCTAATTTGCTTTGCATTGTAGTCTAACATATAGCATTACAATATTTCTGACAGTCACTCCAGCTGTGCCATGTATATTTATTTCTCCATGCTATACCTTTTGCTTCATCAGTGATGGTAACTGGTCTGATAGAACTGTAACATGTGCGTCTGCATCAAGTATCAAATCAACAGAATGTTCAGTAAGATAGATAAATTCTGTCTCTTCTGACTTGATTAGCTAGTTCTCCTAAGAATGATTCAGGTATCTTTTCCAATGGAAGTATCTTGTAAAATGCAAGCATTTCTTAAAAAAAAAGGTGTGCTGTTTTGTGTAGACTCCTTTACATGTGCTAGCACTATTACTTTCTTTGTTCTTGAACGATGTCTTATTTCTGCTCATCATCTGGAAGGGACCTGCAGTTTTGCAAATGTAGCATTCCTTAGTGATGGCTGGACAGTGTATCAGCCCATGAGCCCTTGTTATTTCACTGGGCTGATACTGTTTTTTTAGCAGAAGGTATTTGGCTCATTCTCTGTCCAGGCCTGTCACATTCTTCTTTAGAGTCACCATACCATTTAAAGTGAGTCTTCTCCTCTCAGGATCTGTCTCTGAGTTTTTCTGATTTCTATTTCCAGCACAATTTGAATAGATTTTCCAAAGTTAAATTGTCCTTGGACTATAAGTATTCCAACAAAGTTTCATGAAGAAATGAAACAACAATTCTGTCTTTCACAAATGCTGATTCTAAACTCAGTTGTCAGTTTTTCTCCTATTTATATTGTTTAAAATTGTTTATGAATTCTCCTGGAAGTGGAACTTTTCTGTTAAATCTTATTTGTTCAGTAAGTTTATTTGCTCTTAAAGTGAAGCATATTATAAACCTTCAGGACATTTTGAAAAGTCTTTGATATTTTGTCTGTTAATCATATCGTCCACAATTGGACCCACTGAATATTGAATATAATAGTGAATTAACATGCACAGCTTCAATATTAGTGATTAATTTTGAGACAATGCTGCATCTTAAGATTTGTGACCTCTATAAAGTACAAACTTGGGTTCTGAAACAGTCCAGAGGAGAAAGTGAGGATTGCAGATGCTGGAGATCAGAACTGAAAAATGTGTTGCTGGAAAAGCGCAGCAGGTCAGGCAGCATCCAAGGAGCAGGAGAATCGACATTTCAGGCATAAGCCCTTCTCAGCTCTTTCCTGAAGAAGGGCTTATGCCCGAAATGTCGATTCCCCTGGTCCTTGGATGCTGCCTGACCTGCTGCGCTTTTCCAGCAATACATTTTTCAGTTCTGAAACAGTCCTCTGACCTTGAATCTATTAGGATGCATGATATCCTTTTCCATTTCTTCTCAATGTGCAGATTAATCGTATAAGCACAGGAAGCTAGGAAAAGGTTAAATGATATACGCTCAATAGAGAGGCCTTAGTTTAGGAAATCAGGATGTAGAAGTGGCTTTGGTAGAGCTGAGAAATGATAAGAGCAAGAAGCACTTCTGAAGCTATGTGCAGACCCCCTAGGAGTAGCTGGAAGATAGGACTGAGTATAAAGGAATTAAGAATGAGAACTTGTCAGAACAGTAAGGTAATAGAAATGTTGGATTTGATGGGCAAAATTAATCTAATTGAAGAGTTCACAGAATGCATTCCAGATAGTTTCTAAGAACAACAAATTCTGGAGCTAGCCCCTAGACAACAGGCTATACTCGAGCTGATATGGTACAACATGATGGGATTAGAGCATCAGCCTTCACTATAGAGGATACAGATAACATCCCAGATATAGCTGTGAAACATCAAATGGAAGGGAGGGAGGTACTCAGGAACATTACAATCATCTCAGAAGTACAAGTACTTGAATTTAGACTAGATTAGATTCCCTACAGTGTGGAAACAGGCCCTTCGGCCTAACAAGTTCACACCGACCCTCTGAAGAGTAACCCACCTCGATCCATTTCCCCTCTGACTAACGCAACTAACCTATGGGCAATTTAGCATGGCCAATTCACCTGACCTGCACATCTTTGGACTGTGGGAGGAAACCAGAGCACACCCACACAGACACGGGGAGAATGTGCAAACTCCACACACAGTCGCCCAAGGTCGGGATTGAACCTGGGACCCTGATGCTGTGAGGCAACAGTGCTAACCACTGAGCACCATGCAACTTCTTCTATAAAGTGATGGTTGTGTTCTTATGCAACCTTGCATTGTAGAAAAATCGAGCTTAGAAACGGCGCTTAAAGTGTTGGTGATGTAATCACGTTACAGCTAACACGTTTTAAAAATTTGCGCTTCAGAAACAGTGTCCCCAATTTGGCAATAGCATTACAGCGAATTCACATTAACGAAATACGCGCTACAGCATTGAGTAAATCATTGGAGTTGTAGTTGACAAGTTCCTGTCCTGATGAGCATCACCTCGAGATCTTAAAAGAAAAGTCTGATGAAAAAGTTAATGTATTGGTTTTAATTTTCCAAAACTTCCTGGATTTGGGGAAGGTTCCATTGAATTGTAAAGTATTGAATTTAACTCTTTTACTCAAACAGTGGAGAAACAGAAACCAGGAAACTACAGGCTAGTTGGTTCGTCATCTGTCATATGGAAAATGTTCAAGCTATTATTAAAGAAGTTATGGCAGCGGACTTAGAAAAGTTCAGGGTAATCAGACAGAGTCAATAAGTTTTTTTTTAAAAATAGGAATCTCATTTCTAACTAATTTATCGAAGTTCTTTGGGGAAGTTACATGCTGTGCATAAAGGTGAACT
Organism: Chiloscyllium punctatum; assembly: GCF_047496795.1. Lineage (NCBI taxonomy): Eukaryota > Metazoa > Chordata > Chondrichthyes > Orectolobiformes > Hemiscylliidae > Chiloscyllium > Chiloscyllium punctatum. The sequence continues at coordinate 67,015,787 of NC_092763.1, forward strand.
AGTGGAAGTAATGTACTTGAATTTCCAGAATAGATTTGATTAGGTGTCATATCAAAGTTTATTGTGAAAAAAATAAAAGTTTCATCATGTAGGGTATAACATAATGACATAGACAGAGGATTGTCTGGAAATCAGGAAACAGTGTAAACATATATGAATCTTTTATTGGTTGGCAAGTTGTAATGAGTAGTGTGCTATATGGTTTAGAGCTGGTGTCTCTAACTGTTCACCATTTATATAAATGACTGATGAAGGACCAAAAATGTAGTAGCTAAATTTGCAGTACAGCCTCACAACACCAGGGACCTGGGTTCAATTCCACACTCTGGTGACTGTCTGTGCCGAGTTGGCACATTCTCTCCATGTTTGTGTGGGTTTCCTCTGGGTGCTCAGTTTTCTCCCACAGTCCAAAGCTCTCTGGGTTAGGTGGATTGGCCATGGGAAATGAAGTGTTGCCGGGATGGGGAAGGGAGGGTGGGTCTGGTTGGGATGCTCTTTGACGTGGACTTGATGGGCTGCATGTCCTGCTTTCACACTGTAGAGATTTATTATTGTCACATGTACAGAGATACAGTGAAAAGTACTGTTTTGCGTGCTCACCAGACAAGTCAAACAACCACATCTCTTACATACTTACATAATTACATCAGAGTAATAGAACAGAATGTAGAATTATGCTGTCACAGTTACAGAGAAGGTGCAAAGAAAAATTGATCTGACAAACAGAGTATAATGTGGGAAAATGTTAATGGCACATTTTGACAGCAAGAATGAAAAAATGTATAATCAAGTTGGTAAGAGATTTTAGAAGCTATGAGGTGCAAGAGGACATGGGTGTCCTGGTGCATGAATTGCAAATGGCTATTATGGAGATAAAGCAGGTAATTAGCAAACCTAATATAATATCAGCACTTATTGCAAGAAGATTTAAATACAAATGTAGGCAGACTATCCTTCAATCATACAGATATTCGATGAAGCTATATCTGGAATATTGATTACATTATTGGACTCTGTACTGAAGGATGAATTACAATATCACTGAAAGGGGGCTACTGTAGTGCAGTGGTAATGTCCCTACCTCTGAGTTAGGAAGTCTGGGTTCAAGCCCAACTTTTTCTAGGGGGTTTTCTAGAAAATATCTACAAGTACAATGGAAGCATTTTAGAAAAGCTTTACTAGATTAGTACCTGGAATGAGTGGGCTGCCTTATAAAGGTAAAATCACCATAATGTTACCAGATCATAGGGCTGCTCTCTCATTTGGGAGAGATGACTGGTAGCAGTACAACCTGAGGGTCACCAGGCCTTGTGTGAGGGATGAGGTTGAGAAGGAGAATCCTTTGTAGTAATCTCAGGAATTGAACCCACAGTGTTGGTGTCATTGCTAGAGTTTAGAAAAGTAATTCAATTGAAATGTAAGGAGTTCTGAGGGGTCTTGATAGGATATATGTGGTAATGATGTACCCTCTTATGGGAGAATTTAGAAGTAGGGTCCCTGTTTCAGAATAAGTGGTCACCCATTTAATACACAGTTAAGGACAATTCTTTTGTCACAGTCAGGTATCTTTGGAACTCTGAACGAAGAGTAGGCTCAAGGGCTGTGGGCCCCTCTTCAGCTCTTAACCCGTAAGTTGGCATGTATGTACGCTTGGATCTCCATGCTTACTGTAAAGATATTATAAATCTGCAATCTCTCAGTACTGTTTTAAATCAACAGCTTGTGTTCTTGTATTCATCAATGCTACTTAAATTGCAATGGTTCTAAAGTTTGCTAGACTCCGCAAAACATTTTGCTAGCCATTTTATAAATGTCTGCATTGCTTTGCTACTGTTTTAAATTCTTAAATAATTCCATTAAGTAGATGTTCTGCAGTGATTTATTCTGTTCAACCTTTCAAATTTGTGTACTTGTGATACTGTATGCCAATATTGTTAACCAGGGTTTCTTATCGATTATTTGGGGTTTTTTGTGCCTTTTTATTGGTCATGATGCTAGCTGTCGGATTCTTCTCTAGGACCTCCCACTTTCTGGAGTCAAGGAAGAATTTTCCCACTTCTTCCTTCACAAAATGGACATTTTCCAACTTTTTATAGTCTAAAACACTACTCACTTTCTTCTCAAAGTTTTTAAAAAATAAAACCATTGGTCTGCCGCCTTTGTGCCCAAACTAGGGCTTTATTACTGAGTCCCAGTCCATCGAAACCTACAATGTTTCCCGACGTTTTTCTTCTGCTAGATGTTTTGTTAGATTTCTTCAAATTTGCTTGTTTACAGATTAAATAAATTCTGAGGGCCTTCTTGATTCTGTAGGCCTGTTTGAAGTTATGTTGAGGGATTTCCTCTGAGGCCTTGCATCATGAAGCCTAATGTCAATGGTGGTGAAGTCAATTGTAATAGGTGAGAACTCACTTTTGCACTCCTTTGCCTTTCCTTTCAAGTCCTTACAATCTTTCTCTTAAGATTATTACTTTTATTTTCATTTAGAGATCGCTAACTTTACTTCCTGGACCCTTCAGTTGTCCTCTAGAGCTTCCTTTGCTAAAGCCTCTGAATCTTTCACTATGGCTGCCTTTTCTCTTGTTCCCTAGCTCACACTCATGCTTCTTACCAGCTTCTGCATGAAGTTTTGCCTTTGGAATATGGAGTTTGGCTTTTTGTTGCTTCCTCTGCTTCTGATGTGTCCCTCTGTGGGAAATAGTGTTTAAGCTGCTGATTGCTGATCCCAGGTGGCACGGTGGCTCAGTGGTTAGCACTGCTACCACACGGCACCATGGATCTGGGTTCAATGCTGGCTCTCAGGTGACTGACTGTGTGGAGTTTGTACATTTTCCCTATGTGGGTTTCCTCTGGGTGCTCCGGTTTCCTCCCACAGTCTGAAAGATGTGTAGATTAGATGGATCAGCCATGGGAAATTGTCACTTGTGTCCAGGGATATGCAGGCTAGGTGGATTAACCATGGGGAATGCAGCGTTATAGGGATAGGAGGCTATGTCCAGGCAGGATGCTCTTTGGAGGGGCGGTGTGGACTTGTTGGGCCGAATAGCCTGCTTCCACATGGTAGGGATTCTATGATAGTGTGTGTCTTTACAAAGTGGTCATGCTTTTACAGTGGTAAAGTAGCACGCTTTACACTTTTTCTCTGGGCCTTCTGAATCTACTCTCTTTGTGATTGGGTCAAAACCTCACTCAGCTACTGCTAGTTTCCCAAGCGACCACGACTGGCACCTTGTGGTATTTGCCATGTCTGCCCTTCTGTGATACTGGGGAGTGTTTGTTTGAGGTAGTTCACTGCTTTCAGTCCTCCTTTGTATGCCCAGAATCTGTCTAGTGTCGAGAGTGTGGACCTGGAAAAGCACAACAGGTCAGGCAGCATCGGAGGAGCAGGAAAATCGACGGTTTGGGCAAACGCCCTTCATCAGGAACTTTGCCTGAAATGTCGATTTTCCTGCTCCACAAATGCTGCCTAACCTGCTGTGCTTTTCCAGTTCCACACCCTCGACTCTAGTCTCCAGCATCTGCAGTCCTTATTTTCATCAGAACTGTCTAGTGACTAGTGGCATAGGATACACTACCACAGCATAGGACCAGAAGAGGCAAGTTTATTCTAAGATTGCAACAAATACAATCGATTTTGTTCAGGCATAACTACCAGGACCTTAGGAAGCTGTTTGTCGGTTTTCTCTGCACATTTAGTTTGACATGTACTCATTATGCTCATATGTACTCAAAAAACAAGGCATTTTCCAAGTCAGCTGAGGCTTTCACAAATTGCTGAGAAAAAAATTAAGAGAAGCACAGAGTTAATTTGTTTTCTGTTCCAATTTAAAGAAAATTCTGATCTTATTTGAATTTTGCAACGCAATCCAAATCTTGATTTGCTCCACTTGCGTTCTATGGCAACGAAGAGCATTGTTAAAATTGAATCAGTTATTTCTTTCCATCAGAATGTTAGATACAGTTAAGCACACACTATTGAAGTGGAGTGAGAACACATGCACACGATTAACCCAGTTTTGAAAGCGAAGACTGCCAATAAAGGTTCTCGAATAGGATTTGAAAAATATGTTTTCAGTGCTATCCCACTGAAACAGCCTGCTTTGTTGATGTTTTAAATGTGATCCCCTTTCATGCAATATTTAAAAAGGTTCTTTCATATGACATGGGCATAATTGGCAAAGCCAGCATTTGTTGACAATCCCTAAATAACTTTGAACTGAATAGTTTTCTGGGACATTTCAAAATGCAATTAAAAATCAAATACATTACTCTGGGTCAGGAGACACGTGTAGGTGAGACTAGGTCAGGATGACAGATTTTGTTCCTGAATATATGTTAGTGAACCAGATGAATTTTTTTTTTACAGCAATCAATCATAGCTGTCATGGTCACCATCATTAAGCATAACTCAGAGTATTTCACAGAATTGTTCATTGAATTCAAATGCTGTGGTGAGATTCAAAATCCGTGTCCACATGACATTAATCGTAGAATCCCCACAGTGTGGAAACAGGCCCTTTGGCCCAAAACGTCCACAATAACCCTCCGAAGTGTAACCCATCCAGACCCATTCCCCTACCCTATATTACCCCTGACAAATGCACTTAACCTACAAATCCCTGAACACTGGGCCATTTAGCAACGCCAGTTCGCCTAACCTGCACATCTTTGGATTGTGGGAGGAAACTGGAGCACCTGAAGGAAACCCATGCAGACATGGGTGAAACGTACAAACTCCACCCAGACAGTCGCCAGAGGCTGGAATCAAACCTGGGTCCCTGATGCTGTGAGGTAGCAGTGCTAACCACTGAGCCACCTGAGCCTTTTGATTGTCAGTTCAGTAACATTACCATGACAACACTGTCTCCTCAAGAGAAGCAGTAGCTGAACTTCTACAATTAGGGGCAGCGCTTCATGCTCGACAGTGGAAATTCCATACTGGATCTGTCGAAAAACATGTCATGAGTAGAAATCAACACAGGACAAGGACTGTGTTACAATACACCATCCCACAATACAAATGACCCCACTGACACTCAATGCTCTACCTCATCCGTTAAGTGTGGAGATTTGATTGGAGTAATATAGGACAAGCAAGGAAGAAAGCCAGAACTCAACATAAACCTCTACGGTCAAGTGTGAAAAATAAAGTTTTACTAAAAAGTATCTTCATTTGATGAGGTGATTCCTTAGCAACATTTATCATCAGCCTGTGATGTCATAATGGTCACCAAGGACTGGAGTTACACAGAAACATAGAATACTGGCAGTGTGGAAGCAGGCCATTTGACCCATCGAGTCCACACTGACCCTCCAAAGAGCATTCCACCCAGACCCACCACCCCTCTACCATATCCCTGTAACCCTGCCCACCTAGCCCACACATCCCTGGACACTATGGGCAACATAGCATGGCTAATCCACCTAACTAGCACATCTTTGGACTGTGGGGGGGGAGCAGGAGGAAACCCACACAGACACGGGAAGAATGTGCAAACTCCACACACATTGTCATCCAGGGATTGAATTGAACTTGGGTCCCTGGTGCTGAGGGGGCACTAAGCCACCGTGGCACCCCAAACAGAGGATGGACATGTTTTCAGAGGTTTATATTAATGCTCACTCATCAAAGTAATGGTTGAGTAGAAGAGTGGTCATATAAAATATATATAAAATAAAATAAAATTATGACAGTAATGCCAAATGTCTGTTAGTTTTGAACTTTTGCAATTGACATGGACTAAATCTCTTGAAAAAACTCATTTTCACTGCACTGATAGTGCACTGTGGGATATTGCAAACTGCTGCAACTATCAGAATATAAAATACTGCAGCTACTGGTAATTTGAGGTAAAAACAGTAAGTGCTGTGATCATTTGGAAGGTCAGGCAGTGTCTGCAGTGATGGTGACAGATTTAATATTTCAGACCAATGCTGACCCTTCCACAGAAATGAGAAAAGGCAGAAAAGTAATTGGTTTTGAGCAGCCGAATGACAGGGGCATGGAGGGGATGGAGAGAGTGAAAGGGAAGATATGTATTAGGCAGAGGGCAGGAGAGATTAAATAACAAAAGGTTTTGCGGCAATAGATGAAACAAAAGATGTGCTCAAATAGGGTGTGAATGGCTGAGGAGGAGCAATGTAAATACAAAGTGAACACCATACAGAAAGAAACAAGACAACACGGAAGCAGGGGTTTTGATGTAAAATTGTTGAACTCAGTGTTGAGTCCGGAAAACTGTGAAGTGCTTAGTTAAAAGATGAATTTCTGTTCCTTGGGCTTGTGTTGAGCATCATTGAAACACTATAACAGGCCAAGGTGACAGCAAGGTTACTGAAAGAACAAGTGACAGGAATCTCAGGGTCAAGCTTGGGGGCTGAGCAAAGGTGTAACACAAAGCAATCGCCTCAGTCTGCGTTTGGTCTGTGCGGTGTACAGGAGACCAAATTGCGATCAGCGAACACAAGGCACTGAATCGCAAGAGGCACAAGTAAATTTTAGGAGCAGTCACAGTGTTGGGAGGGTTGCTGCAGACAGCACTTATCAATGGGCAGTACCAACCATCTCTCACACTCTGAGTCAATGGATGAGTGCTGCATATTCTTAGAGGTCTGTGGTCCTGGGCTTAGTTTCAGAGGTTATGGTTTACCAGCAGCCTTGTGCCTTGTGCAGATAGCAGATGTTATAACACATCAATAGGCTATACTGAACATGTGGACTCCGAAACAAGGCCATTTTCTCCAATCTAACAGAGCTCCTGGCCATAGCATCCTAACTGGCCGTACGCCAGCAAAGTGTTCTGTTACTCCATGCAGTCCCCCACTGGCCTTGGCCAGTTGCCCATGCTGTATGCAGACTCCACAAAGAGCTCAGATGAAGTGAATTCTGTTCCGTAGTTGCCTTGGGCAAAAGCTACAAGAACCTCACGTGAAGTGGCCTATAAACATTCTCCATCTCAATGTGACCAGGTCAGGAGTCGCAACACCTTCTCCCCATCCTCAAAAAAATCTTCAAGACGCTAGTTAGTTTTGCTCAATTCGTTGGAGGATTCACATTAAAAACAACTGGTCAGTTTGAAACAGCTGAAGGGGAGAAAAATCAGATGAATTTCTAAAAACGTGTAGAATCTTTAGACTTCAATGTTAGAGACAAAAATTAAAAGAACAATGTTGCTTTTTCACTTATACAAATTATTTACAAAGATTTAGCTTACTTTAGACCATAAGGTATAGGAGCAGAATTTCAACCATTTAGCCCATTAGATCTGCTCCACTATTCGATCATGGCTGATATGTTTCTCAACCTGTCTACATTCTCCCACCTTCTCCCGTAACCCTTGATCCATTTACTAATCCAGAACCTATCTTTCTTAGTACACTCAATGATTTGGCCTCCATGGCCTTCTGTGGCAATGAGCTCCACAGAGTCACCACCCTCTGGCTGAAGAAATTGACTCGCATCTCAGTTCTAAAAGGGTTGTCACTTCACTCTGAGGCTCTGCCCTCAGGTCCTGGTCTCTCCTACTATTGGAAACATCTCCTCCATGTCCACTCTGTCCACCCCTCTCAATATTTCGTACGTTTCAATCAGACTCCCCGTCATCCTTCTAATCTCTATCAATTACAGACCCAGAGTCCTCATATGGCACCAGAGACAAATGTGAGGTCAGTGTTAATTAAATCCACCTCCTTAACTTAACCCAGGTTCCCTTCCCATTTCCTGGTCAGTGTCCAGGATTTGAAATCTTTTCTGTCACTCGCCAGTTCTGCATCTCAAGTGAAAGGCAAAAAAGAATATATTATTTAGCTGTGCCGTTTGTTTTATAACGGTCATTTCTTCGCAATTACTATTTCTTTTAAATTGTTGATTTATTGTTTTGATTTATTTTGCTCATCAAGTTGCTTCTGTTTACTTCATACCTTAACTATATTTCTGTGATTCACATTTCATGTTGGGAAAGCTGCCAAACCAGATCTGAGGCAGCTGTTGCTGGGTTCACAAGAAGTCGGATTGCTTTTTGGAAGGCTGGCAAAAGTTTTTTTTCCCAATTGAAACAAGAAGTATTGGAAATTCTCAGCACATCTGGCAGTATCTGTGCAGAGGAAAACAGCAGTCCATGACCCTTTGTCACAGTAACTGCAGATCATGGCCCTTAAGTATTGAACCTGTTTCTCTCTTCTTTGATGTTTCCTGACCTGCTGAATGTTTCCAGAACTTTCTGTTTTTGTTTCAAATTTTTAGCGTCTGTGGTATTTTGGTCACTTACATAGTTGATGTTGAGTATATGCATGTATGGATGACTTTAATTTAAAAGGAGAATATTCATCATTCAATGTAAAATGTAATATTTCTGGATGTTGAGAAGGGAAGACTTCAAAGGGCAATTGCTGCATCTCCTACGCTCACATGAATCGGCGCTCTCAGAAACTTGTCGGACTCTTTGAGGAATGGAAAATGGTGTCATGGAATGAACATGCCCTTTAGAGTCCTGAAAGGGAAGAGGAAGCAAAAGTGTATTTGGTAGTGGTATGGTACTTGGGGCTATGATGTTGTGGCCATAGCGGAGATGTGGGTTTCACAAAGGGCAGGAATGGTTGCTAGATGTTCCAGGGTTTAGAACATTTAAAAAGAACAAGGAGGGTGGAAAAAGGAGGGGATGTAGCATTGCTAATCAGAGAGTGCATCGTAGCAACAGAAACGAAGTTGTTGAGGAGGGTTTGTCTCCTGAGTCAGTATGGGTGGAAGTTAGGAACACCAAGGGAGCAGCCACCATATTGGGGGTTTTCTACAGACCCCCTAAAAGCAGTAGAGAGATTGAAGAACTCATAGGCTTGCAGAATTTGGAAAAATTGAGATGTAGCAGGATTATTGTTATGGATGATTTCAACTTTCCCAATATCGACTGGAACCTCCTCAGTGTAGATGGTTTGGATGGAGCCCATTTTGTCAAGTGTGTTCAGGAGGGTCTGCTTACTCAGTATGTAGTCAGACCGATGAGGGGAGAGGCCATTTTGGATTTGGTGCTCAGCAATGAGCTAGGAAAGGTGTCAGATCTCACGGTGGGTGAACCCTTTGGTGGCAGTGACCACAACTGCCTCACATTTACCATAGAGGTAAAAACAATGACTGCAGATGCTGGAAAGCAAATACTGGATTAGTGGTGCTGGAAGAGCACAGCAGTTCAGGCAGCATCCAACGAGCAGCGAAATCCACATTTACCATAGCCTTGGAGAGAGAAAGGAGCAGTTACTAAGGGAAGATATTTAATTCGGAAAAGGAATTATGATGCTATCAGACAGGAGTTGGGAAGTACAGACTGGGAGCAATTGTTCCACAGAAAGGGCACAGCAGACATGTGGAGACTGTTTAAGGAGCAGTTGCTGCAAGTGATGCACAAATTTGTTCCTCTGGGACAGGCAAGAAAGGGCAAGATTAAGGAACCTTGGATGACGAGAACAGAGGAGCTTCGCAACAAGAGGAAGAAGGTAGAGGAAGCAAGGATCTAGCACAGCTTTAAAGAATTACAGGCTTGCTGGAAAGGAGCTCAGAAATGGATTGAGGAGAGCCAGGAGGGGGCACAAAAAAGGCTTGGCAAGAAGTATTAGGGAGAACCAAAGGCATTTTACTCATATGTGAGGAATAAGAGAATGATCAGGGAGAAGGGAGGGCTGATCAGGGATAGCATAGGGAGCATGTGCGTGGAGTCTGAGCAGATAGGGGAAGCCCTAAATGAGTTTTTTGCTTTGATTTTCACTAAGGAAAGGACCTTGTTGTGAATGAGAACTTTGAAGAGCTGGGATACAGGCTTGAACACATCACGAATGATGAAGTTGATGTACTGGAAATTTTGGCAAACATTAAGATTGATAAGTCCCCAGGGCCAGACCAGATTTATCCTAGGCTGCTCCAGGAAACGAGAAAGGAGGTTGCTAAGCCGCTGGCAAAGATCTTTGCTTCCTCAATCTCCACGGGAGTCGTACCAGAGGATTGGAAGGAGTTGAATGTCGTTCCTCTTTTCAAGAAAGGGAAGAGGGAAATCCCTGGCAATTACAGACCAGTCAGTCTTATGTCTGTGGTCAGCAAAGTTTTGGAAAGAATTCTGAGGGATAGGATTTATGACTAATTGGAAAAGCATAGTGTGATTAAAGGCAGTTAGCATGGCTTTGTGAGGGGCAGGTCATGCCTCACAAATCTTTTTGAGATCTTTGAGGAGGTGACAAGATAGCTCAATGAAGATCGAGCAGTGGATGTGGTGTATGTGGACTTCAGCAAGGCATTCGATAAGGTTCGCCATGGTAGGCTCATTCAGAAAGTCAGGAATTATGGGATACAGGGAGATTTGGCTATCTGGATTCAGAATTGGCTGGCTGAAGAAGGCAAAGAGTGGTTGTAGATGGAAAGTATTCTGCCTTGAGGTCAGTGTTGAGTGGGGTCCCGCAGGGCTCTGTTTCTGGGCCTCTGCTCTTTGTAGCTTTTATAAATGACTTGTTTGAGGAGGTTGAGGGGTGTGTTAGCAAATTTGCAGATGACACAAAGGTTGGAGGTGCCGTTGATAGTATCGAGGGCTATTGCAGGCTGCAGCGTGACATAGACAGGATGCAGAGCTGGGCTGAGAAATGGCAGATGGAATTAAACCTGGATAAATGCGAAGTGATGCATTTTGGAAGGTCGAACTCAAATGCTGAATGCAGGATTAAAGACAGGATTCTTGGCACTGTAGAAGAACAGAGGGATATTGGTGTTCAAGTGCATAGATCCCTCAAAGTTGCCAACCAAGTGGATAGGGCTGTTAAGAAAGCATATGGCATTTTGGCTTTCATTAACAAGGGGATTGAGTTTAAGAGCTGTGAGGTTTTGCTACAGCTCTAGACATTTCTTGTGAGACCACACTTGGAATATTGTGTCCAGTTCTGGTCACCCTACTACAGGAAAGATACAGAGGCTTTGGAGAGGGTACAAAGAAGGTTTACCAGGATGCTGTCTAGATTGGAGGGCTTACCTTAGGAAGAGAGGTTGACTAAGCTTGGACTTTTCTCTCTGGAGAGGAGGAAGGGAGGTGACCTGATTGAGGTATACAAGGTAATGAGAGGCATGGATAGAGTCAATAGCCAGAGACTTTTCCCCAGGACAGGATTGACGGGCACGAAGGGTCATAGCCTTAAGGTATTAGGAGAAAGGTTCCGAGGGGGGCGTCAGAGGAAGTTTCTTTATGCAGAGAGTTGTGAATGCATGGAATGCGTTGCCAGCGGTGGTAGTGGAAGTAGTGTCATTAGGGACATTTAAGCTACTGCTGGACATGCAAATGGACAGCAGTGAATTGAGGGGTGCGTAGGTTATTTTATTTTACATTGGGATTAATTCTCGGCACAACATTGTGGACCAAAAGGCCTGTTCTGTGCTGTACGTTTCTATGTTCTATGTATCATACTGGAAATGATGCATATGGTGGAGTATGATCCATGGAACCTAGGACAGTGGGGACTGGTGAGGATGGGGGAGCCCTATCATATTTGAGGGAGGATTGGAAAATGATGAGTGAGGAAATACATGAAAGTACAAGAACAAAGAGCTGGGGATGCTGGAGGTCTGAAACAAGCGAGAAAACAGAAATGGTTAAGCAACTCAGCAAGTCTGGTAGCATCTGTGGAAAGAATGCAGAGTTAATGTTACGAGTCCAGAGACCCTTTTTCAGAAAAGACCCAACTGTTCTGAAGAAGGGTCTCTGAGCTTGAAACATTAACTCTGTTTTCTCCTCGCAGGTGCTACCAGTACTGTACATGGTGGAATTAAGCCTGTGGGAGGGAAATCTTGGTTGAGGTCAAAGAAAGACAAATCAGAAGCACTGGTATAGAAATTTGGATTGTCTAAAAGGATGAAACAGAAAAGAGAAACAGGGAGAATGGAGTGGAGTTACTGGAAATTATTGTGAAGTGGTCTAGTTAAGATTGCAATGGGAGTCCATGAGTTTGTCGTGAATATTGGTTGTTAGCCTATCCCCTATTATTGAGACAGAGAAGTTAAGGGAAGGGAAGAGTCAGAGATGGACTAAAAAAGAAGACTGATGGATAACATTTTAAAATTCATTTTGGAAGAAGGAATAGACACCAATAGTCACTAAGGTAATAAAAAAGAGCATTTTGAGGGGGTTTGTCTGTAAGATTGGAACAAGCAGCATTCCATATATGCCATAAAAGAAGCCCAGTATAGATAAGATAATGCAGGCAGCTACAGCAGTATCCTTCATTCACAGAAAGTAAAAGGGGTTGAAGAAAAAGGTTTTTTATTCATGTTTGTGGGCATCATTGCCTACCCCAACTGCCCTGGAGAAGATGGTGTTGAGCTACCTTCTTGAACTGCTGTAGTCCATGTGCTGTAGATAGATCACAATGCGATTAGAGAAAGAGTTCCAGGATTCTGCCACAGAGACACTGAAATTTGACATGAGAAGAGCTCATTCAACTGGATGAGGGTACTGGAAGATTACAGAGTGGCAGTATCTTGTTTTTAAGAGCCAAGTTTCTGGCAGAGTGTAATATAGAACACACGGGAATTGTTAGCATGCAATCCATAGCCAGACGTTTTGTGTATTAGCCTGGTCAGAATGGTGATTGAGGATGATTTATTAGCAGATGTACTGTCAAAATTGTAGAGGTGAGCTGCCAAAACTGCTTTACAACCACAGTCATGGGTAAGTCAACTATTTCAGAAAGTGAAGATGGACTTCATGAAATGGAAATTAAAAGATTGCAACTGGAATTGAACCAAGAGAGGAAGGATGACTTGTACAACATGAAAGCAAGTTAGAAAAAGAAAATTAACCAAAAAACATAGGCTGTTCATAAATGCACTGAGATCATAAACCACAAAATCATAAAAATGGATTGAAGGAAAGCAAGTAAAGTGATTGTCTGAAAGAAAGAAACAAAAGCTTCTGGCAAGTTATGAACTTAAACCACAAGTTGTGAGATCAGAAGGACTTCATAAACTAGTTGGTCGGCTCAATTCATAGATATGAACTGAAGAAGAAAACAATTCCATTGTTGTTTTGTCAAGTGTGCCTATTCTCAAAGATTGGATTGTTTTCCAGTTCTACGTAAAAAGGACTAAAAATAGTTTATTTTAGCAAAATACAACTTTTCAAAAGGTGGGAAGCAGTGTAATTTATTCATATGTTATGAACATTCCCATTGCATTATGATGCTATTAAAAAGTGATCTATCCATTTTGGTGTGAATTCCTCTTTCCCTGATTCTGCTGATTTATGACTGAAACCTGAAACATTATAACCCTGATTCAGCATTCTACACACGAAACAATCAAGATTCCAAATCAGAACACTGCCTCACAAATTTAACCTTCATGCATTATTTTGCTGTTTGCAGCTATAGCAATTAATACATCATCAGGCCTAAGTCTCTCTCTGTCCAATTTCTAATATTAATCTGTATTGAATGAGGGTTCTCCTGCTTTCTCTTGGAAGACAGTGGGAGAAAGCAGGAGAAATAGGTCTCATGAAGCAAATGCAAGTCCCCTATGTAGGTAGATTGCAAAGCAATTGAGAGATGGCAAAGCAGAGGAAGGAATTACATAGAGAAAGAGTGTATCACTAATACTATTGCTTTCATGTTTCATTAAAGGATATAGTATTGGCTTATTTTCACAGCCCTGCTAATGATAGTCATGCTTTCAATGTCTCTCTACAGCATTATAAGGTTGGGGAATGTTGGACTCTGCACATGGTACTCAAACTGTGCATGGCATAGCTCACCAGCACAAACCGTGGTTTTTAATGATTGAAAACAGCTGACAAGATTCTAACAATTGTAAAAGCTAAAAGTAGCCTACAGTATTGAAACTTTGCACCAGAGGTGCTACTTTATTCAATGTTAAACATCTCCAAATAAACTTTTTACAAGCAGCTACTCTACAGCATTTCATCAATCCAGTACAAATCCAGTTCAAAAAAAAAGTACAAATAGAAGGAATAAATATTCGCAGCATATTCTCAACTTCTGTCCCTGAACTAAATATGACCTTATATGCGCCATGGCTATAGCTAAAACCTGTGGAAGTTTCATCTGCTGACCTGCAGCAATCCAGATTGCATTTGAATTTCTGCGGTCAGGGATATGCCATAAGATATTATGGACATCTGTGTGAATGATGGTGGAGCTGGAATATTCAATGGTTGGGAATTTGAGTGGGGGGTGCAGTGGGGAATGGGTCAGGCTGAACTGGGCTACGCAAGATTTGGAGGAGCCGGTATTGGACTGGGGTGGACAAAGTTAAAAGTCACGCAATACCAGGTTATAGCCCAACAGGTTTATTTGGAAGCACTAGCTTTCAAAGCGCTGCTTCTTCATCAGGTGGTTGTGAAGCAGGACCATAAAACACAGAATTGGGAGCAAAAGAATTTATAGCATAACGGCTATGCATTCAACTAATTTAAAATAATCAAATTCAACATAATTCGGGGTCTCTTGTGGCGCAGTGGTAGCGCCCCTACCTGTTAGGGCAGGAGGCTTGTGTTCAAGTGTGTAATAGGTTGATTAGAAAACATCTTTAATGAAATTACAGCAGTCAGCCTCTAGGGGACACTGTAATAAAAAGAAAAGCTCAGTAAAATTCCAAAGGAAATTTACTAAATTCTAAACATTTTGGAGATGATGAAATAGCCCAGATCCTATGGTGCCCACCAACTGCAGAAGGTGGGAAGCATTCTGGCAAACACATCATGCTCTCTCTCTAAGGATCATGTAATGTATTCTATGTTGGTGTCAGATGATAAACTTTAAAGATATGTGTCTCCCTCACTTAACCAGTGACAATGCAATCAGTTAAGCTACAAACTGCAGATACTCACATTCTTCTTAAGTGCAAACAGTGGCCAGTTAGGAAACAGTTAAGGCATTTATATGGCGCCTTTTCGATTATCTTCAAAGCATATCATCTTCATTCATATTTAGCTCGGACAACAGACAAAAAGATGAAGAAAGTAGCTACTGAGATCATTCTTGTCCTCATCTAGTGCTTGCTGATTGCATCCCAGAATTATCTCTTGGACTTGTTACCTGTTATCAGAGAATTGTCTCTTCTATATTCCAACAATTTCCCCTTCTGACTGTGCTAGAGAGAGGTTCCACAAGAGGAACTTCCTCTGCTACCTTATTCCTTCTTTAAGGAGATGCCACGATGAGTGCAAGCAAGTTACCTGGCCATGGGAAGCATTGTCGTTGAGCCAACCATGTCTTCAGTGAACGCACTTTCCTGCAGGAGACATTGGGTATGCAATAGGAATGAAGCTGAAAATGTGTTGCTGGAAGAAGGGCTTATGCCCGAAACATCGATTCTCCTGCTCCTTGGATGCTGCCTGACCTGCTGCGCTTTTCCAGCAACACATTTTCAGCTCTGATCTCCAGCATCTGCAGTCCTCACTTTCTCCTATGCAATAGGAATGACAGTACTGGCTGCTTTTCTCCATTCCACAGAGAATGGGCCTGCCACCACATGGACTGAACTGAACTAAGTCAGCAAAAACCTCCAGGGCTCCTGGGAATAGGTTGCATAGTTTATAGCATGGACCCAGAGGCTTAACAGCTTGGCTACCAATGTACCCTGTCCATTGGACAAGGGGAAGAAAAGGTAGCAGGCAGATGAAATAACAGGAAATAGATGCAAAAGACAACAGACATGGCCCCATTATAAATGGGCACACAGAGGAAACAAATGAATGAAATGAGGCATTTCTGCATTCCTCAGACTCATTTCAGAAAATGGCACAAGGGTATCTCCTCACAGAATAGTTTTGAGTTCAACAACAGCTCTTTCAGCATAGATTTGGGACGGCACAGTGGCTCAGTGGTTAGCACTGCTGCCTCACAGCACCAGGGACCTGGGTTCAATTTCCGCCTCGGGCAACTGTTTGTGTGGAGTTTGCATATTCTGCCCGTGTCTGCGTGGGTTTCCTCGGGGTGCTCTGATTTCTCCCCACAGTCCAAAGATGTGCAGTTTAGGTGAATTGGCCATGCTAAATTTCCCGTAGTGTTTGGTATAAGGGAATGGATCTGGGTGGGTTGCTCTTTGGAGGGTCAGTGTGGACCTGTTGGGCCAAAGGGCCTGTTTCCACACTGTAGGGAATCTAATCAATAATGACAGAATTCTTGCATTAGCACTCTTGGCCTTGCAAAGGGGAAATAATGAAGGAAGATCTGCTCAGTCTAGAACCCTTAAAGGGTTATGCCCAAAACCAAAGTAAGAGAGATATTGGGATCTCATTCACGGCACTATGGTCATTACTATGATTACCCAAAACTTTAGAATTGCTTTTCTGTGCATGTGCAGCCAATTATTTCAGCTGACCACGAAAGGCTGCAGTAAATGTCTACATGTGCTGCTGATGAGGGGCTAGGGATAAGTGGTTAGGGATGGAGGAAATAGATTTGAGAGAGAGATGAGGATGAGAGAAGGATGGAAAAGAGAGAGCTGGGGATGAGGAATTTAGGGACAAGGGGTTGGGGAGGCAGAAATGGGAATGGGGCTGGGGCTGATGAAGTGGTATTTTCTCCTCACTAACGGTATCTGCCAATGAGTCTCCATGGCTGTGGACCCTTTGCCAGACTTGCTTCGTCTTCACTACAACGGCATCTCCATCTGCTGCTTTACTGGGGAAGTGGCCCTGACAGAGGCCACACCCAGGCATTGGGGTTTGCTGCTGCACCTGTACCCCAAAACTCCCTCCTCCCTTCCCCCCATTTGTCAACTCCCAACTCCCCCCTCTGCTGCCTGTCAACTCCCAGCTCCATTCCCCCACCCCCTCACTCCCATAGCCCTTTGCTGCCTGCTGCTGACACCTGGTTGTTGGTTATCTCCACTTCCTCCACTTCCCACAACCCCACACCCTCTTGGGCTGTAAATTTTCTTTGTTCTTTGTTCTAAAACCATGACTTGATTGGGAGCACGCTTGGAGGAGTCTGCGCAGTGATATTGACAGGTTCAACAAATGAGCAAACACTTGCCTAATGCAATGTAATGTGGGGAAATATGAGGCTGTGCACTTTGACAGGAAGAATGGAGGAGCTGAGTATTATTCAAATGGAGAAAGACTGCAGAAAACTACAGAACAGAAGGATTTGGGAATCCTTGTGCATGAATCAGAAAAAGCTAGCATCCAAATTCAAGAGGCAATAGGGATGTCAAATGAAATGTTGGCCTTCATTTCAAAGAGATTGAAGCATAAGTATCAGGAGATTTTGCTAAAACTACGCAAGGCAGTAATCAGACTATGGTCGGAATACATGAACAGTTTTGGGTGCTTGAACCTGAGAAAATTACTGACATTGCCCACAGTCTAGAGAAAATTCACCACACTCATCCTGAGTCTTATGAGGTAAGGTTAGGTAGGTTGGGCCTGTTCTTATTGAAGAATAAGAGACAACCTTTTTGAAACATAGATGATTCTTAAGGACTTACCGAGTAGATGCAGAAAGAGATTATTTCCTTTGTGCGAGAGTCTAGGACCAGAGACCGTAAGGGGGTCACAAATTTAAGATAAATAAGAAGGAATTTCCACTCTCAGAAGATAGTGAATCTGTGGACAAAAACAGAAATTGCTGGAAAAACTTTGGCATTATCTGTGAAGGGAAATCAGAGTTAATGTTTCAGGTCCAGTGACCCTTGCATGCGTCACTGGATCTGAAATGTTAACTCTGATTTCTCTTCACAGATGCTGCCAGACCTGCTGAGCTTTCCCAGCAACTTCAGTTTTTGTTTCTGATTTACTGCATCCGTAGCTCTTTAGGTTTTATGTAGTGAAGCTGTGGAATTCTTTTCCACAAAAGGACGTCGAGGCTGGGTTGTTAAGGCTGAGACAGATTTTTTGATCAGTCGGGGAATAAAGGGTAATGGGTAAAGGCAAGAAAGTGGAGTTGATGTTTTTATCAGATCAACCATGATCTAATTGAATGTTAGAGCAGACTCAATGGGCTGAATGGCCCACTTCTGCTCTTACGTCTTTTGGTCTTTTAGGTAACTCCAGTAATTAGATTAATGAGGGAGTGCGATGTGTTTGATCCAGTCACATTAAAAGAAGTTGGTTTCAAGTCAAGATTGAGTGTGGTTTGGAAGGGAACTTGCAGTTTGTTGAATTCCCATCCATCGACTAATTTGTCATTGTAGATTATAGAAGTTATGGTTTGGAAGGTGCTGTCAAAGGAACCCTGGTGGGTTATTACAGTGAATCCTGTGAATAGTACAGATGGCTGTCACTGCAGCAGTGGTGCAGGGAATGAATGGCTAAGGTGGCTATTAAATCAAGTTAGCTGATTTGTCCTGAGCTGAGTCTCTTGAGCATTGCTGCAGGTAAGTGGAGAATATTTCATAAAACTCCTGACCAGTGCTGTGTAGACGATGGGCAGGGTTTGAGAGTCAGAAGGCGAACACTTACCACAGAATTCCAAGCCTCTGATCTGGTCTCGCAGACACGCTGTGTATATGGCTGGTCCAGCTCAATTTCTGGTCAATGGCAACCCCCAAGATGATGACAGGGATGCAGCGATGCTAATGCTATTAAATTCTGAGAGGAAATACTGAAATTTTCTCAACATAAAGGATCCAATGCATAAGTATTTGCATAAGTGCTGTTAGCTCAGTATCTTTTTCACTGTGTGAATGGGGTCTAACTAGCTTTGGCCTTAAATACTGTTTTTTGAGTCCAACATGCTATCCTCAAAACTCTCCATTGAGAGCATTGTACATGTACAGATTTTCCTACACACTGATAAAGCTTCTGCCTACTTATAAATGTCTCCACATAATTAGGGTCCCTACAGCTATATTGCATCATATGTATCATCACTGTTACACATGTGCTGACACTTAATTCCTTTATATTGTCCTGGCCAATACTTATCCCTAAAACAACATTACAAAAAACAGTTCTCAGATTGTTATCCTATGCTGTTCGCAGGAGTGTGCTGTAAGTTATTGGCTGCTGTATTCTCATTGGCTTTGGGGTGGCTGTAAAAGTCATTGTGTCCATGCAAGTCCTTCGTTTCCCCAAGGGTTGGCGACTGATATGCTTCCAATGTTGTCTGATTGTGTTTCACATTTCCAGCATCCACAGCTTACAGCTATTTAGTGTCTTTGAGTGTTGGGTGAGGAACGGGATCAAGCTCAGCCGTGACTGAATCTCGTTCGGTCATTCACTGTCTAAATGCAGCAAGGGATTAGAGATGGTGGAAGAAGCGCTGGAGGATGCCTTTGAGAATTTTGTAAACATAGAGCTAGAGTCATATTGTTTTTACCAATGATGGATCTGTACCTGTGCAGATGAAGCTTGGCAACCCGCCATAGATTAGGTCTTCATTGTCTGGTAGAATAAATGGACACCGGGCCTGGACTTCCAGGCAGTATTGCTTACAAGGAATCCTGCGAGGACACAGCAGCTGTGTGGCTTTGAAATATTCCGAGCACAGCCACGCTTTGTAGACTGCCTAAAGAAACAAGGGAGGGGAGATTTGGGTTGGGGTTAGAGGTTAGAGAAAGAAAGAAAAAAGACACATTTTTAAATATTCTGGCATCTGGACAAATCAATACATTTCAGTTAAAAGTATTTGTAGTGGATAAACAAGGTCGATCCATTAAACTATCAATAAGTCCGATGCAGGATTCACCCAGGTCCGTATTTTCCCGTTGTCTCCAAATTCTGATCCAATTTCACTATCTGGCATTACATCTAAGCCCAGTAAAGTATTCCAGTTCCTCCAGCACAGTTGTGACCTGACAGACTCACTTGTTTTCTAAGCTGACATTTTAGTGGTTTCCAAAAATAAGTTTCCAAATGTTTTTGATAATCATTTCCAGTAAGAGTAATTGATTGGCATTGGATCACAAACCTGAAACGCAATGTGATAAATAAAATGTTTATTTTTTTGTGTTGATGGAATAATCCATCTTATTAAAGCATCTTATGCTCTTATTTTAGATTTTCTGAGCCATGACCTAGAGAGAGAGGTTCTTCCTATTCCCACAGGGCAGCCCTGACATTAAGGAGAGTCCAGTGGCATGCACTTGCTCTAACTTTACTTTTTTTTCCCCCTTTTGTTCTCTCTCGCTTCTTTGTGGAGACATTAATCATTTTACATTTTCAGTGCCTCCCATCAGTTCCCAGTGACTGGACCTCATCCACCATAATCCAGATATTACGGAAGACAATTTCTAACTCCAGTGTAAATCTGGTGGACAGCTGGCAGGGAGCATAATAGCATGAATCTATCAGTACCAATGGAACCAGTCTCAAGGTTGAAGTGAAGCCAGAACAATGCATTGAAAACAGATGGGGAAGCCAAAGTATGCTGGGTGGATGGACAAAAGGAAATGCGGCAAGACAAAATCTTGACCCTGTAAACATCATTTAGAAAACGTATGTGTGCCATTTCTGGAGTAGATCCTGTGAGACCCTTGGAAACTGCTCATGAGATTGCCTTAGATCAAGTACCAATGGGGCTCTTCTCATATCATTGAACAGTTGTATAAATGTCCTGAACTGGGACACGTATAGAAGCAAGGTTGTTCTAGGTTGAATCGCTACTCATCCAGTGCGTGAAGACTCAAACTTTGAACTAGGCAGTCCATGGGTGGAAGATTTTTATTGTCTGCCCATTGCCTGATCTGTCAGTGGGACTGGGCAGCAGGCAAACCAAAATCTCCCATTGTATGTTTTATGCGTCTGACCTTCGCAGAGTTTATGTGATTTTTGAATGAGCATTCCCGTTATAATGGTTAGCACATTGTATATATCCTGCATTGTTTATTGCTTTACCAGATGTATTTGAGGACATGGATCTTACAATATGTACTTCAAACCTAATGAGCATGGCAAGATGTAAAAGCAGGATTAAGACTGGATAAGTATCACATGGTACCATCACTCCCTTCATGAAGATCACAAGGGGTCTGTTTGCTGCTTCTAAAAATGTTTGCTGGGGCAGACTGGATAATTGTGTGAATTCAATTTGCAAACAGTTCACTAAACACTCAGTTTTTATCTCCAGCTTTCTTTCATCAATACAAGATAATAGACACAGATTAAACAAGTACATTTTGGATGGGCTGTCTTCATATAGAGTGCCTTTGCTGGCAGCTAAAGAGTCCAATCCTTGAGATGCAAGTCCTGCCCTAAGTGTCATTATGGGATATTGTTTTCAGCTTTCGTGACTGATATCAAGTAACTTCAACCATTGGCCATCTTGGTGGTGTATACCATACTACAGGAGGTGGTTGTCAACTGTTTCTATTGACAGCTAGTGACCCTCTGCTGATATATCTGGCAACCATCTTCTTTCCCACAAATACTGGAGGTAACAAAGCCAAATCTGATTGTTGAGTGAGGACCTTGGGGCTCTGCCTTTGGGAAGGTGCACCTGGAATGTGCTGCAGACAGAAAGAATGGAAATTGTTTAAAACTTCTTTTCTTGATAGTTGCAAGTAACCCACATTGCGCAACCATGCAAGAAGGGATTGAGAAGGTAGACTATATAGGTTTAATCTTAAGCATCAGCCGAATGATATTCCATGTATGTTTCATGACTTGGCCAATGGTAATAGCTGCTTTCCCTATTTATGTGTCAATTTCTGCATCAAGGGACTGAACTTGTTGAAGCAGTGTTTGTCAACCAGTCGGGCAGGGCACTAAATAGTGTGGTCAGTAGAGGATATCCAAGATGGTCCTATGACCAAGATTATCTCAATGTTTACTGCCAATCATCAGTAGCTTTCTGATTTCATGGGAACTAACCTGTTTCTGGATCGAGTGAGGTTTCTTGAGAGAGCTTTTCTAGGAACAGTAAGTGGCTCCAATTTAATAGAATCAGCACAGAGGGAGACAATTTTGTCTGTGCTGGCTCTCTGCAAGAGTAACTTAGCCCAACTAGGCAAACTCAACCAATTTTTTCCCACACAACGCTTGAACAGATTTTTTTCAGATAAATTTCAATTGAAACTGCTTCTACCAGACTCTTCAACATTGATTCCATTTCCTAACGGCTCACTGAGTGAATTTGTTTTCCTCATGTCACTATTTCGCCTTTCGTCATTGACTTTAAATTGGTGTCTTCTGGTTCTTGACCCTTCCACCATTGGGAACAATCTCTCTCTATCAACTTTGTCGAGATCTCTCATGATTTTAATCACCTCAATCAAATCTCCTTATAATTCTCTCTTCTCTCAACTTTATCGATTTGTTCACATAACCAAACTTCCTTCTCTCCAGCCCCATTTTTTCCTGCATCCTTTCTAAAATGGCATTGCTTTTTGATGTATGCATTCATTGAATTACATGTAATATATGACAAAAGCACTGAAGTATAAATTAATTTGTCAAGTACCATCCTCAGTTAAATAGCAGGCATGCAATGGTGATCACAACTGCATGAAAATATTTACGTACCTCCAGCCAATAACTAAAACAGTGCAGCTGCTGTTTTCATCTAATCATTAACCTGCTTCAATTACCAGAATAAAGTAGACAACCTTCTGGTTCTTCAGACTGAAGTGAACAATGTGTATCATTTGGGATTTTACAGCAGAAAACATCACTTTGTTATTCACACCTATTTTGTTGCTGAAATTCATGAGCAGTTTGAAAGTTTTCCTTAAACAGTTTAGAAAATCATGCTGTGCTTGCCAATGCCCCAGTCAATAGGTCAACAATAATAATATTGTAGCATCACTTCAGTGTATGATTGAACTGCTGGGGGAGACCATAATTAGAATGGGTTTGCTGCTATCTACAGTCGCAGCCAGATTTCACAATAAAGAGGCCACAACTGTTAGCTTAGAGCCCAAGAGAGTTGGTTCAAGAAGAAATGGAGGAGAAAGATAACCAAGGTGTTGGTACTGTTCAGTTGAAGATTTTCCCTGACATGAGAAGCAGAAATACCAGTACAATAATGTGTTCGGATATGTGCAGTCCAGATTAGATTACTTACAGTGTGGAAACAGGCCCTTCGGCCCAACAAGTCCACACCGCCGCGCCGAAGCACAACACACCCATACCCCTACATCTACCCCTTACCTAATGCTACTGACAATTTAGCATGGCCAATTCACCTGCCCTGCACATCTTTGGACTGTGGGAGGAAACCGGAGCACCCGGAGGAAACCCACGCAGACACGGGGAGAATGTGCAAACTCCACACAGTCAGTCGCCTGAGGCGGGAATTGAACCCGGGTCTCTGGCACTGTGAGGCAGCAGTGCTAACCACTGTGCCACCGTGCCGCCCACAAATGATCCTCTCCATCAGTCCATTGCTTCAGACCTTTGAGTATAGGAGTTGGGACATCATGTTGAGGCTGTATAAGAAGTTGATGAAGCTTCCTCTGGAGTACTGTGTGCAGTCCTGCTCATCTTGTTATATGAAGGGTTCAGAAAAGATTTACCAGCACATTGCTGGGAATGGAGGGTTTGAGTTATAAAAATAGGCTGAGACTTTTGTCACTGGAGAACAGGAAGTTGAAGGGTAACCTTATAGGGGTTCATAAAATTATGAGAAGTATAGATAAAGTGAATAGCAAGGGTCTTTTCCCCAGGGTGAAAGAGTTCAAAACTATGGGGCATATCTTTAAGGTGAGAGGAGAAGTTTTTGAAAGGACATGAGGGGCAATATTCTGACACAGAGTGTTTCATGTGTGGAATGAATTGCCAGAGGAAGTCATAGATGTGGGTACAGTTACAACATTTAAAAGACATTTGGATAAGAAGATGAATAAGAAAGGTTTGGAGGAATATAGGCCAAACAGAGGCAATTGGGACTGGTTTAGTTTGGAAAATGGTTGGTGTGGACTAGTTGGACCGAAGAGTCTGTTTCCATGATGTATCACTCTATCTGACTTTGCTGAAGGGCCTTTTATAAGATTCTGTTTTACTTGGGAGAAAGAAAAGTATTTAATGCAAGATTTGTGTGTTTGTCAAATTTGTCACAAGAGACCTGTACATTATCGGCCACTAGCTTAAATGAAATAGCAGAGAGTAGACTGTGGTTTTGAGGCTTGGATTTAAGAGGCTATGCTGCAGTTAGCCCACAGGCATCAGTGACCAGGGGCAACATAGAAAAATAATAAACACGGATAGCTCGTGCATTACCTAAGTGCTTTCACTAGCCTAAGGATGGAAGGTCAAATAGTCATCACATTGTGCCAGTTTGTGTTCCAGAGATTGAAAGATTTAGTCTTAATGAAATTTTATTTTAAGGTAGATGATTTATTTCAGGATGAAGGCCCAGTGAGACTTAACTGATTTAATGGAATCAATCCTGGGGATCAGGTGCAGAACCAGGGCTTCATAATGGCAGTATTTTGCACAGCTAGAAAGAGACCAAGGACCCACATTTATATAGCCCCTTCTATGATCTAAGTCTATCCTCAACTTTTTTGCAATCAATGGAGTACATTGGCATATAGTTACTTGTAAAATAGGAAACACAGCAATTGACTGTACAGATCAAGCTCCATGAAGATAAATAAGTTAATGATCAAAAAAGTCTTTTTTAGTTAGTTTGGAAATTAAACGTTTGTATATTCTAGGGAGTAGTATTGAATGAGGGAAGAGGCTAGGCAGATCCTTGAAAAATATTAGGTTATTTTAATGAGTCCAAAAATGGAAGCTAAACCAAGCCATTTCACTAAATTAAAAATCATTTCACTTGGATTATATTGATTTTTGACCCTTAATTGCCTTCTGTGAAGTAGATTTACACTGTCTAACTTGGATTACGGTAAGGCAGCAGTGTAAGGGGAAGCTGGGGCATAGAATAAAGAAGCTGAATGTCGGGAGATATCAGCTACATTTGAGCAGTAAACTCAGGAAATCCTTCATTTCAATGAATTCACTTGAAGTTTGAATGCCCAAAACCAGCATTCCTCATGCACTGGTGCAGCCATCATTATGAACCTGTACTATTCACCCATTAGGAGAAACTTCAAAATGACAAGCACCAAGTCTCATTAATAAACTAAAGTGCAATCGTGAGAAATTTAATGATGAAAACAGGTGTTTCATGTGGTGTGCCCTTTGGTGACAATGTGTGTTGATTCTTATCTGAAAGATTGTGCTACCATCGTAGGAGAAGGAAAGCTGTGGCTTTCTCTGAAGATTTTCAGCGATGGGTATGGCTGGGTGCATTCCTGGTAGGAAACCTATGGCCATCTCCCACTCTGTTTGCTTTAGCTTCTGCATATTTCTGACCATTGACTTCCCTGGAGATATGGAAGGAGTCAATCTGCACGCTGGGTTAGATGGTAAACTCTACACTCGATCAAGGTGACAGCCATATGATTAGATTAGATTAGATTACTTACAGTGTGGAAACAGGCCCTTCGGCCCAACAAGTCCACACCGCCCCGCCGAAGCGCAACCCACCCATACCCCTACATTTACCCCTTACCTAACACTACGGGCAATTTAGCATGGCCAATTCACCTGACCTTCACATCTTTGGACTGTGGGAGGAAACCGGAGCACCCGGAGGAAACCCACGCAGACACGGGGAGAACGTGCAAACTTCACACAGTCAGTCGCCTGAGGCGGGAATTGAACCCGGGTCTCTAGCGCTGTGAGGCAGCAGTGCTAACCACTGTGCCACCGTGCCGCCCACATATCTATCCTCTATGCTAATAGTGCTGTGTGAGTTATCCACAGGCTCTAGATTGTCTCTCCCATCCTTGTGACCTGCTCTCCCACAACTCCTGGCCTCAGCACAGGCCCAGTTGTAGTGGCTTCCTGGCCTGGCATGGAGTCCTCTCAGTCCGGCATGGCATCCTTTTGGCCTGGCATGGCGATCTCCCAGCAGCCATGCGTGGTAGTCTCTCAGCCTGGCATGGCGAACTCCCCGCAGCCCAACGTGGTGGTCTCTTGGCAAGGCGTGGCCTTGGTGTGGATGTAATGTCTCGAGGTGATACCAGAGTGATCTCCTGACCTGATGAATTCTGAGGCAAAGCCAGGCATGGTCTGGAGACATGGCGTTCCAATTTGTAATTTATTCCTAAAATCTGCAATGCTGGACTTGTTTGCCTCCCTATTTTTCCAAGAACTGTAACTGAGAAAGCTGTACCTAGGGACCTTTATACCTAAGATGGCACCATACGCAGTGACTTGCACACTTTAAACTGTGAGATAGTGAGGATTGCAGATGCTGGAGAAGTCAGTGTCAGCAAAGCATGGTGCTGGAAAAAGCACAGCAGGTCAGGCAGCATCTGAGGAGCAAGAGAGTAGATGTTTCGGGCTTAACCTTCCATCAGGACTGTAGAGGGGGAAGGGGCTTAAAGATAAATAGGGGTGGGAGATAGGCTAGGGGAAAGGTAGGTGGGATGGTGATAGGTGGGCGAAAGTAGGGTGGAGCAGATAGATGGGAAAGAAGATGGACAGATAAGTCAATCAAGAGGGCAGGTCCAAGTAGGAGGCTTGGATCTGGGATGGGAAAAGTGGTGAAGAGATTTGGAAATTGGTGAATTCAATGTTGAGTCCATGTGATTGTTGGTCTCTAAGGCAGAAGATGAGGTGTTCTCCCTCCAGTTTGCAGGTAGCCTTGTTTAGGTGGTGGAGGAGACGCAGAATGAACATGTCATTGGGAGGAGTGGGATCAGGGTGTTGAAATGGATGGCCACAGGAAGGTAGGGTTAGTTGTTGCTTACGGACCAGAGATGTTCCCTGAACCGTTCCGTGAGAGACCGAGAGAAAACTCACCTCGTCCACCAGAATCTTGTTCATTGACTCACTGTTGGTATGGCAGGATAATTTTCTGATCAAGAGGTTGATTTTCTAACAAGTGAACTTTGCCAAGACTTCATTCCCTGAGCAGTACTGTTCTCACTCCTTCCCCAGTCTCCTGAAAATCAAGGAGAGTGGGCCAGATGATAGGCTCTTCTGTCCAAGGAGGGATTTTGAATTAAAGGGACTGTAGTCTGTCTTTCAAGGTCTCACCACCACTTGGAGTTTTGAGGTTGCAGTAACTACTGGCATGGAGACGTGCCTGCTTTAATCCTTCCCAAGGTGAATATGCCAGCTTTTATCAGTGCCACCACTGACTGGTACAAATTTGTCAAGGAGACCACTTACTTTCATGGGAAGGACCCCACACAGATTCATGGACTTCTTGCTCCAGAGTTTTTGAAGCAGAAACTATTTCCTGTATTGTGGCAGCTCTAGGATTTCAGTCCAAACAGCACTTTCCCCATAAATATGGTGATTCATCGTAAAGCAAACATCATTAACCTGCGAGAGATTTCTCTTTACCATAAGGACATCTGTCCTACATGTGACTCCAGACTCACAGCAATGTGGTTGACTCTTAAATGCCCAGTATTAGATGCCAGTCGCACCAATAAAACATGTGAAGAGCTGCAGAACCCATCTTCACCTGGCATGGAAGATTGTGCCCAATGTATGCAAAAGGCACAATTTTGCTTACAGGCAGTCCAAACTATAAATTGAATCAGCCTACACAGCATCTAGTTTCTTATCTTCTTTCACCTTCGTCCATCAGTCATTTCATTCTCAACCTGTGCTTGTTCACAAATGTTCATGTGATCCATCATTGCCTCAGTTCGAAAATCTTCACTGTTCAAATCCCTGCATGAACTTGCTCTTCTCCATCTCTGTAAAATCCTGTGGACGTAGAATCTTGCTGAAGTTCTGTATTCCTCACATTAAAGTCTGTAATGCACTAAACCAGTTAATTTGCCTCCGTTGTTGGTGACAGTGCTTTCAGCACCCCCATGCCCCAAGTCCTGGAAACCCCTTTCCAAATCCTTCAGCTTCCCCAGCTCTCTCCTGGTGGTGTTTAAAACTGAAAATGCAAGCAAAATACTGCAGCTGCTGCGAATCTGCAAAGAGTTCGAAACACTCAGCAACATCTGCAGAGTCTTCACCCGATTTGATTTGGCAATACAATCTTCCACAACAGCGCTTCTTCCTTTTGCATTGACCAAGATTTCTCCCGGGGTCCTAACGGTGCAGTGGCAGCAAAGATTTGAGTTCGGGTCTCACCGGCTCCAAACATGTTTCCTAACTTGTCAGAACCAGTTGGTTAAAAATAACCAAAACTGGCCTCAATATTCTGCCACTGCCGTTTTCAGTAGAGAAGTTGAAGAATTCCCTCCACTGTGGTTGTTGGGCCTTTAACTATATCAGACCATTTCCTGCATGTTTTCTCTCATGTCTTGCCCTCCCTCCCAGAACCATGAACAGGTTTCTCTTGTCTCTTGTTTTTACCTTCCACCCCACCAGTGTCTGCTTTAAAAGGAGCATCTTCCACCATTCCCATCTCCTCTTTCCCCTCCCATCAGTTTTCTGAACAGGCCATTCCATTCATAACAGCCTGGTCTACTCCTCAATAACTGAAGGCACCTTTGCCCCTTCCCATAGACCATCCCATGCAATAGCAGGAGGCATAACATCTGTCCTTTTACTTCCTCCTTCGTCCAAAGCTCCAAACAGTCTTAATTGCACTTCTTTCACTTTAATTCACTATTTGTTTCTGACGATGATGTCTCCTCTACATTAGGGAAACTAGACACTAACTTGGTAATCACTTTTCAGAATGTATCTGCAGAGTCTGCAAGCATATTGCACCTCCAGTCTCTTGCCATTTTAATTCATCACCTAGCTCCCCAGTAGGTTTCTGTCCCTGGTCAGTACAACATACCTAAACCTAATCCTATTGTAATGTTCCAGTGAAACCCAACATAAATTTAGTAGGAGGAGCGACTTCCACTAGACTCAACATTGAGCTCAACAACCTCAGGACATGAACTTTATCCTTCATTTTCATTCTGATTTTTGACCATGTTCTTGTCTGAATCATACTGTTCATTATTCTGTCTTTCACATTTACTCTGGACACTTGCGCTTTGTCTCATTGCAACTATCATTCTCATTCCCTCAGGTTCTATTATTTTACTATTCCACAGATGCGAGTGTTGCTGACTAAAGCAACATTTATTGGTCATCTACAATTGCCACTGAGAAGGTGGTTTTCAGCAGCCTTCTTGAACTGCTGCAGTCTATGTTCCATAACAATCTTTGTCATTTAACCTCACCTCCTCATCTCCAGACATTTCCATTTGCCATTTCTTTATCTTCCCCCATTGAATGGGATAAAGCCCCTCATGTTTATCCCTTCCTTCAGTTCTGAAAAAGATTCATATTCAAGTTGATGTGCTAACTTTGCTTTGCTCTCCACAGATGCTGCTACCTCAGTAGTTTCCGCGTGTTATGTCTGGTTCCGGTGCTACTGTAGAATGATAGAATCGCTACAGTATGGAAGCAGGCCATTCAGCCCATTGAGTTCATCCCAACTCTCCAAAGAGCATCCCACCCAGACCTACCCCCCCACCTGCATATCCAATCCCTGGAGTTCTGCATTTCCATGGCTAATTCACCTAACCTACACATCTTTGGATTGTGGGAAGCTATCAGTCCACCTGGAGGAAACCTGTGCAGACATGGGAAGAGTATGCAAATTCCACACAACTGTTGCCCGAGGCTGGAATCAAACCCTGTTCCCTAGCACTGTGAGGCGGTTATGCTAACCACTGAGCCACAGTGCTGCCCTACAATGTTTCCTACTTTGTCTCATTGTCAATTATTGCCTGTTAAACATCCTTTAAGGTGCACTGGACTGGACTGGTTTACTGAGTTAAACATAATAGCAATGGAACATAAGACCAAGCAAGTGAAAAATAAAAACATTGAGAGTAACTTGCTATACTGTGAACTGTTCCTTTGGGATTGCTGCTTTTAAAGTGAATTTTAATCCCCCCAGAAATGGATAGGTTAAGGTTAGGTGCAAACTTCAAACATCTCAAACCCAACCACAAGCCATTGACAATCCACCGACATCTAGCTTTAATGTAAGTGGGACATAGATCTGATCATAAACACATGCCCCAAAAGAAAGTTGGCCGATTAACCTTTAAAAGGTTAGCCAGCAACCACAGCTTTAATCCACTTCACAGGATGAACATTGACTGGATTTCCCAAGCCTCTGGAAGTCAGCAGCTGAAGAGAGAGTGTAAGTAGTGGAGGTAATGTCACCAGGCGAGTAATCCAGAAAGCCTGAGCTAATACTCTGGGGGAATGAGTTCAAATCCCACATTGTAGCTGGACGATATTCAATAAAATTTGGGAAAGTAAAGCTACTCTTGAAATGGTAATCATGAAGCCATCATTGATTGCTGTAAAAACTAATTTCATTCCCTAACATACTTTAGGGAAGGAAATTTGGTGTCTTGCGTGTGACCTCTGAATTAAGGACGGGTATCAAATGCTTCCCTTACTGGTGAGGAATATCTCCCATTAAAGAATACATTTTTAAAGCTTCATAATTTATAGTAAGTTTTAAAAACCAGCAACAATTTTGTTGTGAGTTAAAAACAAACATTACTTATTATACATCAATCTATATCCATGTTAAAAGTCTTTCCTGTCGCGCTAACTTCCTCTGTCACTTGTATTTCTCACACTTCAGTTGTCACACTTCTGGCATTAAGTTTTCTTTATATCTTGTGACTCATTAGGAGCAATGTCCTCAGAGCATGCTGGTGTATAAATAATTATAAATCGCTTGTCGTTTCTGCACTCTTCCACAACATGTTTTACAAACTAGCAACAATGTGAATTTATGTAGCACACAGAATATAATAAAAAGTGTTTCAGTTATAGGACAGAGCCAGATTCATCCCCTAAGGAGGTACTAGAACACATGGCTAAAAGCTTAGTCAAAGCATTTGAAAGGGAGAGAGAGATGGTGACCTGGTGAGGTTTTGGGAGTGAATTCCAGACCTTAGGGCAAGAGGCAGCTAAAAGCTCTATGCGCACTCCAAGGTCAAGGATTACATGCTGAGGGACTAAAAAAAGGTCAGTGCAGCTGCCGCCAAGGCTCAGTGGGGAAAGACCACAGTCTGAGGTCTTTCTGCTGAAGTTAAATAAGTATCTATTCACTTATCTGACACAACCAGTGCCTCAAATCTCATACAAGTAAGATATTCCTTTGGTTTGTTTAGTTGGATACAGTCAAACTCCAATGTTGGTTTGTTTTCTTCATAAGCTACTGTATACAACCTAACTGTTTTAGTGACTTTGGAGATTTTTTTGAAAAAGAATGAAGTATATTTTTGAAAGAAGAAAGTTTCTGAAAGCTGAGCACACACAGTTCTACTGAAACCTGAAGGCTCAGCATGACCTGCACTGTAGAAATCCTCTTTAGTGAATATGGAGAGGAGCCTCTAAGGTAAGCTGTAACATCGCTATGAGTGGTCATGTACCGGCACACCCCGCTGGGAAGTGGGGACCTGTGAAGGACAGAGCTGACAGCACAACAGCTTCACCATCCTGTGCATTCTCTCATGGAATCATGTAACCAACCTGGGCTTATACAAAGATTTGAAGAGCTCATCTTGGTACATTTTACAACATGCTCAAATGTTCCTTTGGAGACCCTCTAGGTACAAGGGACTAGATGCCTGAAAATATCCACTGCCTGAATCAGTGCTGGAATCAAATCCTTTGTGTGCAAGG
The DNA here is from genome assembly GCF_047496795.1 of Chiloscyllium punctatum. NCBI lineage: Eukaryota > Metazoa > Chordata > Chondrichthyes > Orectolobiformes > Hemiscylliidae > Chiloscyllium > Chiloscyllium punctatum. Next base: position 67,047,358 of record NC_092763.1, read on the forward strand.
AATAACAAACAAACCAAACTCCAAGAAGGTGTTGAAGTTTTTAACTGAAGCCTGTTGGCACCTTTGAGATGATTTGCAGTTAGGAGAAGCAAATAGAACCTGACCTAACAGTCAAAAATAGATTTAGAGTGGGAAGAGTTATTTCAACTAAACTCTCAGAGCTTGAGAATAATGGGATCATTTGAACTGCGACCTTACAGCTTGCTTGTTTTTAATTGTTATTGGCTTCTATTTCAACAAATTAAACAAATGTCTCTTTATAGCAAACAATTTTCCATTTGGAAGAAACCTCCAGGATACCACTGAAGTCAAACATAATCTTATCTGTCTAGCAGGGAGAATTCTGCTGATATGAGTCAGATAACAGCTCTTTAAATAGGGAGACAAAGTGAAAAATATTGACAGCTGAAAATAGGCAAAAGTGGCTGGAGCAATCCCAGCAAATAAGATCAGAGGGATGAAGCTGCAAATAAGTTTCATTCAATTATCCCAGAACTTGGAAATGTTTTACCGCCCTGTGAGGAAACCTGGGACAGAATCTGATGCCTGTGACCTGGAGAAATGGTACTGCATTTAATGAGTACAAGTATATAATTTCTGAATAAAACTGCAGGCAGCATGTCAAACAAAACCCCACACAACTGCAACAAGAATTCAACATTTGTGCACTGCAGTAAAGTACAGAATTATAATTAGGCTTATTGTCGTGTGTACTTAAGAACATAAGTACAGGAGTACAGTGAAGAGATTACAATGTCGCCCCACATTACGCCATCTTAGGTACAAATCTTAGATACAAAACAGAGAAGAAGAGAAAAAAGAGTTTTGTTACCTTACTATTACTCATTGTATAAGTTCAAAAGATAAGAAATTGATGTGTCACATGATTACTGTATTGCTTTTTGATTTTCATTTTGATTTTGATTTTACTATTGTTACCTGTATTGAAATACAGCGAAAAATATTGTTTTGTGTGCTCACCAGGCAAGCCATACTGTAAATAAGTACTTCAGGGTAATGGAACAGAATAAAGAATGTAGTGTTACAGCTGCAGAGAAGGTGCAGAGAAAGTTCAACTTCAGTATATGAGAAGTCTGACAATAGCTGTCCCTTAATCCATATCTCTGTAAACCCTGCATGACCACTCTCAAATCTTTTTGAATACCAACACTGTCAAGTTTCATATCTCTCAAACAATAGCCTGTCTTTTGATTATTATGACCAAACTTCAAACCTCCTACATTATAATCCATCTTCCACCTAACCTGTCTATATGTCTTCACAGCTTTCTTGCATTCTCCACACAGCTCATTCCACCCTGCTCAATCAACAGAACATTTAGATACACTGCTCTGTATCTTTTCATTTAAATCATTAGTAAATGGCTGAGGCCTCAGCATGACCATTGTAGCACCCCACTATTCACTGGCTGCCAAACATCTCACCTCCTGTCCATTGACCAATTTTCTGTCCCTGTGAAAACATTATCCCCAACTCCATGGTTCTCCATCTTGCCCATTAACCTCCTTGTGGTACCTTATTGAATGCTTTCTGAAAAGTTATATCACGCTTCTCTAAGTGTATTGCTAAGACTTCCTTCCTTCCCAGCATTCTCTTAACAATGTTAGATTAACTGGCCTGTATATCCTTATTTCCTCTATTCTTTTCATTCTTAGGAAATGGCATAACATTTGCCAACTTCCAATCTGTTGGTACCTTTCTTGAGTCTAAGAAAATTCGATAAATCGTATCCAGCAGTCCTTTTATCTTTGCAGCTTTCTCTTGTGAAACCTTAGGGTATAGGCCATCAGGTTCTGAGATTAGATGAGATTCCCTACAGTGTGGAAATAGGCACTTCAGCTCAAAAGGTCCACACCGACCCTCCGGAGAGGAAACCCACCCAGACCCAGTCCTCTACAATTACTGCTGAATAATGCACCTAACCTACACATCCCTGACACCATGGGGCAATTTGGCTTGGTCAGTTCACCTGGTCTGCACATCTTTGGATTGTGGGAGGAAACGGGAGCACAGGGAGGAAACCCACACAGACATGGGGAAATCGTGCAAAAGCCACACAGACAGTCATCTGAGGCTGGAATTGAACCCAGGTCCCTGACGCTGTGAGGCAGCAGTGCTAACCATTGAGCCACCATGTCTTCCAAATTTGTCAAATTTTAGCCCCTTAAGTTTTTTGATGCTTTTTCTCTGTTGATACCAATCCTGTAACTTGTCTTAGCTCCCTTGGTAACATCTATTTCTGGAATGAAATGTGCATCTTCTCCTGCAAAGACAAACACAATTTCTCTGCCATTTCATTATTTCCTACAATGACTTCTCCTGTCTCTGTTTCTAATTGGCCAAAGTTTGCTTTAGTTACACTCTTCCTTTCTATTTACTTATAAAAAGCTCTTAAAATCTGTTTTTCTATTTCTGGCTGATTTGTTGTCATATTCCACATTTTTCCTTTTTAACAACGTGCTGGTAGCCCTTTGCTGATTGCTGAAACAGTTGGACTTCTTAATGCATTTTAAAACTATCAAAATCTAATGCTATCTTTAACTTCCTGAGTCAGTTGTAAAGATTAGTCTTTCTTCTTGGTTTTTTGTTTTAGTAATAGTACGTACATTTTTTTGGATATTTTGAGCTTGTTAAAAAAAAGAATCAAATTCTTCATTGACAGCCATACCTTTTAGCCTGTATGCTTAACTAACCTTAGCTTTCCTCTCATAATTATGTAATTGACTTTGTTTAGTTTAAGATTGGGGTTTGCATTTGTCACACATCACTTTCAAACTTACCATGTAATTTAATGCCATTATGGTCACTATTCCACATAAGATCATTTACTAGGACATTACTAAGTAACCCTGCTTCATTACACAATTCTAGATCTACTTCTACCAATGTCATCTCCTTCATCCATTGCACCCAGTGTGGTCTCCTCTACATCAGGAAGTCTGGACGCCTTCTTGCGGATCATTTCAAAGAACATCTCTCGGACACCCACACCCACCAACCTCACCGCCCCATAACTGAACACTTCAACTCCCCCTCCCACTTCATCAAGGACATGCAGGTCCTGGGCCTCCTCCACCGCCAAACTGTTATCACCTGACGCCTGGAGGAGGAACACCTCATATTCTGCCTTGGGACCCTGCAACCACATAGAATAAATGTGGATTTCAACAGCTTCCTCATTTCCTCTCACCCACATTATCCCAGTCCCAAGCCTCCAACTCAGCACCGCTCTCCGGACCTGTCTTTCATTCCCACCTCTGACCTATCATGTTCTCCCTCACCTTCATCCACATATCGCTTTCCCAGCTACCTTCCCCCAAACCCCACATCCCCTCCCATTTATCTCTTAGCCCCAACCCACAAGCTTCATTCCTGATGAAGGGCTTAAGCCCGAAACGTCAATTCTCCCACTCCTCGGGTGCTGCCTGACCTGCTGTGCTTTTCCAGCACCCACTCTCGACATTGCTTTATCCTTGTTTGATTCCATAACATATTTCTCCAAGACACTTTCACAAAAACATTCCACAAACTCATCTTCTACAGCACTCTTGCCGACTTGATTGTTACAATTTTTTTGAAGTTAAAGTGCCCCACAACTGCCACATCGCTTTGTCACAAGTTCAATAATTTTTTATATAATCTCTGTCCAATGTTATAAATATTGCTAGCAGTCTTATAAACTGTTCCTGCTGGTGTTTTAGGACTCTTGCTCTTCCTGGTTTCCATCCATTCTCATCCTGCTTCTTCTGATCTTCTGCTGCCAAATCCTTTTTCACCAATTTCCATGTATCATTTTTTATGATCAGGAATACTCGCCTTTCTTTGCCAGTTTCTCTGTTTCCCTGAAGTGTTTTGCAACCTGGAATAGTTACAGTGCTTTTTTTTAACATAAGTGAGAGAAGATAGATTGGTTTCATGCTTCAGCTCAAGCACAGCACCTTCAATATTGCACTCAAGTGACAGCTTGGATTTGGTGTCCAAATTTCTGAAGTAGGCACATTAATGGTAAGAAAGGAAAGGAGACAGTTTACATGGAGAATTGTGAGGCTATGGAAATCACTTCTTGGTTTAGTAACTCAGGCAAAACCCTCGACAATTTTCAAGGTTAGATGGGTAGATGAGGGTAAATGTCAGAGACAATGGGATGAATGGTTACAGGATAGGTCATAGCGATAGGTCTTGTTACTTGAATGAAGGATATTCATTGATGTAGAACAGATAAACCAAATGGCCTGTTTTAATATTGTAATTTCCATGAGAACAACTGAAATCTAGTAGCATTATAAAATAAAAATAGTGATAGCGTGTCCAGTTATGGTGATCTAACCATGGAAAGATTTTTATTGTCTTTCTGGGAGCAAAGCTCTGAGGAGCTAAGAGAAGTTATGTTATTAAGAGTCAATTTATGCAGTAGAATATTGGATCTTTCTTTTGGAAAAACAATTTTAGGATGACTTGAGAAAGCTCTGGAGATTATGAAGCAAATTGGTGAGGTTGATCTAAGCAAATTTATTACCGTCACACAGTGTTCAACTATCAAAGAATACAACTTCAAATGGGCTAGTTTGAAGGAAAGTGGGAAAGCCAAGTTCTTCATTTTTATTTTTACCCAAGGGGCAGTAAACTTGTGGCATAAATGTTTGGGGCAGCTACTAAAAACGCAATTAGTAACATTTCTGAAAGTAAATGGACATTCAGGTATGGGAAGTGGTATGTAATTGGTCTTCATCCATCAAGAAAGAATCAGCATTTTAAATGTACTGGTTTTTCCATGTTCTTAAAAATAATGTTTGAATACAGTTTGAAATGGATACATTCTCAAAGATTTACATTAGGAACTTATTGTGCTTCAAAGCAATGCATGTAACTTTTGTCTGTAGATATAAATCAAATAGTAGGAACAACTTACATTTACAAAGTCCTCGGCTAAATTAAAGAGCAATAAAAGAGTGAACTCTGAGCTGAAAGAAATAATAAGAATGTGTTTTTAAGTACAGTTAATGGCGGATAGGATCAAGGATAACCCCAAGGCATTCTATGCGTATGTGAGAAACCTGAGAATGACGAGAACGAGGGTAGGTCCGATCAAGGACAGTGGTGGGAGACTGTGTATTGACTCGGAAGAGATAGGAGAGGTCTTGAACAAGTACTTCTCTTCAGTATTTACGAACGAGAGGGACCGTATTGTTGAAGAGGAGAGTGTGAAACGGACTGATAAGCTAGAAGAGATACCTGTTAGGAAGGAAGATGTGTTGGACATTTTGAACAACTTGAGGATAGACAAGTCCCCCGGGCCTGACGGGATATATCCTAGGATTATGTGGGAAGCAAGAGAGGAAATTGCAGTACCGTTGGCAATGATCTTCTCGTCTTCACTGGCAACGGGGGTGGTACCAGGGGACTGGAGAGTAGCGAATGTTGTGCCCCTGTTCAAAAAAGGGAATAGGGATAACCCCGGGAATTACAGGCCAGTTAGTCTTACTTCTGTGGTAGGCAAAGTAATGGAAAGGGTACTGAGGGATAGGATTTACGAGTATCTGGAAAGACACTGCTTGATTAGGGACAGCCAGCACGGCTTTGTTGAGGGTAGGTCTTGCCTTACAAGTCTTATTGAATTCTTCGAGGAGGTGACCAAGCATGTGGATGAGGGTAGAGCAGTGGATGTAGTGTACATGGATTTTAGTAAGGCATTTGATAAGGTTCCTCATGGTAGGCTTATGCGGAAAGTCAGGAGGCATGGGATAGAGGGAAATTTGGCCAATTGGATAGAAAACTGGCTAACCGGTCGAAGTCAGAGAGTGGTGGTAGATGGTAAATATTCAGCATGGAGTCCAGTTACAAGTGGAGTTCCGCAGGGATCAGTTCTGGGCACTCTGCTGTTTGTAATTTTTATTAATGACTTAGATGAGGGAGTCGAAGGGTGGGTCAGTAAATTTGCAGATGATACAAAGATAGGTGGAGTTGTGGACAGTGAGGAGGGCTGTTGTCGGCTGCAGAGGGACTTAGATATGATGCAGAGCTGGGCTGAGGAGTGGCAGATGGAGTTCAACCCTGCCAAGTGTGAGGTTGTCCATTTTGGAAGAACAAATAAGAATGCGGAATACAGGGTTAATGGTAGGTTTCTTGGTCAGGTGGAGGAACAGAGGGATCTTGGGGTCTATGTACATAGATCTTTGAAGGTTGCCACTCAGGTGGATAGAGTTTGTAAGAAGGCCTATGGAGTATTATCGTTCATTAGCAGAGGGATTGAATTCAAGAGTCGTGAAGTGATGTTGCAGCTGTACAGGACTTTGGTTAGGCCACATTTGGAGTACTGTGTGCAGTTCTGGTTGCCTCACTTTAGGAAAGATGTGGAAGCTTTGGAGAGGGTGCAGAGAAGATTTACCAGGATGTTGCCTGGAATGGAGAGTAGGTCGTACGAGGATAGGTTGAGAGTTCTCGGCCTTTTCTCGTTGGAACGGCGAAGGATGAGGGGTGACTTGATAGAGGTTTATAAGATGATCAGAGGAATAGATAGAGTAGACAGTCAGAAACTTTTTCCCCGCGTACAACAGAGTGTTACAAGCGGACATAAATTTAAGGTGAAGGGTGGAAGGTATAGGGGAGATGTCAGGGGTGGGTTCTTTACCCAGAGAGTGGTGGGGGCATGGAATGCGCTGCCCGAGGGAGTGGTAGAGTCAGATTCATTGGCGACCTTTAAGCGGCATTTGGATAGGTACATGGATGGGTGCTTAATCTAGGATAGAAGTTCAGCACAACATCGTGGGCCGAAGGGCCTGTTCTGTGCTGTATTGTTCTATGTTCTATGTTCTATGAAACAAATTTACACAAAATAAAGTATCCATAATGACTGCCATGAACTGATCAAATTATTTGAAAACCTAATTGGTTCACTCATGTCCTTCTGGAAAGAAATCCGATGTCCAGACTCAATTTGGCTAACACCTAACTCCACAATGTGGGTGACTCTTAAATACCTGAGAAAAGGTCTGGAAGTCTACTAAATTATATCTAATACGAATAAAACTAATTGGAGTATCAGACATGTGATTGAGGCATTGGGCACAAAAAGGCACACCCAGTAAACTCTACAATGTCTGCTGCACTAAGCTCGGGAGACTTTCAGCAAAGACCTTCCACAGCTGAGTCAAATAAACAGAGGCATGGCATTTCTGTTCCATAGAATACCAATCTCATTCCATGTGGCAACTTCACACACTTCCCAAGTCTTGCACATTCACATATATAGGAAGTGTTTCCATCTGAAGAGTTTAAATTCTGTGTTTTGCAACTTGAGCAGCAGCTGGCATCACTAAATCACATCCAAAAGGTTGGAAGCTTACGCGTCTCTGGATTTTGGGACCCCTTATGGCTTCACTATATTTTTAAAAATCCTCTCATCCATAAAAGCCTGGTAAGTACATTTAAATGTTTAACTAGCTAATCTTAAAAACAAACATTTTCATTCATAATCTTATATCAGAGACAAATAATCCTTTAATGACCTCTTTAAGCTGATAATCAAGCTGTGAATGTATATGAATCAGTTATGCATCAGTAAAGTTGTCATAATGTTTTAATGATAGTATTTAAGATTGTATCAACAAATAGCAACTGAAACTGCTAATGCCAAGTCTTTTTCAATTATTCTTTTATTTAAAAATGTAAAAGTTATGTGCTGAAGTAACTTGACAGTTTGCCAGTACTGTGGCCTTTATCTTCCGTCATGAGCTTTTATGCCTACATTAAAAATTCATAACACATACGAAAGGATAAGACCCTCACTCCAGTAAAAATAAGGTCTCCTGAATTTGCATCTGCCTCATGTGTAAATTCTCTCATGTGTTCCATTTGCCAATGCCATTTGGGATCTGTTACGGGGAAAATCTAAGGCATACAGTACAAAAGCAAATATGCTTCAGATGGGCCTCAACTGAAATACTGTGTCCTGTTTTGGGACAGTATTAGAGAGGATGCAAAAAATATTTTTAAGAATGGCTCTGCGATGAGAGATTTTATTACATGGATAGATTAGTGAAGTTGAAACTGATATCCTTAGAGAAAGTTGAGAAAGGTATGATGAAAGGGTTCAAATGATGTGGGATGTGGACAGAGTAAAGGAGAAGGATTGCTTCCGTGAGATAAACTGACTGGATCCAGAGGACATTGATTTAAAGAACCAGAAGTGTGCTGAAGGAAAACCTTTTTTGCGTAATGAGTGGGTAGGATGTATTCTACACTGCCTGAGTGTGTGGTGGAGCTAGACTCAATTGTGGCTTTCAAAAGTGAATTTGATCATTATCTAAAGTGAAAAGATTTGTAGGGCCAAAGGAAAAGATGGTGAGCTGGTAAAAGTTGAATTACTTACTGAGACAGTCAGCACAGCCACCAACAGCTAAATGGCCTCCATCTGTTGTTATGATCACAGCTGATAGCAATTGGACAATTCAGGTCCGAGAGTGAAACAATGCCAGACAGATCATATGTCCTAATGTTTTTTTGCAGTTGGTTAATGTGGAGGTTAGTCACTGAAACATATTCAATGAGGCTGGAGATGATCTTTAACAATAGGATGTGTTTATTACACAAAAGAAGAATTCAACAAGTAAAACAATATAAATGACAATAACAAAGATCTTAACACAAACATCAAAACTATGTTTCAATCTGTTTCCCAACTCCTTCTGTTAGAGACACTTAAACCCAGCGAAACAAACTGCTGTCTTGTTTTTTTCAAAACTCCTTTCTAAATTGACATTCCCCAGTTACTGATTTCTTGAACTGTGGAAAAAATTATGATTCTTTACTACATTTCTTCATGGCACTCAAATGCAATCACATGCTTCCATGGAACTGAACGTGTCTCTGAGGGACAGGTTGCACCTAAATGGAGGGAACCCAATATCCTTGTAGGGAGGATTGCTGGTGCCTCCGGGAGGCTTTAAACTAGTGGGAAATGGAGACATGGGTCAGCATATGGAATGATTGAGGCAAAGGTAGAAGTTACCCCAAGTGAGTCTAATAGAAAAACAGGCAGGGCCAGATTAATGAACACATGGGACTGGAGGTCTGAAGAGTATTTTGTTATAAAGCAGGCAGTATAACTGATAAAACTGGTGAGTTGAGAGCCTGAAATAGTACATGGGTTTACAATGTAGTAGCTATTACATAAACTTGGTTGAGAGAAGGGCAGCACGGGCAGCTCAATATTCCAGGGTTTAGATGTTATAGGCATGATTGAGGGGGATATAAAATGGGGGGGGGGGGGGAGTGTTGAATTATTGATTAGGGTGAATATCATAGCTATACTAAAAAAGGACATCTTGGATGGCTCATCCAGTGGGTAGAACTCAGGAATAAGAAAGGTGGAATCGTGATGGGGTTATACTATAGGCCTCCCAATAGCCTGCAGGAGATAGAACTACAGATATGTAGGTAGATCAGGGAATGATGTAAAAACAGATAGTTATCATGGGTGATTTTACTTTCCACAATGTTGACTTGGATTCCCTTAGAATCAGGGCCTAGAATGGGCCAGAATGTCTTATGTGTATCCAGAAGGATTTCTTGAAACAATATACAGATATTCCAATTAGGGAAGGGGCTATACTATGATTAGATTCCCTACAGTATGGAAACAGACCATTTGGCCCAACAAGTCCACACCAACCCTCTGAACAGTAACCCACCCAGACCCATTTCCCACTGACTAATGCACCTATTACTATGGCAATTTACCATGGCCAATTCATTTAACCTGCACATCTTTGGACTGTGGGAGGAAACCAGAGCACCTGGAAAAAACCCATGCTGACACGGGGAGAATGTGCAAACTCCACACAGGCAGTCGCCTAAGGCTGGAATCAAACCCAAGGCCCTGGTGCTGTGAGGCAGCAGTGCTAACCATTGTGCCACCGTGCTGCCCTACTAGACCTTGCAACATTTAAAAGGCATTTGGATGGGTATATGAATAGGAAGGGTTAATAGGGATATGGGCCAGGTGCTGGCAGATGGGACTATATTGGATTGGGATATCTGGTTGGCATGGACGTGTTGGACTGAAGGGTCTACTTCCATGCTGTACACCTCTATGACTCTATGACTCTATGATGGACAGGTGGCTGTAAAGGAGGAGAGGAAAGTGGACGGGGTTTATGAATGAAATTGCATAACATGAGGTCTAGATAATTGAACATACAATCAGCAAGAGCACTGTCATAAGAGTGGATGATATGCAAGGGGCAGTAACCTGAGAACAAAATGTCTATGATTGGATGGACTAGTCAGGGGTGGTGTATGCTGCAGGGTCAAGGGTGCTATATGACAGACGTAGTGATGAGGCTGTGGACATGAGAAAGGGAATTGTACACCTGAGTGCTTGGGTCACAGCGGACCAATATATTTGCTCATGGAGAACAGGGCATCTTGTGGGATTGGACATATAACATGCATGAGTGAAATTTCACCAAAGATTAAGTTAGGAGGTGAACTCAAAAAGCAAAAATTGGAAGAGCAGTAGATGGTGCTAAAGTGGATTGAGTTGCTATGTTCTTTGTGAAGGGAAGGACATGGGATCTGAAGATCAGTTTGCCCTTGAATAGAATGCTCCAGTTGTGAGCAGCCAATTCAGACTAAGCCAAATGTCAATGAGGATTATTTGGATTAAATTCACCACTTCAACTTCAACTTTCCATTAAGGGCATCTCAACAAACCACTCCCCAGAGTACAAACAAATGTGACACAATGAAGTGATCATTTCAGAGCACAGCTGTGTGAAGAAATAAGCTGGGCTCATGTCAGTGACACATATGGAGCTGATACACGGCATAAATCCCCAGGTCATATCCCACTCCAGGCCTTTGTGGCAGAAAGCAAAAGAATGGAAGCTGTAATGTTTTAGATGAAGTAAGTGCAACATTAAATCCTTTCAGGCTGCGCTGACTTACAGCGTGATCCAACCTGTTGCATCATTCTACCATAATTCACTCACAAAGAGCTGCTATGTTAATCCTTAAATTACTGAACGAATAGGAATAGGTTTGTTGTGACTAACAACTTAATCTGTAACAAACGGAATAAACATACAGTACCTCAGTTATATTTTTCTCTGGAAGGAAAAACTGCGTGCTAACACAAATCAGAAAACTTGATAAGGTGAACAATGAAAGGAAAAAAATCAATGAGAGACGGCCGCTTCATACAATTCATGACTCACTGGCCCTATGCATCCCTCTCACAGTGTCGCCTGCTGCTTTCCTTCAGGACTCCAGACTTGGCCTGCTTCAGGAGCATCTCATGTCCTTTTTGTCATAGAGTCATAGAGTCATACAATTGAGAAACAGACCCTTTGGTCCAACCAGTCCATACAATCCATAATCCCCAAGTAAACTAGCCCCACCTGCCTGCTTTTGGCCCATAACCCTTGAAACATTTCTTATTCATGTACTTATCTAAATGTCCTTTAAACATTGTAACTGTGTCCATATCCACCACTCTCTCTGGAAGTTCACTCCCTGTGTAAAAACAAAATCCCCCACATGTCTTTTTTAAATCTTTCTCCTTTCCCTTAAAGATATGTCACCTTGTCTTGAAATCCCCCACTCCAGAGAAAAGACACTTGCTATTCACCTTATTTATATTCCTCATAATTTTATCGACATTTGTAATGTGTGATGATGCTGCTCCTTTAACAAGGTTAGGTTGTTCTTGGGTTTTTTCAGAGGGGTTGTAAAGACAGAGGCTCCATTTTGTCTTGGTTGTTTGACTCAAAGAAGCTTTTAAGTTTAAGAAAAACACTTGTACGATGAAAGAGGAGTGGTCAGTTCTCCCAGCTCAGCTTTTCTCGAGTTTGGTTTTGGTTTGATTTTTGCAGCAGGTCAAAGAAACAATGACATGGAAGAAGGTGTTCCATGCTGAATCTCTCTGCCATCTCCCTCTCTCCTGTAAGACCCTGTGTTTGACTTTTCATTTATTGCCAAGGGGTCTTTATGGGGACTGTTGCAGGAAATTGGAACAGCCTCATCAAGTTGGGATAATCTGTTGGGTTTTCGGATGGGTTACGTTATTCTATATTCTGTTCACTTTTGTTTGCGTTTCATTTGGTGATCTTGCAAATAAATTCTGTTTTGTCTAAAACCAGATGTTTGGGCTAACTGCATCACTCCTTGAATATCTGTGTTACACCTGCTTAAAACAACAAAGTTAGGGTCTGGGCTACTTTCTTGAAATGTTTTGAGGGCATCTGGCCTGGTCCATAACAAATGTCACCTCTCAACCTCCTGTATTCTTGTGAAAAAAACTCCCAGTCTATCCAGTCTCTCCTCATAACTCAAATGCTCCATTCTCAGCAACATCCTGGTGAATCTTTTCTGGACTGTCTCAAGCTTAATAATATCTTTCTGTGAGAGGGAGACCAGAAATGGACACAGTATTCCAAAAGATGCCTCACCAACAGCCTGTACAATCTCAACATAATGTTCCAACTCCTACATTCAAAGGTCTGAGCAATGAAGGCGTGCATGCTAACAGGCTTCTTCACCACCTTATCTATATGTGGTGCAGAGTTCAAAGAATTATGTACCTGAATCTCTCGGTTTCTCAAAACACTACCCAAGGCCCTACTTTTAATTTTATGTCTTGCCTTTGTTTGTTTTACTAAAATGCAATACCTTGCATTTATCCAAATTAAGCTCTACCTGTCACTCTTCAGCCCATTGATCCAATTGAACAAGATCTCTTTGTAATCTTAGATAACCTTCTTTACTTTCCACTATATCACCAATCTTGGCATCTCCCACAAACTTACTAACCATGCTTTCTATATTCTCATCCAAATCATTTATATATGTGAGGAAGAAAAGAGGTCTCAGCACCAATCACTGTGGAACACTGCTAGTCTCAGGCCTCCAGTTCAAAAAACAATCCTCCACCATCACTCTTTCTCTCCTGTTGTTAAGCCAATTTTGTATCCAATAGGCCAGCTTATGATTCTAACTTTACTTATTGGTCTACCATGTGGTACCTTGTCAAAAGTTTTACTAAAGTCCAAGTAAACAATGTCTATGGCTCTTGCCTCATCAATCAGGTAATTGATGAGCTAGCCACTGAGGAACTAGGCAAATGGGAGCAATTTTCCAATGAGGGGGAGCAGAAGGAAGGAAGCTCTTCTTTGTCCATGTCTGAGCTCAGCTACATTGGGTGCTACAAGCAGCTTCCAACTGTTGACAGCATCTTTGCAGCAGCCCATCATATAAAGTAGTCATAGGTCATGATGCTGAAATCTGGTTTGTATCGTCAGGGCAGATCTCAGCCTCAATTGGTTTTGTTTGTGTTCCCTTCTGCCTTCTGTAAATGCTCCAGTTTGTATTTGTCCAATTGCTCGCACATTTGTGATGTTCCCCTACTGGACAATGGCAAGCTGCAGCAATATAGTGAGCATTCAGAACAGGGGTAGCACTGACTTTGAGGATATTCAGACAAGCTGTAGCAATTAGCAAGTAAAGTGTGCACTTGTCAGTTAGACATTGATGCAGATGTGAGAATAGGATGGAGTATCGGCCTTGCCAGCTTTGTGCTATGGGCAGTGTGACTCTGTTGGTGCTATGCCTTGATAATGATCGTTAGGGGTATTGTCAGATTGTCAGCACTTGTCTGGGTGGACAGTGGCCTTTTAAAGTTGACATGGGTACAAGGGATGCCAGTCCTTTTGGTGGATATCCATTGAGCAGCAAGTTGTGCTGCAAACACCACGTGGTTTAAGATGAGGCTAGAATTGAATGTGCTGAGTGTCATTGGGGATGGGCGTTCGGATGGGGGAGGGGAATCGTTAATGAGGTGATTTTGATAAGAACAGTAGGCCTAATGGCAGAAGTCTCTCCAAAACACACGGCACAACTCAAAGTTAGACAAAAAAGCCTCCAGGTCAAAAAACAATCCTCGATCATCACTCTTTGTCTCCTGCTGTTAAGCCAATTTGGATCCAATTGGCCAGCTTATGATTCTCACTTTAGTTATTGTTTACCATGTAGTACCTTGTCAAAGGCTTTACTAAAGTGCAAGTAAGCAATGTCTATGGCTCTTGCCTCATCAATGAGGTAATTGATGAGCTAGACATTGAGGAACTGGGCAAATGGGAGCAATTTTCCAATGAGGAGGAGCAGAAGGAAGGAAGCTCTCCCTTGTCCATAACTGAGCTCAGCTACACTGAGTGCAATTCACCCCTTTCTTCTGTCTTTTTCTCTTTACCAAGCAAAATAAAAGGTTTGTTTGGCTGAAATTCAAGCAAGTTCCAAATGGGCAATTAATCTTTTCGCTTTCCAATTTCTTTCAGAAGGCAGTGCATCAAAAGATGCGTTGGCCGACACATGTCTGGAGGGTGAGGGCAGGTGAACAATGAAATCTCCAGGAATATACTTAATTACATCTGGCAATCCTAAATAGGAGCAGGAGTGGGTCATAAAAGCTCTTTGAGCTGACACTGCTTTTCAAAATGATCATTTATCATATAAAACCCAAAAGGACTGCAGATGCTGTAAATCAGAGACAAAATAGAAATTGCTGGAAAAGCTCAGCAGGTCTGACAGCATCTGTGAAGAGAAATCAGAATTAACACTTCGGGTCGAGTGACCCTTCCTCAGAGGGTTAACACTGATTTCTCAACACTGATGCTGTCACACCCGCCGAGCTTTTCCAGCAACTTCTATTTTTGAGGCGATCGTTTATCACAGGCTGGTGGCCTCAAGTTAACATGCAACTCACCAAAACGTTGCCTCTGGGGTTCCAAATGTAGGAAATAGAACTTGAAGGTTCCACAAGGAACTCCATTCTCCCAATCAGATGCTGCTTCCCTCCTGCATTTATTGCTGACCAGTTTTGTAATTAGTATCGTAATGAATTAATTAATTGCACAGAGAGCAGATTGCCTCATTCAGGCTGAGGCATTCACAGACTGATTGGCAACTGGGGTGAAGAGAGACTGCACAGAATGGGACATCTATTGAATCGATGTGTAGAATGGATACAGAGTCCTCAAGTCAGTCCAGTGGAAGATAAGGCTATGTCTTCACCAGCTCCCCCTACCCTGGCAACAGGATTCCAGTGGTGGGCAGGGGTTTCCAATTACCTGGTGCTGTAACAGGTGTCCATTTATGTGACTGAAGCAGGGAGAGTGATGGTCTTATGGTTTTATTGGAAGCGGGAAAATGGGGTTGAAAAACCTATCAGCCATGACTGAATGGTGGAGCAGACTTGATGAGCCAGATGGCCTAATTTCTGCTCCTATGTCTTATGGTCTTAGGGGAGGAAGACAGTGAAGGAGTAAGGGATGGAGAAAAGGCAACAGAGAGAGTGAGGGAACAGGAGTCTTCAAAAGGGAGAAAAAGGAGGAGGAGCAAACGAAGGAGACTAAATGAAGATTGGCAGCAGGAAGATTAGATTACATTACTTATGGTGTGGAAACAGGCCCTTCGGCCCAACATGTCCACACCGACCCGCTGAAGCGCAACCCACCCAGACCCATTCCCCTACACCTAACACTATGGGCAATTTAGCATGGCCAATTCACCTAACCTGCATATTTTTGGATTGTGGGAGGAAACCGGAGCACCTGGAGGAAACCCACGCAGACACGGGGAGAATGTGCAAACTCCACACAGAGAGTTGCCTGAGGCGGGAAATGAACCCGAGGGAGAGAAAGTACAAGGCAGGGAAAGGGAGAGAAAGAATGTGAGAGATGGAGAGAGAATCAGAGGGAGGGGAAGAGCTGTGAGGTTGGTGAACACGTGTGGGAGGCAGAGGGCAAAGAGGTGGAACAATGCGGAGAAATTTGTGTGTGTGCTTGTGAATATGTGTGTGTGTGTATGTGTGTGTGTGGTGTGTGAGAGAGAGTGAGAGACATACACACACCCACACTTACCCATTCCTTCCTGAACAACCTTTGCACATAGTAGGCTGGGAGAGAATAACCAGGCTAAAGGATAACCTGCTTCCAAACCCCAGTTTTGTACAAACCTCGTTGAAGCCATTCCAGAGCACATATCACCAGAGGTGAATGTTATGAAGTTGAAGGCAGGTACTGTACCTTTAAGAGAGAGTGAAAGCTGGCAAGCACCTGTCATGTGGCTGACTAGCAGGAACAAAGTGTATAGGACAATTTAAAGATGTAACATTTGGCTATAACGTAGATGCCTGAGCGTTTTCACAGCAGTTCAAAGTTATCCAATCAGTTTAAATTATGCCCCAAGATACTAAAACTCAATCAAATTTGAATTTTACTGTTTTGACAATATCAAACTAATGAGATGACCCAATGGTTGGGGTATCAAAAGCAGGCATTTTGGACAGTTAGCCAGAAAGAGCATTAACTACCATTGAAAGACTGCTATTCACCACACTTTGTCAAAGGGACCTTCTTCACATGAAACATCTTTGCAACAGATGACGGAAGATGACCCAAGGGAATCTACAAACAGAGGAAGGTCAACTCTGGAGATGACAGCTGCTGTCTGCTTTTGAGAATTGAGTTGCTGCAAATTTAATAGGTGCTTTATTGGATCAGTATGTTATTATAGAGTGGGAGGTAGGTAACAAACCTTTAAGAAGAAGGAGGCTTAGAGCTGTAAATAGTTGTTGTTTAATGTTCACTTTTGGAATTAGAGAATAAAATTGTTATTTCTTCTTTAAATAGTGGAATTTGGGTAGTTCTCTGTCACTCATACCTTAACAGATTTCAAGGGGAGCTGAGCTTTTCTGTGGGTTTGGTTTAGTTAGCAGAGGGTTTTACTGCTGTGTTGTAACATGAATGAAAGTCAGTGTTACTTGAAGCCAAGTTCTACATTTGCATTTTAATTGTTATTTTTACTAAATACTGATGGAAATTCCTGATATACTGATTGGAATTACTTTCTGCCCCTGAAACTCATACTCACTGCTGTCCCAAAACTTACCTTTTTGGAGTTTCTCAATAGCCTGTCGAGTGAGAGAAGCTCAAAAAGGACCTCCTATGTGACAGTGTTACACAGGCCTGATCTATTAAAACCATATCTTCCTGCCCTTTATCCAATGACCTTCAAATTTCCTTTGTGATCAAAAATCAATCAATTTCTGTCTCGAATATACCGAATAACTGGATATTCACAGCTCTCTGGGCAAACAATTCTAACATCAGAGCTGTCTAAGTGAAGATATTTCTTGTCATGTCAGTTGTAAGTATCTGATTCTCTCGCCAGGAAAATCAACCTTTCAGAATCAAGCCTTCAAAGAATTTTGAAAATTTCAATAATATCTCTTTCCAGGGAATTTAATCCATTTTACTCAATCTTTCCTTCTTCGGATACCTTCCCATTCAATCAATCAACTTTGTGAACATTCGTTGTAACCTCTGTAAGGTAAACACATCTTCCTTGAGAGGATGAATTGCTCTTGGTGTGGTCTCATCTAGGAGCTGTGTATTTACAGCAAGGCTTCCTTAATTGTATAACAATTTCCAGCTCTGACACTCTTCCTTATTTCTGTAACCTGAATGAATGCATAAACAAACTAGCTTTTTAGCACGACGTTTTTTTGTTCTTGCTACCAAAGAGGATAAGTTCACGCTCGCCCACATTATACTCCCTCTGCCACTTTCTTGCTCACACACCTAACCTGTCTTTATCCCTTTGCAACCACATTTGCATCATCATCATCATGGCTTACTGACATAACCAGTGAATTTGTGTTGCATCTTATCAAATCACAATATACAATTCTCCATCCATTAGTTTTGAGTTCCCTCCTGAGATTTCCTTGGTCCTATTAGGTAAGTTTGGAACTAAGTAATTGCTACTGCTTGTCTTGCACCAATGTAATGATTGTAACAATCAATCTTTTTATGTTAGGTTTGTATTAACGACTAGAGATCTGGATAAGCCACTGAGTTCGTGGCTGGAGCCTGTTTGCTACCATTTTTAATTAGGCTATAAATATGTAGAATAAATACACATAATTCGACATTGACCTTTAAGGCCATCACTGAGGAAAAAAAAATGTTCAAAATAAGAAAGAACCCTGATGCAAGGTTTTGTTAAGTATCTTATCAACAGAGTGAGATTGAACCAAATGATGTTATATACATTTTTGTGTTCTTATGGCTAAGTTGGTTGCAATTGGTAGCAGGAAAGACTTTGATGAAAAAATGCAATCATTTTTTCAAGAATGATGTTGCTACATCAATTGAACTAAGACTCTCATGTTCTAACTGTTTTATTGTTTTAAGAGCTATGCATGTTAATTAACCATGGACTCGGAAGATACCATGTGACGTGGACAGCAGTCATGAAATAGCTAAGCAGACTCTGGGAGAACAAAAGATCACTACACGCAATGTGATAGCTAATCTGAGTACTTGATTTGTAATTGGGACAGATTAGTGATCTGACTGGGTGGTGAGTTGGTTCTAAATTGGATTGTAGAATGGCAGAGCTGTCAAAACAGCTATTTCAATGCAAGAAGAAAAGCATGCAAAACAGAAAAGTTTGAGCCATAGCCAATAAAAGCACTGGGACTTTGTTAAAAAGCATTCATGTTTCTATCATGGAGTAGTCTTAGAGCTTTGCTACCAAAGATTATTTACACATTATCACATGTGCAAAAGATGGAATATCAGCAAATTGACTCCCAAATGCCCTAACATGAATTGGAAGGCCGTAGATATCCTAGGGTGACATCAGATTGCTTTTAAACAAAAGATGGAACTACGTTATTTAGATTTAATCACTGCAGAATTGAAAATAAAATTTGTAAAAATAAGGATAGTCATTGAAAACAAAGAGTAGCAGAGTCAATCTTGCTAAAGAATAGGAATTGCTGGAAAATCAGTTTCATACAAAAGTGAACTTTAGAAATTCACCACTGAGAGCCAATTTCCTTCCAGGCAAAGGCTACAACAATCAATTTGATCAGTAGAAGAAAGGATAGGAAGGGAGGCAAGAGAGGAGGGGGAGTGGCATTTTTGATTAGGGATAGCATTACAGCTGTGCTGAGGGGGGATATTCCCAGAAATACATCCAGGGAAGTTATTTGGGTAGAACTGAGAAATAAGAAAGGGATGATAACCTTATTGGGATTGTATTATTGACCCTCTAATAGTCAGAGGGAAATTGAGAAACAAACTTGTAAGGCGATCTCAGCTATCTGTAAGAATAATGGGGTGGTTATATTAGGGGATTTTAACTTTCCAAACATTGACTGGGACTGCCATAGTGTTAAGGGTTTAGATGGAGAGGAATTTTTAAAGTGTGTACAAGACAATTTTCTGATTCAGTATGTGGATGTACCTACGAGAGAGGGTGTAAAACTTGACGTACTCTTGGGAAATAAGGCAGGGCAGGTGACTGAGGTGTCAGTGGGGGAGCACTTTGGGGCCAGTGACCATAATTCTATTAGATTTAAAATAATGATGGAAAAGGATAGACCAGATCTAAAGTTGAAGTTCTAAATTGGAGAAAGGCCAATTTTGATGGTATTAGGCAAGAACTTTCGAAAGCTGATTGGAGGCAGATGTTCGCAGGTAAAGGGATGGTTGGAAAATGAGTAGCCTTCAGAAGTGAGATAATGAGAATCCAGAGAAAGTATATTCCTGTTCAGGTGAAAGGGAAGGCTGGTAGGTATAGGGAATGCTGGATGACTAAAGAAATTGAGGGTTTGGTTAAGAAAAAGAAGGAAGCATATGTAAGGTATAGACAGGATAGATCTAGTGAATCCTTAGAAGAGTATAAAGGCAGTAGGAGTATACTTAAAAGGGAAATCAGGAGGGCAAAAAGGGGACATGAGATAGCTTTGGCAAATAGAATTAAGGAGAATCCAAAGAATTTTTACAAATACATTAAAGACAAAAGGGTAACTAGGGAGAGAATAGGGCCCCTCAAAGATCAGCAAGGTGGCCTTTGTGTGGAGCCACAGAAAATGGAAGGGATACTAAATGAATATTTTGCATCAGTATTTACTGTGGAAAAGGTTATGGAAGATATAGACTGTAGGGAAATAGATAGTCACATCTTGCAAAATGTCCAGATTACAGAGGAGGAAGTGCTGGATGTCTTGAAATGGTTAAAGGTGGATAAATCCCCAGGACCTGATCAGGTGTACCCAAGAACTCTGTGGGAAGCTAGAGAAGTGATTGCTGGGCCTCGTGCTGAGATATTTGTATCATCGATAGTCAAAGGTGAGGTGCCGGAAGTCTGGAGGTTAGCTAACGTGGTGCCACTGTTTAAGAAGGGTGGTAAAGACAAGCCAGGGAACTATAGACCAGTGAGCCTGACCTCGGTGTTGGGCAAGTTGTTGGAGAAAATACCTGAATGACAGGATGTACATGTATTTGGAAAGGAAAATACTGATTTGGGATAGTCAACATGGCTTTATGTGTGGGAAATCATGTCTCACAAATTGGATTGAGTTTTTTGAGGAAGTAACAAAGAGGATTGATGAGGGCAGATTGATGAGGACTTCAGTAAGGCGTTCGACAATATTCCCCATGGGTGCCTGATTAGCAAGGTTGGATCTCACGGAACACAGGGAGAACTAGCCATTTGGATATAGAACTGGCTCAAAGGTAGAAGACAGAGGGTGGTGGTGGAGGGTTACTTTTCAGACTGGAGACCTGTGACCAGTGGAGTGCCACGAGGATTGGTGCTGGGTCCTCTGCTTTTTGTCATTTACATAAATGATTTGGATGCGAGCATAAGAGGTATAGTTAGTAAGTTTGCAGATGACACCAAAATTGGAGGTGGAGTGGACAGCGAAGAGGGTTACCACAGATTACAACAGGATCTTGACCAGGTGGGCCAATGGGCTGAGAATTGGCAGATGGAGTTGAATTCAGATAAATGCGGCATGCTGCATTTTGGGAAAGCAAATCTGAGCAGGACTTATACACTTAATGGTAAGGTCCTAGGGATTGTTTCTGAACAAAGAGACCTTGGAGTGCAGGTTCATAGCTCCTTGAAAGTGGAGTCGCAGGTAGATAGGATAGTGAAGAAGGCATTTGGTATGCTTTCCTTTAGTGGTCAGAGTATTGAGTACAGGAGTTGGGAGGTCATGTTGCAGCTGTACAGGACATTGGTTAGGCCACTGTTGGAATACTGCGTGCAATTCTGGACTCCTTCCTATCGGAAAGATGTTGTGAAACTTGAAAGGGTTCAGAAAAGATTTACAAGGAGGTTGCCAGGCTTGGAGGATTTGAGCTATAGGGAGAGGCTGAACAGGCTGGGGCTATTTTACCTGGATCCTTGGAGGCTGAGGGGTGACCTTATAGAGGTTTACAAAATTATGAGGGGCATGGATAGGGTAAATAGGCAAAATCTTTTCCCTGGGGTCGGGGAGTCCAGAACTAGAGGGCATAGGTTTAGGATGAGAGGGGAAAGTTATAAAAGAGACCTCCGGGGCAACTTGTTCATACAGAGACTGGTAAATATATGGAATTAGCTACCAGAGGAAGTGATGGAGGCTGGTACAATTGCAACATTTAAGAGGCATTTGGATGGGTATATGAATAGGAAGGGTTTGGAGGGATATGGGCCGGATGCTGGCAGGTGTGTCTAGATTAGGTTGGGGTATCTGGTCAGCTTGGACAACTAGGACTGAAGGGTCTGTTTCCATGCTTTACATCTCTATGTCTCTATGACTCTAGTAGATGCTGTGACAAGAACAAGGACTGTGAATTCTCAGAGACTGAGCAATCTGAGAAGACAATGGGATGGATAATAAATTCAACTGTCATCAAAAATTTCCAAAAAGAATACTTACAAAAAAGAAAGGGCAAGACATTGCTGAAAGATGGCAGAAAGTATATAATAAATTTCACTGGTCAACAACATAGGCAAACAAAGGGAACATTTACCAGTATAGACATAGTAAGTAGGATACAAAAGCAAACTGAAACAGGAACACCTGGTGGTAATGTTACTGGGCTAGTGATCCAATGGCCCAGGTTAATATCTGCCTGGTGGATATAAATGGACCAGTGACAGCAGCACTACCAGAGTGCACAGAAATCAACACTGTGAACATTGATGAACTCATCAAGATAACAACTGCTGCAAGAGAGAACAAAAATGCTTGCATTGATTCAGTCTAGGATATAAACAAATTTATGCAGACAGAGTTGACACTGTAGGAAATGTCAAAGATGATATTATATTGCATTTCAGAGAAGATCCAATTCTGTCAATTGACCGTCCCAAGAGGTGGCAGTGTTCATGTACATGCCTAGCTTAAACTTGAGTGGGATGTTACAAAGTGGCATGCTATTACCAGTACTCTATATCAGTACACAGACTCGTGCAGTTCCATTATGTGTATGCTGAAGAAAGATGTCATAATCAGGGTATGTTTGGATCCAACACATTTAAATTGTTCTCTGATGAGATGCCCACACAAAATGTCAGTTTTAGAAGAACTGAATGACAAATTCACAGGTGCGAAATTCTTTTGAAATCTGAATGTCAAGCATGGCTCTTGGTCAATTCACATGGAAAAGGAATCTGAAGAAATCACCAGTTGGAATGTATTATTTCCACATACTATCCTTTATTTCTTCTGTTTTTCAGAATCTGTTCCAGAAGTATAAGGAGAGAATTACAGGCAATATTCCTGGATGTGTACTGTCAATGACATTGCAAAAATGAGCAAAACCAAAGCAGAGCACAACCAAACTTCACACACTAACGGCCGCAGATCATTGTGAATGAACCGTCTTGAACAACAAGAAGTGCCAGGTGAATATGAATCAGGTTAACATTATTGATTCTCATTTTCAGATTATTCAATTTGCCCTGACCCAGGCAAATTTGAAGTTGTATGATGCATGCCAACTCTCCAAGACAAAGAAGACCTTAGATTTTTAAACTTCCAGCAGCACGAATACCGAACATTTCCAGCAATGCCTTGTTATTAAGAGAGTCCTGAAGGAAAGACATCTCAGCTGTATGACAGGAGACCATAAGACTGTCGAATATAGGAGGAATAGGCCATTCAGTCCATTGAGAATGCTCCAACATTCAATGACAGCATGGTTGATCTAATAATCTTAAACTCCACTTTCCTGCCATATGTCCAGAACCTGTGATTCTCTTACTGATTACAGATCTGTCTGTCATAACCTTGAATACACTTAAGCACCCAGCCACGTTAGCCCATGACAGTAGTGAATTTCACAGATTCACTACCTTCTGAGAGAAGAAATTGTATGACCCCTTATTTTGATGTTATGCTTTATGTTTCCAGATGTACCCATTAGGGAAGTATTGTGACACAGGTAGCAAGCCAAATCAAAGCAGCCTCACTATCACTGGATTTGCAATACAGTGAAATTAAGACATACAATGACCCTCCAAACTGTCAGATTGTTCATAAACAGATTTGAGGAGTAACTAATCTTGGATACCATGTTTATAACTTAAACAAAAATTAATAATTTACTCCTAATAATGTAACTGTAGCAGAACACTGATAAAAAAAAATTAATACCTATGATAAAGTATAAAGGAAAATAATCATAATTTGCCAGTTTAATAGTTAGTTTTGAACAGTTGATACCAGGGCTTCATGAAACCCTTAGACAATGAGTTATTCACACGCAACTAGAACTGTATACCTCACTTCAGTTCTGAAGTCACTGGTTAATGCAGTTTCACCAGACTTTTAGAAACATTCCTTATTTCTTACAGTCTGGGATTATTTTCTTAGAATATTCAACAATTCAGTGACTGAAGAGAAACTTTCAAGAGAGAAAGAAAGCCAAGCAGTGTTGAGTCTGGAAGTCACCAAAGTTCACTCCCTCCTGTCAAACCCAGCTAGATCCAACTCTGTCTGAGAGACCGATTCAACATCCAGTCAGCTACCAGGTCCGAGTACAGCAATAGCACAGTGCCAATTTGTCTATTGTATCTTTAGATCAGTAATTAAGTTTCCAGGCCATTTCCTAGCATTAACATCTGTCTTTGTTCTCTTGTCTTTTAAACAAGCTGCTGCTCAAAGTTCAAACTTCAATTCTTAACTTGCACTCACAGCTCCAAACCAATAAATGAGAAAAATAAAATAAAAATAGTGATAGTCATTACAAGAGACAGACTTTCCTCATCAACCCTTTCAAGACTCCTAAGAATATTTTTTGTTTAAATAATTCTTCTAAACTCCAGTGAATACATGTCCAACTTATTCCATCTGTCCTTGCTGGAAAAGCCCACGGGATCCAGAATCAAATTAATGAGCTTTCTCTGCCCTGCCTCCATTGCCAGTATATCTTTCCTTAGATAAGTGTTTACATTATTTCAGATGTGACCTTACTAGTGTCTTTAATAGTTTCAACAAGACTTCCATTTTCCTTATATTTTAGAATCATCAACAAATGTTTTAAACACTCACACAAGGTCTATTAGCAGAATCTTTTATACTTCAGTGTCATGACTCAAGGCAGAAGATAATCCTGGAAGTCAGTGTATGTTGGGAAGGGCTAGGAGGGAGCAAGATTGCTAACAAATTGCATTTTGATTCAAAGGTCAATCACAAGCACAATCCAATTATTCAAACACAGACCATAAAACACTCTGAACGCCCTGGCATTCATTATCACGTGATTCCATACATTGCTGTTTAATAAACAATCCAGTGTGGAACCCAATTACAACCTATTACTGGAGGCAAACCACAAACAAATGCACATATAGACTACAACAACTTAAATATTGGTAGATGACTACAATATCAACAATTCTATGAACCTGGTGCTAAAATGGAAACATTGGACATATTGAACACATGACCAAATCTAAAAATTAATGCAGAAACTCTTAGATTTTTCTCATTTATTCATTCACAGGATGTGGATGTTATTGGCTAGGCCAACATTTATTGACCATCTCTAATTTCCTGGACAGCATGTAAGAGTCTACCACATTAGCTGTGGCTCTTGAGTCACATGTCGGCCAGACCAAATGAAAACACGATGAACCAGACAGGATTTTCTGCAAATCAACAATGGTTTCATGGTCTCATTGGACTGTAAGTTCAGATCTTTTAAAAACTGAACTCAAAATCCCCTTTCTACCATAGCATGATTTGAATGCAGTGTCCAGAACATTACCTTGGTCTCTGGATTAATAGTTCAGTGAAAATACCACTAGGCCATTGGCTCACGATTTCAAGTAGGCAGTGAGTATTGTGAACAAAGGTGTAAAATTTGAATATATTAATATCATTTTTGGAATTTGTATTTCAAAATCAAGACAAATGAGTCCTAGTTACTTCAATGCAGAACTTACTTCAGAAAACAAAGTCAGAGAGTCCTTCTAGAACTCTGACTTAATCCAGTTTATTTGTCAGAAGGACACCTCTGGTGTTAATGGAAAGATATTGATAGCATTGGGTTTAAGACAGGTAGAGTAATCATGTCAGATCATGTGGTTTGATTTTAGTTCTGAAAAATTGAGGATGAGCAAGTTCTTTTTTTAAAAAAAAGTCCCTTCAGAAGATACCAGTGGTGACTTTAAATACCAGGTTAGTTTTTAGCCAGGAGACACATTAGCTCAGCAGCAAGAGTTAGTTTATGAAACTTTTAAGACAGCAAAATCTGCAGGTTATCAGGATGGAGGAAGTATAGGCTCTCAGGTTTGTGAAAAGTTCAAAAGTGTTGGCAAATTTGGAACAGATTCATTTAATTGTCTCTACAATCCAAGACAAGAAACTGATCAGGTGTGATATAAGTAGAACCCTAAAATATTGAGATAAAGGCATAAGTTGTCTGGACTTGATTCTCTGCAGCAGATTGTGTTGGGAAACAAGCTGAATCTTTGCTGTTTATTTTGAGATAAATTCAATCATCATATATATTTAGGTAGCTTTGTTTTATTTCCTCTTTTGAGTAAGGAACTTTTGTTTTTAAAGAAGATGTGCAGGCTGAAGTGGATCAGACTCAGTGAAAACCAACACATTAACAAACTAAACAAGGAAAAAAAAAGTCAGACTTAACTTTGGGCTCTGACTTGTCCAGTAGAGTGGGGAAATCAGGAGGGTAAAACGGAAACATGAGATAGGCTTTGGCAAATAGGGTTAAGGAGAATCCAAAGGGTTGGTGCAAATACATTAAGGACAAAAGGAGAACGAGGGAGAGAATAGGGCCCCTCAAAGATCAGCAAGGCGGCCTTTGTGTGGAACCGCAGGAGATGGGGAAGATACTAAATAAGTATTTTGCATCAGTCTTTACTGTGAAGAAGGTCATGGAAGATATAGAATGTGAGGAAATACATGATGATATCTTGAAAAATGTCTACACTACAGAGGAGGAGGAGATGCTGGATGTCTTAAAACACATAAAAGTGGATAAATTCCTAGGACATGATCAGGTGTATCCTAGAGCTCTGTGAGAAGCTCGGAAAGTGATTGCTGGGCCCCTTGCTGATATATTTGTATCATTGATAGGAACAGGTGAGGTGCTGGAAGAATGGAGGTTGGCTAACATGGTGCCACCATTTAAGCAAGGTGATCATGAAAAACCAAGGAACTATAGACAGGTGAGTCTGACATCAGTGGTAGGCAAGTTTTTTTCAGAGTTTTAGAGATGTACAGCACAGAAACAGACCCTTCTGTCCAACTTGTCCATGCCGACCAGGTATCCCATACCAATCTACTTCCATCTTCCAGCACCCAGCCCATATCCCTCCAAACCCTTCCTATTCATATACCCATCCAAATGCGTTTTAAATGATGTAATTGTACCAGCCTCCAACACTTTCTCTGGCAACTCATTCCATATATGTACTACCCTCTTCATGAAAAGTTGCCCCTTTGGTCTCTTTTTAATCTTTCCCCTCTCACCCTAAACCTATGCCCTCTAGTTCTGGACTCGCCCACCCCAGGGAAAAGACTTTGTCTATTTATCCTATCCATGCCCCTCATGATTTTATAAATCTCTATCAGATCACCCCTCAGCCTCTGATGCTCCAGGGAAAACAGCCCCAGCCTGTTCAGCCTCTCCCAATAGCTCAAATCCTCCAGCCCTCGCAACATCCTTGTAAACCTTTTCTGAACCTTTTCAAGTTTCACAACATCTTTCTGATAGGAAGGAGTTCAGAATTGCATGCAATATTCCAACAGTGGCCTAATCATTGACCTATACAGCCATTACATGACCTCCCAACTCCTGTACTCAATACTCTGACCAATAGAGGAAAGCATACCAAATGCCTTCTTCACTAACCTATCTACCTGCGACTTCACTTTCAAAGAGCTATGAACCTGCACTCCAAGGTCTCTTTGTTCAGCAACACTCCCAAGGACCTTACCATTAAGTGTATAAGTCCTGCTAAGATTTGCTTTCCCAAAATGCAGCACCTCGCATTTATCTGAACTAAACTCCATCTGCCACTTCTCAGCCCATTGGCTCATCTGGTCCAGATCCTGTTGTAATCTGAGGTAACCTTCTTCGCTGTCCACTACACCTCCAATTTTGGTGTCATCTGCAAACTTACTAACTGGACCTCTTATGCTCACACCCAAATCATTTATATAAATGATGAAAAGTAGAGGACCCAGCACCGATCCTTGTGGCAAACGACTGGTCACATGCCTCCAGTCTGAAAAACAACCCTCCACCACCACCCTTTGTCTTCTACCTTATGTTGGAGAGAACCCTGAAGGACAGGCTTTACATTTATTTAGATAGGAAAGGACACATTAGGGATGCTCAACGTGGCTTTGTGCATGGGATATCATGTTTCAATAACTTGATTGAGATTTTTGAAGAAGTAATAAAGAGGATTGATGAGGGCAGAGCAGTGGACGTGGTCCATATAGACTTCAGTAAGGCATTCGACAGGATTCCTCATGGTAGACTGGTGAGCAAGGAATTAGAGCGCATGGAACACAGAGAGAACTAACCATTTGGACACGGAACTGGCTCGAATATAGAAGACAGAGGGTGGTGGTGGAGAGTTATATTTCAGACTGGAGGCCTGTGACCAATGATTTGCCACAAGGATTGGTGCTGGGCCCACTGCTTTTCGTCATTTATATAAATGATTTGGATGTAAATAAAAGAGGTATAGTTAGTAAGTTTGCAGATGACATCAAAATTGGAGGTGTAGTCGACAGCAAAGAAAGTTACTTCAGAGTATAACAGGATCTTGATCAGATGGGCCAATGGGCTGAGGAGTGGCAGACAGAGTTTAACTTTCATAAACGTGAGGTGCTGCATTCTGGAAAGGCAAATCAGGGCATGACATATACACTTAATGGTAAGGTCCTGGGGAGTGTTGCTGAGGAATGAGACCTTGGATTGCAGGTTCATAGTTACTTGAAAGTGGAGTCGCAGGTAGATAGGATAGTGAAGAAGGCATTTGGTCTACTTTCCTTTGTTGGTCAGAGCATTGAGTACAGGAGCTGAGAGGTCACATTTTAGTTAACATTGGCTAGGCCACTTTTGGAATATTGTGAGCAATTCTGGTCTCCCTCCTATGGAAAGGATGTTGTGAACTTGAAAGAGTTCAGTAATGACTTACAAGGATTTTGTCAGGGTTGGAGGGTTTGACCTATAGGGAGAAGCTGAAGAGACTGGGCTGTTTTCCCTGGAGCATTGGAGGCTGAGGGATGAAATTATAGAGGTTTATAAAATCATGAGGGTCATCAATAGGGTAAATAGACAAGGTCTTTTCCCTGGGGTGGGGGATTCCACAATGAGAGGGCAGAGATTTAAGGTGAGAGGAGAAAGATTTAAAAGGGACCTAAGGGGCAACATTTTCATAGAGAGAGTGGTGCATGTATGGAATGAACTGCCAGAAGAAGTGGTGGAGGCTGGTACAATTACAACATTTAAAAGGCAAGCTGGATGGATATATGAATAGAAAGGGTTTAGGGGGATATGGACCAAATGCTGGCAAATGGGAATAGATTAGGTTAGGAAATCTGGTTGACATAGATGGGTTGGACTGAAGGGCCTATTTTAGTGCTGTACATCTCTATGACTCTAGTATCATTAGCTATGATCACAAATTAGGGGTTCACCTTGGATTTGAATTGAGTGACTTGAAAAGGGACCTGTGTCTCTTTCAAAGAAATAGTTGTGGACATTAAACAGGAGTTTTGTGCTGACATTTATTACACAAGTTGAATTGTCAATATGGTTTGAAATGTTAAATTCTTTTTGGAATAGAAGACATAACAGTGGATTATTTGAAATCTTTGATTCAGACTAAACTGAGAATCAGCAGAATATAAAAATAAAAGCAGGATCTCATCGGGATGACCCAACATCTATAATTAGATGGAGTGAGATCTCAATTGAAATGTCATAGCTATTCTTAGCTAAGATTCAGTTAGAAATAAATAATAGAATGAGTTAGAGGTAAAAGGAAGAAAATGAAAAGGCTTGAATTGAAGGAAAAAGAGGAAAGAAAGAGGGACAATATTGGAAGGAGAAAAGCAATAAAAATCCATGAGAAAGAAAGGAAATGGAATCAAAAATAAGAAAGCATAAATTGGAAATAGAGAAGAAAAACAGAAATAATGGAAAAGAAAGTGGAAGTTAACAGCTTGAACCTCAAAGAGAGAGAGGGAAAGAAGAGAAACTGCGAAAGAGAAAGAAGGAAGAAAAAGAATGAGAGAGGGAGGAAGAGAGAGAAAAAAGATAGAGAGCGAAAGAAGGTATAGGGAGAAAGAGCTTACATTCAGAAAGAAAGAAGAGGTTGTCGTTCGCAGAACATACAACAATACAGCACAGAACAGGCCCTTCAACCCTCGATGTTGCACTGACCTGTGAACTAATCTAAGCTCATCCCCCTACACTATCCCATCATTATCCATATACTTATCCAAGGATTGTTTAAATCACACTAATGTTTTTGAGTGAACTACATGGGCAGGTAGGGCATTCTATGCCCTTATCACTCTCTGAGTAAAGACCCTACTTCTGACATCTATCATAATTCTATCACCCTTCAATTTGTAGCTATGCCCCCTCGTACAAGTTGACATCATCATCCTAGGAAAAAGACTGTCTACCCTATCTAATCCTCTGATCATCTTGGATGTCTCTATCAAATCCCCTCTTAGCCTTCTTCTTTCCAATGAGAACAGACCCAAGCCTCTCAGGCTTTTCTCATAAGACCTTCCCTCCAGACCAGGCAACATCCTGGTAAATCTCCTCTGCACCTTTTCCAATGCTTCCACATCCTTCCTGTAATGGGGCGACCAGAACTGTACACAGTATTCCAAGTGTGGCCGGACTAGCGTTTTGTATAGTTGCAGCATGATATCACTGCTCTGGAACTCAATCCCTCTACCAATAAACATAACACACCGAATGCCTTCTTAATAGCACTATTAACTTGGGCGGCAACTTTTAGGGATCTATGTACATGGACTCCAAGATCATTGTGCACATTCACACTAGCAAGAACCTTTCCATTGATCCATTATTCTGCCTTCCTGTTATTCTTCCTAAAGTGAATCACTTCACATTTCTCTGTATTGAACTCCATTTGCCACCTCTCTGCAGCCCAATTCTGCAGTTTATCCAAGTCTTCCTGTAACCTGCAATATTCTTCCACACTGTCCACGACTCTACTGACTTTAGTATCATCTGCAAACTTACTAACCCATCCACCTATGTCTGCGTCCAAGTCATTTATAAAAATGACAAACAGCAGTGGTCCCAAAACAGATCCTTGTGGCACACCACTAGTTCAGAGAATGATTCTGATCCCAAGGACAGTTCTGATTTCATGAACAATCTATGATCAGTTCTAAATTTACTGAGGATGAAATTGAAAGATATTTAAAGTAATAAAAAAGTCCAAAAACATGAGGGCAGATGGATTGGCCATATTAAATGGCCTATAGTGTCCAGTATATGCATGGATTAGCCATGGGAAATGCAGGGTTACAGGGCTAGGGTAGGGGGGTAGTCTGGGTGGGATAGTCTTCGGAAGGTTTGTGTGGACTCAATGGGCCAAATGGCCTGCTTCCACACTATAGGGATGCTATGATTCTAAGTGGTCAGTTGATTTGGGTATTCCTGAAAATAGACATACTCTATCGAAGCTTTTCATCTTGCACTCAATAATACAAATTCAAGTGGAGAACTAACATTTTTTCTATATGAGAGGAGAGCACTGATTGTTTAATACTTAGACTCTGATTGGCAGAATGCACTCATTAATGCTGATTGACAATTAACAGCCAGGCTTTGTTCCATTTGAAACCAAGGAGCCACTGAATGGTCAGGGCATTGTTCTGAGAAATGATTTGAGTTGAAAATATGCAGTAATTATATGTGTTCTTTCTGTCTGTAAAGAACAGGGTCCTGCGTTTAATATATGGAGCTTCCAATCTGTGCAAATGCACAACTCTGTGAATGTAAGTGACACCCCTAAATTCTTTAGAAACAAAGAAACTGCAGATACTGGAATCCAAAGTAGACAAGCAGGAGGCTGGAAGAACACAGCAAGCCAGGCAGCATCAGGAGGTGGAGAAGTTGATGTTTTCGGTGTAACCTTCTTCTGGACTTTTGGTGGTTGTGGGGGGAGCTGCAGACAAAGGGGGTGGGGGGGCAGGATTGGTGATGTGCAGATAGATGAAGACAGGTAAAGGGTACGACCTGGTTGGTCAATGGGAGGAATGAATCCGGTTGGTGGCAGGGAACAGTGGAAGGGGTGAGGAGGCTGGTCAGTATAATTTCTCACCCATGGAGGATTATATAGCCAATGCTGTCCAATTGCAGAATCATACATAATGTTTAACTCTTGCAAATTTACAAGGGCCCGCTGGTTGAGTATGGTCAATACCTTGTTTGTTGTGAAGACCTGAAGGAACATACTGTTTGATTAGATGTACAAGTCTTTTTGGAGTATGGTCTAAATAACTGCCATCATACTGGCACTCAAATTTATACACTATATTACTTATATGAGAGCTAGGTACGTGTCAGGAAAATTATTGTATAGATCACTGCCAGCCTCAAGAGAGGTCATGGAATGTTGCACCAGGAAGCGTGTCAGATGGAATTTTTACGGAAGACAGACAATGCAAAACCTGAGTCACATTCTGTGAGTTATATCTCGAGGCTTTGTGAAGTCTGGGATAAAATTACGTTTGTGTTTTCTCTTGCCAAGGATACACAAGAGAATGGATTCAAATACAACTGAATCATTGGTGTGTGTGTGTGTGTGTGTGTGTGTGTGCGCACGCGCTAGTCTGGAGATTTAATGCGACTGGGCTAGAAGGTGCTATCAAAGTTATAGCTGAGAATATCTATGAGACGCCCCTAAGGAAGGGATCTTTTGTTTTCAGGTAACCTTGGTGTGACTAAATGAGGTGTGGGGGGTGGTGAGATAAATACAGAAGGGAAACCAGTTCATCCCTCCTCACCCAAGATCATAACAAATTTAAGGCCTTTGCGGGATCCATTATATTGACATCACAATATAAAGAAAATAATATGCTGCCATTGCCATAAGTCTATCCCAAAAACAATTGCTGAAAATTAAATATGAGGCCAATTGCAGTAGTTGGCACATCTAAGGAACTGTTAGAAAATAGGACATCAAGATAGTAAATAGGTGTGAAAACTGCAGCTGTAGTAAAAAGAGAACATGTTTAATTAAGATCTAATGAGAAGGGAGCGATGACTGCAAAGAGTCAAGAAAATTCCTCCTAGATTGTCTTCATCAATAATCAGACCACTAGAGATTTTGAATATTTTATTTCAAAAAGACATGCATTTCCTTATGCTTCCCATCAAGGAGATAAACCAATGAAGAGACTGGGAGACACTGGAGCGAGTCAATCGATATTGCTAGCTAATGATAGTGTTGATCTTCCAGCAAGGCCTATATAGGTCATAGAAAATTAGACAGGAAGAGAAGGATTCTATTAAAAAGGGAAATTACTTGGAAAGTCAGATACTGTATTATATTTTTGAATATGTAAATGAAGGTAAAGGTAATGAGCTGACATGTTTCGCCCAAAATCTGTTAATAGAAATGCAACAAATGCACATTGTATTGAGAGAGTTTTATCAAATGGCCTACTCAGAAATGGAATCAGAACCATTACTTAGTATTTGAAAGGCAAAGTGTTAATGAGGAAACAAAGACGACCTCAAGTGCCAGCTAATGATATGGTAGATCCATCTCAGTCATGTAAAAAGAAAATGAATGTCTCTCAAAATTTCAGTGGTATGTCACCAAGGAATCAGGAAAACGTAGGATAAAATATTGAAACTTTTTAATAAAGATGTGATCACATTTTGCCAGCAGATCATATCTGTCAGCTAGTGGGGAATCCTTAACATCAATGAAATATGTGCCTTTAATCTCAATTCAAGCTTTCAAACAGCCTTTTATCAGGATCATAATGGATTAGCTGGAAACAGTAGATTTGAAGGTCCCTACTTAAAACCAGAATGATGATTCAGTACTTTTCAACACTTACTGATGTGTAAACAACAGCTCCTGAGATAGTGCCTTATAGAAAAGATAATGCAAAATGGGATAGAAAAAGTTTGTTCAATTGTTTACAAGATATGGGTTACTCAAAGAAGTACAATCAGATTAATGTTCCAAGATAAAGACACAAAAGGTTAAAGAAATAAAGCACTTTATCGCTCTCACTTATCATCCATATTCTAAAGGTACAATGGAAAGATGTTATCAAACATTAAAGACGATGATGAGAACTTACTGTCA
Organism: Chiloscyllium punctatum; assembly: GCF_047496795.1. Lineage (NCBI taxonomy): Eukaryota > Metazoa > Chordata > Chondrichthyes > Orectolobiformes > Hemiscylliidae > Chiloscyllium > Chiloscyllium punctatum. The sequence goes on from NC_092763.1 coordinate 67,081,090, forward strand.
AAAATGTCTTCATGAATGAGATCAAAAATATTCTCTTCTTATTGATTGTCATTAGGAATATTCCCAATAAGTCCAAAATGTTCAGCCATTTTCAAATGATGAGGCACAAAACGAGAGGACCATTTAAATAGGTTATAGAAAACATTATAAATTGAGATTCAGATACGATGCTTCAAGCTTTTGTTTTTACTCTCAGAGAGAAAACACAGCCAATGTATCATGTTAATATAGTAAATAGATATTTTGACAGGGAGGATAGTCAGGAGAAAAGTGCAGTGAAAGAAGTAAGGAGTGAAGTAAAAGTATTAGAACAATCAAATAATTAATAATTCCACCATGCCAGCAATATTGTTGGGAGTCGTTCTGATCTTTCAGAACTACAATGGCTCCTTACACAAAATTATTAGAAAAGGACACAAAATCTGACTGGACAAAAGAATATCAGAGTGCTTTTGACAATCTGAAAACTTGAACTGTTTTAGCAACACCAAATTATAAGAAGTCATTTAAAGTGTCATTAGTATGGGTACAATTTCACTATCAGAAGATGAAACTGAGGATCAAATGAGCTGTCCGCTGTTTTTCAGAAACAGGAGGGCATTGAAATGATACAGGTGTGGCAGAACTGCTTAATCTGTGGACAGGAGAGATGTTCAGATGTTCTGATTCATACATTCTACCTAAGAAACCTGGTTACCAACAGAAGTATCCAAAGTGTGCAGTGAGCCCAGATCCTATAAAGTCACAACACAGAGAAACATTGAGAAACAAAAGCTAGATCAGGGTACAGTTATTCACTTGTACACAAACTACTCAAAAGATAGCTCTGGGCATTGAAGTTGTGGAAACTGTAATAATGACAAACAATAAGAGACTAACAAACATACAAATTGAGAACAACCAAGTGTAAAGTCTAGATCTCTGGAAAGTTGCATCATTGTGAGATCCAGATGGATAGTCCAATGATCTTGTGGTGGCATCCATTAGTCTTGCAAGACTATGGATTTGCACTTGGAAAGTCTTGCTTCAATCTTTGTTGTTAGAGCAGCGTCTGTTGTGGCTGCGGTACATATTTAGACTTGTAAGCATAGACATGTAAAATCCTAAATTTTGCAATTCAAATAGGACTAAATTTATTTAGGATATCTGGTCAGCATGGACGAGTTGGACCAAAGAGTCTGTTTCCATGCTGTATATCTCTTATGACTCTAAATGCAAACAACAAATTTAGGCAGGAGGAGGCAATTAAGGACCCACGAGTTTCTCTCAGTTTCGTAACTCTCTTTAAAATTCCACCATTTAGTTAGCATGGGATTACACAGGATAAGCGATATAGAGACATTCCATTCCGCTCAGCGAGTGATTTTTACACTTCAGTTCAACTTCTTCGCATTTTTCCTCAGCTAAATATGTCATTGTTACCCAGTATCTCTTCGCCTTTGTATGTCCGTCCAGTTTCACCTTGACCACATTTACATTATTCAACCAGTGTAGGTAGTGAGTCCCACATTCGCACCACTCTTTGGGTTAAGAAGTATCTTCTGAATTCCCTATTCCTTCTTAGTGGCCGTCTTTGATTGATGACTTCCAAAATGTGTTCTTCCTCGCAAGAGAAAAAAATTATCTCGACGTCCACTTTATTAAAATCTTCTCATGATTTTAAGCTCCTCTGTCAGCCTTTTGTAAATTAGTTTGCCATTTTTTCTGAACAAAATTAAGTCATTTCACATTTTTTGGTTAAGTTTCTTCTAATATGCGCTTCCCCAGCCTATATCATAGAGTCAGACAGCACAGAATCTAAACGTTGAAGTTCTAAATTGGAGGAAAGCTAATTTTGACGGTATTGGGCAAGAACTTTCAAAACTGAAAATGTGTTGCTGGAAAAGCGCAGCAGGTCAGGCAGCATCCAAGGAGCAGGAGAATCAACGTTTCGGGCATAAGCCCTTCTTCAGGAAACGTCGATTCTCCTGCTCCTTGGATGCTGCCTGACCTGCTGCGCTTTTCCAGCAACACATTTTTCAGCTCTGATCTCCAGCATCTGCAGTCCTCACTTTCTCCAAGAACTTTCAAAAGCTGACTGGGGGCAGATGTTCACAGGTAAAGGGACAGCTGGAAAATGGGAAGCCTTCAGAAATGGGATAACGAGAGTCCAGAGAGCGTATATTTCTGTTAGGATGAAAGGAAAGGCTGATAGGTGTAGGCAATGCTAGATGATGAAAGAAATTGATGGTTTGGTTAGGAAAAAGAAGGAAGCATATGTCAGGTATAGACAAGACAGATCGAATGAACCCTTAGAAGAGTATAAAGGCAGTAGGAGTATACTTAAGAGAGAAATCAGGAGGGCAAAAAGGGGACATGAGATAGCTTTAGCAAATAGAGTTAAGGAGAATTCAAAGAGGTTTTACAAATACATTAAGGACAACAGGGTAACTAGAGAGAAAATAAGGCCTCTTAAAGATCAGCAAGGCAGCCAATGTGTGGAGCCGCAGGAAATGGGGGAGATATTAAATGAGTATTTTGCATCAGTGTTTACAGTGGAAAAGGACATGGAAGATATAGAATGTAGGGAAATAGATACTGACATCTTGAATAATGTCCATATTACAGAGGAGGAAGTGCTGAATGTCTTGAAACACACAAATGTGGATAAATCCCCAGGACCTGATCAGGTGTACCCTAGAACTCTGTGGGAAGCTAGGGAAGTGATTGCTGGGCCTCATACTGAGATATTTGTATCATCGATAGTCACATGCGAGGTGCCGGAAGACTGGAGGTTGGCTAATGTGGTGCCACTGTTTCAGAAAGATGGTAAGAAAAGGCCAGGGAACTATAGACCGGTGAGCCTGATGTTGGTGGTGGGCAAGTTGTTGGAGAAAATCCTGAGGGACAGGATGTACACATATTTGGAAAGGCAAGGATGGATTAGGGATAGTCAACATGGCTTTGTGTGTGGGAAATCATGTCTCTCAAACTTGACTGAATTTTTTGAAGAAGTAACAAAGAGAATTGATGAGGGCAGATGGTTGCATGTGATCTATATGGACTTCAGTAAGGCGATCAACAAGGTTCCCCATGGGAGACTGGTTGACAAGGTTAGATCTCATGGAATACAGGGAGAATTAGCCACTTGGATACAGAATTTGCTCAAAGGTAAAAGGTGGTGGTGGAGGGTTGCCTTTCAGACTGGAGGCCTGTGACCAGTGGAGTGCCACAAGGATTGGTGCTGTGTCCACTACTTTTCATCATTTATATAAATGATTTGGATGTGAGCATTAGGGGTATAGTTAGTAAGTTTGCAGATGACACTAAAATTGGAGGTGTAGTGGACAGCGAAGAAGATTACCTCAGATTACATTGGGATCTTGATCAGATGGGCCAATGGGCTGAGAAGTGGCAGATGGAATTTACATAGAACATAGAAGAATACAGCGCAGTACAGGCCCTTTGGCCCTTGATGTTGCGCCGATCCAAGCCCACCTAACCTACACTAGCCCACTATCCCCCATATGCCTATCCAATGCCCATTTAAATGCCCATAAAGAGGGAGAGTCCACCACTGCTACTGGCAGGGCATTCTATGAACTCACGACTCGCTGAGTAAAGAATCTACCCCTAACATCTGTCCTATACCTACCACCCCTTAATTTAAAGCTATGCCCCCTCGTAATAGCTGACTTAATTTAGATAAATGTGAGTTGCTGCAGTTTGGGAAAACAAGTCTTAGCAGGACTGATGTGCTTAATAGTAAGGTCCTAGGGAGTGTTGCTGAATAAAGGGACCTTGGAGTGCAGGTTCATTGCTCCTTGAAAGTGGAGTCACAGGTAGATAGGATAGTGAAGAAGGCGTTTGGTATACTTTCCTTTATTGGTCAGAGTATTGAGTACAGGAGTTGGGAGGTTATGTTGCAGCTGTATAGGACATTGGTTAAGCCACTTTTGGAATATTGTGTGCAATTCTGATCTCATGCCTATCAGAAGGATGTTGTGAAACTTGAAAGGGTTCAGAAAAGATTTACAAGGATGTTGCCAGGGTTGGAGGATTTGAGCTATAGGGAGAGGCCGGGACTGTTTTCCCTGGAGCATCGAAGGCTGAGGGGTGACCTTATATGGGTTTATAAAATCATGAGGGGCTTAAATAGGATAAATAGACAAAGTCTCTTCCCTGGGGGCATAGGTTTAGGGTGAATGTGGAAAGGGGCCTCGTTTTCACGCAGAGGGTGGTACGTGAATGGAATGAGCTGCCAGAGGAAGTGGGTGGAGGCTAGTAGAATTGCAACATTTAAAAGGCATCTAGATGGATATATGAATAGGAAGGGTTTGGAGGGATATGGGCTGGGTGTTGGCAGGTGGGACTAGATTTGGTTTGGATATCTGGCCGGCATGGACGAGTTGGACCGAAGGGTCTGTTTCTGTGCTGTACATCTCTACGACGCTATAACAGAAACAAACCCTTTAGTATACCTGTTAATATCATTCTCACTTTTCACATTTCCAAGCTTCATGCCATCTGAGAACATTGTCATTATGCTCCAACACAAAAGTCCATTCACACATTAATTCATTCATATGCATCTGAAGGGGCAGTGGTCCTTATACTAATCTTTGAGAACACCATAGTGCAGTCCTCCACACTGAAAAAGAATTCTTCCTCACTTTAAGGGCAGCACGGTGGCACAGTGGTTAGCACTGCAGCCTCACAGCACCAGAGACTCGGGTTCAATTCCCGCCTCAGGCGACCGACTGTGTGGAGTTTGCACATTCTCCCCGTGTCTGCGTGGGTTTCCTCCGGGTGCTCCGGTTTCCTCCCACAGTCCAAAGATGTGCAGGCCAGGTGAATTGGCCATGCTAAATTGCCCGTAGTGTTAGGTAAGGGGTAGATGTAGATGTAGGGGTATGGGTGGGTTACGCTTCGGCGGGGCGGTGTGGACTTGTTGGGCCGAAGGGCCTGTTTCCACACTGTAAGTAATCTAATCTAATCTAATCTAATCTAATCTAAACTTTAAACCTGAGCTGATTTCATTGTCACACTGCTACAGTTTTTTAATTCCATATGATTTTTTTTGATGAGTTTTATGAGACACTTTTTCAAAGTACATATGCACAATATCATACACACTGCCCACATCTATATGCTTTATTATTTCATTGAAGAATTTCATTACTGCATTTCGGGAGACCAAATGTTAAGGAAAATTATACAGTTAATGGCAGGACCCTGAACAGCACTGATCTACAGAGGGATCTTGGGGTTCAGGTCCATAATTCCCTGGAAGTGGCCAGGCAAGTGGATAGGATGGTGAAGAAGGTGTTACAATTCAAGGTAAACCCACCCTGCTAATTTAAACCTGCAGCACAGAAAAGATTCACCCGTGCTGTAATCTGTGCAAATTCGAGAGGCCAAGAACTATTTAAAATAAAAAAAAACTTTATTTCTTAAAGTATAACAGAGAATGAACTAACAACTATTTACAACTCCTTGTATAATACCTATCATTGACCTTCCCTTCTATAATACTAGTCTGATAAAACCCCTGATTATGATTTACCAAAATTCAAAGTTCAAAACCAGGCAGTTGTCGAATCTTCCTTTTGAATCTTCCTCTGTAGATTTTCTTCTTCTTAGGGGTTCCTGTTTCACAGGTCATTGATACATAAAGGTACATTTAAAAGAGCAATTCTCTGTGCAGTCTGCATATGTTGTTGTCTCGGCAGTTCTTAGATTACTTACAGTGTGGAAACAGACCCTTCGGCCCAACAAGTCCACACCGCCCCACCGAAGCGCAACCCACCCATACCCCTACATTTACTCCTTACCTAACACTACAGGCAATTTAGCGTGGCCAATTTACCTGACCTGCACATCTTTGGACTGCAGTTCTCCTCCTATCTGTTCAATTTTCCCCAGTCTTACATCGTTTCATTGGTTTTTCATATTGTCAATATCCTAACTTCAAACTTGATTGGAGGTTGGTATATTTCAGAGTATAATTTAAACTGATTGGCTGAATTTGAATTTGTTTTTGCCTCTAGGCAACCCAGCCAGTGCTTGCTGTTCAAAACCAAACATTGCATTGTACATCCTCCAGTACTCTGTGTGTTTCTCTAAGTCCTTCAACTCTCTTAAAGGTACAGTACACTTCTACACCTTCATAACAAAGGCATATGACATGCTTGCCTTTATTGATTGGGGAATTTAGTACAAGAGCCAGGATGTCATTTTGCAGCTTTATGAGACTTCGGTTCAGCCACATTATGTGTCTATCATTCAATTCTGGTCGCCACATTACAGGAAGGGTATCGAGACTGTGGAGAGGGCACAGATGAGGTTTATCAGGATGCTGCTTGCATTAGACGGTATGAGCTATAAGAAAAGGTTGGTAAAACACGGGTTATTTTCTTTGGAGCCATGGGGGCTGAGGGAAACTTGATAAAAGTCTCTAAAATTATGAGATGCTTAGATAGAGTTGACTGGAAGAATCTTTTTCCCAGAGTTGAAATGTCTAATACTGAGGGGCATGCATTTAAAGTGAGGGGGAAAGTTCAAAGGAGATGTGGGGGCAAGTTTTTTTACACAGAGAGTGGTAGGAGTCTGGAACGCACTGCTAGGGGTATTGGTGGAGGCAGATATGATAGAGGCATTTAAGGGACTTTTAGATAAGCACATAAATGTGAAAGGAATGAGGAGATATGGACCAAGGGCAGATAGAAGGGATTAGTTTGATTTGGTATCTTGTTTGGCACAACACTGTGCACTGAAGGGACTGTTCCTGTGCTGTACTGTTTTATGTTCTCTATAAATAGTTTTGCAATAATTTATATATAGCATTAAATAAGTTCCATGCTTAATTTTATCTCTGAAGAAAAGGCATACTGTCTTATTGCTTTAATTATCATCAAGGTAGACACCTTGTGTAAGACATCGTTCAATGTGAGAATACTGCTACACATCAACACACACATTGTCCATGACAGAAGGTAGGTCTAGGTCCAGTGGCCAGGAAACTTTGATGACTGGGGGCGTAATGGTGGCTCAATGGTTAGCACTGCTGCCTCAGAGAGCTAGGGGCCCTAATTCGATTTCTGCCTTGGGCAGCTGTCTGTGTGGAGTTTGCACATTCTCCCCATGTCTGCATGTGTTTCCTCCGGGTGCTCTGTTTTCCTCCCACAGTCCAAAGATATGCAGATCAGGTGAATTGGCCATGCTAAATTGCCCAGAGTGCTTGGTGCATTAGTCAGGGATGAATATAGGGTGAGGGAATGGGTCTAGGTGGGTCAGTGTGGGCTTGTTGGGCCGAATGGCTTGTTTCCATACTGTAGGGAATCTAATCTAAATAATTAATCACTGGGGATCTCCTACTCCTGCACGCCTTCTCCACCATTTTAGCTGTTGATTGTTTTATTTCAGAAATATAATTTATGCATAAATTATCTGTAAGTAAATACGAGTACTGATCAGTTCATTCCTGACTTTGCAGAAAATACAGTGGAATTTTGATATTCCCCATTACAGCTTGAAGCCAGTCGCAACATAAAAGGAAACCATTTACATTCCCATTTAAGCTACGAGGGGAAGGTAACAGACCCTCATTGTATTTGGCAAAAAGGCTTCAGACGGTGGTCTTTCTCTACTGTTCCTTGGTGACAACTGTTCCAAGCTTTAGCGCATCACTCAGCATGTAGTCCTGAACTTTGGAGTGTGCTAGTCTGCAATTCTTGGTCAATGTCAGTTCCTTGCGCTGGAAAATAAAAAAGTTTTGGCCGGTCCAAAAAGCATTTTCACTGAGTTCATGGTCCTCCAGGCACAGTTGATGTTTGTCTCAGTATATGTCCCGGAGAACAGACCATAGAGCACAGAGTTGCTTGGGATGAAACTCAATGAAAACCATTGCATCTCTCTCCAGACTTCCTTTACAAAGACACATTCCAGCAACAGATGTCTGACAACCGCTACGCCTCAATTTTCAATTTCAAAAACATACATTATTCATAAAAAATATCTTAGTGTCTATGCAGACACTCACAGTTCTGTTCTGTACAGTGGCATATCAAGTAAACAAATAACATTTGAGTTTGGCTCTGTTCCAACAAACTAAAGGCATCTCTGAAACACACAAGACTATATTTAAATACATTATGACATTAGAGGGGTCCGATAACTGAACAGACCTCCAATTCGTTGGAAGACCTCAGACAGTGTTGTTTCCCCACTGCGCCTTGGCAGCAGCTGCCCCAAGTTTTAGTGCGTCCCTCAGCACATAGTCCTGGACCTTGTAGTGTGCCACTCTACAACACTCAGTGCAACACTCAAAGCTGCTCCAAGCTTTAGGATGTCCCTCAGCATGTAGTCCTAGACCTTGGAATGTGCCACTCTGCAATACTCGGTCGGGGTCAACTCCTTGCTCTGGAAGACCTGCAAGTTTTGGGTAGATCAAAGATTGTCTTTCACTGAGTTGATGGTCCTCCATGCACAGTCATTGTTTGTCTTGGCGTTGGTCCCAGGAAACAGACCCTGAAGCATAGAGTCCCACATTATGAAGCTGCTCAAGACGGACTTTGACACAAACCACTGCATTTTCCTCCAGTTTCCTTTGTAAGGCCCCTTCGAGGACAGCATGTGGTGGCGCAGACCGTGTGGGGGTACATGAAGCATCTCACAGATAGTGCCCTTCTCACCACCACCAGTCTTGATGCTTGTTGGAAAGTTCTGGTTATGAGACCTTCTTCCAAATGACTTCAATAGTCTGCTCAGGGAAGCACACAATAGGATCCACCCTCTTCTTTTCCCACAGAGTCTCAAGGGTGCTATATGCTGACCTACCTGATGGATTTGTGGTCAAAGGTGAGTCTCTTTCCAAATTTCTCAGTGAAGAACAGGTGATATGGAAGGGTCCAGCTACTTGGAGTGTTCCACAGCAGCGAGGCCAGGCCGATCCTTCACAACACCGGGGACAGGTAGAACCTCAGTACATAGTGACATATGGTAGCTATGCATTGAAGATCTATGCACAACTTGATAGAGCTACACACAAAGGTAGCCATCAGGATGAAGGTGATGTTGCGTATGTTCTTCCCCACCTTATCCAGAGTTTTGTACATGGAGTCCCTGCAGACCCAGTCTATCTGAGGCTTCCAGATGAAGTAGAATATGGCTCAGGTGACTGAAACAGCATTGTTTGGGGGAATGGGCCAGACCTATGCCACTTACAAAAGAATACGTGCTTCACACCTGATGACCAGGTTTTTACCTGCAATGGAGAGGAAGTGGTGCTCCCAGAAGTTCAGTTTCTGCTTCATTTTGGTGATGCACCCCTCCCATGATTTTGTGTACGCCCCAGTCTGGCTGAACTATATTCCCATTACACCCTGGTAATTCATCCTGATGGTGAAGGGAATAAAGGATTGGTCAGCCTAGTTCCCAAAGAACATGGCCTTGCTTTGGCTTCGATTTACCTTGGCTCCCAAGGCTAGTGCTCATGAGTCTGTGCCCTGACAGCGGATCTGAGCAGAAAACAGTGATGTCATCCATGTATAGACAGGCCTTAACCTGTAGGCTTCCGCTGCCAGGAATAATCACTCCTCTCAGGCTCACATCATTCCTGATGGACTCAGAAAATGCGTCTATACAACACACAGACAAAGCAGGAGAGAGTGGGCAAGTGGGCAGCCCTGCCTGATTCCAGATTGACTCGGGAAGCTTTCTGATTCCCACCCATTGATTGAGACTATGGTAACAATAAAGCAGTCAGGTCCAATTGAAGATTCCCTCCCCAAAGCCTAATGTGGGCAGTATGTCCCATATGTATGCATGTGATACCCTGTCAAAGGCCTTCTTCTGGTTCAGGCTTAAGGGACAGACATCCACCCCTCCTTTCCCACACCCCCAACCCTGGTTTTCACATGGGTGTCCTCTGAATCATTGTTGAGGGCTTGTTTTGAACTGCTCTTGTCTGGTTCCTCCCCTCCAACCTTACCATCATGGGTGGGTCTGCCAGGATTTGAGAACCCCTGACAGTATTGCTCTCAGGAGCAACAGAACACTCAAGCCTCTCCACCACAGCAGGATGGCAATCCATGGAAAAGATAGCTTTAAGGATTGTGTTGGTTTAAGAGCTGAGAACGTTAATGAGCTCAGGAGTCAGATGAGACCATATGACTTACATGAGGAGTCCATGCAGCAGCATGCTGGACTAAGATTGTGTTCATAAGTTTCTCTTCCACTAGAATGACCATTTGATCTGTTAAGTAAACCTATTTGAGATCTTCAAATATATTCTCCTTTTTTGGCAGTCCCTCGAGGTCAGGATGACTTGTTTCTACTTGAGGAGAGTCATACAGCCATGAAAACAGACCCTTCAGTCTAATTTGTCCATGCCAACCAGGTATCCTGAACTGAACTAGTCCCATTTGCCAGTGTTTGGCCCATATTCCTCTGAACATTTCCTATTCACATGTCTAAATGGCTTTTAGTTGTTGCATGAGTCACTGAGTCAGCAGCTCCTGTATCACCCCATCCTGGAACAGAAGGCTCTGCCACAGATGGGGCAGGTGGTGTTTGAGGATGCAAAAGGGTGGGACCTATGTAGGTGGTCTCTGGATTTGGCACACTCTTTCCGCTGCTTCTGCTTGGCCTCCATATGTTCTACTCAGTGATGCTCAAAATGGCTGGTGCCAGTTTGTACATTCAAGGGCAAGTAATTCCCACATGTAGGTGGGATGTTCCATTTATATAGGGAGCCTTTTGGAGTGTAACAGCTCCACTGCCCTCTGAGTGATTACTTCCCATTGTGGAGCATGGAGTGGAACACTTGTTTCAGGAGTGTTTTGTTGGACATATACTCCAGGGATTTGAGGTGTCTACTTTCCATGGTTTATGTGTCTGATGCATACAGGAGGGTGGGGATCATGGCATCTCTTAAAACCATGAGCTTCAAGCAAGGTGTAAGGTTTGTGATTTCAAACATTCCATTCCTCAGGCAACCAAAGGTTGCACTGGTGCAATGGAGTTGGGTTGGAAATGCTTTGAGATGGCAATGTACAGTGTATTGCAGGATAGTGCCAAGACCAATTGTGTTGGAAGGTTTCATCTTAGTTGAGGAGGTCCTCAAAGTGCTTTCCCCAGAGGGTGTTGACTGCCTCTTGGTTTTTATTGAGTGAGTCTGTCTTTTTGCTTCTTAGAGAAGTAGTTCCCTGGTTACTCTGTGTAAGCTTGCCATTCCTCAGAAAATCTGGTCCATTATTACTTTCTCTTTTAACTTACTACTCCCTATCCTTGTGCTATCGATTGCTATGATCCCAGTTGATAGTAATACTGGACAAATCCGGTCCCAGAATGAAACATGATTTGATAGATCATAGAATTGATTTTTATCATTAGTTATCATGGTGGTTAGTCAATGAAATATATTCGCATGAGGCTGCAGATGTTCTTTGACAACACAGCAAAAGTATGTTATGCAAAAGAAAGAAAAAGCTATATATAGACAGAAGACAGTTAGAAAATTCTTATCACAAACAGCAAAACAAAGTGTCACATTGTTCCCCAAGATTACTCTTACACAGGTACTTTATTCCAGAGAAATGTCACTCCAATCTCAACTCTTTATGCTATTACTTAACTGAATCCTCTTAAATTACTTTCCTTGGAATGTGGAGACAGCTGCAGAAACAATTTACTACAACTTCCTTTGGCTGCTGAATCTGTCCTGTACCTCCACAGGATTGATTTTTTCTCATGTCAGAAAGCGTGGAGGGTCACAATATTAAGTCACATTTTAAACTTTAGCTTTTACCAAATTGCATCAGTTTGAAAGAAGGATAATAAATATTTGCCATCTCTGTTGAAACCTCACCAACTGCAGACTGACCTGATCTACTTCTGAAAGTTGATATCAACCCGAAAAACTTTGAAAAATTGCTGTTCTTCACTGCCTAGAAACGCTTTGAACAACAGGTAATTTGTTTCACGCCTATAACTCAGTCAGTCACTCAACAAGGTTCCTGGTTGAATTATGTATCTCAAATTGATAATCTTGGGGACAACTGAACAAATCTTTATATTATGTGGATTGAGTCATGCTAGGGATTTAAATTTGTAATCATTTGATTTTTAGATTCCCTTCATTTTGTGACGAAATTGAAAGGATCAGTACCAAACTAAAAATTGGTAAAAGGTGTCCTTTTATTCATATCTACAAAAGAATCGCAAGAATAGACCTTCAAGCACAGGAAAGTGGCTACATCCAGTTGATGGTGCAACTGTCCATCCACTTTTGAACAGAACAGTTTCCTGGGAGAAACAAAGGAAGAACAAAATCACAGTCTGTGCTGAGTCAATCTTAAACTGAGCACAGCTGGGATGTTGCTACTTTGATTTCAATGTCCCCCTGCCACTCCCAGTCCAAATAATCATAAAATCAAGTGTGGTTTTCATTCCTAATTGCTTGGTGTGGCTAGCTTATGACTTGGCTGTGATAACTTCCGCAGTCAGTCAGCCTAGTGACACATCACTGCATTTGTAAACAGATCGAGAATAGTAGTGTGGAAGAGGTATCAAAGGACTGCTGAACGGTATAGAATTGCAGATCATAATCAGAATGGGAAGAGGAGGAATTAATTTTGGATTCAAAAAAAGAGAATAATGCATGTTTCGCACGTAAATTTCAGAAGAATTTGAAAGTCATAATGAATCTAACATGTGTACTCTTTGAAGCTGAGATGCTGCATTTCGACTCTACACAGTCCACACATCAATCAAATGAGATAGTAAAAAATGAACTGATGTGCTGTACTCGCAGTTGGATGCTTTTCTCCACATTCACACTTGAAGAGCTGCACAACCATGCACGCTTTGATGTAGTTTGGCATCCTCCTTTGCACTGCAGCTGTGCGAGCTGAACAACCAGGGACAAAAAAGGTAAGACCTGCTTAATTTGCTTCAATTTATCATTTCACTCCTTATGATTCATTGGTGTTTCCATACAATCATTTTTGGCAGCAACAAACTGACCAGTTGGATCAAGATGAATCCATCTACTCTTCCAGTCTGAAGCCAAAATATGAAACATAGATGGACGGAACAGTATCGACAATGGTCAATATACCTGACACTGTAGCATTGCATAAGGATTTCTGGAAGTCAAAAGCTAAAGTTTGGCCTGTTAACTTCAAATCTGAGAAAAGTGGGCTCACATTCCCAACATTATCACTTTGAATATCTTTAGACTCCCAAATTCTTTTGAATTTACTTTCAGATTCCTGCCCCAATTTTCATTTTTCCCTTGTTTGTCCCATGAGACTTTAATCTCCCTATTTTATCATTTCTTCTTATTTAGTATTCCCTCTAATCCATTCATTGACACCAATGTTCTCACTTTTGCTTTCTGGCAACTTTTTAACTAGCCACTTTCAAATTTTCTTTCAAAGACATCCTCAAACCTTCTTATTTGGTTTCCAAGCTTTTCTTTTTAACCTCTTATTTCTGCTGGCTAGCGACTATTCAACTTTCTTCTGTGTAAGTGTTTTGAAGCATTGTTAAAAATGTAATGTAATGTGGAGAGCTGGAAAATCAGATGTTAATGAATACGACATGCCCCCACCCGTCTTCCATCAATCATTCTAGCTTGTTGCTTTTGTTTCCCTATAGTAATTAGGAAATAACTCCTAACTCCAATTCCAAAGTTGCCAGACTCAAAAGGGAATATAGTTTGTGGAAACTGGCTACAGTCTCATTGAAATGCCTATTCTCAGCATTGGCAACATTGGGCAAATGTGAGGTGCACAATTTTCCTGTAGACTTTGTAACTATGGATCAAGTGGAGTTCCCAATCTGCTACTCTCCAAAAGCATGATGGGAACATGGATATTTTTGAAGGTGGAACCCTAATTGGCTGTCTCCAAGATTGCCATCTAATGAGGGATGACAGATACATTTCCGGAGTTCCCGGTCCAATCAGCCGGCACAAAACTTCTGCCATTCCATCAGGAGAGTTGAGCATTCCTGAAGCATGGCAGGAATCGAGAAGGTGCATCGAATGGTATGGAACCCGCTCTGTCTAGGATCATAGGAAACTACAGAGAGTGGTGTGCACAGCCCAGGGCATTATGGAAGCCAACCATCCATCCATGGACTCCATTCACATGGTTCCCTGCCACAGAAACGCTGCCAACATTATCAAAGATCCTTCGCACTTCGGTAATGATCTCCTGCAACCTCTTTCATCAGGCAAAAGATATACACACCAATACATCTAGGGACAGCTTCTTTCCAGCCATTACTAGACTATTCAATGGGCCCTCTAGACTCAGATAATGCTGATCTTGTTGATGTTGACCTCTCTTGTACGCCCTGTGCAATGTTACATGTATGCCTCCGTCCAAATCTTTAGTTCTGTATATCCTTGCTTACTATGATCTGCCTGTACTGCTTGTAAACAAAGCTTTTCACTGTACATCGTTAAATGTGACAATAAATAAATCAATCAATCATAGAAGGATCGCAGGAAATGTAACTCTAAAACAATTATCAGAGGGGCCAAGTGGACAGACCTCTCTTCCTGATCACTTCCTGGGGTTGTTGACATTGCCTTTCCTACTGTCACTCCCTCAACTCCAATACTTTGGGGGATAGGTCCTCTCATTCTGGTGGATCCTAGACTGCTGCCTGTCGAGGCTACCTGTAGGCCTTTATTTGTGGTATTAGACCATCTAAATAGCCCCTTATAGGGGGCTTAATTATCGTGCCTGGCTGCCCACCTCTTCTCAGGACATCTGTAATAGTTTAGAATAACTTCGGTGTTGAGTCATGAATTTATTCCAGAAATTTTCTCAGGGCAGGTATACAAATAAATGTTAAAATATGTTTTTTATCGCTTCAGAGCTTTAAATGCAAATTTTCTAATTTGTACGATTCTAGTTTTATTCATTTTCAAAATTTGTTTTTAAAATAAGAGCTAGTGACAATTTTGCAACAATTTCCCAAAGACAATTAACCTGACAGGACAATAGGGTTGGATTAATAAATGTACAGGCAGTCTGAACTCCATGTTTGCAAAGTTGTGCTATTTTGCTTGTTGCACAAACAAACGTTCCTCAACTGTTGGACACAGTATCCTGCTCCATCAGGATTAATCCCTTTGCACTGCCACCAAGCACTTTTTAACCACACCCAAGAACCACTTAAGGCGTGTGTTGTTGCACACACATCACCACTGACATTCTAATCGAAAATTCCAAACCCATGACCTCTATCACCAAGAAGACCAAAGGCAGCAGATACATGGGAATGTCACTACTTTCAAGTTTCCATCCAAGCAATACACCGCCCTGCCTTACAACTATATTGCCCATTCCTTCCTTACGGCTGGGTCAAAATCCTAGTGCTCCCTTCCTAACAGTGCCTTGGGTGATACCCATACCTCACAGATGGCAATGGTTCAAGAAGGCAGATTACCCACAACTTTTCCAGGGTATTTAGGGGTGGGCAATAAATGCAGGCCGAGCCAGAGACACCCATATGCCACGAATAAATAAAATAACAGCCAAAAGAGGATAATAGTGACAGCTTCAGCAGAGGCTGGCAGGATTGACAATTTTCTCTAACATATATAGTACAATAGGCTCTCCTGTTCAATTTAACTTATCATAATTCATTGACAGGACAATTTTATAAATGGGTATAATCTTAAAATAAGAACTAGGTCATTTGGAAATGAAATCAAGAAGCAATTTTTCACACAAAATGGTTGTGGAAATCTAAAACTTGCTATTTTAGGAGATTAGATACTGAGTCAAATTAAATTTCCAAGACTGAGATTGATAGATCTTTATTCAATAACACTTTTTAGAGATATGAAATTTAAGTAAATGTTAATCATAATCTAATTGAAGGCTTGAGGAGCTGAAAGGTTCCCATGTTCCTACCTGAATTTTCTCCCTAAATTCACCTATTAGACTCTCTAGCATTTCCTTATTTCTATACAAGACAGACAAGAATTCCACACCACAGAACAAAAGCCTTCCTGTCAACCACTGAGCCACTTGATTATCTTCCTGGTGCCTTCAAACACCTGAACTTCAATTATTTTAGCTTCAAGCAATCCCTTCAGAGAATCCTACAGTCCATAAAAGGCTATTCAGCCCATCAAGTCTGCACCAACAAGAAAATTAGTCTAAATCTCCATTAGGCCTATCTTCCAACATTTCGCTCCATAGCCTTGCATGTTATGACATTTCAAATGCTCATCCAAGTACTTTTCAAAGGTTGTGGGGTGTCCTGCCTCAATAACCATACAAGGCAGCATATTCCAGATTCCCACCACTCTCTGGGTGTGAAACTAATTTTCAGATCCTCCCTACATCTCCTGCCTTTCCCTTTAAAATTACGCTACCTTGTTATGAAACTTCAGCTAAGGGGATGAGCTGCTTTTTATCCACCTTGTCCATGCCTCTTATAATCTTATACATCTCAATCTGGTCCCCCATCAGCCTTCTCTGCTCTAAACAAAACAACCAGAGTTTATCCATCATCTCATCATTGCCAAAACATTCCATTCCAGGCAATATCCTAGTGAATCTCCTCTGCATCTCTCCTCCAGTCCAATTACATCCATCCTGTATTGTAGTGACCAGAACTGTGCACAGTACTCCAGCTGTGACCTAACCAAAGCCCAATACAGCTCCATTAGAAAAATCAATCTCAGACTTCCTAAACAGAAACCAAATGCACATCACTATTTATTCATTTTGCTCTTAACACTCACCTAATTAAAAAAAACTTCATTAATCTTCAGGAAGTCTCTCGCTCTAACTGTGTTTTAAAATAGTTCACCATGGCTACAAAAATATGAGTTAATCATCAAACCCCTTCAAAACCCACATGCCACCAGCTTAAATAAAAATTCTAAAATTATTGGCATTAAAATACATATAAAAAACATGCCTTACATCAGAGTTATTGTTATGAAGGTGTAGAGGTACTGTACCTTTAAGAGAGTTGAAAAGCTAGCAAGGGCAAAACACAGAGAATCCGGAACAAAGTAATGATGTAACACTTGGTCAAAACAGCTCGCAGCATCTGGGTTGCCATGAAGCAAAAGAAAATTCAAATTTACCCAGTCAATTTAAATTATTCCCCAAGACACGAGAATCCAATCAAAGTTGAATTTAATATTTTGATAAAATTAAAACCAATGAAATGATCTGTTGTTTTGGGGTATAAAACCAGACATTTTGAACAGTTGGGGGAGAACTGCCAAGCCACCAACAAGTGCAGACTGTCAGCAGAACAGCTGTCTGAGAGGTACCTGATTATAAGACGTTTGTGCAGCACAACATCAAAAAGACGACAGATGAAAATCTGCAGAGGATGATACAAAGAGAAGATTCGACAGCTGACTGGCTTTGAAAGTTGAATTTTTTTTGTAAATCTTAATCAGGATATTTTAGCAGACTAGTATTGTAGAGTGGGAGGTAAAAGATAGGTTTAAGAGAAAGGAGTTGGAAATAGATGTTGGTTTAAATATTCTCTGTTGGACTTAAAGAATGAAGTTGTTAATTTTTACTTTAAATAGTGACCTCTGGGCTAACTATTTGTCTCTTGAATTTTAACAGATTACAGCACGGAGTGAATCTTTTCGGTGTTGCTGGTTTAAATTAGCAGGGGATGTTTACCCCATGTCGTAACACCATCAACAAACAAATGAACAAAAATAATCATTTAAAATAGTCCTATGAACAGCCTTGACAATAACAGCATAGCCAATTGCATTTTAAAGCTGTGTATGTCTCATGTTCACAGTAGCATTATTCTGCTTCATCACTGTGTTTGAACAATTAAGGGATTATTCGTATTTATATCATTGCTATATTGCCTGTATGTTCTTTGATCTTTAATACATTGCCAGATAAACACAAAATTCTGCATGTCTCAAACATGCTCCCTCCATCTTTCTCAAGGCCTTGTATTCCAGCCCATGGAGTACATTTTGGGGAAAGGGTTCCTGCTCTCAGTTGACTTTGCTCAGAACCAGCTGTTACATACGGTATTGCACCTGTCCATGGATGACATTGAATTGTAACCTGGACACAATGGCTTATTCATCAAAGTTGCCCCATTCTCCACAACTGCATGAGTATACCATTTTAAGAAAAGTCAACTGACGTGGTAAGAAAAAAAAGATTATGCATATTTGAAAGCTGATATTTAAGGAAACCTCAGAACCTTTGGAAGGTTGACAGTATACCCATGCTTTATCATTATTTATGAGCTTTCCTTTGAGGCCACTCTTGAAAAGTGACCTGCTATTCAGTGGGTTACAGTTAGGTTTCACGCGACCTCAGAATTGAGAATGTAGGTCTCTGTGTCATTCCTGCCGAACATGCAGTTCTGCCAAAGTTTTTCAAAGTTTTTGAAATATCGCTAGAAACTGGAACATGCTAAAGTGACCTTTTTTTTTGAGGTATGGCCCTCATTCCCGAAGCCCATGGCAATTATAAATTCAAAAAAGGTTTGGCTAGAGGAATACCCTGAGAGGGTCAGAATTCCATGGAAGCGCATTGAGTTGATTGAAGGATAGCTCAGACACAACCATCTTTGGCAGCCCACCTTACTGCAACTATTTAGAGGATCAGATGAAGCCTACTTCATACTGCCTTGGCTATTCAGCCAGTCACAATACTCCATATTAAAGCAAAATAAACATAAGAGATTCTTGCATGCACCCAGAACATAATCAATGCTTCAATGCATTACTACCAATAATGTAACTCTATTTCGACATTGGTCTCCTTCCAATGTTTCTGCAGGACTTAAGACCACTTGGTGGGTGAATAGGGCAATTTGACAGGCACCGAGTGGTCAGCACCTTGAAAAATCAAAACCTCAACTTTCTTTCCTCCTGTCAGTAATACCACACCGAACTTGCCCTTGTGGATTTTCAGGCATTTAAATGGGGTCACAGACTCTTTCAGACATTGAAATGCAATCCGTCTGTCATCAAGATTCTTATAAACCAGTCTCCATGCAGCCAAAAGCTTTTAAATCTTGATCATAAATGTCTACTGAGCTAATAATATCGAATGTGCTTGCAGACATGGCATTGAAATGTAATTTGGATCACAAAAATGTTATGATGTTGCTTGTGTATGATATAACACTCTTTCTTTCCCCAGAGCAGCAAGAATAAACCTAGAATGGATTCCAGACACTGTCTAAGTTTAGAAAGGAGAACTAGGAGTTTACTTTGACATGTATCATGCCCCAGTACATAATGAAACAAAAACAGAAATTGCTGGAAAATCTGTGAAGAGAAATCAGTGTTAGTGTTTCAGGTTCAGTGACCCTTCTTCAGAATTGCACATTCTGAATTTGTGGTCAATCCTTTTAAAACAGGACACAATAGACTATTAAAATGGTCATTGCAAAACATGTGGCACAAGACATTTGAGTGACAGATATCTTAAGTGTCAAGCAAGTACCAAACTAAATGTGAATATTCAAAACCATCCAAACATTGACGGATATTGCCTGACCCGTTGTGATTTCCAGCATGTTTTGATTTCCGTACAGATTCCAGCATCTGCAGTAATTCACTCCAACATTAAAATCTGTGGCAGGCAGAAGTGAACAGGTACTATTAACCTTCCCTTGTATAATAATTATCGCCTTCCAGCTGAGACTGGGTCAATCTCGAAGGTGTTAAACAGGATTTGGGAATCAACGTTAACACTATTCCTTTTTTTTTTGGAAAAGAACACTGAACTTGTCAAGGTAACATAGTGAGGAAGCCATGTTGCTGTCTGCTCTAAAATCAGCTGGAAGCTGTTTGCAGACAGTTTCACCAAATCCATTAAACCAGATCCAATGAATCAAAGCAACCAAGTACCTTAAAATCATGAGATTATTATATGGTAAGACCATAAGAACATAAGATATAAGAACAGAATTTGGCCATTTAGCCCACCAGGTCTGGTCTGCTATTCAATCATTGCTGATATGTTTCTTAATCCCATTCTCCTGTCATCTCCCCATGATCCTTCATATCCTTATTAATCAAGAACAGGTCAATCTTTGTTTTAAAACACTCAGAGACCTGACCTCCACAGCCTCCTGCAGCAATCAGTTCCACAAACTAACCACCCTTTGGCTGAAGAAATTCCTCCCTATCTCAGTTCTAAAGGGTCATCCCTTCACTTTGAGGCTGTGATTTTGGGCCCTATCTCTCCTACTAAATGGAAGCATCTTCTCTATGTCCACTGTACTGAGGCTTTTCAGTATTCTGAGTTGAGAGTGGATGCTGGAAAAGCACAGCAGGTCAGGCAGCATCTGAGGAGCAGGAGAAGCGATGTTTCGGGTAAGAGCCCTTC
Organism: Chiloscyllium punctatum; assembly: GCF_047496795.1. NCBI lineage: Eukaryota > Metazoa > Chordata > Chondrichthyes > Orectolobiformes > Hemiscylliidae > Chiloscyllium > Chiloscyllium punctatum. The sequence continues at coordinate 67,101,450 of NC_092763.1, forward strand.
ATCAGGATCCTGATGAAAGGACCTTGCCTGAAACGTCATTTCTCCTGCTCCTTGGATGCTGCCTGACCTGCTGTCCGTTTTCAGCAACCCACTCTCGACTCTGATCTCTAGCGTCTGCAATCCTCACTTTTCCCTTTCAGTATTCTGTAAGTTTCAATCAGATCCCCCCTTATCCTTCTGAACTACATTGAGTATAGACCCACAGTCCTTAACTGGTCCTCAAGTGATAAGCCCTTCATCAGCTGGATCATTCTTGTAAAAGTCCTCTGGACCGCTTCCAAGGCCAGCACATTCTTCCTTAGATACAGAGCCCAAAACTGCTGATAATTCTTACCTGAATCTTATACAACTTCAGCTATACATCTCTGCTCTTGTATTCTAGCCATCTTGAAATGAATGCTAATGTTGCATTTGCCTTCTTAACTGCCAACTAAATCTACATGTTAACTTTAAGAGAATCCTGAACTAGGACTCCCAAGTCACTTTGTGTTTCAGATTTCTGAAGCCTTTCCCCATTTAGAAAATAGTCTAAACCTCTATTCTTCTGACAAAAGTGCATAATTTCACACATTCCCACATTAGTATTCCACCTGCCACTTCTTTGCCCTCCATCCTAGCCTGTCCAAGTCCTTCTGCAGCCTGCCCCCCTTCCCTAACACTACCTACCCCTCCACCTATCTTTATGCCATCTGCAAATGTAGCAACAATGCTCTCAGTTCCTTCAACAGGTTCGATAGAGAGAAGGACTCTCAAATTTCATTTTCTCCTGAGACACAACCTGCTTGAAATTTGGCTGCAGGCAATCTCACAGCCTTCACAAGATACACAAGACCCTCACTTTCACTAAAGCAACAACTTCATTCAAGAAACTGACCTGTCCTGGTGGACCAGTGATCATAAGCCAGTGGCTGACTTAACCATAATTTGCAATAGATTAATTACCTTTGTAACCTTTACCTGCAACCAGTCTGTGTGTGTTTGTGAAGGTGTGAGTGAGACATCACATTTAATTTGGGTTAATATTTTGAGAATAAACAATCTTTATTTTAAAATTCACAGTAAGTTTGCTACTGGTACAATCAATTGGGATAGATAGTCTGAGGGGAAGAGAGCACACATCTCTTTACATGCAAAGCAAACTTATTCCAGGCAGTAAAGGTAACACTAATGCTTTTTAGATTAGATTACTTACAGTGTGGAAACAGGCCCTTCGGCCCAACAAGTCCACACCAACCCACCCATTCCTGTACATTTACCCCTTTACCTAACACTACAGGCAATTTAGCATGTAGTGCACATCTTTGGACTGTGGGAGGAAACTGGAGCACCCGGAGGAAACCCACACAGACATGGGGAGAATGTGCAAACTCCACACAGTCAGTCACCTGAGTTGGGAATTGAACTCAGGTCTCTGGCGCTGTGAGGCAGCAGTGCTAACCACCATGCCACCGTATGACATAGCATTGCAGCTCCACATACTCAAAGCCTGGGATGTGTGTGAGTTGGTTTAATCATTTCATTCTGACAGCAAAGCAGAAGAACTAAACAAATCCAACAACCCTTTCTTGGATAGCAAATTCAAATTAGTGGTTTGAGTGAGCAAAAGACAAAATGCAGGATTTTTCTTCTTCTTTATAATTTATTCCCTGGTGGCATCAGAAAACTGGATAGAGAGGGATGCTGTTAGATCAATATCACTAACAGAAGTCAACACCTGGATGGTAAGGTAGCTCATTTGCAAATCAGTGTCACCAGATGTCAGGGTCTTCATGATGTTAGGAATGTCTGTGCACAACATGTGTTCATCTTGCCCAGCAATGTGAATTGCAAAAATAAAAAGCATAAAAGGCCACAGCAAGGTATTCAAACATTGCAAGGAGTGACTGATGGACATTTTTTGAATTCCCGGATTTATGATACTTCGCAAAGGAACATGTGGGTCCTAACCTAATACATGTCTACCAGTGTTCAGACGAAGGAGGATACTCCAAAGAGGACCTGATGTTCGAGCAATATAACAATTTGTACACTTACAAGTCAACATATGCTTCTTGACCAATTTGTACTCCTAGTTCCTTGTTGGAACTTGCTGCGAGAAGTTGTTTTCAGCAGCTGATTGTTTACTACAAGCGTTCCTTTTAGTCCCTTTGGGATTAAATGTCTGGGATGGGAAAAATTGCTGGCTGTAACCTGACAGGATGTTCTGCAATTTGACAGTAGTATTTGGCAAGTCCTCAGAATTAGCCTCAGGCGACTGTCTGTGTGGAGCTTGCACATTCTCCCCGTGTCTGCATGGGTTTCCTCCGGGTGCTCCGGTTTCCTGCCATAATCCAAAAATGTGCAGGTTAGGTGAATTAGCCATGCTAAGTTGCCCAAAGTGCTAGATGAAGGGGTAAATGTAGGGGAATGGGTCTGGGTGGGTTGCGCTTCGAAGGGTCGGTGTGGACTTGTTGGGCCGAAGGGCCTGTTTCCACACTGTAAGTAATCTAATCTAATCTAACTAATGCATCAGAATTTTCAGCAAAACCTTCACAAATTATATTACATGGCAGGGTGGTAGGATGCTGCATTGGCAATTCCACAGGCAAAGATCAAAGGCTCTTTTCAAATACACAGAAATTACAAGGTAGGTCAGTCAGCAAATTCTCCATGTTTATGTTGCATCATCCACATGAGCAAACAATGTGAAACACATTTAGTTACACTGCTTCCATTTCATTCCAAACCCTGTGTTAACTGCTATGTACAGGTACCATTGGATCCCAGAGAATTCTATTAGCTTTGCAGTTTGAAGTGAGGCTTAAGTGCTATCCTTTTCATTAGATTAGATTAGATTAGATTAGATTAGATTAGATTACTTACAGTGTGGAAACATGCCCTTCGGCCCAACAAGTCCACACCAACCCACCAAAGCGCAACCCACCCAGACCCATTCCCCTACATTTACCCCTTCACCTAACACTACGGGCAATTTAACTTGGCCAATTCACCTAACCTACACATCTTTGGACTGTGGGTGGAAAGCGGAACACCCGAAGGAAACCCACGCAGACACAGGGAGAACGTGCAAACTCCACACAGAGAGTCGCCTGAGGGGGGATATTCCATCATGTTGTCTGCTACTGAATCCCAATCACAAGAACTGGAACCGACTGCTTTGCTTTGCTGGTTTGCACCCATCACATTGTGTTCTTCACATAACTGCAATCATTTTTTTGTGCTGAGTTTGTTTTGCAACACATTGAACCTCATCAGTTATTAACTTCAACTGCTCAATGCTGGAAGCAGGAAGAAGGTTTCAATCAGATGGAGGCTGGTGGGATTCGTTTACTTTGAAATTGTGTTCAACATGGACTGCTTGGACTGAAGGGTCTGTTTTCATGTGTATGACTCTAGAATTTGATGTCTGAAGAAAACTTCATTTGATGTCTCCATAGTCACCAACTATGTTATCTACTGCAGCTTGCGTGTCGGCAACATTGGACCACCTTCAGCCGTTGCAGTGGAATTTGGCATCATGTTGAATCTTTTCATCACTCTGGAGCCAAATCTGGGCATATCAAACAGCCAGGGAAAAATCAGCTAAATTATCCAGCTTACCCTAAACAATGAGGGCATCATGACTAAGCACTCCCTTCCTGCACTCCCACAACATCCCTATCTGCAGGAATCTCCTGGAAGAAGCAAAGGAAAACAGAAAATGTCACAGCCATCAAGGATGTCACAGTCAGACTTTGATTCACTAATCCAAACAAAAGGGGAGTGAAGCATTTCTTTCCTAAACTTCTGTGGAAAGGGACAATTGGACAATAGAAAGAAGCAGCTATTATTGGTGGTATTATTGCTTAAAGCGTAGTGGCTCACTGATAGCACATGTATAGCCAACAAGGCTCCAATGGTAATCCCTCTGACATCTGTGAAACAGGAAGTTTTCCAGTAATCCAGCCGCAAGAACAGAATGTTGCACAATATGCATCCCAAATGCCTTCTCTTTTATGAGATAATAAGGAGTCAGCAATGGGTATTTGAAGTACTTCAAAGCTCCTTTAAAGGAATAAATCTACAATGTATATTTCTGAAAGAGGCAACAAGTTTAATTCTAGTTCTTGAGTACTGCTAAAATCAGACACATTTTCTCAAGGCTTTTCATCTTCAGGACAATTCACAAGAAATACTAATGTAAAAGGAAAACAACCATTTATACTATATGAGACAGAGTGGTTAACAAGTGGAATCTGACTGTTAGAGATGTTGTTCAGGTGAATGCACCAGTTAATGAGGACTGGCTGCCAACTGCCAAGGTTTAATTACATTTTAAGGCAAATGTACTCAGGTAGGTTGATTCTGATTGGTCATGGGATTGTCTTGAGAAATGAAGCAGTGATGACTGTTACTTTTGTAGAGTAGAAAGAGGAGATGTATGTCTGTTTAAAAAATAAGGGACAGCATGGACTCTCAGTGGTTAGCACTGCTGCCTCACAGTGCCAGGTACCCAAGTTTGATTCTACCCTTGGGTAGCTGTCTATGTGGAGTTTGCACATTTTCTCCACGTCTGTGCAGGTTTCCTCTGGGTGCTCCGGTTTCCTCCCACATCAAAAGATGTATAGGTTAGGTGGATTGGCCATGGGAAATTGCCCGTGGTGTTCAGGAATATAGGAGTGCAGGGTTACAGGTATGGGGTAGGGGCTGGGTTTGGGTGGGATGTTCTTCAGTGTGGACTTGAGGATCTGAATGGCCTGTTTCCACAATATAGGGGCTCTATGATCTAAGGGTGCAGGTTCTTTCTGAGAGTGGACTTGCCAACCAATGAACAACAGATAAATAGCAAATGCAGGACCAGGCAACAATGTCCATATCCCATCAGTAAATTAAAATAGCACTGTCCCCTTACAATCGGATAAATGGACCTTTTTTCCCTCCTTTATATTGGTGTTTTTCTAAATTGCCCTTTGGATTACTTACAGTGTGGAAACACTCCCTTTGGCCTAACAAGTCCATACTGACCCTCTGAAGAGCAACCCATCCAGACCCATTCCCCTACATTTACCAATCACTACGGGCAATTTAGCTTGGTCAATTCACCTAAACTGCACATATTTGGACTGTGGGAGGAAACCGGAGTACCCAGAGGAAACCCACACAGACACGGGGAGAATGTGCAAATTCCGCACAGTCAGTCGCCTGAGGCGGGAATTGAACCCGGGTCTCTGGTGCTGTGAGGCAGCGGTGCTAACCACCGTGCTACCATGCTACCGTGCCACTCTGATGAGTGGAAAACTGAAAACTGCCAACAAAATATGCCCTTTATTCAGCAAAACTCAAGTTTAATTCTTTTGCCAGGTTGTATGATTTCTTTAAAGTTTGGTTTCTTTGCAATTTTCCTGGCCAAAGGCATAAGCTTAGTTTCATCATGTTCCCTATCTAGTCCACTATCTTCTTGCAAATAATAACAAGTGATCTTTTACAAGTGATCTGCAGAAGTTCCTCAGGCTGGTGTCCTAGGCCCAAATGTCTTCAGCTGTTCCATCAATGACCTTCCCTCCAATGTCAGGTCAGCAGTGGGGATGATTACCAATGATTGCCCAATGTTTAGCCCTATTCATGACTCCTCAGATACTGAAGCAGTCCATGTCCAAATGCAACAAGATTTTGGCAATATCCAGGCTTGGGCTGACAAGTGGCAAGTAACATTCATGTCACACAAATGCTAGGTAATGATCACCTCCAACAAGAGACAATCCAAACACTTCCTTTGACATTCAATGGTATTACTATCACTGACTCTTGCATCATTAACATACTTGGGGGTTACCATTGACCAGAAACTTAACTGGACTTGTCATATAAACACAGTGGTGACAAGGGGCAGGTCAGAGGTTAATAACATCTAGTGCAGTGAGTAACATCTCTTGACTCTCCATGACCTGTCCATCAGAGCCATGGTGGCACAGTGGTCAGCACTGCTGCCTCACAGTGCCAGAGACCTGAGTTCAATTCCCACCTCAGGTGACTCTCTGTGTGGAGTTTGCATATTCTTCCCCATGTCTGCGTGGATTTCCTTCCGGTGCTCCGGTTTCCTCCCACAATCCAAAAATGTGCAGGTTAGGTGAACTGGCCATGCTAAATTGCCCATTGTGTTAGGTGAAGGGATAAATGTAGGGGAATGAGTCTGGGTGGGTTGTGTTTCAGTGGGTCAGTGTGGACTTGTTGGGCCGAAGAGCCTGTTTCCACAGTGTAATTAATCTAATCTAAAGTACTAGGTACAAAACAGGAGTGTGGTGAAATACTCTCTGAATAGTGCAGCTCCAACCACACTCAACAAGCTGGAAACCATCCGGGACAAAGCAATCTGCTTGATTGGCACCTTATCAACAAGCAGCCACTCCCTCCACCACTGACACTCAGTAGCAGCTGTGTGTACTATCAACAAGATGCACTGAAGAATTCTAAAGATCCTTAAACACAACCTTCCAAACCCACAATCAGTTCCATCTAGAAGGTGGCAGATACAGGGGACCACCAACTCCTGCAAGTTCCCCTCCAAGCCATTCTCTACCCTGACTTGGATATGTATTGCCATTCCTTCAATGTCATTCGATCAAAATCCTGGCATTCTGTTCTTAATGACATCGTGGCCTGACTGCAGTGTTTCAAAAATGCAGTTCACCACCCCTTTCTCAACGGCAACTAGGGATGGGCAATGAATGCTGGCCAGCCTGTGACATCCACATCCCACGAGCGAATGATAAATAATAAATGAAAATGTCTTACATGTGATTAGTAAACTTTTCCAATATACATGGCCATCTTCTGAACAATCTGGTTGAAACTTCAGATGGTTTTGATGAACCTGGAAATTCTTGAAACACAACACTCAATGATGGTCCAGAATACATCTGTTTCCTATCATTGCAACATCTGTAAAGGTTAGAACTGTGATTTTTCTTGTTACCATTTGCTTTCAAAAATGTAGAAGAAGTCAAAAAGATAACAGATGTGAATACAGTTGTTTGATTCAACAAAATTTTAATTCTGTTATCAAAACAAAGCTTCAGAATAAGGTGAAATGATAACACTTGCAATTACTAAGCAGTCATGCAAGGATATTTTCTCCTCTAATTTCCCATCCTTCTGGAAGAATGCAATGAAGGACCTTATTGGTGGCAGATTCTGACCAGCGCAGGCAGCTAATTAGGCTTAATTACAGCTTCGGGTCAAATTGGTGATGCTGCTAGAAGCTTCTGGAAGGTCAAACGGGCCTGTGCTGAGGCTGAAGATTGGCTTTTAATAGCCAGGATGTAACATCACTGAGACAGACCAGCAATTAAGGGGGAGGTGTCACTGATGCTTACCTCAAGCTTTCCCCTACATCCAGGATCCATAGATTTCACAAGCACTTTGAGGAGAGGCTTTCCCTTCCGAGCGATGATCTGTGATCACACTAATCCCTTTTGGGGTAGGTTCTAAGCTGGTTGTCTTAAGAGAGGTTGTGTCTAACTTCCCACCCTAGTCATTTCTGGCTTCCTGATCAGACTCTGAGCCATAGGAGTAGGAGTTTGACAATCTCAACAAAATCAAGTCCTTGTGGAATTAGGTGGGCTGACTGGTAATTCCATTACATTCGTACCACCCAACATTCTCTTACCATTGATTGATGTTGCATAATTTACAAGCTTCAAGTTCAGGAATTCCCCAAGCCTCATTTCCTGCTTTGTATTTCTATAATCTATTGAGTTTTATTGAGAACCTTGTTCAGCCAGTATATTTAAATTGAGAAAATAACCAAAACGTAGATGCTAAGATTCCTATGCTTTCTTCCAGGTGCACAGTAGAACAAAAAGGCTTGAAATTTGTTTTCTCTATGTCTCTGGCCTATGCTCTTTGTTATAACTCAGAAAGCGAGGTGGTGAAAGATACAGCTGGTACCAATTGTTACACAGTTGAGCACTAATTCGCAGAGACATGCATTGCAAGAGTAAACTCCCTAACCTCTGAAAAACAATTACCTCCTCATCCAAATGCTAGTTATTTTCTATATATACGGTTGTGTTTTGGTCTGTATCTATTATTGGGGAGAAAGTATTTTTAATCACCTTAACAAAGATGTTATGACCCAACTCTGCAGGAGGTGGGACTTGAATCCAGGCCTCTTGGCTTTGAGGTGTGGACACTACCACCCTCCAGTGGCATCGAGGGATATGGCACTGCAATAGAAGTATCTCTACCTCTGGGCCAAAGATTCAGGCTCACTTCTGACCTGCTCTGGAGGTGTGCCATGATCTATCCAAGCTGTTGATATGTAAATACTTTATAAAAGGAGCATAGTCTCAAGAATGAAACAGCACCTGGTCTGGAGTGGAAGAGACTGTGATGGATCTGTGCCATTGCAGGCACGATGGGCTAAATGGTCTCCTTCAGCATGGTAAGAATTCTGGGATTGGGGGCCAGAGGACATACTGTTGCCCCTTCAGCTGGCATGTATGAAAGGGGAGATAGCTAATATTACTAGAATGGTAATTGGACAGCATGAATTCAAATACTACTCAAGACAGCAGCTGGTGGGATTCACTGTATAAATATGGAATATAAACCCTATCTCAGGAATAGTGACCATGACAACCACCATCAACTGTTGTAAAACTCATCTGGTTTACTAATGCTTAGCTTGTCTTCCCCACCTACCTCCCCCCGCCTCTTGCCAACAACGACTTTTGGCCCACTCTGACTTTTGACCCACATTGATATGGGTAAGTCTGAAAGGCCCTCAGAAATGGCCTAGCAAGCCATTCATTTGCAAGGGCAATTAGAGGTTGAACAAATGCTCGCCTTGTCAATAACGAATAGAAAAGAATGTAAGAATTTTCTTGACTGTGCCTCTGATGCAACAGCAAATTGCAGAATGTAATCAAACAACAAAAATGAGTAGATGTGGAAACCATTTTGCTTTAGGTTGTAGTTTAAAGTAAGAGTTTGAAAGGGGTTAGTGGTCACATTGCATTGGCTTCACCCATTCTACAGATCGCATACATAGTATGCGAGTGGAGACAAAGAATTCAATGCTACCTTATGGAGGGAATACTTGCATCTGTATCAGCTCCCTAAGATCCTATTAGTTATGCCTGAGCTAATGTATTTTTAATTATTGCAATCATGTTTTCTCTAAAAAACAGTGCTTCTTCTGTAAATGCAGTATGGGGTGTGTTCTTCACCACTGATTGCTAGATATATCCAAGACAAAGGAGGACTGGTGGTGGTAAACTACCTCAAACAGTGCTATCCAATAGCAGTAGAAGTGGCACACACAATGTGCTAGGTGTAGTCACATGGGAAAATACTTCAGAAGCCCTCTTGAACATGCTGATGTCCAAAAGGACCTTGGTGTCCTTGTTGATGAGTCACTAAAAGCTAGTATATGGGTGCAGAAAGCAAATGGCACGCTTGCCTTTGTTCAAAAAAGATTTGAGTACAGGAGTGAAGATGTCTCACTGCACTTACATAAAGCCTTGGTGTCTGGATTATTGTATACAATGTTGGTCTTCTCGCGTAATGAAAAATCAACTTACCATAGTGGAAGGGCAACAGAGCTTTACCAGATTAATCTTTAGGATAGCAGGATTGTCAAATGAGTAAGGATTGGGCAAACTGGGCCTGTATTCGATGAAGTTTTGAAGAATGAGAAGTGATCTCATTGAAACTCAGAAAATGCCTTACAGGTTATGACAGGATGAAGAATAATAGGATGTTTCCATTGGCTGGTGACTCAAGACGTAAGGGACAAAATCTCAAAATGAGGAGTAGGACATGTAAGAGTGAGATGAGGGGGGATTTCTCCACTCAGATGGTGATAAAACATTGACATTCTCTACTTCAGAGGGCAATGGAAGCTCAGTCATCGAAAATGTTCGAATGACATCAAGTTTTTTCGGGATCTTGCAGGAAAATATCAGCCGTGTTCTAATTGAATGGAACAGCAGGCCCTAAGGGCAGAATGGCTGTCTCCTCCACCTTTGTTCCTCAGGGCAACAACCAGAAAGTCCTGAAGGCTTTATGCCCGCAGCAACTTTACAAGAGTCATAGAGATGTACAGACCTTTAGTCCAATCAGTCCAAGCTGACCTTAATCCCAAACTAAATTGGTGCCACCTGCCTGCTCCTGACCCATATCCCTCCAAACCTTTCCTATTCATATATCCATCCAAATGTCTTTTAAATGCTGTAATTGTACCTGCATCCATCCTCAGGAAGTTCATTCCACACACAAACCACCCACACACGAACCATCCTCTGTGTAAAAAAAAAATGCCTCTTAGGTCTTTTTTAAACCTCACTCCTCTCTCACCTTAAAGGTATATCTGCTAGTCTTGAAATTCCCCATCTTAGGAAAAGACAGCTTCCATCAACTCTATCTATACCTCAATATTTTATAAATTTCTATCAGATCACCTCTCAACCTCCAATGAAAAATGTCCCAGTCTATCCAATCTTTCTTTACAACTCAAACCTTCCATATCCAGCAACATCCTGGTAAATCTCTTTTGAACCCTCTCCAGTTTGATAATATCCTTCCTGTAACTGGCGAACAGAACTGGACACGATATTCCAGAAGAGGCCTCACCGATCCTGTACAACCTCAACATAATGTTCCAACTTCTACACTCAAAGACTGAGCAATGAAGGCAAGCATGTTAAATGCAACCATCCTGTCTATATGTGACACAAACTTTAAAGTCCTAAGTCTCTCTGCTCTTCAACACTACTCAAGGCCCTACCATTAATTGTACAAGCCCAAACCTTGTTTGCTGTACCAAAATGCAACACCTCACATTTATCCCGATTGAACTCCATCTGCCTTCTTTCAGCCCATTGACTAATTTGATCAAGATCCTTCTGTAATCTTAGGAAATCTTCTTCATAATCTACTATGAAACCAATTTTGATGTCACCTACAAACTTCCTAACCATGTTTTATATCAAGGTTTGAGAAGATTTTTAGCTCAGTTTGAGGTTCTGGAAGTAGGTTTGCTCACTGAGCTGGAAGGTTCATTTGCAGACATTTCGTCACCATGCTAGGTAACAACATCTGTGAGCCTCCGGATGAAGAGCTGGTGGTATGGTCCATTTTCTATTTATGTATTTGGGTTTCCTTGAATTGCTGATGTCATTTCCTGTGGTGATGCTATTTCCTGTTCTTTTTATCAGGCGTTGGCAAATGGGATCCAAGTCAATGAGTGCTCGATATTCTCATCCAAATCATTTATATAAATGACAAACAAAAGAGGACCCAGAACTGGTCCCTGTGGAGCACTGCTGGTCGCAGGCCTCCAGGCTGAAAAGCAAAACCTCCACCATTACTATCTGCCTCCTGTCGTTAAGCCAATTATGTATCCAATTGGCAAGGTCACCCTAAATTCCATGTGACCTAACTTTACTAATTAGTCTACCGTGTGGAACCTCGTCAAAGGCTTTACTAAAATCCAAATAAACAACGTCCCAAACATACTGTGGGTCTTCTTTCAAGAGGGGGTGAACCCTGCCTGGCTTGAAATTAGAAGGATCATAGGAGGCCTGGTAGGGTGGAGGTGGTGGGCCGGGCCACCTCTGGAGTGTCCTCATAGGAGGATTCTGAGGAGTCTTTGTGTTGCTTTTTCTGTAGCTGGGTGTCTCCTGGCATCACCCTGTCTCCTTGTAGGGAAGGGGGCAACTGGAGGCTATGTCAGTTTCTCTGTCCTGTGATGCCAAGATGCTATTCCTGATGCTCAGAGGCTGGCATGATGGAGTGAAGAGTGTGTGCACCTCTCCCGCAGACCCTGAGGGAGTTGGACCTGCCTCTCTGTGCCAGCTGCCAACTGTGAAGGCCAGTATTCTCCTGTGGGGCCTAAGGAACCTAATGTTGGGTACTCGTCCAACCATCAGGCCCTTTCTACCTTCCTTTGGACTATCTTTTCCTGAAATGAGACAAGGAAAGTTTTCCCTGGAGTGACGGAGGCTGAGGGGTGACCTTATAGAGGTTTACAAAATTATGAGGGGCATGGATAGGATAAATAGGCAAAGTCTTTTCCCTGGGGTCAGGGAGTCCAGAACTAGAGGGCATAGATTTAGGGTGAGAGGGGAAAGATATAAAAGAGACCTATGGGGCAACCTTTTCATTCAGAGAGTGGTATGTATATGGAATGAGCTGCCAGAGGAAGTGGTGGAGGCTGGTACAATTGCAACATTTAAGAGGCATTTGGATGGGTATATGAATAGGAAGGGTTTGGAGGGATATGGGCCGGGTGTTGGCAGGTGGGACTAGATGGGGTTGGGATATCTGGTCAGCATGGACAGGTTGGACAGAAGGGTCTGTTTCTATGCTGTACATCTCTATGACTCTATGACTCTGAGAATGGTGAAAGCAGGCAGCAGGGCTGTTTGTGCTGGTGTAGGTGGAGGGAAGGTGGGGATGGAGTGAGTTCGCAGCACAGAGGCCAAACATAGTTAGTGCTCTGGAAGATTGGGGGGTGAATGTGGGAAGATGTCACAGATAATCATGAGATTGGTAGCACAAGAGTCTTGGTGGGACGTGGCTGCAGTAGCAGAGATGGACCGAGTGTCAGGTGTTGTAGAGAAGACTTAACCTGGCACATTAGATGAAAATCATTGATATTCATACAGTACTGCTGGATGTTCCTTTTCAGTTAGAGACAAAAAGACTGCAGATGCTGGAATCCAAGGTAGACAAGTAGGAGTCTGGAAGAACACAGCAAGCCAGGCAGCATCAGGAGGTAGAGAAGTCAACATTTTGGGTGTAACCCTTCTTCAGGACCTGAAGAAGGGTGACACTTGAAACGTTGACTTCTCCATCTTCTGATGCTGCCTGGCTTGGATGTTCCTCTTCATCACTGAGTTGGCACTGACCTGGGTGGTGACCTTGGTTCATGCTGCCAGGAAATAATGCTTTGACCTCTTTTTCCAGTAGTCCACGAAAAGAATGTCCTTCCTTTGTGCCAACAACGCTATCAGCACCTCCAGATCTCCATTGGAGAATGGCAGTGCCATCTTTTCAAAGAACAAAGAAAGAACAACGAAAATATACACCCAGGAACAGGCCCTTCAGCCCTCCAAGCCTGAGCCGATCCAAATGTACTGTCTAAACCTGTCGGTCAATTCCTAAGCATCGGTATCCCTCTACTCCCCACGTACTCATGCATTTATCCAAACGCAACTTAATGCCTGCCTCAACCACCTCGACTGGCAACGCATTCCAAATGCCCACGATCTTTTGTGTGCAGTACTTATCATGTGTATCCCCCTTAAACTTTCCATCTCTCACCTTGAAAGCATGACCTCTCGTTATTGAATCCTTCAACCTGGGAAAAAGCTTATCTCTATCTACCCTGTCTATACCCTTCATGATTTTGTAAACCTCAATCAGGTCCCCCCTCAATCTCCGTTTTTCTTATGAAAATAAACCTAACTTACTCAATCTTTCTTCATAGCTAGTACCTTCCATACCAGGCAACATCCTCGTAAACCTTCGCTGCACCCTCTCCAAAGTGTCCACATCCTTTTGGTAATGTGGCGATTAGAACTGTACACAGTATTTTAAATGCAGCTGAACCAATGTCTTTGTACAATGTTAACTTGACTTGTCAGATCTTATATTCAATACCCCGTCCAATGAAGGCAAGCATACTATACGCCTTCTTGACCACTCTATCCACCTGTGCAGCAACCTTCAGGGTTAAATGGACCTGCACTCCCAGATCTCTCTGCCCATCAACTTTTCCCAAGGCTCTTCCGTTCATTGTATAATTCGCTTGAGAATTAGTCTTGTCTAAATGCATCACCTCACATTTGTCTGGATTGAAATCCATCTGTCATTTTTCTGTCCAACTCTCCAGTCTATCTATATTCTCCTGTATTCTCTGACAGTCCCTTATGTTTTCTGCTACTCCACCAATCTTCGTGTCATCTGCAAACTTGCTGATCATACCAATAGTGCCCTCTTCCAGATCATTTATGTATATTACAAACAACAGTGGCCCCAGCACTGATCCTTGTGGAACACCACTGGTCACCTTTCTCCATTTCGAGAAACTCCCTTTAACTACTACTCTCTGTCTTCTGTTGCTCAGCCAGTTCTTTATCCACCTAGCTGGAACACCCTGCACACCATATGACTTCACTTTCTCCATTAGTCTACAATGGGGAACCTTATCAAACGCCTTACTAAAATCCATGTATATGACATCAACAGCCCTTCCTTCATCTATCAACTTGGTCACTTCCTCGAAGAACTCTATTATGTTGGTAAGGCACGCTCTCCCCCGCACAAAGCCATGTTGCCTATCACTGATAAGCCCATTCTTTTCTAAATATAAATAGATCCTATCCCTCAGTACCTTCTCCAGCAACTTTCTCAATACTGATGCCAGGCTCACTGGTCTATAGTTACCCGGAATATCCCTACTACCCTTCTTGTACGGGGGACAACATGAGCAACCTTCCAGTCCTCCAGCACCTTACCTGTATTTAAGGATGCCACAAAGATATCTGTCAGGTGCCCAGCTATTTCCTCTCTCGCCTCCCTCAGCTACCCAGGATAGATCCCATCCGGTCCTGGGAATTTGTCCACCTTAATAACCTCTAGCCTACCCAACACATCTTCCCTTCTTCTGTCAACGTGATCCAGACTAATCAAACTTCTATCTCTAATCTCAACATTCATCATGTTCCAATATGGCCCCTTCCCTCGTCGGACTATTGACATACTGCTCTAGAAAGCCTTCCTGGACGCTTCTTACAAATTCTACCCATCCAGACCTCTGACATTAAGTGTATCCCAGTCAATGTTGAGAAAATTAAAATCTCCCATCACCACTATCCTATTGCCTCTACATCTTTCCATAATCTATTTACCTATTTGTTCTTCTACCTCACGCTCACTGTTGGGAGGCCTGTAATAGAGCCCCAACAATGTAACTGCACCCTTCTTATTTCTCAGCTCCACCCATAATGCCTCACTACCCCAGCTGTGATATCGTCCTTGAGCACAGCTGTGATATCGTCCTTGACCAGCAATGCAACTCCACACCCCCCTTTTACTTCCCTCCCTGAACTGTCTGAAGCATCTATATCCTGGAAGATTTAATTGCCAATCATCATGCCCTTCCTTCAACCATGTCTCTGTGATTGTAATAACATCATACTCCCAGGCACCAATCCAAGCCCTAAGTTCATCTGCCTTACCCACTATACTCCTTGCATTAAAGTAGATGCATTTCATGCCACCAGTTTTTTTTTGCGCTCATCTGCTCTCTGCCTACTCTTCCCTTTATTAATGCTATCTTCATAATTCTTACAGTCTCCACCTCACTGCCTACTTGTTTTCTCTTCTGGTTCCTAGCCCCCCGCCACATTAGTTTAAAACCTCCCCAACTGTAGTAGCAAAAACTCCCCCAAGGACATTGGTTCCTGTCTGATTCAGATGTAGACCATCCATTTTGTAATAGTCCCACCTTCCCCAGAACTGGTCCCAATATCCAACAAATCTGAACCCCCTCCCTCCTATGCCATCTCTCAAGCTATGGTCAGATTCTTTGACATGGTCAGATTCAGTTTGTTAATGAGCAGGGCAGCTGTGGAATGCCAGTGCTCATCTGGATGTGCAGCAGTCTTTTAAATATAGCATGTGTGCCAAGGATGCCAGCCTCTCAGTCGATATCTGCTCAGTGGCGAGTTATTCTGGGTAAGCTGGGGCGAGGATCAGATTTGAGGGATACCATTTGGATGAGGCAGATAATTAATGTGGTGCATTTGGTAAAATAGACTGAGAAATCTCAAAGGCCCTCGTCTCAAGAATCCCTCCAGAAAAACCTGTGCGAGTTCACTTATCAGTAAAAGCATATGATTCATTGCTAAGCTACTAATACCACATAGGGAGCCATTCTGTATGAAGCCTTCAGCAGGAGACAGACTCAATCTTGATGAACAGTAAAGGGGTTTATTCCATAATACTTACTAGCTAGTTGCATTTCAGATCAGATGGAGACATCAGGCTCAACATAACAGTAACTAGATGTTACTGTTGACTACACTGATTAAACACTAAAACAACAACTTGCAGATACCTTGCAAACACTAGCAAAGATACATTAACACCTCTCATGCATCTTGTTCACTCCTGCCAGCAACCTCCTTTAGGCTCTGTACATCAGAATATATCTCATAATGTCAGTTCACCCTCTCAGGTGTTAACTACCTTATAGAACATGATGTACTTAGCAATTTGCCCCACACATCTTCTGGACATGTATCATCAAAATGACTTTAAAGGATGTCTTTTGCATAATATTGTTGATATAATGTTGGACAAGATTGCACTTCAGGTAATAAATATACTTTAATGTTCTGTGACAGAGAGTGTAACTGTAACTCACAATGCATTTATATCAAATTGCAGAGTTTGTTTGAACATTTTCACATTGCCTCCACATGTAGCTGTATCCTGAATTGTGAGTCAGTATCTGATCTGATTCTGGAATCAGACAGGATGCAATCTCACACAGCTTTGCTTGGAAGTCAGTTTCTGTCAGACTTAAGATTTCACGCTAAGTGTTGTTGCAGCTTTATATGAATACTAAACCTGTCGTGTATGAATATATCATCAATATCATCACCTCAAAGCACTTCCAACACCACAGTTAGCACTGACATACCTCGAACAGCCATCACTTCTAACGTTACAAAGTGTGAAAAATTGTCTCCAAATGTAAGCTAACTTTGGAAGAACAGAGAAATCTATAATTGTACTGCCTGGTATTTATTGTAGTTCAATTGGATACTGTATAAATATTTCACAGACTTAATTTTAAGTGGGGTATGGTGTTCTCAACAACATTATCCCCTCCCTCCACAAACTGTTTATACAAAAGTGAGGGCTCAAAGCCATTTATGAATGTGGGACATATGCCCTTATGAGAGAGGAAGTCTGCCTCTGAGAGCTACTGGCCAATCAAATGGCGAGCAGCTCCCTTGTCTCAGCAGTGCCACTCTGAGTGGTTGTCAGTACTGGGACTACAGTAACTTGAGAAATGAGTTTGGCAATTTTATAAGGAAGGTTGGCCAGTTATGGCAAGGAGTTTGGGAACTGGAGTCAACAGAGTAGGAGGGGAGGAAACTACTTGTGTGGAAGCAGTGGGAGGTGTGTGAACCTTGGTCCACGTCTTTGATGGGCTCACGACACACAAAGAAAAGTCACCCACACTGGCCCAGCCAACAGGGTACCTGTGTTTACTGAAGGATGGTTCCCCTGCCACAGACAAAATGCAGTGGTGGGTGAAGTCTTTTAAATCATCAGTAGACTATAAGACCATACGACGTAGAGCCATTTGGCCCATCGAGTTCAGAGGTCCAGGGCAAGCTTGCTGAACAACAACTCCCTTGTGGGGTGGGGGTGGGGAGGTGGTTAAGTAGCTGAGGGGCAGGTGGGAAGAATGTTTAGGGGATGGTCACAATGCCACGGCCAAGGTGCCAAATGTCACCTTGATCCCATGGGGGTGAGAAGATGCAGTCAGACTTTAGGCTTCATGCTGAGTGTTGCTACAAAGTAGTTTCAGTTTCACTAAACTTGTAAACTTATAATCACCTCACAGCACTTCCAACATCACAATTCGCACTGACACTTGACCTACTTCCCCTAACCATATAGGGTTTTACCGAAACCCTACTTTAACTTAAAATAATAAGTGACTATGAAATAATTAGAAAACATCCTTAAGAGGGACGTAATCTTCATTGCTTGTGGGAAGAACCTCCATTTCCTTTTCACACTGACAACATTGTCTAGTGTCGATACCATTCCATGTGGGACAATATTACTGCTGAAGAAGTAATGACGGTGAAAAGGTATTGTCAGTGTCAGCTTAGATGAACAAAAATGTTATCAATAGTTGATTGACAGGACATTTCAAAGCTTGCATCTATTTTATAATCTATTTATGCAACGAGTAATCTCCAGTTAAACTTCAATAAAGATGAATTGAATTAAGAACTAAAAAAAAAATGAAAACAAATGTGCTTTTTGATGGTACTTAAAATATTTAAGAGCCCACTACACCACACTGCTTAAAAATTTCCTTTGAAGTAATTTTCATTTAATGAGTAGTCACTACTCATTTAAATGAGTACCTTACTTCACAGATTAATTCAGGCGAATTGTTAAATAGAGGTATTCGGCTGAGAAGTCAATGGGAATCATTGAAAAGCACTCTGCTTACATTTGCTTTCTAATTCCAAAGAACATGACACAAGGAGTTATAATAGCATGGTTTCAAAATTGCCTTGAGTGGATCCCTGAATTGCACTTATTTTTTTCAGTTAAGGTTTTGGGCCACATTTTCTACATTTAATGAACTTGATCGAAAAGACACGGGTAAAGAGAGATATGATGGCAGAAATTCAACAGTACATTATTTATTTGAAGTTAAAGTTCATTGGCACTTAATTATGGATGAGCAATAACCCACATCCCGGGAACAAATTAAACAAAAATTCTGAAAATAGATTTGCAAATGCTCATGACCAGTGAGTTGAAAAAGAAATCTGCTTTGAGCTTCTGAAAGTTTCACCATTCGTTTAATAACTGCAAATACTGTCCTGGTTGATATCCCATGCTCCTTCATCAGCTGTCCCACCCATTGCCAGACCTTCATCATCAGAGCTCACTGGTTTGCTTCTGAAATCCTGAACTACCTTCTGCGTTTGTGCTGGTACTGGTTTCAAATACGGACGGTGATGGCACTTTGAACAGATGATACTTTGGGGCTTTATCTTGATCTGAGGTCAGTAAGGAGAAATTTATCCTTGTGAGCACTAGTTTACATTGACCGTAATTACTGAGTATTTGTTAACTTTGTATTGGCACAATCATATACTCTATAAATCAGAGCATATGACTAATATTTTACAACAATTAATGAAGTGTACTCTTTTTTTTAAGTAGTACGGGACTTTTGAATCTGTTCCACCTTTCAAAGAGATCATTGGCTAGTGGGATAGATATTTGCAAATATTTTTTCTTTTTATGTTTTATGTAAAACCCTTTGATACACATTGTAAAATGTCTTAACATACAGAACAAAAAGATTAAGAAAAACTGAATGTTTCTGTATCAGTTTCAAATGTAAAATAAAAATCATTGATGGAGGCCAATCACTTTTTTTAAACATTTGTGACCAAAGAAAGTTCTTAAATAAAGATTACTGAAGACAAATCAGAAACAAGGAAAATTACAATGGGGAACAAAGAGATGGGAGACCAATTAAATGTATATTTTGCCTTTGTCTTCACAAAGAGGCAGGCATTAATGTCTCACAAATGTTAGGAAAAACATTGCCCCTTCGGGAGAGAACAGAAGGAAATCAGTATTAGTAGGGCAATGGTGTTGGAGAAATTGGGACTTAAAGCTGATAAATCCTCAGGGCTGGACAATATACATCGCAGAGGAATTAAGGAAGTAGCCCTAGAAATAGTGGATGAATTGGCAATTATGTTTCAAGATTGTATAGACTCTGGAACAATTCCTAATGATTGGAGATAACGATGGGCTGAATGGCCTAGTGACCTAATTCAGCTCCCCTATCTTACGGTTTTTTCCAAGTCATTGAGTGCATTTAAGATAGAGATAGATAATGTCCACCCTAGCTACCATCAGTTCTGAGGAAGTTTCACTGGATCCGAAACCTTAACTCTGATTTCTCTCCACAGATGATGAGAGATTTGCTGAGCTTTTCCTGCAATTTCTATTTTTGTTTCTGATTTGCAGCGTCTGCAGTTCTTTCAGTTTTTAGGTACTTTCTTGATTAGTAAGGGATCAAAGGCAGGAAAATGGAGTTGAGAAACATATCAGCCACAACCGAATGGCAGAACAGGGTCAAATGGCCTAATTCTGTTCCTATATCTAACTGTAATATGGTCTTATGGTCTAATGTAACCCCACTATTTGTAAAAAGGAGGCTGAGTGAAAACAAGGAATTATATCTCAGTTAACCTAACATCAGTAGTGTGGAAACTGCTAGATTCCACAATAAAAGACTTAATAGCAGCCAACTGAGAAAAGAGAGAGAAGCTTGGACAGAGTCATCATGGATTTACAAAAGGAAATTATGCTTGATAAATTGACTCAAAGTTTTTGAAGATGTAACTAGTTGAGTTGATAAGGGAGAACCAGTGGATGTGATATACTTGGACCTTCAGAAGGTGTTTAAAAAGGTATATATTTATGAAGAGATTAGTGTGTAAAGTTGAAGTGCATGGGATTGGGGGTCATGTACTGAATGGATAGGAATTAGCTGGCATGTAGGAAATGAGGAGTAGAAATAAATGGGTCATATTCTGACTGGCAGCCTTGCGGGATTCCGTAAGGATCAGATCTTGGGTGCCAGCTAATTACAACATATATCAGTGATGTAGATGAGGGAACTGAATATAATATCTCCAAGTTTGCAGATGACACAAAGCTGAGTGGGAAGGTGAACTGTGAGGTGGATACAGCAATGCTTCAGCGTGATTTGGACAAGTTGGGTGAGTGGACAAATAAAATACAACATAGATAAATGTGAGGTTATCCACTTTGGTTTAATGTAATCTAATCTAATCTAACTAAGTTGCAAAAACAGGAACACATTATCACCTGATTGGGAGATAGATTGGGAAAGGAGGACATGCAATGAGATACCTTTGTACACCATCACTGATAGTAACTATGGAGATGCCAGCAGACAATGAAAAAGCCACATGGTACGTTAGCCTTCATGGCGAAAGGATTTGAGTACAGGAGCAGGGATACCTTGCTGCAATTGTACAGGACCTTGGTGAGACCCCACCTAGAGTAAGGAGTGTAGTTAAGGCCTCCTTTTCTGAGGATGGAGGTTCTGGCTATGGTGAGTGTATAATAAAGGTTTACCAAACTGATTCCTGTGATGGCAGGACTGATGTATGACAAGTGGAGTTGCAGGTAGATAGGATAGTGAAGAAGGTGTTTGGTATGTTTTCCTTTATTGGTCAGAGTATTGAGTACAGGAGTTGGGAGGTCATGTTGCAGCTATACAGGATATTGGTTAGGCCACTGTTGGAATATTGTGTGTCTCCTTCCTATCAGAAAGGTGTTGTGAAACTTCAAAGGGTTCAGAAAAGATTTACAAGGATGTTGTCAGGGTTGGAGGATTTGAGCTACAAGGAGAGGCTGAACAGGCTGGGGCTGTTTTCCCTGAAGCGTCGGAGGCTGAGGGGTGACCTTATAGAGGTTTACAAAATTACGAGGGGCGTGGATAGGATAAATAGGCAAAGTCTTTTGCCTGGGGTCAGGGAGTCCAGAACTAGAAAGCATAGGTTTAGGGTGACAGGGGAAAGATATAAAAGAGACCTAAGGGGCAACTTTTTCATTCAGAGGGTGGTATGTGTATGGAGTGAGCTTCCAGAGGAAGTGGTGGAGGCTTGTACAATTGGAGGGATGTGGGCCGGGTGCTGGCAGGTAGGAATAGATTGGGTTGGGATATCTGGTTGGCATGGACGGGTTGGACCGAAGGGTCTGTTTCCATGCTGTACATCTCTATGACTCTAAGACTCTATGAGACTGGATTGCTCACAACTACATTCGCTGGAGTTTAGAAGAATGAGGGAGGATCTCACAGAAACCTATAAAATTATAACAGGATTAGACTGGGTGAATACAGGACAGATGCTGCCAATGAGCAGGGAGTTCCGAACCAAGGGTTTCTGTCTAAAGATGCAGAGTAGACCACTTAGGTCTGTGATAAGACTGTTGAGCCTGTGGAATTCTCTGCCATTGAGTCCAAAACATTGACTGTTTTCAGAAGGAGTTCTTAGGCTAAAGAGAATGGAATGAAGTGGGATCAGGATACTGACTTGGATGATCAGCCATGACCACAGTAAATGGCAGAGGAGGCTCAAAAGGCTGAATGGCCTGCTTCTGTTCCTATTTTATATTTTTTCATTGACTTGTTCATTTTTTAAATTACAAACATAGTTTCCCTGAATGCCTGCTCCTCGTTTCTGAGGATTAACGTCAATAATTCAACCGGCAAACCATATCAGAATGGCTGGTTCATTTCAGAAGAGTAAAGCTGGCCTTTTCTGTGGACCATCGTGTGCAGATTCGTAGTTGACTGGGATGCTGACGATTTTCTTTCTGTACATTTCACAGAGATGGCAGGAGGTCTCGAGAAGTTTCCAACTTAAAGGAGATCCCAAAGTAAGTCCAAATATTACTTAAAGGTAGAAAATAGAGGAAGGAAACAGTGGCTGTGGAATAAAGCAGTTTATGAGTAGAAACACATTGCCTCATTTATTGAAAGTCAGGCAGAAATAAAAATGGGGTTATGAAAGTTATAAGGAAACAGAGCCAAGTTCTGTCTGAAGAAATTCCTTGTACTAATACAGTAAAAGAGGGAGGCAATGTTTAGAGGATGCCATGCCATGCCATGATGTCCAGCAATGCCACACCTTCTTTCCCAGGGTTAAATTCACACAATCCATGTGAATTCTCAATTCGTTTATGTTTAAAGATAAGAATGTCTCGTGAGCTGAGGTTTTGGGGGACAACTGTTGCGAGGCATGCTAAAACCGATAAACCACCAAAGACAAAATTTTTATCTCCGGGCTAATGAAATATTAACCTTTTCATCAAGAAGACTACAGCATAATGTGATTTTGCAAAATCTACACAATACCATGGTTAGATCACATCAGTTTTACAGTACATAGTTTCTGGACAGTACATCTTAGAAACAATATTTTGGTCTCTGAGAGTGCGCTGCTGTAGATTCACCTGCTTATTCCCAAGGCTCCGAAGATTCAAGTATAAGGAGAGCCTGCACAAACTAGGATTGTACTTCATCGAATAAAGAAGGTTAAGTGGTAATTTGATTCAGCTTTGCTGAATAATTAAAGATAGACACCCTTTCTCAGCAGCCAGGAAGACAAGGACAAGAGTTCGCAACCTTACACTTATAGCTAGCAGAGTACTCAAGAGAGATTTGCAGAAAGGTTTCCTCGTGCACTGTGTTATAGAACTGTAGTACCCTTTCTCAAAGATAGTATGGGAGCACAGCTTAATTTTTAAATTAGAATTTGAAATGGACAGGTTTACCTATGACCTGTTTTACAAAAGGGGAGTCGTCCTCCAGTTCAAGTGGTCTATCAGTCAGGTAGAACTAGACAGGCAGGTGGCTGGAAGAACACAGCAAGCCAGGGAACATCAGAAGGTGGAAAAGTTGATGTTTCGGGTATAGGGTTACACCCAAATGTCAACTTCTCCACCTCTCAATGCTGCCTGTGTTCTTCCAGCCTACTGTTTGTCTACTTTGGATTCCAGCACCTGCAGTTTTTTAGCCTCTAACCAAGTCCGGCAGAATTGACATGGTAAGCCAAGGGTATTGACTGATCTCAGTGCAGGGCTTCATCATGATCCATCATTCCAAGTCAGTCGGGTGTGGCCCATGGTCAGTCCGGGACGTCTGTTCAAGGAGAGAGGTATGGATGACACAGTGGCTCACAGAGCCAGGGACCAGATTCAATTCCACCCTCAGGCAACTGACTGTGTGAAGTTTGCACATTTTCCCTGTGTCTATGGAAGCTTCCTTTGGGTGCTCTGGTGCTCACAGTTCAAAGATGTGCAGGTTAGGTGGATTGGCCACACTAAATTGCCCATAGTGTCCAGGGATGGACAGGCTAGCTGGATTAGCCATGGGAAAGACAGGGCGAGGGATAGGGTAGTGGGGGTGGTCTGAGTGGTCTGCTCTTCAGAGGGTTGGTGTGCACTCAATGGGCCAAATGGCCTGCTTCTACACGATGGGGTGGGGGTTTATTGACAGCTCGCAGTGCTGCGATGGGGAATGCTGGCAAAGTCAGTTGTGGGGAGGAATTGGAGGTAGCATCATGCAATACAAAGAGGATAAAAATTGTGAATGGGAACAACTCAAAGATCAAAGCTGATGAAGCTGGTAGGGAAGGCAAGGCAGAATGGAACACTAAAGTTTGAGGGATCAGTTGGATTGAAAGACTGAGCCTCTGACTCACACTGAGATGTGTTACCTGTGTTGTCCTTGTGATATGGAGACCCACATTTGCTGATCTTCTATGGAAGGGTTTATGAGAGTAGGACGATGGCACCACACTCTGTTGAGAGGTAGGGGGTCAGAATGTCATGTAATGATGTCCAGCAATGTAACACTTTCTTCCCTGAGGCCAACAAGGGCCATAGGTTATCTCCTTCATATCAGGTTCTCATGTATGTCAAGTCTTGGTTGGGGGACTCCCTTGCTATATAGTACAGACAGAGGATGCCATTTTATCTGATGATACTTTACGCTGGACAACTGGAGGATGCACTGAAGTTAACATGATGGACGGTAATAATCAGTGAGAGCCGCAGTATTGTATTGAGTAGTAAAATGAAGACTTTCTTCAGAAAGAACCTTTCATATTCAACAATGGAGCAGCATTGTTAAAGCAACACAGGCAGGACCTCTTTTTGGACCTCTGTGATGGAACTGAATTGCATGATGTCATTCTTCAGTGACTAAATGTTTTGATGCTGCTGCTGTTTAATCCCAATTGCAGTTTGTCCTTTCCATGTTGTTTAGTTTGAGTTAAGGTTACAATGGAGGAATGTTATGCTGGAACAGTATGTTGTGTAAGCAGTATTCTCTCTCCATTTTTTTTCGACTGCGTGTGCCTCTGAGATCCGTGTACGGCAGCGACTTCCGGAACAGGAAACCAAAGCTGTGATCCGTGTTGGCATCCAATCACTTTGCACAAAATGTCAAGTGGCTGTAAACACATTGGTGTGAAGGATAGCTCATCTTTCCAGCTTTATTCTTGTGGCTGCAGCTAAAATGACTGTGACTTACACAACCGTTGATGCAAATTGAATATGTATTTCAAAATGTGATGCATTTACAATGAAGTTCTACATGTGCCACCTATGTACCCTCAAAAGGTTCTCTTTTCTCTTTCCTTCCTTCCAATCATGTTGGTGTGGTTCTGAGGTGTGTGTGGTGTGTGTGGTGTGTGTGGTTTTTTTGGGGGGGCGTGAAGGTAGGCGTCAATTCAATTCTCCTGCTTCTCGGATGCTGCCTGACCCACTATGCTTTTCCCCCCACCACACTCTCGACTCTGATCTCCAGCATCTGCGGTCCTCACTTTCTCCGGGGAGGGAACCTGTGCCATAGGGGAGCCTGTTAACATCAGCGTTTGTAGTGGGCGGAACCAGACATCTTGAGCGTTTTCTGCCTGTTGCGGCTAACTCTCCTTGGCTTGTGCTCCCATGGTTGAGAATTGCCAGCAGACTGGAGGTGAAAGGAGCCAGGCACTTCTGGAGTATTAAACAAAAAGCGAAAGAACTACAGATGCCGTAAATCAGAAACAAAAACAGAAGTTACTGGAAAAACTCAGCAGGTCTGGCAGCATCTCTGAAGAGAAATCAGAGTTAATCTTTAGGATCCTTCAGCTCTGATTCCAGCTAGGAAAATGTCAGTTTATATGCAGAAGATAGGGTTGGGGGAGGGGTTAAGGAATAAATGGAAGGTGGAGGTGGAGCCCAAAGAGAGAGAGAAAAACAACTGGACAGACAAAGGAGTGGATAACGATTTGGCTGGGAGGGTGAATAGCTCTTAATGGACATTGTTAGTGACTAACAATAGGTAGTGTGTAATGGCAGGGTATGTGATAACAAGGTCTGGTGTGTGGGGTTGCAGGGTAAGACATGGGAGCGTTCAGGCCCTATAATTGTTGAACTCGATATTGAGTCCAGAGAGCTGCAGGGTCCCCAAGTGGAAAACCTATGCTGAGCTTTGCTGGAGCACTGCAACAAGCCTGAGATAGAGATGTTGTCCAGGGAACAGGGTAGGATGTTAAAGTGGTAAGCAACTGGAGGCTCACGGTCTTTTTTGAGGCCAGAACGTAGATAGAGTCAGAGAGATGTACAGCATGGAAACAGACCCTTCGGTCCAACTCATCCATGCCAACTAGATATCCCAACCTAATCTAGTCCTACTTGCTAGCACCCAGCCCATACCCCTCCAAACCCTTCCTATTCATATACCCATTCGGATGCCTTTTAAATGTTGCAATTGTACCAGCCTCCACCACATCCTCTGGCAGCTCATTCCATCCACGCACTACCCACTGCATGAAAAGGTTGTCCCTTAGGCCCCTTTTATATCTTTCCCCTCTCACCCTAAACCTATGCCCTTTAGTTCTGGACTCCCCCACCCCAGGGAAAAGATTTTGTCTATTTATCCTATCCATAACCTTCATGATTTTATAAACCTCTATAAGGTCACCCCTCAGCCTTTGATGCTCCAGGGAAAACAGCCCCAGCCTCTCCCTGCAGCTCAAATCCTCCAACCCTGGCAACATCCTTGTAAATCTTTTTCTGTACACTTTCAAATTTCACAAAACCTTTCCAATAGGAAGGAGACCAGAATTGGACAAAATATTCCAAAAGTGGTCTAACCAATGTCCTGTACAGCTGTGACATGACCTCCCGGCTCCCATACTTAATGCTCTGACCAATAAAGGAAAGCATACCAAACGCATTCTTCACTATACTATTTACCTGTGACTCTACTTTCAAGGAGCTGTGAAGCTGTACTCCAAGGTCTCTTTGTTCAGCAACACTCCCTCAGACCTTACCATTAAGTGTATAAGTCCTGCTAAGATTTGCTTTCCCAAAATGCAGCACCTCACATTTATTTAAATTAAACTCCATCTGCCACTTCTCAGCCCATTGGCCCAAGTGATCAACATCATGTTGTAATCTGAGGTTACCTTCTTCGCTGTCCACTACACTTCCAATTTTGGTATCATCTGCAAACTTATTAACTATACCTTCTCTGTTCATATCCAAATCATTTATATAAATGATGAAAAGTAGTGGACCCAGCACTGATGCTGTGGCACTCCACTGGTCACAGGCCTCCAGTCTGAAAGACAACCCTCCACCAATACCCTCTGTCTTCTACCTTTGAGTCAGTGCTGTATCCAAATGGCTAGTTCTCCCTGTATTCCATGAGATTGAACCTTGCTAACCAATCTCCCATGGGGAACCTTGTCGAACGCCTTACTGGAGTCCATATAGATCACATCCACTGCTCTGCCCTCTTTGTTACTTCTTCAAAAAAAACTCAATTGAGTTTGTGAGACATGAGTTCCCATGCACAAAGCCAATGTGACTGTCCCTAATCAGTCCTTGCCTTTGCAAATACGTGTACATCCTGTCCCTTAGGATTCTCTCCAACAACTTGCCCACCATCGACATCGGCTCTCTGGTCTATAGTTCCCTGATGTGTCCTTACTACTTTTCTTAAATAGTGGCACCATGTTAGCCAACCTCCGTGTTCTGCAATTCCACTTCATATGCTGTGTCTGGGACCTCCTGACAGCTACCCATAGAGCTAGTCAAATGCAAATATCTGCATTATCATAGAATCCCTGCTGTGTCATAACTGGCCCTTTGGCCCAACAAATCCACACTGACCCTCCAAACAGTAACCCACCCATACCCATTCCCCTACCCTATCACTCTACATTTACGCCTGATGAATGCACCTAACCTACACACCCCTGAACACTATGGGCAATTTAGCATGGCCAATTCACCTGACCTGCACATCTTTGGATTGTGGGAGGAAACTGTAGCACTCGGAAGAAGCCCATGCAGACACAGGCAGAATGTGCAAACTCCACACAGACAGTCACCCGAGGCTGGAATCGAACCTGCGACTCTGGTGCTGTGAGGCAGCAGTGCTAACCACTGAATGAGACAAGGGAAAGAATTGTGTGAGATGAAAGCGCCTGGTGCAGCTATTCGAGTTGGTGTAGGTGGGAGAAAGGTGGTGAGGTAGCCCGAGTGATTGGGAGTGCAGAAGGTTAGTAGCCTGAGGGGCTGGTGAAAGCCATTGACAGAACTTGCTGCTGGCATTTGTGAAAGCAGTTGACCATTGACTGTTGAGTTCAGTGCCGCAGTTAGATTGTGGGCAAGAGAAGATGATGGCACAGAAGGTCATTTGCCTTCCTACACTTCTGGGCATTTGCCTGGCCAGTGGGCACTACGCTGACCTAGGTGGCAACTTCAGACCAGCCTGGCAGGGTCTGGTGCTGTGGCCTCCTTTGGTGATCCTGAGGAAAGAAGTCTGTCCATCACCCCAGCCACCAGGACCCTGTGGGTAAAGTGGGGTGTCAACTTCCCTTTCTTACATATCCTTTCATATTGTGCAGCAGTCCTGGCTTGCAGTGATTGAATTAGTCCACAATTGGTATTCCTGATTAGCATTCCTGTGAAGGGCTTATGCCCAAAACGTGGATTCTCCTGTTCCTTGGATGCTGCCTGACCGACTGTGCTTTTCCAGTACCACACTCTCAACCCACAATTGGTATCAGCAGGATGAAGCCAGAAGCTCTTGGCTGCAGCCAATACTTCCACCACTGCTGACATGTTCAATAATAATGCCATAGAGATGAGGTACATATATAATGAAGTCAGCAGTGGAAAATTGCATGATATAACTCTCTAGATCTCAGGGAGAGAAATGCTCCATGGAACTCTCCAAAATTGACAATTTGTCAATTTTTGGTAAAATTCAGCCCCAGATATTTGTTCACGTGACACTTGCCCACTGTTTGTAAATGTTGCTGCACTTATTTGAGCTCATTCGGAGTTCTGTGGTTCACGTGGTAACTTGCACCAAGTTCTGTTCACTCATCGCCCCTGTCCTCACTGACCTATGTTGGCCAGCAATGAGAATTGCCTTAGTTTTACAATTCTTATTTTTGTTTTCAAACCCTCCCTAGCTCTCTAATTTCCTCCATCCCTACAACTCACAAGATCTTTAAAGTGCTCCAATACTGGCATCTTATATCTACAATTTCGAACAATTCTTCTGTACCTCTCTCCCTTTCCACCTCAAAGACCCATCTATTACTTTGGGAGAAAGTGAGGACTGCAGGTGCTGGAGATCAGAGCTGAGAACGTGTTGCTGGAAAAGCGCAGCAGGTCAGGCAGCATCCAAGGAGCAGGAGAATCGACGTTTCGGGCATGAGCCCTTCTTCAGGCTTCTTTTGGCTTCCTGAAGAAGGGCTCATGCCCGAAACGTCGATTCTCTTGCTCCTTGGATGCTGCCTGACCTGCTGCGCTTTTCCAGCAACACATTTTCAGCACCTATTACTTTGACCAAGATTCGGTATTACTATCCTGCTACCTCCTTATATCGCTTGGTGGCAAATATTAGTCTGACAGTTCCTGTAAATCACTTTGCTAATGATGCTACATAATGCAAATTGTGATTATTGCATTTCTTTCAGTGATCTTATTAACAGCAAGAGATGAATGAAATGTTTCAATTTTTAAGAAGACAACAAAAATGTTAGTGAGATGAATTATGGCGTTTTTTGAATCAAAGGAAAGTGCAAAGGAATAGAAAGATTTAAGAGTGAGTGACATTGAAATAAAATCTACTCCTCTGGTGCTTTTTCAGAGCATCGATGAAGAGTCATCCAGACTTGAAACGTCAGCTTGCTGTCTCACCACGGATGCCGCCTGACCCGTTGTGATTTCCAGCATTTTTTGTTTTTAGTACAGATTCCAGCATCTGCAGTTATTTGCTCGACATTACTGTGAGTTACTTTGAACCAGATTGCTTATGCATTTTGTTGTACGTTCTTAAGACATAATGATGGAGAAGAATAAGAAATAAAACAGAAGGTATTCCTCTCTGAAACCAGATTTCCAAAGTGGAATGGGGGAGTCAATCAGTTGAATAAAGTTTCATTTCAAATGGCTAATATTAGGAGTTTGGAGTGTTCCAACCATACAATCCAGTGTCTGTCCTGGAGAAGATAACCCACAGCCAACTAGTAGCTTTTTTGAGAAGGTTAAGTGGGGCAATGTTTTCCAAATAGAAGGCAAGTTGAATGCCTTTGTTTTTTGGCTTTTCCTAACCTGAGGCTGGGGTTCCCCCGGGTACTCCAGTTTCCTCCCACAATCCAAAGATGTGCAGGTTTTGTGGATTGGCCATGCTAAATTGCCCATAGTGTTAGGTGCATTATTCAGGAGAAATGTAGAGAAATAAGGGAATGGATCTGGGTGGGTTACTCTTCAGAGGATCATATTAGATTTAGATTAGAATACTTACAGATTTAGATTAGATTACTTACAGTGTGGAAACAGGCCCTTCGGCCCAACAAGTCCACACTGACCTTCCGAAGAACAACCCACCCAAACCCATTCCCCTACATTTACCCCTTCACTAACACTATAGGAATTTAGTATGGCCAATCCACCTAACCTGCACATCTTTGGAGTGTGGGAGGAAACTGGAGCACCCGGAGGAAACCCACGCAGACACGGGGAGAATTTGCAAACTCCACACAGACAGTTGCCCGAGGCGGGAATTGAAGCCGGGTCTCTGGCACTGTGAGGTAGCACCGCTAACTACTGTGCCACCGTGCCACCCATAGTGTGGACTTGTTGGGCCAAAGGGCCTGTTTCCACTCTGTACGGATTCTAACTTCCTGAATCCTCTGGCTGCTATGCTGTACACCATCAAACAAAACAAGGTCCAACTCGACTAATGTTTGAGTAGCCCCCAGCCACCCTCCTGCAATGGGACCAAGCAATGGTAGGAAGGTGGGTTAGTATCTATAGCCTGAATGCACCAGCAAAGAATTCTGAAAACTGAATGGGCGAATGGCAAGGATCCTGAAATAGTCATATTTTAAGGCCTCCTATTTCAGTTCAACTTCTCAGACACAGGCTTAAATCCCCAGGGAGATGTACCAAAACTGTAATTACTGTAACAGCATATTGCAAAGAGAAAAGAAAGAAAAACTTGCATTTTTTGAGCATTTCATTCATTTATATCATGTGTTTCACGATGTCTTAAAGTGGTTAACAGTTAATGAAGGATCATTGATGTTGCAATATTGGAAACTTCCATATACAGTAAAGTGGTAATAATCAGATAATGTGGTCCTGATTGAGGAATAAATATTGGTGAGGTTAACTTACTACTCTTCTTAAAAAAATAGGCTCATGGGATGCCAATCAGGTGGTAGGCCCTCAGGTTAAATTCTCAAGTGAAAGGGGGTTTAGTGCTCACTCAGGACTTGCACTAGAGTTTCAGCTTTGATCATTCTGCTCAAGGTTTGGAAAGGAGGGGATGTGAGGAGGCTGCTTTGCACAGGTTGCTCATTAAGAGCTGATCTATAGAGGGTAAACACTGATAGATGCACAGAGTCATGGAGATGTATAGCATGGAAACAGATCCTTCGGTCCAACTCATCCATGCCGACCAGATATCCTAATCTAATCTAGTTCCATTTGTCAGCACTTTACCCATATCCCTCTAAACCCTTCCTATTCATATTCCCATTCAGATGCCTTTTAAATGTTGCAATTGTACTACCCTCCACCACTTCCTCTGGCAGCTCATTCCATACACGTACCACCCTCTGCATGAAAAAGTTGCCCCTCAAGTCCCTTTTATATCTTTCCTCTCTCAACCTAAACCTGTGCCCTCTAGTTCTGGATTTCCCCACCCAGGGAAAGGACCTTGTCTATTTACCCTATCTCATGCCCCTCATGATTTTATAAACCTCCATAAGGTCATCCCCCAGCCTCCGATGCTCCAGGGAAAACAGCCCCTGCCTATTGGACTGTCCCTGTCGCTCAAACCCTCCAACCCTGGCAACATCCTTGCAAATCTTTTCTGAACTTTTGCAAGTTTCACAACATCCTTCTGATAGGAAGGAGACCAGAATATTGCACACAGTATTCCAAAAATGGCCAAACTTTCCAAAAGGGTGGCACGGTGGCTCAGTGTTTAGCACTGCTGCCCCACGGGACTGGGGTTCGATTCCCACCTCAGGTGACTGTCTGTGTGGAGTTTGCACATTCTTTCTGTGTCTATGTGGGTTTCCTTCCGGTTTCCTCCCACAGTCCAAAGATGTACAGGTCCGGTGAATTGGCCA
This sequence comes from Chiloscyllium punctatum, assembly GCF_047496795.1. Taxonomy (NCBI): domain Eukaryota; kingdom Metazoa; phylum Chordata; class Chondrichthyes; order Orectolobiformes; family Hemiscylliidae; genus Chiloscyllium; species Chiloscyllium punctatum. Next base: position 67,133,480 of record NC_092763.1, read on the forward strand.
TGCTAAATTGCCCATAGTGTTAGGTGCGTTCGTCAGAGGGAAATGGGTCTGGGTGGGTTACTCTTTGGAGAGTAGGTGTGGACTGGTTGGGCCGAAGGGCTTCTTTTCATACTGTAGGGAATCTAATCAATGTCTTGTACAGCTGCAACGTGACCTCTCAACTCCTATATTCAATGCTCTGACCATTTAAGGAAAGCAATTCAGCAATTTCCAGTTTTGGATCAATGCCTTGTTAGGCAGGATTTCTACATCAATAATTAAAGATTGAACAGATAATGAGGTGGGGGACGTGAAGTTAAGGGGCTTTTTACACTCCAGTACAAATGTAGGATGTGGAGATGGATACAGTCAGCAACAGCAGTGGGAGAGGCAAGATTAGTGCCACTGCGCATTGCTGTTGTAATGCCAGTGGTTAGGGAGACTCCATCTTCTACCACGTTTTATTGGGAGCCTTTGCAAAGCAGGTCTGGGAAGAGGTGCAGTGGTTCTTTTTGAGGTTCATTCTGAGCAGCTCAGTAACAAGGGGTCCTGTATTCTAATACCCAGTTACAAGCAGACACACTGAGATAAACTGCAAGGTGGCTGGAGGATCACTAACTCAGTTTTCCTGCTAACCTTCCAGTGCAAAGAGCTGTCGGTGACTGAGTATTACAGACAGCCACGTTCCAAGGTTCAGGAATACACAGTGAAGGATACACGGAAGACTGGGCAGTTACCACAAGGGGAAAGATAACTGTTTAAGCTCCTCCTACAACAATACACTGAGGAGCTGGATTCTGTGTAAAAGACCCATGGGCCGTGTGCATCAGATTGACATAAAATGTAAATAAAATCTGACAAGTGTCATCATGAGTGAAATAATCTTCACTCCGGGTCATAGTAATATGTTAAATCATGAGCTTTTATAAATGTTTAATTTCACATATTTCTGTATAAAAATGTAAGTTTCCCTCTCTTCTGTCAATACAACTAAATAAGGCAGTCTATTGTTGTATAAGGTGTACACTGTTTTTACACAGGAGAAAAATGCTTAGTTCCTCAAAGTAGTTTTGATCCAGATTGTTCAGAGAATGTCCACAACAGTAGCCCTCAGTACTCAGAATGCAGAGATAGCTGGTTAGATTTTTGGTCTGTGCTGATCTTAGTGGCATCTCCAGTTATCATAAAAGTCTTTGAATTCGGAAAGAGGGAACTATTATTGAAGGGTGTCCCACTTATCAATCCCCATTGACCTTTTTGTTGGAGAACCTATGTCAGTTGACCTTTGGTGAGAGTCGAGATTGTGGTGCCAGAAAAACACAGCAGGTCAGGCAGCATCCGAGGAGCAGAAGAATTGACGTTTCGGGCAAAAGCCCTTTATCAGGAATGAGTCTGTGAGCCGAGGGTGTGGTGAGATAAATGGGAGGGGGGTGGGGGCTGAGGGGAATGTAGCTGAGAGTGCGATAGTTGATTGGAGGTGGGGTAATGCTGACACTCAGAGGAGGGTGGAGCAAATAGTTCAGAAGGAAGATGGACAGGTCATGAGGGCAGTGCAAAGTTGGAAGGTTGGATCTGGGATAAGTTGGGGGGAGTGAAATGAGGAAACTGGTGAAATCCATATTGATACTGTGGGATTGGAGGGTCCCGAGGCAGAAGATGAGGCGTTCTTCCTCCAGGTGGTGAGGGAGTGGCGATGGAGGAGGCCCAGGACCTGCATTGTCCTTGGTGGAGTTGGGGGGAGGGTAATTGAAGTGTTTGGGGACAGTAAGGCTGGATATTCCGACTGCTAAATAGCTACTATTTATGGGAGATTGGAAAATAGGAACTATATGTTTTTACAACTTTCGGGAAATTTGTAAATGCATTCAGTAGTGTGTTGGGTGATCTGACCATTTTGTTATAGTGGCTTCCTGCACCCATCTCTGTTGAGGATTTGTAATTCAATATTTGATTGGCTGATGTCAATGAAAGCCATTCCAATGCACACCATAGTCCATGCTTTTTATGTACACATTCCTCTGGCCAAAAAAAAAGAGGGGGGTAGAAAATAGAAAAGTAAAAATGAAACACCCATTCGAAAGTTAGGACCACGGTCACAATCTCCTCTCCCACCCCTACAACTGAGGAAATGAACAAGCAAGAAATACTCCCACAAGCAACCCCAGCCACCGCCACCCCCCCCCCCCCCGCCCCCAAAACCTGGTTTCCTCCGGATGTGCCTATTTCCTCCAACAGTCCAAAAATGTGCGGGTTAGGTGAATTGGCCATGCTAAATTGCCCGTAGTGATAGGTAAAGGGATAAATGTAGGGGAATGGGTCTGGGTGGATTGTTGCTTGGAGGGTTGGTGTAGACTTGTTGGGCCGAAGGGCATGTTTCACACTGTTAGTAATCTAATCTAGTCTTTTCCAAAGGAGACAAGAAATAAAACCAGTGTGTGTTTATCTCATCCTTTCAACCAGTTCCACTGCACTCCAGCAGAGGGCAACATATCAACGTTCCAAACTCTGCCTTATTGCAGACAGACTGAAAATGGCCCATTGCTTAGCGACCTGCCACTCGGGTACATGTGTATGCTGACCATGAGTCTCCTGCAATAGCATAAACGCTACATTGTACTAAAATTTCTGCCAGCTTTGATGCAGATCTTGCCAAAAAGTGTTTACGCTGAAATGCCATGCTAATTTCATGAGCATATGCCAGAATACAAAAACTAGTGGGAGAAGGAGGAAAGCAGAGTAATCAATCACGGATATGAGGAAATGGGGGAAAGCACCATTATCCATCTTTACATATGGAAATGAAAATATTTGAAGCTATAAAACAGGATGTGATGAGCAGAAACACTTGTAAGTAGTGGGCTCTTAATGCATGGGAAACCCAAAAATATGTGAAACTCATCTGTTGGGCGTTTTTTAACATTGTCAAGTCATTCGCTTGTGATTTCTGAGTTTCTCACCCAATTACCATCAGCAGTCATGATGACATCCTGCATGACATAATCTGGGACGCAGAAGCCAGCTACTTGACTGGAAAGTGAGAAGCAGACCGAAAGAGGTGTTGCTCTGGATGAAAATTAGTCAACTCCTTTGTGTCTCTTCAGTTTGGCCTCACCCACTGGTGCGGACTTAGAGAGAAGTACATTTCCTAGCAGTGGGAGGAAGACGCTTATTTGGAGGTTGCACAACTGCTCTATGTAGGTGTTGCTGCCTGGGCCAGCAGTTGTTGTCCATGCCCAGTTGCCCTTGAGATTGTGGTGAGTTGCCTTCTTGAACTGCTGCATTCCATTTGATGTAGGTACCACAACAGTGCAGAGCATCTTGTAGATGTGACACGCTGCTGCTACTGAACATTAGGGGTGCAGGGAGTCAATGTTTATGGATGTGGTGCCAATTGGTTGAGCTCCTTTGTCCTGGATGGTGCCAAGCTTTTTAAATGCTGTTGGAGTTGCACCCATCAAGGCAAGTGGACATGGTTCCATCACACTCCTGACTCGTGGCTCGTAAATGGTGGACAGGTTTTGGAGAGTCAGGAGGTCAGTTACCCTCCAATGCTCTTATAGCCTTGATAGTCAAACATAGCCTTGATGTCAAGGGCAGTGCCTCTCAACTCACCTCTGGAATTCAGCTCTTTTGTCCATGTTTGAACCAAGGCTTGTGATGGCATTAGAAGCTGAGTGACCCTGGAAAAACCCAAACTGGGTGTCAGTGAATCAGTTATTGCCTCTTCAGCAAGGTCTCCTACTGTATGAATTGATACCTATTCTAGAAATTTAAGGACAAAGCACTCCTACATCATCCTATTTCTTGCAGAAAGTGATTCAATGAACTCAGTAGAATAGGCAAAGTAAGAGCACTGATGTGTGTATCCCCAACCACCGTTGCTACAACCTCAAACTTCTCTTAGAGAAATCCACCATGGCTCCTCAGACAACACCTTCCAAATAGCACAACCACTTCCATCTCAAAGCACAGAGGCAGCAGGTACACGGGGGCACCACCAAATGCAATTTTCCCTCCAAGCCACTCACCATCCTGACTTGGAAGTATATGGCTTGTATTTCAGTGCAGCTGGGTCAATATCATCGAGCTCCCGCGCTGATGGCATTCTTGTCGACCTGGAGCACATGGGACTATAGCAGCTGAAGACGGTAACACACCACCACGTTGTCAAGGGCAACTAGAGTTGGGCAATAAATTCTGACACAATCAGCATGTCCCATGAATTAATAACTCCAGCAGATTACTCCACACACCCACTGTGCACGCAGGTATACCCATCCCTTTGTCTAGATACTTGCTCAGTCACTATCTATCTATCTTTCACTCTCACTCACCCTTTTACAACACTGTGAGCCTCCTTCATAGTTACCCTCAACAAGAGATCGCCATCCTGTTTGTTGAACATGTAATTACACTTACTCACTTGTCTTTTTCCTCTTTGACTGAAGAAGAAAGCACAGAACACTAGAGAGAAGAAGAGAAACAGAGGTGGACCTCCATTCTGCAAGGAGAAAGTGAGGACTGCAGATGCTGGAGATCAGAGCTGAAAAATGTGTTGCTGGAAAAGCGCAGCAAGTCAGGCAGCATCAAAGGAGCAGGAGAATCGACGTTTCGGGCATAAGCCCTTCTTCAGGAATGAGGAGGGTGTGCCAAGCGGGCTAAGATAAAAGGTAGGGAGGAGGGACTTGGGGGAGGGGCGACGGGAATGCGATAGGTGGAAGGAGGTTAAGGTGAGGGTGATAGGCCAGAGAGGGGTTGGGGGTGGAGAGGTCAGGAAGAAGATTGCAGGTTAAGAAGGCAGTGCTGAGTCCGAGGGTTGGGACTGAGAAAAGGTGTGGGGAGGGGAAATGAGGAAGGTGGAGAAATCTGCATTCATCCCTTGTGGTTGGAGGGTTCCTAAGTGGAAGATGAGGCACTCTTCCTCCAGGCGTCGTGTTGCCATGGTCTGGCGATGGAGGAGGCCAAGGACCTGCATGTCCTTGGCGGAGTGGGAGGGGCCTAGGAGGGAAGTGAGGGGGGAGGTGTATCATCCTTCGTCATTTCTGCCATTCCAAACAGACCCCACCACCAAGGATCTATTTCCCTCCCCTCCCCTATCAGCGTTCCGGAAAGATCGCTCCCTCCATGACTCCCTCGTCAGGTCCACACCCCCCACCAACCCAACCTCCACTCCCAGCACCTTCCCTTGCAACTGCAAGAAATGCAAAACTTGCGCCCACACCTCCCTCCTCACTTCCCTCCAAGGCCCCAAGGGATCCTTCCATATCCATCACAAACTCACCTGCACCTCCACACACATCATTTACTGCAGCCGCTGCACCCGATGTGGCCTCCTACACATTGGAGAGACAGGCCGCCTACTTGCGGAACATTTCAGAGAACACCTCTGGGACACCCGCACCAACCAACCCAACCGCCCCGTGGCTGAACACTTTAACTCCCCCTCCCACTCTGCCAAGGACATGCAGGTCCTTGGCCTCCTCCATCGCCAGACCATGGCAACTGAACACCTGGAGGAAGACCGCCTCATCTTCCGCCTCGGAACCCTCCAACCATAAGGGATGAATGCAGATTTCTCCAGCTTCCTCATTTCCCCTACCCCACCTTTTCTCAGTCCCAACCCTCAGACTCAGCACCGCCTTCTTGACCTGCAATCTTCTTCCCGACCTCTCTGCCCCCAACCCCTCTCCGGCCTATCACCCTCACCTTAACCTCCTTCCACCTATCGCATTCCCAATGCCCCTCCCCCAAGTCTGTCCTCCCTACCTTTTATCTTAGCCTGCTTGGCACACCTTCCTCATTCCTGAAGAAGGGCTTATGCCCGAAACGTTGATTCTCCTGCTCCTTTGATGCTGCCTGACCTGCTGCGCTTTTCCAGCAACACATTTTTTAGCTCCATTCTGCACGTAACAGCTTTGGAAGAGAAAGGGCTGGACAGTCTCAGTGTGCCTGGCCATCAGAGGTGCCCTACACCCACATAGGTACCTGGTACCAGGCACTCTAATGACAAGCAACACTCAGTCATGGTGATTCAAAATGACCAATGAGCGACAATGTGCCACAATGATGGTGAAGCATTCATACCTCGGCGGTATTCATTCATGTCTTCTTTCACTCTGCATGAACCAGTCCAGTTGGCTACTGAGGATAACTCATCTGGGAGTGAGCTGCCTCTGAGGGCACACCGTCACATGATCCATTGAGACTATCTACCAGCTCTGACGCTCATACTTTTGTGGGACCAGCAATGTAGTTTTCACTTGGTGACTCACTTCACAAATGAATAAGAGCAGATGGCGGAGGCAGGGACAGCAGGGCAGGATTTGCATTGAAAAGCACAGGACTCAGCTGGGCACAGATGCTGTACCTTGGGAGGGTGTTGATAAACAGGACACTTCTTTCGCAGCAGGAGAGACACTGCAACATATCGGCTGGGGTTCCAGCCCCACTCTGCACCTTTGCAGAGCGGTTGGACAAGTCAATCTCAAGGACGAGGTGGAGCACACCTTTGGCATGATGTTTACTTATGTGAAAAAGAACGGCCAATGGCATGCAACACTAACTGTGGAAACACAGGCTTTCACCAATAGCCACCTGGCTAAAAATAAAAAGCCACCTCAAACAGGACAACTGCATCTGTGCTTTGTATCACTGATCCTCAGCAAAGTATTAGCTGGGGGTACTGCTGCAGCACAAGAGAAGTATGGGGAGTAGACTTAGCTCAGAATGCCTCAACATTTCACCCAATGGCTGCACCTACAAGCATCCATACATTAGTACTCACACACAACTTGATAGCCCAACTGGAGCTCAGAGAACATCGGCAAGAACAAGTCAGCGATCAGAGCAGAAATCTAAGCAAGCTGCCTCCAAACCACTTCTGAGACTGCACCAGACTGAAGTGCTGTTAAAATGAAGATGAAAGTGTGCAACTGCACAAGACCTTGCCCATGTTTGTGCAGCACACTATTCGCAAGTTGAGTCTCTGATTTCTGTTTGAATTGCACAAATCTGATTGGTGTACAGTGCTTCCCTGCTTAAACCGTTCTTAGTTGCTGGCTGTAAAATGGTCCTTCTGGGTGTGACGGGATGGGTGGGAACGGGAGGTTATTGCTGGGCTGCTTATTGTTAGTATCATTCAGACAGTAAGCTCTGATGAAAACAGCAGGTTGTTGGATAGATCAATTGCCAGTACTGAAATGAATCGTGCAACAAAGAAACGTAAGAATATCGAAAACAGGAGCAGGAGTAGGTCCTTTGAGCCCGCTCTGCCATTCAATATCATCATGGCTGATCATACAACTCAGTACCCTGTTCCCACTTTCTCCCCATACCCTTTGATAGAATGACATCAATCTCCTACTTGAAAACATTCAGTGTTTTGGTCCCGACTGCTTTCTGTGGTAAAGAATTCCATAGGATCATCACTCACTGGATGAAAATAATTCACCTCATCTCAGACCCAAATGGCCGAGCCTCTATCTTTCGAATATGACCAATGGCTCAGGAATCGCCAAACATAATTGGTTCGGGAGCATTTAAACTAGTTTGGCAAGGGAGTGGGAACAAGAGCTACATATCTGAGAGGGGGGTAGTTGTAGATGGGGCAGTGGCAGGATATAGCGAATCTATTGGGAAGGCTTTTCACGTGATGAAACAAAGGGATTGGTTAAAGTGTGTCTGCTTTAATGTAAGGAGTGTCAGAAATAAGTGTGGTGAACTGAAAGTATTAGGACTATGATGTTGTGGCTATAACAGAGACCTGGGTTTCACAGGGGCAAATGGTGCTTGATGTTCCAGGGTTTAGAATGTTTAAAAAGAACAGGGAGGGTGGAAAAAGAGGAGGAGAAGTAGCATTGTTAATCAGAGAGTGCATCACAGCTACAGAAATGAAGGTTGTCGAGGAAGGTTTGTCTACTGAGTCAGTATGGGTGGAAGTCAGGAACAGCAAAGGAGCAGCCACCTCATTGAGGGTTTTCTACAAACCCCCTAATAGCAGTAGAGAGATTGAAGATCTCATAGGTGAGCAGATTTTGGAGAAATGCAGATGTAGCAGGGTTGTCGTTATGGGTGACTTCAACTTTCCCAATATTGACTGGAACCTCCTTAGTGCAGATGGTTTGGATGGAGCCGTTTTTGTCAGGTGTGTTCAGGAAGGTTTCCTTACTCAGTATGGAAAGGAGGAGGGGAGAAGCCATTTTGGATTTGGTGCTCAGCAATGAACCAAGACAGTTTTCAGATCTCGCAGTGGGAGAACACTTTGGTGACAGTGACCACAACCGCCTCACAATTACCATTGCCTTGGAGAGGGAAAGGAGCAGTTACCAAGGGAATATATTAACTTGGGGAAAAGGAAATTGTGACATTATCAGACAGGAGTTGGGAGCAATTGTTCCACAGAAAGGGCACAACAGACGTGTGGAGACTGATTAAGGAGCAATTGTTGCGAGTGTTGTGAGTGTTCCTCTGAGACAGGCAAGAAGGGATAAGATTAAGGAACCTTGGATGGCAAGAACAGAGGTGCTTCTTGTCAAAAGGAAGAAGGCAGCTTACGTCAGGTGGAGGACACAAGGATCTAGCACGGCTTTACAGTATTACAGGCTTGCTAGAGAGAAGATCAGAAATGGACTGAGGAGAGCCAGGAGAGGGCATGAAAAAGACTTGGCAGGAAGGAATAGGGAGAACCCAAAGGCATTTTACTCATACGTGAGGAATAAGAGAATGATCAGGGAGAGCGTAGGGCAAGTCAGGATAATGTAGGGAACTGATGCGTAGAATCTGAGCAGATAGCGGAAGCCCCAAATGAGTTTTTTGCTTTGGTTTTCACTAAGGAAAGGGACCTTCTGAATTAGAACTTTGAGTAGTTGGGAAACAGACATGAACAGATCAGGATTGATGAAGTTGATGTACTGGAAATTTTGGCAAACATTAAGATTGATAAGTCCCCAGGGCCAGACCAGATTTATCCTCAGTTGCTCTGGGAAACAAGAAAGGAGGTTGCTAAGCCACTGGCGAAGATCTTTGCCTCCTCACTCTACACGGAAGTCATACCAGAGGATTGGAGGGAGGTAAATGTTGTTCCTCTTTTTAAGAAGGGGAATAGGGAAATCCCTGGCAATTACAGACCAGTCAATCTTACATCTGTGGTCAGCAAGTTTTTGGAAAGAATTCTGAGGGATAGGATTTATGACTATTTGGAAAAGCACAGCGTGATTAAAGACAGTCAGCATGGCTTTGTGAGGGACAGGTCATGCCTCACAAATCTCATTGAGTTCTTTGAAGAGGTGATGAGACAGGTTGATGAAGGTCGAGCAGTGGATGTGGTGTATGTGGATTTCAGCAAGGCATGATAGGCTCATTCATAAAGTTAGGAAGTATGGGATACAGGGAGATTTAGCTATCTGGATTCGGAATTGGTCGGCTGACAGAAGGCAGAAAGTGGTTGTAGATGGAAAGCATTCTGCCTGGAGGTCAGTGTTGAGTGGGGTCCCACAGGGCTCTGTTCTTGGGCCTCTGCTCTTTGTAGTTTTTACAAATGACTTGGCTGAGGTCGTTGAGGAGTGGGTTAGTAAATTTGCTGATGACATAAAAGTTAGAGGTGTCGCTGATAGTATCGAGGGCTATTGCAGGCTGTAGCGTGACATAGACAGGATGCAGAGCTGGGATGAGAAATGGCAGATGGAGTTCAACCTGGATAAATGCAAAGTGATGCATTTTGGAAGGTCAAACTCGAATGCTGAATATAGGATTAAATACAGGATACTTGGCAGTGGGGAGGGACAGAGGGATCTTGGTGTTCATGTGCATAGATCCCACAAAGTGGATAGGGTTGTTAAGAAAGCAGATCGTGTTTTGGCTTTCATTAACAGTGGGATCGAGTTTAAGAGCCACGAGATTTTGCTGCAGCTCTACATGACCCTGGTGAGACCACACTTGGAATATTGTGTCCAGTTCTGGTCGCCCTATTATAGGAAAGATACGGAGGCTTTGGAGTGAGTGCAAAGAAGGTTTACCAGGATGCTGCCTGGACTGGAGGGCTTGCCTTATGAAGAAAGGTGACTCAGCTCGGACTTTTCTCTCTGGAGAGAAGGACGGAGAGAGGTGACCTGATCAAGGTATACCGGTAATGAGAGGCATGGAGAGTCAATAGCCAGAGACTTTTCTCCAGGGCAGGATTGACTGACACGAGGGGTCAAAATTTTAAGATATTAGGAGGAAGGAATAGAAGAGACATCAGAGGTAGGTTCTTTACACAGAGAGTTGTGAATGCATGGAATGCGTGACAGTGGTGATGGTGGAAGCAGAGTCATGAGGGACATTTAAACCACTGCTGAACATGCACATGGACAGCAGTGAATTGAGGGGTACATAGGTTACGGTATTTTAATTTAGATTAGGAATAATCCTCGGCACAACATCATGGGCCAAAGGGCCTATTCAGTGCCGTACTTCTCTATGTTCTATCATGAACATTCTTCCTGACTTTACCTTTTCTAGGCCTGTCTCAAGTTTATCGGTTTTTATGAGATCCCTCCTCATTCTTCTAAACTCCAGTGAATATAAGTCCTATCCAGTTCAGCGTTTTTTTTTTCAAACGTTAATCCTGCTATTCCAGATATCAGTCTGGTAAATCTTTGCTGCACTCCCTCTGTAGCCTGAACATCCTTCCTCTGATGAGGAGATTAAAATGGCATGCAATTCTCCAGGTGTGGTCTCCCCAAGGCCCATTACTGTTCCAGACATCCCTGAGGGCATTCTGCACATCAGATGGGGCATAGCCTGCATCAAGTTCCACCTGATCCTCCTCTGCTTTACCCTCCCCCTTTCCCTTCCTGGAATTGTCTAAAGAGGCTCTGTGCCAAGTCCAACCCTCGATCTTAACGAACATTAATCAAATTACAGCACATCACATCCATCCCCTTGCCGGTGTGGATATTCCAGATACTAATAATTTGTTCTCAGATTCATCTGTTGGTCAAATGCCTATCATTTCAGAACTCTTGGAACATGTTAGTCCAGTTTCTGGGAGTCATAGTCAACCACCAGTCAAGCAGCAGCTGATAACTGTGCCACAAGTTTACGAAGAGATACAGGAATCTCACAGACATAAAGCCTCAGGGCAGCTGACCAGAAACCTTGTGGCTGCAGGTTAGCTGTTTCCTTGATGTACTGTGAGCCTATGCTCCGAGAACCATTACAGTGTGGAAGCAGGCCATTTGGATTGAGAGTGAGGTGCTGGAAAAGCATAGCGGGTCAGGCACCATCCGAGAAGTAGGCCATTTGGCCCATCGAGTCCACACCAACCCTCCAAGGAACATCCCATGCAGACGCAGCCACTATCCTACCCCTGTAACCCTGCATTTCCCATGGCTAGTCCACCTAACCTGCTCATCTCTGTGAGAGAAAACCTACACAGGCACAGGGAGAGTGAGCAAACTCCCCAAAGGCAGCTGCCTGAGGGTGGAATCAGGGTCCCCAGGGCTGTGTGGCAGGTAGATGTACCTGGGTGTTCCTATGGGTGCCTCAGAAGCCACATCCATGCAGTTCATGAGTCCTATCCCAGTGAAAAGCTAAGGAAAGGCACAAACATGAGCAGCTGTTCATGTAGATTGGCATCAATGGTGTAAAACCCACAGACTTGGTGACCCTGGTAAAGACAACATCAGTCAATGTGTGCTGCCAACTGTGGCTGCTACTGTTTTCAGCAGTGGTCCACACCAATCCAGAAAGCAAAAAGCTGAAGATGATAGTGAAAGAGACTTATAAAGTATGGATGGCAGGTCAGTCAAGCAGCTGGATATGTTTTAACAGCAAGCTATAGGCCGTGACATCAACCTGGCAATAGATTACTTACAGTGTGGAAACAGGCCCTTCGGCCCAACAGTCCACACTGCCCCGCCGAAGCGCAACCCACCCATACCCCTACATCTACATCTACATTTACCCCTTACCTAACACTATGGGCAATTTAGCATGGCCAATTCACCTGGCCTGCACATCTTTGGACTGTGGGAGGAAACCGGAGCACCCGGAGGAAACCCACGCAGACACGGGGAGAACGTGCAGACTCCACACAGTCAGTCGCCTGAGGCGGGAATTGAACCCGGGTCTCAAGCGCTGTGAGGCAGCAGTGCTAACCACTGTGCCACCGTGCCGCCCACAATAGTACTGAAAACATGTGCTCCAGAACTGGTCGCACTCTTTGGTTGTTTCAGTGCAGTTATAACCATGGTCAACCAGCTAACATTGTGAAAACTTGCTTGTATATGTTCAGTCCTCAAAAATCAAGGCCAATCTGACCAATTGCCTAAAATCAGCTAAACCTCAGTCATTAGTGAAGTAATGCAAGTTGTTGACTGTTCCAGTTCCTTAGCACTTTGTCAGCAAGGCCACACAGATGCATGCCTCATTACAGCCCCTGTCTAAACAAGGACAAAAGAGCTTAACTCCTGAGTTGAGGTGAGAGTCAAGATCCTAGATATCAAGACAGTGTTCAACTGAATGTAGCATTAAGGAGACTGAAGAAAATGCAATTAGTGGGAATCAGGGGAGTATTCTGCATCCCAGATCCACACTCAGACCCACACTTGCAGCCATGTTAACATTACTCCTTTTATATTTGTACATCTCAACACATGTTTAAAAGAATGAATAAAACTCAGACCGTAAAAGAACTTGCAAAGATTCAAGAAGTTCAGGTCTCAGTGATGAAAAGTAATTTCAAGAATTGTTTAAAGAGCCTATCAACACACTGTGTGCTGTTGCACAGCCTGTACATTGGATTGATAATGCTAGCTTTGGCAACAAGAAAAGCTAAACAAAGGTTAATGTGGCGTATTCCACGTGGGCAACATCTGGGGCAAAATGGCCACAAGAATAGTTGTCTCTCCCAACAGATAACATAGTGAATGATGCACATCCCTTTCTGAATGAACACTCAATCCAGGATCTCCGCAAGGACTGACTGACTCAGTTTAGAGTTGAGCCACTGGTAGTGTTGTCTCTCCTCTGGTTTAAAGCTGACCATTTAGTAGAAGGTAACAGAGCTCAGATGCAGCCTCCTGTTGAAGAGAAAGTTAAGGTTTACAAAGTACTCCATGATGTGGGCATCTCTGTGGATACGAGCTCCTGCACAGAACCCTCCTCTGTCACCTTTTTATCGCTTCTCTCGATCTGTGTTGTCTTCCTTGTAACACCCTATGGTGGCCCTTTGGAGGTCCCCTTTGCCGTTAGTCAGAGTGTTTCTGGGGCAAAGCAACAACAGCATAGGAGCAGTGTAAGTTTCCTCTGCGCAGACAAAAGTGTACTGCCCAGTGTAATACAACACATAGACAAATGTCCAGAAATCAACCAGCAACCATAAATGATAAAAGCATGAATTGGCATCCAATTACTGCATTGTCCCTGTGAGTGGCACTGGTGAGAAGACCTTCCGGAAGTGTAGCAGTGTGATCTCAGTATGTGTCAAGGGAAACCCTCAAGCAATTGAAAATTTAACATGAGTCATGCAAGAAGTTCGGGGACCTAATTTACTTGCATTTCTTTTTAATTTGAATATTGTTAACGTGCACAGTATGCTGCCCAATATTATCTCCCCACACATATGACAAGTCCTACCAAAAATGAACTTATGCCAGCTGCTCACCATAATGGGAAATGGGGTAAGTTGGTAATCGTGTGTAAGATGAAATCTCGCACTCTTAGGGACACAATATGTTTTTGTAATGCTGAGTGGGAAAATGGGAAGACCAGAATTGAATTTTCATAAGAGTCGTAGAGGGCTACGACTCAGAAAAGACCCATCAGCCCATCGAGTCGTCTGCAATGATCAAAACTAATCAACAAACTATTCTGATTCCATTTGCCAGCACTTGATCCATTGCCTTGACCTTGCAAGTGCACATCTAAAGATGTATTTATTGTTATGAGGCTTTCTGCCTCTACTACCCTTACAGGCAGTGAGTTTCAGATTCCCACAACCCTCGACATGAAAATTGTTTTCCTCACATCGCCTCTAAACCTCCCATCCCTTACCTTAAATCTATGCCTCTGGTCACTGATCGCTCCATCCAGGGGAAAAAAAAAGTTTCTTTCTGTCTACTTTGTCCCTCATAATTTATACATCTCAATCATGTCTCCACTCTGTATCCTCCGGTTCAAGATGACTGAAACTCTCCAGCCCAGGCAACATGCAGGGAAATCTCCTTTGAACCTTCTCCAGTACAATCACATCCCTTCTGTAATGTGAGCTCTAGAACTGCACTCTTTAGCTGTGACGAAACCAACATTTTATACAGTGCCAGCATCACCTCCCTATTCTCCAAACTCTTTGCTTCAGCTTATAAAGGCAAGTATCCCATATTGCTTCTTAACCACCTGTCCATCTAGTTTAAGGGACTTGTGGACATTCACACCAAGGTCTCTCAGACCCTCAGTACTTCCCAGGATCCTACCATTCATCATTTACTTCTTTGCCTTGATTGTCCTGCCCAGGTGCATCACCTTACACTTAAATGGACTGAATTCCATTTGCTACTGATCAGTTCACCTAGCCATCCTACTGATATCCTCCAATAATCCAAGGCTATCCTCCTCACTATTTACCACTCCATCAATTTTCATATCACCTGCAAACTTATTGGTAGATCCTCCAGTCTAAATCATTTACATATAGCATGAACCACATGTGCTCCAACACTGATCTTGTGGAATCCACTTGGACACTGGCTTCCAGTTACAAAGACATCATTCAAACATTACTCACTGCTTCCTACGCTAGTCACTTCTGGATCCAATTAGCCAGATTTCCTGGGATCCTGTGGAATCTTACCTTCGCTATCAGTGTCCCATGTGGGACTTTTTCAAAAGTCTTGCTGAAGTCCAAATAGTTTATACTGAATGCCTTGCCCCTATCAGCATAGGGCAGCCCAGTGGCTCAGCTTTTACCACTGCTGCCTCGCTGTACTAAGGACCCAGGTTCAATTCCAGCCCCAGGCAACTGTCTGCGCAGAGTTGGCGCATTCTCCTCTTGTCTGCATGGGTTTCCTCCAGGTGCTCTGGTTTTCTCCCACATTCCAAAGCTGTGCAGGTCAGGTAGATTGGGCATGCTAAATTGCCGTGTAGTGTCCTGGGATGCGCAAGTTGAGGTGGGAAATGCAGGGATAGGTTAGGAGGTGGGTCTGGGTGGGATACTTTTTGGAGGCCTGCTTCCATACTGTAGGGACTGTAAGGTTACCGCCATGAAAAGCTCAATCAAGATGGTTGGATGGAAGTAAGAAGTGCAAACATTTTTAGAGTTTGTAAAAAGATGTAAAAATGTGGTGTTTTCTACCTGAGAGAAACCACTCTACTACCTGTTCCCCCCATTTAACTCTTAATCCTTTCTTGCTGCAGAAATACATCCAACGTTTAATGAAGTGTATATAATGTTAGTCTTTTCTGTTGTAATGAGCTTCTCTGAGAATGCATTGCACCATGTCTTCCCCATGTGCATTGGAGCATGATGAACATTGCTCAGTTGTATTTTGAAAGTCCAGGAGCACTGGATTTCGGTTAATGGCTCCTCCAAGTGATCAAATGGGTCAGGATACAGTCACTAACATAGAAGATAGTTCATAATATGATAAACTAATGGGCTGAATGGCCTTTCTGGTTCTATGCTTCTTACATACTTATAATTTATGTTTGGCATATTTCTGGTACACTTGTGTGACTCAAATTGACAGTTCCACTAAGTGAAATCCCAGCTGTGTCAAACATTTCAAACATTGATTCAGAAAAGAGTTGGCAAGCCAGATGTAGCAATAAGATTTTTTTGCTGTAAAATATAGCTGCCCTAATCCTATAAACACTTGTTACAAGAAAGTCATTACTGGTATAAATCCTCACCTTCATCTAATAAACTAGTGTAGAACACAATGGTGGAACATTAGCTGCTTTGAAACTTTTCTGCTGTAGGGATCAAATCTGAGTTCCAATCTCACTTATACTATTTAGCTACTGTCTATGTTAATTGTTCAAAACAGACAATGATGGGAGTGGGGAATTCCCAGTGCAGGAAGCCTAATCCAAGGACCTTTAAACTATGGATAACAGCTCCAGTAGGAAAGGGAGATATTCTCAAGTCAGGTATGAAAACTGTGTGTCTCAAAGTGGAGGTGCTCTCTGAAGCTTCATGAAGACTGGAAAATGAATAAAAAGAGAAATGGCCACAGATGGCTCACCGCTTTTCTGTAGAGCATGTCTCTGTGGGATTTCTTGCGGCTGTGGTTGGGTCCATCCCCACTCCTGAAGCTTCATACAGATGGTATGAGAGGAGGCATCATTGTCAGCGTCAATGCTAGGAGTTGGGTTTCAGGTGCCAACATCATGAAGATCCCTGTATCATCATCAATTTGCCTCCCCTGGCCCCTCTCAATGGGTTTTCAATGGAAATTAACCTTGGCTACCCTGTTTCCTGACCCTGGCAAGATTGCCTGGATGCAAAAACATTTTAGGGACCCAAACAGTTACTTTATTTCTGATATTACTTCTAAACCCCGCATGTCAAGATTCTGCCCAGTATGTGCTGGAAAAAAAAAAGTTTTTTTCTTTTTTTTGTCAAATGTAACTGTACAGTGTGATCCTGTCAAGAGTTATCACTGGAGTTCAAAAGAAGAGTCATATCAGATTGAAAATGTTAACTCTGATTTTCTTCTCTGTGGATTCTGCCAGACCTGATGAGATTCTGCAGCCATCAATGTAGCTTTGGGTTTGCTTATTACAATAAACATCTTGTGAAGTTTTGCTTCGTGATTTTTTCAGTCATTCAAATCTCTTTGCAATCTCCTTTTTGGGATTATAACTGTGGGCTTGAAGAGGTTAAATGCATTTAGCACCATGGGCTTGAACAAATACTGCATAGTAGCAACATACAGCTGACTAAAGTGATTGCATGAAGCCTTGTCTGAGCTGGCACCTCCACAAAAAATGGCCCAAGAGGTTTAATATAAACACATTCGCTATTCTTTGATCACTATCAGTTGGCACATTTTCAAGGCAGTGTGCATGTGATGGAACTGCCAAATTTTCCATATAATCTTAATGCCAGACAATCAATGGTACAGGGTACCAGTAGTGGTGTGTAATAGATAACTGAACGTAGCTGTCCCATCACAGCTACCAAATCTCATTGTCAAGTCACCTTGATAGTCTTTGTACAAAAACAGGAAGTGTTCCTACAAACCATCAGTCATACTGTCAGTGTAAAACTTCTGTTGTGACCCTGCTTTAAGAAACAAGCAGCAAGAATTATGCTCAAAGCCTTTGATTTTGCAGGGAATTAGACAATTGCAAAATACAACCAATCAAAGCATTGGTTAAAAAAAAAATCCTACACAGTTCTTTAATCCTTTCCAATAAAAATGACATTTCATTTATACAGACACTGTAAAGCAGCAGGTCATGTTATAAAAGGAAGAATCATGGATTGTGATTCATCAGATGCAAATCCTGGAATCCATGCAATAAAAACAACATTTGTGTTACTCAGTCATTATAAAACAGTGATCTCTATTATGAGTAAATTTAAGGAAGAGAGACTTCTCATCTAACATTCTCCTTCCATCTCTTCTGTGAAGTCCTGACCTTCATTTATATCTTAATTAACATCACTGAAGCAATTTATCTGGTCATTTACATTGTTGCTGTTTGTAAGACTTTGCTCTGCACAAATTGGTTACCATGATACAACAGTGACTACACTTCACATGTACTTCATTGACTGAAGTACCTTGGGATATCTTGAAGATGTGAAGGGTGCAATACATGTGCAAGTTCTGCCTTTTTCTCCATCTAGATTTTTTAAAAAGAAAAGGTTTAAGAATCTGCCAATCAAATTAATGTCTGGTAAGCAATTGCCGTTATTAGCTGGATAGGATCTAGCGAGCTGGATCAGCAACACTCTAGTTTCCTCCTTCCTTCTCTTCAGCTCCTATTACAGGTTATCATTTCATCTGTCAATGCTACCTCTTCTCTGTATGTTTTTGGTTCACTCATACCTGTTCCAATACATTTAGCACATACCTTGGAATGGATAGCTCCTTTCGCTATGGATTCATTACTTCAGTCGTTTCCTTATTTATAAACATTTCTTCTGCGTTTCTCCTCACTGACACACTCTTTGAAAATGAGGACTTGCCCCATGCACGTGTAGCATTTATATTTCACTGCCACCAATCTAAATTATACAACCCTTGGTCTGCTCTTGGACTGTTAATTTAACACTGTGTGAGATGGACCACACATATGAAGAGGACTTAAAGGCAACCTACATAACTTCAAACCAAAAACAGTCTCTACTCTATACTTGATTATGTGCCTACCTGTGACTGTTCACAGAGGCTGAAGCCAAGAACATGCACCTTCTCTTTCTTGTTTGATTCCAAGCTGACTTTTAAGTCCCAAATCCTTTTTATTACTGTTCCCTTTCTGAATCCTGCTCCCTATCACTCATGACTCCCTCTCTCCCGAATGTGCTAAATTCAAATTCTTCATCCAATTTTATAAAGCTCTTGATGACCTTCCTCTCTCCTAAGTCAGAAATCATATCTAACATATTTATCACCTTACCCTCTTGTTGTGTCCATCTTTGCATCATCTTATGCAACATCACCATCACCAGCCCGGAACCGATTCAACCAAACTACAGCCCAAGACTTTGAGTAGTCACACTTCTTTTGACAATTCTCCTTCCGTTTTCGTCTTATACTAACGGTGAAAGGAGCTTTAAAAAGAAAATTGCTCCATTGGACACATCTGTGCTGTGGGAGCAAGTGAGGACTGCGGATGCTGAAGATCAGAGTGGAGTGTGTGGTGCTGGAAAAGCACAGCAGGTTAGACAGCATCCGAGGAGCAGGAGAATTGACGTTTCAGGCATGAGCTCTGATGAAGGGCTTATGCCCGAAATGTTGGTTCTCCTGCTCCTCGGATGCTGCCTAACCAGCTGTGCTTTTCAGGCACCATATGCCACATCTGTGCTGTAGACAAACTAAAACAGTGGTCAGTACAATAGCTCTTTTAAGGCATTCAAAAATAATTGAATTTGAAGCAAAGCTGATCCAGAAATCTTGAAATGGTAAATAAAGAGGTATCAAATATTACACTAATATTCACTTTGGCAAAATAGATCATGATTCACTGCAGATGTGCCCTTTCTTTAGCCATGCTATACCTCCTACAATAATCACGCTCCTTTATAATTGGCCCATGCAATCTCCAGAAATCATGAACACCTCACTCCTTTTTTAATCCATGACATTATAGACAGGAAATCAAGAATAAGTACAGTCTTCAGGCAAACCATGGTTAAAAGATGATGAAATATTCGGAGCTGAATGTGTACAAAAGATTTATTTTAAAATTATACGTTCTGTCCTTACTTTCATTTTGTATTGTAATTTTGCAGCACAATGGGAAAACCTACTGCAGCTTGGAAACCAATGGTTTGAGCAAAGGATTTGTGCAGGTGGTGAATCAAGGGTATGCAAAACTCAGGTGCTGCATCATTACAACGTTGACAGGGTGTAATTGCAACATTCTGGATTAGTGGTGCTGGAAGTGCACAGCAGTTCAGGCAGCATCCAAGGAGCAGCGAAATCGACGTTTCGGGCAAAAGCCCTTCATCAGGAATAAAGGCAGTGAGCATGAAGCGTGGAGAGATAAGCTAGAGGAGGGTGGGAGTGGGGAGAAAGTAGCATAGAGTACAATGGGTGAGTGGGGGAGGGGATGAAGGTGATAGGTCAGGGAGGAGAGGGTGGAGTGGATAGGTGGAAAAGGAGATAGGCAAGTAGGACAAGTCCAGACAAGTCATGGGGACAGTGCTGAGCTGGAAGTTTGGAAGTGGGGGAAGGGGAAATGAGGAAACTGTTGAAGTCCACATTGATGCTCTGGGTTTGAAGTGTTCCGAGGCGGAAGATCAGGCATTCTTCCTACAGGCGTCTGGTGATGAGGGAGCGGCAGTGAAGGAGGCCCAGGGCCTCCATGTCCTCGGCAGAGTGGGAGGGGGAGTTGAAATGTTGGGCCACGGAGCGGTGTGGTTGATTGGTGCGGATGTCCCTGAGATGTTCCCTAAAGCACTCTGCTAGGAGGTGCCCAGCCTCCCCAATGTAGAGGAGACCGCATCGGGAGCAACGGATACAATAAATGATATCAGTGGATGTGTTCCCGCCCACCTTCCGAGGACCCCTTCGCCCACCTCCAACACACTGCATCCATCTGGACACCCCGCGCTGGCCTATTACCTGCCCTTGACCTCTTCATTTCCAACTGCTGCCAGAACATTAACCGCCTCAACCTGTCGCCCCCCTCCCCCACGCCAACCTCTCACCCTCACAACGCGCAGTCCTCCAATCCCTCTGCTCCAATCCCAACCTCACCATCAAGCTAGCGGATAAAGGGGGCGCAGTGGTAGTCTGGCGCACTGACCTCTACACCGCTGAAGCCAAACGCCAACTCGAGGACACCTCTTCCTACTGCCCCTCGACCATGACCCCATCCCCCCATCACCAAACCATCATCTCCCAGACCATACAGAACCTCATCACCTCAGGAGATCTCCCACCCAGAGCTTCCAACCTCATAGTCCAGGAACCCCGCACTCCCGGTTCTACCTCCTTCCCAAGATCCACAAGCCTGACCACCCTGGCCGACCCATTGTCTCAGCATGCTCCTGCCCCACTGAACTCATCTCTACCTACCTCGACACTGTCCTATCCCCCCAGTCCAGAAACTCCCCACATGTGTTCAAGACACCACCCACGCCCTCCACCTCCTCCAAGACTTCCATTTCCCTCGCCCCCAACGCCTCATCTTCACCATGGATATCCAATCCCTCTACACCTCCATCCGCCATGACCAGGACCTCCAAGCCCTCCGTTTTTTCCTCTCCAGACGTCCCCAACAGTACCCTTCCACTGACACTCTCATTCGTTTGGCCGATATGGTCCTCACCCTTAACAATTTCTCCTTTGAATCCTCCCACTTCCTCCAGACCAAAGGGGTAGCCATGGGCACACGTATGGGCCCCAGCTATGCCTGTCTCTTTGTTGGCTATGTAGAGCAGTTGATCTTCCGTAAATACACCGGCACCACTCCCCACCTCTTCCTCCGCTACATTGATGACTGCATTGGTGCCACCTTGTGCTCCCGCGAGGAGGTTGAGCAATTCATCAACTTCACCAACACATTCCACCCTGACCTTAAATTTACCTGGACCATCTCTGACACCTCCCTCCCCTTCCTGGACCTCTCCATCTCCATTAATGACGACCGACTTGACACTGACATTTTTTACAAACCCACCGACACCCATAGCTACCTGGATTACACCTCTTCCCACCCTACCTCTTGCAAAAATGCCATCCCATATTCCCAATTCCTCTGCCTCTGCCATATCTGCTCCCAGGAGGACCAGTTCCACCACAGAACACATTAGATGGCCTCCTTCTTTAGAGACCGCAATTTCCTTTCCCACATGGTTAAAGATGCCCTCCAATGCATCTCGTCCACATCCCGCAACTCCGCCCTCAGACCCCACCCCCCACCCCCCAACCGTAACAAGGACAGAACGCCCCTGGTGCTCACCTTCCACCCTACCAACCTTCGCATAAACCAAATCATCCGTCGACATTTCCGCCACCTCCAAAAAGACCCCACCACCAGGGATATATTTCCCTCCCCACCCCTTTCCGCCTTCCGCAAAGACCGCTCCCTCTGTGACTTACCTAGTCAGGTACACACCCCCCTACAACCCACCCTCCCATCCTGGCACTTTTCCCTGCCACCGCAGGAACTGTAAAACCTGCGCCCACACCTCCTCCCTCACCTCTATCCAAGGCCCTAAAGGAGCCTTCCACATCCATCAAAGTTTTACTTGCACATCCACTAATATCATTTATTGTATCCGTTGCTCCCGATGCGGTCTCCTCTACATTGGGGAGACTGGGCACCTCCTAGCAGAGTGCTTTAGGGAACATCTCAGGGACACCCGCACCAATCAACCACACCGCCCCGTGGCCCAACATTTCAACTCCCCCTCCCACTCTGCCGAGGACATGGAGGTCCTGGGCCTCCTTCACTGCCGCTTCTTCACCACCACCTGTAGGAAGAACGCTTCATCTTCCGCCTTGGAACCCTTCAACCCTAGGGCATCAATGTGGACTTCAACAGCTTCCTCATTTCCCCTTCCCCCACCTCACCCTAGTTCCAAACTTCCAGCTCAGCAATGTCCCCATGACTTGTCCGGACTTGTCCTACCTGCCTATCTCCTTTCCCACCTATCCACTCCACCCTCCCCTCCCTGACTTATCACCTTCATCCCCTCCCCCAGTCACCCATTGTACTCTATGCTACTTTCTGCCCACCCCCACCCTCCTCTAGCTTATCTCTCCATACTTCAGACTCACTGCCTTTATTCCTGATGAAGGGCTTTTGCCCGAAACGTCGATTTCGCTGCTCTTTGGATGCTGCCTGAACTGCTGTGCTCTTCCAGCACCACTAATCCAGAATCTGGCTTCCAGCATCTGCAGTCATTGTTTTTACCTCTGTAATTGCAACATGACAAGTTCATATCGGAAGTTTCAGCAGTCAATAAGAGCGGGAAAGTAGCAAATCTCTGTTTGCTGTCCTTCCTCTTTGCTTGAGAAACCACAGCAGCTTCCCTACATCGGTCACAAGACCAGAAGAAGTAGGAACCGGGGTGGGCCAGATGACCAGTTGTACCTGCTCTGCCATTCACCCCAATCACAGCTAATTTTGGGCTTCAACTCCACTGTCTGACCCACTGAAGCACATTAAAAAACATAACTTGCTGGCTATAATTCACTCCAACTCCTAATCTATGATGCAATCACAAGTTCAATGAAATGTTATGCGAGTGCTGCCGATTAGGTGGCTCAGTGTTTAGCACCTACACCTGAAGAAGGGTTACACCCCAACACATTAACTTTTCCACCTTCTGATGCTGCCCGGCTTGCTGTGTTCTTCCAGCCTCCTGCTTGTTTACATTGTTTAGCACTGCTGCCTCACAGCACCAAGGAGCCGGGTTGGATTTCATCTTCGGGTGACTGTCTGTGTGGAGTTTACACATTCTCCCCGTGTCAGCGTGGGTTTCCTCCGGGTGCTCCAGTTTCTTCTGACAGTCCAAATATGTGCAGATTGGATGGGTTGGCCATGCTAAATTCCCCATTGTGTGCAGGTGGATTAGCCATGGGAAATGCAGGATTACAGGAACAGAGTAGTGGGCTGGGACTCGGTGAGATGCTCTTCAGGCGGTTGGTTTAGATTTGATGGGCATAATGGCCTGCTTCCACACTTTAGGGATTCTATGATTCTTAGACTCAATCCAGTGTATTCTAGCTTTGTATATGGAGGCTCTGCATAGTCTGGATATTCATTTCCTCGATAATTGGGTCTTTACTCCCAACTCATCATTTTGAGCCTCACGTTAGATAATTATTTTTTTCTTAAATATCTCAATCAAATAGGTTTTCATTTTGTTTAATCAAAAAAACATCTTCTTAGAGGCAGAAAGTCATAGAGCTGTGCAGCACGGAAACAGACCCTTCAGTCCAACTTGTCCATGCCAACTAGATATCCTAAACTAATCTAATTCCATTTGCCTGCACCTGGCCCATATCCCTCCAAACCCTTCCTATTCATATACCCATCCAGATGCCTTTTAAATGTTGTAATTGTACCAGCCTCCACCACTTCCTCTGGCAGCTCATTCCATACACGCACCACCCTTTGCGTGAAAAAAGTTGCCCCTAAGGTCCCTTTTATATCTTTCCCCTCCCACCTTAAAACTATGCCCTCTAGTTCTGGACTCCCCCACCCCAGGGAAAAGACCTTGTCTATTTATCCTACCCATGCCCTCATGATTTTATAAATCTCTATAAGGTTACACCTCAGCCTCCAACGCTCCAGGGAAAACAGCTCCAGCCTATTTAGCCTCTCACTATAGCTCAAATCCTCCAACCCTGGCAACATCCTTGCAAATCTCTTTCTGAACCCTTTCAAGTCTAACAACTTTCTTCCGATAGTAAGGAAACCAGAATTGCACGCACTATTCCAAAAGTGGCCTAACCAATGTCCTGTACAGCTGCAACATGACCTCTCAATTCTTATACTCAATGCTCTGACCAATAAAGGAAAGCAAGTTCTCTCCAACAACTTGCACACCATTGATGTCAGGCTCAGCAGTCTATAGTTCCCTGGCTTTACCTTGCCACCTTGCTTAAACAGTGGTACCACGTTAGTCAACCTCCAGTCTTCTGGCACTTCACCTGTGTTTGTCAATGATACAAATATCTCAGCAAGACGCCCAGTAAACAGCATACCAAGTGCCTTCTTCACTATCCTATCTACTTTCAGGGAACTATGAACCTACACTCCAAGGTCTCTTTGTTCAGCAACTCTCCCCAGGACCTGACCACTAAATGTGTAAGTCCTGCTTTGATTTGCTTTTCCAAAGTGCAGCACCTCACATTTATCTAAATTAAACTCCATCTGCCACTTCTCAGCCCATTGGCCATCTGATCAACATCCCGTTGTACTCTGAGGTAACCTTCTTTGCTGCCCACTACACATCCAATTTTGGTGGCATCTGCAAACATACCAACTATACCTCCTATATTCACATCCAAGTTATTCATATCAATGATGAAAAGCAGTGACCCAACATCGATCCTTGTGGAACACCACTGGTCACAGGCCTCCAGTCTAAAAAACAACTCTCCACTACCACCTTTGAACCAGTTCTGTATCCAAATAGTTAGTTCTCCATGTTCCATGACATCTAACCTTGCTAACCAGTCTCTCATGAGGAACCTTGTCAAAGGATTTGTTGAAGTCCATATAGATCATGTCCACTGCTCTGCCCTCATCAATCCTCTTTGTTACTTCTTCAAAAAACTCAACCAAGTTTGTGAGACATGATTTCCCACGCACAAAGCCATGTTGACTATCCCTAATCAGTCCTTGCCTTTCCAAATACATGTAAATCCTGTCCCTCAGGATTCCTTCCAACAACTTGCCCACCATTGATGTCAGGCTCACCGGTCTATAGTTCCCTGGCTTTACCTTACTACCTTGCTTAAATAGTGGCACCACGTTAGCCAACCTCCAGTCTTCCGGCACCTCACCTGGGACTGTCGATGATACAAATATCTCAGCAAGGGGTCCAGCAATCACTTCCCTAGCTGCCCACAGAGTTCTAGGGTACACCTGATCAGGTCCTGGGGATTTATCCCCTTTTATGCATTTCAAGACATCCAGCACCTCCTCCTCTATATTATGGACGTTTTTCAAGATGTCACCATCTATTTCCCCACATTCTATATCTTCCACGTCCTTCTCCACAGTAAACACTGATGGAAAATGCTCATTTAGTATTTCACCCATCTCCTGTGGCTCCACACATAGGCGGCCCTGCTGATCTTTGAAGGACCCTATTCTATCCCTAGGTACCCGCTTTGTCCTTAACATTTTTATCAAATCCCTTTGGATTCTCCTTCACCCTATTTGCCAGAGCTATCTCATGTCCCCTTTTTGCTCTTCTGGTTTCCCTCTTTACTACCTTTATCCTCTTAGAGTCATCAAGATATAAGGCACAGAAACAGACCCTTCGGTCCAACTCATCAATGCCAACCAGATGTTCTAACCTATGCGAGTCCCATTTGCCAGCACTTGGCCCATATCCCTCTAAACCTTTCCTTCTTCTAAGGATTCATTTGATCTCTCCTGTCTATACCTGACATATGCTTCCCTTTTTTAACCAATACCTCAATTTCTCTCGTCATCCAGCATTCCCTACACCCACCAGCCTTTCCTTTCACCCTAACAGGAACATAAGGTCTCTGGGCTCTCATTATCTCATTTTTAAAGGCTTCCCATTTTCCAGCCATTTCTTTATCTGCCCCCAATCAGCTTTTGAAAGTTGTTGCCTCATACCATCAAAATTAGCCTTCCTCCAATTTAGAACTTCAACTTTTAGATCAGATCTATCCTTTTCCATCACTATTTTAAAATTAATAGAGTTACAGTCGCTGGCCCCAAAGTGCTCGCCCTCTGCCTTTCCTGTTAAGCCTCTTGCATTCAAGTAAAGGCAATTAAATTTATCAGTCCTACCTTGTTCTCTGTGTCGTGCTAAATTTTACAATCAATCCTCCACGCTGGAAGTTGAAAACCATATCTGTTGAAATTTCCTTTTGGCAGGCCTTCATTATTTACTGAGTTAAAAATCACACAACACCAGGTTATAGTCCAACAGATTTAATTGGAAGTACACTAGCTTTCGGAGCGATGCTCCTTCGTCAGGAACATAAGGTCTCTGGGCTCTCATTATCTCATTTTTAAAGGCTTCCCATTTTCCAGCCTTTCCTTTATCTGCCCCCAATCAGCTTTTGAAAGTTGTTGCCTCACACCATCAAAATTAGCCTTCCTCCAATTTAGAACTTCAACTTTTAGATCAGGTCTCCTGACGAAGGAGCGTCACTCCGAAAGCTAGTGTACTTCCAATTAAACCTGTTGGACTATAACCTGGTGTTGTGCGATTTTTAACTTTGTACACTGGCATCTCCAAATCATTATTTACTGAATGGGAGATGCACTTTCAAGAGGGAACAGTTGCTAAATGAAATGGGGACTAAGGACACGAGTCTGCAATTAGTTATGGTCTGCACAAATCAAAAAAAAAGGTTGTTTGAAATTTCTTGTTAGTTTATGTCAAGTCAACTTATTTATTCTAATGCTGCTAGCTTATACTTATACAGTGAAACTGCAACTAAGTGTGTAGGGGAAATACTCCCACAGTTATTGTGGCTCAAATAAACACAGCCACACACAAAACATTATCAGGATTACTAATGAAATGTTGGCTTTAATATCCACACGAGAAATATATAATAGAAGAAACATCATTCTTCAATTATTGCAGAGTTCAGTTCGATGATGCTAAATACCAGTTCTCGGTATGACAGCTTAGGAAGGAAGTAGTAGACAAGCAGGAGGCTGGAATAACACAGCAAGCCAGGCAGCATCAGCTGGTGGAAACGTCAACGTTTCGGATATAACCTTTCTTCCTGAATACTTTGGATTTCGGCATCTGCAGTTTTTCTTTTGTCTCTAGGAAGGATATAGTGGTTTTGGAATGATGCAGCATGGGTTTAATAAAATTATACATGTCCTCAAAGGGTGATATTGCATAATCCAGTTTCCTAGAATTTTGATGGTAGAGGGTGAGTTGATTGAAGTTTTTAAGATATTAAGGAATATGGATTGCGTATGTGAAGGTTGTGCCTCCTGGTTTGTGCATCTAGAACTAACTAACATAGGTTAAACATTAGAGCCAGACCGTGTAGGAATGAATTTAAGAAGGATCGAAGTTCAGAACTGTCTTTTGCAATTGACAGTTGATGTTGGGGTCAGTTCAATCTCCAAGATGGATAATT
Organism: Chiloscyllium punctatum; assembly: GCF_047496795.1. Taxonomy (NCBI): domain Eukaryota; kingdom Metazoa; phylum Chordata; class Chondrichthyes; order Orectolobiformes; family Hemiscylliidae; genus Chiloscyllium; species Chiloscyllium punctatum. The sequence continues at coordinate 67,160,947 of NC_092763.1, forward strand.
GTGAAGGTATTGAAAGATATGGGGAAAAGGCAGGTAATTACAATTAGATAACAGAGCCGCTATGATCTCACTGAACGTTGAAACATAGCTGAGAATCCAAATGACCCTCTTGCCATTCCTTCGCTCCTGCTGCAGCTATTAGAACAACATCCCTTTGCAGTTTTAAAGTGAATGGTACTGTACAAACACAAGTTGCTGCATCAAAGTGGGTGCTACAGTGTGCACCTGCAATTGAGGTACATATCTGCAGTGAAATAATGCGGATAATAATAAACACGTCCTCAAGCTACTGCAGCTGTTTTTATATTTAAACTAAACTGAGAACAGGTGTTCACATCAAGTGGCTTTGTCTGTCAGTGTTATTCTCTTTTGGAAAAAGCATGCATTAGAATAGCTTTCATGTGAAACTTAAAAAAGCTTCTTTTTGTCATCTTGTTTTCGCATAATTTGTTCAGCTCTGAACAAAGAGACAATGCATTTGTGCTGAAAAATATAATTTTCAGAAAACAATAATTATTTTCGTTGTTTAAACATAAACAAATATAAAAAGCGTATGTGCCAAAATCACTCCTTTACTCACATCTCTTTCCTTGCTCACCTAGAACTAATGGATTGTCTATTGTTATCAGCCATTTATGCAAACTAAGTAATTATATTCCACTGTACTCAAAAGCGGTGGAGTTTATAAACAGCAGGTTCTGGCACACAAGCTGTCTCTAAAATAAAAATAAATACCTGATCATAGGTTGAATGTGTAACTCCACCTGACAAAAGCTGTTAAAATTCATCCTTTATTTGTTTGAGGAGAAAATAATTCTGACATTTAGTTGCAGTGGGAGTAAGAAAACATAGTGTTAACATTACTGGACTAATAATCCAGAGACCTGGATTAGTGATGTGGAGATGTGAGTTTAAATCCCACCATGGCAGCTGATGAATTTAAATGCAATTCATTTAATAACAAAGCACACAATCAAATTATTATCTAAAAGATTATAGTAAAAATAAAATCATCTGGTTCACTAATGTTGGTTAACCAACTGGCTCATAACAACATGGTTGACTTAAATCATCAGAATGTGTGGTTGTCACCAGAATTGCAAAGCAACTGATCCATTTGGGAATTCAGTAGCAGTAAGAGGGACCCAGGAATACAGCATAAACACATGGGGGTTGTACTCAAAGCATCCTTGAGGAGATCAAACTTCCCACCTCTGTTTTTGTCCTGTGACCAACTAAAATGGAGGGTCATTCTACAAGGTGCCAACATCATTGAGGGACATCATGGGGAACACAAAGAGGTAAAGCTGAGGCATCACAAAGATCATTTGCCTGATCCTTCTATTATCACTCATTCGACAATCTGCAGATGATGCATTGCATGTATCCACCATCTCTCAATGCATCAAAATGGTATGTTAGCAAGTTACCAATTTAAAAAAAAATCATATCCATCTCAAGATGTCTTCTCTCTCTCCAGATGCTGCCAGACCTATTGAGTTTCTCCAACACTTTATGTTTTCATTTCAGATCTCTGCGGGACTTCGCTTTTTGTCCAGAAGCATTCATCATTGACCCTGAGGGATTTCCTAAGAACAAAATTAACTCTTAGACCACCTTCTGAAATGGCCTATTAGGCTACTCAGTTATAGGAAAGAAAAGTGAAAATACTGACAATGCTGTAACTTAGAGACAAAAACAGAAATTGCTGTAAAAGCTTAGCATCAGTGGAGAGAAATCAGAGTTAATGCCGCGGATCGAGTGATCCTTCCGCAGTTATAGAGATGGGTAATCAATGCGAATTTTTCCAGCAAGACCCACATTCCATGAATGTCTGAAAAACCAGTACAATGAAACACTGGCAATGTTAAGCAATCACTTTGCACGTGATCAGACTGCAAGATTCATTCCAGTGAAAACAGAGTGAAGGATGAGGGACCATAATCAATAGTAGTTCCAGCATTTTACCTTAGGCTAAGGCTTTCAGAGCCGAACAGTGTGGTGCTGGAAAAACACAGCCGGTCAGGCAGCATCTGAGGAGCAGGAGAATCGACGTTTTAGGCATAAGCCCTTCATCAGGAGTGAGGCTTGTGGGCCAAGGGGGCTGAGAGATAAATGGGAGAGGGGTGAGGCTGGGGGGGATGGTAGCTGAGAATGTGATAGGTAGATGAAGGTGGGGGTGAAAGTAATAGGTCAGAGGGGAGGGTGGAGTGGATAGGTGGGAAGGAAGATGGACAGGTTCAGGGGGACAGTGCTGAGTTGGAAGTTTGGGACAGGGATAAGGTGGGAGGAAGAGAAATGAGGAAACTGGTGAAATCCATATTGATCATGTGTGGTTAGATTTCAAATAAAATCTGAATTAAAGTACTCAAGATGTATAACTTTTTGTATAAATTCAGTTATGCTATTGTCAAATACGTCTTGTTCCACATATAATTATTTTATTGGGAGTCTTATTTTCAGCTTCCAGTTTAGTATGATTGTTAGAAGATATAAGATGACGATGAGATATTTTCATAAAAAGATTTTTGCCAAGCTTATGGGATGGCTACCTTCTCTACTTCAAAACAAAACCTTACATCTGAATAACTTGTAAGAATATTTAACTTGAAATCCAATGAAGTTTTCTTTCCCACCTACCAAATGGAGTAAATTTAACTTTAAATTGTACACTCAGAACAAATTTGCAGCTTAACTAATCAGCTTGAATAGAATTATGCACAGTTTGGTTATAAGAAAGTGTGATGCCTCAAGTAAGACAAATAAAATGATAACCGGAATGTGTCAGATAGAAAGTCCTATTGAAGTAAGGTTATTACTATACACCTTACTGCTTTACCATGTTCTCAGGGGCAGCTAAGGACGGGCAATCAATACTTGCACAGCCAGTGGCACCCATATCCCATGAATCAAGACGTGAAAGGAATGTATGTAAAAAATAAGGAAATTAGCCTCAACATTTCCAGGCTGAGGAAGTGTAAATATTAAATCCACTGATCATTATCTCTATATTCCTCTGAAAAATATATAGATATAATGTTTATGAAAGGATAGGTCCAATCTTGCATGAGATGACCTTGTATTTGAATAACTGTTCTTATAAATCCAGCCTAGTTGGAACTGAGTGGTTGTCGAGAGTGTGGTGCTGGATAAGTACAACAGGTCAGACAGCATCCGAGGAGCAGGTGAATCGATGCTTTGGTCATAAGCCCTTCATTAGGAATGATTGGGCTGATTCCCCTGATGAAGGGCTTATGCCCGAAACGTCGATTCTCCTGCTCCTCGTATGCTGCCTGACCTGCTGTGCTTTCCACCACCACACTCTCGAGTCTGATCTCTAGCATCTGCAGTCCTCATCATCCACTAGGAGATGAGTGGTTGTCAAGCAGAAGTCACCACAGTGAATTACCAACATTTGGAGAAGGAGGGTGTGGAGTAGGAGGATTTGGTTTAAATGTATCCTGTATTGATAGTTTGAGAATTCCCTCTGCTGGCTTTGAGTATTCTCAGTGGAATGCATGAAGACAAGCAGAGCTTGGTTTCTTGTGGGCGTGCAAGTGCATTCAGAAAAGCATACAATATCATGTACAAAATAGGCCTGGAGGAATCTGTGATTATAGTTCTTTTGTACTTACCATTTTAGACATTCTAACACTCTGTGGAGCTGCAACTGCCTTGTTCCCTAACATTCAAATTGAATAATTTATTTTTCATTCACACAACAGAAACTTACAGAACAGAGAACAGTACAGCACAGAAAGAAGCCCTTCAGCCCACCAAGACCCTGCCAATGCTTGATGCCTTTCAAAACTAAATTTCTTGTCTCTAGGCAGTCCAAATCCCTATATTCTTTGTATCTGTTAAGATGCCTCTGAAACATTGCTATTGTACTTGCCTCCAACACCTCCTCTGACAGCACAATCCAGCACTTACCACCTTCTGTATAAAAATCTTGCCTCTCACAGCTCCTTTAGACTTTCCTCTTTTTACCTTAAACATAGTGGGCGGCACGGTGACACAGTGGTTAGCACTGCTGCCTCACAGAGCCAGAGACCTGGGCTCAATTCCTGCCTCAGGTGACTGACTGTGTGGAGTTTGCACATTCTCCCCATGTCTGCATGGGTGTGCTCCGGTTTCCTCCCACAGTCCAAAAATGTGCAGATTAGGTGAATTGGCCATGCTAAATTGCCCGTAGTGTTAGGTGTAGGGGAATGGGTCTGGGTGGGTTGCACTTTGGCGGGTCAATGTGGACTTGTTGGGCCAAAGGGCCTATTTCCACACTGTAAGTAATTTAATCTAATCATATATCCTGTAGTAATTTCAATTTCTACAATGGGAAAATGACTCCAATGATCTATTCTACCAGCGCTTCTCAAAATGTTGTAAACCTCTATCAAGCCCTTAAGTGAAAACAAACCAAGCTTTTCCAATGTTGTCATAGCTAATACGCCACCCCATACCAGGCAGCACCTTGGAAATCCTTTTCTGTTCCCTCTCCAAAGTCTCCACGTCTTTCTGATCGTGTGGCGACTAGAACTGCATGCAACATCTATTAAATAATTAATGTCTCAGATTTTCTACTAATGTAACAGTATTATTAACCTGTAAAAATATCCCCCCCAACTTGTGATAAGGAGGAGGTATCTCATGAATCTGGATTACTCCAGGTTTCTGGATGATTTCTACTGCTGTGAAAATGCTGACTCCCCCTTAACCTCCTTGCTGCATTTTCACATTAAGTGTTAATTAAATTAAGTGGAGAAAGTTAGGACTGGAATTTAGTGATGTAAATAGATTTTCAATGATAAGATCAATATTTCTGCAATATCATTCAACCTTCCTAAACCAGCGAGGGAACAAGTGAATCTCATTTGGAATCGCATTCCTACATAGGTACTTGATTGTCGTTAAGAGATTTTTAAAATTCCCATTTACTTTCATTTTTTCTTTGCATTCTTTCTCTTCTCTCACAATCCAATCTTTCTTTCTATCTACTTCTCTTTTGTATATGATTTAACAATAAGGGCTGGATAGGCTTGGCTTGTATCTGAGGGAGTTTACAAGAGGAAGGAGTGCCCAAAGATCCTGATGGGTCTTACCAGTTTGGATGTGGGAGAATCTAGAATTAAGAGTCATAGTTCAAAAATCAGAGGTCACCCATTTATGACAGAGATTAGTCAAAGTCCTTTCTCTCAGTGGATTTTGAATCTTTAGAACCCTTGCTGTAAAGATAGTGGAAGCAGTATCCTTAAGGCACAGTTATATAGAGTTCTGTTAAGCAAGGGGTTGAAGGATTAACAGGGGCAATTGGAAATGCAGACTTGATGTTCAATCAGATCAACCATGATCTATGAATGGCAATGCAGGCTCAGTCAGCTGAATGGCCTTCTCTTGCTCCTTGTTCGAATGTTGCTACAATCCTAGCTGCAAAGATGAGATAAATCAGATTTCATAGGACATGGCCACAGAAATAGGCCTTTTGGTGCATGTCATCCATGTTGCTATTTGTGCTTCACTTGACTTTCCTTCCATTTTGACTCAGCTAAATTTACTATGGTAAACTTTTATTCCCCTCTCTTTCATATGCTTTCTTAGCTTCCCTTTAAAAAGGAATGCTAATATGTGTTCACTGCATTTAGTACTGGGCTACTTAAACTTCCAGTTCACCACTTTCTTCCGAAGGCAGTAGCTTGATTTTCAAGTCTAAAAGCATTCACACTGAGATATTTAGAAAATTACTTGGGGGACCATGCACAAGGGAGGTGAGTACATTAAGTTGGGGAAACCAAGGGGAAAAAAGCAAGCACTTGTCAGAGACACAGTTCACAATGTTCTCTGTTGGAAGATAGGGATCTGAAATAAGAGTCTTGTCCCTGGTTAAAAATTAGACTGCACTTTGAGCGAGATAAATTAGTTAGGAGCTTTCACTACATGATTGCTAATGTGGAAAATTATGCAACCCACAAATAAGAACATGAGAAATAAGAGAAGATATGAGGCTAGTCCCTCAAGTTCCTTGATTCAATAAGATCAAGGATGATTTCTGACCACAATATTATTTTCCTATCTGATCCCCAAATCCTTACCTTCTTCCAGAGGTCCTGACATGAATTGATCGCTGTTGTGAACATGCTCATTGAGTGAGCATTCACAGACCTCTGGTGTAGGGAACTCTAGGCAACCTTGAAGTGAAGACATTTCTCCTCAGCTTGGTTTGAAATGCTCAAATCCTTATTCTAAGACTAAGTCCCCTATTTCCAGCCTCTTCAGCCAAGCGAAACAACCGCACAACATCTAACCCGAGCTTAACTTCTGTTGTTCAGATATTGATAGACTTTATAATTAACAATAGGGTTTTTTAAAACAATGTGAACATTTTCTGTAGATTGATGAGAGTTAATATAAATTTGCAAAGGGTAGGTCATACCTGATGAATCTCTGTGAATTTTCTGAAGTGGTCACTAAAGTAGAGGAAAGGGGAAATAATACAAATATTGTTGGTGTGACATTGCAAAAGACATTTGATAAAGTGCCTCACAAGAAATTACAGTCATAGAATCAGAGAGATGTACAACACGGAAACAGACCTGTTGGTCCAACTCGTCCATGCCCACCAGATATCCCAACCTAATCCAGTCCCATTTGCCAGCACTTGGCCCATATCCCTCTAAACCCTTCCTACTCAAATACCCATTCAGATACATTTTAAATGTTGTAATTGCACCAGCCTGCACCACTTCCTCTGGCAGCTTATTCCATACACGCACCACCCTCTGCGTGAAAAAGTTGCCCCTTAGGTCCCTTTTATATCTTTTCCCTCTCATCCTAAACCTATGACCTCTAGCTCTAGACTCCCCCACCCTACAGAAAAGACTTTGTCTATTTATCCTACTAATACCCCTCATGATCTTTTGAACCTCTATAAGGTCACCCCTCAGCCTTCGACGTTCCAGGGAAAACAGCCCCAGCCTCTCCCTATACCTCAAATCCTCCAACCCTGGCAACATCCTTGTAAATCTTTTCTGAACACTTTCAAATTTCACAAAACCTTTCTAATAGGAAGGAGACCAGAATTGCACACAATATTCCAAAAGTGTCCTGTACAGCCGCAACATGACCTCTCAACTCCTGTGCTCAATACTCTGACCGATAAAGGAAAGCATACCAAATGCCTTCTTCACGATCCTATCTATCTGCAGTTCTACTGTCAAGGAGCTATGAACTTGCACTCCAAGGTCTCTTTGTTCAGTAACACTCCCTCGGACCTTACCGTTAAGTGTATAAGATTTGCTTTCCCAAAATGCAGCACCTCACATTTATCTAAATTAAACTCCATCTGCCACCCCTCAGCCCATTGACGCATCTAATTAACATCCTATTGTAACCTGAAGTAACCTTCTTCGCTGTCCACTGCATTTCCAATTTTGGTGTCATCTACAAACTTATTAACTCTACCTCCTCTGTTCATTTCCAAATCATTTATATAAATCACAAAAAGTAGTGGACCCAGCACCGATCCTTGAGGCACTCTACTGGTCACAGACCTCTAGTCTGAAAAACAACCCTCCACCACCATCCTCTGTCTACTAACTTTGAGCCAGTTCTGTATCCAAACGGCTAGTTCTCACTGTATTCCATGAGCTCTAACCTTGCTAACCAGTCTCCCATCAGGAACTTTGTCGAGTGCCTTACTGAAGTCCATATGGATCACATCCACCACTCTTCCCTTATCAATCCTCTTTGTTACTTTTTCAAAAACCTCAAATCAAGTTTGTGAGACATGATTTCCCACACACAAAGCCATGTTGACTATCCCTAATCAGACCTTGCCTTTCCAAATACATGTAAATCTTGTCCCTCAGGATTCCCTCCAAAAACTTGCCCACAGCCAACGTCAGGATCACTGGTCTACAGTTCCCTGGCTAGTCCTTCTCACCTTTTTAAAATAGTGATACCGCGTTAGCCAACCTCCAGTTTTCTGGCACCTAATCTGTGACTAGTGATGATACAAATTGTTAGCAAATGTTGAAGCTCATGGAATTGAAGGTACACTTTTGTCCATGAAGGAAAATTGGTTGAGCAAGAGGGCACAAAGAGGTAGAAACATGCATTGGTCGCCTAACTGATGTAAGCTGTATTGTAGACCCTCAACTATTTAGTGCATATATCAATTACCTTTTTTTAAAAAAGTTGACTATTTATATTTATGAGGGTAGTGCAGTTGATGTGTTTTATATGAACTTCATTAAGGCTGTTGACAAGGTCCCACATGGAAGGCCGCTCCAAAGAGCACATGGGATTAAAGGCACGTTGGCAAACTGGACCCAAACCCGACTTATAACTAGGGGGCAAAGGGCATTGGTAGAGGGTTGTTTTCTTCATTGAAAGCCTGTGACCAGCAGTATACCACAGTGATTGGTGCTGAGACCCTTGCTATTTGTTATTTACATTAACAACTTTGATGTGAACGTACAAGGTATAATTACTCCATTTTCAGGTGACACAAAAATTGGCATTGTTGTAGTGGTGAGGAGGATGATGTTTGGCTAAAGTCTGATATTGATCAACTTGTAGATTGGGCAGAACAATGGCAGATGGAATTTAATCCTGATTAATGTGAGTTGATGCATTTTGAGAAGTCTAATAAGGGAAGGGTTCACACATGAATGGTAGGTCCATATGGAGCATTGAGGGACTTTGACATCCAAGTCCACAGATTCCTGAAGGTACCAGTGCAGGTAGATACAATGGTGAAGAAGCCTTGCAGGATGCTTGACTTCATTCGCCAAAGCATAGAATATAGCAGTAGCAATTTATTGTTACAACTTTTTAAAACATTGGTTCGGCCACAGATGGAATAGTGTGTGCAATTCTTGTCCTCACATTATAGGAAGGACATGTTTGCACTGGACAGAGTGCAGAGGAGATTCATCAGGATGGTGCCTGGGATGAAAAGTCCCAGTTATGAGGAGAGACTGGATAGGCTCAGTTTGTTTTTGCGAGGACAGGGAAGGCTGACGGGGGCATCTGATTGAAGTATACAAAATTATGACAGGCAAAGATAGCGAGTATCATGAAAATCATTCCCTCTTGACAGACATGTCTAAGACCAGATAGCTTATGTTTAAGGTAAGGAATAAGTTGTTCACAGGGGATTTCAGGAAAATGTTTTTCACCCAGAGGGTGGTAGAAATATTGAACAACACTGCAGAAGAATCTTGATGAGCACATAAAATGCCAGGGCATAGTGGACTATGGGCCAAGTGCAAGTAAATGAGATTAGCACAGTTTGGTACTTGTTGGTTGATACAGACATGGTGAGCTGAAGGGCCTGTTTCTATGCTGTATGGATCTGTGATAGGATAGAGAAACATGTATCCATGTCTGAAGATTTAACACAACTTCTTCTGGGGGTGCCAGGCATTCACCAGCAAGATGCTCTGTGCTTGATCATACACTGTATGCTGAGGCAATGGAACGCTTTGTAGCTTCAGTGCAAGTTCTCATTGAGATATCAGACCCTTACAGACACATGTACGAGGTTGGCTGTTCCTTGAGTCACTGGGAATACTGCTATCCTCGCAAAGGCATGTACCTTCTCTTTCTGTTCCACTCCAATAACTTATGAGTTGTTTTACTCAGCAGTCAGTATTTCAGATGTAGTGCAGGTATGTAAGGGAGAATGATACCACTCAAGCTGAGTTGCATCCCAAGGCTGTCTTGAATTCATAAAGGTCAGACACAGCACAGTATCAGTTCACTGCTTATATAACCTGCTAATGTAATCCAGGCAATGGATAGATTTATGATCTTTATCACCATCAAGGAGATGTCATAATTTTTAAGTAACACTCTACAGGAAGTACAGTTCTTACAGGGTTAGCCGAGGTCAGCTGCAATAAAGATACGATCACCACTTTCTGGTGAGCTCTCTGTCAAATACTGAATTAATTGATTTCTCTATATTTCAATCAGATTCAGAAGGGTTTGGTTTGATATAAACTGGGCTTATGGTTTGTTTAGGTCAACAACTGTATCTTCTGAAAATCTGGTTGTGTTGCTCAAGGTGTAATCTCAATGCATCCTGTATATGACAGTGGGGAAGGGGAAATCAAAAACATGTGTGTGAGGGGACATTTCCTTTGTGTGCTGCTTGTATTCAGATTGCAAACATGTCTCTGAATACATTCTTGCAGTACAGAGGAGCATTCAAATAAAAGCTGTCTGTAAAGACTCAGTTCCATTCTCCAGTTTCTCTAGCCCTGTCATATGCTTTCAATAATGCGACCTTACAAACCAGCACTTCTGACCTGTCTTCCTTTTCCCTTAACCAAGGATTCCCACCTAGCCTGCATTATATCCTTACTTGGTCTAGCCTGCATGTGACTGCAGTATGGTTGACTCTGGAATGGATAAGTAAGCCCTCAGTTCAAAAGCATTTAGAGATGGACAACAAATGCTGCTTTGCCAGGGACACCTGCAATCCATGAAGATACCGAGAAAATAAACATTATTTCTTCACACTTTGACAGCTGAGGTTGGAAATCATAGAATCTTGTATATTTATATATCTTAAATGCCATTGTTTTCTCCAATATTACTCTTTATTGCATTAAGTTCAATACGTTTTGTCACTCTAATTGTGGATAGAATCTGAAGACATACAGTTTTGGATCACACAGTGGCTCAATGCCAGGGATCTGGGTTCAATTCCACCCTCGGCCAACTATCTGTAAGGAGTTTGCACATTCTCCTGTAACTGCATGGGTTTCCTCCAAATGTTCTAGTTTTCTCCCACAGTCCAAAAATGTATAGGTTAGGTAGATTGGCTATGCTAAATTGCCCCATAGTGTCCAGAGATGTGTAGGCTAGAGGGATTAGCGACGATAAAGTGGGGTTTATGAGGATAGGGTGGGAGACTGGGTCTGAGTGAGGTTGCACTTCGATGGGCCTGTGCAGACTCGCTAGGCTGAATGGCCTCTTTCTGCACTGTAGACATTCTAGAAGTGAAGTTAACCATTATAGTAGATACAAATTTTGGCACCAGCTTGGTGTCTTTGAAATAGCAGTTCATAAAACTACCTGAACAAGTTGTGGGTTTGATGTTTCCATTTTCACTGAAAACAAAAGAGCTCTGTCATTTTCCATGAGCAAAAAAATGCTGAAGAATACTGAAAGGACAGAAAAGCATGTCCTGCAAATGTAACTTTATTGCCTGGCAGCATTTGTGAAGAAAAATCAAAATTAACGTTTCAAGTCCAAGGAACCCTTCCTCAGAATGGTCACTGAACCTGAAACGTTAACTCTGATTTCTCTTCACAGATTCTGCCAGACCTGCGGAGCTTTTCCAGCAAATTTTGTTTTTATTTCGGATTCACAGCATCTGCAGCTCTTTAAGGATTTTTAAAACGTTATTGCCTATTTAATCATGTGACAACAAGATGGAAGCCTGATTCTGTCCTCACCTGAGCTTGCATTTCATAACACAGGCCACTGGATAGTGATTACACATAAAAAATTTGGATACTTGTCTTCCTCGACAGCCAACATAACATGTAGCTGATTCCGACAGCTTACTCCTGTCAGGAATGGGATGGAGGAAGGCTGTAAACTGCTCTATTTACACTTGCAATAATATTCTTGGTCTTGTTGTATTGCTAAAGAACATTCACAGAGTCTTCTGAGGTAAAGAAAGCATTAAGTTTTTGTTTTAAAAATCCTACTATGGCTTCACCTTTCCACAAGATCATGTGATACTACAGAACTTCCTGTTATGATATATGTTGTGTCTCAGTAACATATCATATAGTCAGACTTAAACACTCACACTACAATAGGCATGGACTTTGCATGATCATCCACCCCTGTTTTAGGCAGCAAGTTATTTAGAGTATGTTAACTAGCTCAGTTGGCTGGATCGCTGGTTTGTGATGTAGAGTGATGCTAACAGTATGGGTTCAATTCCTGCACCAAAAGAGGTTACTTTGAAGGACTCTCCTTTGCAAGCTTTCCCTTTGTTGAGATGTGCTGACCGTCAGGTCAAACTAATACCAAGGTCAGGATTAAAATGGTGCTGGAGAAGCACAGCAGGTCAGGCAGCATCTGAGGAGCAGGAAAACTCAATGTTTCGGGCAAAGGCCCTTCATCAGGAATCTTGACTCTAATCTGTAGTACCCACTTCCATCTAGTTGATTTTAAACTACTTCCAGTTGTCTACCGCATGAGATAGCAGCCCTATGGTCTGGTAAGACTATGGCAAATTTAATATGTTAACAGCGATTCTATAAATGGAAAGTTGGACCCTTCTTCCCCAATCCAAGCATTTCTGAGGTATTTATGAGCATAATCAAAGGTTTTCTGAAAGGATTGCTTGACTTTTCACTCATAAAATGGCCCAAGGAAGTTTTCTAATGATTCTTGTTGCAGACAGGTATTGGCCTCTCTCTCCTTTAAGAAACAACTTCTGATTTGATTCCAATGGGATTCCTATCCTATTCCTCCGCCGGCTGGAATGATAATCTGCCTGTTACACTGCTTGCAGCCAGTGCCAGCAACCAGATGCGCCACATCCCAAAGAATGCACAATCCCAGTAAGAAGGACTTCAGCTGTACAGCAAGGATGCACACCCCATCTGCTCAAGACCTGCTCCAAGTGAACATTTATCTAACTGCAGGGTCGAAATGCCATTTATCTGTGATCAATACCACACTCACTAACCCACTGAGCTATTGATCAAATGATGAATTGAAAATTATAAAATAACTACTTTGGAAAAAAAGAGAAGCTTTTATGTTGCAAATTATTTTTAAATTCAATCCTAAATGATTTCTTATATACGTGCATGCATTTTACATTTATGAATATATTCACAAGTAAACATTTGTCAATTATAATGTTTCTTATTTAATTTACATGTCTTTAAAGTGACAAATTAATTAATTCAATGTTGAATTAATTTGCAAGCTAATTTCCAAAATTAATTAATTCTGCATAACTTGAGTTTGGCCTTGAAAGTGCTCCATACGGTATATCAATCCAATGGACAAGTGAAGTGTATTTGAATTTCTAATGCAACTGTTGGTAAGAACAGATTCTAATTATCAACTGACCATTTACTAAATGATTAGATTCCCTACAGTAGGGAAACAAGCCCTTCGGCCCAACAAGTCCACACTGACCCTCTGAAGAGTAACCCACCCAGCCCCATTACCCCTGACTAATGCACCTAATTAGCATGGGCAAATTAGCATGGCAAATTCACCTGACCTGCACATCTTTGGATTGTGGGAGGAAACTGGAGCACCCGGAGGAAATCATGCAGAGAACATGCAAACTCCACACAGACAATCACCCAAGGCGGGAATTGAACCTGGAGGCAGCAGTGCTAACCACTGAACCACCGTGCCACCCCTAATTAACCAATGAAGTGAATGCAGCGCTCGCTCCATCCCTGGGTTGTCTCAAACCACCAACCTTTCAGTTAACGGCCGAATCCACTGACCAATTGTGCCACAGAGACTGGCACAATTGAAAGTCAGTAGACCAGCATAACCAGGAGCAAAAGTGTTCACTAACCCAGACATATAAAATAATAGTGTATATTCTTTTTACAATTGAACTGTGAATTAAGTAAGTTACAAAAGTCACTGAACTGATTTAAAAAAGAAACAACCTGGGCTTTGTGAAGCACCACTTGGTGGATCTCATTCTCTTTCTTATTTCGCTCCTCACACACACATGGATCTAGAGATCTCATTTACACTCATTGATTTTCTCAATTTCCCTATCTCTTCGCTTATCAGATTTGGTTAGTCCACAGTGAGGCTTCCACCCTTTATATTCCAAGGACATATGTTGATTTCCTTCAAGCAGTTAGGTTTGAAGTATTGAAAAGAGATGTACTTTGCCAAGTCTTTCCGTCAGTCTCATGTCCTTTCCTTTCCTGGCCTCTAGGCACGGACTCAGGTTATAGCTACATCCAAGCGACTGTCCGGATGGAGTTTGCACATTCTCCCCATTTCCTCTGGGTGCTCCAGTTTCCTCCCACAGTCCAAAGATGTGCAGGTCGGGTGAATTGGCCATAGTAAATTGCCCATTGTGTTAGGTAAAAATAGTGGGATGTCTGGGTCGGTTGCTCTTTGGAGGGTCAGTGTGGACTGCTTGGGCCAAAGGGCCTGTTTCCACGCTGTAGGGAATCCAATCTAATCTAATCAGATGCTTTTCACAAACCTGTCCAAGTCCTAGTGCTTCAAGCGTGAGCTGAAACTGAGGCATTAGTTATGAATGGCATCACAATTTCATTCTGTATTCACAAACAACAGGTAGAGCAATTTAATGGTTTGTGGTTGAAGCAGTTGCGTTCTCATCTTTGAGTTGGAAATTTGTGGGGTCACGCTGTGTTTCAGAGACTCAAACACATTACCTGGGCTGACACTCCAGCACAATACTGAAGGAATGCTACATTAACATAGCTGTATTTGACAGAGGCACATTCTGCCCACTTTGGTGGAAGCAGAATATCTCTTGGCACTATTTTAAAGAGGAGCTGGGAATTTGCTCTGGTTGCTGTCCACACTCACAACAATACCACAACCAGATTCTGTGCAAGCTAGCAACGTACCTAATAATCACCATGGGGAACTGTCTTCCCAAGATCTGTGTCCAGCAGAGGGTGGAAGAAACTATCTTCCATCTGTTACTTGCAAGTTATTGGGCAGCAAGAGGTTCAGCACATGTACTGACAGTCCCCTCAATGCAAACACAATGCAACTCTAATCTAGAGGGATGGTGACTTAGACAGTGACTGAGAGTTCTCTACTGAGCAATCATTTTAAGCATTTGTGATAGTACAACCAAGTAAAAGTTTAGTGCGATGGTTTTGTTACTTGCCAGAAAACTCAGGGCAGGAACTTGAAGGAGGAAATGTCAATTTTTTTGGCCCACCAGAAGTTAGTGATGTGGTGGTGGGCAGGGGTAAGTGTGTGTGGAGGATGGGGGGTTTGGTTGGGGGGGTTGGTTGGTGGTGGCTTGCCTATAGTGCATGGACTTTTTGGAAATGAAGAATTGATGTTTAATCTCCATAGTGTTGCATGTAACATCAACTACAGGTTCTCCAAATGGATATCAGGCTGGTCGATAAATTTTGCTTCAGATGTAGTGGGAGATTTGAGCACTGACGAGTGTGGGATGGGATGGGCTGGAGGGTATACAAGATTTCCAATCCTGGGCACAGAAAGGTATTCATTTTTCTTCTAGTTGTTCAGGCACAGGGCATCGATGGCTAGAACAGACTTCATTGCCTCTCCCTAATGGGAAGGTGATGGCCTAGTGGTATTATCGCTGAACTGTTAATCCAGAGACTCAGGGCACATTCTGGGGATCTGGATTTGAAGCCTGCTATGGCAGATGGTGGAATTTGAATTCAACAAAATTCTGGAATTGAAAATTGTATGATGACCATGAATCGTTTGTTGGAAAAACCCATCTGGTTCACTAATCTCCTTGAGGGAAGGAAACTGCCATCCTTACCTAGTCTGGCCTACATGTGACTCCAGACCCACAGCAATGTAGATGATTCTTAACTGCCCTGTAGGCAATTAGGGATGGGCAATAAATGCTGGCTTTGTCAGTGACACCCTCATCCTGTGAATGAATAGAAATGAATTGTCCTGGGAAGATGGTGATGAGCTGTCTTCTTGAACTGCTGCAGTCCTTGGGGTGCAGGAACATCCACAGTGCTGTTAAGAAGGGAGCTCCATGATTTTGACTTAGCGACAGTGAGGGAACAACAATATAGTTTCACATCAGGGTAGTGTGCGGTTTGGGGGCAGTCTTTCAGGTGATGGCACTCAATGCACCAGCTGCCTTCGTCCTCCGGCAGGAGAATGTATTTTGGAAGGAGTCTGGATGAGTTGTTATTGTGCATCACATACATCGTAAACACTACTGTCACTCTACCAGTGTGAAGGGAATGAACTTTGCAAGTTGTGGATGTGGTGCCAAACATGTGGATTGCTTTGACCTGGATGGTGTCAAGCTTCCTGAATGCTGTTGTAGCTGCACTCATGCAGGCAACTAGCTCAAAGGTAGAAGACAGAGGATGGTGGTGGAGGGTTGTTTGTCAGACTAGAGGCCTATGACCAGTGGAGTGTCACAAGGATCGGTGCTGGGTCCTCTACTTTTTGTCATTTACATAAATGATTTGGATGCGAGCATAAGAGGTACAGTTGGTAAGTTTGCAGATGACACCAAAATTGGAGGTGGACTGGACACCGAAGAGGGTTACCTCAGATTACAACAGGATCTTGATCAGATGGGCCAATGGGCTGAGAAGTAGCAGATGGAGTTTAAGTCAGATAAATGCGAGGTGCTGCATTTTGGGAAAGCAAATCTTAGCAGGATTTAAACACTTAATGGTAAGGTCCTAGGGGGTGTTGCTGAACAAAGAGACCTTGGAGTTCAGATTCATAGCTCCTTGAAAGTGGAGTCATAGGTAGATAGGATAGTGAAGAAGGCGTTTGGTATGCTTTCCTTTATTGGTCAGAGTATTGAATATAGGAGTTGGGAGGTCATATTGCGGCTGTACAGGACATTCGTTAGGCCACTGTTGGAATATTGCATGCAATTCTGGTCTCCTTCCTATCAGAAAGATGTTGTGAAACTTGAAAAGGTTCAGAAAAGATTTACAAGGATGTTGCCAGGGCTGGAGGATTTGAGGAGAGGCTGAACAGGCTGGGGCTGTTTTCCGTGGAGTGTCGGAGGCTGAGGGGTGTCCCTATAGAGGTTTACAAAATTATGAGGGGCATGGATAGGGTAAATAGGCAAAGTCTTTTTCCCTGGGGTCGGGGAGTCCAGAACTAGAGGGCATAGGTTTAGGGTGAGAGGGGTTAGATATAAAAGAGACCTACGGGACAACCTTTTCACATAGAGGATGATACCTGTATGGAATGAGCTGCTAGAGGAAGTGGTGGAGGCTGGTACAATTGCAACATTTAAGAGGCATTTGGATGGGTATATGAATAGGAAGGGTTTGGAGGGATTGGGCCGGGTTGCTGGCAGGTGGGTCCAGATTGGGTTGGGATATCTGGTCGGCATGGGTGGGTTGGTCCAAAGGGTCTGTTTCCATGCTGTACATCTCTCTGACTCTCTGACTCTATAAGTGCTGCCACACTAGCCTGCCCTTAATTGGACATCACCTCCATTTTGATCTCTGCTGACCTTCTAACAACAATATTATTCCCTCTTTGCAACTCCGTAAGTCCTCACTGACGTTTCTAATCCTACGCCCTCAGATCAACTCCACACATGCACATCCCTGCCGACACCAAATTGACTGCAGCACTTCAAGAAGGCAGTTCACCTCCAAGTTCTCAAGGGCAACTAGAGACAGGCAAGAAAGGCTGGCTCAGCCAGTGATGCCTATGTCTCACAAGACAACTAAAAAGAAATCCTCCTCCAGACCTCAATTACCCCACCCCACTAAAGGTAGCATTTATAGGGTCATCGGGTCATGCAGCAAGGATACAGACTCTTCGATCAAACCAGTCCATGCCCATCATAATCCAAAACTAAACTCGTCCCAACTGCCTGTGCATGGCTCATATCCCTCCAAATATTTCTAGTTATGTACTTATCCAAATGTTTTTTAAATGTTGTATCAGTACCTGCATCCACCACTTCCTCTGGAAGTTCATGCCACACACAAGCCACACTCTATATAAACAAATTCCCCCTCATGTCTTTTTCAAAATCTTTCTCCTTTCACCTTAAAAATGTGCCCCCGGTCTTGAAATCCTCTAGTCTATGGAACAAAAACATCGGCCTTTCACCTTATCTATATCCCTAATGATTTTAAAAACCTCTGTAAGGTCACCTCTTAACCTCTTATGCTCCAGTGAAAAAGGTCTCAGCCTATCCAACCTCTCCTTATAACTCAAGGAGATGTTCACTGATGATTACATAGTGTTCAGCACCATTGACACCACTTCACAGGTATAAAGCAGGCCATACGCAGCACCATCTGGGCAAAATCTGGGTGGGACGGTGGCAAAGTGGTTAGCGCTGCTGCCACACAGTATGAGGGACCCAGGATCAATTCCTGCCCTGGATGACCGTGTGGAGTTTGCACATTCTTCCCATGTCTGTGTGGGTTTCCTCCGGGTGCTCTGGTTTCCTTCAACAATCCAAAGATTTGCAGGTTAGATGAATTGGTCATGCTAAATTGCCCATATACTGGATTAGTGGTGCTGAAAGAGCACAGCAGTTCAGGCAGCATCCAACGAGCAGCGAAATCGACGTTTCGGGCAAAAGCCCTTCATCAGGAATAAAGCTTTATTCCTGATGAAGGGCTTTTGCCCGAAACGTCGATTTCGCTGCTCGTTGGATGCTGCCTGAACTGCTGTGCTCTTCCAGCACCACTAATCCAGTATTTGGTTTTCAGCATCTGCAGTCATTGTTTTTACCTAAATTGCCCATAGGGGTGAATATGGGTCTGGGTGGGTTACTCTTCGGTGGATCGGTGTGGACTTGTTGGGCCGAAAGGCCTGTTACCATACTGTAGGGAATCTAATCTAATCTAAAATGGTCTGCGAATGGAGAATAATATTTGTAGCACACAATTTGACAGGCAATAACTATCTCCAATGAGAGAAAGCAACTTTCTCCACTCACCATCCAATAGTATTGCCATTGCTGAATTGCCCACTAACTGGGCATAACCATTGATGAGAAACTGAAGTGAACCAGCCATATATACATTGTGGCCACAGAGCTGGTCAGAGTTTAGGAATTTTGTAGGAAGTAACCCACCCGCTGACTCTCCTCATGTCTGTATATCACTTATAAGGCAAAGTCAGGAGTGTAGAGTCATACAGTCATAGAGTCATAGCGTCATATAGCTGTACAGCATGGAAACAGACCCTTTGGTCCAAACCATTCATGCTGACCAGATATCCCAACCCAACCTAGACCCACCTGCCAGCACCCGGCCCAATCCCTCCAAGTCCTTCCTATTCATTTGCCCATCCAAATGCGTCTTAAATGTTGCAATTGTACCAGCCTCCACCACTTCCTCTGGCAGCTCATTCCAAACACGTATCATCCTCTGTGTGAAAAGGTTGCCCCGTTGGTCTCTTTTATATCTTTCCCCTCTCATCCTAAACCTATGCCTTCTAGTTCTGGACTCCCTGACCCCAGGGAAAAAGACTTTGCCTATTTACCCTATCCATGCCCCTCATAATTTTGTAAACTTCTATAGGGACACCCCTCAGCATCCGACACTCCAGGGAAAACAGCCCCAGCCTGTTCAGCCTCTCCTCAAATCCTCCAGCCCTGGCAACATCCTTGTAAATCTTTTCTGAAACCTTTCAAGTTTCACAACATCTTTCCGATAGGAAGGAGACCAGAATTGCATGCAATATTCCAACAGTAGCCTAACGAATTTTCTGTACAGCTGCAACATGACCTCCCAACTCCTGTACTCAATACTCTGACCAATAAAGGAAAGCATACCAAATGCCTTCTTCACTATCCTATCGACCTGCAACTCCACTTTCAAGGAGCTATGAACATGCACTCCAAGGTCTCTTTGTTCAGCAACACTCCCTAGGAACTTATCATTAAGTGTATAAGTCCTGCTAAGAATTGCTTTCCCAAGATGCAGCACCTCGCATTTATCTGAATTAAACTCCATCTGCTACTTCTCATTAGTCATCCAGCATTCCCTGTACCTACCAGCCGTTCCTTTTCCAAAAAGACCCCACCACCAGAGATATATTTCCCTCCCCATCCCTATCAGCGTTTCGGAGAGACCACTCCCTCCGCGACTCCCTCGTCAGGTCCAGACCCTCCGCCAACCCAACCTCCATTCCTGGCACCTTCCCCAGCAACCGCAAGAAATGCAAAACTTGTGCCCACACCTCCCCCGTCACTTCCCTCCAAGGCCCCAATGGATCCTTCCATATCCATCGCAAATTCACCTGCACCTCCACACACATCATTTACTGTATCCGTTGCACCTGATGTGGTCTCCTCTACATTGGGGAGACAGACCGCCTACTTGCGGAACATTTCAGGGAATGCCTTTGGGACATCCGCACAAACCAACCCAACCGTCCCGTGGCTGAACATTTAACTCCCCCTCCCACTCCGCCAAGGACATGCAGGTCCTTGGCCTCCTCCATCACCAGACCATGGCAACACAATGCCTGGAGGAAGAGCACCTCATCTTCCGCCTAGGAACCCTCCAACCACAAGGGATGAATATAGATTTCTCCAGCTTCCTCATTTCCCTTCCCCCCACCTTATCTCAGTCCCAACCCCCGGATTCAGCACCGCCTTCTTGACCTGTAATCTTCTTCCCGACCTCTCTGCCCCCATCCCCTCTCTGGCCTATCACCCTCATCCTCACCTCCTTCCACCTATCGTATTCCCAGCACCCCTCCCCCAAATCCCCTCCCCCCTACCTTTTATCTCAGCCCGCCTGGCACACCAGCCTCATTCCTGAAGAAGGGCTTATGCCCGAAGCGTCAATTCTCCTGCTCCTCGGACTCTGGCTGGCCTGCTATGTTTTTCCAGCATCACATTTTTCAACTCTGGTCTCCAGCATCTGCAGTCCTCACTTTCTCCTAGCCGTTCCTTTCACCCTAACAGGAATATACTTTCTCTGGATTCTCTTTGTCTCATTTCTGAAGGCTTCCCATTTTCCATCCGTCCCTTTACCTGCGAACATCTGCCCCCAATCAGCTTTCAAAGGTTTGTGCTAATACCATCAAAATTGGCCTTTCTTGAATTTAGAACTTCAACTTTTAGATCTGGTCTGTCCTTTTCCATCACTATTTTAAATCGAATAGAACTATGGTCACTGGCCCCAAAGTGCTCCCCCACTGACACCTCAGTCACCTACCCGGCCTTGTTTCCCAAGAGTAGGTCAAGTTTTGCAGCTTCTCTAGTAGGTACATTCACTTACTGAATCAGAATTTTTTTTTGTCCACACTTAACAAATTCCTCTCCATCTAAACCCTTAACACTATGGCAGTCCCAGTCTATGTTTGGAAAGTTAAAACTACCCTATTATTCTTACAGATAGCTGAGATCTCCTTCTCAGTCTGTTTCTCAATTTCCCTCTGATTATTAGGGGGTCTACAATACAATCCCAATAAGGTTATCATCCTTTCTTATTTCTCATTTCCACCCAAATAACTTCCCTGGATGTATTTCCGGGAATATCCTACCTCACACAGCTGGTCCTCTAGTTCCTTGTGTCCGCGTCATTGATGTGTTTCCAAAAAGTGAGAATTCATCTGAAGTTAAATTAGAAACAATGGCCAAAAATGAGACCTGCAGCCTCGTTAGGATATTTAACTTGTCAACCCAACTCATGGAGCAGTTTGGCTGCTGGGGACCACGACTCACCCCTAATTAAAAAGGGCAGTGGACAGTTTGGAGGCAGATTTGTCAGGATTCAGATTTTTTCGAATTCAAACCCCCTACTTCATCCAAATCTGCTTATTTTCCGGCAATGAAACTCCCCATTGTTTTTCATTCCCACCACAGGCTTATTCTTTTGAAATGGAAAAAAGTATCCCATTCCCTTTTGAACACCACCTCAAACTCCTGACTCCGTCTCCACTGTGACACGTTTGTTGCACCCAACACCCTCAAAAACACTTTTCTTTAACACTTCAAGGGATGTGCAAGCACTTTTAGCTTTAAATAATGCTCCTTCATGTTAAACATAACACTATTGGTTTTAATATTCCAGTGTGCACGGTGCCTGTGAGGGGAGCTCACAGCTCTTTCTGCCAAATGAGCTCTTTTCCAATTTATTCACCATGGTCTTAAACTGTCAACTCAAAATGTAAATTTTCGGTGAAGTGATTCTTGTTCTGCATACTGTCGGTCACTGGATCCAGCACTCAGCGTCCAATGAACTGCTAACCAGCAGTATTGTTGAATCAGCTACAAATGACAAGGGTAATAAAGGCTCAGCTCCATCACATAACCAGGGGTCATTGCTAAGTGACATAATGCCTGATGGGCTGTCCAATTAGCACAGTCTCTTAAATTGTGCACAGCATCCATTTCATTTGCTCCTTTCGGCTACATTGGTGCTTCAGATACACAGGAAATTCATGGATGTTTAAGAGAAGTGGAAAGGAGGGATGGTTTTATAAAATGATAATTTATTTTTGTATTTTTAGTAAAATTGTTATTCTGAAATAAAATATACATGTCGATTGCAATGGAATTACAAATGAGCAGAGATCCTCTAACGGCTGGCCAATCTGTCCGATTGCATTACTGCCCCAATAGGAATGAGAATATTTGTTGTGTCAAACTTGGGAGCTAAAGCTTGTTCAAGTATATCCAAGTTTGCTCCTCAGGCCTGATTGCCAGATGTCTCCAATATTACCTGGATTGCTTCGATATCCTTGTTGGATCAAGCAGGACATTGAACTGTTCTTCGTAAAATCAGTATTTCTGTACCTTCTTTATACTCCTACAAAATGGATATTTATTCTGTCAGAGAGTAACAAATCTGTGAAATTCTTTATTGCAGAGGGCTATGAGGCTGTGTCATTAAGTATGTTCATAGCTGAGATAGACAGAATTTTAATCATTCACAGAATCAGGAAAATGGAGTTGAGAATTATCAGGCCAGCTGTGATCTCATTGAATAGTGGAGCAGATTCAATGGGCGAAATGGCTTGTTTATGCTCATACGTCTTATAATCTTATGGCATACACATCCTTAATTAAGAAAAGGATCTATTCCCTTGTTTTTGTCAGTGTTGCCAAAAGCGGCCTGGTTAGAAGCACCCCTGCTATCCCAATACTTTATAAACACAGTGATACATGCACGTGTAAGAGATTGTACATGCATGTCCATGCCTAACGTGTAATGGAGCATCCAGATCATTGAAAGTTTGATCTGAACAGCATCTGGTTACAAGACAAATGTAAGAATTGCTAAGAAACAATTGTAAAACCTGTGAAGTAAAACTCCGACTTTGGCAGTGGGCCATCCCCATAGTTGGAGAAGGTCACCAATGTGTGGAGAATGCCTTAATGACCTGTGTGAGCTGCACGACTACTCAGTCTTTCTGCTGCCAGGAGCAAAAACTGCGAGACACAGCTGCCTGTGGCTTTATTTATGTTTCCTGGGGCTCCTTCACAAGCAGCCCAGTCAAATCCCTTTATGAGAAACATTCTCCATTTCTCCTGAGGCAACAGGAGATGTACATTCAACAGCAGCAACACACATTTACATAGCACCTTTAACTTGGTAACGTGGCCGGAGGCGTTTCATAGAATATGATACCGAGCTGCATAAGGAGGCATGAGAACAGGTGGAAATGTGGGTTTTAATGAATATTTATAAAGACAGAGGAGGTGTGGCATTTTCACAGATGTCCACTGCTGTTAGCTTGCGGGATTTGCCACCTTTGCCAGTGTGTGGTACTGGGTACTCGTTGTTTAAGGAAATTCACTGCTACTAATCCTTCTTTGTCTCTTTTTGCCTTGAGCTTTTCCAGTAATTAACAGTTGAGAATGCATCACTGCAGAGTATCCACAGAAGAGGCATCACTCATGGATAACAAGAAGGTTTATTGCATTATAGCAACAGGTACTGCTTTCGGTTGTGTACAATTTCCAGCATGTTCAGGAGCTGATACAGATACACCTGCTTCATCTGAAAACCAGAGTAGTACTCCTTATCTCTGTCAGCATACTGTGTGTAACAATAAAAGGGGGGGAACCAATGCAACATGAACCTTAACTCCTTCAGAACTGCTACATTTTTCAATCGGTGGAGAATTTATGGTTAGAATTGCAGAATTTAGGGATTATACAGGTTATGGCACAGATGCCAATGATGGCATGAATAAAACAAAGCGTTTGTCCTTGAGCATGATTTGACTGAGGCAGTGATCAATGATCCTGTAAGTTTGTAGAATGCAGGACATGACAAAGAATGAGAGGGCCAAGACCATGGAGTGATTTGAAAAGGAGGAGAATCTTAAAATTAAGCATGGCCTTATTCCACCAAGAACTAATATAGGTTAGCAAGCACAGGTAAACCAGTGGGTGAAGAAGACTTGTGAATAGGGCCAACAAAGTTTTGATGATCTCAAAGTTACAGTGACCAGACAGGAGTATTGGAAATGTGCTAATGCCAAGACTGGGGCTGCCTCCAGCAATATACAAAGATATAAGAAGTTTAAAATGTCAATGGAATTTATTGAGTAGGTAAGGGAAAGTACAACTTTATACGGATACAGACATGTGGTACTGTGCAAACCAATCATCAGCTAATGTGATGATCACTATGGTTCACAAACAACATTATCTTTGAGACACTGTATTACTGGTACACAGGAATGACTGAGATAAAGAATAACGGGAAACCTGGATGACTGGAGCTTATGTATACAATCACTTCCAATCACAGAATTGTTATGATGCAGAAGTAAGCCATTCAGCCCATCATGTCTCCATTGGCTCCCTCAGCATTTTAACTCAGTGCCACTCTCATACCTTTTCTCTCATCACATTGTTTGTATTTAAATATCATCAATACCTTCTTGAATGCCTCAGTTGAATTGAAGTGTTTGTTGGGCCCCTTGCTGAGACATTTGTATCATTGATTGTCACAGGTGAGGTGCCAGAAGTCTGGAGGTTGGCTAACATGGTGCCACTGTTTACGAAGAGTGTAAAGGCAAGCCTGGGAACTATACACTAGTGAGCCAGATGTTGGTGGTGGGCAAGTCTTTGGAGGGAATCCTGAGGGACAGGATATGCATGTATTTGGAAAGGCAAGGACTAATGAGGGATAGTCAACATGGCTTTGTGCTTGGAAAATCATGTCTCACAAACTTGATTGAGTTTCCTGAAGAAGTAACAAAGAGGATTATTGAGGGCAGAACAGTGGACATGATCTACACAGACTTCAGTAAGGCATTCGACAAGGTTCTCCATGGGAGACTGGTTAGCAAGGTTAGATCTCATGGTATACAGGGACAACTAGACATTTTGATACAGAACTGACTCAAAGGTAGAAGACAGAGGGGTGGTGGTGGAGGGTTGTTTTTTAGACTGGAGGCCCCCGACCAGTGGAGTGGCACAAGGATCGGTACTGGGTCCACTACTTTTCGCCATTGGTATAAATGATTTTGATGTGAACATAGGAGGTATCAGATGATACCAAAATTGGAGGTCATAGAGTCATAGTCATAGAGATGTATAGCATGGAAACAGACTCTTCGGTCCAACTCATCCATGCCGATATATCCCAACCCAACCTAGTCCCACCTGCCAGCACCTGGCCCATATCCCTCCAAATCCTTCCTGTTCATATACCCATCCAAATGCCTCTTAAATGTTGCAATTGTACTAGCCTCCACCACATCCTCTGGCAGCTCATTCCATACACGTACCACCCTCAGTATGAAAAAGTTGCCCCTTAGGTCTCTTTTATATCTTTCCACTCTCACCCTAAGCCCTCTAGTTCTGGACTCCCCGACCCCAGAGAAAATACTTTGTCTATTTACCCTGTCCATGCCCCTCATAATTTTGTAAACCTCGATAAGGTCACCCCTCAGCCTCCGACGCTCCAGGGAAAACAGCCCCAGCCTGTTCAGACTCTCCCTATAGCTCAAATACTCCAACGCTGGCAACATCCTTGTAAATCTTTTCTGAACCCTTTCAAGATATGGGCCAGGTGCTGGCGGGTGGGAGTAAATTGGGTTGGGATATCTGGTTGGCATGGATGAGTTGGACCGAAGGGTCTGTTTCCGTGCTGTACATCTCTATTACTCTATGAGTGCTTCCCCCACGCTTCCAGACAGTGCATTCCAGATCCTTGCTACTCACCATGCAGAAAAGCTCTTCTCATCTGACATTTGCTCTTTTTTGCAGACTGTGCCCTCTGGTTCGCAATCATTTTATGAGTGGGAAACAATTTCTCTTTGTCCATTCTGTCCATACACATCCACTTTCCTGCAATTGTCTACTAACTTGGTTCTCTCCCAGGACAAAGTCCCAGCTTCTCCAATCTTTTCTCCTGGCATAAAAGTTGTGTTCCTGGATCTATTCTCTTAAACCTCTTCTATGCTCTCAATGCACTCACACTCTTCCTAATAATGTGTTGCCCAGAACTGTATATAATATTTCACCCGAGCTTGAACTAGTGTCCAAGTTCATCATAACCTTCCTGCTCTTGTCCCTATTTATGAAGCCTACAATACCGAATGATTTATAGATGGCTCTCTCTCTCCCTTTCTTGACACCTTCATTTCTTATGTACATATACAGGGAGAAAGTGAGGACTGCAGATGCCAGAGATCAGATGAAAAGTGTGGCGCTGGAAAAGCACAGCAGGTCAGGCAGTATCCGAGGAGCAGGAGAATTGAAGGAGCTGGGAAGATGATACCTGTCATGAATACCTATCACTTTCCCAGCTACCTTCCCCCCCAGCCCTACCCCACTCTCATATTTATCTCTCAGTCACCTTCCATCCCTCTCCCAACCCCATTCCTGCTGAAGGACTTCTGCCCGAAACGTTGATTCACCTGCTCCTCGGATGCTGCCTGACCTGCAGTGCTTTTCCAGTGCCACACTTCTTAACGATCACACACACAGGTCCTCTGCTCCTACACACTCTTTCCAATATTGCTCTTTATTTTGGGTCTCTATGCTCTTTGTACCAATATGCATCACCTCATACTTCTCCACATTGAACTTCATCTGCCACCTATCTGCCCACTCCCTAAACTGGTCAATGTCTTTTTGAAGTTCTGTGATATTCTCACAGTTTACAATTCTCCCAAGTTTAGTTTCATTTACAAACTTTGAAATTGTCTTCTGCACTCAAAGATCTAGATCATTAAAAGCAAAGGACCCAAAGCTGACCCCTGAATAATTCCAACACATGCATTCTTACAGCCTGAAAAATACCCATTTACTATTACTGTCTGTTCCCTATCACTCAACTAACTTTGCCTCCATACTGTCACATGTAATCTCCAACCTATCACTTTCCTCATAAGCTTGTTGTGTGGCACATTATCAAACATCTTTTGGAAGTCCATGATCACCACAGTAAAAGACTTCCTCCTCATCAACCCTCTCTGTTACTTCTTTTAAACAAAAACTCCAGCAAACTAGTGAGACACAACTTTCCCTGAACAAATCATGACTGATTCTTCTGAATTAATCCACATTTTTCCTTAAGACTCTTAATTCTATTCTGAATAATTGTTTCCAAGTCAACCAAGGTTAAACTGACTGGTCTGTAACTGTTGGATTGATTTTACAATGTTTTCTGAACAAGAGCATACTGTTTGCAATTATCCAATACTCTGGCATCACTCCAAATCCAGGGAAGATCGGAAGTCCACTACCAAAGCCTCTGTAACTTTTACTCTCACTTTCTTCAATATTCTTGGATGCATCTCATCTGGTCTCTGTAACTTTTAAGTACCGGCAGCTTAAATAATAAGCCTTTCTTATTATTCCCACCTGTCAATCTTCCTTCCCACCTATCCGCTTCACCCTCCTCTCTGACCTATCACCTTTACCCCTTCCTCCATCCACCTACTGCACTCCCAACTACCTTCTCCCTGGCACCACCCCCTCCCACTTATCTCTCCACCCCCAAGTTTTCCAGCCTCATTCCTGATGAAGGGCTTATGCCCAAAACATTGATTTTCCTGCTCCTTGGATGCTGCCTGATCTGCTGTGTATTACCAGCACCACACTAATCTTCAGCTTAAATAATGAGCCTTTCTCCTCAATTATAAATCCTCCTGGTGACTGCATTTCCTGCTCTATCATCATGGTTTGGCCAGCATCTGCCTCAAAGGCAAGAACAGATATAAAATATTTATTTAACATCTTAGCCAGGCCTCCTGTCTCGAAATGTAAATCCCCTTATTGGTCCCTAGCTGGCCTTTGTCCTCCTTTTACCACCCTTTTACTGTTTAATTTTTATAGAAGACTTTAAGATTTCTTTTCATATTAGCTGCTGGTCTTTTCTCATCATCCGTCTTTGTTTTTAGTGCCTGCATTTTCCCCTCCCTTCTATCCAGCCGGTTCTGCTCAAGCCGCAGTGAAATCAGTTCTCCACAGCTGATTATTTTGACTTTGGATTGACTCATAACATTTTCAATAATTATCCTAAGCTTCATGATTCAATGATCACTAAACGGTCCTCTACTGTCACTTGATCTATTAGGCTCAACTCAGATTAGAACCAGGTCTACCAGGAGTCCTTCCCTATTGGACATGACACATATTGTTGGAGGAAATTCTTCTGAGCATAATCTAGGACCATTTGTCCCTCACTATCTCTTACACTCTTCGTCAATATACATTTAATTAAAGTTCCCAATTATAACTACTCCATGAAGTTTACATCTCTCTGTGATTTCTTTGCAGGTTTATTCCTCTGTATATCTCCCACTAGCTAGTGTTTGAATATTACACTGAGCAATGTGATTGCAAGCTTATCATTCCTCAGGTCAAACCAAATTGATTCTTTCCTTGAACTCTTTGAAACAGTATGTCTCATACTGCAATGCTGACCCAACTAACAAATACCACTCCTCCTTCTTCTATTACCCCTTTCCTGTCCTTTCTGAACACTTCCTAACCAAGAATATATAACATCCAGATCTGCTTTTCTTGAAGTCTGATCTCCATTTTCAGCACAACATCATAATCTCACAAGACAAACTATGCCTTTAACATCCTAGTTTTATTAACAATACTCTATGTATCCATAGACGTGCAGTATAAGCCTGATTTAGACTTCATTATTTTCTCCTTTATTCCAACTCCACCTGGTAGTATATTATTCTCTAACTTAATGTTATCAGCTTCTCCCTGCATCTTGTGCACCCTAATTACTTTTTGTTATTCCCTCCTGGTTCTTACGTCCTTGCTGAGTTAGTTTCAAACCTTTCCAGTAGCATTAGCAAAATGCCTGCAAGGGACTCAGCCTAGGCTGAGTTCAGATGTAACCTGTCCCCAGTTTGTACATGTGCTCTCCATCACCCCCCATCCAAAGTCTGTTCCAGGGTCCTAAAAATAAAAGGCCCTTCCTCTTGCATCATCTTTCCAACCATTAATTCATCTGCCTTATCTTCTGCTTTCTGGCACTGGGAGTAATCTGAGTGTTACTACTTTAGAGAGCCTGCTTGCTAATTTTCTGCCATGCTTCTGAAATTCTGATTGCAGGACAACATCCATTTCCAACCTATGGTCACTGGATGTGGTTCTGGATTTCAACATTCCCCCAGTAGAATGCCCTGTAGCTGTTCTGTGACATCTCTAATCCGAGCACTATGAAGGCAATTAAATATCCTGGATTTACAGTAATGGCTACAGAAGCACCTGACTGTTCCTCAGCTAAAGAATGCCCTATCATGACTGCTCTTCAGCAATTCATCTTCGTTCCTACAAATTTGGGCCATTTATGGTCCCGTGTGCTGCACTCCTAAAGGATCCATTGCCCTCACTGATATCCATAATGGAAAAACTGGTTTGTGAGCGAGATTACTGGTGACATCGGCATGGATCTGCCTGGTTCTCTTGGAGTGACTGGTGTTCACTCACTCCCTGCTTGCTGTTAGCCTGTGTGGTGACCACCTCTCTGAATGTGTCACCCACGGGAGGCTCTGCCTCATTGGTGCACCTCAGTGACTCCAGTCACTGGTCAAGTTCTGCAATGTGAAGTTCCAGCTTGTCCAGCTAGTGACCCATCCTGCACTTGGGATCATCTTGGTCACAAGAAGTCTCCTATATGCTCCACATAGCACTGGATGGCTGTTCAACATAGGAATAACACAGTCCAGAATAAATGGCACATTGGAGCAGATGGAGGTTTGGAAGAGTGGGAGCTCTGGATTCGTTGGATCACATGGATAACTGGAAGGCAGGAGTTATCCAAGAACAGGAGTAACTGGAACAAGAGGAGTAATCAGAATTCAGGAACAGTTGGAAGATAGCAATTATTAGAACACAGGACCAAGTCAAAAATCACACAACACCAGGTTATAGTCCAACAAGCTTTCAGAGCCCTGCTCCTTTCTCAAGCAGCTAGTCCACATCATGGAACACAGGAATTACTGGAGCACAATGAGTATAAAAAACCACTTTCTGTTTGTCAGTTTTTCAGATGCTCTGGCTCTCAACTCAATACATGGGTGTGGGAGGTTAGTGAGAATTCAAATGACACTAATATTACCAGACAGCTCCTTCTGTGGCCTGAAGGTTTTTTACGTCAGTAAACATCATTAATCAAAGGCTAATACGCAAGGCACTCCAGGGGCTCAGTTTGTTAACATTTAACAAGGTGAAAAATTATCAGTGACAACTGGGAAATGTGACCATACCTCAGCTAAGTCCCTGGAAATGAGGACTGATTTAGTGGGGATGATGGCTATATAGGTCAGGGTGGAAAATATTAGGCTGGCAAGGGGTTAGGGTGCTGGGGGGGAAGGGGGGGTAGTTGGTGGGCTGTGGGGTAGATGGTGAGCTGTGGGGTAGACAAACCAATCAAGGCTCACATGGAGTCAGGGAAGATCTGGAGTGAGCAGACTGCCGAAACATTCTGAGTGACAAATGTAGTGATTGTAACAAGGTCAGCCAGGTAGACCTCATAAAATATGGGTTTCCTGATTGGGGTGTTAACCCGGTCCAATCAGAGAGCCCTGGCTGATTGATAAGCACACAAGTGTTTCGTTAGAGCCGACTGCCTGCCCCTCTTTCGCGGTTACGTTAGAGCCCGGGTGTCCTTGGAGAAGGAGCACACGGTGTCCACCAACACCCTGGAGTTGTTCAGGGAGAGGTGGGCGCCGCAGGGAGTGGAGTGTATTATTTCCCCGTCCAACTCTATTTTGATTTAATCCCTGTCCTGCCCTCCCCTTCACTGTTTTGATCACACAGCATTGCCCTTTGATATGAAGGGCACTGCTTGCCACTGGCCACTCTGGTGTTTCTTTTCTTCCTGGTGGTGGAAACTGAATAAAGATTTATGCACCTTGTGTCTTTAAAAAACAACAAGTGTCTTATTAGGGCCGACTGCCTGCCCCTCTTCTGTGGTTACGTTAGAGCCCGGGTGTCTCTGGAGAAGGAGCACGTGGTGTCCACCAACACCCTGGAATTGTTCAGGGAGAGGTGGGCGCCACAGGGAGGGGAATGCATTATTTCCCCATCCAACCTTATTTTGATTTAACCCCTGCCCTGCCCTTCACCGTCTGATCATGCAGCAATGCCCTTTGAGAAGGACACTGCTTGTCACTGGCCACTCGGGTGTTTCTTTTCTTCCTGGTAGTAGAAACGGAATAAAGATTTATACACCTGTTGTCTTTCACTGTGTCCGACACCTGCACACACACATCATGGGTGTGGGGGGAAAATAAGCACGACCACTGTCAGGCGGCAGTGTGGGGAAGAAGAAAAAAAGACAAAAAGAAGAACGAAAAGAAACAGGAGTGTCAGACATCCTGTTTACTCTGAAAGCTGGCTCAAACGAAGAACACGAGTGTCTCATTAGGGCCGATTGCCTGCCCCTCTTCCATGGTTACATTCAAGGCCGCGTGTCCCTAGAGAAGTAGCACACGGTGTCCACCAACACCTTGTGCTGTTCAGGGACAGTTGGGCACCACAGGGAGTGGAGCGTTTTATTTCCCCCTCCAACTCTATTTTGATTTAATCCCTGCCCTCCCCTTCACTTTTTTTGATCACGCAACATTGCCATTTGTTGAGAAGGGCACTGCTTGTCACTGGCCATTCGGGTGTTTCTTTCTTCCTGGTGGTGGAATATAAATAAAGATTTACACACTTGCTGTTCTTCTCTGTATCCTATACCTGCACAAACACAACATGGGTGTTGGGGAAAAGCAAGCACAACCACTGTTATATTCCACTACCAGGAAGAAAGGAAACACCAGAGTGGCCAGTATCAAGCAGGGCCCTTCTCGACAAATGGCAATGTCGCTGTTAGGTGGTAGTGCGGGGGAGAAAAGAATATGAGTGTCAGCCATTCTGACTCTGAGAGCTGGATCCAAAGAAGCCAGACTAGTATCAAGGACTTGCCATGTGTAAATGAAGGGGGTGTTGGTGACGGGATCCTCTGTGGAGTTATTTCAGAAAATCTGCAAAGGGTTTGCAAAATCTCCTCCCTTAACTAATTAAAGAGGAATGTTGCCCTCTCTCATTATCTCTACTTGATTGCTAGGTGACCATTTCATTTGTAAATGATCGGGATTTTCTCTTAATGCTGAAGTTACCGCATTAGTTTAAGTAGTTGATTTGTTGCTGTATTTTCTTTTTCCTTTTCATTACCCAGCACACCTGCTACATAGGACTTCTCTAAACGTTCAGCCTTTATTTCATGACTTTGTGCACCCAGACCATCAACATCCTTTGGGTTACCATTACTTGGACCATATCTTTGCCTTCTAAATTATTTTTTACTATTCATTCATGGGATGAGGGCATCAGTGGCTGGGTTAGCATTTATTGCCCATTTCATTGCTGTGGATCTAGAATAATATGCAGGCCAGACCAAGTCAGGACAGCAGTTACTTTGTCTATAGGACATGAATGAATCAGATCAGATTTTCTGACAATCAATAAAGGTTTTATTACTCTTCATTCTAGATATTTATAGAATTCAAGTTCTATAATTCCATAAATTCCACTATCTGCTGTTGCAGGATTTGAACCTAAGCCCCCAGAACATTACGTGGGAGCCTTGATTAACAGCCCAGTACCACTAGGCCACTATAACTCTGGGAATAGTGAGATGAATACCTGACTCCCCAAAGCCCTTTTATCATCTGTAAAGAAGAATTAGGAGTATAATTCACTGTCTGCATGAGCGCGAATCCAACGACAGGATGTTGCCAGGGTTGGAGGATTTGAGCAAGAGCGAGAGACTGAACAGGCTGGGACTGTTTTCCCTGGAGCGTCGGAGGCTGAAGGGTAACCTTATAGAGGTTTACAAAATTATGAGGGGCATGGATAGGATAAATAGACAAAGTCTTTTCCCTGGGGTCGGGGAGTCCAAAACTAGAGGGCATAGGTTTAGGGTGAGAGGGGAAAGATATAAAAGAGACCTAAGGGGCAACATTTTCACACAGAGGGTGGTACGTGTACGGAATGAGCTGCCAGAGGATGCAGTGGAGGCTGATACAATTGTAACATTTAAGAGGCATTTGGATGGGTATATGAATAGGAAGGGTTTGGAGGGATATGGGCCAGGTGCTGGCAGGTGGGACTAGATTGGATTGGGATATCTGGTCGGCATGGACAGGTTGGACCGAAGGGTCTGTTTTCATGCTGTACATCTCCATAACTCTATGACATCCAAAAAGCAGAGTGCCATCCAAGACAGTGTAGCCTTCTTGATCAGAACCCCATCATCACCTTAAACATTCAATCTCTCCACAACTGGGACACAGTTGCAGCAGTGAGTAATAGCTACAAGATTCACTGTACCAATTCACAAAGACTCCTTCAACATACCTTGCAGACCGATGACCTCAAACAACTAGAAGGTCAAGGACAGAAGATGCAGGGGAACACCATCAACTGCAAACTCCTCTCCAAGCCCCACATCATGTTGGCTTATAAACAACTTCACTATGCTGGGTCAAAGCCCTGGCACTCCCTTCCGAACAATCCACATGATGTGGGCAACAGTCATTCACTAAGCTGGCTCACATCCACTCAAGCTATTTAGACACAGGCAAT
Source organism: Chiloscyllium punctatum (assembly GCF_047496795.1). Classification (NCBI taxonomy): domain Eukaryota; kingdom Metazoa; phylum Chordata; class Chondrichthyes; order Orectolobiformes; family Hemiscylliidae; genus Chiloscyllium; species Chiloscyllium punctatum. The sequence goes on from NC_092763.1 coordinate 67,194,710, forward strand.
AAAAACTGGGTTTGCCAATGACACCCACATCCCATGAACACATTTTAAAAATGTAATTTTCAACATGTAAGGACGAAGAAAAGACCCCCAAAAAACATTTTTTTTGACAGAATACAGAGTAATGCTTGCACCTCAAATCTTTCACTTCACTGGTAAATATCTAGTGTCACAAAAACCTATTCAATCTAATCAATTTCTTATGTTGGATGACCATTATCTCACAGAGTATCAAGGTAAATCAAAAGATTTTCAGAACTTACTGTGGCGTGAATAGACAACAGATTTTCCAGAACGTATTATTTGTTAAGTCTGGTTCAGAAACCTGTTTTTAGTCTTACATTAACACTTCAATACAGAAGGAACAGCGTTTCAGGCTATGAAAATGCCTGGGAGAGAGCTTGACTGAGAGGAGTAACAGAGTGTGAAACTTTACTGCTGGTGTTTTGCGTGCAGTGTTTGGATTGATGTTTGCTGCAAAGTGTAATGAATAAATCAGACCACGTGAAAACAAACTGCTGTGAAGATTCAGCGTTGGTGCTAATACCGGAATGCATTAGCATTCAGGTTTTTATTGAGTGCTGAATTTCACTTCCCATCCATCATCAAACTCCAGAGGATAGCACTTACAGACCTGCATATTAGTTTGGATGCCATCATCCGAGAACTCTGAAGAAGGGTCACTGGAACATTAACTTTGCTTGCTCTCCACAGATGCTGCCAGGCCTGCAGAGTTGTTTCCAGCAGTTTCTGTCCAAGTTGGTTGACGTTGGTTGGATCGCATGCCAGGATTTAAGTGGCTGGGAAATATAGAGAGGTGAGAGGCAATCCGGAAGTGAGAGGTACCCTGGACCTTGTGGTATCTCTGCAATATACCTGTTTTGTCATGGATAGTTTTTTTTGTCCAGATGCCAACTTGACTTCCAGCTGAGTAGGAAGAAGGCCTGAGAAGGTTGCAGGTCAAGGAGAGCTGCATTCCCTCAGAAAGGGGTCAAGCCAGAGTGGGAGCAATCCTGTACAATCCTTCATGGGAGAGATGTTTATGAAGGGAAGGCTAATCCCAGGGAGGGTGTTTGCTTTGCTGGGGAGGAAGTGAGTAGGACATCCTGTTTGCCTTTTCTTTAGCCTTTCATAGGATGGTGAGCATTGCTAAGCATTTGTCGTCCGTCCCTAATTGCCCTTGAATTGAGTGACTTGCTCATCCACTTGAGAGAGCAGCTCAGAATCAACTATATTGCTGTGGAGTCACACATAGATGATACTGTGAAAGGAAGGCAGATTTCCTTCCCTAAAGGATATTAAAGAAACAGAAAGGATTTTACAATAATCAATGATAATTTCATGGTCACCGTCAAAGAGACTAGCTTTTAATCCTGGACTTGTTAATTAAATTTATCAGCTGTCATTGTAGGATTTGAACTCCTATACACAGGGTATCAACCAGAATCTGCATCAACCCAATGATATTACCAGTATAACACCATTTATTGATCTTCTCAGCACACAGACCAATTTCTTTTTGGTCAAGGACTGCACCTTTGTCTTTGCCTCTGACACTGCTTGTTAATTTTACTGGCTGAGCTTTATGTACATTACTTTGGCTAGCTGCCTGGACAAAACAGGGATTAAGGGGCACCTGGAAGTCTTTGGGAAAGGTTGAACTCTGCCCTGCTGTACCACATAAAGGTTACAAGGGCTGTTTCATGGTCAGAAAAGATGAGTAGGGGATGATAAGTGATAGAACCACAAGCAGCAGTGAACCAGAATTTCCCTTCCAGGTCTTGGGTGAAGCTTAACTTCATGCTTCCCAGCTTTTCCTGAATGAATCTTCTAAAATGGGCACCTCACTCAACATGCTATTAAAATGCAATGCATGTCCTTTTAACAGCACAGGATCCCTATTCGGATCGATTCATGAAATAAGCGCACTGTTGAAATGGTAAATGGTGGGGATTGAATGGGAAACAGACGGTAAATATTTTACTGTCTGAATGAGAAAGGTTAAGATTTCCAGGTCACTATCTGAGTTCACTTATAAAGCACACAGTGAAATAACTCCATCTGGTATCCTATCACCAAAATCACCATTTATTTATATATGCATAGTTCATGGACTCAAGATTAGAGTGGTGCTGGAAAAGCACAGCAGGTCAGGCAGCATCCGAGGAGTAGGAAAATCGACGTTTCGAGCAAAAGTCCTTGGATGCTGTCTGACTTGCTGTGCTTGTCCAGCACGACTCTAATTTAGACTCCGATTTCCAGCATCTGCAGTCTTCACTTTTGCCTAGTACATGGACTCTGACCAGTCTGCTCAGAGCTAGTCCCTAGAGTGAGGAGAATCCCTGAGACTCCTGTTGAAATCTGTCAGTTAGGGCTCCCTGATTGGCCCAGGTTAACTGCCCAAATTAGGGAACACATACTCAATGAGATCCACCTGCCCAACCTCATTCCAATCACTGCACAGGGCCACTTTGATAAGATACTAGCAGGTTGATAATACTTGAGGAACTATCAGTGCCAAGGAGCATTAGATATAATAATGGTGCAATTTGGTACATAGGTTGCACAGCAGGTGTAATCATTAGTCCTGTATGTGGTGTGTAAACCTACATTATCCTGGATTTTGCAGTCAGCAATGAGGCTTTGGAAAAGTCACATTGATTGATCTAGTGATCTCTGTGGCACAAACTCTCTCCCAATGTTTAACTGTGCTGCTGTTTAATTAAGATTGTAGTTCAAGCTGTAGTGATGCCATCATGCTATACAAGCAGCCAATCACATTAAAGATTCCTCACCGACAGCCAACCAACAACACAGATTTATATTGTGCCTTTTATACATTGAAATATGTCAAGATCCTTCTCAGTAACAACTAAGGCAAACTATAACACTAAGTCAGAAAATGAAAAGCACTAATAATTAATTTGCTTTTAACAGATCAAAATAAAACGTGGGGCATGGGCATGGAGTTAAGATAGGAGGTGAAATAATATGAATAACGTTTTGAAAAATGTTTTAAATTTAAAAATCAAGCAATAATGAAGACATTTAACAATAACCCACAGACCTAAAATAATATTTCTTAGACTCAGACCTACTGTTTAGCATTAGTTGCTTTTTGGATCATTGTTAAAAATTCAGTTACAGCTCAATCAAGGAAGCTTAGTGTCTTTATGAGGTGATTTGAGGGGAAAAGGACAAGTCCTCGCCAGATCATTTCATTCCCCAGTTGGTGGCTCTGTGGAGAGTAGGGTCCATAGTGCAGAGTGTGACAGAGCAGGCAATAATAGACCATCACTTCAGGATTTCCACATTAATCCGAGTTTGTGTTCAATCCTGCAGTTACGGTCAGATTCAGAGGGGCAGTGTTGGTGAAGGTTGACAGTTCATTATCAGAAATCCTGCAAATTCCACATCATTGCACTCTCAAATACTATTGAAACTGAAGACAACAAACAAAAGAGAGAAACTGAAGTCAGAAATGAAAAGATGCATGCTTAAGAGACATCATGATTGCAAACACTAAAAAAAGGAATTTGAATCATTGGGAACATCCAGAGAAACACCTCCCACTCTTGCTGGAAGGAAGAGAAATTGGTTATCAGTTAGAGACAGTGCTGGGTGGCTCAATGAAGTACAAGCTGTGCTGGAACAAAATGTTCTTCGTGTTTGTGTTAAAGGGACAGCCACTATCTAAAAGAGTATTATCTTAATTGCTATAACAGATGCTTTTCAACCTGAGCTGAGTAACCCTCACAAAGGGATAGACAGACGTTATGATCCCAGATAGTGTTATTACCTGACAAAACAGATTCTAGTCTGAAATCTGGCTTGATGGATCATTTTAAAATATGTTTTGGATTTAACAAACTGACCTTTTGCTGAAACATAAGCATGTAATGCTGCAGGTTTAAAAAAAAATAAAATTCATTTACAAAAGAAATTAAGTTAAAATAGAATAAATCAAACCATCTGTTTATAATACAAGTTCAATAATGTTTAAATGCACAGTGAGAGTATAATTCCATTTCTCAAACTACTCTTTTTATGAATTGAAAAGAAAGAGAAAACAGTGTTTGCATGGTACTAAGGACATACCCCTGGAATAGTATACCACTCAAACAATACTCACAGCACAGTTCAGGCATCTCACACCTTGGGAGCTATATGTCACTTGTGACTTCAACTTATAGACTCAAACTGTAGATAGCTTCTTCCTGGAGCAATTATACACCTGGTCTTAAATTTCCTCAACTACAAATAACCTCATCAGGAATCATCTGAATGACTTTGGTCTGGGACAAACACTAACTCTTCATATTAAAGTAACCTACTTCGTTATATCATTCCCCTTTCAGAAGCGCAGGTCTATATAACCATCGTCACTCAAGAACTTCACAGAATTCCTTTCCTCAAAGTAAAACTGAAACTAAAGATCTCTCCCTCTAAGTTATGGGTCACAGAGTCACAGACACACAGACGAGGTCGCTCAGCCTATCAAGTCTGTGCTGATCTATTTACACTAATCTCACTTTCCAGCACTTAGCCCATAGCTTTGACTGTTGTGAATTTCAAATGCTCATCCAAGTAATTGTTAAAGCTGGATGTAAGTTTGCTCAGTGAGCTGGAAGGTTCATTTTTTAAAGCTTGTGAGGTTTTCCCCCTCAACTACCCTCCCAGGATAGTGCATTCCATAATCCCACCACCTTCTGGGTGAAACGATTTTCCTCAAGTCCCCTCTAAGCCTCCTGCATTTCACCTTAAAATAATGTCCCCTTGTTAATAACCCTACAACTAAAAGGAATTTCATATATATAGACACACATATGCTTTATAAGCAACTTGCCCATTCCCCTCCTAATCTTATAGATCTCTATCAAGCTCCCCTTCTGCCTTCTGTCTTCTAAAGAAAACAGCCCAAACCTGTCCAGCCTCTCTTCATAGCTAAAATGCTCTATGTTAATAATTCCTCTCCAGTGCCATTTGATTCTTTCTAGTGCGGCAACCAGAACTACACACAGCACTCTAGTTGTGCCCAACCACAAATGTGGTTAGGACATACAGAACCTGCTAAACACCAGGTGTGGGGCCTTCAGATCAGGACACCCACTCAAATATAAGGAATCTAAGTAGGACCTTCGAAGAGCCATCAAGACAGCCAAGGGCCAATACTGGGCCAACTAGAGACCCAGACAGATACCCGGCGACTATGGCAAGGACTGAATGACATCACAGGTTCCAAAAGAGGCAGTGCAAGATAGCAGACAATGTCACCTCCCTTCCAGATTGTCTCAATGCCTTCTACGCTCGCTTTAAGCAGAATTTTGGTGCAAAGGTAACATCTATTCTGATAAGTCCTGATGAACCTGTCCCAATAGTCACTGCATCAGAGGTCAGGTCAGTTTTCCTTCATGTGAATCTAAGGAAAGCGATGGGACCAGTCGGAGTACCAGGCTGTGCACTCAGAGCATGCGCAGATCAACTGGCAGAGGTCTTCCTGGACATCTTCAAACTCTCCCTGCAGCAGGCCACTGTCCCTGCCTGTTTCAAGAGGGCCAAAATCATCCCTGTGCCTAAGAAAGTTCATGCAGCATGTCTCAATGACTACCGCCCAGTGGCTCTAACTTCGATGGTCATGAAGTGCTTTGAAAGGCTGGTCATGGCATTAATCAACTCCAGCCTAGTCTTGACCTATTCCAATTTGCCTTTCGGACCAATAGATCCATGTCAGATGTCATATCACTTGCCCATCACTCCTCCCCAGAACATCTTGACACCAAGAACAGCTACGTAAGAATCCTACCCATTGGCTACAGTTCAAACTTCAACACCATTATCTCCTTGAGACTGATTACTAAACTTAGTGATCTCGGACTAAGCCCCACTCTCTGCAATTGGATCCTCAGTTTCCTGACCCACAGTCAGTGAAGATTGTGGACAGCATTTCATCCTCACTAATACTCAACACTGGAGCCCCCCAGGGGTTCGTACTCAGTCCCCTAATGTACTTGCTGTATACCCATGACTGCATCGCCAAATACCAGACTAATGCCATTTACAGGTTCGCTCATGACCCCACCATAGTCAGTCGAATCCCAGATGGCGACGAAGCAGACTACAGACGAGAGGTGGAAGACCTGGAAAAATGGTACACTGAGAACAACCTAGCTCTCGATGCCAGCAAAACCAAGGAACTCATTATTGACTTTTTGTGGGATGTTACTCACATTAATAGCACAGAGGTGGAATGAGTGGAGAGATTCAAGCTCTTGGGAGTGGTCATCAACAACAAGCTTTCTTAGACTCTTCATCTGGACGCACTGGTTACAAAGGTCTAACCACGTCTCTTCTTCCTCAGGCAGCTAAGAAAATTTGGCATGACGATGGATAACCTTGCCAATTTTTATAGGTGTGCCATCGAGAGCATTCTGTCTGGATGTATCATTACCTGGTATGGTAACTGTACCATTCAAGATCCAAGACAGTTACAGAGAATGGTGAACTCAGCCCAGACAATCACAAAGGCCAACCTTCCATCTATAGAATCCATCTACCAGTCCCGCTGTGAAGGAAAGGCCGCCAGCATTTTCAAAGATCCATCCCACCCTGGCAATGGTTTTCTACCACCGGGGAGAAGGTACAGAAACCTGAACACACGCACCAGCTGGTTTCATAACAGTTTCTACCCTACTGTTGTTAGAATATGAATGGACTCACAAACTCTTAACATTTGCCTGTACCTGTGTTTTTGCTTTGCTGCTGTTTACCTATTATTTACTACTTATGCTACTTAACTCTGTGATCTGCCTGTATTGCTCGCAAGACAAAGCTTTTCACTGTGCCTCGGTGCATGTGACAATAAATTCAATTCAGTTCAATTCAATGTTCCATATGTCTTCTTTACTGTCATATTAACCTGCCCTTCTGCCTTCAGGGATACCCCAAGATGCCTCTGTTCCTCTGAGCTTCCTTGTGGGTATTCCCGTTAAGCTTAAAAAAAGTAAAAGTTCCAAAAGTCTTTAACAAACCTTGCGATCTATTATTTATCTTGTTGGATCATAAAACAATCTAAATTCATCAAAAATCCATTACTAGTGCCCAAAACCCCGTTGCTCCCAAGCCAGCCTGTAAAAAACTACTTTAAAATAAATCACATAGCTACAATAATAGTTACAAGTTTATTACTAACTTCAGGCACACAGAAGGCCAGATGTTACTAAGTCAAAAACTGAAACCATAAACTTATAATCAAGTATATTGAAAATGTCTATGTAAATCACAGTTTACATGATGCAGAGTAGATGCAGAAAGCTGTGTGATCTGGAATTAGAGCTCAGATTCTCAGAATAAAAGGTGAGCCAGTTACATGTGAAAAGTGAAAGCCCATTTGATAAGATCAAGACAGAGATTGATTGGTCTCTGGTTACTGATGATATCAAGAGATATGAGGATCATAGGAATATGGTGTTAATGTTGATGGTTAGCCCTGGGCTAGAATGGTAATGCTGGTTCAGGTGGCTGAATGGCTCACTTTCGCTCCTATATTCATATCAGCATGACTGAGAAATACCATGTTTTGCCAAAGGCTGCTGTGTTTTTTGGAAATGAAAATACCCACGCTAGCTCCCAAAGTGAATGACGAATGGATATTGTCATGTCCAACTATTGGATGTTCGATTATGTGTGCCTGTTGACTGTTTACCGAGCTGTGCACTTGTGGCCAGACCTGTGGCTATGGTTACGGGGAGAGAAAAAAAATGAAACCAAGCTAAAAGCCTGTGGAGCAGACATGTTAAAATCTTTTATAATACAATCCTGTTCACACATAGAGCCTGATCTCTGTCATTTCTGTACAGTTCCAAGTCACAACACACATTAGACATTCTTGCATTTCTTTTATGGTCTAATTGTGAAACTCCAGGGATTTGAATGTAGGTTATTATTAACAGCAGTACCTATACTATGTAGTGATCATACTCTAAAGTGGCAAAAAAAATTAGGCAGTTTTCAAGCCAGTGATTAGCATTAATGAGCTATGCCATTGATTGAAGCCTGGGTAACTCAATTGGTCAGACAGTTCACTGTGCAGAACCAACAGCATAAGGTCTGATCCCTGTTCTGACTGAGGTATATTGAGAGGCCAACACTTTTCTCCAAACGAGGAAAGATCATGGCCCTTTGCTGTAGTTTAGTAAATCATCGCCAAGGATTTACCTTCAGGCAGGAAATTTAAGATTAGATTCCCTACAGTGCGGAAACAGGCCCTTCAGCCCAACCAGTCCCCACTGACCCTCCGAAGAGTAACCCACCCAGACCCATCTCCCGCATGCACCTAACACTATGGGCAATTTAGAAGGCCAATTCACCTGATCTGCACATCTTTGGACTGTGGGAGGAAACCGGAGCACCTGGAGGAAATCCACGCAAACTCCACACAGACAATCACCCGAGGCTGGAATTGAACCTGGGACCCTAGTGCTGTGAGGCAGCAGTGCTAACCACTGTGCCACTGTTAAAAAGAGAGATTCATTAGAATTTCTACTCTCTCATTTGCTCCTTGCTTTCCTGTTGCTGGAGCTTCTCCAGTAACTCGGAAATGTCATTTGTAATTAAAAATGCAATCATTTACACATTTCTTCAGCTTTTTATTTAAGTATTTATCAAATGCAGGCAGAACTCCAATAGCTTTGTTTACACTGGGTCGTTGGTTAGCATTTTGGTAAGTGATGATGCTGAGAGTGGAAGTTTGACAGGATGCCTATCTTAAACAAAAAAACATCCACAAAGTTGTTGAGGGATCTCCTCAGACATAGAAAAATACATGTGAATCACTTCCTGGAAATAATACGTTCCTTCACTCCTGCAGAAGAATAAATAGATTAATTTATTACCAAACAGATACATAAGTTGAATTTAGGATCAAAGTATCTTGTACATTTTGTTACAGATCCAGAATTATATTGATTCATAGTGGATGTTGCACATTTTTAACATTTTGCAATTTATCCAATTTTCCAACACAATATCAGATTCAAGCTTTTATTTGAGTTGAGAGATGTGAGCATAAGAGGTATAGTTAGAAAATTTGTAGATGACACCAAAATTGAAGATGTAGTGGACAGCTAAGAAGGTTACCTCAGATTACAACGGGATCTTGACCAGATGGGCTAATGGGCTGAGAAGTGGCAGATGGAGTTTAATTTAGATAAATGTGAGGTGCTGCAATTTGGGAAAGCAAATCTTAGCAGGACTTATGCTCTTAATGGTAAGGTCCGAGGGAGTGTTGCTGAACAGAGACTTTGGAGTGCAGGTTCATAGCTCCTTGAAAGTGGAGCCGCAGGTAGATCGGATAGTGAAGAAGGCATTTGGTATTCTTTCCTTTATTGGTCAGAGTATTGAGTACAGGAATTGGGAGGTCATGTTGCGGCTATACAGGACATTGGTTAGGCCACTGTTGGAATATTGCGTGCAATTCTGGTCTCCTTCCTATCGGAAAGATGTTGTGAAGCTTGGAAGGGTTCAAAAAAGATTTACAAGGATGTTGCCAGCATTGGAGGATTTGAGCTATAGGGAGAGGTTGAACAGGCTAGGGCTGTTTTCTCTGGAGTGTCGGAGGCTAAGGGGTGACCTTATAGAAATTTATAAAATCATGAGGGGCATGGATTGGATAAATAGACAAAGTCTTTTCCCTGAGGCCAATGAGTCCAGAACTAGAGGGCATAGGTTTAGGGTGAGAGGGGAATGATATAAAAGAGACCTAGGGTGCAATGTTTTCACACAGAGGGTGGTATGTGTATGGAATGAGTTGCCAGAAGAAGTGGAGGAGGGTAGTACAATTGCATTTCAAAGGTATCTGGATGGGTATATGAATAGAAAGGGTTTGGAGGGATATGGGCCAAGTGCTAGCAGGTGGGACTAGATTGGGTTGGGATATCTGGTCAGCATGGACGGGTTGAACCAAAGGGTCTGTTTCTGTGCTGTACATCTCTATTACACTATGAGAGATTTTCCTATTGCATGAGCACCTGACTTTCACATAGATATTTCTCCCAAAATATAATTATTGCTGTTCCTAATGTTATTAGCTGATGTTCCACTAGTTGAAATTGCTTGAAGTTATTAATGCCGTTATGTCATTTCACTGCAAAGTCCCCATGTAGATATATTTTAAAGTAGCTTGCTTGGTACATGTTAGATCACCTCCTGACTCAAAGGCAGAGACATTGCCACAAGACTATCTCTGGTGAGGTTCAAGTACTCCATGCAAGAAGAATCCAAATCAAGCCTGAGGCTAATTGCTCTTCGACTGGAAAGGTTTGAACATTTACCAATTATTTAATGGTCCAGAAACTTGGTCAGAAAAATAAAACTTATTTAGAACTTTGAAATTTGTGGTGATAGGAGTGATGTTATAGAGGTTTGTAAACTCATGAGAGGCTTCAATAAGGTGAATAGCAAGGGTCTTTTCCCTAGGGTTGGGAAGTTCAAAACTGGGGAAAATGTTTGGGTTGACAGGAGAAAGTTTTAAAAAGGACACATAGGACAACTTTTTTTACACGGAGAATGGTTCGTGTATGGAGTGAACTTCCAGAGGAAGTGATGAATGCAGGTACAATTACAATATTTAAAAGACACTTGGATAAATACATGAATAGGAAAGGTTTGGAGGGATACGTGCCAAACACAGGCAAGTGGGACTAGTTTAGTTTGGAAACATAGTCGGTGTGAACTAGTTGGACTGAAGGGTCTATTTCCATGCTGTATGACTCTAAGACTCGATGACTATGGTGTGACATCTAGATTAGTTTCGGTATGAGAGGCTGATTCTCTCTGAACCCCAGGTGTGATTCTCTCTGTCTCTCCCACAGACACATAACTACAGACTAACTCACTAACTCTTTCTAGCCCTCCTCCTCGAACTTCTGGAACATGTTAAGACATCTTTCCAGCTCTCACAGCTTTCAATTCAGTGATAGAGACTTGCTCATTGGTTGAAGACCTGTATCTGCTGGTCTTGATGGAGTTAAGTGCACATCATGCAATTAACTGGTTAATGTCAGGCCTTCCCATGCTTCAGGACCTCAACAGTGGAAATTTAACCCATTGGGAGCTGGTGTCAATCAGAAGTTGACAGGTCTCATTGGTAGCAGCACCACTGGTAGTTGTGGCTGCTGGAGGTAATACACCCAAGGACAGGACTTGCTGAAGAGTCAAGGCCATGGGTGAATGAGGGCCAAATGAGGGGCACGGGCAGAATGAGGGGCACAGGCAGAATGAGGGTTGCTAACTCAGTGGTGGAAGGAGTCAGAAGAAATGGCAAAGGAAAACTTTCAATAGATCACACATTCTCAATGTTGGGCCCCTCAATCGGGCACTCCGACATGCTTATTAAATATCAGAGGCTGTGGATGAGGCCCTTTCGTGAGAAATCAATGCCCACTTTTCTCTTATCTCACTTAAGGGCCTCAATTAGCATCCAGGCAAGAATAACCTCTTCCAGTTTCCTAAGCTGGATGTACTGCAGGAAGACTAAGGGATACCCAACCCATACACTCCTGCCCAATCAAAGCCCCTCTCCCTCCAAACTTATCTCCATGGGAGAATTATTAAATTCTACCCTTCAGTGTGAGATATGCCTGCTTGCCTTAAACATACAGACTTATAACTGGCAAGATTCCTGTGGTACTACCTGAATTACAACATTACCAGGAGATCGGTGTTGGGGGCATGAAAGTCAGTAAATGTACAAATTGCTACTAAAACAATTGGAAAGAAATCCCAGGGATGTCAAACAAAATGGATTTTGAATAGGTTTGCAAAATAACAGCACCTTCTTCAGGCACAGGAGGTGTGAAAAAATGAATCCAGCTACTGTCACCATTTACAATACTTTACAAAAGAGAGATCTAATGAAAGTTTTCACCTAGTGCTGCTCTTCACCCTAATTGTATCTGCATCAAGTACTCCAGTGCAAACTATGGTAGTAGGACATTAACTAATTAATAATATTTTTGTTTTCCTCAGAAGAAGTTAAAAAGTTCACAATTAGTCATCTTCTGATATTTTATACAAAACGATCCAATTATTTCAGTTGGTTCCTTGGAAGGGTTTGAATCACTAATTAGATTAGATTCCCTACAATGTGGAAACAGGCCCTTCAGCCCAGCAAGTCCACACCGACCCTCCAAAGAGTAAACAACCCAGTCCCATTCCCCTCTGCCTAATACACCTAACACTACAGGCAATTTAGCATTACCAATTCACCTGACCTGCACTTCTTTGAGCTGTGGGAGGAAACCCACGCAGACATGGGGAGAACGTGCAAACACCACACAGTCGCCTGAGGCTGGAATCAAACTTGGGATCCTGGTGCTGTCAGGTAGCAGTGCTAACCACTGAACCACCATGCCACCCCAGATGGGGCAGAGCTATTTTTATGATCCCAGCTGATGGTAATATTCAATAACTCCCAGATTGGAATGTAGCTCATTAAATCAGACATTTTTATGTTTGCAGTTTGGTTACTGTCGTGGTCAGTAAATTAGCATATTCACGTGAGACTGTCAATCTAGTTTTAAAAAATAACACAACAGGAAAATAAAATGCAACATGTAAATGACAATTTATAAAGATCTTAACATAAGCAGTGAAAGAATGAGTCAACCATTTCTGATCAATATCCTTTACAGACTTTCTACTCCAGGGAAGTACCTTCACTTAAAGATTTCTTACTCAATTGACTTTACGTACATTTCCCAGATGTGATTCTCTCTGTCTCTCCTACAGACACATAACTACAGACTAACTCACTCATTCTTTCTCGCCCTCCTCCTTGAACTGCTGGAACATATTAAGACATCTTTCCAGCTCTCGCAGCCTGGAGACTTTGATCAATGAAACTCTCACTGTCTGGCTACTTTTACAGACTAAAATAGCTACCTTTCTGCTGGTATAGGAGCAGATGTAGACTATTCAGTCCATTGACAGGTCCACATCATGGCTGTTATGATGATCTTCATCTCTAGTTTCCGCCTTTTCCCTATAACCTTCAATTCATTATTTATTGAACTCTGTCTATCTCAGCCTTAAATTTACAAAATAGCGCAGCCTTGACAGTTCTCTGTGCTGAAAAATACAACAGATTCACTACCCTCAGAGACAAAATTCTACCTCATCTCTGTCTTATAAGTGTAACCCCATACTCTGAGATGAAACCCACTGGTCCTAGACTCTCCCACAAGGAAATTAACCTTTCCATGTCCACTCTGTCAAGTCCGCTGAGAATCTTGCAATGTTTCAATAATGTCACCTTTCATTGTTCTACATTTTAATGAATACTGGCGGGATACTGCCAGGATACTTTCCTTTGATAAGGGGTCCAAATCTGTTCTTAGATTTCCAGTTGACTGGTGTCTTATATGGATTTAGAATTCAAATTCCAAGTAGAGTTAGCTTTATTGTCATGTGCACTTGAATGAATGCAGTGAAATGTTGCCTTTTATGGCACCATCTTAGGTACAAGATACTTAAGTATTTGAAAAAAAATTGAAAAAATAATAAGTATAAGTCCAGCATAAGAATAAAATGGAAAAATAAGTAGTCAAATTACAGTGCTTTTCACTCTTGTCTGTGCCAGCACCTAGCCTCCAGATCACACTGGGCCAAGGCTCCAGATCGCACTGGGCTTCAAAATTGGTCTTGCTTCTAGACGGGTAAAGGACCCATCTACCTGTGGTAGCCTCCAGTCTGGGACCCACCTTCCCGTGATAGCCTCCAATCCGGGACCTGCCTTTCTGCAGTAGCCTCCAATTCGGGACCTGCCTTTCCACAGTAAGATTTCAGTCTGGGACCTGCTTTTCTGCAGTAGCCTCCAATTCGAGACCTACCTTTCCGCAGTAAGATTTCAGTCTGGGACCCGCCTTCCTGCAGTAGCCTCCAATCCAGGACCTACCTTCCCGCGGTAGATTCCAGTCCGGGACCCACCTTCCAGCAGTAGATTCTAGTCCAGAACCTGTCTTCCCACCATAGATTCCAGTCTATAAGGGACTCACCTTCCCGTAGTAGCCTCCAGTCTGAGACCCACCCTCCCGCAGTAGCCTCCCATCCAGGACCCACCCTCCCATGGTAACCTCCAATTCAGGACCCACCTTCCCCGTGGTAGCCTCCCATCCAGGACCCACCCTCCCGCGGTATCCTCCAGTCCAGGACCCACCCTCCCGCGGTAACCTCCAGTCCGGGATCCAAACTCCCGCGGTAGCCTCCAGTCTGGGACCCACCCTCCTGCGGTAATCCCCAGTCTGGGACCCACCTTCCCATTGTGGGATATAGGTAAATTAATGTTACTTCTGCAATTCTGCAATTATAATTTCTGATACAAGGTGAATGAACTCACACCAGTGTGTAATTGTTTCAGCCAAGAGCTGAGTCAATAAGAATGGAAACTAAGTGGAGGAAATATATAATTGTTTTTGTATTAGGTAAAAATGTATGCAAGAAAGAAACGGGACTGCAAGACAATGGTAGATATTACGGGCGAATAGATAAAATGCTGTGAAGAGAGGCAGTTAAATTAGATATGCCTGTATAAACAGTAGGTATAAACATCTGTTTCCCACTTTTACAGAAATACAGGAACAAACCCCAATTAAAAGGGCTTAGTGATAAGATGCTGTGAGGGAAGGTACAGATGGAGGGGGTAGATAATGATGAAGAAAGAATATGCCTAACAATGACCTACAGTGGGATGAGGTCAAACCGCCTCATGAGGCCAGAAATAAGCATTTTGTCACAGACAAGGCCGGATAAGGCAAGAGATAAACAGGGGTAATGGGGCCAGTCTTAGGGAAGTGGAGGATGTAAACAGGGGAGGAGCAATGTAAAACAAAATAAACCAAATTATATAAATATTGTGTATGAATTGAATTTGGTGTGTGTATGTCCTCTGCCTTATAGACACTGGACATCACACCCACTTGCAAGTGTAAAATAAATGACACTACTGATTCAGATCTTGTCTCGGACTGAAATTATTGAAGTGAGTGAGCTTTGTATCTCACATCATGGTCGTCGCCAGTCCAGGACCCGCCTTCCCGCGGTATCCTCCAGTCTGTAAGGGACCCGCCTTCCCGCAGTAGCCTCCAATCCAGGACCTGCCTTTCTGCAGTAGCCTCCAATCCGGGACCTGCCTTTCTGTGGTAAGATTTGAATCTGGGACCCACCTTCCCGCTGTAGCCTCCAATTCGGGACCTGCCTTTCCACGGTAAGATTTCAGTCTGGGATCCGCCTTTCTGCAGTAGCCTCCAATCTAGGACCCACCTACCTGCAGTAGCCTCTAATCCAGGACCTACCTTCCTGCGGTAGATTCCAGTCCAGGACCCACTTTCCAGCGGTAGATTCTAGCCCAGAACCCGCCTTCCCACAGTAGATTCCAGTCTATAAGGGACCCACCTTCCCGCGGTATTCTCCAGTCCGGGACCCACCCTCCCGCGGTAGCCTCCAGTCTGGGACCCACCCTCCCATGTTCATCTCCAGGACCCGCCTTCCCGCGGTAACCTCCAGTCCAGGACCCACTCTCCCAAGGTAGCCTCCAGTCCAGGACCCGCCCTCCTGCGGTATCCTCCAGTCTGTAAGGGACCTGCCATCCCGCGGTATCGTCCAGTCTGTAAGGGACCTGCCATCCCGCGATAGCCTCCAGTCTGTAAAGGACCTGCCATCCCGCGATAGCCTCCAGTCTGTAAGGGACTTGCCATCCCGCGATAGCCTCCAGTCTGTAAGGGACCTGCCTTCCCGCGGTATCCTCCAGTCTGTAAGGGACCTGCCTTCCTGAGATAGCCTCCAGTCTGTAAGGGACCTGCCTTCCTGTGATAGCCTCCAGTCTGTAAGGGACCTGCCTTCCTGCGATAGCCTCCAGTCTGTAAGGGACCTGCCTTCCCGCGGTATCCTCCAGTCCATGACTCGCCTCCAGGATTCACCTGAAAACCTGTCTACTTTCCAACTCCGTTCCCTTTGCCCTGACAGCCAATATTCCTTTTACCTCCCTTTTACATATGAAACCTGCGATGCTAACGTTTTGTGATTCATTCACAAGCTCTCCCTAATCCTCTGTACTTTAGCTTTCTGCATGCTTTCTCTGATGAATTCTCTTTTTCTGAACTCAAGTTGCTGTTGGCCCCTAAACATGTTTCTGTAGAGATTATAAAACTTTATCACATGCAACTTCTACAAATGCCTGATTAGGCTTTTTTTTTAGTACAGCACAGAACAAGCCCTTTGGCCCACGATTTTGTGCCAAGATTTAATCCTAATGTAAAATATAGTAACTTAACCTACGCACCCCTCAACTCACTGCTCTCCATGTGCCTGTTCAACTGTCATTTAAATGTCCCTACTGACTCTACTTCCACCACCACAGCTGGCAGCACATTCCATGCATTCACAACTCTCTGCGTAAAGAACTTACCTCTGACGCCTCCTCTATACCTTTCCCCTAATATCTTAAAACTATGACCCCTTGTAACCGTCAGTCTTGCCCTAGGGAAGAGTCTCTGGCTATTGACTCTATCTATTCCTCTCATTATTTTGTACACCTTGATCAGGTCTCCTCTCTTCCTCCTTCTCTCCAGAGAGAAAAGTCCGAGCTTTTTCAACCCTTCTTCATCAGGCAAGCCCTCCAGACCAGGCAGCATCCTGTTAAACCTTCTTTGCACCTTCTCCAAAGCCTCTGCATCTTTCCTATAGTAGGGCGACCAGAACTGGACACAAGGTTCTTTCTTAACAAGTCCTAAATTTTAATTGATAAGATTCAAGGACAGGCCTTGTGTATTGCTCTTCAAACAGCATCATAGTCTGCAAATTGTTCTGACAAATCTGGTATATGCATTCATAACTATACCTGTCAAGACACTTCAGTAAATTTACGGTTCAAGTATCTTTTTGGCCATATCATCTTCCCAGCCACCTTTTGAAAAACAGTGAATTGTCTTTCCAATCCATCCTGTGTAAATGTAGGCACTAAAATCAGAGTTTCAGTTAAATTGAAAATTCCTCACTGGAATGAGAATTATCCCTCTGAGTTATTACCTCACCTTTTGTCCCTTACGCTAAGTTTTCCACTTAACATGCCATAGCTGTCAAGGAATGTTTGGATATACAAGTAGGTGAGGGAGAGTGTTGCGAGGAGGATTGGGAAAACAGAAAAGCTCCATCAGTTAGAAATGGTGATGAGTTTCTGACCTCTCCTGCTTGTCATGGACGGAGCTCTTTTGTTCCGTTGGTGTCCTGTCTAGGAACCCAATGGAACTTGTCTACAATTCAACTAGCAGCCACTTTGCCAGAACAGTGGAAGTTTGCTCAGATTGAGCAGGGGCCCACACAGTGTCTGCAACCCACCACCCCACAGGAGACAAGTGCATAACGGGAGTTCAGAGCAGTATGGATGTGACATGTGATCTGAACCTTAAAGGTGTATTTCAGGAAGACTGAGGTCATGTCGATGGTTCCTGAAGGATGCTGTCACAGATAGTGTTTGGAATGCAAAGATGTCAGGCAGTTTCTTCAACTTATCTCACATTCAACTCAGCCCACCCTCTTCTGTGTCTGTCACACTCAGCAGGATACTCAGTGCAGCTGCAGTGAAGGTTGCACTTGCTATTTTCTCCTCCCTCTCCCTCAAAATGCTCTCTATCCTGAAAAGGAAGTGATCCAGGAGGCTGGCTCTCAATTGTAATCCATCTTGAAGGTTCCAATGAATGTGGAGGTGCCGATATTGGACTAGGGTGAATACAGTCAAACCTCACACCACACCGGATTATAGTCCAACAGGTTTATTTGAAACTGCAAGTTTTTGGAGCCCTTGTTCCTTCCTCAGCCAGCTAGCAAGTCGTGGGATTTTTAACCTTGTTCCAACGGACGGTATGCCACTCTCACATTGAAATCACAGATCCAGAAGTAAAATCCTCTTATGCTTAAAAACTAACATGGAAAAAACTCAGTATCCTATTTAGCAATTGTTTGATTTTCTGAAGTAATAAATGTAGTTAGCATCTTCTATTTGTTTTAATTTGACTCGTTACAATCAAAAATTCTAAGATGATATTCAGGAGCTTGGTAAAGGCTGAGACCTTCAAATGAAAACATTTTAAAGATACTCAAAAGTACAAAAGTGCACTTTATTGTTATATTTTGCAGAATATTCATGATATTTCTTTTTCAAGTCTGTCTGTACGATTTTAATTAGAATCAAGGCATTTCAATTACAAATTCAATTAAGTTTTGTTTGATTAGTTTGGTTAATTTTTTACATTTTTTTAATACAAGGTATTCTTGGCTCAAGATTAGCTCAATGCTTTAAATTATTAGCAGTCTGTTATTCTGGCCATTTACCTGACCTTTGATTTGTGCATTCCTTCTCCTCAACACTGATTTTACTTCTGGTCAATTAACACAGGACAGGAAAAGATAGCTGTAACACTATGATGGAAGAAATGTTGAAATAGGAAATAAATGTGGAAGTTGAAGGAAATGTGTGAATGCGCAGGATGTTTAAAATATGATTTGTATAAGATGTGTACATAACTTGGCATCTCTCAATCATGATACATGAAGCATCATGAATGCAAGAATAAGCCAAATGTACCAGCTGTTCATTTCAATATATAGATGAGTGCAATATTTCAGCAAAAAGAATTTAAGCAAGTATGTTATCTAAAGGTGAGAGATGGCTGAGCTCTGAGATGCAGACAGATCTGGTGTGTCCTGGTGCATTAATCACAAAAGGTTAGCATATAGGGATAGCAAATGATTACCAACGTTAACAGGATGATGCAAGTCAGGGAAGGTTTACTGGACATATACCTGGAATAGACAAGATGTCTTTAGGAGAGTTTGGAAATTCTAGATGTATAAAAGCTGAAGTTAAGAAGAGAAAGACGTGATGACTGAAATGAATAAACTCATGATGGGTTTTGGTTGGGTGCACGCAGAGTGGATATTTCCTCTGGGCGATGCATTGAGAACTAGATGTCACTGTTTACGAATAAAGGGGTGGCCGTTTAAGACAGAGATATGGCGATTAATTATCTCGCTGAGCGTGAGTGTTTGGAACTCCCTTATTCAAAAGGCGGCGGAAGCGGTGTCCGAATATTTTATTAGATTAGTAATGAATAAGGGGCTGAAAGCATTTCAGGGTTAGGGAAGAGATTGAAGCCATCAGTTCAGCCATGGTCTTACCTAATGGCAGAGCAAGCCTGAGGGGCCAAGATAACTACTCTTGCTTCTATTTCAGTTCTTCCTAATTTTGTAGAGAAAGAGTGACTGTTGAAAGTGCCCTGCTGTTCTATTAATGTACTAATTCTTTGGTTCATTGATTTTGACTTTTCATATAATTTTTCAATTTTAGTAAACAAGTAGAGAAGGTTCCTATATGATAGTCCCCGCTGCTTCTGTCCATGTATCTGGAAGAATAGAATTGATGAACTTCTAAAGCTTAGTTTCTGCATCCCAAACCTGCTTGTAGAGACCTCTGCTGTCAGCTTTACAATGGAAAATGGTAAACAAACAACCAGAGGAGGGAAAGGGCAAAGTGACTTTGTTCGTGGATGAAGGGATGGACAGGGAAACATTAAATGTTTTGTACCTAATAGCTGATAGTTATAAAACGGCATTTCACAGAATTGTAAGGATAGGATCAACTGCCCATCCAAACGGGCAAAAGTCAAAATGTAACATAGAGATGACAAAAATAAATTAAAAATATCCCTGGGGTATTTTTTTTAGGCCATCAGAGTATATACATATATATACCAATATATTTTCATAAAAATCCCATGAACATTATGGCCATAAATGGCTAGGCCACTGATGCCCACATTCCGTGAATGAATAAAAAAATGCAGGCAATTATAAAATGCTAATATATGAAGGAAAAATAGGCCATTTCTGCACAATATGAATGGTGCTGAAATCGTTACGTTTGAAGCTGAGAAACACAGTCTGAGTGCATAACATGCTCAGTATGTCCAACCAATACAGCAATGCCAACAGAACTATGTCTAGTTCTGGTTACTAAGAAACGTAGGAGATAATCCAATCCTGGAGACAGTGTGGAAAAGCACTCTGAAGCTTTTTTCTAGTTTCCAGGATGTGAGGAGTGAAAAAAATAGAGACTGTCGAGGCTTGAGATTTACAACCTGACAAGGTGCCTGAGAGGTGGCCTTTTATAGGCATACAAAAATAATGAAGGGAACAGAAATGATAGTGGCATATGGACAATTTCAAGTTAATATATGAAAAATATAGAGCTAATGTCAGATAATAAGTATTCACACAAAAAGTAAGTAATACATAGAATGGAATTCCAGCTGCTGCCTCAACTACTTGAGATGTCATCTGAGATTTGGTTTGTGTGTCTACATCCAGATTGAGGATACAATGAGGTGAAGAGTGGGATGGTTTTGGCAGAATTTGTGGGCGGCACGGTGGCACAGTGGTTAGCACTGCTGCCTCACAGCGCCTGAGACCCGGGTTCAATTCCCGCCTCAGGCGACTGACTGTGTGGAGTTTGCACGTTCTCCCCGTGTCTGCGTGGGTTTCCTCCGGGTGCTCCGGTTTCCTCCCACACTCCAAAGATGTGCAGGTCAGGTGAATTGGCCATGCTAAATTGCCCGTAGTGTTAGGTAAGGGGTAGATGTAGATGTACATGTAGGGGTATGGGTGGGTTACGCTTCGGCGGGGCGGTGTGGACTTGTTGGGCCGAAGGGCCTGTTTCCACACTGTAAGTAATCTAAAAAAAAATCTAATCTAAGCCAATCATCATTGAGCCACTTATTTGTGAGTAAGTCTTAGTGATGGGCTTGATAGATGACTCCTTGACTTCTGCCACTTTACTTACTATTTACCTCTTTTAATCTCTCTGAGAATCCCATCACTACTATACTCCCTGAACTCATTCAAACTGCATGGGACTGTGAATATTATTCAACCTGCCATGCACAAAAATAGAGTGGAATTGTCACACTTCCATTGCTGGAGAGATGGCACTAGTTTCAAACATTTAAAATTGACCTATACGTCTACAGGAAATATGACACTCCTGTTCCTTGCAAAGTCTGTGCGTAAATTTCCAAAGTGATCAAATAAGAGGGCTGACCTCCCCCAAAGGTTGGCTCTTCCTGAATAATGTGGATGCATGAAAGTCTTGCAAAACTAGGATGAGATTCATTCGGTAAGTCATTCGTGTTTGAGTAACTATGAGACTGAGTCTATCCCAGGGTGTTGAATAACAGTCTAACACTATCCTCTTGGCAACCATTTGCTTTGCTTTGCTGCCTCTCCACCTTACAGCTTGTTCCCAGAGCTTGAATATTTATTTAGCGCCAAACAACGGTGGTTCCTTCCGAATACCCTTCTTGAAGATCTTGCCACTGCTTAAAATTACCAGGGTGGTGTGCATCATCTCTGCCCTAACCTATCACAAATGAATATAATCACATAGGTGTGAGTCATGCACCTTGCTGTCAATTAATGTGGGAGAATAAACAAGCCTGCCCAATTCCCATGAATGAATGCAACCAAAACACAAACTGGAGCGGAATGCCATATAATTAAACACATTGAAACCTCCGTAGCTGAGCAAATCAACAGATGGGAGATCAACCCAGGCCTAGGCTCTAATGAAACACTTCATGTTAATTAACAGCGTGATCCTGCCAATTATCTCCACGGCAACAAGACCCTGTCTCAAAATTGAGGAAATGGATGGCATTTGTAATTGAAATGGAAAACATGATGAAACAAATCAAGAGCCATTAAAGGGATAGAGGAAACGTATATTGATTCCGACAACATGCATTTTGAAGTAAACTTAACAAAATAATCATTGCAACAGCCAAAGTGCTGGTGAAAGATTATTTCAAGTTGGCTCTAATTGCTCTATACAAGAAAGACTGTTGATAAAATATTTAATTGAAAGAGTTATGTGGCTAGTGAAAAATTATTGTCCATAAGAACCATGAAAAAACACGCTCAAAGATAGGAGTGTGAACAGACAATCCAACATTGTCAGTGGAGCGTTCTTTACTCTCAAATCCTTTGCCTGTCTTTTCTATCTACTATCTTTCCCCCTTTTCCTGTCTTTCCCTTTTTAACTACAGCAGAGAGAACAAAGTTCTTTTCATCCATTAAATGTAGTCCACCAATGCATTCTGCCTGTTAAAAATGCAGAACATGCTGAATGATTGGCACACTGCAAACAAGGCAATGGAAGGATTTGAAAGCAAGGCTGAGAATTTTAAAATAAAGGCATTGCTTAAGGGGGAGCCATTGTGGAAGGTAGAACACAGAGTCATACAGTCATTGGGATATACAGCACAGCAACAGAGCCTTCGGTCCAACTCGTCCATGCCAACCAGGTACTTCATCCCAATCTAGTCCTGCCTGCCAGCACCCAGCCCATATCCCTCCAAACCCTTCCTATTCATATGCCTTTTAACTGTTGCTATTGCATTAGCCTCCACCACTTCCTCTGGCAGCTCATTCCGCACGTGCACCACCCTCTGTATGAAAAAGTTGCCCCGTAGCTGTCTTTCCCCTCTCACTCTGAACCTAATCTTTCTAGTTCTGGACTCCCCTAACCCAGGAAAATTCCTTGTCTATTTATCTATGCCCCTCATGATTTTATAAACCGCTATAAGGTCACCCCTCAGCCTTCGACGCTCCAGCCTAGGGAAAACAGCTTCAGCCTGTTCAGCCATTCCCTATAGCTCAAAGCCTCCAAACCTGGCAACATCCTGGTAAATCCTTTCTGAATCCTTTCAAGTCTCGCAACATCCTTCCCATAGGAAGGAGACCAGAATTGTACGTAGTATTCCATATTCCAAAAGTGGCTAACTAATGTCCTGTATAGTCGCAACATAACCAGAGAATTGGATGGCTTCAACTTAACAAAGGGCAGAAGGTGACTGATTGTTTGGCGCATTGCAATAGTCAAGTCTTGGCTGATGGCTGATGATTTCCAAGGCACCTTGAAAGATGGTATGGACGTGGCAGGAAGAGAGTTGACTTGCACTACAGTGCATTGACCATCTTTGGAACTGGATTGCTCAAGTTTTAACAATTCTCTGCCAAGCCACTATACAACACCTTTGAAGTGCTTAGCATGAGAGGTAATGGAAGTAAATAACTGTTTCACCCTGCAAGGATTAATCTCTTGGCATGTCATTTATTGACAGGCGTGTGTGCTTAGATATTGGAGGGAGAATGGATTGGACTCAGATGCAACACAATTCATATTCTCATAGCCAGATGTCATGGGAACAGCAGTATCATGCCTTGTACGTATAAGAGGGAAACAAAGATGGAAATTTCCTCGCGCCTATTGATCACAGGACCAATCAGCACCTTCCAAAGAAGGAGTGAGTGAATGGAGAGAGCAGAACACCACAAAACTATGATCAGCCACTGCATGCGCTGTTAAATCATTTATCAGTCAATGAAAAGAGAGATACGTGGCCACCTCTTGAGAAATCCTGTTGTCCCGCTAAATTGGAAGATGAATAGAATCATTTACCAAATATAAATGATCTTATTTGTTAAATTGGCTCATTTGAAAGAGCATCATCTTGCAAGACAGTCTGTCTGGCTTGTAAATAGAGAAGAGTACAATGGTGTGATGATTGATGCCAATTAGGCCATTCTATTGTAGCAGACGTGACCTAAATTTATGGTTTTAATAAAAATGAAGATAAAGAAACAGAAACTGCGATACAGTGCTATATAACTCATCAGGGACAGATCTTGAAATGAAACACTGTATTGTGATGTTTAATTAATCTGATTGCTATAAAACTCAATACCAGCCAGAGGACATGTTGCATGGGAATACACTGCCCAAAATCAGTCAAGTGTGAGAATGTTGGAATATAGCATTTGAGTTCCAACATTAAGAAGGTTTTTCAATAAAACAAATTCACTTGTTTCATTTAATGCAGTGTTAGTATCCAGCATTCCCCACGTCAGATGAAATACATGTTGGATCTGAAGAACTACAATGCCTGATAATGTAACTTAATCCCAGCCCTGCTGCACCAGATACGTCTCTTTCCTAAACGAGTTACACTAGGAAATCTCTGGGGTGAGACTTTGAAACTTGTATGATGTGGATAAATAATGGTCAGGACCTGATGCATTTTCTCAAGTGAATTTCATTTAGGTCATTCACTTTCACCCCATGGTTCTGGATGCGTTCAAATCCACAGGAACAAGGGGAAAAAGTAAATGTCACATTGGCCATGAGTCCCAATGTACTAATGCTCAGAAAATTCTCTAAGGGAATAAAAATCTTTGACTGTCTATTCCATTAAGTTCTAAATCTTAAAGTTACGAAGCGCGAAATCAACAGAAGACATTGTGGGTGAGAGGAATGGGAGGAATGAAGCAAAATCAATGTGAAACATCCAATAAATCCAAGACGGGGCAGGGGACTTGCTAATGCATGTTATGGGGCACTGGTGGCTATTAGAAACAGTCTGCAGACCCACTGAGCGGGTGAGGTTTCAAAGCTGATTTGAGTAAAGATAACATTATGCAAATAAAAGACGAAAATTATATTAAAGGAGAATAAAAATACAAGAGAAAAGATGCAAGGCTAACTGAGTACCTTGTGGTACAATACAACCCAACTGCTACTCGTGTTCATAACCAACCAGAGCAAATGCATCCATTTACTTCTGTTAAGTGAATACATCTTTGACCAGGTCACATAATTCATGTTACACCACATTTGCCACTTGCACAACTTGTGCTATTTCAATAAACAAAACATTATTGTCGGCTATGAGTCAGGAATATGTCATCAAGCTCTTAATACACAGAGATTATGTAAAAGAGAATCACATTCTAAATATTTCCCAATGAACCCTGGAGAAGGAGATAATTGCCTCAGAAAGTGATTGCTTATTCAACTCCAATTGACCACATTAAAGTAGTACAATCCAGTCTGCTTTTAAGATGCCTTGACATTTAGCCCGTGAATCAGCTAAAATTGGTCTTTTGTTTTGATTATTTTTAGTGTTTCTGTGAAGCCCACACATCTACATTGTGGAATAGATTTCAGAGAATGGTCAGTAATTCGTTTCACAGGTACTTTGCTTCTCTTGCAATACATTGCACCCCTTTCCCCTATCCCTCAAGCATGGGGATGTGTCTGTACAGCCAGACCATCAAAAGTGAAAGCTGACATCTTTGCCTTGCCACTATTAATGGCCGTTTCTCATTACCGTCAGCAATATGCAAGGGAGAAACTGGGGGAAACCTTTTTACCTTTAGAACACTGAACTCACTACCACATGGAGTATATGAGATGCATTGAAGGTTATGTTAGATCAGCGCATGAGAGGAGAAGAAATAGTAAGATAGGCTGATGGACTAGAATAAGGAAGGGCAGGAGGAGGCTCTTGTGGAAGATGGATGGGTCAATGAGGCAAATGGTCTGTCTTAGGGTTCTAAATTCTATGCAAAATGTTTGGAAAATGTAAGAAAGTCAGTATGGATTGTGAGAATTGGAAATGAGGCGATCTAGTCTAAGACCCATGTGTAGTGTGACTGATCTGCAACAGCAGTGGCAAGGATCTCTTGCTGAAGGGGTGCTCAGTGTGGAAAAGTTACCGTTAAGTTAATGGGCAAGAAGGTGGAGCTGAGGATCAATTATGATTTCTTTATAACTTGGGTAAAGTTTGAGGAAGCATATGGCTTACTCCTGTCACTTCTTTCTGAGGTGCTAATGCTCTTGTGAACCTCTTCCCACCCTTCTCCACTGAACTATATGTACATATTCTTCAATTCCTTTCTACTTTATGTGGCTATCTAACTTCAATTCAAATGCATCTATAACGTGCCACCTCAACTACTCCCTGTGGTAGACAGCTCCACAGTCTAAACACTGCGCATAAATAGTGTCTTGAATCTCTGTTACATTTATGACCATCTTTTGTTATAATCTGAGATTTTTGAACCATTCCACCTCACAAGTGGAAACAACTGGGGCGACACGGTGGCTCAGTGGCTAGCAGTGCTGTCTCACAGCACCAGGGTCCCAGGTTCAATTCCAGCCTCAGGTGACTGTCTGTGCGTAATGTTTGCACATTCTTCCCATATCTGTGTGGGTTTCCTCCCACAATCTAAAGATGTGCAGGTCAGGTAAATTGGCCATGCTAAATTGCCCATAGGTTAGGTACGTTATTCAGAGGGAGGTGGATCTTGGTGGGTTACTCTTTGGAGGGTCAATGTGGACATAATGGGCTGAAGGGACTGTTTCCACATTGTCAGGTATCTAATCTAAATTCATCCTATCAGACCCCTTCATAACTTCAACGATATATGATAGTATACTTTTTAGCCTTCTTTTTATCTCGAGAAAAGAACCCCAGTTTGATAAATCCTTTGTGCTAGTTATAACCTAGCAATTCTAGTATTGTCCTTCAAAGCCTTCTTTGCAGTCCCCCATGAGCATTTTTGTAATTATATGGGTCAAAACTCTGCATGGTGCTCTTGTGCTTTGCCTAGAAACTAGTGTTTGTCCCTCTCCTTTGTAGTTTAACCAGTCACTCTTTGCCAATCCAATCTTTAGTGAACTGGTACACGTCCCTTCCCACCACTAACCCCAGTATTAACTACCTTCTTCCCTTAACCCATTCTTGCCATTTTATCCTTTGCAACTACCTCTCAGTTAATAACATTACTATCCATTTTCCCAATCTGAGGTGCCATTCCTAGCATCTCCTCTCAAACAAATTCCACCAAATTTCTGCTCTTTCCTCACTTTCTTTTCCTCTTCTCTTCATTGAAATCTAGTCGCCTCTTCTATCACCCATCCTACATTGTAAACCCAGCCTGCATTTCCTGCCTCATCAAGCATTCTTCCTTGTCCTAAAGCCTGGTCATAAATTCTGCTAGGCGGGTGGGCAGTTTACATTGCCCAAGTTAATGATTACTTGTCAGAAAGGGAGTGGGATCTCATCGTCGATGAGCTTCACCTGCATGCAGTGAAGGTATAACTGTCCAAACCTAATAAGGTCCTTCTTTTTCCTTTTTACATACTGGGGCCCAATTGCTGTCAGTGGGTCCTGACTACAGATCTAACTGAAGTGGGGAAGTTGCTGTAGCCTTTTTGGCTGGGCTGCACCAAGTTAGAAGAGGTTCAATGACAGACAACAATGAAAAAAAAATGCCTCTTCACTCATTCATTTGTGGGCCTAGGAGATACTGGATTTCCAAGCCTTCCAGAATGCGAGACACACTTTTCTCGGCTGATGCCGCCACCTTCCACATGTTGGTGGGTAACCTCAAAGCTGTGCGATATTCCTCCACTTCCCATTTACTTACAGCTTATTTCAATGTCAGTTTCTCTCGTCCCTGCTACATTCCACCTCCACCCACTCTCCACCCATTCCTCCTGCAACCACTAACACCCATGCCAGGCAGATTGCACATTAGAAACCTATTCCACCATGGCAGCTATGTCAACTGAACATATTTGCACTTGATGATCACCAACAAAGTTTTCAGTTATGGTAATAGATTGAAATCAGGTGAGTCCACCTGAACCACTCTTACTGCAAGGCTAATGATAACATTCTCACTGTCACAATGGCAGAGGCTGGCTAACTTAGCAAAAGTATGAAAGCCGTTTCAGAGATTTCTAGTAAATACATAGACTACAGGAGGAATGTGGAAGCTTTGGAGGGAGTGCAGAAGTGGTTTATTAGGATACTGCCTGGATTAGAGGGTATGACCTGTAAGGAGAGGCTAGAGAAACTCAGATTGTTTTCTCTGGAGTGATGGTAGCTGAGGGGAGACTTGAAAGAAGTCTATAAAGTTATGCGATGTGTATGGTTGATGATCAGAGTCGTTTTACTCGAATTGAACTGTTTAATACTAATGGACATATATTTAAGGTGAGAGGGCAATGTTCAAAGGTGACATGTGGGGCAAGCTTTTTACATGGAGAGTGGTAGGAATCTGAAATGCTTTGCTGGAGTGGTACTGGAGGCAGATATGATAGAGACATTTAAGGGACTTTTAGATAAGTATATGAATATGCAAGGAATTGAGGGATATGGACCAAGGACAGGCAGAAGGGATTAGTTTAATTTGGCATCACGTTCGGCACAACATTGTGAGCCAAAAGGCCCATTCCTGTGCTGTACTCTCTATGTTTTATGCTCTCGTATCATGTTTCACCCCTACAGAAGTTCGGCAACTGTTTCATCTTTCTCAGAATAAAGAGGGCTTCATTGGCTATTTTTGATTGTCTTAAAACTTGCATTACTAGTTTTAGACATTTCTACACCTGTTTGCTTTTTCCAAGGAATCTGCAGACTCTTTCATCTTTGAACTAAATATATAGCCTCACATCCATCTAAAGTGAGACTCATTGTCATGCATATTCTGCATGTGTATTCTCCCTGCCTTCCTGCATTTTGTTTTAGACCCCTTAATTAGTTCCTTAGTTGAGTGCTGTCCCTAGATTTTGAAATGATGTTTCCAATTCTTGAGTCCAAATGGTTTATAAGACTGGTGAACAGAAGTGATTCCTGTAAGATATCACTACTTAACAGTAGCCAGTTTAAGTATCTTCATTTAGCCTCTAATATAAGAAAAGACCAGTGTTGCAGAAACACTGGTCTGGCAGCATCTGAGGAGACAGAAACAAAGTTAATGTTTTAAGTCTGGTCTGACTCATTCAGTTCTGGAGAGTAATCACATTGGACTGCTGAGTTTCTCCAGCAATTTCTGATTTTTTTAATAATTCCAGCATCGACAGCATTTTGCTTTTATCTTCAGCCTCAACTGCTTTTTCTACTTTTTACGACTGTTTTGTTTTTGAAACCGGCTTGCTATCTGCTTCACAGCTTGTCCCTGATTCCATATGTTCTGAATGTGTCACTTTTTGGAATCCCAAATATAATTTGTTTACTGCATCACCCTAACTAGTTAGCCTTGATCTAAATTAATGGTGGCATAGATTTTTGAGGGCCTTAATGTTCTATCTTTGCTCCTAATGATTGCTAACTGAAAATGACTATGCAATTGCGTACAATTCTGGTTTCCTTCCTATCGGAAAGATGTTGTGAAACTTGAAAGGGTTCAGAAAAGATTTACAGGGATGTTACCAGCGTTGGAGAGGCTGAATAGGCCAGGGCTGTTTTCCCTGGAGTGTCGGAGGCTGAGGGGTGACCTTATAGAGGTCTACAAAATTATGAGGGGCATGGCTAGGGTAAATAGACAAAGCATTTTCTCTGGGGTCGGGGAGTCCAGAACTAGAGGGCATAGGTTTAGGGTGAGAGGGGAAAGATATAAAAGAGACCTACGGGTCAACCTTTTCACTCAGAGGGTGGTACATGTTTGAAATGAGCTGCCAGAGGAAGTGTTGGAAGCTGGTACAATTGCAACTTTTTAAAGGCATTTGGATGGGTATATGAATAGGAAGGGTTTAGAGGGATATGGGCCGGGTGCTGGCAGGTTGAACT
The DNA here is from genome assembly GCF_047496795.1 of Chiloscyllium punctatum. Lineage (NCBI taxonomy): Eukaryota > Metazoa > Chordata > Chondrichthyes > Orectolobiformes > Hemiscylliidae > Chiloscyllium > Chiloscyllium punctatum. Next base: position 67,224,229 of record NC_092763.1, read on the forward strand.
AGATTGGGTTGGGATATCTGGTCGGCGTGGACGGGTTAGACCGAAGGGTCTGTTTCCATGCTGTACATCTCTATGACTCTATAACTTTGATGAGATGCTGATTTGTAAGGTCCAGGTCAGGCAACTCTGAACCATTCTGAACTGGCGATGCATTATAAACACAGACTCAAGCCCTTTCTCTCATACAATTTCTCTTGCCTACGACAAGCACAAAGGATTGTCAATTCCAGGCAGGTAACTTTGTGAGGTGTTGAGTTTAAATTTACAGCTCAGATGCTCAAGTGAATTTGAAACTTAAAGGTAACGTTTTTCAGCTCCTCTCTCATACCTCTTTTTCCACATTATATCCAATCTTTGCTCATGAACTCCAGATAAGAGATTCGGAAAGGACATATTAATGACTAGCTAACAGTTGGATCATTTTTGAAAAGCATCTGAAAGTATGCAATACATATCCAAATGTTGCAAGCCTGAAAACTGACAGCTTTCATAATTAACAGCATAAACAATATGTTCAGCATTAACGAGAGTGAGTTGTATAAGATTTGGATTGGCAATAATGCTTAATGGAAAAACAGAAAGGTCTGTTGTTTATAAATTTAATATTAGTTGCTGTGTAATCACAGTGCTACATGGGCAGATTGAATGCAAAGGAATCGACATTACTCATGCTATCCATAAAGACCCATTGTTTCAACACCTCTAGAAAATGAAGACACTTGATCTTAAATAGCACTTTATCAGAACAGTTAGTGATAATTTAAGGTGCTGCACGTGCACCTCAAATTGAATTGCCTGTTATTTATACACATGCAGCAAACATTCAGAGTAGAACAATTAGAGGATTTTGATTTGATTTGGTTATTGCAAATGTACTGAGATTCAATGAAAATTGTTTTGTGTGCTAACTAGACAAATCATACCTTATAAAAGTGTATCAAGGCCATAGAACAGAAAGTAGAATATACTGTTACAGCTGTAGAGAAAGTGCAGAGAAAGGCCAGCTCTAATATACAAGAGGACTGTTCATAAGTCTGATAACGAAAGGGAAGAAGCTGGTCTTGAATCTGCTGGTATGTGTTTTCAAACTTTCATACCTTCTGCCTGATGGAAGATAGGGAAAAGAGTATAACCAGGGTGGGCAGGCTCCTTGATGATGTTGGCTGCTTCCCTGAGGCAGTGGGAAGTGTTGATGGAGTTAACAGAAAGAAGGCTAGTTTGTGTGATGGACTGGGCTGTGTGCACAACTCTGTGTAATTTCTTGTAGGAACGACTTGTGTTTTTCAGTGCTGGGCAAAAGCACAGCCTTGGCTAGGACACAGGTAAATAGGTGAATAGGGAATTACAGTAACGTCCAAACGAAAGCAAGGCATAACTCCCGTAAGACCCATTCACACTCTGCACAGCATAATACACATTCCCATGCTCTGGGTTATCAATCTCAACTAACTCCCAGAATGGCATGTAAGTCACTTTTATAAAGCTCTATCACTTTGATTGTAGCTTTGGACTAATTTGCTTGTACTCTGCAACAAATTCCTTTGCTTCCTGATCATTGTCCACCAACTGCTTCCACATTCCCAACTCACTTCCTCTATCCCTACTGTAAAGTGCACGCAATTCCTCTTTTGCGTAAATATGAGTTGGTACAAGAAGAAACATGGAAGGTTGAGCATAGACGAAGCTCAATTAGCAATATTCTTGTCTCTGAGTTGGAAGGTTGGAAGTTCAAATCCTATCTCAGGCAGGGTGGCACACCAAAATAGGAGAGACAGACTGCTGCAATATCAGAAGTTTCATTACTATTTAATGAGGTATTAGATTGAAGTTTTAAGTGATATATATATATAAAATACATATAATGAAATTATCCCTAATGTCCTAATCAATATTTATATCTCTCGCCATAATACAAAATGGACATCATCCATTTATTATCACATTGGTGCCTGTGGGGTCTTTCATTGAATCCCTACTGTGTGGAAGCAGGCCATTTGGCCCATCGAGTTCACACTGAACCTTTAGAGAGCATCCCACCAGATCCACCCAATCCTTTTGACCCTGCATTTCCCTGGGCTAATCCATCTAGCCTGCAGATCCCTGGACACTATGGGCAATTTAGCATAGCGAATCCACATAACCTGCACATATTTGGATTGTGGGAGGAAAACCACACAGACACGGGGAGGATGTGCAAGTCTACACAGTTGTGCAAGGATGGAATCGAACCTGGGTCCCTGGCGCTGTGAGGCAGCAATGCTAGCCACTGAGCACTGTGCCCCTTGCTGTGTGCAAATTGGCTGCCTTGATTCTTATTGTATATGGGTCTGAAGGCTAATTCTGGAGAGTACCAGAAGCACCAACAACTGTGATGATGTTATATAGACTTGTGGACAAATTAGCTTCAGATGGCGAAGAAGTGAGACGTAACTTTTGATTGCCCACAAAGTCTTTGTAATAGTGTCAATCATACCAATGTAAGTTGCAAACATGAATAAACTGCATCTTATTAACTACAAATGACTCATTTTGTTAGAAGAAGTAACGTCTTCTACCAGACTAGAGCAAACGGGCCCTGTAGTTTCCTACACTTGAAAAGGATAGTGGCAGCCTTCATCATGAGCAGCAGCTCATAGAATGCAATGATCTGGCTTATACATAACTACAGCATTGCACACCTTAGCACATAAAGTACACTTCAAAAATACCTAGTTGGCTGTAAAGCAGTTAGGATGCTCTTAGGTGATGCTTGGAGCTATGTACATATATATATAAAATAAATAGATAGATAAACATACCATTATTTCAGGACGATTCTTCTGTCGTATAAGATGATGAAGGGTTTAATTTTTATGTTACTTTAGCTTCACCCATTCTACTAATGTTACACACAGTCCATGAATACAGACAAGGATTTTTACTCTCGCTTTTGGAAGAATGAGATAAGGGGAGTAGGTGTGAGGAGGAACCTAAGTCAGGCAGTCAGCATCCACTAAAAAAGCAGGAAAAATGAGGACTCTACAACTGGTAGGCAATATTACCTTGAGGAGCAGGAGAGAGAAGGACCCAAGGCAGGTGGTCAGTAGCACTGAGAGGGTTAGGCATGGTGTGGACACCATGAAAGAGAGTACATACAGGAGCAGGCAAGAGAAGGACCCAAGACAGGTGGTCAGTAGCACAGAGAGGATCAGGCATGGCATAGACACCATGCAAGGGGTTACACAGAGGATCAGGCAAGAGATGGACCCAAGACAGGCAGTCTGCAGCACCAAGAGGAGGACACCATGACAGAGAATACATGGAGGAACAGGTAAGAGGAAGAACTCAAGACAGGCAATCAGGAGCAGGCGACAAAAACACCCCAAGATGACAGTTACAGACAAAGCTGGATTTTTTGGAGCTGACTAGTGAGCAATTTTATTCTCTGCTTTCTCATCTCCAGTTGAAAGTAAATAGTCTTAAAAGACTTAAGGCAGAGTAGGATAGCTCAGCTGTGCAGAATGCCCAGCCTGTGTCATGTGGGAAGTCAAGGATGCTTTATGTGGCCTCGTCAATCACATCTGCAGCAAATGTGTCCAGCTGGAAAAACCTGAGCTCTAGGTTTTGGAGGTCGAGCAATGGCTGGATCCATGAAGCTTGGGAATATGTGGATGCTACATTTAACAAAATGATTACATTATACATTAAGATCAGGCAGAGGGTGAGTGGATGGCCGGTGTGGGAGTCTAGAAAGACTAGGCAAATAGTTCTGAGTCTACCTCACTTACTGATTGCTGAGCATGTAGATTTAGATATTGAGTTCTAGAAATGGGGGTAAGGCTTAACTGAAGTTCAAGCATCTATATTGCTGGAATGAAAGGGATGAATCTTTCTTTTTGATGTTTGTAGAGAGAGAGTTCAAACATTTCTTTTCTAGAGTAATAAGCCCTATGTTTTTCTTTTGTGTAACACATTATGATGCTTTTTTGTTAAAAGTACATTGACAGCATACAGTGAATATGTTCAGTCACTGACCTCTTCAGTTAAAAAAAAACTTATGGTCTATGAAACCAGGTTTCACCATCTGACTTGTCCAATATTACCATCAGGTAAGATAATACTTTCATGCAACAAACCTTGGTATCTATGAACAGTGCCTATGTACATACTGTACAGTGATGTATCCTCTATCACTAATCACTATACAGGCCCATGATAAAGCAAAGTCAAAGGAGGATTGGTGTCAGTTAATTACCTCAAACAGCCTTCAGCTAGTACAACATCCCTGGTTGAGTTGATAAATACCACAAGGTGCCAGCAGTGGTCATCCAGGAAAACACCAGTATCCTGTCTCTTTATTTTTTCCTGAGTTAGAGTATATTCCAACCAAGAGGAAATAAAATGACAGAGAGTAACTAATCTACTTCTCAGTATAGGATAGTGAGAATGATCTCAGTGTACCAGGGTTAAAGCCAGGGAAGGGTAAGCCTATTTCATATTGCCACTGATTTGACAATCTGACAATTGTCGGTTGTTGTGGAACTGTACCCTTAACATGAGGGACCTCCTCTAACAATGAGGGGGAAAGTAAGTAATTGGAAAGGAAAAGTGTCATTTGAAAAATTTTTCTTTTAATATGCATCAAATGCTCTAACCAGTTTGTCCATTGTTTCACAACAATTCTAAAATATTACTGAACACCTGTAGTATTGCTTTGCAATTTCACTACCAACTTGAACCAATTGCTTTCTCAAATACTTAATTTGTGCCTCATTATACAGCAAATCACACCCTGTCAGTTTCAAAGACAAACTAGTTATGTCTGGATGCAACGTAACTCATCCTGACAAGTACCTGTAAAACCTTCACCTCATTGTTGTCAGTGCAGCAACTAGGAATCTGAAAAGGTGAGGCAAAGGGAGCTTGGCAATGCATATGATGAAGTGGCTAAGGGACAGAAGGGGGGACAAGAGAAAGGGGGATGGAGTATGTGAGAGAAGGAAGAGCATTTTTAAGGTCAAATGAAACAGATCAGAAACACTGGTATGGAAAGCCATATATTGCGGACCAGACTAATTCCCATAAAATATATCATGAAGATCACCTCTACCCCAACTTTTTCTTATTTTAAAGGTAAATGTAAGGTGCTGTGTTCTAGGTGCAATTCAATAGTCAAACTATCTGTCTTGAAGCAAAACATCCTTTATTCATACACTATGTTATAAAATACCAATAAAACAAAGAAAAATTGGAATAACTTGGCTCTCCTAGAAAAATGAACAGAATAATACATTATTTAACTACTAAACAGCAACTGTTCCCTTATGGCAACAATCCATAAACACGCCCTTGACAAGGGCAAATTCAATAAAATATTTAGTCTCACATACAATTCTCCACTCTAGATGAAAGAACACCAAGATAAAACTTTGCGTGTGAGAGAGAACCTTAGTGTTTTGTTGTAGCAGGGAGAACGTACAGCAGCTTCCAAACCTCAACAGCTACTGAGAGTTAAACTAAGATCCTAGTTCTATGGGAACTTGACCCCACCCCTTCATGCTGCTTCTATTGTTCTAACTTAAAAAAAAATCCAAGGCCTCAAAAGCTGTTTACTTTATTGGCTGGGAACAGACCACTTAGTCCCTCTGTTTCAACCTCTTTTCAGAAGAAAAACAGGACAAAATATACCTCTTTAAGCAATGATATCATCACTCATATGAGTAATGGGCAATATATGGGCAATAGTGGCATAGTGATGACATCACTTGAGTAGTAATCCCAAATCCCAGGCTGATACTCTGGGGAAGTGGATTCAAATCCTAAATCTACAGCTGGAAGAGTTAAAATTTAATTAATAAAACCTGGAATTGGAAACTAATCTCAGTCATGGTCACCATGAGACTATTATTCATTGTTGTAAACACCTATTTGGTTCTCTAATGTTCTTTGGGGAAGGAAATGTACCATCCTGACCTGGTTTGACCTGCATATGTCTCCAGCTCCACAGCAGGTGACTGACTCTTAAACCCACAGTGAAATGAGCAATTGGCCTTGGTGGAGATACCCAAATCTCTCTCTCTCTCTCTCTCTCTCTCTCTCTCACACACACACACACACAAAACAATCAATCAAAAAACTCATAGGTTCATGGCAGGGATGAAAAGGGAAATAATGGACAGCAAGAGCAAGGTTAATACAGCATGAAAACATTGCATAGTGGAAGCAGACAGTGAACAAGAGTAAGGGATACAGACATAAAAAATAAAAGCTGTTTGACTATACAACAGCACTAAGCATATTTATTGCCATGGAGAAATCAATGAGGGACTGGTTAGTTTAACAAGAGCTGAGAGAAAGGTAAAGATGTTTAAAACCACAGCAAGTCTCCTACGCAAGAGGATATGGAACTTAGCCAAATTCCTTTTCATTTGAAAAAAAGACATTATTCACTTAAAAATGAAGGAGGTAAAGACGATGTTTGTGAAGTTGCAGAAGGGCAATGACTCCCACCTGAAACCCTAGGATTGGGATTATTTGGATTTAAGTGCACAAGCAACATGCAATTATTGGTACTATATGGCCATCTGCCCAGTGAGAGCCAGTGGAATTTCAGAATGATACTTTTCTACTTTAATGGGCAGTTGAGACAGGCAAGATATCCGCTTCACTGCTTTCCATTGAGTCTGATTTATGGGGCCTGGAAGACCATTTTGCATCCATCAGTTCGGAGAATTTTCAGTTTTCCAGCACTGAGTAGAATAAGGTGTGGTTTCTTCAGATTCTACATCCAGCCTGTCCTGTGGCATCCTGATAGATGGGGTGAAGCTGAAAGAAATATCCTAACCCCTGTAGGTTATGATTTACCCATAGAGGGGAAAAAGCCCAGTTGAAGTGTTCCCACCTTCAAGGTTTCCCCGTCCTGCTCACCCAACTGTTGCCCCCTACTAACCAGCTTACAGCCAGTTCCAGATTCAAGTTAGAATTTCTTTCCTCAGATGTCCGACACTCATTGTAAGACAATACTTCAATGTCGGGGTGAGGTTGGTGTTTGGCAACACATACAGCTTACTGCTGATGACATTGTCAAAGCTGCTTATTTGCATTCGTGTCTTGTTACACGGTGCCAACCATCTGTTATCCTGTGCTTAGATCACTCTGCTCACAATCACAGCTTTGTCGACCACTGATGTACTCATCGAGAAAGAACACTCTGTTTAGGTTGCTTATTAAAAACACTTTCACCCTTCCTTTCCCAAAGACATATGGTTTAGGCCAAGGTACTGTTCTGTGGATTCCAGAGGAAGAGCATGCGATAAAGTAAATGAGCTTTTTCAGATTTTGCACATGTGATGGAAACAGTAAACAAGGATTAAGAATAGATGAAAATGGAGAGAGCCGACGGTTTTGTAAATCCTTCACATTAAATAAATGAACTTCATTAAACCCAAGAACATTAATTTGGCATTAACCAATATATGATTGGATACACTGGTTTCATTAATATTTGAGCTCAGATATTGCATGTGTAACAGCCCAGTGGATAGTCAAAGAACCTCCAATGTACCTGAAAGACCTACATCATTTCTGCATCTTGTTCAGTAAGGGTTAAGATAAAGGGTCATGTATTCGGCTTAAGAAACTTGTCCATTCTGAGAAACTAGACGAAGCTTTTCTTAAAAAAGATATCAGCTGCATTGTTTCACATCAGCTAATGACACCCAAACATAAGAAAGGTCTAGACTATAATACCTTGTGGAATGCTTCCAGATACAGTACACCATTAATATACTATGTCATATTTTACAACTTGCACTTATAAATTGTCTGCAACATGGTATAATATACCAAGACATGTCATAGGAGCATGAATCAGATAAGAAAATCTAATACTGAACCAGAGCACCAATTCCTGCCATCCAATACTCCCAGTGAGGGGCAGCACGCTCAAGGAGTGCTACTTGTGAAATCATACAAATACATATTGGAATGCAACATGGTTATTCTCTGACTTTACTTTAAGTAAATCCCTTCATGTAGCTTTGGATAAATTATAGCGAATGCACCATTTAATATTTTCCAGATGGACAGCTTTGCCATGGGATGTGGCCATATGGTTAAATATCAATCCTGGGTTACTCACATTGAGATCTGTGGCTCACCTTTTGGATTTCGGCTTTAATGTATAGGATCTGCTGTGATAGCTCATTTCAACGGGGCATCAATTTGGACATCACAAATGTCCTCAGCACCATTCACCTTGACCTCATTAAAAGCAAAGCTAAAAACCACACAACACAAGGTTATGGTCCAACGAGTTTATTGAGAAAGCTAGTGCTTTGGTTTTGTGTGATTTTTAACTTTGCCCATCCCAGTCCAACACCGGCTCCCCCAAATCATTAAAAGCAGAAATGGCTCCAATTTCCGAATGCTTTTAGGAGCTTTTGTTCTGAGTCTTCAGCTGGGCATCGGCCATGGACAGGATTCAGTTCAGGTATTATATCCTTTCCTCCATAAATTGTTAACCTTGCCACTACTCACTGTCCTTACATTGAAGGCTGTTTGGTAAAAGGTGACTGGATTGATTACTGGGAACTCTTGTGAGGAGAAGTTACACTCATTAGGCCTGTACTTAGTGGAGTTTTAAAAAATGACACATGATCCTAGAAAACAATATAAATCTCTGAGGTGGTGGGGTGGGAGGGGGGTTGGGTTGGGGAGGTTGCCCAGATATTTACTGAGGTTTTCTTCCTTGTTGGGGAATCTAAAATTAAGGTTTCAAAATGAGGAATCTTCCATTTAGGACAGTGATGATGAGGACTATTCTTCTTTGGAATTCTGCACTGCAGAGGGAGGGAGAGAGTGGTTCATTGAATACATGCATGGCTGAGATGGACAGATTTCTAACCTGCAAAAATGTCAAGCATAAAGGGGGAGTGAGGGGTTAGGGAGGAGTTGATGGGAAGGCAGCAAGGTGGAGTCAATGTCACAATTGAATCATCATGATCTTATTGGATAGTGGAGAAGGCTTGAAGGTCCAAATGACCTAATTCTGATTCTATTAGTTACATGGAAACATACAAAATAGGAAGAGGATTAGACTATTTGGTCCTTCAAGCCTCAACCATTCATTATAAACATGTCTGCTCATCCAAGTCTATAGCCAGTTCCTACATTTCTCCCCATACCCTTTGATTAAGAATTATCTCTAACTCCTTGAAAATATTCATTGTTTTGCCCTCAACCGAGTTTGTAGCAGAGAATTCCACAGGTTCATCATTCTCTGGGTGAAAATATTTCCTCATCCATGTCCTAATGACTTATCGTGTATTCTTAGGCTGGGACTCATATTTCTGGGCTCCCCCACCATCTGGAACATCCTTTCTGCATGATACCTGTCTAGCCCTGTTAGAGTTTTACAGGTTTCGATGAGATCCCTTTCATTCTCCGAAAGCCCCGAGAATATCATCCTAACTAATCCAGTCTCTCTTCATATGTCAGTCTGCCATCCCAGGAATCAGTCTGGAAAACTTTGTTGCACTCCTGATCTTATGTCATGCCTGCACCAAACACAAGGTGAATGAACACTTAGGTGAGATTTAAGAATGCAGTTTTTGCCTGAAGAACCATCCTGGACATTAAATTAATGTCTTTTCAGGGAAAGAAGGAAATAAACCAACAAAAAAAACTAACAAAAACAAATTTGAATTTGGAGCAATCATTAAGAAAGGAATTGCACAGACAAGTGCAGATAACACAGCGCATCGAACATCTGACTCTTGTTCAAGCTTTTGACTTATCGTTCAAGCTTTTGTAAATTTCAAGAGATTTCTCAGGAACATTAGAGCATGAATGGGAATTTTCCATCAAGCCTTTTCTCCCAATTAGTGGCTAATCTATGCCTAACCTCAGACATCCCTTTCCTTCGCATCCCCTTACCATTAGTAGATAACAAAAGATCCATCAATCTCATTTTTAAAAATGAACAACTGATCCAGAATCAATTGCTTGCTCAGAGAGTTCTAAACTAATATCACCCTGGTTTCACTCCTGAAAGACCTGGCTAGAAGTTTGGCAATGCTCCTTTGCTGTAGATGTCCCAAACAGCTGTAATAGTTTATCTAAGTAACTCATCTTAACGTCTTGAATACTTTGATCAAATTACATCTTAAGCTGATAAATTCCAGGGATTTTCCAGGAGCTACCTGTCTGGCTCTTGTCCCCTCTGCATCTCCAGCTGGAATATTTGATGGAATCTGTCCTGAAAGAGCTGCAGTTGTGGGAGTTGAGATGATCGTGCCTTGCAGTAATCTGAATATGGGATTGAATATATTCTTATGCATCATAAAATATATTTGCATACAACATACAACTAAAGTCTAGTGCACAGAAAGAAGTCATTCAGCTTAATGGACTTTGCTGCCATTGAGGGAAAGAAATGGCAAGTGTTAGATTCTGAGAGGCCACTGGGGTGGCACAGTGGCTCAGTGGTTAGCACTGCTGCCTCACAGTGCTTAGCTAAGGACCTGGGTTCGATTGTACGCTCAGGCCACTGTCTGTGGGAACTTTGCATATTCTCCCCGTGGTTTCCTCCCACAGTCCAAAGATGTGCAGCTTAGGTGGATTTGCCATGTTAAATTGCTCACAGTGTCCAGGGATGCGTAGGCTAGGTGGATTGGCCATGGGATATGTGGAGTTACAGGGTTTGGTTGGGTCTGAGTGGGATGCCCTTCAAAGGGGTGGTGTGGAGTTGATGAGCCAAATGGCATGCTTCCACACCGTAGGGATTCTATACTGTAAATAACATTCAAAATCAAAAAGGCTTGGGATATGGGCATTCCTGACAAGACTGTCACTAATTGTCTTGAAAAGTTAATGGTGAGCTATGCAATCCATATTTGGGTAGAGTCTCGCATAGTGGCTGTCATGCAGAGAGTTCCAATAATTTGACCCCGTGATTCTGAAGGAATGACAATAAATGTCCAAATCAGGACTGTGAGCATTTTGGAGGGGGTTCTTGCAGGTCACTGTGTTGCCATGTATTTGCTGCCCTTGTCCTCCCTGGTGGTAGAGTAAATATTGACAGTGGTAGTACTAATCAAGTGGGTTGCTTTGTCCTGGATAGTATGCAGCTTCCTGCATGTTGTTAGATCTGCACTCAGCCAGGCAGGAGGGGATGACTTGACTGTGCCAACATTCCCATGCATAATTCAAAAACAATTTCAGGCCATGCACGGTCTGCCCATAAGCATTATTTCCTGTCTCTGTGGTTTTCATTCACAATGATCATTTTGCCAACATTACCAATTCAATTTTCCTATTCCAACCACTCCAATGTAATGGTACTCTCTTACCACTGGGTGGCCTAGTGGGCTGAGTTTCGAACATCTTTCTCCTAACTCAAATTCTATCTTTTACTGTACACAGAGAAGTTTATTCCTCATGTGATTGTGTGCAATACCAACGGAAACATACTTGTTTACTTTTAATTAAAACATCTGCAAACTGACTGCAATATCGGTTACTTTGAGGGGTCTATACATTGTCTTCGGGGCCTCCCGGGCAAACTCTCTGTGCATTCCTCGGATGATGGAGCTTGCTGAATTGAGCTGTAAGTGTAAATAGATTTAATAGTTTGTGTGAGGTATCAAGGGAGTCAAGTCTCAGGGAGGCCAGATTCACAAACTCAATGTCTCCAATGCGTGCATTCACCTGCAGGAGCACATTACTTCTCTCTTATTTCAGGTTGATGTGAAAGATCCTTTATCACTTTATCAGGCACCACAGGGTAGTTCCCGTCATCACCTTGCCAACCTTTATCCTTCAACCAACATCACTGAATGAAACTAGATTACCTGCTCATTGCTATTTCTGAGTGTTTGCTTTCCACTCATTGACTCCTGTTTTTCCTACATTAACAACATTTCAAAAGTACTTCAGCAGCGTTTAGATGTCGTGAGGTCAGGAAAGGAGCTACTTAAATGCCTAACTTCCTTTTTGTTACTTGCTACAACAAATAAAGTTTATAACTGATTAATTTTACTTTCTCAACTTTAACTATGAGTGACAGCAGACAGAAGGATTCCATGCAAACCTCTAATGGGAAATGGCGGTAGGTATTATAAAATAGAACTGAAACCTCAAATTTGATTGAGTTTCAATGATCTTGCATCACTCTTGATGTCTTCAAACAACAAATTACATGTAAGCTTTGCAGCTAGTCTAACATTAGGGTTTGCGAATCTTTTCAACGTTTCGGCTTTATTTACTCAAATCTTTTGAGGTGGAGCTTTTAGATCAAGTTAACAATGATTGAATTCATAAACAAAGAAGACACAATGAACAGGCCAAGCACATGCACAAGCACAGGCAATGGGGTCTTTCCTGAAAATGGGCCTTTTGTCCTTGTCATTGGTACAACCACAGCAGCAAACCCTGGGCCCTCATTCAAAGGAACTCAGCGGGTGTTGTTTTCACAACAAGCAAGAACTTCCTGGTGGCGCTGTTGTGCAAAAGAGCTGCCAAATCCAGTCAAAACTGGAAACGGTGGAACTAGTCTGAGCTCATCTTGTGTACATAAAAATGGAACTCCATTTCAGACCAATACCATCATTTCCAAGTTTTTAAGTCATAGAGATGTACAACATGGAAACAGACCCTTCGGTCCAACTCATCCATGCCGACCAGATGTCCCAACTCAATCTCATCCCACCTGCCAGCACCTGACCCATATCCCTCCAAACCCTTCCTATTCATAGATCCATCCAGATGCCTTTTAAATATTGCAATTGTACCAGCCTCTACCACTTCCTCTGGCAGCCTATTCTGGGAACTGATGGCCTCAAGGTGCTAATAATGGAGGCCACATGGTGCCATTGAAGGTTTTTGATGAGATTAGACTCCCTATAGTATGGAAACAGGCTCTTTGGCCCAACAAGTCCACACCAACTCTCCGAAGAGTAACCCACCCAGACCCATTCCCCAACCCTATATTTACCCCTGACTAATGAACCTAATACAATGGGCAATTAAGCATGATCAATTCACCTGACCTGCACATCTTTGGCTTGTGGGAGGAAACCAGAGCACCCGGAGGAAACCCACGCATGCACCAGGAAAATGTGCAAAATCCACACAGACAGTAACCCAAGGCAAGGGTTGAACTTGGATCTCTGGTGCTGTGAGGCTGCAGTGGTAACCACTGAGCCACTGTGCTGCCTAAGGTTGATGAGAGGTGCTGGGCATTTTCTTGTCATAGAGTCATACAGTCCTACAGCGTGGAGACAGGCCCTTTGGCCCAAACTGGTCCATGTTGACCATGTCTGGGTGGTATTACTCGACAATTAAATGACATGCAATTTATATGCCAATTGTCAATTTTGTTCCCTTCTTAATTATAAAATGCAGATATTGTTAGTGAGACCATTAGGCAATTAAGAGTCAATCACATTGTTGTGTGTCTGAAGTCATATCTAAGCCAGATACCATGTGGGTACATGGTAAACACTTAGCTGGCTTTTGTTTCATTCCAGGGATTCACTGCAATCATATTTTACCAGCTGCCATGTCTCCAGAACATTTGCCTGAAGTTCTAGATTACCAGTCTAGTGGTGTTATCTCTATATCACTATCTCCCCTAAAACTGAATTTTGGATATTCTAACTTATGCTGGAGGCTGGCATTGTATGCTTCGTTAAAGAATGAATTGTGACTGTTGTTGAACACAGTGGAATCATCAGCAAACAGTCAGTCATGAGCTCATCAGTGGTGAATTGGTTGAAGAGAAGGGGTCGAAAATACGTGAAATTCTTGCAGGGATGTCCTCAGGCATCATCAGAGATGATGATGGACCCCAGGCAGCCACACCCATCTTCATCTGTTTCAGACTGAGGGGTCTACAGGAGGATTTTACTTTTGATGCCCACTGAGCATGACCTTGCTGAGGGCCATAGTCAGTCAAAGACATCCTGATCTTGCCATGCATGAGTCTTGAATTTTTGGGTTGTAAGTTTGCTCTCGGAGCTGATGGGGTTGTTCTCAGACATTTTGTCACCATGCGAGGTAAGCTCATCAATGAGCCTCCAGTGAAGCACTGGTGTTCTGTCCAGCTTGCTATTTATGTGTCTTGGTTTCTTATGGTGGGTGATATACTTTCCAGTTCTGTTTCTGAGAGGTTGGTAAATGGGCTCCAAGTCGCTATGCTTGTTAATGGAGTTCTGGTTTGAATGCCAGGCCTCTAGGATTTCCTGTGTTTGTCTTTGTTCAGCCTTGTTCAACGAGCAGACCTTGTTACAACCTGACCCACAACCTGAGCTACAAATCTTCTCCAAAGTCTCTTGAATTCCTGTTTGAATCAAGAGAGTTTGATGGCCCTGTGTGTGAAAATCCATCAGGTGAACTGGTATAAATCTGCACACTCTCAGAGTTTCACCATTTAAGATTTCAAAGGAAGTCTTTGACCTAGTTTTTTCCCAATCAGCCTGTTCAGAGATGTCATTACACACCTCTGCAGCAGATGGGTCTTGAACCTGGGTCTCTCAATCCAGGGGTAGGAACACTGTCACTATATCAGAGGAGAGCTTTTATTCTCGATCAGAATTTTTTTTTCTGATTTACAGTTGTACTCAATGCATTGATTTAACTCACAGAAAGCTCTTGTCAAGGGACAACAGTGGCATGTAATGTCACCAGACTGGAAATGCAGAAACAGCTATTAATGGTTCTGACGACATGGGCCTAAATCTCATTGTGAATTCACTGCCAACAAATGGAATTTAAATGCAACTATTGGCAAACTATTAAATGCAAACAATTAGAAAAAGCTGGAACTGAATTTACATCTCAGTTAACGTCGATTGCTGTAAAACTCCATCTGGTTCACTAGTTTTCTTTAGGGATATCTACTAATCTTTGCCTGGTCTGGTCTCCGAGTCTAGATCCATACCAGCATTGCTAAATGCATTAAATGTATCATGGATGCATGGCCTCTGAAGTGGCCTAGATACTCGGTTCAATGCCAATTAGGGATGGATAACAAATACAGGCCTTGCCAGCAATGTCTACACTACATTAAAAAAAAGAGAAATAATAGATTGTCAAAATTTGGCAATTAATGCATTGAATTCTTACAGGCAAAAATATTTTGGGAGGAACTTTTATGGAGATGACAGACATGTTGGCTGTTGGCTGGGGAGATGGTAAAAGACTCAAATTACCTCCTTTGGAGAAGACCCGCCAAACTATCAGCCAATCAAGCAGTTAACAGGCTAATAGCAAGCCTTTCTTGGGATGACGACTCTGGAGATGGGCAGTCCTGGCTGCCAAGAGCCTCTGGGCAATCAGCAGTCAGCCACTTCTACACCATGACTACAAAAACAGAGTAGAGGTTAGGATTTCAGTGATGATTGGCTCACCTCTGACCTCTAAAAGCCTTGACAATATCAACAAAGCTAAAATCAAGAGTAGGCTAGAATATTCATGATCTGTCTGGATGGCTGCACCTACAACTACTCACAGGAAGCTGAACACCGTCCAGTATAAAGCATTTTTCTTCATTGCAATCCCTGTCACAAGAGTGAGTGACTGACCCCTCCATTGCCAGCCCATCCAATAGTCCTCTGTTACATTGACAAGTCTGTAAGGTTACTTTGACAGCAGCTGCCTCCCCTGTGGCCTTTAACACCTTGAAAGCCAAGTACAAAAATGTTCCAGGAACATTAAGTTCTTCACAAAATATTGTTGTTTCTTTGTTGCAGCTGAGTCAAAAATCCTGTAGTTCCAATGTACCCGCTGGAGGAGAGCCATCATGAGGCCACTAATCCAGAGAACAACAAATGATGGAGATCACGGTGGGTCAAGCAGCAAGCTAACATTTCCAGTCTAGATGACTCTTCATCAGTGCTTCATGTCAGCCTGACTCGAAACGTTAGCTTGCTCTCTCTCTCTCTGTGGATGCTGTCTGACCCACTGTGATCTCCAGCATTTGTTGCTTTCAATACAGATTCCAGCATCTGCAGTAATTTGTTCCTAGTAATCCAGAGACCCTGGCTAATAATCTGAAGGCACGGTTGCAAATTTTATCATAGTACTTGATAGATTTTAAATTTAATTATTCAACATCTGGAATTGAAACCTTCTCATTGCATTAGGGACCATGAAACTACCATGTGACTGTAGTAGCAATCACCTAGTTTGCTTCAG
Organism: Chiloscyllium punctatum; assembly: GCF_047496795.1. NCBI lineage: Eukaryota > Metazoa > Chordata > Chondrichthyes > Orectolobiformes > Hemiscylliidae > Chiloscyllium > Chiloscyllium punctatum. The sequence goes on from NC_092763.1 coordinate 67,240,405, forward strand.
GAAAGGACTTCAGCCTCCCTCAGCTGGTTCGACCTACATGTGACTCCAAGCCCACAGATATGCGGCTGGCATTGAGCTGGTCCAGCAAGTCACCCAATACAAAGACAGTTAGGGATAGACAACAGATGTGAATGATATCCACATCCTACGAAAGAACATAAAGGAAGCTAGCCATTACCATTGAGAAGCAACTATTGATGGGCATCACCTTCCCTGTATTGACTCCATCTCAAAAACAATTGGGAAAGACCAGGTGTGCTCTTATCCATTTTATTTTACTTATTCATGCAATCGCAACAGCGGCCAACAAAAGTAACTCAGCTAGAATCATCTAACTTTATGAATTATGGATCCGTTTCCAGAATCTTTTGGCAGAAATGGGACAGCTTATTTCTCCCCCCAGCTCAGTTACTGCTCTGTGTTGATTTTCTCTGATCGTTTTCTGGCAACACTATCAGCTCCTTCTGACAGTGAATTCTGAGCTGCTGCTACTTCTCCATGCAGGAGCTAATGACAAGCTCTGGCTGAACAAACTAATTACTGTGTGATTGGTGGCCGCCTGCAAGGTGAGCAGGAACTGTGCTGCAATAGCCAAAGGCAGAAGATCTCGTCAGCTTTAACGAGACCTAAGAAAACTTGCAGAGATTTTCCACCTGAGAGATGGGATTGTGTATGTTGATAAAAGTGCATGATGGTGTTGAGCAGTGTAGATGGGTCTTGTTCAGTTCTTCCCTCACCTAACACATGCACACTTCCCACCAGTTAAGAATTGCAGTTAAAAATTTTCCCCACACTACACAAGTACTTGCAAAGTAATGTTCTTAGTCAGGTCACTTTGAAATGTCACCAAAATGTTTGCTGATTGCATATTTTATGTTCTACTGACTGCAGTTTAAGGGAAGCAAAATCTTACAGTGAGGGGTTCATTCTCTGTGTCTCTTTCCGTCAAGATTATCCAAACTTAGATTAATTTAGATTATCTAAACTTCTCTCACTCTCTTCCTGACAGTGTGTACCACCTGCAAGATGCAACCTGCCAGTTCTCCTTCCAAAGGAATTTCCAAATGACACACCCTCTCGCCTCAAAGCACAAGAGACACATTGGAACGCCATTGCCTGTAAACTCTCCTCCAAGTCAATGCTACCCTAATTATAACACCTTCCCTTTGCTGTCACTGCATCAAATACTTAGAAGTTTCTTTGTCACACCACTTGGATTACAATGTCTCATGAAGCTCACCATAACCTCTCAAGGACAAGTGAGAATAGACAACAGATGTGACCCAGCTAGTGACTGTTGCACCCCATCATTGAACTAAAAACAAACCCCTCTACCAATGGTGGTTAAACCTTTGCCTAGATTCTAAGCTCTCAAATTTTCTCCTAAACCTCTCCCCTGCATTCATGTCTCTTTTCTCTTTTAAGGTAATCCTTAAAACCAACACTTGGCTTTTGACTATTAGTACACAAGGGGCAAAGTTATCAAGCAATTTAAGCAGGAAACATGAAACTTAAGATTTAATGGATTGGGGATAGTCAGCCAATGTGGATCCATTGATAGTTCGTTGAAGGCAATGCATTGGGATGGTCAGACTGAGAGGAGATCAAGGCATGGATACAGGTTCCAGTGGCAGGTAGACTGCGGTTGACATGGAGTCAGGCAACATTGTACAGGTGTAAGAAAAGAAACTGTGTGATGAAGAGGGTATGAACAGGAGGTGCCACTTGGAGTTGAACAGTATCCTAAGATCGCAAACAGTCTGCTTCAATTCCAGGCACTGGCTAGAAGGGTGATGGAATCAGCGATGAAGGTACAGAGCTTGTGGCAGATGCTAAAAGTCACGGCTTCATTCTTTAGAAAGTCCAACTCGATGAAATTGCAGATCATCCAAGACTCAAGGTCATACAGCAGAGACAGTGGATGGGTTAGAGAGGTGATTGTAGGGTAGTGCTGAAGTTCTCCCACATGTATGTGGTAGATGACCCCAATATTTTTGTGCAATCTCACAAAGGGACAATACACCAATGAAGATGAAGGGACCAAGAGCTGATACTTGATGGACTCTCGAGATAAGGGTATGAGGGCAGGAATTGAAGCTGTACCTACTCTGTACATCAGATCTCGAAGACCGGGGCTCCATAAGGGCAATGCCACTGAGCTGCATAACAAAGGGAAACTGTATCAGATGGCGGTATTAATTGTTTTAAAGACTGCAGCAAGTACAGGATGATGAAGAAGACTAAAGCACCATTCTCACTGCCTTTGAAGATAGCAATTATGAGCTTGGCAGGTGGATGGGGGGGAGTGCGTGATGGTGAGGGGGTAAACTAGATACCAGAAGACTTGAGAAAGAATAGGAAATGATTTGATGATTAGGGCCAAAGTGGCAGTCCAGGGTCACGTAACTGGTTAAAAATATAGCCAGGAAGGGAATGGACTAGTTAACCAGAGAAAGGGGTGTAGGACTGCTCACCGTGAGTGACTGAAACCAGCGATGCTATGCCGCAAGTGGCATTAACAAGATGATTGTGAGACTTCCACACCTTCACATCTGCCGATCAGATTGACCTGCAATGCTCGTTACCTCAACGGTGCCGGAGAACTTAAGATGTAGATGTAAAGGTAGGCCATTCAGCCCATCAAATCTGCTCAGCCATAAATGGTGCCATAGCTGATTTGATAATCCTCAACTCCACTCTCCCACCTTTCCTCTATAACTCTTGATTCTTTTACTGTCTGTCTGAACCTTGAATATATGCAACCACTCAGCCTTGAGAGCCCTCTACGATAAAGAATTCTGCAGATTGTAACTTCTGAGAGAAGAAATTCTTCCTCATATCTCATAAACGAACAGTCCCTGACTCTGAAATTATGCCCTTTAGTTCAAGACTCTCTTGCACAGGAGGAAACATTCCTATAGCATCAATCCTGTCAAGCTGCCTGAGAATCTCATGACTGGGCACTGCTGAGACTGAAGGCAGGCTCATAAAGCTTTACATCCTGAAGCGATGCAAATCCGGAGAAATTGGGCAGGGAGCAATCCTAAGGAGGACGATTGGACTTGGGTTTAAAATACTTGTGGGGTAGAAGGAAAGGGATGATATTGTCTTCTGGACAAGCTTTACTCAGGTTGTACAAAGGAGACTCCTCCCCTGTCCTATCCTACCCACTATTTCAAAAACACTTTTACAAACAAAGGCTGCTCACTCTTGCCCACCTACCCATGCCAACCATATTATAACATGGGCAGAATAATATCTATTCCAATGACTCAGCTTCATCCCCCAACACTGCTCCACAATAAGTTTGCAGATGGCACTGTCTATCTTTATGAGTGAATGGAGTTTCTCGAGAGGAACAGTGACCCAGTTTTTGCTGAAAGAGTCAAGGATTGACTGGGACAGGAAGGAATTGGCAACTTGAGGAAGGCAATTAGAAAGTTATTGCAAGAGTACTTGAGTACAGGAATAGTGAAATATTTCTCCAATTATATAGAAGCCTGGATAAACTGCGCCTGGAGTATTGCATCAGGAAATATATCATTGCCTCACAGGGAGTGCAATAAGGTTCACCAGATGTGTTCCTGGATGGCAGGATATTCAAGTAAGAGACACAATAAATTGGGCCTGTATCCTCTACAGCTTTGTAGAATGAGAGTTGATCTTATTGAAACTTACAAAATACTTATAAAATAGATGCAGATGTTTCCCATTGTTGTGGAGTCTTGAACCAGAAGATACAAGTTAAAAACAAGGGGGATGGCATTTAGGATTAGGGAGAGGAGATTTTTTTTATTCAGAGGATTTTTGAATCTTTGGAATTCTCTGCCACAAAGAGCTGTGGAAGCTCAGTCTTGGAGTATGTTTAAAGTAGAGATTGAGGCATTGTGGTTACCAATGAGTTAAAGGATAATGACGTTAATGTGTGTAAAAGGCATTGAAGTGTGCGATTAGCTGTGATGGTATTAACTCACAGAGCAGGCCTCCTGATCCTGTGGTATTGCAACCAGTAAACAAGCTGAGTGTGAAACCTGGCAAGACGTCGAGGATGATGAGGCTATTGCTACTCAGAGCTAGGCTGCTTTCATTGGTTCTTTGAAGAAAAATGAGAGGCCCATTCTTGCTCCAACTTAGAACAAAGCTGATACTTCATTACAGTTCATTGTCTCCTAGAGCATAAGGCTGGGTACATAACATCTGAGGAAGAGTCATAACGGCCATTGTTTTATAACAGACCATGGTGACATTCAGGATCTTGGCTAACAGTCATTCATTCCCGATGAAGGGCTTTTGTCCAAAACGTTGATGTTCCTGCACCTTGGATGCTACCTGACCTACTGTGCTTTTTCAGCACCACACTCTTGACTGTAACCTGGTGTTGTGTGATTTTTAACTTTATCCACCCAAGTCCAACACCGGCACCTCCACATCTTGTTTCCCTAAGTCAACAGCATTAAATCCATCCCACGTTCTGGGGAGATGGTGGCATTGTGTCAAAGTACTGGACTGATAATGCATCACTCTGGGCTAATGGTCTGGGGACATAGGTTCAAATACCACTTCAGCAGATGATACAATCTGAATTCAGTGGGGGGAGGAAATAGCTGGAAAAAACAACGTAAGTCTAATGACAACCATTGTCAATTGTTGTAAAAACCTGTCTGGTTCACTTGTGCCTCTTAGGAGCAGAATCAGCTGTCTTTACCAGGCTTGATATGATTCCAGAACTACAGCAATATGGCTGATGTTTACGGGCTGGCAATAAATGCCAGTCAAATCAGTAATACCCCCCTCCCACAAATGAACATAAAACAAAATTCCAACCCTTTTCAGTTCTGAAGAAGTCATACTGGACTCAAAGTGTTAACTCCGTTTCTCCATCCATAGATGCTGCCAGAGCCATTGAGTTTCTCCAGCAATTTGTGTTTTAATTACAAACCAAAATTGGCTCCTGAGTTAACCAAAGTTCCTATACTCAAAATGAGTAATTCAATAGCCATGAGGTGTTTTGAAATGTACTAATGTCTGAAACTAATGCAAGTCTTTACTTAAGTTTTCAATAGAGGTTTAACAATCCTTACAATATGAAATTCTGTAATAAGGCACATTATGTTTCAGAATAAAGCCATTTAGCCTATCTTTCAAAAAGCTGTCCAATTAACCCACTTGCCTAGTCTTCCTCTACATTGCCACAAAATTTTCCTTTGCAAGTATTTGTCAAAGGACTTTCATTTACTTAACTTAATGCTACTTTTAGTCTGATCGTGTAATTATATTTTGCAAATTTGTAGATTTTACAGAAGATATATGACAAGCATGAAGAATTTTAATCGCGTGGGACCAAAACAGATTGAATGGTAAAAACAGGATTGTACATGCTCATTTTCTGCCCAAAGGTGTCTTCCATTGAAAACGCTTTGATTCAACCCATCTGTCTGTCACACTATTATTAAGAGATATGTAAGGTGTGAAACCTGTCACTCATAGTTCTGAAGTGATATGACAATTACCATCCCACAATATAGACCATTGATATTCCCAATGCTACATTCAAAGAGGGAGGGAGTTGGTGGAACAGGGACAGTTTTGCGATACTGGCTTGCGGCTGAATACATTGGCTTTGACTACAGGGAAATAATGGGCCCACCGCTAGTCAATTTTAATGACAGGAAATTGTGGGCTGTGTGCCTGTGATTTCCCAAACATGTACAACCAGAAAGCTAGGCCCCCTGTTGATACTGAAAGCTTGGAAAATCAAGAGATGGGAAAATGAGGGTTATTTATGAGTCACACAGCTCATTTACAACAAATGAAAAGTAAATGGAAAATGATCCTCTTCAGGTCTCCAATGTGACACACTGGGGCTTTCTGTTTGGTAGGTGATGCTGTTCACATTTACAGCTCAGTTCCCACCTTCATGTACTGTGATTGTTTTTGCTTTTCCCTTCGTTGTCTGCAGTACTTGCTTTGCATCCTTCAATATAGGGCATTAACCAAATGTAAATAGTGGCTTCTCAATGAGACCTATACACCCCACGCTGAGAAAAACGATAGGTAAGTTCATCAAAATGCATAAACTTCACCAGGGCTTGACAAGGTAGATGCTGAAGAGTTGAGAACGAGGGAGCACAGCCTTAGACCAAGGGAGTTACCATTTATAGTGGAAATGAGGAGGAACTTCTTTATTCAAAGAGTTGTAAATTTTTGGGATTCTCTACTCCAGAGAGTGGTGGCTGTTTAGTTGTTAAGTAATTCGGAATAGAGATGAATAGGTTATGGGAGTGCTAAAGAAATTAAAGGATATGCGAATTGCATTAGAAAGTGGAATTGAGGTAGAAACTCAATTTATTGAATACAGAATACCGAGAGGCCTGGATGGTGAACACAGAGAAGATGTTTTCACTGGGAAGACAGACAAAGACCAGAGGGCATAGCCTCAAAGTGAATGGATGGCACTTAAGGACTGAGATGAGGAGGAATTTCTTCAGCCAGAGGGTGGGGAATCTGTGGTAATCATTGCTGCAAAAGGTTGTGGAGACCAAATCATTGAGTGTCTCTAAGACAGAAATGGATAGGTTCTTGATCAATAAGGGGATCAAAGATTACAGGGAGAAGGCAGGAGAATGGGGGTGAGAAATGTATCAGCCACAATTGAATAGTGAAGCAGATTCTATGGGCTGAATGGTCTAAATATGCTCCTCGATCTTATTGTCTGTATAAAAGATTCAGAAGATCTGATAGCAGCATTCCTGCTGTCCCCGTGTTCCTGCTCCACGCATGCTCTCACTCTCCCCGTGCTCTCACACTCTCCTTCTCTCACTCTCTCCTGCTCTCACTCTCCCCGTGCTCTCACTCTGCCTGTGCTCTCAATCTCCCTGTGCTCTCACGCTCTACTGCTCTCACTCTCTCCTGCTCTCACTCTCCCCGTGCTTCCACTCGTCCCATGCTCTCACTCTCCCTGTGCTCACACTCTCTCCTGCTCTATCTCCCTCCAGCTCTCACTCTCCCCGTGCTCTCACCCTCCCGGTGCTCTCACTCTCCCCGTGCTCTCACCCTCCCGGTGCTCTCACTCTCCCCGTGCTTTCTCCCTCCCCGTGTTCTTTCGCACCCTGTGCTCTCACTCTCCCCTTGCTCTCACACACCCCGTGCTCTCACTCTCCCCGTGCTCTCACTCTCCCCATGCTCTCTCTCTCCCCCCGTGCTCTCATACACCCCGTGCTCTCACTCTCCCCATGGTCTCACTCTCCCCGTGCCCTCACTCTCCCTGTGCTCTCTCTTTACCCGTGCTCTCTCGCCCCATGCTCTCACCCTCCCGGTGCTCTCACTGTCCCCGTGCACACACTCTCCCCGTGCTCTCACTCCCCCCGTGCTCTCACTCTCCCCGTGCTCTCTCCCTCCCCGTGTTCTCACCCTCCCCATGCTCTCAGTCTCATCGTGCTCTCACTCTCCCCGTGTTCTCACCCTCGCGGTGCTCTCACTCTCCCTGTTCTCTCACTCTCTCCTGCTCTCACTCTCTCTAGCTCTCACTCTCCACATGCTCTCAATCTCTCCCCCTGCTCTCGCTCACCCCATGCTCTTAATCTCTCCCCATGCTCTAACACACCACGTGCTCTCACTCTCCCCGTAATCTCACACATGTTGTGCTCTCACTCTCCCCGTGCTCTCACTCTCTCCTGCTCTCACTCTCTCCTTCTCACTCTCCCCGTGCTCCCACCCACCCTGTGCACTCACTCACCTCATGCTCTCTTTCTCTCCTCATGCTCTCTCACTCTCCACGTGCTCTCACTCTCCCCGTGCTCTCACTCTCTCCTGCTCTCACTCTGCCCGTGCTCTCACTCTCCCTGTGCTCTCTCCCTCTCCTGCTCTCACTCTCCCCGTGCTCTCACTCTCCCCGTGCTCACACTCTCCCTGTGCTCTTACCCTCCCCATGCTCTCACTCTCTCCTGCTCTCATTCTCCCTGTGTTATCTCCCTCTCCTGCTCTCACTCTCCCCGTGCTCTCACTCTCCCTGTGCTCTCACTCTCCCCGTGCTCTCACTCTCTCCTGCTCTCATTCTCCCTGTGTTATCTCCCTCTCCTGCTCTCACTCTCCCCGTGCTCTCACTCTCCCTGTGCTCTCACTCTCCCCGTGCTCTCACTCTCTCCTGCTCTCACTCTCCCTGTGCTCTCACTCTCCCCGTGCTCTCACCCTCCCCATGCTCTCACTCTCCCCGTGCTCTCACCCTCGCGATGCTCTCACTCTCTCCTGCTCTCACTCTCCCTGTGTTATCTCCCTCTCCTGCTCTCACTCTCTCCTGCTCTCACTCTCCCCGTGCTTCCACTCGTCCCATGCTCTCACTCTCCCTGTGCTCACACTCTCTCCTGCTCTCACTCTCTCCTGCTCTCACTCTCCATGTGCTCTCACTCTCCCCCTGCTCTCACTCACCCCATGCTCTTAATCTCTCCCCATGCTCTAACACACCACGTACTCTCACTCTCCCCGTAATCTCACACATGTTGTGCTCTCACTCTCTCCTGCTCTCACTCTCTTCTGCTCACTCTCCCTGTACTCCCACCCACCCTGTGCTTTCTCTCTCCCCGTGCTCTCTCTCAACCCCTTTACTCTCACCCTCCCCCTGCTCTCACTCTCCCCGTACTCACACACACCCCGTGCTCTCACACACCGCGTGCTCTCACTCTCCCCGTGCTCTCACACACCGCGTGCTCTTACTCTCCCTGTGCTCTCACCCTCCACGTGCTCTCACTCTCCCCGTGCTCTCACTCTCTCCTGCTCTCACTCTGCCCGTGCTCTCACTCTCCCTGTGCTCTCTCCCTCTCCTGCTCTCATTCTCCCCATGCTCACACTCTCCCTGTGCTCTTACCCTCCCCGTGCTCTCACTCTCTCCTGCTCTCACTCTCCCCGTGCTATCACTCTCTCCTGCTCTCATTCTCCCCGTGCTCTCACTCTCGCCGTGCTCTCACTCTCCCCGTGCTCTCACTCTCCCCGTGCTCTCACTCTCTCCTGCTCTCACTCTCCCTGTGCTCTCACTTTCCCCGTGCTCTCACTCTCCCCGTGCTATCACTCTCTCCTGCTCTCATTCTCCCCGTGCTCTCACTCTCGCCGTGCTCTCACTCTCCCCGTGCTCTCACTCTCCCCGTGCTCTCACTCTCTCCTGCTCTCACTCTCCCTGTGCTCTCACTCTCCCCGTGCTCTCACTCTCTCCTGCTCTCATTCTCCCCGTTCTCTCACTGTCTCCTGACCTCAATCTCCCTGTGTTCTCACACACCCCGTGCTCTCACCCACCCCGTGCTCTCACTCTCCCCGTGCTCTCACTCTCTCCTGCTCTCACTTTCCCTGTGCTTCCTCTCTCCCCGTGCTCTCACTCTCTCCTGCTCTCACTCTCTCCTGCTCTCACTCTCCCCGTGCTCTCACTCTCCCTGTGCTCTCACTCTCCCCGTGCTCTCACTCTCCCCGTGCTCTCACTCTCTCCTGCTCTCACTCTCCCCGTGCTCTCACTCTCTCCTGCTCTCACTCTCCCCGTGCTTCCATTCGTCCCATGCTCTCTCTCCCCGTGCTCTCACCCTCCCTGTGCTCTCACTCACCTCATGCTCTCTTTCTCTCCTCATGCTCTCTCTCTCACCCTGTGCTCTCACACACCCCGTGTTCTCTCTCAACCCCTTTGCTCTCACCCTCCCCATACTCACACACACCCCATGCTCTCACACACCGCGTGCTCTCACTCTCCCCGTGCTCTCTCCCTCCCCATGTTCTTATGCACCCTGTGCTCTCACTCTCCCCGTGCTCTCACTCTCCACGTGCTCTCACTCTCCCCGTGCTATCACTCTCTCCTGCTCTCATTCTCCCCATGCTCACACTCTCCCTGTACTCTTACCCTCCCCATGCTCTCACTCTCTCCTGCTCTCACTCTCCCCGTGCTATCACTCTCTCCTGCTCTCATTCTCCCTGTGTTATCTCCCTCTCCTGCTCTCACTCTCCCCATCCTCTCACTCTCTCCTGCTCTCACTCTCCCTGTGCTCTCACTTTCCCCGTGCTCTCACTCTCCCCATGCTCTCACTCTCCCCGTGCTCTCACTGTCTCCTGCTCTCATTCTCACCTGCTCACGCTCTCTCTGTGCTCTCACTCTCCCCGTGCTCTCACCCTCCCCATGCTCTCACTCTCCCCGTGCTCTCACTCTCTCCTGCGCTCATTCTTCCTGTTCTCTCACTGTCTCCTGATCTCACTCTCCCTGTGTTCTCACACACCCCGTGCTCTCACTCTCTCCTGCTCTCACTTTCCCCGTGCTTCCACTCTCCCCATGCTCTCACTCTCCCTGTGCTCAAACTCTCTCCTGCTCTCACTCTCCCCGTGCTCTCACTCCTGCTCTCACTCTCCCCGTGCTTCCACTCGTCCCATGCTCTCACTCTCTCCGTGCTCTCACTCTCTCCTGCTCTCACTCTCTCCTGCTCACTCTCCCCATGCTCCCACCCTCCCTGTGCTCTCACTCACCCCATGCTCTCAACCTCGCGGTGCTCTCACTCTCCCTGTGCTCTCACTCTCCCTGTGCTCTCTCCCTCTCCTGCTCTCACTCTCTCCGTGCTCTCACTCTCTCCTGCTCTCACTCTCCCTGTGTTATCTCCCTCTCCTGCTCTCACTCTCCCCGTGCTCTCACTCTCCCCGTGCTCTCACTCTCCCTGTGCTCACACACCCCGTGCTCTCCTTTTCCCCGTACTCACACACACCCCGTGCTCTCACACACTGCGTTCTCTCACTCTCCCCGTGCTCTCACTCTCCCCGTGCTCTCACCCACCCCGTGCTCTCACTCTCCACGTGCTCTCACTCTCTCCTGGTCTCACTCTCTCGTGCTCTCACTCTCTCCTGCTTACACGCTCTGTGTGCTCTCACTCTCCCCGTGCTCTCACTCTCCCCGTGCTCTCACTCTCTCCTGCTCTCATTCTCCCAGTGTTCTCACACACCCCGTGCTCTCACTCTCTCCTGATCTCACTCTCCCAGTGTTCTCACACACCCCGTGCTCTCACTCTCTCCTGCTCTCACTCTGCCCGTGCTCTCACTCTCCCCGTGCTCTCACTCTCCCCGTGCTCACACACCCCGTGCTCTCCTTTTCCCCGTACTCACACACACCCCGTGCTCTCACACACCGCGTGCTCTCACTCTCCCCGTGCTCTCTCCCTCCCCGTGCTCTTACCCTCCCCGTGCTCTCTCCCTCTCCTGCTCTCACTCTCCCCGTGCTCTCACTCTCTCCTGCTCTCATTCTCCCTGTGTTATCTCCCTCTCCTGCTCTCACTCTCCCCGTGCTCTCACTCTCCCCGTGCTCTCACTCTCTCCTGCTCTCACTCTCCCTGTGTTCTCAATTTCCCCGTGCTCTCACCCTCCCCATGCTCTCACTCTCCCCGTGCTCTCACTCTCTCCTGCTCTCACTCTCTCATGCTCTCACTCTCTCCTGCTCATGCTCTCTGTGTGCTCTCACCCTCCCCGTGCTCTCACCCTCGCGACGCTTTCACTCTCCCCGTGCTCTCACTCTCTCCTGCTCTCACTCTCACCGTGCTCTCACTCTCTCCTGCTCTCACTCTCCCTGTGTTATCTCCCTCTCCTGCTCTCACTCTCTCCTGCTCTCACACTCCCTGTGCTCTCACTCTCCCTGTGCTCACACTCTCTCCTGCTCTCACTCTCTCCTGCTCTCACTCTCCCCGTGCTCTCACTCTCTCCAGCTCTCACTCTCCCTGTGCTCTCACCCTCGCCGTGCTCTCACTTTCCCCGTTCTCTCACTTTCTCCTGCTCTCACTCTCCCAATGATCTCACACACTGCGTGCTCTCTCCCTCCCTGTGTTGTTACGCACCCCGTGCTCTCGCTCTCCACCTGCTCTCACTCTCCCCGTGCTCTCACTCTCCCCATGCTCACACTCTCCCCATGCTCTCACTCTCCCCATGCTATCACTCTCCCTGTGTTATCTCCCTCTCCTGCCCTCACTCTCCCCGTGTTCTCACTCTCCCCATGCTATCACTCTCTCCTGCTCTCACTCTCCCTGTGTTATCTCCCTCTCCTGCCCTCACTCTCCCCGTGTTCTCACTCTCCCCATGCTATCACTCTCTCCTGCTCTCACTCTCCCTGTGTTATCTCCCTCTCCTGCCCTCACTCTCCCCGTGTTCTCACTCTCCCCGTGCTCACACTCTCCCTGTGTTATCTCCCTCTCCTGCCCTCACTCTCACCGTGCTCTCACTCTCCCTGTGCTCACACTCTCCCTGTGTTATCTCCCTCTCCTGCTCTCACTCTCTCCTGCTCTCACACTCCCTGTGCTCTCACTCTCTCCTGCTCTCACTCTCTCCTGCTCTCACTCTCTCCTGCTCTCACACTCCCTGTGCTCTCACTCTCTCCTGCTCTCACTCTCTCCTGCTCTCACTCTCTCCTGCTCTCACACTCCCTGTGCTCTCACTCTCTCCTGCTCTCACTCTCTCCTGCTCTCACTCTCCCTTTGCTCTCTCTCTCCCCATGCTGTCATACACTCCATGCCCTCTCTCTCTCCCCCTGCCCTCACTCATTCCATGCTCTCACTCTCCCCGTGCTCTCCCTCTCCCCGTGCTCTCCCTCTCCCCGTGCTCTCACTCTCCCCGTGCTCCTGCTCTCTCCTCATGCTCTCACTCTCTCCTGCTCATGCTCTCTGTGTGCTCTCACCCTCCCCGTGCTCTCACCCTCGCGACGCTTTCACTCTCCCCGTGCTCTCACTCTCTCCTGCTCTCACTCTCACCGTGCTCTCACTCTCTCCTGCTCTCACTCTCCCTGTGTTATCTCCCTCTCCTGCTCTCACTCTCTCCTGCTCTCACACTCCCTGTGCTCTCACTCTCCCTGTGCTCACACTCTCTCCTGCTCTCACTCTCTCCTGCTCTCACTCTCCCCGTGCTCTCACTCTCTCCAGCTCTCACTCTCCCTGTGCTCTCACCCTCGCCGTGCTCTCACTTTCCCCGTTCTCTCACTTTCTCCTGCTCTCACTCTCCCAATGATCTCACACACTGCGTGCTCTCTCCCTCCCTGTGTTGTTACGCACCCCGTGCTCTCGCTCTCCACCTGCTCTCACTCTCCCCGTGCTCTCACTCTCCCCATGCTCACACTCTCCCCATGCTCTCACTCTCCCCATGCTATCACTCTCCCTGTGTTATCTCCCTCTCCTGCCCTCACTCTCCCCGTGTTCTCACTCTCCCCATGCTATCACTCTCTCCTGCTCTCACTCTCCCTGTGTTATCTCCCTCTCCTGCCCTCACTCTCCCCGTGTTCTCACTCTCCCCATGCTATCACTCTCTCCTGCTCTCACTCTCCCTGTGTTATCTCCCTCTCCTGCCCTCACTCTCCCCGTGTTCTCACTCTCCCCGTGCTCACACTCTCCCTGTGTTATCTCCCTCTCCTGCCCTCACTCTCACCGTGCTCTCACTCTCCCTGTGCTCACACTCTCCCTGTGTTATCTCCCTCTCCTGCTCTCACTCTCTCCTGCTCTCACACTCCCTGTGCTCTCACTCTCTCCTGCTCTCACTCTCTCCTGCTCTCACTCTCTCCTGCTCTCACACTCCCTGTGCTCTCACTCTCTCCTGCTCTCACTCTCTCCTGCTCTCACTCTCTCCTGCTCTCACACTCCCTGTGCTCTCACTCTCTCCTGCTCTCACTCTCTCCTGCTCTCACTCTCCCTTTGCTCTCTCTCTCCCCATGCTGTCATACACTCCATGCCCTCTCTCTCTCCCCCTGCCCTCACTCATTCCATGCTCTCACTCTCCCCGTGCTCTCCCTCTCCCCGTGCTCTCCCTCTCCCCGTGCTCTCACTCTCCCCGTGCTCCTGCTCTCTCCTCATGCTCTCACTCTCCCCGTGCTCTCACTCTCCCCGTGCTCCTGCTCTCTCCTCATGCTCTCACTCTCCCCGTGCTCTCACTCTACCCGTGCTCTCACTCTCCCCATGCTCTCACTCTCCCCGTGCTCTCACACACCCCGTGCTCTCACTCTCCCCGTGCTCTCACTCTCCCCATGCTCTCACTCTCCCCGTGCTCTCACACACCCCGTGCTCTCACTCTCCCCGTGCTCTCACTCTCCCCGTGCTCTCACTCTCCCCGTGCTCTCACACACCCCGTGCTCTCACTCTACCCGTGCTCTCACTCTCCCCATGATCTCACTCTCCCCGTGCTCTCACACACCCCGTGCTCTCACTCTCCCCGTGCTCTCACTCTCCCCATGCTCTCACTCTCCCCGTGCTCTCACACACCCCGTGCTCTCACTCTCCCCGTGCTCTCACTCTCCCCGTGCTCTCACACACCCCGTGCTCTCACTCTCCCCATGCTCTCACTCTCCCCGTGCTCTCACACACCCCGTGCTCTCACTCTCCCCGTGCTCTCACTCTCACCGTGCTCTCACACACCCCGTGCTCTCACTCTCCCCGTGCTCTCACACACCCCGTGCTCTCACTCTCCCCGTGCTCTCACTCTCCCCGTGCTCTCACTCTCCCCGTGCTCTCACTCTCCCCGTGCTCTCACACACCCCGTGCTCTCACTCTCCCCGTGCTCTCACTCTCCCTGTGCTCTCACACACCCCGTGCTCTCACTCATTTCAATGTTGAGCCTTTTTCTCACTCACCACTCAGTTTGCCATCATCGAATCAGATGACCGCAGGAGTGTTACGGTGCAGGAGGCGGCCAGTGGACCTATTGTGTCCGCTCCAGCTCTCCAAATGAACATTGTGACTTAGTGTCATTCTGCTGCCTTTCGTCATATCCTTGCACATTATTTGAATGGAAGCAATCTTTCAATATGTTCTTGAATTCCTCAGTCTAATTTGCCGCAACTACACTGACAGATAGTGCATTCTAGATCCATACTACTATTGTCAAAAACAGTTTTCTCGTACCACACTTGCACCTTTTGCAAATCATTTTAAATATATGCCGTCTTGCTCTTGATACTTTTACAAGCTGTTGTTTCCTATCTACTCATTCACCAGAAACTTAACTGGACTAGCCAAAAAAATACTGTGGCTATGGACACAGGTCAGAGGCTCGGAAGGCCTCAGTCAGTCACCATCTGACTCCAAAGCCTGTCTGCTATCTGCAAGGCACAAGTTGGGAGTGTGATGGAATATTCCCCACTCGTCTGGATGAGGGCTGCTCCAACAGCAGGCAAGAAGCTTGACATCATCTGGGACAAAGCAGCACACTTGACTGGTACCACTCCCACAAACATCCAATCCCTCCACCACAACACTCAATAGCAGTGGTCAGTACTATCTACAAGGTCCACTGCAGAAATTCACCAAAGATCCTTAAACAGCATCTTCCAAACCCACGACCATTTCTATCTAGGTGGAGAAGGGCAGCAGCAAATAAAAAAGCACACCACCCAGATGAAAGTTCCCCTCGAACCCACCCGCTGTCCTGACTTGGAAATATAACATCATTCCTTCAGTGTTCTGGGTCAAAATGCTGGAATTCCAGCCTTAGCAGCACTGTGTGCAGCAAATGGACTGCAGCAGTTCAAGAAAGCAGCTCACCACCGCCACCTGAAGGGTAACTAGGGATGAGCAATAAGTGCTGACCACATCCCATGAATGAATACAAAATCTCTACCGAGCTTACTCATGATTTTAAGAACTCCCATCAAATTTCCTCTTCAACCTCTTTTCTCCAAGGCAACCTAGTTAACCTCATAACCAAAATTTCTCATCTCTGAAACCATTCTTGTAAATCTCTCCAGTAAGTTCATGTCCTTCCTGCAGCTTCCAGTACTGGGCACAATCTTGCAGCTGAGGTCTAACAAATATCTGAAACAAGGTCAACATTATCTCCTTGCTCTTGGACTCTAAGCCTAGCCCAAGATACTATGTTTTACTAACTGTTCCCACCAGCTGTCCTGCCACCTTTGGTGATCTGTGCACCCATGTAGAAAGATCCCTCTGCTCCTGCCCTCCTCATGAATTATATCCCTCATTTTATTGGGTTTTTTTTCTCACTGAGGTTCCTGAGCTTGCCATCAAGTTGTCTCCACTAAAAAGGCATCCTGCAATTGCATGGAACCTTTCACAATCTCAGGAGATTTCAAAGCGCTTCACAGCCAATACATGCAACTGCTGCAATGTGAGAAACCCACTGTTAGTTCATATGCAAGAAGCTCCCACAAGCAGCAACGTGAGAATGACCATCTTTTACAGCGATTGCCCAGGACAGGGGTTAACTCCCTACTCTTCTTCAAATTAGTGCGGTGGGATTTTGTTTTTCCGTTGAGCTGGGACAGCAGATGATGCCTCAGTTAATGCATCTCATTTGAAGGATGAGTGCAGTGCTTCCAAGATTGAGAAACTGAATACTTGTCTCCTGCTCCCATTTCTTTAACATGCTCTTCAATACTGCACCTAGCATGAGACTAAATCTTGTGTTCGCTGGAATGGGACTTGAACCAAAATTTCAAACTCAGAGAGCACTGCCACAACTGTGTCATGGGTGACACTAAATCAATAGCAGTCAAGCTTTCTGTCTTTATGAACTACCTAGCTTTGCACAGCAGAGCCTCTATATAGAATGTACCTATTATGTGTAAGTCAATGCTCTGCTTAATTTGTACATATCTCATAGTGCCGGTGGTTCTGCTATTGTGAGTTCGCAATTATCCAGCATTGAGAAGAGTTCTTTTCTGTGGGCCAATGAAGTCCAAACACTGAATTAGCAACTAAGACTGAGTTACCTCGATTTCGCAGTGTGGTTTCAAGGCTTGGGAACCATGTCAGCCACAAGTCAGAGCTTGAATTTCAATGCTGCACCACATTTGAAAATGCGTAATTTGTGCCACACTAGGAGCCCAAATATGTATTGTAGAAACAGTTGAAAACTGCCTATCCCCTCATGGAGTAATTTATCAAACGCCTGATCTAAAAGTTGCTTTGCAATCTCTTGGGATCTGGACCGAAAATTGCAGCTGCGTCAGTCTTCGACGATGTTGGTCTAGGCCACAGCACTTATCGAGTGCTGCTATTCAAGCCTCTAGGCTCCAGGCTGCAAATGGGAATTCCTGACCTTGCAATAGATCTGAAACTCCCAGGCGCACTGAGCCTGAGCTGTGAACACTGCGAACTGCTGCTGATGGGATCAGGGGTCTCACCAAGTTGGTGCTGTTAGAGAAGAATAATTTTTTTTGAAATGAGGGAGTCAGAGGAAATGTTTCTTTGGTTGGGGTGGCAGAGATGTAGCAGAAGGAATTGAGAATAGAGTGCTTCAGACAATGTGAAAATGAAGAAACATTCAAAAGAATTTGCATTTGCTTGGCACCTTTCATGAACTCTGAAACTTTCAAGTGCTTCATAGCCAGTTCTGTTATTTTGTGGGGCAGTCACTATTATTATGTAGAAAATGCAGCACCCAATTGACACATAGTAAGGTCCTCAAAACAGTGAGCAAATATCTGGATTTTGTTAATGTTGCTTGAGGGGTAAATATTGACCAGGGCTAAGAGCATATCTCTATGGGATTTTTCACTTTTCATTGAGAGGGTAGATGGTGTTTCACATAATTCTGAGTCAAAAAGTGTGGTGTTGAAAAAGCACAGGCATTCAGGCAGCGTCCGAGCAGCAGGAGAGTCTATGTTTATAGCAGGAGCTCTTCATCAGGACAACATAGACAGCAGCAGTGTTCTACAGAGCATGCTAGAACAAACTGCAAAGACATTAATGAAATTATAATATTTATAAATCACACATCTTACATCAAAACACTCTTCAAGAAGAAGACCTGTTCCCTATTGGACCTAGTAGCTTCATTCCTGATGAAGAGATCATGCTCGAAACGTCGACTCTCCTGTTCCTTGGATGCTGCCTGACCGGCTGTGTTTTTGAGCACCACGTTTTTCGACTCCGATCTCCAGTGTCTGCAGTCCTTACTTTCTCCCACATAATGCTGAGTCAGAAAAGTTGTACCTCCAACAGTGCAACACTTGCTTAAAATTACATGTAAGTACCAGTCTATGTTATGCTCTAGTGTCTTCATTCACGAACTGCAGAATCAAAGGAATAGATTTTACCTCTTTACAATGAATACACCGAGGACTTACAATGTCTTTGTGAATTAGATTGTGCATTAGAAGGGGAAATGTTTCCCTGTGAACTTGAAAGTGTCGTTTAAGGGGAACAAAGTTGTAGTGAACAGAGAGGGTTAGAGAAACAGTAAGGTGTAAATTATTGGTGTTATAATTAACTGGACAAATTTCCAATGCTTGTGAAATCACAGCCAGCAAATAAGCCATTGATATAAATGAATAGTCTGTCTTTTCTCACTGATAGAGGGTAAGAAAGTTGCATGAGGTGGGGAAGAGTAGGGGGTTGATCAACAACCATGGAGGTGAGGTGAGGGAGAGGAGTTATCTTCTGCTCTCTCTAACTCCACAGTATGGATTCATTTTCACAAAATTTTCTTTTATGCTCATCATGCACTTACAGCTCAGCATGATCACCTTATTTTCACCTCTGCAGGGAGGTCTCCTAGAATCTATGAATTCTAGAACAGGCAGTTGTCAGCATATATGCACACACATAAAGGGCATGATGCCTGCTTTGGTAGCCTTTAGGAATCTTGACAAAAAATACTGAACAAATAATGGATTTACATCTTTCTATCTGCTTTTTTTTTATGAAGTGGACTTCAGTCCTGACATCGGCCCTTGCTTTGTTGATTCTGTGTCCATAAAATAGCTCCCTTAAAGTTTCATGTGAACTGTTCTGTCTCTGTTGAGGATAAGATCTGTTTGTGAAAAGAGGAAAAGCTTCCTGTCACTTGCTTTCCAATAATATTTTAGATT
Source organism: Chiloscyllium punctatum (assembly GCF_047496795.1). Classification (NCBI taxonomy): domain Eukaryota; kingdom Metazoa; phylum Chordata; class Chondrichthyes; order Orectolobiformes; family Hemiscylliidae; genus Chiloscyllium; species Chiloscyllium punctatum. The sequence continues at coordinate 67,259,207 of NC_092763.1, forward strand.
TATGAAGTAAAAACTTGTTTCAAATTAGCTAGAGTTTGCAATTATTAATGTAACAATTGTAAATTCTCATGGGATGCAGTCCCCTGGAACTCTGCCCTAGAAACCCATATGCCAGTCGCTGCAAGCACTTGAGAACATGATTTGAATACCGTGTGTTAAATCTAAAACATTCTGACTAAAAATCGAATCTAAACTCCAACAAGAAAAGCCCAAAGGGTTTGGTTGCTACCCAAAGTATTTAATTTCAGTGAGACAGAATCTCCATAATTTTTTCCTGCTGTTCTCCTTTCTTTTCATCCATGTGCACATCATCTGGCTATATCCTTAGCCTTTTATTAAACAGAGGTTAACCAGAGATGCCTTTTACCTTTTTACATTTTACCGAGTGCAAAACTGGCACGCTGCTCCTTCCACACCTCCGCAATGTAAATGGAAGGAGGAGAATGGCTGAAATCCCTGCAGACATCTCCTTGTATCTGCCCAGTAAGAATTTCAGTACTTGCTTTGATTGAGTCTTCAGGGCCCGTTTGATCTTTTAACATCCCTTGCTTCATCTTGTGCCACTGCAAAATGCAACAGGGAGACAGTGGTGGAGCGGTACTGTCACTGTTCTGGTGGTGCAGGTTCCCGGGTTAATGTCCAAACATGGATTTAAATGACAGGGAAATTTGAACTCCATTAATGAAACAAAAATCTGAATGGTTGTAAAAACTTGCCTGGCTCACCAATGCCTTTTAAGGAAGACAATCTGCCATCCTTAACTGGTGTTCCTGTGACTTTCAAACTCACAGCAAAGTGGTTTACTCATAATTGCCCTCTAAAATGGCCGATCACTCTGCAACAAAGCCTGAAGCAATAAATTAAGCTGGATGGTTCAGCCAAGCATTGACAATAGCGAATGCAAGGAGGAGAAAGTGAGGACTGCAGATGCTGGAGATCAGAGCTGAAAAATGTGTTGCTGGAAAAGCACAGCAGGTGCACAGCATCCAAGGAGCAGGAGAATCGACGTTTCGGGCATGAGCCCTTCTTCAAGAATGAGGAAAGTGTGTCCAGCAGGCTAAGATAAAAGGTAGGGAGGAGGGACTTGGTGGAGGGGCGTTGGAAATGTGATAGGTGGAAAGAGGTCAAGGTGAGGGTGATAGGCCGGAGAGGGGGTGGGGGTGGAGAGGTCAGGAAGAAAATTGCAGGTCAGGAAGGTGGGGTTGAGTTCGAGGGTTGGGATTGAGACAAGGTGGGGGAGGGGAAATGAGGAAGCTGGAGAAATCTGAATTCATCCCTTGTGGCTGGAGGATTCCTAAGAGGAAGATGAGGCGCTCTTCCTCCAGGCGTCGTGTTGCCATGGTCTGGCGATGGAGGAGACCAAGGACCTGCAAGTCCTTGGTGGAGTTGGAGGGGGAGTTAAAGTGTTCAGCCACGGGGCGGTTGGGTTGGTTGGTGCGGGTGTCCCAGAGGTGTTCTCTGAAACGTTCCGCAAGTAGGCGGCCTGTCTCCCCAATGTAGAGGAGGCCACAGCGGATACAGTAAATGATGTGTGTGGAGGTGCAGGTGAATTTGTAGTGGATATGGAAGGATCCTTTGCAGCCTTGGAGGGAAGTGAGGGGGGAGGTGTGGGCGCAAGTTTTGCATTTCTTGCGGTTGCTGGGGAAGGTGCCGGGAGTGGAGGTTGGGTTGGTGGGGGGTGTGGACCTGACAAGGGAGTCACAGAGGGAGTGGTCTTTTTGGAACGCTGATAGGACAGGGGAGGGAAATATATCCTTGGTGGTGGGGTCCGTTTGGAGGTGGCGGAAATGACGACGGATGATACGATGTATATGGAGGTTGGTGGGTTGGTAGGTGAGTATCAGTAGGGTTCTGTCCTGGTGGCGATTGGAGGGGCTGGGCTCAAGGGCGGAGGATCGGGAAGTGGAGGAGATGCGGTGGAGGGCATCGTCGACCACGCCTGAGGGGAAATTACGGTCTTTGAAGAAGGAGGCCATCTGGGTTGAATGGTATTGGAATTGGTCCTCCTGGGAGCAGATGCGGCAGAGGCGAAGGAATTGGGAATATGGGATGGCGTTTTTACAGGGGGCAGGGTGGGAGAAGGTGTAGTCTAGGTAGCTATGGGAGTTGGTCGGTTTATAGTAAATGTCCGTGTTGATTCGGTCGCCCGAGATAGAAATGGAGAGGTCTAGGAAGGGGAGGGAGGAGTCTGAGACGGTCCAGGTAAATTTGAGGTCTGGGTGGAAGGTGTTGGTAAAGTGGATGAACTGTTCAACCTCCTCATGGGAGCACGAGGCAACGCCGATACAGTCATCAATGTAGCGGAGGAAAAGGTGGGGGGTGGTGCCAGTATAGCTGCAGAAGATGGACTGTTCCACATATCGTATGAAGAGGCAGGTATAGCTGGGGCCCATGCGGGTGCCCATGGCTACTCCTTTGGTTTGAAGGAAGTGGGAGGATTGGAAAGAGAAGTTGTTCAGAGTGAGGACCAGTTCAGTGAGTCGAAGGAGGGTGTCAGTGGAAGGGTACTGGTTGGTACGGCGGGAAAGGAAGAAGCGGAGGGCTTTGAGTCCTTTGTGATGGGGGATGGAGGTGTACAGGGACTGGATGTCCATTGTGAAGATAAGGCGTTGGGGACCAGGGAAGCGAAAATCATGGAGGTGGAGGAGGGCGTGGGCGGTGTCTCGAACGTAGGTGGGGAGTTCTTGGACTAAGGGGGACAGGACAGTGTCGAAGTATGCAGAGATGAGTTCGGTGGGGCAGGAGCAGGCTGAGACAATGGGTCGGCCGGGGCAGTCAGGTTTGTGGATTTTGGGCAGGAGGTAGAAACGGGCGGTGCGGGGTTGTGGGACTATGGGGTTGGAGGCGGTGGATGGGAGATCCCCTGAGGAGATGAGGTTATGGATTATCTGGGAGATGATGGTTTGGTGGTCGGAGGTGGGGTTATGGTCAAGGGGGCAGTAGGAGGGGGTGTCCGCAAACTGGTGTTTAGCCTCAGCGGTGTAAAGATCAGTGCGCCAAACTACCACTGCGCCTCCCTTTTCTGCCAGTTTAATAGTGAGGTTGGGGTTGGAGCAGAGGGAGTGGAGGACTACACATTCCGAGGGTGAGAGGTTGGAGTGGGTGAGAGGGGTGGACAGGTTGAGGCGGTTAATGTCGCGGCGGCAGTTGGCTATGAAGAGATCGAGAGCAGGTAAGAGGCCAGCACGGGGTATCCAGGTGGATGGGGTGTGTTGGAGGCGGGAGAAGGGGTCGTCAGAGGGTGGGCGAGAATCCTGGTTGAAGAAGTAGGCGCGGAGGTGAAGGCGGCAGAAGAATTGTTCGATGTCTCGCCGCATGTTGAGTTCGTTAATCCGAGAGCGTAGGGGAATGAAGGTGAGGCCTCTGTCGAGGACTGATCTTTCATCCTCAGAGAGGGGGAGGTCTGGAGGGATGGTGAAAATACGGCAGGGCTGGGAGCTAGGACCTGGTGTGGGACTGGAGCTGGGAGTGGGGGCGGGGTTGGGCATGGGGGCGGGGTTGGGCATGGGGGCAGAGTTAGGGTTTGGGGGGGGTTAGGCGTGGGGACGGAGATCAGCGTGGGGGCGGAGACGCATGCAGCGTGGTCGCTTTGCAGGTGAGTGACGGCACTGGAGGCAGAAGTCGATGCGGCGACGGCAACTCCGGGGGCGGAAGTGACTGTGGCGACGGCAGAAATGGTGGTTGTGGACCCCGCGGAGGCCGCGAATCTGTCGGCATTGGTCTTCCTGGTGATTATGGAGGCGGTTGTCTGAGCAGCGATCGCGGAGGCTGCATGGTCGTTGAGGACGGAAGTGACATCATGGTTCGCAGAGGCTGTATCGGCGATGTGGTTAATGGCGCCCGCTACAATCCCAACCTTCGAACTCAGCACCACCTCCCTGACCTGCAATTTTCTTCCTGACCTCTCCGCCCCACCCCCTCTCCGTCCTATCAACCTCACCTTAACCTCTTTCCACGTATCGCATTTCCAACGCCCCTCCCCCAAGTCCTTCCTCCCTACTGAAGAAGGGTTCATGCTCGAAACATCGATTCTTCTGATCTTTGGATGCTGCCTGACCTGCTGTGCTTTTCCAGCAACACACTTTTCAGCTCAATAGTGAATGCAGGCCTCCTTAATAACATCTTTGGACTTGCACCAATCTTGGGGTTGCTGTCATACAGACTAGTCTAGCAACAGCCTGACCTTCCAGAGAATGTATCACACAACACTATCCCCATCCCTGGTCATGCCCTGTCCCATAGCCAGATAGGAGAACAGTTGTATACAGATCAAAAGGAATTGCCCTGGGAATTCTCAGCATTGATTCTGGATCCTAGTGAAGTCTAATAACATGATGTCAAACATGGATGAGGAAACCTCTTGCTGATTACTACCTTCAGTCATATTACAGAGTCATAGAATCCCCTCGGTGTGGAAAGAGGTCATTCAGGACATCTGTACTGACCCTCTGAAGAGCATCCTGCAGACCCACCTACTCACCCTATCCTCGTAACCGTGTATTTACTATGGCTAATCCAACTAGCCTGCACATCACTAGACATTACAGAGTAATTTAGCACAGCCAATCCACCTAGTCTGTGCAACTTTGGACTCCTCGATTGATGACTCAGTATTCCTCCAGGTTGAACAACAGTTGGAAGAAGCACAGAGGGTTTTAACAGCACTCTAGGTGGGGGACTTCAATGTCCATCACCAAAAGTAGCTGGGTAGCATCACTACTGATCAAAGGGAACAGCTGCTAGACTGGATCTGTGGCAGGTGTTGAGGGAACCAACAAATGGGAAAAAAGCTCTCAACCTTGGGTTTACTAATCTACTTGTGACAGATTCATCTGTCCATGATAGTATTAGTAGCAGTGACCGTCACTTAGTCCTTGTGGAGAATGAAGTCCTGCTTTCATGTTGAAGTACTTCCATCTGTTGTGTGGCATTACGACCATGCAAAATGGAATAGACTTTGAACAAGTCTAGCAACTAATAACTGGGCATTCATAATACTCTATAGACCACCACCAGCAGCGGAATTACATTCAAACACAATCAACAACTTTATCTCACTCCACTAGAGACCTGGATTCGATCCCACCTTGGGAGATTGGCTATGTGGAATGTGACACTCTCATTCGTTTGGCTGAACTGGTCCTCACCCTTACCAATTTCTCCTTTGAATCCTCCCACTTCCTCCAGCCATGGGCACTCGTATGGGCCTCAGCTATGTCTGTCTCTTTGTTGGCTACGTAGAACAGTCCATCTTCCATAGTTACACTGGCACCACTCCCCACCTCTTCCTTCGCTACATTGATGACTGCATTGGTGTCACCTCGTGCTCCCGCGAGGTGGTTGAGCAATTCATCAACTTCACCAACACATTCCACCCTGACCTTAAATTTACCTGGACCATCTCTGACACCTCCATCCCCTTCCTAGACCTCTCCATCTCCATTAATGACGACTGACTTGACACCGACATTTTTTACGAACCCACCGACACCCACAGCTACCTGGATTACACCTCTTCCCACCCTACCTCCTGCAAAAATGCCATCCCATATTCCCAATTCCTCCGCCTCTGCTGTATCTGCTCCCAGGATGACCAGTTCCACCACAGAACACACCAGATGGCTTCCTTCTTTAGAGACCGCAATTTCCCTTCCCACGTGGTTAAAAATGCCCTCCAACGCATCTCGTCCACATCCCGCATCTCCACCCTCAGACCCCACCCCTCCAACCGTAACAAGGACAGAACCCCCCTGGTGCTCACCTTCCACCCCACCAACCTTCACATAAACTAAATCATCTGACGACATTTCCACCACCTCCAAACGCACCCCACCACCAGGGATATATTTCCCTCCCCACCCCTTTCCACCTTCCGCCAAGACCATTCTCTCCGTGACTACCTGGTCAGGTCCACGCCCCGCTACAACGCACCCTCCCGTCCTGGCACCTTCCCCTGCCACTGCAGGAATTGCAAAACCTGTGCCCACACCTCCTCCCTCACCTCCATCCAAGGCCCTAAAGGAGTCTTCCACATCCATCAAAGTTTTACCTGCACATCCACCAATAATATTTATTTTATCCGTTGCTCCCAATGCGGTCTCCTCTACACTGGGGAGACTGGACGCCTCCTAGCAGAGCGCTAGGGAATATCTCTGGGACACCCGCACCAATCAACCACACTGCCCTGTGGCTCAACATTTGAACTCCCCCTCCCACTCAGCCGAAGACATGGAGGTCCTGGGCCTCCTTTACCGCCACTCCCTCACCACCAGACGCCTGGAAGAAGAACACCTCATCTTCTGCCTCGGAACACTTCAACCCCAGGGCATCAATGTGGACTTCGACAGTTTCCTCATTTCCCCTTCCCCCACCTCACCCCAGTTCCAAACTTCCAGCTCAGCACTGCCCTCATGACCTGTCCTACCTATCTTCCTTTCCACTCCACCCTCCTCTCTGACCTATCACCTCCATCCCCACCTCCATTCACCTATTGTACTTTGTGCTACTTTCTCCCCACCCGCACCCTCCCCTCACTTATCTCTCCACTCTGTAGGAACTCTGCCTCTATTCCTGATGAAGGGCTTTTGCCCGAAACATCAATTTTCCTGTTCCCCAGATGCTGCCTGACCTGCTGTGTTTTTCCAGCACCACTATAATCTAGTATGCAGAGTTTGCACATTCTCCCAGTGATTGTGTGGTTTTCCTCTGGGTCCTCTGGTTTCTCCCATGGTCCAAAGATGGTTAGGTTGATTGGCCATGTAAAATTGCCCTGTAATGTCCAAGGACGTGCAGGATTAGCTATAATAAATGTGAGATTGTGGGGATAGGGTTGGGGGAGCTTGGTCTATGTGAGATGCTGCTTGGAGATTGGTGTGGACTTGATGTGCTCTTTCCACACTGTGGGGATTCTATGAAACGCTAACCCTATATCTCTTCCTGCGGATATTGTAATATTTCAAGCATTTTCTGCTCAACTTCTACATATTTGACAACCCTGTTCTGGCAGGTATCAAGCTTCCATACAAGAGCACAGAACCAATGTGTAGATGTTGTAATGGATTTATATAAATGATGTTGAAAGAATCAGAATGTGATGGTATGTTGAACAGATGGGCAACAATTGGTGAGATGAACAACATTATGCATAGAATAATACAGCACAGAAACCGACTGTACAGTCCAACCAGTCCATGGTGAACATAATCCCAAACTAAACTAGTTTCCCATGCTTGCTCCTGGCCCACATCCCTCCAAATCTTTCTCAGTCATGTACTTATCCAAATGTCTCCTAAATGTTATGATTGTACCCACATCCATCACTTCCTCAGGAAGTTCATTCCACACGAGAACCACCCTCTGTGTAAAAACATTACCCCTCATGTCCTTTTAAAATCTCTGTCTTCTCATATTAACAAAGTGCCCCCTAGTCTTGTAAATCCCCATCCGAGGGAAAAGGTACCTACCATTTGCTGTACATCAATACTTTTGAAGTTAATTTCTGTGATGACGAGCATTGGAATTAACTTTGAGAAGATGGTACTGAGGTTTCTCAAATCTCCATAATCCACATAGTGCAGGGGCACCCACATTGCTTTTACTGAGAGAATTCTGGGTTTTTGACCAGAAAGAAACAGCCATGTTGTTCGAAGTCAGGACAGTGTCATTTTAAAAGAAGCCAGTGGGGCGGCTGGTATTCCTGTACACCTACTGCCCTTGAGTGGAGGAGGTCTCAGATTTGGAAGGTTTGACGATACAATGGCTTTAAGAAGTGTATTTTGTTTTGAAGAGAGATTTTAAGACAGAGATGATGAGCATTCTACACACAGCCACTGGTATAAACAGCTATTGAGCCTTACAGTTTTTTGAAAAACGTTGGAACAATAGGAGTTGGGACATCTGGTCGGCATGGACAGGTTGGACTGCAGGGTCTGTTCCCATGCTGTACATCTCTATGACTCTATGACTCTAAGCAACCTGAATGGGTGTGATCAAGCTCTCAGTGAAACAGGGTTTTTAGCTTTTTTTAGTTTTTCTGTAGAAGTTGCAGCTGGGGTCTTGAAGAAGTGGAAGGTGTTTAATTAACAGCTAAAAGTTACGGTTCATAGAATTCCTACAGTTTGGAAATTGGTTGTTTGGCCTAACAAGTCCACACTGACCCGCTGAAGAGTATCCCACCCAGACCCATTTCTCCAACCTATCATTCTACATTCCCCTGAATGATGCACCTAACCCATGCATTCCTGAACACTATGTGCAATTTGGCATGGTCAATTCACCTAACCTGCACGTCTTTGTGACTGTGGGAGGAAACCGGAGCACCCAGAGGAAACCTGCACAGACACAGGGAGAATGTACAAGCTCCACACAGACAGTCACCTGAAGCTGGAATCAAACCTAGGTCTCTGGCACTGTGAGGCAGCAGTGCTAACCAGTGAGTTACCATTCTCTTCCTGCTGCCAGAGTTGCATATGAGACTATCGGTTTTTCTGAATTTGCCTTTGTCAAGGCCATGTTTATGGGCTGTTCCTATATTGGAATAGTAACTGTCTGGTGGTTAAATAATCTATTATTTTGTTAAATTTTCCAATATAATCAAATTATTCCAATTTACTCTTTCCTTTGTTGTATTTTAACTATAGTTTATGAATAAAGTATTTTTTCCTTCAAATCTGGTAGTTTGACCAATTGAATTGCACCTGGAACACAAAACCTTACGCTTTAAAGTAAGAAAAAGTTAGGTTTCTAGACTATCTTAATATATTTTGAGAAGTGAGGTTGAAAGAGTCTTAATGAGTTGCTACTGTGCTACGTCTTTTCTACAGTGGCATAAAATACATACTTTATCTAGAATTTACATAGACTGCGAAACTAGGCTGAGAAATGGCAAATGGAAGTCAGTGTCAGCAAGTGCAAAGGAGGCAGGGGAAAAGGAATAAATACTTAATTGTACACTGATTAACAGGACATAGAGAAACAGGTTCAAAGAGCTTATTCCCCTTGTAATGCACCATGACATGTGAAAAAAACATCTGAGGACAGATTGTGCAAGCAATCTACGCGGTATGAAGTAGCAATAAACAGGCCTAATACCTGGCATGACAGAACTGAGCTACAAGAAACTGCAGGGAATGAGTGTTTTTGTTCTCAGGACGAGCAGATTGAGCAGGACTCTTACTGAGATATTGAACATTCTCAAGGGTATCAACAAGATAAGCCATTTAAAGCTCAGAACTGAAAAGCTGAATGGACAGATCCCACAACATTCAACACAGAAGGCAGTGAACGTTTGAAGTGGACTTCCTAGTGAGGTAATCACAGCTGATTGCATCTCTATCTTTCAGTTTTTGGACAGGCACTTCAATTCTTAAGATATAAAACAGTGAGCTGAATTCTGGGGATAGTCAAATAGAATAAAAATAGGTCTTTCCTGATGACACACATGCTTGCATTCTGAAATCAGTATGAATATGTACTTTTGATATGTTATCTTGAAGTTCAATCGCTGCCCAAAATGAGGGAAAGGTGAGAGCTCCTGCAGCTCGACTCCAGGGCTTCAGTCCAAACCTCATTGTTGAGAAGGGGCCAGGAAGCAGGAACTTTGCCACAGCACAGCTGGGTCAGAGAGGGAGACATTGTCTCACCCTTGTGCTAAGCTGATAAGCTAGTCAGTCCTAGGGAGTGTTAGCAGGAAAGAGGCAATCCCTTGTGGGCCTTTCATACATTAGGTCAAAGGAATTCTTATAGCATCCCTACAGTATGGAAAAAGGCCATTCAGCCCATTGCATCTACACCAACACTCCACAGAGCATCCCACCCAGACCTAGCCTCCACCCTATCCCTGTAACCCACCTTTCCCATGGCTAATCCACCCAGCCTGCACATGCCTGGACATCAAGGAGAAATTTAGCATGGCCAATCCTTCTAACCTGTAGTCACAGTCTTTGGACTGTGGAAAGAAGCCAGAGCACCTAGTAGAAACCCACACAGACACAAGACAAACATGAAAACTCCACACAGACTGTCATCCAAGACTGGAATTGAACTTGGGTCCCTGGCACTATGAGGCAGCCGTGCTAACCACTAGGACACCATGCCACCCAGGAGGGCCCTGTAGGTGGGGAAAATCTGCTTATCTGGATCTATAAGCACTATCGAAACTCAAAATCTTTGAGCAACTTAGGTATGGTATTCAGCAGTGAGTTATTCTGTCAGACCTTGGCTGCTCTGTGCCTCAACTCTAATCCTCCTCCTTAGCTCCATACCTCTTGGTACGCTTACTTAACATACAATGATCAGTGTACGTTTGAAACCTTTAATTGACCAATGCACCCATGACCTACAGCACCTTGATGAAGTCTTATTCCTAACGTGGCCCAAGTCAGTTTCAGATGACACCCCTTTGTGCTTGAATGTCCCACCAGATGTTATAGTTTCTCTGAATATCTCTGATTGAATCTGTTTGACATCTTAGACATTCCGATCAACATTCTTCTCAATATTCCATACTCAAATATTGTGAATGTTTCTGCAAACTATCCTGGTAAAATCGTCTCGAGGTCTTGATGCAAAATGAGCAACTTGGAGTTGAATTCATCAACTGATTTCAAAAAGGTGAGTGAATCAAGAGCACCAGAGAAGGATTTGTGTTACTGCTGTATGCACGCAATATTTTAATTCCTTTTCATTCAAGCCTGAGTTACAGTCGACCCTGAAAGCAATTCAGAATAATAACACCACAGGCAGAAAGTTCTGTTTAAAATCAGGAAAATACAAAGCAGAATGTTTCTGTAAATGCTTAAACCAAATAGCAGGAGGTTTGCTACAATGGAAATAATGCAGTGCTATCCTGTGTGGAGCACTTATGAAATGCAGAACTGTACAAAATTATTAAAGTATAGAATTCTGAAAAGCAGTATTTGAAATCTGATACTCTACATCATAAAAAACTGAAAAAAGTAGATTAAAGGGATTTTGACATTTACATTTTCAAAATTATATAGTCCTGAAAATTAGCATCATAATGGTTGACAGCATACTGAACCATATGGTCAGTTTCAAAACCAGTTAGTTGCCACTTGTACTTATAAAGTGTCGGCTATGTCTCAGTTGGTAGCCCCATTGTCTCAGAGTCAAACAATTATGCACAAAGGTCACATCCAGGATTGGACACAAAACTCTCACTGGACACACCAGTTCAGCCTTGAGGGAGTAGAGCTCTGTCTGAGATGCCATCTTTCAGGTGAGATATAAAAGGAAGCCCTGATTGTCTTCCCAGTTGGATATAAAAATCCTATATCTCCACAGCAAGACAGTTATTTTTCTTTCCCTGGACAACATCTCTCAACCAATAAGGTGGATTATCTGGTCCTTGTTACACTGTTGTATGTGAGAGTTTGCTGCGTTCAAATTGGTTGCTGTCTTTCCCGAATTATAACAGTGACACCCATTCAAAGGTACTGGATGTAAAGAGATTTGTGGCCATGAAAAGTATCACATGAATTCAAATGTTTATTTTAATCTCCACAGTCTTTCCTGGAAACATGCAGCGAATAATAATCACAGGATAGACTCTAAGTGCTCTTCATAGGAGATGAAACTTAGTCCAAATAATTTGGAACAGCATTTAATGACCACTTAAAAAACACAATTGATCAAACTGTGTACTCTATCACAGCTTACTCCTTTACAAATAGTGCAGGCATGACAGTCCAAGTATTCAGATAAAATACCAACAACTTGCAATTTGTTTTAAAAGGTGCACAAAAAGTGTATTTTCTGCTGTTCTTACAACTTTTGAGATAATCTGAAGATGTTGCTGAAGTCAAAAGACAGTTTGTTTCAAAATTACTTACCTGTAGCGGGCAGCGGAAGTGAGGTTGGAGCGCATAGCTGGGCGGGAAGGCAAGTGATTAGTATTTGAGTGGGTGTGTTCTAGACCCCAGGTCCTACTTCCGTAGGGCCTCCCTCCCACCCTCCTCCTCTAACCTAACTTTAAAGTCCACAGGTTATTGACTCAGTGTTCTTGTTTTTGGAGACAGTGTACAGTCATGGCAGCGCAGGCGGTGGAATGTTCCTCCTGCAGGATGTTTGAGGTAGGGGTGACCACCAATTATCCTGCCGACTTCGTGTGCAGGAAATGCAGTCAGATCCTGATCCTCACCGAACGAGTTAGGGAACTGGAACTGGAGCTGGATGAGCTGAGGATTATTCGAGAGGCTGAGAGGGTGATCGATAGAAGCTACAGGGACATAGTTACGCCAGAGAACAGAGGTAGCTGGGTAACAGTTAGAGGTGGGAAGGGGAAGAAACAGGCAGTGCAGGGTTCCCCTGTGGTCGTTCCCCTAAAAAATAAGTATGCAGCTTTGGAAACTGTTGGGGGGGACAGCCTTGCAGGTGTAAGCTGCAGTGAAGGGGTCTGTGGCTCTGAGATTCAGAAGGGAAAGGTGGAGAAGAGGAGAGCGCTAGTTATAGGGGACTCTCTAGTTAGAGGGACGGACAGGCGGTTCTGTGGACATGGGCGAGACTCTCGGATGGTTTGTTGCCTCCCAGGTGCTAGGGTCCGAGACATCTCGGACCGTGTCTTCAGAATCCTTAAGGGGGAGGGTGTGCAGCCAGAAGTCGTGGTACACATTGGCACCAACGACATAGGTAGGAAGAGGGGTGGGGAGGTCATTCAAGAGCTCAAGGATTTAGGCTGGAAGCTAAAAGCTAGGACAGACAGAGTCGTCATCTCTGGGTTGTTGCCGGTGCCACGTGACAGAGAGGCAAAGAATAGGGAGAGAGTGCAGTTGAACACGTGGCTGCAAGGATGGTGTAGGAGGGAGGGCTTCAGATATTTGGACAATTGGACTGCATTCTGGGGAAGGTGGGACCTGTATAAACAGGACGGGTTGCACCTGAACCAGAAGGGCACCAATATCCTGGGGGGTAGGTTTGCTAGCACTCTTCGGGGGGGTTTAAACTAATTTGGCAGGGGGATGGGATCCGGACTTGTAGTCCAGCAAGTAAGCTAGCTGTGTGTCAGGATGTCCAAGACTGTAGGGAGGCTGTGGAGAAGGTAGCACTGACAGGGACTACTTGCGGACACAGAGATGGGCTCAAGTGCGTATACTTCAATGCAAGGAGTATCAGAAATAAGGTGGGTGAACTTAAGGCGTGGATCGGTACCTGGGACTACGATGTTGTGGCCATCACGGAAACATGGATAGATGAGGGACAGGAATGGCTGTTGGAGGTTCCTGGTTACAGATGTTTCAGTAAGATTAGGGAGGGTGGTAAAAAAGGAGGGGGGGTGGCATTGCTAATTAGAAATGGTATAACGGCTGCAGAAAGGAAGTTTGAGGGGGATCTGCCTCTGGAGGTAGTATGGGCTGAAGTCAGAAATAGGAAAGGTGCAGTCACCTTATTGGGTGTTTATTATAGGCCCCCCAATAGCAGCAGAGATGTGGAGAAACAGATTGGGAAACAGATTTTGGAAAGGTGCAGAAGCCACAGGGTCGTAGTCATGGGCGACTTCAACTTCCCAAATATTGATTGGAAGCTCTTTAGATCAAGTAGATTGGATGGGGCGGTGTTTGTGCAGTGTGTCCAGGAAGCTTTTCTAACGCAGTATGTAGATTGTCCAACCAGAGGGGAGGCCATATTGGATTTGGTACTCGGTAACGAACCGGGACAAGTGGTGGGCTTGTTAGTGGGTGAACATTTTGGTGATGGCGACCACAATTCTGTGACTTTCACCTTGGTTATGGAGAGAGATAGGTGCGCACAACAAGGAAGTTTTTACAATTGGGGGAAGGGAAATTACGATGCTGTAAGACAGGATTTGAGGAGCATACGTTGGGAGCATAGGCTGTCAGGGAAGGATGTGGTGGAAATGTGGGACTTTTTCAAGGAGCAGATACGACGTGTCCTTGATATGTATGTACCGATCAGGCAGGAAAGAAATGGTCGTGTGAGGGAGCCTTGGTTGACGAGGGAGGTTGAATGTCTAGTAAAGAGGAAGAAGGAGGCTTACATAAGGTTGAGGAAACAAGGTTCAGACAGAGCAGTGGAGGGATACAGGATAGCCAGAAGGGACCTGAAGAAAGGGATTAGGAGAGCTAAGAGAGGGCATGAAAAATCCCTGGCGGATAGGATCAAGGATAACCCCAAGGCATTCTATGCGTATGTGAGAAACCTGAGAATGACGAGAACGAGGGTAGATCCGATCAAGGACAGTGGTGGGAGACTGTGTATTGAGTCGGAAGAGATAGGAGAGGTCTTGAACAAGTACTTCTCTTCAGTATTTACGAACGAGAGGGACCGTATTGTTGAAGAGGAGAGTGTGAAATGGACTGATAAGCTAGAAGAGATACCTGTTAGGAAGGAAGATGTGTTGGACATTTTGAACAACTTGAGGATAGACAAGTCCCCCGGGCCTGACGGGATATATCCTAGGATTATGTGGGAAGCAAGAGAGGAAATTGCAGTACCGTTGGCATTGATCTTCTCGTCTTCACTGGCAACTGGGGTGGTACCAGGGGACTGGAGAGTAGCGAGTGTTGTGCCCCTGTTCAAAAAAGGGAATAGGGATAACCCCGGGAATTACAGGCCAGTTAGTCTTACTTCTGTGGTAGGCAAAGTAATGGAAAGGGTACTGAGGGATAGGATTTACGAGTATCTAGAAAGACACTGCTTGATTAGGGACAGCCAGCACGGACTTGTGAAGGGTAGGTCTTGCCTTACAAGTCTTATTGAATTCTTCGAGGAGGTGACCAAGCATGTGGATGAGGGTAGAGCAGTGGATGTAGTGTACATGGATTTTAGTAAGGCATTTGATAAGGTTCCCCATGGTAGGCTTATGTGGAAAGTCAGGAGGCATGGGATAGAGGGAAATTTGGCCAATTGGATAGAAAACTGGCTAACCGGTCGAAGTCAGAGAGTGGTGGTAGATGGTAAATATTCAGCATGGAGTCCAGTTACAAGTGGAGTTCCGCAGGGATCAGTTCTGGGTCCTCTGCTGTTTGTAATTTTTATTAATGACTTAGAGGAGGGAGTCGAAGGGTGGGTCAGAAAATTTGCAGATGATACAAAGATAGGTGGAGTTGTGGACAGTGAGGAGGGCTGTTGTCGGCTGCAGAGGGACTTAGATATGATGCAGAGCTGGGCTGAGGAGTGGCAGATGGAGTTCAACCCTGCCAAGTGTGAGGTTGTCCATTTTGGAAGAACAAATAAGAATGCGGAATACAGGGTTAATGGTAGGGTTCTTGGTCAGGTGGAGGAACAGAGGGATCTTGGGGTCTATGTACATAGATCTTTGAAGGTTGCCACTCAGGTGGATAGAGTTTGTAAGAAGGCCTATGGAGTATTATCGTTCATTAGCAGAGGGATTGAATTCAAGAGTCGTGAAGTGATGTTGCAGCTGTACAGGACTTTGGTTAGGCCACATTTGGAGTACTGTGTGCAGTTCTGGTCGCCTCACTTTAGGAAAGATGTGGAAGCTTTGGAGAGGGTGCAGAGAAGATTTACCAGGATGTTGCCTGGAATGGAGAGTAGGTTGTACGAGGATAGGTTGAGAGTTCTCGGCCTTTTCTCGTTGGAGCGGCGAAGGATGAGGGGTGACTTGATAGAGGTTTATAAGATGATCAGAGGAATAGATAGAGTCGACAGTCAGAAACTTTTTCCCCGGGTACAACAGAGTGTTACAAGGGGACATAAATTTAAGGTGAAGGGTGGAAGGTATAGGGGAGATGTCAGGGGTGGGTTCTTTACCCAGAGAGTGGTGGGGGCGCTGCCCGAGGGAGTGGTAGAGTCAGATTCATTGGCGACCTTTAAGCGGCATTTGGATAGGTACATGGATGGGTGCTTAATCTAGGATAGAAGTTCGGCACAACATCGTGGGCCGAAGGGCCTGTTCTGTGCTGTATTGTTCTATGTTCTATGTTCTATGTTCTAAAAGCAGTCTTGCTGCTGTCATCTACAGAAATTTACCTCTCACTGACTTCAAGACAACTTACCAAACAGCAACAAAGATGCTGACATTAAAGAGACAGGTCAGATTTGTAATGAACCATACCTGGGATTTTTTGGATGTTTGGAATTGCTAGCCTGTCACTCGAAATGTGGGGAAGGCAATGTGCCACTGACTGGCGATAATGGCTGCACTGTACTGCAGCCATTTTGGATGGAAATGGGATTGCAGCCCCACTCTCATGAGGAAGCCCAGCCTCAGACAGTGGCCGGCTAGTTTGATAGACTGGCAGAAGCTGCAGTAGGTGAGACTAGGACTACAAGCGGTTCCCAAAGTCTTGAGTCCAAGATCTGGGAAGTATAAGGATTTCAGGGTAGGGAGGGGAAGCTGAAGCTGAGTGGGGGCATTGTGGAGCTGTTCACGGAGAGACTGGTGGTGGACGGGGAGACCAAGCACTTCAGGTGCAGATGTTCTGAGGGGTACCAATGTTAAACGGAGTCGGTGACGGAGATGCCACAACCCTCCCACCTGAGGCTTGAACAAGGTCACTGGATAATGGCCTCCTGGAAGTTTGATAATTGTGACCAGGCAGAAAAAGGCTCATAAGTGGTAATTAATTGGCCTGTAGCAGAGACAGGTCAGCCAGCCCTAGTCCTCAGTTTTCCCACTGTAAAGTTGTGAAGAAGTCAGGGCGAGCAGGCTGAAAACCATTTGTCAAATTTTCTGGGGCTCCCTCACGTCCTTTCACACACCTGCTGGTGAAGGGGACATAAAACAAAGAACAAAGAAAATGTACAACCCAGGAACAGGCCTTTCAGCCCTCCAAGCCTGAGCCAATCCAAATCCATGGTCTAAACCTATCGCCCAATTCCTAAGCATCTGTATCCCTCTGCTCCACACCCAATCATACATCTGTCCAGATGAAATGAATCTATCATGCCTGCCTCAGATTAGATCACTTAAAGTGTGGAAACAGGCCCTTCGGCCCAACAAGTCCACACCAACCCGCCAAAGGGCAACCCACCCAGACCCATTCCCCCACATTTATCCCTTCACCTAACACTACTGGCAATTTAGCTTGGCCAATTCACCTAACCTGCACATTTTTGGACTGTAGGAGGAAACCGGAGCACCCGGAGGAAACCCATGCAGACACGGGGAGAATGTGCAAACTCCACACAGTCGCCTGAGGCGGGAATTGAACGCGGGTCTCTGGTGCTGTGAGGCAGCAGTGCTAACCACTGTGCCACCATGCCTCTACCACCTCTGCTGGCAACGCGTTCCAGACGTCCACCACCCTCTGTGTGAAGTACTTGCCGCATGTATCCTCCTTAAACTTTCCACCTCTCACCTTGAAAGCGTGACCTCTTATTATTGAATCCTTCACTCTGGGGAAAAAGCTTGTCTCTATCTACCCTGCCTATATCCTTCATGATTTTGTAAACCTCAATCAGGACCCCCTCAATTTCCTTTTTTCTAATGAAAACAAACCTAACCTACTCAACTTCTCTTCATAGCTAGCACCTTCCATACCAGGCAACATTCTTGTAAACCTTCTCTGCACCCTCTCCAAAGTGTCCACATCATTTTAGTAATGTGGCGACCAGAACTGTACACAGTATTCTAAATGTTGCCAAACCAATGTCTTGTACAATTTTAACATGACTTGCCAGCTCTTATACTCAATATCCCATCCAATGAAGGCAAGCATTCTATATGCCTTCTTGACCACTCTATCCACCTGTGCAGCAACCTTCAGGGTTAAATGGACCTGCACTCCCAGATCTCTCTGCCCATCAACTTTTCCCAAGGCTCTTCTGTTCATCGTATAATTTGCTCGAGAATTAGTCTTGTCTAAATGCATCACCTCACACTTGTCTAGATTGAAGTCCATCTGCCACTTTTTCACCCAACTCTCCAGTCGATCTATATCCTCCTGTATTCTCTGACAGTCCCTTATGCTTTCTGCTACTCCACCAATCTTCGTGTCATCTGCAAACTTGCTGATCATACCAGCAATGCCCTCTTCCAGATCATTTATGTATATCACAAACAACAGTGGCCCCAACACTGACCCCTGTGGAACACCATTGGTCACCTTTGTCCATTTCGAGAAACTCCCTTCAACTATTACTCTCTGTCTCTTGTTGCTCAACCAGTTCTTTATCCTCCTAGCTAGAACACCTTGCACACCATGTGACTTCACTTTCTCCATTAGTCTACAATGGGGAACCCTATCAAACACCTTACTAAAGTCCATGTATATGACATCAATAGCCCTTCCTTCATCTATCAACTTGGTCACTTCCTCGAAGAACTTTATTCAGTTGGTAAAGCACGATCTACCCTGCACAGAACCATGTTGCCTATCACAAATAAGCCCATTCTGTTCTGAATATAAATAGATCCTATCCTTCAGTACCAACAACGTTCATCCCAAAGGATGCAACGCCAAAGGAAATGAGAATCCACCATGAAAGAGCCATAATTTGTTATCAAAAGAACGTTGAGGCTCATGCTGTTTATTGAACATGAATATTACAGTAACTATTGGCTTAGACTGAGCTATGAATAATGAACGGAAGCTACATTGTGGAATAAACATGTCATTTCCAGCTTAGTACAACATAACCTTTGAACTACTGCAAGGATTACGTTGGACCTTCTTGATTTCAAATCTAAATCAACAATTGGAGAAGGTGACTAAATGTAATATATTCAAATTTACAAATGGTCACAGACTAGTTAGAAAGGAAAGCTGTGGGAAGGACACAAAGAGTCTAGAAAGGGACAAAGACAGGTTAAATCACTGGGAAAGAAGATGGAAGATGGAGTGTAATGTGGGGAAATTTGTGCTTACCTATTTTGTTCATAAGAATGGAAAAGTGGCTATTTTTAATATAAAGCTGAGGGGTGAATAAACAATAGTATCTCAGAAGACTAATAGTATATTGTTTTTATTGAGAGGAGGTTAGTGTGTGAGAGTAAGGAAGGTTTCCTGCAATTGTACAGGGCCCTGATGAGAGCACACTTTCTGATTTGGCTGTCCAAGAAAATCTTGTCTTAGAGAGACTGCAACCAAGGTGGCCTAGATTGATTATAGGAATAACTGAACTGTCCTAGGGGTACAGGATGAGGAGAATGAGTGTTGGAAGTTGAGGGGTGACCTTATAGAAGTTTATAAAATCATGAGGGGCGTGGATAGGGTGAGTAGACAAGGTCTTTTACTTGGGGTGGGGGAGTCCAGAACTAGAGGGCATAGGTTTAGGGTGAGAGGGGAAAGATTTAAAAGGAGCAACTTTTTCATGCAGAGGGTAGTGCGTGTATGGAATGAGCTGCCAGACGAAGAGGTGGAGGCTGGTACAATTAAAACATTTACAAAGCATCTGGATGGATATATGAATAGGAAGGATTTGGAGGGATATGGGCCAAATGTTGACAAATGACCCTAGGTTAATTTAGGATATCTGGTTGGCATGAATGAGTTGGATTGAAGGGTCTGTTTCCATGCTATACATCTCAATGACTTTGACTTTATATAAACATAGAACATAGGGCATTACTCTGCAGTACAGGCCCTTCAGCCCTTGATGTTGCACCACCCTGTGAAACCAATCTGAAGCCCATATAACCTATGCTACATGCTTTAGAGTTTAAAAGATTGTAAAGCGATTTTATTTAAACATTCTCAGGGGCTTGCTAAGATAAATGTTTAGAAGCTGCTTACTCTGTTAGAGAGTCATAGTCAAAGAGCTATAATCTTAGGATGAGGAGTCAACCATTTAAAACTAGGATTCAAAGAATTTTCTTCATTTGGAAGGTTGTGAATCTTTGGAATTCCTTACCACAGAGGTTTGTGAATCTACACTCAATGAGCATTTAAAGCTCAAATTGATAATGGTTGAAACCAGCAGAATCAACGATGGCAAGATGGATTTGGTGTCGGCATTTAGAGTTTATCTTGAATGATGATGTAGGCTCAAGATGCCTTAGCCTTTATGGAGGTTGGCACCAGAGGAAATCACAAGAATGCAGCACCAACCCCTGTCCTCCACCTCTCCCTTACCAGAGGAATATGCATAAAACAGTTGCATCTTGCTAGAATTGGGCCCCAAAGAAATGAAAATATCACTTAACATTTACATCGTTAATCAAAACAAAACTTAATGGCATGCTGGTTGAAAGTAGCCAATGGCACACAGCAAGACAGTCACATGTAATTTTGACAAAAATTACTTCACAGCAATTTTCCATCTTGTAGTATTTCCTACTGTGTGTTGTGGCAGCCTCAAATTTATGTTTAAATTAAGGGCAATTTGCACTTATGCACAATCTATGCCTGGTAAATTATGTCTAGTGCCGAGTCATCTCAAACAACTGGCAATTACACAGGAAGTCAGCCAGAAGAATAGCTGTTTGCATCAGGGAGCTTCCATGGCTGCTCCTGTTGTCAGAGCTGTACCTTGGAAGAGAAATGCAAAACTGTCAAGCTGCAAAAGGAAGTTAAAGGTAGTCCCTTCTGCTTTCAATTTATTTCGTAAATTGCATTTTTCCAGATCGATAAGCACATGAGAAATAGGAATGGGAATAAACCATTCAGCCCACAGATACTGAAGATGGAGTAGCTACTGGGAGGGTTGGTGAGCATGATCGTAGGTAATTGTGAAGGCTGGGGAGTGGGAGAGACAGTGAGTTGAAGGTTTTGGGAGCCAGAGAGGCAGCGACTAAGAGAAGCAGAAACCTGGGGAGCAAGGAGAGAGTAGGATTGGAAAGATGGAGAAGGGGCAAGGCATTGTTTCAGGGAATTATGGAAATCCTGGACGTAGGGGAATGAGGGTGGTGTCAAACTGGTGTGTTGAGGAGCTGAAGAGGTAGTAAGCCAAAAATAAATAGGAGTCAGAATATTTCTTCTATTTTTCTAAATTTATTTTCTTTCAGAAGTTATTTCATTTATGAATAAAGGTTATTTCAGCTTAGAACATATTATTTTTATTGTTTTTTTTCCTGATGCAAGCAATCCTGCAGAATATAAGTACAGCCTACACATTGGGTGAATCTGGTTTTCATATTATAACCAATGTTGTTTTATTTAATGTTGAACTTCAAAATGCAACCAAAATGTGAAGCAAAAAATTACTGCATGTTTCCATAAGGTTCCCTCTCATCCTCCCAGTATAGCCCCAAGCTGCTTAAAATTTTGTCATAAGGGAACCCTGTAATCCTAGGAATCAACCTATTAAATCCTCTTTGCATTTTCTCTATAGCAAATGCATCCCTCCTTAAATAAGTCTAGGGCGACTAAAACTGTATACAATCCTTGAGATGTGCTCACTAACGCTCTGTACATCTGCAACAAGAATTCCATGCTATATACTCCATTACCTTTGCAGTAAAGGTTAACGTTTCAGTTTCCTGACTTGCTGTACCTATGTGCTGACGTTTTATGATTCACAGCCAAAGACATCCAGGTTCCTCAGAACTGCGGCATTCTGTAGTCTCTCCATTTAAAGAATATATTTTGTTTTTCTATTGTTCCAAATAAAGTGGATAACATCATATTTTTCATCTTTTTTTGGAGGCATTTTTTTCCCTCTAAGCCTAAACTATCTGTATCCCTCAGCAGATACTTTGTCTTCATCTCACAATTTGCTTCCTTTCCTATCTTAGCAACCATCGGCAAATATGGATTCAATACAGTTAATCCGATCATACACTTCATTAGTATATATGATAAGTGGTTGTAGCCCAAGCAGTAATCCCTGTGGCATTTCACTTCTCGCAGTTTGCCAATCTGAAATGAGACAGCAGACTCAATGAGCTGAATGGCTGCACATAGCAAGCTAATCTGCCTCTAAGCAAAAGTGTCATGCCCTTGACAAGTCCTGTTGTCAGAACCCTTGATATGAGAAGATTCCACTGACTTTTTCCAATTATCAATTCCACAGTTTCATACTCTAAGAGGCCATTGTTTGCTTTAGCTACTCCCTTCCTTTTTATAAGCTTTTTGGAATTTTATTTCCTGCCAGTTCATTCTCATGATCTAATTTTGTCCTCTTTGTTGTGTCCAGTTATGTCGTCATGATATCCTGTTTTAATGTCATAACAAACACCTACAATACTTATTAACAGTTTGGGGTAACTCAGAGCTGAATATTTTCTCAGGCAAGCTGATGTTAAGTTTTCTTTTCCAGATCCAGACCCCACTCTGGGTGATGTGGTCACAAGTTGTGGAGGTGGAGTGCTAATTGACTGAAGGGCAGGTTGGGTAGCCAATCAGCAGCAGGTATTGGCTGGAAATGGGATCTCAAAAGTGCAATAAGACAAAAGAACTGCTAGGAATCTGAAACCAAAAAGCAGAAATTGCTGGAAAAACTCAGCCGGTCTGGCAGCATCTGTGGAGAGAAAGCAGAGTCAATGTTTCAGATCCAGTAACCTTTCTTAAAAATTCAAATGTACAAGCCCAATTTAAAGAAGTCATGGTAGTCATTACTGAGTAGCCAATTGGCAGTAAGATGCAAGTAACAGAGCAACAAGAAGAGAAGCAGAGTTTTGAGATCCACAGCAGAGTTGCCCTTTACTTTACTGCTAGTGATCATATTGCCTTCCAGAGGGAGTGAAGGAAGGGTGGGAGATCATCTTTCCAGGAGAAAGCTTGAAGACTCTCTTTGTGCACCGTCTGTTTGAGTTAGGACATTGCTCTTTGTAGCAGCTTTGGAGGCATACCAGGGCAGGACTGATACATTTAATGGTAGCATCCAAGGGAGTGTTACCGTATGAAGGGTCCTTGGAGTCAAGTGCATAGTTCCTTGAAAGTGGAGTCACAGATAGACAGGATAGTGAGGAAGGCATTTGATATGCTTGTTTTTAATGGTCAGTGTATTGAGGATAGGAGTTGTGATGTTATGCTGCGGTTGTACAACATTGGTTAGACTACTTTTGGAATACCACATTCAATTCTGGTCTTCCTGCTATAGGAAAGATGTTGTTAAACCTGAAAGGGTTCAGAAAAGATTTACAAGGATTTTGCCCTAGTTGGAAAGTTTGAGCTATAGGGAGAGGCTGAATAGGATGGGGCTATATTTGCTGGAATATCGAAGGCTGAGGGGGTGACCTTATGGAGATCTAAAAAATCATTAGGGTCATGAATAGTTGAAAAGTCAAGGTCTTTTCCCCATGATAGGGGAGTCCAACACTAGAGAGCATAGGTTTAAGGTGAGAGGGCAAAGATTTAAAAGGGACCCAAGGGGCAATTTTTCATGCAGAGGATGGTACGTGTATGAAATGAGCTGCCAGAGGAAGTGGTGGAGGCTGATACAGTTACAACATTTAAAAGGCATCTAGATGTGTTTATGAATAAGAAGGGTTGGAGGGATGTTGGCCAAAACCTGGAAAAAGGGACTAGATTAATTTCAGATATCTGGTCTGCACGAATGAGTTGGACTGAAGAGTCTGTTTCCATGCTGTATATCTCTCTGACTCGATGATTGCCTGTAGAGTCTGGGCACAGGCACCTGCTTTCAGCATCAAATTCACCACCCGCATCATTCTCCTACCTTCCTTCTTCCTCCAATGAACCAAGTTACTTGAGCACCTCATCCTCTGCCAGGTTCTGAAATTGCAAAAGGGCAATGCTGTGGAACAGAGAGCATCATCCCACATTGCACTTGGAAAGTGTCAGGGTGGCCTCTCTCCAGAGCATTGCTGCTCCCAGCACCTCGGAGAGGGGCAGAAAATTGAGCTAATCGTCAGGGCATCTGCCTTCAGGTTGGGGCCTAGGATCTGGCAGCACCGCAATTTCAGTAACCAATTTGAGAAAGTCTGTGTCCACAAAATCTGTGAGGTGCTGTTCCACCAATTAGAGATTCTATCTGCCATGCTGCTCTGATCACTATCGCAGTGTTTCCTCTCCTGCATTTGCTGCTGAGAGAATTGGATCGCCAAAGAACTGACCAAATGTAGAAGAGAACCAGATCGTCATTGGGACTAGTAGCTTGGAAGGTGAGTGTATCTGGCCTGGGCCTCAGGCAATGTGATCAGCTGGGGACTGAGGGGTTACCACTTACTAGTGGGGTTATGAGGAGACTGTAAGGTGGAGTGTGGGGGTGTAGATGGCTGCCAATGTGGCAACACATTGTCCTACAGGAAGGTAACTTAGACAAGATACCGAATGGTAAATGGAAGTTTTACCACTTAGAGAACGGCTGGAGTGGAGAAGAATCATAGGAGTCTCCAGAGGACTATGTCATACACATGGTTTCCCCATAGAAGTAATAACTTAAAGATATCAAAATGTGTAAGAGTTTATGTACAGCACATGGGGGTTTTAACTACTGTGTTAACTTAATCACATTTGCTGCTTAATTTATTCCATTTGCAATAAAGTTTGTATTTGTTTGAAAGATGCAAAATCTTGTGGCATAATTCTATTGCTTGAAACAAAGTGATCAGATTTCTGTTTGTATATTAATGGTCCCTAACTGGATCATAACGCGCACTGAACCAGCAATGCAGCTCTGAACCTCATGCTGACCACAGAGTGTTGAAGGGGGTACAGAGGCTCCTTAGCATCAAAAGTGTCAGGGAAAATCGCTCCTCAAGTATTGTCAAGTTGAAGCCAATTGCTGAACCTAGCTGAAAACCATACCTTCTTGTGACCACGAAAGGTGATAACAGTATAAGCCCATTCTGAATCCCGTTTTCAGGCTGAGGAAAAGAGATGGGGTGGGAGGCTGTCACAATGTGCAGACTGAAGCAGCTACTGGCCTTGACCAGCCAGAACTAATGGCTAAAGCTCTTGTGGCTTCTTTATTGAATGTAGCTGGCTGTTCTCAGCGCTTCTATTAGCTTTCTGGTTAATCTCACACTTTTTACAATTAAACAGCTGCTCCCTCAAAACCCAGGGTGAAATCTGGCCGACTCAAATGATTAAAGGCATATGTACAGGCGTTGCACACAAAACAGACGCCAGCTGCATTCAAATGTTGACAAATATCCACTACATCTTCCAAACGTGGAGGCAAATAATACAGTGTGTGACTCTATTGTCCAGTAATATGCTTTCAATAGCTTGATTTCATATAATTGTACTGTAGGCATATGCTGGAGTTCCCACAGAAAGAATGAAAGCAATTGCCAATATCAATGGGAATTGACTGAGATGTGAATGAATGTTGTGAAAAGAAAGCTGCTCTCTTCACTACTATTGAAACAAGAAAATCTGGCCTTCCAGGAGTAAGGGTAAGTACAAATGGCATGGTGGCTCAGTGGCTAGCACTGCTGCCTCACAGTGCCAGGAACCCAGGTTTGATTCCTGCCTCAGGCGACTGTCTGTGTGGAGTTTGCATGTTCTGTGTGGGTTTCCTCTGGGTGGTGCGGTTTCCTCCCACATTCCAAAGATGTGCAGGTCAGGTGAATTGGCCATAGTGTTAGGTGCATTAGTCAGGGGTAAATATAGGGTCGGGGAATGGGTCTGGGTGGGATACTGTTTGGAGGGTCAGTGTGGACTTGTTGGGCCAAATGGCCTGTTTCCATACTGTAGGGAAACTAATATCCCTCTGACCAGCTGAGTGAAATATTGGGCCAGAGCTTGCTCTGCTCCAATGCTGAGACTGCCGATTGTATCTTCATTGTCCTGCCACAATGAGGATGTTGAGATCCGTCAGAGATACTTGCTTTCCTGTCCCACAGGGGTCTAAAAGGAAGAGAATGAATAGAGACTATGGGTGATCAGAAGATTAGAGAAAGTGACTGAGCCATTGGCTTCCTATCTATTTCTTAAGGCTAACCCAATTTTCTTTTGGAGAAGAAAGCCAAATGTATATTTTTGACAAAAATCCCTTCAGAGCTCTTGTGCTCCTTTAGTAGTGCATTCTCCCCCTTTCCTTATGATACAACAGGTATCCTGCTCAACACTGCCGACTTTTATCTCCATGGCAACAGCAGGCTCCCTTTTGGTGGTGGGATCCCACTGGAAAGTTGCCCGTCATTTTTAATTAGGCTGATGAAGGAAACTGGGCTGGAGTCATGGCAGGATTCGAGCATATGACCTGCTTCTAGTGATGAAATTTCCCCAGAGAGAAATTCAGGTCTCTGCTTCTCAAATGAAGAATGAAGTCAATATAATCAAATTAACAATGAAAACCTTCACAGGTCCAAAATTATTTCTCGCCATGTATCCATACAAATATATAATCACTGAAAATAGGAGTAAGAATGGGCTGAAAACAAACAAAAAAATGCTTGAGATCACAATGGGTCAGGCGTCATCCATGGAGTGAAAGCAGGCTAACATTTCAAACCTAAATGACTTAGCATCAGAGCTCTGATTAAGACTCATGTTGACTCGAAATGTTAGCTTGCTTTCTCTCCATGGATGATGCCTGCCCCACTGTGATCTCAAGCATTTTTTGTTTTCAGTAGACTCCAAGACCAGCAATAAGTTGCTCCGATGTTAGGAATAAGTCAATGGAGCAGTCATTATGATCCTGGCTGATCATCCAAGTTGATAGTCTGTTCCTCCATTTCTCCCATATCTTTAGGTCCTTCAGATCCAAATGCTATATCCAACTCCTTCTTGGAATCGTGCAATGTTTTTGACCACAGTTTTGAGCAAGAGTCACTCAACCCAAAATGTTAACTCTGATTTCTCTTCACAGATGCTGCCAGATCTGTTCAGCTTTTCCAGCAATTTCTGTTTTTGTCTCTGATTTACAGCATCCTCTGTTCTTTGGGTTTTTATCAAATGTTTTGACCTTGACTGCTCTCTTTGGTCGTGAATTCCACAGGATCACCATTCTCTGTGTAAAGAAATTTCTCTTCAGTCCTAAATGGTGTACTCCATATCCTTAGACTGTGATCTCTTGTCTTGGACTCCCACATCATTGGAAGCAATCCTTCCTGCACTTACCCTGTCTAGTCCAGTTAGAATTTTATAGATTTTAAAGAGATCCCACTCACATTTCTGAACTCCAATGAATATAATCCTGATTCAACCTCTCCTCATGAAAATCTTGTCTTCCCAGGAATTAGTTTAGTAAATTGTTGCTGAGATCCCTCTACAGCAAAAACATCCTCCCTCAGATAAGGTGACCAAAACTGCACACAGTATTACAGGTGTGACCTCATCAAGGTCCTGTATAATTGCAGCAATACATCCCTGCCCCTGTACTTAAATCCTCTTTCTGTGGAAGCTAACATACCATTTGCTGCCTGTTGCCCCTTAAGTATGTTACTAACTGGTGTCCGAGTACATCAGGTCTCATTGCATATTTCCCTTTCTCAATTTATAGCCAATAAGATAATAATCCACCTTACTGTTTTTGCTCCCAAGTTGGATAATGTGCAAGAAAATACAGGTCCAGGCCTCCCCATGACATGGCCACAAAACCGACAACACGAAATGTCTGCACTAAGCCACTAAGCCTACCCACAATGCCTCAATTTGGCCAAACCAGCCGCCCCAGCCAACACACATACCTCAGGACATGACTCATTCAGTCCAGACCAAAAGAATATACTTCTTCAGATTAACTGATAATGCGCCTCCCATTTCACAATAGCCCAGCACCTCTAATGTCCCTCAGGCACAGCTGCTCCCACTAGGGTCAAGCCTTCACAAAGGGTACCAGACACGAAGGTACCAAAAGTGCTTTGCTTTCCCGCTCAACAATATGAACACCTTGATACCAGGATGGAACTCATTAACATCTACTCCAGCCAAGGATCAGAATCTCCTGATTTAATTAAGAAACTCATTGTCAGACACCAGACACTTGAAACTCTTCAATGTATGAACTTTATTTCTCTTTGTTGTACAGCTCATACCGTTGTCTCATAACTCACCCTTCATTGTTGTAACAGTATAAGACTCCACTGTATTCTCTGTTCGGGGAAGAAGCTGTGGTTCCTTCTGAACAGCCTGTCTGTGACTGTTTCAGTGGTGTCAAGTCACTTCCGCGATATCGCTGTTTGTTAAATAAATCCTTGTCAGTTCTTAGTCCGATCTGTGAGTTTGTAATCTCTGATTAATTGGGCTATATTCTCCAACAGAGAGTGGTAAGGGCATGGAATGCTCTACCTGCTAATGTAGTCAACTCAGCCACATTAGATAACAATCTTCAGATAAGCACATGGATGATGATGGGATAGTGTAGGGGGACGAGCTGAGAATAGTTCACAGGTCAGCGCAACATTGAGGGCTGAAGGACCTGTTCTGCGCTGTATTGTTCTATGTTCCATAATCTCACATTTAACCATATTATGTTGCATCTACCATAGGATTATAGTCATATAGTCATACAGCATTGATACAGAACCTTGGGTCCAACTAGGGCTTATGCCCGAAACGTCAATTCTCCTGCTCCTTGGATGCTGCCTGACCTGCTGCACTTTTCCAGCAACACATTTTTCAGCTCTGATCTCCAGCATCTGCAGTCCTCACTTTCTCCAACTAGTCCATGCCAATCATGTTCCCAAACTCAACTAGTCCCACCAGGCTGTGGTTGGCTCATATCTCTCCAAACATTTCCTATTCATATACTTATCCAACTGTTTTTTAAATGTTGTAACTGTACCTGCATCCACCACTATCTCTGGCGTTCATTCCACACATGAATCACTCAGTG
Source organism: Chiloscyllium punctatum (assembly GCF_047496795.1). Lineage (NCBI taxonomy): Eukaryota > Metazoa > Chordata > Chondrichthyes > Orectolobiformes > Hemiscylliidae > Chiloscyllium > Chiloscyllium punctatum. The sequence continues at coordinate 67,287,779 of NC_092763.1, forward strand.
TGTAAAAAATAGTTGTCCCTCATGTTCTTTTTAGAACTTCTCCTCTCACCATAAAAATATGACACCTAGTTTTAAACTCATCCACCCCAGGGAAAAGATCCTTGCTCTTTTTGTCTATGCCCCTCATGATTTTATAAACCTCGATAAGACTCTCCAGTGAAAAAAGTCCCAGCCTATCCAGCCTATTTTTATTACTCAAACGCTCCGTTCCCAGCAGCATCCTGGTAAATCTTTTCCAAACCCTCTTCAATGTAATAATATCCTTCCTATATCTGTACATCGCACTCCAGAAAAGGCATCACCAATGTCCTGTACAACCTCAAAATTTTCTCTCCCACTCAGCATGGCCAAATCAGACTAGAGCATAGCTCCATATTCCTCACAGCTCAATATCTGACCCAGCTTTGTGTCACCTGAAAATTTGGAGATAACACATATTGTTTCCTTATATAAATCATTAATATATTCTGAATGGCAAGGTTCTGCAAACTGCAAACTCCAAAAAAGATCCGTTTAATCCAGCTCTTTGTTTCCTGCTTGCCAACCAATTCACTATCCATTTCCATACATGACTGACAATCCCATGTATTTTCATTTTACACAATTAATCTGTTATGTGGGACTTTGTCAAACATCTTCTGAAAGTTCAAAAAAAGCACAACCAATGGCTCCCTCTCATCAAAAGTCACATAGACCGTACAATAGTACAGCGCAGGAATGGGCCCTTTGGCTTGTGATGTTATGCCTAACCTCAACGAATTCCAATAGATTTGCCAAGCATGATTTGCCATTCGTACCCTCACACTGACTGTGTCCAATTCTGCCCCCGTTTTCCAAGTTCTCACCTATTAAATCTTTGAGAGTGGACTTTAGCAGTTTCCCCACTGCAGATGTCAGGCTTAAACTCCCCGCTGACGATGAGTTAACTGCATACGCAATGGGTCACTTTATAAATGCATTGCCCAGAGTACAATTGAGTCATATGATTAGGATTTTTAAGTGCCAGTGGATTCCCTGGGGGAAAGTGCAGCAGGCAAATTAACTTCCTGCCCGTTCACAACTACTGGGTCTCATTCAAATTCCTGATCTGGAGCGAACATCCTGGGCCTGACATTTAGGATGGAGTGGGGAGACAGTTCTCTATGGGAAGCTAGAGAAGTGATTGCTGGGCCTCGCGCTGAGATATTTGTATCATCGATAGTCACAGGTGAGGTGCCAGAAGTCTGGAGGTTGGCTAACATGGCGCTACTGTTTAAAAAGGGTGGTAAAGACAAGCCAGGGAACTATAGACCAGTAAGCCTGATGTCGGTGGTGGGCAAGTTGTTGGAGGGAATCTGAGGGACAGGATGTACATGTATTTGGAAAGGCAAGGACTGATTAGGGATAGTCAACATGGCTCTGTGCGCGGGAAATCATGTCTCACAAACTGGATTGAGTTTTTTGAAGAAGTAACGAAGAGGATTGATGAGGGCAGAGCAGTAGATGTGATCTATATGGACTTCAGTAAGGTGTTCAACAAGGTTCCCCATGGGAGACTGATTAGCAAGGTTAGATCTCATGGAATACAGGGAGAACTAGCCATTTGGATACAGAACTGGCTCAAAGGTAGAAGACAGAGGGTGGTGGTTGTTTTTCACACTGGAGGCCTCTGACCAGTGGAGTGCCACAAGGTTCGGTGCTGGGTCCTCTGCTTTTTGTCATTTACATAAATGATTTGGATACGAGCATAAGAGGCACAGTTAGTATGTTTGCAGATGACACCAAAATTGGAGGTGTAGTGGACAGTGAAGAGGGTTACCTCAGATTACAATGGGATCTGGACCAGATGGGCCAATGGGCTGAGAAGTGGCAGATGGAGTTTAATTCAGATAAATGTGAGGTGCTGCATTTTGGGAAAGCAAATCTTCGCAGGACTTATACACTTAATGGTACGGTCCTAAAGAGTGTTGCTGAACAAAGAGATCTTGGAGTGCAGGTTCATAGCTCCTTGAAAGTGGAATCGCAGGTAGATAGGATAGTGAAGAAGGCATTTGGTATGCTTTCCTTTATTGGTCAGAGTATTGAGTATAGGAGTTAGGAGGTCATGTTGCAGCTGTACAGGACATTCGTTAGGCCACTGTTGGAATATTGCGTTCAATTCTGGTCTCCTTCCTATTGAAACTTGAAAGGGTTCAGAAAAGATTTACAAGGATGTTGCCAGGGTTTGAGGATCTGAGCTATAGGGAGAGGCTGAACAGGCTGGGGCTGTTTTTCCTGGAACATCGGAGGCTGAGGGGTGACCTTATAGAGGTTTACAAAATTATGAGGAGCATGGATATGGTAAATAGACAAAGTCTTTTCCCTGGGGTCAGGGAGTCCAGAACTAGAGGGCATAGGTTTAGAGTGAGAGGGGAAAGATTTCAAAGAGACCTAAGGGGCAACTTTTTCATGCAGAAAGTAGTATGTGTATGGAATGAGCTGCCAGAGGCAGTGGTGGAGGCTGGTACAATTGCAACATTTAAGAGGCATTTGGATGGGTATATGAATAGGAAGGATTTGGAGGGATATGGGCCGGGTGCTGGCAGGTGGGACTAGATTGGGTTGGGATATCTGGTCGGCATGGACGGGTTGGACTGAAGAGTCTGTTTCCATGCTGTACATCTCTATGACTCTATAGCAGAGAGAGCAGGAAATCCAGTTGGGGCCTAAAGGAATATTTCTTTAGGTCCCAGGTTCCATGAGGGATGTTTATATACATTGCTGTTTGTTTTGTTCTATGACCTTAATGGGAAATCTCCATTTAGCTTCCCCTTAGGCCACCAGATTTAGTAGCAGTCAAATCCCAAGAGATGTCAATAAAATGTCAAGAATAAGTGAAAATGTGGAATGCTGAATTCTTGATGGGAAGTAGCTGGAGTGATTTTAAGTGCCTGCTTTCCAACAGGCCAACAGATTAAAAACACATCTATTTCGCTAGACTTCTCCACAATCAATACTGAGTTGACAATAATAGGTGGCAGCTGAAAATGTGTTGCTGGAAAAGCGCAGCAGGTCAGGCAGCATCCAAGGAGCAGGAGAATCAACGTTTCAGGCATGAGCCCTTCTTCAGGAAACTTCAGGTTCATGCCCGAAACGTCGATTCTCCTGCTTCTTGGATGCTGCCTGACCTGCTGCGCTTTTCCAGCAACACATTTTCAGCTCTGATCTCCAGCATCTGCAGTCCTCACCTTCTCCAATAATAGGTAGCAGCTGGACTCAGCATTCCAATTTTTATCATTTTTTTTTGTGAAATATCCAGGACATTTAACAACATTAAGAGCATTACATATATATGAGTGAGGGAGAGAAGATGCTGCAGTTGTCCTTCCATTAGAAAATGATAATCAACCAATATTCCCATTCCTGCTCATTTTCAGCCAGAGATTTTTCATGTGTTGGTGTCATATGAGAGCATCAGTAGACTCTGATATGATGGCCCAATGCTGAATATTTTAATAAACAAATCTTCTCATCAACCTGATCAGGAATATTTGCGTTCACCTCTAAAACAATTGGGATTAAAAACCCAGGTGTCCTGGCTCAGAATTAAAGATACATTTTACTCAGAGATTAGTAGAGTAGTAAGGGCGTGGAATGCCCTGCCTGCAACAGTAGTAGACTCGCCAACTTCAAAGGCATTTAAGTTATCATTGGATAAACATGGGATGATAATGGAATAATGTAGGTTAGATAGACTTCAGATTGGTTTAACAACATCGAGGGCCGAAGAGCCTGTACCGCACTGTAATGTTCTATGTTTTATGACACTTCCACTGCACCACAAAAGCCCATCCTAACCCTAATGCTGAGTATCATTTTGTTAGTCTGTGGGTGATCCAGTGATGAATGAGCACTTGGCTCAATTACTGGAAGGTGGCAAGTCTCTACCTGATGCTAAATTAGGAGAGCAGCAGAACATTGGAGAACGATAAAGATGATGTGAGTGTGTTGTCTTCCCAAGTGCATTCAATCGGTTGATAATACCTAATGCATAATTTGTACTAAACAGGAGAATTGTTTTCCACGAGCAACGCTGACTTGCCTATTGACATTTTTCTACCGGAGTTACCTCCACTGCACGGTGGCTCAGTGGTCACTACCACTGCCTTGTGGCACCAGGAACCCAGTTTGATTCCAACCTTGAGTGGCTGTCTGTGTGGAGTTTTCACATTCTCCATGTCTGCATGGGTTTCCTCTGGGTGTTCTGGTTTCCTCCCAGAGTCCAAAGATGTGCAGGTTAGGCAAATTGGCCATGCCAGAGTCCAGGGATGTGTAGGTTCAGTGGATTAGCCAGGAGTGATCTGGGTGGGATACTCCTCAGATGGTTGGTGTGGTGAAGTTTGCACATTCTCCCTGTATCTGTTGAGTTTCCTCCCAAAGTCCAAAGATGTGCAGTGTAGGTGGATTGGCCAAGCTAAGTTGCCCTGTTGTGTTCAGGTGTGTAGGTTAGGTGGATAAGCCATGGGGAACACAGCGTTATAGTGATAGGATGAGTCTGGGTGGGATGCTCTTTGGCGGGTTGGTGTGGACTGGTGGGCCAAATGCCTGCTTCACATTGTCGAGATTCGATGATATTATGAATATACCTTCTGTGGTCATCATGTCCTGGAGTGGGACTAAAACCTGAAACTCCTAGTTTAGAGATTGGGACACTCTTATATGGACTACAAGACAGCAAGTTTGATATATGGAAATCTAGTTCTTAACCAGAAGATCTGGGGATTATGGGAAGCCATCTAATACAATTTGGAGAAGTAGAAATGATGCAATATGGCCAGATGAAAGGACTAACTGTGCTGGTAACTGAAATAGAAAATGGAAAATGCATGGACAATCTAGTATTATACATAAGAATCCACTATAATTGTAGTGTAAAACATAGACCATTCAGTCAGCCTCATTGAGCAGGGTACTTTAGAGATCTACATATCCCTCCCATCCCATTTCTCTTTTGTCTTCCACCCACGTGGTGCCTTAGGCTCAAGCGCTAAAGATCAAAATCTGCCCCATCTCCAACTCAACCACAAAAAATAAGGAGACTGTTTCAGAAAATACTGGCAGGAAGTGAAGATTGATTTAAAGAATTATACACTTGTGAAGTTTATGGTATATTATTATTGCTCAGAGCAACTCAATCACCTTATCAGTAATTACTGTGCTTTTAAAAATGGGCAGACTTGTAGCCAGGGAAACACACAAAGTAAGTTTCCAGATGGCAGCAGCGCTGAATGTTAAAACACCAATGGACCTCAAATTAGCAGAGAGGTCGTGTCTATCGGTTGCTGGTTTGAAGAAGGTTGATTTAGTATAATCCATTCTGTATATAACCTTGAAGTCCTTGATGGGATTTTGACCCAAACCATGCTTGACCTTGAAGCATTTGATGGGCCAGTATGGTGAAATTTTACTTCTATATTAAATTCAGAGGATCTGAGTGTGCGAGTACTGACCAGTGACCTAGAGTAGGGACTTCACATTCTGCCATAACGTTGGGAAGTTAAATTCAATAAACCTATTCATTTACCACCAGACAATTAATCCTGAAACTCCCTGTTTCAACTAACTGCTGTGAATTGGAAAGAAAAACATGACTGACCACTGAATTGGAAGAATACCAAGAATTTTAAGCTTGTCGATGCTACACTGGCCTCCTACTGATGATTAAAGATGTTAGAGGACCTGTACTGCAGACCAGCTAAACAAAACACTGGCCGACTGTTCTTACACCATTATGTTTTGCCTTGCACATTCCAGTTCTTCCGGCACTAGGGTAGTCCCACCAGAACTGAGGTGGTGAGGATGGAAAGTCAAATGTTTAGGGAAGTAGCATCCTGGGAGTCGTCAATATTAACTGTTGAACTCATGAAATATGAAGGCTACAGGTCAGATAAAACTGAAGAACCTCATGCTGATTACCCCAACTGATGAATCTTACTCCACCATGATAAACATCACTTAAGGGAAGCAAACATTGAGCTGTGGGGAGCTCTAGCTATCACACTGGGGAAAAATGCCAGTGTCCAGTGACTGGTCTGCCCCTCAATGATCCATTTGTAAGTCAAGCATGTAGGTCAGCAGTGCCCTGGAGAACCAAGAACCATTTTGCGCTGGATCCTCTAGTCTTACTTGCTAATTGCAAGGCCAAAAGACAAGGAATATTCACTGTTTGGAAGGAAGTTACTTGTTTAGTCAGACAACAAGGGATCACAATTTGACCACATCCTTGAGGTATACTGATATCTCAGAGTGAGGTGAAAGGAGGAATCACTAATCACAGAACTGATATTTCACCCCAAAATAAGCAACATTTCCAATCATTCCTGACATTCCTGATGAAGGGCTAATGCCCAAAACATTGACTCTCTTGCTCCTCAGATGCTGCCTGACCTGCTGTGCTTTTCCAGCGACATACTTGCGACTCTGATCTGCAGTACTCACATTTCCAATCAGTGCATTTACAGCATTAAATGATCCATAAAATATTAATCAAAACAAGTTATAATTTATGAAATAGGATTGATTCAAATCTTGATAATTCGACAAGGACTGATAAATGCTAAACTGCCAGAAGAGTAGTTTGGAGGCTGTGTAAAGAAACTGTCCTATAAATCAGTCACTGGTTTGGGGACTTGTTGGAATTTTGTGAGACACAAATTAACTTGTTGCCTAAGTAATCAGTGTGTGATGAAGCTGCTCCTTGAACAAAGTTATGCAGTCCTTTTTGTTTAGAGAGGTCGTAAATGACACAGACTCTGAAAAGTCTGGGTTTGAAGGGTTTTAGGGCCAATTTGATAATAAAGCCTCAGGCAGAAGGCTTTCAAGTTTGAAAAAAATTCACTTATACAACGAAAGAGGTTTGGCCAATTCTCCCAGCTCAGTTTTTGTCTGGCTTGGATTTTTTTTTAGTCGTGTGAAGAAAGGCTGCTGGATCCATAGAAGCAGGTCTAGGCTGGTACTCTCTGACTTCGCACCTGTAAGAACCTGTGTTGGATTTTTTTCTTTTTTGTGCCAAGGGATGTTTATGGGGATTGTTGCAAGTATTTAGGACAGCATCATTAAGTTGGGATGATCTGTTAGGTTTTCAGAAAGGTAAATTATTTGGTATTCTGTTTTCTACTGTTTGTGTTGCATTGAGTATTCTTTTAAATAAATCCTGTCTTGTTTAAAACAAAGTGGTTTGACAAGCTGATTCCCTCCTGCTTAAAACAATTAGCAAAGTTAGGGTCGGGGCTACTTTCTTAAAATGTCTTGAGGGGGTCTGGCCTGGTCAATAACAAGTGAATCCTGAATTAAAACACAGATCTGTAACTACCTGCCTCGTTACTAATGTCCTGCACGCGCACCATTAAATTTCACTCTGGGTCATAAAGAAAAAATGCTCAGCTACTCACTCTATGAAGGACATTGTTTCACTGACTCCATGGAGATTTTGGTTGGAAGTAAGGAAATTAACTCCCTTCTGAGGAGACAACAAATGAAAGACACTGGAGAAGAATGAGGATATCAAAGAGGCAAGCATTCTTTGCAAATTACAAATAGAGATTGGTGCTTATTTAAAAGGCATGCAACTCCCTGTAAGATCCCCTCCAAGCCAGAAACCTTCCTGACTTAGATCAATATCATCGTTCCTTCACTATCACTGGATCAAAATTCGGGGACCTTCAGGCAGCACTATGGGTGTGCCTGCACCACATGGATTTCAGCGTTCAAGAAGGCCTCTCAGTATCAGCTTCTCCAGGACAATTAGGGTGAGCATCAAACACCCACATAACAAATTACAGCGATATTAAAGAAATGGAATTTAGGTTACTCAGCAACAAGAAAGACTTCCTTTGAAACTGGAGGGTTTCTTAATCAGGAAACCTCGGCTCAGATTAAAGTTGTTGAAAGATTAAACTGATTAAGGAAGTCCCATGAATTTCACATTCAGAATCTAATTAGCACCTTTTTGTGCAGCTGTAGCTTGTAACCCAGTTTCTCTGCATGATGCAAGTTGCAGTTAGCAGCAGATGGGTTTGCGGTGGAAAAGAGCCTTGTAACAACCTGAAAGAGGGTATTTTTCCCTGCACTGGACTAATTGTACATGGATCAAGTATACATTGGAGCTCAAAGTTATGCAAACGTTAACACACAGAAAAAATAGGTGGAATTAAATTTAGTTCCTGTAACCCCTGGCGTGGGGTTAGACGTGGGCACAAAATCGTGTGGGATGACGAGGGGTGCTGTGCCCAATACCTTTCTGCTGCTGTGGGGAATTTTATCAGTGGCACAGTATGTTGGGGGAGAGTCTATCATTAAACCAATCCCCGCAGTGGCCAGTCGCCTGCATTTAAGGCTCTCTTTCCCATGTTGCTGGTGGCAGATGGGCAGCGTGGCATTTGGGGAAGCTGCCCAGTAAAACCTGGTGGCTTCCTATTAGACTCAGGTGGAATGCGAGGGAGGTTTCACCATTCAGCAGTACCGAAGAGTCCCTAGTGCCCATGGCTGCCTTGGTGTAAGAGCCACCCCCACTTCCCTTCTACAAACTCAAGTGACACACTCACCCTTGCCGGGACCTGACAAGCCTTCACCTCATTTACCTGAATTCAAGACCTTCCCCACTCTGCCTGGTCTGGGCACTGCAGCAGTATCAACAGTGGCCACCACTCATAGAGGCTGTATTAACACTAAAGAATGGGCCTTTAATGACTGGAGGGTGTGGGATGCTGAACATCTCGAACATAGAACATAGAACATTACAGCGCAGTACAGGGCCTTCAGCCCTCAATGTTGAGCTGACCTGTGGAACCAATCTGAAACCCATCTATCCTACACGATTCCATGTTCATCTATACTGCTCCTCGGATGCTGCCTGAACTGCTGTGCTCTTCCAGCACCACTAATCCAGAATCTGGTTTTCAGCATCTGCAGTCATTGTTTTTACCATGTTCATCTATATGTTTGTCCAATGACCAGTTAAATGCCCTTAAAGTTGGGGGCATCTTTCCTTAGCAGGACAGATCTATGATTGCGCGTAACTGATTGCCCGAAGATCATAAAATCCAATCATGGCTTCCGGGTGGAGTCAGAGTCTGTGACTTTCCTGGAAAGTGCTACTGCCTGCACACAAAGTCCTGGCCAATATTTCAGAGAGCAATTGAATGGAAGACAGCAGAAGCACTTCTGGTTTATTGAAATACAATCAATGGACTTCAATCAGAAAATAACACTTTGCAATACACTTTAGAAGTAATTTGAGACATTAGTTTACTGTGCCAGAAAAAAAGATAACTTTGTTCTGATGTCTCTACCAGTAGGTGCTGATGTCAGAATCTGTCATTGACTAACTGATAGAGATTGATTGCTGAGAATAGTCAAGAACTTTCTTTGTAAAGCAAGCTGTCGTAAAGTAAACCAGATAGACTATACTATAATATCTAGGTAAAATCAAGGACTGCAGATGCTGGAAACCAGAGTCTAGATTAGAGTGGTGCTGGAAAAGCACAGCAGGTCAGGCAGCATCTGAGGAGCAGAAAAATCGGTGTTTCGTGCAAAAGCCCTTCATCAGGAATACAGGCAGGGTGCCTGCAGAGTGGAGAGATAAATGAGAGGAGGGTGAGGGTGGGGAGAAAGTAGCATAGACTACAATAGGTGAGTGGGGGTGGGGATGGAGGTGATAGATCAGAGAGGAGGGTGGAGTGGATAGGTGGAAAGGAAGATAGGCAGGTAGGACAGGTCATGGGGACGGCGATGAGCTGGAAGATTGGAACTGGGGGGAGGTGGGGGAAGGGGAAATGAGGAAACTGGTGAAATCCACATTGATGCCATGGGGTTGAAGTGTTCCGAGGCAGAAGATGAGGTGTTATTCCTCCAGGCGTCGGGTGGTGAGGGAGCGATGGTGGAGGAGGCCCAGGACCTCCATGTCCTCAGCAGAGTGGGAGGGGGAGTTGAAATGTTGGGCCACAGGGCAGTGGGGTTGATTGGTGCAGGTATCCCAGAGCTGTTCCCTAAAGCACTCTGCTAGGAGGCGTCCAGTCTCCCCAGTGTAGAGGAGACCGCATCGGGAGCAATGGACACAATAAATGACATTGGTGGATGTGCAGGTGAAACTTTGATGGATGTGGAAGGCTCCTTTGGGGCCTTGGATGGAGATGAGGGAGGAGGTATGGGAGGAAGTGTCAGAAAACTACAACCCCTTGGCATCAATGTGGACTTCACCAGTTACCTTATATCCCCTTCCCCCACCTCACCCCAGCTCCAACCCTCCAGCTCAGCACCGTTCCCATGACCTGTCCTACCTACCTATCTTCCTTTCCACCTTTCCACTCCACCCTCCTCTCTGACCTATCCCCTTCATCTCCACCCTCATTCACCCATTGTACTCTTTGCTACCTTCCCCCACTCTTGTCTCTGACCTATCACGTCCATCCCCACCCCCATTCACCTATTGTACTCTATGCTACTTTCTCCCCACCCCCACCCCCCTCTCATTTATCTCTCCACTCTGCAGGCACCCTGCCTGTATTCCTGATGAAAGGCTTTTGCCTGAAACGTCGATTTTCATGCTCCTTGGACGCTGCCTGCCCTGCTGTGTTTTTCCAGCACTACTCTAATCTATACTATAATATCTACCTAGCAAGGCTGATCCTAACCCCATCAGGTGAGATAGACAATTTCTGGTTTTGCACTGGATAATAATCCACAGTGGGGAACCTTGGTAAATTATTACACTTCAAGTCTATTGTTAGTGAGAACCATTTTGGTATCCAGTCATTATTGCTGTTCAAAGAAAAGTTAGCCTAGTCCCCCAGACACTGGAGCCAACTCAAATCAAACTGGGACTCCAAAAGTACATTGCTGAAAATGTGTTGCTGGAAAAGCGCAGCAGGTCAGGCAGCATCCAAGGAGCAGGAGAATCGATGTTTCAGGCATGAGCCCTTTTTCAGGAAGCAGGGGCTTCCTGAAGAAGGGCTCAGGCCCGAAACGTCGATTTTCCTGCTTTCCTGAAGAAGGGCTCATGCCCGAAACGTCGATTTTCCTGCTCCTTGGATGCTGCCTGACCTGCTGCGCTTTTCCAGCAACATATTTTCAGCTCTGATCTCCAGCATCTGCAGTCCTCACTTTTTCCAAAAGTACATTGCCCAGTAGTGAAAGTACACATCCTATTGAACCACTAGGATACCTACAAAAAAAAAAGACTTTTTTAATCCTCATTTGGAATTTTTCTTGAATTTGGCTTTTTATTCTAGTCTCGCCCTTTCCGATAAGACATTCAATGGGCCAAACAAAAAGTGGGAGTCTTCTGTGAACTGTGAGGAGGATGCAGAGATATTTCAGCACGATTTGTACAGGTTCAGTGAGTGAGCATGGCAGATAAAGTGTAATGTGGATATGTGTTAGGTTATCCAATTTGGCAGCAAAAATGGGAAGGCAAATTATAATCTGAATGGTGACAGATTGGGAAATGGAGATGTGCAATGAGACCTGGGAGAATGAGAATACACAGGCAGCTGCAACGGTCAATGAAGAAGACAAATGGTTTGTTGACTTTCACAATGAAAGTATTCAAGCAAGGAGCAGGAATGTCCTGCTGCAGCTGTGTGTGGCCTTGGTGAGACCACACCTGGAACATTGTATGTGGATTTGGTCTCTTTCACTGAGGAAGAATATTCTAGCTGTGAAAGGAGTGCAACAAAGGTTTATCGGACTGATACAAAAACAGAAATTATTGGAAAAGCTAAGCAGCTCTGGCAACATCAGTGGAGAGAAATCAGAGCTAACATTTTGGGTCTGAGGAAGAGTCACTTGATCAGAAGCATTAACTTTGATTTCTCTCCACTGTTGCTGCCAGACCTGCTGAGCTTTTCCAGCACTTCCTGTTGTTGTTTCTGATCTACAGCATCTTCAGTTCTTTCAGTTTTTATTTAGTATTTACCAGACTGATTCCTGGGATGGCAGGACTGATATGTGAAGAGAGACCAGCTTGGTTAGAACAATGTTCACTGGTGTTTCAAAGAATGAGAGGGAGTCTCACAGAAAAACTTATAAAATTCGAACAGCATAAATGCAGGAGGGTGGTCTCCAATGATCAGAGTTCAGCACTAGAGGTCACAGAATAAAAGTTCAGGGTCGGCCATTTAGGGTGAGGATGAGGGAATAGTTCTTCGCCGAGGGGAGTGGTGAGCCTTTGGAATTCCCTGCCATCTGAGAATGCCCACGGTTTGGAAATAGGTCCTTTGGCCCAACAGGTCCACACTGACCTTCCGAAGAGTATCCCACCCAAACCCATTCCCCATTACTCCATATTTATCCTGACTAATGCATCTAACCTACACACCCCTGAACACTATCGGCAATTTAACACGGCCAATTCACCTCACCTGCACATTTTTGGATCTTTGGACAGTGAATGTTTTCAAGAAAGAGATAGACATCGTCCTCAGGGCTTAAGAGATCAAAAGGGTATGGCGAGAAAGTGGGAACAGGGTCCTGAGTTGGATGATTGGCTTGATCATATTGAATGGGAGAGCAGATTTGATGTGCTAAATGGCCTATTACTGCTCCTATTTTCTGTGTTCCTACAACTCAACATGACCCCCAACCCTCTGCTTGGTTGCCAGGAATTAAATATTAAAACCAAAGGCTAATTCTCTTTGGATTAATGCTCCCAGGAAGGGATTGACACAATAGTGCAAGTCAGCTAGAGTGGAGAATACTTGGCAACCATTGTAAATTCAGCTGCCTCTGTAATTGGACTTGGGGAAGGTGATATCGGACGATGGTTAAGATTGGGATCTCACTCAATTGTCTCATATAGCCAAAGTAGTCATTGACATTTCAAGTTTTTAAAAAATTATTTACTGGTTGTTGGTTTTAACTACAATTATGTTTTCTTAAGGCTGCAATGACAAGGCTATCAAGCAGAAGCTTCATTGTATTTTTGCCTCTTGGGAGCACCCAATGGGAGATTCCATTGTACCTGCCAAAGTGGATACAAGTACATTTTATGTTCATCACATTTACCATCAAGAGTAACAACATATTCCAGAAAACTGTCTTGATAAGGCTAGAAATATTCTTATGATGCATAGCTAAGGCATGATGTTGCACAGTACATTTCCTGAAAGTATCTGCCAAATTTAATTTAGGAGAGGATATCCCCCCTTGTGAGAGAGACACTGTTTAGAATAAAAGGTCTTACTTTTAAAATGGAGTTGAGTTTCCTTTGCTCTCAGGCAGTCATTAGTTTGTGTCCTCTCTCCAGGTAAAGCAACAATTTAGTTTATCGTCTTTTAATGTGGTCACATCTACAAAGGGGAGACCAAATGCCGACTGGACGACTGCCTTGTTGAACACCTCCAATCACTTCACAAGCATGACCTTCTTGAATCATGAAACCATCTTTCATTAATGCTCACATTTCTCTGCTGCTCAATGATCCAATGAATCCCAATGCAAGCTGGACACACAGCAGATCATTTGCCACTTGGCACATTACAGCCTTCTGGACTCAACACTGAGTTCAATACCTTCAGGTCTGGTGATGAGCAGGCCAGGTGAATTGGCCATCTGAATTACCCATAGTGTTAGGTGCATTAGTCAGGTGTAAATATAGGCTAGGGGAATGGGCCCGGGTGGGTTACGCTTCGGAGGGTAAGTGTGGACTTGTGGGGCTGAAGGGCCTGTTTCCATACTATAGGGATTCCAATCTAATCTAATCTAATCATCTCTTTTGATTTTTGAAGAATTTTTGTACCCCAGCATCTGTATCTTTACTTTCAGTCAAAGCTGATCTTTATTTTGTTATTAACACTTCTTTTCCATTCCTCTTCTCTTTTCTACAAACCATCACACTCCCCTTGTCATTTGATACTTTTGTTCCCTAATCTATTTTGCCCTCTGATCTTTTCATGACCTTCCCTTCTCTTACACTTACTCCCCTTATTTGAAAATCATGATCACTTTTCTACTTCTTTTGAGTTCCAAAGAAGATTCGTGTTGAACTTGAAATGTCATCTCTGTTTCTATCTTCACCGATGCTGAAAGATCTGTTGGGTTTCTCCAGCACCTACCACTTTTATTTCATTTGTGAAATTCTCTTACCCAGAAAACAGAAGTGATTAGAAGAATTAACTTATTCAAGGCAGAGTTACATGGACTTTCGATAGAACAATCACGGGGTGTGAGCAGAAAAGTGAAATTTGACCACAATCAGACATATCTTCTTGAATAGCAGCGTAAACTGAAAGGGCCAAATGGTCTATTCCTTCCCCTAAGTTATTTGTTACCCTATTTTCTATCAGTACCACTTTGAGAATACTAGATTTTAGGTATATTTACACCCAACAGATGCCCAGCATTGCTCATAAAGGTAGACTGCAAGAAAACTTAATATGTTTGATTCAGACTGCCAGATTGGTAGTAGGATTATCTTTGCAGAAACCAATGCAGTGTCATTAAAAGCCCTTCAGTGAAAGCAGAAACCACTAAGTTTTCCTGGAAGTCACCTGTCAGTTTAAGTAGACATGAATAATCACCATAAAATGGCATCACCATAGGAAATGACATCACCACAGGAAATGATACCACCAACCCAAGGAAACCCAAAGACATCAATAGAAAGTGGGCAGCACCACCAGTGCTTCATCCAGAGGCTTACTGAAGATGTTGTCTAGTATGGTGATGAAACGTCTGAAAAATGAACCTTCCAGCTCAGTGAGCAAACCTACATCCATGAACCATCAGTTCCTAAGACAGAGATTCGGCAAAACCTTCAATGGTAACTCATTAACAAATGGGTTAATTAAGAAAAAAACTGTAACCAGGGAATACATAGCTCAAATAATTGCCAAAGAATTAGAAGGGATGAGAATTTTTTTTATGCAGCAAGTTGTTCTGATTTGGAAGACACTCCTTTAGATGGTGATGAAAACAAATTTAATTGGAACTTTCGAAGGGAAGTTAGATATATCCTTCAAAAAGGAAAATAGCCTACAAGGCTAGAAAGAAAGACCAAATTAGGAAGTCTAAGTGGATTAAAAACAGTTTGCTGCTGAAACTCAGTCAGGCCAACAGCATCTATGGATAAATAAACTGAATTAATGTTTCAAGCCCAATTTGACACTTCTTTGGAACACTACTGTTTCTCTCTCCACAGGTGCTGCCAGAACTGTTGAATATCTCCAGTACTGTTTTTATTTCAGATCTCTAGTATCCACAGTACTTTGGTGTTATTTGAAATCCAATTAGATATCTCTTTCAAAAAACTAGCACTGGTGCAATAAGCTGAATGGCCTCATAGAGTTCAATGGTTTTATGATAAAATAGCTGGATAGAAGTGTTGTCTTGTTCACACCCACAAACAATTACACCTGAGTGGGTTGTTTTGCTTATTATTTAATTATAATAACTATCCAATGATGATTGATGAAAGTGTGCATTTGTAAACTATTTGTAACTAGTAGGGGATGTAGCTTGTGATATCCCACAATCATTGCCAGCAATTTTGTGACATATTGATTTCTAGGTTCACAGCTCAAGGATATCCATTTGGGCGAGGTCTCTTGACTCTACACCCCACAAGTCTCTGCCTTATGAAGGTAGAACAGCTATAGGCTAAAGAACAAAAGCAGCACATTATCAACCGAGTCATCCACAGTTAATCACGTCAAAGCTATGCAGCCATACCATGTCTATTCATGGGCAGTTAGTAAGAGCAGGAGACTCAATGAATGTCCCCATTGAACCCAACACAGTGGTGAGAAGGTAAGACTGAAATATTCACAATAGTTTACAGTGAGAAGAGCCAGGTGGATGATCAAACTTGATCTCCTCCCGACAGCACCACAGGTATATTTTCAGCCATCGGAGAACTTGACTCATACCATGTGCTAATGAGGAATAGTGGGAGAATAGCTGGTCATTGTAAAGTCTATAAGTACTGACAACATCCTGTATCATAGAATCAGTAAATTAATACTGTGCAGAATAGCTGATTCGGCCCATAGCACATGCAACCGGTTCTATCACCAGTCGTGCTGAAAATAGAAAATAGAGCATAGAACATAGAACAATACAGCGCAGAACAGACCCTTCGGCCCTCATTGTTGAGCCGGCCTGTGAACTATTCTCAGCTTGCCCCCCCTACACTATCCCATCTTCATCCATGTGCTTATTCAAGGATTGCTTAAATCTCCCTAATGTGGCTGAGTTGACTACATTGGAAGATAGGGCATTCCATGCCCTTACTGCTCTCTGAGTAACTTTGTGTTGTGATTTGTTCTGGCACAGTTACAAGATAAGCATGTACGCACTAATGTGAAATTTTGCCCAGCTATATCCTATCCACCAAAAGCAGGACAAATCCAATCAGGCCAATTACTATCCCATCAGCAAAGAGATGGAAGATCTTGTTGACAGTGCTATCAAGTAGCATGCACGCACTAATAACTTGCGGACTGATGTTCAGTTTGGGTTCCACTAAGACTGCTGTGTTCTACACCTCAATTCATTTTTCCATGCATGGACAAGACTGCCTTAAATTCCAGTGAAGAGGCATATTTTCCTTCATGTGAAGCAAAGGAAAAATGATGGGACCAGATGGAGTACCAGGCCGTGCACGCAGAGCATGCACAAACCAACTGGCAGAGGTCTTCTTGGACATTTTCAACCTCTCCCTGCAGCAGACCACTGTCCCTGCCTGTTCCAAGAGGGCCAACATCATCCCTATGCCTATGAAGGCTCATGCAGCATGTCTCAATGACTATCACCCAGTGGCCCTAACTTCGATGGTCATGAACTTCTTTGAATGGCTGGTCATAGCATTAATCAACTCCAGCCTCCCCACTACTCTTGACCCACTACAATTTGCCTATCAGACCAACAGATCCACATCAGATCACTTGCCCTTCACTCCTCCCCAGAACATCTTGACACCAAGACGTAAGAATCTTACTCATTGACTACGGTTCAGCCTTCAAAACTATTATCCTCTTGAGACTGATTACTAAACTTAGTGATCTCAGACTAAGTCCCACGCTCTGCAACTGGATCCTCAGTTTCCTGACCCACAGGCCACAATCAGTGAAAATTGGGGACAATATTTCATCCTCACTAACATTCAACACTGGAGCCCCTCAGGGGTGCGTATTCAGCCTCCTACTGTATTGATTGTATGCCCATGACTGCGTTGCCAAATACCAGACTAATGCCATTTACAACTTCGTTGGTGACCCCACCATAGTTGGTTGAATCTCAGATGGCAATGAAACAGACAACAGACAGGAGGTGGAAGACCTGGAAAAATGGTGCACTGAGAACAATGCCAGCAAAACCAAGGAACTCATTATTGACTTTCGTCAGGATGTTACTTATGCCCCCTCTACACATTAACAGCACAGAGGTGGAACAAGTGGACAGTGATGAGCTCCTGGGAGTGGTCATTCACAACAAACTTTCTTGGACTCTTCATGTGGATGCACTGGTTACAAAGGCCCAACAATGTATCTTCTTCTCAGGCAGCTGAGGAAATTTGGCATGATGGCGAATACCCTTGCCAAGTTTTATAAGTGCGCCATCGAAATCATTCTTTCTGATGTATCACTACCTGGTATGGCAACTGTACCATTCGAAATCGGAGATGGTTACAGAGAGTGGTGAACTCAGCCCGAAAAATCACAAAAGCCAACCTCCCAAACATCAAATCCATCTACAAGGCCTGCTGTCAAAGAAAGGCCACCAGCATACTCAAAGATCCATCCCACCCTGGCAATTTAGATTAGATTACTTTGAAAAGCATTTAGATTAGATTACTTACAGTGTGGAAACATGCCCTTCGGCCCAACAAGTCCATACCGACCCGCCGAAGCACAGTCCACCCAGACCCATTCCCCCACATTTATCCCTTCACCTAACACTACGGGCAATTTAGCACAGCTAATTCACCTAGCCTGAACATTTTTGGACTGTGGGAGGAAACCCACACAGATACAGGGAGAATGTGCAAACTCCACACAGACAGTCACCTGAGGTGGGAATTGAACCTGGGTCTCTGCTAACCACTGTGCCACCTTGCTGCAATATCTTTCTATAGCCTCTACCATCGTGGAGAAGATACAGAAGCCTGAACACACGCACCAGCCAGGTTTGTAACAGTTTTTACCCTACTGTTGTTAGAATACTGAATGGACTCACAAACTCTGAACATTCGCCTGTACCTGTGTTTTTGTTTTTGCTGATGTTTACCGAATATTTACTATTTTAGATTAGATTACATTACAGTGTGGAAACAGGCCCTTCGGCCCAACAAGTCCACACTGACCCGCCGAAGCGCAACCCACCCATACCCCTACATTTACCCCTTACCTAATGCTACGGGCAATTTAGCATGGCCAATTCACCTGACCTGCACATCTTTGGACTGTGGGAGGAAACCGGAGCACCCAGAGGAAACCCACGCAGACACGGGGAGAACTTGCAAACTCCACACAGTCAGTCGCCTAAGGTGGGAATTGAACCCGGGTCTCAGGCGCTGTGAGGCAGCAGTGCTAACCACTGTGCCACCGTGCCGCCCACTATCTATGCTACTTGACTATGTGATCTGCCTGTATTGCTCGCAAGACAAAGCTTTTCACTGTGCTACGGTACACGTGATGACAAATTTAATCAGAAGAAAGCTCTCTATTTGTTGGAGTCATAGCTAGCAGAAAGGAAGATGACTGTGGTACTTGGAGACAAATCATTGAAGCCTCCAAATTTGGTTGCAGGAATTCTTTACTGTCAGCTGTCACCTGTTGCTTCATCAGTGACCTTCCTTCCATGGTGACATCAAAAGTGGGGGCTTTTCATGATGATTGTAAAATGTTCAGTCCCTTTCGCAAATCTTCACATTCTGAAGCACTCCGTGTCATGCAGCAGACCAGGAAAGGCAACGGGGTTTGGATGACAAGTAGCAGGGAACATTTGGGTCACAAGTGTCAGATGATGACCATCTCCAAACAAAACAGAATCTAAGTACACTGTTTTGACTTTTGTCATGTCTCACTGGGGTACTGTTCTGAAAATAAAACCCTGCTATTCTTGGAGTCATCACACAAACTAAAGATTGTAAAATATTTACACAACTTTCCCCAATTTACCTGATTTTCAGACCCAGATTAATAGAAAGCAAGGTTTCTGGACTTGACAAAAATTGCTATCTATAACAAGTAATAATACTGTACCTCCAGGTAAATAGTTATAAACAGTCAACATGTAAACAACTCATTAAAACTCCAATCTCCTTATAGACAGGTCCTCTGTATACAAACAGGGAAATATTGGTCATGGTAGAAGAAAATTGAAAGGCAGTTCAGTGGTTCCTATTTGCAGGTTTTTAAGATGAGCCCTTTGATTCTTATGTAGATCAAAACATTCCTTTTCAAAAATCTTTCTCCAGGTATTTCCAACAGTTTGCAAGATACAAAAAAAAGTTCATTTATAAAAGGCCTCTGACTTGTCAATTAAGAGTCACAGTTTACAATAACAGCTAGTTTTCTTCAGGTTTAAAATGGATTTTGATTGCAGAGAACAGAGAGACAGCAGCTCTGCTGGTGGAAATCAAAACCTTTCTCTCTATATCTTGTTCCCAGTTCCAAGCTGTTCAGTTACATGAGAACAACTCACAGTTGGTAGGGAAAAGGCTTTTGTCATCACTGGCCCATAGACCATTCAACTTCTTCTTACCACCTGGCTGCATTTAGGGAGGTGATGAACTAGTGGTATTATTGCTAGACAATTGCTAGACTATTAATCCACGAACTCAGGTAATGTTCCGGGGACTTGCAATCGCAACCTACCAAATCTGCATTTAAAAATCTAAGAATGACCATGAACCCATTGTTGATTGTTGGAAAAACCCATCTGGTTCACTAACATGCATTAAGGAAAGTAACTGCTATCCTTTCCTGCTTGACTATGTGTGAGTCCAGACCCACCACAATGTGGTTGATTCTTAAATGTCTTCTGGGTAATTAGAGATGGGTAAGAAATGCTGGCATAGCCAGCAACACCTACTGAATGAAAAAGAAACCTTCAGCAATCTGAACTTCAATTCCTGCTTGTTTAAGCAGCAGTTTATACAATACTTGCCATGGAGTGTCAACTTATTCACTTTTCAAAACAGGCAGCAGTCCTTTAAAACATTGGTTTTAAAACATGTTTTTTTCTCATTTCAGTCAACAATTTTTTAAAAGCACAAAAATAGAAAGTTATGGTAAGTGTGTAAGTTAGCTCACTGAGCTTGTAGGTTTGTTTTCAGATGTTTCGTAACCATACTAGGTAACATCAGTGAGAGTCTCTGATGAAGTACTGATCTTGGTCTTTACAAATTAACTCACTCTCCATCAACATTGTGGAGAGTTACATTGATCAGAAAATTTAATGCATCAAAATTACAAACACTGTGGTTACAAAAGTAGGTCAGAGGTTGCATATTTTGTGGTTTGCGACCCACCTTCTAATTCTCCAAAGTATTCCCATTATCTACACCGATAAGGCTCAAGTCAGAAATGTGGTTGAATTCTTTCCATTTGCCTGGATGACTGCAACGCAAGAAACGTAACACCGTCCAGAACAACAGACCCTGCTTGATGGGTACTACATTCTCTATATTAAACATTCACTTGCTGTACGATCAACACAAAGCCAATAGTGTTTACCAACTACAAGACATGCTTCAGCATTTTGCCAAGCGTCCTTCAACTGCACCTTGTAAACCCATGACCTCCATCACCTTGAAAGGCATGGACAGCAGACGTGTGGAAACACAACCAGCTCTAAGGTTCCCTCTAAGTCACGTACAATCCTGCTGAATGTTTATGCTGTTCTTCCTTGTGCAATAGCTAAATGAAACTATTTTCAGCACACCAACTAGAGCAATTCAAGAAGGTGACTCACTACTACCCTCTCAAGGATAATTTGGGATGGGCAATCAATATTGGCCTTACCAGCAATGCCGACACCCCATGGTTGAATGACTAAAGTAAAAAGCTAGCTTTGATTTAAAAGTCTAAAGCATTCTATTTGAAGTTCACATCTATTCCCCTTTACTTTGTCCTTTCCTCTTTTCCACATCTATATAAGGAAGATTCTCCACCTCTATGGAAGACAAAGCCAAAATCAAATCAAACCATATCACCCATAGGCAGGTAGTTTAAAATTGTAAAGTTTTACTGGTAGCCAACATGCTTCTGCAGTGGTTTCAAGATATCTATGCATGTCTTGGCTAAGATTTCAGTTTAGTTGTGAAGGAGTGTTGCACTGTCCGAGGTGGCAAGTTTTGCAATAAGATGCTCAACTGAAACCCACTCTATCATCTC
This sequence comes from Chiloscyllium punctatum, assembly GCF_047496795.1. NCBI lineage: Eukaryota > Metazoa > Chordata > Chondrichthyes > Orectolobiformes > Hemiscylliidae > Chiloscyllium > Chiloscyllium punctatum. The sequence goes on from NC_092763.1 coordinate 67,309,132, forward strand.
AGGTGGATGCTAAAAATCCTGCAATACTATATGGAACAACAGGAAGGGAAATTTCTCATGCCAAGGCCAATATTAACCAACGTTAATCATCCATGAACCGACACCACATAAAGAGATTAATTGGGCATTAATCTCATTGTTTTCCTTGTGATTGTAGTTGGTGAAGACCTTATTGCTGCATTCTCCTACATTGTAACAACGTCTACACTTTGAAATGTAATGCATTGGCTGGGATCCAATTCTCAATGCTGTGTAAGGTGCTATATAAATGCAAGCTCTTTGGTGTCAGATTAAAGAAGAAACAAAGTGCTACAAAACCATTAGCTGACAAGTGCCAATGATCCCACAATATATTGCAATAAAAATCTCCCACACACTGATTAAAAGCCGTTTAAACTTGGCAACAGAGCCAGTTGTATTGTATACTGTGTTGCACAAAAATTAAAGCATAAAATAGGGGAAAAAACACTTGGCAGACTTTCATCTTGGCACCTGGTCAACTTTTTTTTTGTAATGGAAGCTGCCAACTACCAGTGAACAAGATAGGCAGATTATTCCCTCATTGCAACAGCCTGTTTGACTGGGCTAGTTCGATGGTTAGCTGGTGCAAGGGGCCCAATGTAAATATAACAATTGATACCACTCAGCAGTTCCAATTGATTCATCATAACAGCATATTGTCAAACAGAGGCCACCTTGTTGCTGTTGATTGAACAGGTTATTCATTTATTTTTGTTCTTTCTGTTCTGAATCACAGTGAGAAGCAACTCTTCCAGTGTGACCTGTTTTTAGTGCCTCTCTCAAGAAGCTATACCAGTATGAGTCAGGAGTTTGAATTGACAACATGTTCAACTGCATGAAACTGAAGCTACAAATATGTATTAAAATCAGGATTACAATTCCTGACTGTTTGGCTTCACCTAGGGCTACTCAAGTCAATTTTACTACATGTAAAAACAGCATCTGTTTATTTTTCTGAAGAAGGGTCACTGGACCCAAAACAATAACTCTGCTTTCTCTCCACAGATGCTGTCAGACCTGCTGAGTTTTCCCATTAATTTTTGTTTTTGTTTCTGATTTCAAGCATCCTCAGTTCTTTGGTTGTTTTTCTCTATCAGTTTATTTTTCTTTATTTTTGATTGCGGGCTAAAATGGAAAAAGGTCAGTTTTAACATCAAGGACTGAGGAAGGAATTGCTGCCCTTTCATAACCAAGTTACTTGAGCATATTCGGAACTGTTTTTACACTACTGCTTTGTAAGTAGTGTGGGAAGTGAGAGAAGATGGCATGTCTGAATGCAGAATGAAATTTGGTCAGCAACATGATGCTGATTGATTGTACAATTGTTGCAGATACAGAGGTCAGCAGCCTGTCAGCAACTCTCTTATTGGTGCCCAGGCAGGTGGAGAGCTGGTGTATGTGAATGAAGCAGAGGCAGATGAAGAGCCAGACTGGGAGAAACTCGATCTCCTTGCACAAAGCAAGCCTGAAAGCAGTCAGTTATTCTTCTGCCCCTTTCGCAAAAAGCTGTTGTCTCTAACCAGTGACTGTGAAACTGAATAATTAATGTGTAAATCCTCTGCGTCTTCAAAGAGCTGAAAGATCATGACAGTGAGATTAGAGAACAGAAAGTCCTGAAATGTAAATACAACATCACATCAAACCCTGTGGTCTGGTGCTATTGAACTGTGCTTTCCCAGTTCGCTTTCCTCCATCCGATGTGTTTGTGTGTCTATCTGTATGTGAGTGCAAGGATTTTAAACGGGGGCTGAAGATTCACCTCATAGAGTTATACATTGATAGTGGAGAGTTTATGCTCGAAATGTAAACTCTCCTATTCCTCAGACCTGCTGTACTTTTCCAGCGCCACATTTTTTGACTCTTATATGTTGATAGGTCATTGTTACCTGTGGCAAGAATTTATTTGTTCGTTATATACAGTAGTTCATATTATGTACAGGCATCTGATCAGTATTTCCTGATAACCTGATTTTATCAGGCAAATAAACTTTATGGAGTTTGGCTAAATCCCTTAACTTTTGTGGTGATGCCAGGAGTAGTGGGGCTCAAGTATCAGTGCACTTTCCCAAATGACGCATAGCAAAGTCCCGACAACCTCTACTAATTTAGCACTTACAAGGGTTTTAATCTGGGGTTAAGGTAATCATGCACAAACTCATGAAAGGCTAACACATTACTCTTAGTCCTGAAAAATACCCTGTTTATGTCAGCTTACCTTGGAAAGGTAAGTAAGATCTCTAAAAGTTTGGAGTGAGAGGTGGAGTGAGCTGTTTCATACTACACGGTATAAACAACAGTTTGCAACTAACAAGATGCTGCCTTCAAGCTAAAGTGTCATTTTGTCTCTTGCACAAATGAGTCATGTGGTATATGAATTCAGGATTAGTGGTGCTGGAAGAGCACAGCAGTTCAGGCAGCATCAAAGTAGCTTCAAAATCGACGTTTCGGGCAAAAGCCCTTCAGTCATTGTTTTTACCTTGTATATGAATTCAGTGTCAGTGACAAGCCAGGTATGTAGCCTGTATGTCCAAGGATTGGCAAATCACATGAAACAATATATCTCTTCAGCTGTTCATGATAAATGAAGGAATGACCATACACAACAGCTCATACTTGTAAAACTCAAACACAATGTCCAATACTGGATGAGATTCTACAATTGGGTAACATTTGCTAAATAATCTTGAGTGTGCAAAGCCTATGCTGATAACCAATTTAGGGTTATCAGTTGGGCTCACAGTGTGTTGCACCTGCTAGTGCTGGAAGTCGGAAGCACTGGTGAAAAACATGGACATGCATTCCATCTGCTTCAACGGTGACAGCCATTTGTTGGTTCATTTCTCAGTGTAATACTCTAACCAATTCTTAAGACCATAAGATCATAAGATATCGAAGAGAATAGGCCATTCAGCACATCGAATCTGCTCCACCATTTGATCATGGCTGCTGTGATTCCCATCCTCCTGCCTTCTCCCCATAAACCCTTGATCCGCTTGCTGATCAAGAACCTATCTATCTCTGTCTTAAATACACTCAGTGACTTGTCCTCCACAGCCCTCTGCACAAAGAGTTCTACAGATGGGTGATACGGTGACTCATGGTTAGCACTGCTGCCTTACAGCACCAGGGACCTGGGTTCGATTCCTCTAATTCTAAAAATTTATATTTCATCTCCTCTGCACCTTATTGCTTTTTTTAGTTATCTTCTTCTGGTTTTTTAAAGGCTTCCCAATCCTTTGGTTTCCTGCCAATCTTTACCACATTGTATGCTTTTTCATTTGCTTAATCTGTCCCTGATTTCCCTTGTCAACCATGGTTGTCTCATCCTCTCCTTAATTTGTCAATCTGCTGGTTTAAAATTCAAAGAAAGACTGACTGAACTATTATTGGATCAATGGATGCATTGTGTGTGGTGGCATCTCTACCAATTAGAGTCATCTTGCCAACCAATAAACACACTCCTCTCTAACAGTATAACATCTGGTCTTCCTCTTTAAATTATATTCTAGTAAGATGTCCAGATGAGTGCAAGATGAAAAGTTTTGATGAAGGTGTGTATTTTTCAGCAATATTCATGTTCAGTATGACCAAAGACTAGTTATGGTTCAGTTATAAAATAGAAATAACCACTTTAGACTTCAATAGATTTATGACATTTCTCTTTCAATTGTTTCTCAAGACTGGTTGATCTCTGGCAAACATGCAACTTCCTGTTATGTGACTATATTCTAAATCTTGAACTCCAAGAGCAAAATGCCAATATGGCACTTAGAAGGAAATAACAAGGGTGGCCAATCAAAGTCTGCATTCTGAGATCAGTGATGTGAACAGTGGGAGTGATGGCATTGTCCACATGATCCATCAGTCACACTTTGACAGAAAGAAAACCTGTCAATCATTACTTTTAAAGCTTGTTCAACCTGGGTTGCAAATTACTCCATGTGTCAATGCTAAGGTTGGTAAGGGATTCAAATTATGTTGTTATTGTCAGTTTGTTTTATTTCTCTTTCAGTCATCTGAAGCCACCACTGTTAGTCACTTGAATGGTGAAGTTAACGGCACAGCTGGAGTCTGCAACACGTGAGCTAGAAAAGACAAACAATTGGACTGATTTCTTCTTCCATCTCTATGGGGAATAGTCTCACTTTATTTCTTGCTAATATTGGAACCCTCCAACTGGAGAGAGAATGTAAACCTGAAGACTCAACCGTGCTGTCTAAAAGGGAGGTTAATTTGCTTTCTTTCCTGTCCCTCTTCATTCTATAATGATTCCTCCTCTCTGTACCATTTTCAACAGCTAACTAATCATGATACACTGATGGCTTGAACATAGGTGCACTGCCCATGAGAGAAAGACATGGGTACAGAAAGGTTAGGTTAGGTAAATGAAAGATTGGTATTTGGATAAATGTGAAGTGCTGTAATTTGGCAAGACGAACAAAGGTAGGACCAATATAGTTAATGGTAAGCCTGGGGCGTGTTGTTGAACAGAGAGACTTAAGGGTTCAGGTACATAGTTGAAAGTTGCATCACAGGTGGACAAAGTGGTAAAGAAGGGTGTTTGGCAGACAAAGTGGTAAAGAAGGGTGTTTGGCAGACAAAGTGGTAAAGAAGGGTGTTTGGCAGGCTTGCCTTCACTACTCAAACCACTGAACATAGGAGTTGGGACATCAGGTTGGGATGTTGGTGAGGCCACCTTTAGAGTACAATGCACAGTTCTGGTCACCCTGCTGTAGGAAGGACATTCTTAAGTTGGAGAAGGTCTGGAAAAGAGTTACAGGATATTACCAGGACTGGGGGGGTTTGAATTATCGAGAGAGGCTGGATAAGCTGGGACTTTTCTCACGAGAGCTTAAGAGCTCGAGGATTGACCTTATGGAGGTTTGTAAAATCATGAGGACTATAGATAACGTAACTATCAAAGGTCTTTTCCCAAGGGTAGAGGAGTTTAAAACTAGGGGGCATATTTTTAATGTGAGAGGAGAAAGTTTTAACAGGGACATGAGGGGAAACTTTTTCACACAGAGGGTAGTTCGTATGTAGATGAACTGCCAGAGGAAGTGGTAAACGCAGCTACAGTAATAATATTTAAAAGAAACTTGGACAGGTAGATGAATAGGAAAGGTTTAAAGGCATACAGGCCAAATGCAAACAAATAGGACTAGTTTAGTTTGGGTACTTGGTCAGCATGGACGAGTTGGACCAAAGGATCTGTTTCCATGCTGTATGACTCTACGTCTCTATGAGTGTAAGACATATTTTGTGAGAAACTTTTGAACGGTGAGACCCTAGCTGTGTTTGGACAATAATTACATTTCACTAGATTAAAGCAGCTGAATATCTTCAAAGTCAGCAGGTGGGACGGGGTTCAAATGGAAACACAAAGGAACCAAAGGAGAACTGAAAAAATAGTGCAGATATAAAACTGGCAAATGCTGCAGAAGGGGGTAAACACGGAGCAATCTGAATTAAGGATAAGGATTTTACGCTTGATGCAATTTTGTGAGGCCTTTTGGAATGGGCAAGATGGTTGGCAGATACAGAGAATCATGCAGGAAGCCCCACTTCTGCTTTCCAATGGCAGGAAAATTGTCCCACATTAAGTGAATGGCAGTAGGGACTGATGCATGAGACTTGCCCACTAACAGTAGCCAAGCAATTGATGAGCCACTGGTGCCCAATAATCCCTTAGTCCAATGGGATGCAAAGGTACTACTGTGGTTAAATGAGATTCATATTGTTCTCTGTGTTTTAACGTGGACACACAAATTAAAAGGAGTTGGCAACTCAGCCTCCTCAAACCTGCTCACCATTCAATAAATTACGACCAATCTGACTACTCCACATTCCCACCAATCCCCAAAAAACCTTTCATCCTTTTCCTATCTGGAATCGACTATTCAAGAATGCTGCTGCCACCGCTTTTTGAGGAGAAGAGTTCAAATCTTTGTGAGAAAATGTTTTGTCGAATGTCTGTCTTAAATGGGTAAATGCTTATTTTTAAACAGTGAACCCCTAGTCCTAGATTCTTCCATAAAAATAGTTGGTCTGTTTCTGTATAACTCTAGAATACCCTTACCACATCTACCTCAGAGTCTCATGTGCTTCAACTGAGCTGTCTCTTACTCTTCTTAATTCCAGTAGACACAAGTTTTCTTCATGAGACAATCCACCCATTTCAAACATTAGACTGATAAATCTTTTCTGAACTGCTAAAATGCATTTACATCCTTCCTAAATAAGGAGACCAATTCTGTGCATGATACTCCAGATGTGGTCTCACTAATACCTTGAATAACTGATTCCAAAACGTTAGCTTGCTCTCCCTCCATGGATTCTGCCTGACCCATTGTGTCTTCAGCATTTATTGTTTTCTGTACAAATTCCAGCATTTGCAGTAATTTGCTCCTACATAACCTTTGCTCCTACATAACCTCCTACCTTTGTTTTTTGATTCCTCTTGCAATAAATGATAACATTCTATCAGCTTTCTTAATTACTTATCGTGTCTGCATACTAACTGGTATGTTCTTTGGGCTTCACTGCAATGCTAGCTCTCATATCATGAACACTAAGAGTAGGTTCTTACAGAGAGCAAGTGTACAAAGATTTATTTATAGAACAATGAAATATGTGACAACTCTATCGCATTCATTGTTACAGTGTGGGTTCAAGCTGGTTGACACAATGACTTTCCTGATGGATTATAACATTCAGCAGTAACGATTCAAGATGGAGTTGACAATTTCCAAGAAGAATATCACTTGCCATGATATTACAAGGATGTCACTGTTTAAATCTCTTAACAGTACATGCTTGCCTGATCATAGATATATGTAGAATCACAATATTAAATCTATCATATTTCATACAGTAGGACATCCAAATTCTTCTGCATCTCAGGATTTTGAAATCTCTCACCAGAAAATGGGTAGCACAGTGGCTCAGTGGTTAGCACTGCAGCCTCACAATGCCAGGGACCCAGGTTTGATTCCAGTCTGAGGTGAGTGTCTTGCACATTCTTCCCCTGTCTGTGTGGGTTTCCTCTCATGGTCCAAGGATGTGCAGGTTAGGTAGATTGGCTACGCTAGGTGAGATAGCTTTGGTAAATGTGGGTTTATAAGGTAAGGGTCTGGGTAGGATGCTTTTCGTAGGGTCAGTGTGGACTCAATGGACCAAATGACTTTTTTTAGCACTATAGGGATTCAATAAGATGCTTCATTTTTATTCTTGCTGCCAAAATAGACAATTTCACATTTCCCTGCTTCTCAAGACCTTTCCAACCTACCCTTGTACCATCAGTAAATTTATTAAACATACCTTCATCCAAATCATTGGTGTAAACTGTAAGAAGCTGAAACTCCAGCACTGAGCTTAGTGACACAACTTGTTACATCTTGCCAAACTGAAAAGGACACCTTTATGCCTGCGCTCTGATTCCTGTGAATGAGCCAATTTCCTATCCATGTTAATATGTTACATCCTACATCAAGAGCTTTTATTTTTCACAATAACCTTTGATGTGATCCCTTAACAAATGCCTTCTGGAAATCTAAGTACCATAGATTTATCAGCTACCCTTCATCCACAGGACATGTTATTTCCTCAAAGGAATCTAATAAATCGGTTAAACATGAATTCTCTTTCACAAAACTGTACCAACTCTGCCTGATTGCTGTGAACTTTTCAAACATTGTCTTTTTGATAGATGTTAAGCTAACTGACCCATGGTGGCCTATTATCTGTTACCCTCCCATTTTGAAAAATGGAGTGATATTCACTTTTTTCAAACTTCCCCAAATCTAGAGAATTAAAAAAAATTAAAACCAATGCAATTTCTATCAAGTTGCTATTTCTTTTAAGACCATAGGCTAAAGTCCATCAAGACTGTAGGCTTGTTAGTTTCCAGCTTCACCAATTGAATCAGTGACACTTTCCTGATGATTGCCATTTTCTTGAAGTCCTCTATTCTATTGAACTCAGCCCAAGTGTCCCATCCTGACAAGAAGACAAGGTGATGCCAGGAAGCACCCAGCTGAAGGAAGAGTCACACATGGTCTCCTCAGCAGTTTTCACTTGGAAAACTGCAGGGGGTAGACAGGTCCTTCACTGCCATTCTGCTTGCACCCCTCCAATTCTTGAAGGTTCAGGCCAACCAGGGTCAAATTTTCCCTGGCAATTCTGGGTGAACTGGGATGAACCTCCAGGGCCAAAGGCCTCTACAATGGAGCAGGACTCCCCAATACCATCTGCAGAATATGGTGGCTCAGTGCAGCACAGGCAAGGCAGAGAAGGTGGAAATTCTACCGAAGCCACAGTCAACATTTCCGTAATTAGTTTATTTTGATAATAAATGTTTGTTTTCCACCTTTCATGTCGTTGTTATCCAGGTCTCTGTGTTGGGGCTAGATGCATCATTGTGAAATCCTTTCTTGGACAGTAATGAGTTGAGAGTCAATGCTAATCACCAGTTACCTCATGTGGGCCCAGGGGTAGCAGTGTGCGTACATAGCATTGACTTGCTGTGATGTCTTAAACTCTCCCTTCTTTCAACACTGTCTACTGCTCAGCTCTCTGCATGCGCAGGAGTGTATATCTCAGAGAGATCCCCAGCACTGATGGTATCTGGGAGATGCAACACACTGAGACAATCAATGCTGCAGGTTGGAGTCGACACCCCTGTGTGGCAAGGTAGGCATGCTGTGAGAATGCACATCAGCACCAGTAAATACACACGTAGGAAGCAAGGGACCATCCCGGACAGATGGCCTGGTCTATGCTCCATAATGGGTGCCAGCCCCCATGCGGTAACTTTACCCAAAGTAGCTGAGTGCCAATATGCACAGGAGACAAGTCTGACATTGTGGGGCACACTGGAAAAGCAATGGAGAGATGCCAGGTAGATGGCAGTGGCTCCCTGAAAGTCAAGTGTCAGTGTCCGTGAAGGAAGGATGCGTGTGGTGCTCATGGGCGAAGATGGAGATCATTAAGAGGAAGCAGTGAGCTCACCAGGGCCCCTCTCTGGTTTCTGTGGTGGGTTTTCATGATGGTTGGTGTGTTTGCCATAATAATATAATTAATACCAATAAGGTACACACTGAGCTGTCAACAAGGATTGTAATAATTGATTATATCTCTCAATTAGCAACTGCCACTGACCAGACAGTATCTCACCATGCCGCTTGTGAAAAGTGTAAAAGATGGGGGTGAGAGGCTGTCAACATTGACCTGGGCCTCGCCAGACTTCTCACCTGACTCTGCCACATGTCTTGGCATTGCCCACTTTGCTCAAGTCCCTTTAAGATTCTTTACACTATCAAGTCCTGTAATCCTCTCAAGAACCTCAACGCTCTGGGGTCTGACTGTCGGGAATTGAAAAGAGAAATCAGGTGAAGTAAACAGATGGCAGCATTTTTCAAATTTTGAAAGATTAACCAACTGTTTCACTGAAAATTTCAAAACTCAGGTTGCTGGGTTTTGGCTCAGGAAGTACTGGAGCTGGAGACAGGTAAATCAAATTGAGACATCAATTAATCACAGATTATTGTAACCAGCTCAAAGGACTCATTCACCTACCCCTGTTTCTACATTCCAGGCAACCATCTATGGGCCATTTTTCATTCAGTGACTATTTAAAACAATAAGAAGTAGCACCTGCTCAATGCAACACTACTCTGAAGCAGGCTGTCAATGAAGAGGTGAGATAAACTGCTGTTACTCTTGGTTAATCCTGGGATCCCCTGTCCTGCTGTGCGTGGCTGGTTTGCCAGATGAAGGTATGACTACATCTAATCCAATTACAACAACATCAATCCTTAACCTGACTACGTGACCATCGTGGATGCTGCCTCAAGACGAGATTACTGATGGAGCTTTACAGCATCTGTGAATAGTCTGCATTCAGAGGCTCACTCAAAAATATCCTTTCAGAATTTTTCCTCCAGATAATTTTCCTTCAAACCAGCTTCAATGTTACTCTACTTGTGTGATTCCATGGAAACGCCACTAATCTAAATCTAAATAGTGACAATTGTTGATCAATGTACTCATTGCATAAGGGATCGAAGCCAATCCTGTTTGAACACCATACCCACGTGTACTCATGTTTTGGAAAGTCAGTTGATAGATAGTAACCCAAATTAAGATGGCTCAAGGCCAACTCTAGCACTTTAGCCCTACAATGCCTAAGATCAGCGAACTTAGTGTGGATAAGAGTCTGAACTTGATACTTTGCTGCTCTGATTAACTCCTACTGGGCAACAATTTTAGGAATTACTGAAATAATTTTAACACATGCAGCTCCATATAAGCAAGTTGGAATTTTTAAAATATGCTTTTTGGTGAATGCTCAGATCAATCAAGTAATATCGTCAGCCAAGCAGCAAAAATAGAGCCAAGGAAGATTTTGTTTCATATGGACTCACACTTCATAAAAATGCTACGTCAACCAGTCAACAGTCAGATTTTGTCAGCAGTCAGACTGCACAGAGCTGCTCCCAATGGGATTCTAAATAGATAATCAAAATGCAGCACTGCGATTCCTCTTCATTTGTATTACAATAGCCTGGCAGCAATCAGAAATTCTACGAAGTTGCTATAGTAACCCACAGGATGTGGAGGCAGAGGGGCCTGGGACTTCACCTGCAAATTAATTAACAAAAAAAAGAAAAAAGAATAAACCTTACCTTCACTATGATTGGCAAATGCTCGGAGAAACTAATCCTTTCAGTGTTGTATAGAAATGAGACTTCACAGAAATGAGTACTCACAAAGAGGTCTTTCTCTGATTTTCATGGACAATAAGGATAGGATCTTAACTTACTGTTTGAGAGGTTCTAAGTGTGCTGATCAGTCTTAAATAGAAGCTAGAGAAACAGAGCAGTATTAAATAAATTGGAGGCAGAGAGCAAGTTTAGATAAAGTGAAGGAGAAAGTAGCAGCAGTAGATAAAATGAAAAGAGAGTCCAGAATTAGATAAATGGAAAGAGAAACTAGAATTGGATTAGGTGGAGAAGACACCAACATTAGATAAATTGCTGATGTGGATCTTTGCTACAAACAATGTGGTCAAATATTGTTTTATTATTTGAAATTATGCACTTGACCAGTCTTGGACTGGCTGAAATAGAGCAGAACACAAACAATATCATCCATTTTTGATAGACAAAGGAGTAAACATTTTTGGATGGAAGATCAGAAAGCAGAATTGAAATCACAACCAGATTAGCCATGATTGTATTAAATGTCGGAACAGGCTCAGGTGGGCAAACAGTTTACTTCTGCTCTTAAATCCTTTCTTCGTACATATACCATCACTTCTATTATTGGGAAACACAGCACTGAATCTCATTCTCTCCTGCAGAGGCCTTCCATTTGCTGTTTAACTAATTGAAGAATATATACCATAACCATTTATAAATACTGGGCAGGACTAGAAATGAAACATATGGCCTTTTATTTTGTTGTCAGCTCTTTAGAGACACTGATACCTGCTGTTACCAGCCGTTGTGTATTACTTTGCTCAAATGACTATTCTTCATGTGTGAGTATAAACCTCATGTAGTAGACTACTAGATATAGGATGCCTCGGAGCTAAATCTGATTATAGCTTCATCTAAATGCCCAGTACTTGTAGAGTGAGAAACTTGGTTGATTCTTTTTCCTTCCTTAATCCTGGGATGATAAGGGCAACCAGTCCTGCTGTGATCACCTAACTCAGCAGACACCAAAGATTGAAGTGATAGCCTTCTGGTGCATAGGCTAAACAAAGAAAAATTTTTAAAAAGGAGCAGGAGTAGGCCTCTTGGCTTTCGAGCCTGTTCTGCCAATAAATTATGGACATTGCTGATTGTCCAATTCAATAGCCTGTTCCTGCTTCCTTCTTCATATCATTTGATCTCTTTAGCCCCAAGTGTGATATCCAACTCTTTCTTGAGGTCATACAATGTACTAGCCTCAACCGTGGTGGTGAACTCTACAAGCTCACCACTCTCAGGCTGAAGAGGTTTCTTGTCATCTCAGTTCTAAATGGTTTATCCCATATAGTGAGAATGTGACCTCTGATTCTGGATTTCCCACCACTGGAACATTATTTCCTGCATTTACCCTGTTTAGTCCTGTTAGAATTTTATAGATTTCTATGTTATCCCCCTCACTCTTCTGAACTTCAGCAGTATATACTAGGCAGCAGCTCCATTAACTAAACTACTGTGAATTCCTGGCTTCGGTCTTCCCATATGAAACCATTTTATTTAAATAAAGCAATATTTTACTTTATATAAAACCTGATGGGTTTCATAAACATGAAACCTGAGTACAATCCAACCGAGTGTGATAAAGAATAATGGGATTCACTTGGAAACCCTGAAACTTATTTCACAGGCAAGATTGCAGATTTGCAGCCAAAACAGTTCCCAATTACAATAATTTCAACGTAAGATGTAACACCATTTTTGAATGCAAATTGTCTTCTCTCCTGCCCTTCCCTTTCCACATGACTCACCTAGTTTCCTCTGTAATGAAGTACGTTTCAAGTTGGGCAGAGTGGGTGCCCACCTGATGCCAAGCTTCACCTCCAATAACCTACTTGATATTGATTCTGGATTAGTGGTGCTGGAAGAGCACAGCAGTTCAGGCAGCATCCGAGGAGCAGTAAATCGACGTTTCGGGCAAAAGCCCTTCATCAGGAAGGGCTTTTGCCCGAAACGTCGATTTTCCTGCTCCTCGGTTGCTGCCTGAACTGCTGTGCTCTTCCAGCACCACTAATCCAGAATCTGGTTTCCACCATCTGCAATCATTGTTTTTACCTACTTGATATTGAGCCAGGACTGCACATAATGCAATTATTGGTGGGCACAGTAGGTTTAAAATGATATGTCAAAGGGCATAATAATGAAAGCAGTAGGGGATGGATCATCACTCCTTTCTTTGAACAAAGGAAGTAAAGCTCTGACTGAGTAGCAAGCCTTCACTGGGAGACCACAAATGTTTTGCTCTCTCACCATGCTGTTGCTAACACAAAAAACGTAGTGTAGTGTTGGCTCCTCAAATGAAGACTCGCAGCATTTCTTGAATTCAGAATTCACTGATCGCATTTGAGAACAAATTTCGGTTCGGCAATGATAAAGTATCAGGCAGCTGATGAGGAAAAGAAACCCTCAATTAAATTGTAATCCTTTTATTTAGTCCCAATGATCCATCGTGTTATTCACTGCAACAAAAAAAAAGAATGTTATGCTATTTTGTGACTGCTAACTTGGACCATTGCATTCAGATGCTCATAGAATGCTTTACACTTCCCTGACCGAACAAAATCACACAGGCACGAACAAATCTTCTTTAGAGAAAATACATTCCAGTCTTCTGTGATAACTGAAAACAAACCTGACCAAGTAAAGAAAAATGCCAAGTTGATTCTTAGGTATTTTTTTCAAAGTTCTAACAATATTCAAATCCCATGAGCCAGAATTGACCGTAAAACTGACGACAAGGCTGGAAGTTATGAATACACAGATCAGGAAGCAACTTCCAAGCAAGTGCTTGATCTACTCACAACTCCGGACAGTGCTGTCCAAAACTGTTGCACCTAAGAAAATTATGCAAAAATAGCATCTTGCCATCTGGCTCCTCAGTTAAATGTGCTGAAAGCTGTGAAGTTCCTGTATGGATATTCTGTATGTGGACTAAATTCACCACAAAATATTAAGGGTTTTCCATTTCAACCTAAGCAACCTATTAACACAAGTTTGCTCATGACTAATGTTAAACCGCTGTAGCACTGAAATATAAACGTCCACAATTTATGGGTGACCATTCCTTCAAATTTTAATTGTTGTCAGAGACTTATAAACTTTTGTTTTTCTTATTCATTTTGTCTTTTCTCCTCTCCTAATTCAGTCTTTCCTTACCTCTCTTTATGTTCAGCATTCTGTACCTGATTTGATGTAGAATTCATTTTTCTAATTATCAGTTTCTTGTACTTATGTTTTCCCTTTCACAGGATACATTACTGAAAGGGCCAGCATTCGTAACCTCTTTCTCACTGCTCTTGAAATGAATGACTTGCTAGACCCATTCCATTGAATCATAGAATTCCTACAGTGTGGAAGCAGGCCACCAACCCATTAAGTCCACAGTGACCCTTTGAAAAGCATCCCACCCAGATCCAGCCCCACAACTCTATCCCTGTAACCTTGCATTTTCCATCACTTTTCCATCACATTTTCCAGCCTACACATCCTTTGACACTATGATCAATTTAGCATGGTCAATCCACATAACCTGCACATCTTTGGACTGTGTGAGGAAATTGGAGCACCAGGAGGAAACCTATGCAGACACAAGGAGAATGTGCAAACTTTACACAGATAGTTGCTGAGGCTGGGATCAAACCTGGGTCCCTGGCGCTGTGAGGCAACAGTGCTAACCACTGAGCCACTGTGCTGCCCAGAAGTAGATTAAGAGTCAACTACCATTCTTACCTGGTCAGGACTGCCATGTAGGCCAGACCAGGCAAGAATGGCGGATTTCCTTCCCTAAAGGAAATTAGTGAGCTCAGTGGGATTTTATAACTAATGGCCACCATTACTGGTCTAACTTTGAATTCCAGATTCCATTAGCTGAATCGAAATTCAACCAGCTGTCACGATGGAGCTTGAATCTTTAAATGTATTAATGACTAAAGTTAAGTAGATTTTTAGTAGACAAGAGCATCAGTGGTTATGGGATTCAGATAGAAAATGAGAGTTGAGACCATAGCCAGAGAATGTTTGATGACACGGAAGGGTGGAACAAGTTTGAAGAATCAAATGGTCTACTCCTGATCCTAAGTTCTATGTTCCTGTGTCTCTGGAAAGTAATCAAGACAGTCAGAATCCATGTTTCAGGGGATGTGAATGTATGGAACCTTAGAACTCGTCATCAACTGAAATACAGCTGTGAGATTCAACAAGAAGGGCAGGTAGATGAAACAAAAGTGGTATCTTGAAGGGTCTCTTCTGTCTTTAGAGTGTAAGTCTATATGTTGGGACAATTCTCATTATTTCTTGGGCATCTGACTATGTTTTAACTGACTTCAGAGCTGAGCACCTTCCCATATCTGACAGCCGTGTCCAGATTTTGAGGGAGGATGGGTCCTGTCACCCAGTCTGGAGGTGAGCAGCAGTACTGCTTCAGCAAGTAGTAGTTACCTAGACCATATTTTTACTACCAAGGCTGCCATTTATTTTAGTTAGTGGCTCTCCCCAAAGAGCTGCCATCTTACTTAGCAGTTTCAGCAGCACAGCCAGGAGAAGTTACCTTGGCTGATCTCCCCCTTTCCAGCTTAGGGCTATCGATGCATTCCTCATCTAGATTTGCAACAGCTGGTCATCAAAGCTGGTCTGGATGACTGAGTTCTCCAAACAGCACTGCTCATTGTTCAGAGTTGTTGAGCAGACTCATTCAGAGTTTTAATGAGAATTCTTTGGAGTCATTTTGTTGGATTGGGAAGCTACATTCCTTGGGTTATATTTTGTTAAAGTGTGTTTCTTTTTTGATGTATGTTCTTGTAATTCCAACAATTGTTTACCTCGTTGGTCTCTCCTTCCTTCCGATTGATAAGAGTGGTGGGCATGGAGGTAACCATGTTGTGTCTTTCATGGATGCTTCAGTTAAATGAAATCAGAAAGTTGTGGCGGTTCAAATCCCACTCTGGTCACTTGGTTATATAATCTAGGTACAGAGTACACTGGCTCTTTTTGTTCTCTTGGATGAATGTAAAAGCTCCCAAGGTACTATTCAAAGAGAAGCATGTAAGTTCTGACCATAATTTGTAACATTAAAACTCACTAAAAACATAGTTTGCATTGTTTGTTGCATGTGAGTATCACTGGCTAAGCCTGTATTTATTGCCCTTGAACTGAGTGGCTCTGGAGTCCCATATGGACCAGACCAGGTAAGGAGAGCAGAATATGCTTCACTGAAAGTCATTAATAATGACAGTAAGTTAAATGTTTTTAATTCCAGATTTTAGTTTCAATATTAAGTTCAAATTTCACCATTGTGGGATTTGAACTCATATCCCCAGAACATTAGCCTGGGGTTCTGGATACAGCAACACTAGCCTCAGTGACATTACCACTACTATATCATCTCTCCTTAAATTAGGACGTTGCAGCTTATAAATGTCTCTTGTGGACAAACTGACTGCTTCATTTAATAAATTTGTAATATACCTTGTAAGTGCTTCACTGACTGTAAGATACGATGTTTAAAGATGTCCTACTGTGATGAAAAATGCAACATAAAAACATCTTCATATCGCTTTCTCTCTCTCTTTGTCTCTTACACTCTCTCTCTTTGAAATTACATGGTCTCACAGTAAATGCCATTTCACTGTGGCTTAATCAAAGAAAAGTAACTTTGTAAGCTAATCTCTAATCAGGAGACAACCTACTCAAGTGTAATGGGCAGTATGGAAGGCTGCAAGCAATAATTTTGCAACATTGATTAGGAACAAATTGAAACTAAGTAAATAAATGCATTTAAAGAATAGTAAGGTTTTGAATTGAAAAGAATCACAGTTTAAATGTGATACTTAACACGAGAAAACTCTGTTTCTTTTTATTTATCCTTGTATTGGATGTAGACGTGGCCAGTAATGCTGACAGTTATTGTTCATTCCGAATTACCATTGACTGGATTTGCTGTCTATGTCATTTCACTTATGCCCATAAGTCTGGAGTCACATATGGACCAAACCAAGTAAATATGGCAGATTTCCTTCTTTAAAGGGCATGAGTGAACTAGATGAGTTTAAGGGTCTTTCCTCATGGGAGCTTCTTGGTTTGTGTTATCCTGTCTGAAACTGTAAGAAGTGAGAAAACCTGGCCTAGGATCTGCTCATAAATCACCACCTCCCCATTTCCAGCAGCTCTTCGGACTTCCAATAGCAAATACGTTGCACCCCAGTGAAAACTGGGATCATGTAAGGCTATGTCATCACACTAACTCTCTTCTCCATTTAGATCACTGCAGTAGTGCACTTCACCAACGGCAAGTTACACATGGATGTGGAAACAATCTTCAGAACAAACAGAAACAATTCAACCAACACGGCCTCTTAACCAAACCAAAGCCATGTACAGACTAACTCTTCAGTCCACAGAGTTTCAATATGCAGATATCACTTGTGTGCGCGCTCACTCAAAAACTGAGCTCCAGTCAATATCAATTCTTTCTCCTATTATTATAATCAAATAGGCCTTTCACTAAACAAGTGGAAAATGAATGTCCTCTTTTATCCAGATCCCAGAACAGAACACCTGCTCAGTTCAATAAGATAACAGCAAGATGCAGGAAAATATAGATGGTTTGCCAATATCTTGGGAACCTTTTCAATGAAGACTAAAACAATGACAAAATCTAACAACCACTTCAATTCACCAGATGCTTTTGGTTGACAGAGGAAAAGAGAATTTGAGGATCTCAAACCCATGACCAATATCATGGTTTATCTACTGCACTGATCCCTGTGTTTTGGAGATTGGGTTAACCTCCAGCTGGCACCTCAAAGTACTGAACGAGTAACACCAGCTGTGCCTTTGCAGGGTCTTCCAAAATCCAGTGGCAGGAAAGGCAAATACCCAACAGCATCCTCTCCAAAGCTAAACCCAGCATCAAGGTGCAAAGCATTTCAAAATCAGCAGTGCTAAGTGGGCCATATAATTGTGTGTCTGCTGCAGAGACCTAAGGCAAGTATACTCTTCAGAACCCAGTTACTTCTGCTTTTTTCTAGTGTTGTGTCAGCAACACTGACTGGTACCTGTATCCTGTGCTGGCAGGAGATTCCCAGTGGACAACTGAAACGCTTTAGGGGAAACTCTGCAAAAGCGTTGCTAAAGAGATCAAACATGCCTGCCCATTCATGGGAGCCCTGAGAATGTGACTGATGAAAATGGAGAATGTTAGTTTGGGGAAGCACTGAACACATTAAAAGACTCTGTTAGGAATTGCCCAGGGGAAGTCGAAGTATTGGAGGGAGTATACAAACCTTCAAGCAACTCATTCACAGAGCACTACCTGTCCCCCATGTAGCTGAGTCTGCAGATCACATATTGGATTACCAGCCAGCTTAAAACCCATCAAAACAAATAGAAACCAGTCATTCTGAATCCCAAGAGATAGCAAAAGAAGGACATTTTTTTTCTCACACATGTCTCCAGTAAATCTGTCCTTCACAGGCTAAATGTAACAGATATTCACAGGATGTGTCCAAGTATTCATTTAATGAAAAACAATAGAAAAGAAATCCACCAGAACTAATGACAAAATCCTAAAGAGGAACCCTTTGGCTAAGTGCCTATCAGTGACTCTGTCAACAAAAAGACACAGTCACTGAGCACAGCATGGAAATAATCAATAAATCAATCATAGCTTTTAAGATACTGTTAAAGGTCACATTCTCATGAACAAGATCTAGAAAGCCCTTACTTTAATGGTCCCAAAGGGAGATGCAAGGAATCAGTTTTACACTGAAAGAAAACTATTAAGACAGATTGTGCATTTTATCATAAAAAGTGAAAAGAACATGCAAACTTTGGGATCCTAGAATTAATATCTTCTTCTCCATATAGCATCCTTGATTACTTAAAGATTGCCAAACTATGGCTTATGCAATAAGTTGACGATGGGAAGCAAAAGAAAGGAGCCTGCTTCAGCCAGAAAAAGGACAAAGTTCACACTCTCGGTGTTATTCTATCTAGCCAACTGAGCTCAGTGGCCCCCAAAATGAACATAAGCTGTTGAAGTGCACAACAAATCAATTTGCATCTGGCATAAAAAGCAACATTTTAAGGTTTTGTCTCACTCCTGAAAATAGTAATGTTTTTTTTTCAGTTTCTCTCTCCCTGCTGTGTATTTCAAGTTTCTTAGTTTAATTCAACCTTGCGTAAGAAATTGCTACCTATAAGAAATCATTACAGGGACATTTTAGTACTATTATAGACCTATTTATTTTAACACAGCTGAAGAATTAGATCTGAGAAAAATCTGGATTACTTATGCACTGATAGGAAGAGGTTGTGCTATTGGTTATGTAAACATCTGATCTATGTGTAATTTGTCTGATATGTATAATACACAGATAAGCTTTCCCATTATTACAAGGCATTCCAAAATTTCTTCCTTCAGTAACCAAACATCACTAACATTTTAAATGGATTTGCAGCAGAATACTTACACCTTTCCTTTCAAAATAGCTTACTCTTAAGAACCTGCTCTTAAACCTTTGACTCTCTTGACATACTGTCGCAATTTCCATCACCCTTTCTTCAGCAGGATTCTTGAATTAATTCTCACACTGCAGCACTCTGATCACCTGTCGCAAAATCTGATTTTGCATAAATAAAGCAGGGACATTATTCTAATCTTTCATTTAATCTTTATTCTAATCACTGCCTAAGCTACAGATGGAACACTGTGGACAGCACATGGCACTACATATTCAGAAAGATGTCAAGGCCTTTGAGAAGGGCCGATGAGCTTTACTGGAATGATGCCAGGGGCTAAAGGATTGCAACATTGAAGAGAGATTTTTTTAAGAAGGGATTGTTCTTCTGAGAGTAGACAATCCAAAAGCAGAATTAATGAGGGCATTAAGAATTATGAAAGCTTTTGAGCATTTAGGAGAAACAGCTTTCCATTAGCAGAAGAGTCAGTCATTTGAGGGCATAGCTGTTAGTTAATTGACAACAGAATCCATGGGGAGATACAGGGACATTTAGTATCACAGGGAATTGTTAGGGTGTGGACTGCAATGAATGCAAAGGTTTTAAGTAGATGCAGAAATGTGATGTTGATATTCTTCTGAGTGAATATTGACATATTTTATTAAAAATAATTATTTCCAATATATGGACAATCCCATTAATAGTTGACCCTTCACATCCATTTCCTCCAGCCTCAACTCTCTTTGGCTTGAAGCATTGATCTTCAAGAGTATTTTGAGCTCTCTTGAAGGACCCATAGAATGCATGAGATCTCTTGTAATTGTCTGTGAGAGTGAGCACAGGGTGGGAGTGACTTCAGTGAACAATGCTGCACTGAATGGCCTTTGGTGCCTCTAGCAAAGTACAACATGTACCCTTCCTTTCACTCCAATTTTAATTTTTTTACCTGTTTTTATAGCTAAATGCAAGATGGTCCAATTTGTTTGTTTATTTCTTGAAGAATTGATACAACTGACCTATATTCAATTTAAAATGAGTTTTCTTTATATTTCCATCTCTATCTATCTACCAGAAATGAGGAGAATAAGTGCAATGAGGAGAGTTGAAATCTTACATTGGGTTTCTCACATGCCCCATGGAGAGTACATTGAAAACCAAATCATTTGCACAGCTAAGGAAAAAGGACAAAATGGAAAGCTTTTTTCAAATTTGAGCAAAGGTGTGATGGATGGAATGGTCCCCTCTTGTAATATAAAATGAAAATATTTGAAACACTCGGTCTGTCATTCTGTAAAGAGAAAAACAAAATATACAGGAATAATTTAACTCTGTTTCTGTCTCTGCAGACTGTGTCTGATAGGCTGACAGTTTCCACTCTTTTATGTTTATATTTAAAGTTTTCAGTATTTTCCTTTTGGCATCATTCTGCGGTGCAAACCTGTATCATTTCAGACATGTACTTGTCTGAAAACAGGAGACTTCTTGATAATCTTTTTCTCTTCTCTCACCTAGTGCCATATGATGTACCAACTTAGAACTGTTTCCCCATTGGGATTCTTCTGAAACAAGTCACTTGCCTGTCATTGAGCCTACAGCTTAACACACACCAATCTTTATGAAGCATGGCCAGCCAGAGGACCTTTCCACTCTTACCACCTTCCACAAGCACACTGGAAGGAACTTTCCATAATTGACGTGTTTAGCCATGTTATAAATGCTGGAGTGAGACTCAAACATGGAGCTTCTCAGTGATTGGAATGTAACCACTGATCTCCCCTGCTGATCTTGCATTTTGCATTGCGCAACTCGACCGAATCTGCTGGAGACTCGACCTCGGAGAATAATGGAGATTGGCTAGAGATGGCTTCTGATCTCTTGTGAGGCCAACTTTAAAGGCATTTAAATGGTCATTGGATAAACATATTGGTGATAATGGAATAGTGGTGGTTAGATGGGCTTCAGATTGGTTTCACAGGTCAGTAAAACATCAAGGGCCGAAAGACCGTGCACTTGCGCTGTAACACTCTAAGTTCTATCTGTTAGAAATCTTTTAATTCATGAAGCGATTGATGAAATCAGCCTGGATAAATCTTTCAGGTAATTGATTTCAGAAGTTAATAGACATCTGGAATAAGTTATCAGTCGTTTCAGAAACCAAAGGCATTTACATGGGATGAAGAGATGCAGTGAGAAGATGGGATTGAAATCATTCCAAAAGAGATCAGCTGTGTTGAGCTGAAAGGTTGCTCCCAGTGCTGAAATGTCCTGTAATTCAGTCTGCTGTTGAATTTAATTGGATGCCTTTGATGACCTTCTCAACCTCTGAAAAGCATTTAAATTATAAAAATATCCCAACCAAATGTTTATATAGCTGAGAAGTAATTTGAGTATGAAGTCAAGTTTCAGTCTTGCAGAGCATGTATTGATGAAAAATTTATTCCATCAATTATGGAAACAGGAAGCTTAGTGTAGGATTAGTTTAGTTATATTTCCACACTGCAGGATTTCTGCAATACACAGGAGACTCCAAAGCAGCTTAGCTGGGAGTCTCTTCAACCCGGGCAATAGAGGTAGCATTGCCTATGAAACACTTCTAATCTAACATTGCATTCAGCCTGATGTTTGAAATCATCTCGTTGCAAGTTGAAAGATTTTAAAGTTGAAGCTGTTTACATCAACTGTGAATTGATGGAAAGGGTACTGCAGTGGCTTCATGTTCACAGATGCTTTCCACCAAAGCATTTGCCTCCATTAAGACTGCAAATATAGATTCCTACTGTTTCTAGACAGGTTATATTGAAATCTCTTTATGTGAAAACTGTGCTGGGTCAGTTCCAGTGTGAATTGACTTAAAATAAAGTTGCTTTAAATGGACACAAGGTTCAAAGCCATGTGCCCAAGGAGAATAAAGCATCACTCTGGAAACTGAACAGTGAATTGTTGGCCGAGCACAGAGGTCTCCTTTGAGGTGGTAGGCACCTTCGTGTATGCAAGTCAGAGTCTTGTCAATGAAGAGCATAGCTGGAATTGGTTTAGGAGATGTGAGTACAGTCAGTTGTGCTACAATATGTGCTTCTTCAACACTAATTGGTTTTAATGTGATTGAAGAATTTAGACCATTATTTGTAGAATACCAACTTTCCTTACCTGTACTGTCTATCGCGTGATTGCCGCACTATTAGTTTAAATGGTGGAGCTATTGCGCAATTTTCTTATAATGTGAAATCGCTTGAGAATGAAACTAAGTTATATCAGAACCGACTGTATTTAAATATTTCCATAAGAATTTCAAAGGCCATAAGGAAAGAGCAGGGGACAGGGATTAATTGGATAAGCAGCTGGCATGATGAGCCAGGTGCCCTTCCTTTATCCTGTGTCATTCTAAGATTCTGTGAAGAATGTTAAACTTGATGGATTGGACACATAACAACCAATTAAGTCAGTGAGGACAAAGTTGATAGATAAATAGGACTTGATACAGTATAAAGTACAAGCAGAACGCTTTTTGGTTGAGCTAAATTTATAAATGTTGTGGGACGGGAATTGCCTGGAAAACATTAAGAGTGTGGCAGTGACACAAACATGGACAAGTCTTTTAGCTTGAGTGGGATGGAGAAGGATGAAGTCACGGCATTAGGTATTTGCTATAATAGAGATGGCATGTGGTCAGACACTGATTCTTGGGTTGCAGGACACAGGTTGCAAAATGTCTGATTTAGACCAAGACAACAGCTTGGGAAGGGGATGGAATCATTGGTCAGGCTGCAATATTTGTGGTGAGGTCCAAAGGTACCCAAGGATGTTTCCAATATTCCCAATGAGGAAATGAGAGAATATCTAAAACTGGATATTGAACACACAGCCTGACAACAGGCAATAAAATGGCTCAGATAGGTGGCACCTAAAGCGAGGTATTGTTAGCTGACCTATGCTCAGGTCATTTTCTGTTTTATTTCTCTCAAGTGTATCACCCACTGCAGTCTGAAGAGAGTCTGTTCTTTGGTCTTGTATATTTATGCCTTTGTTTCTCTTGTATTCCAAGTGTAGACTTGACTTTTTCTCTCTCAGTAAACTGCTTTTCACATTCTTACGTCTATCTGTTTTGCTAACTCTTTTTGTACGGATTTGTCACTCCCTTTCAATCTGCATGCATTTTTTCTATCCGTTGCCATTTTTAATTCTTTTTTATGTCTTCTCGTTTAGTGTTACAGTTAAGATAGTTGACAGAATATTCAGAAATAGCCATAGGAGAGCTTGAATAATTTGGATTACACAAGTCACTGTACCAAACAGACAAAAAGGGCTGAGACTGTGATTACACTTTTTATTCATTTATGGGACTTGAGCATCACATGCTGTCCAGCATTGATAGGCCATCCCTATTTGCTCTTAAGAAGGTTGTGGTGAGCTAATTGCTGCAGTCCATTTGCTGTGGGTTGACCTACAGTGCCAGTAGGGAGGGAATCCCAGGATTTTGACCCAACGACTGTGAAGCAACGGCAGTATATTTCCAAGACAGGATGGTGAGTGGTTTCGAGGGGAACTTACAGGTGGTGGTGTTCCCCAGTACCTGCTGTCCTTGTCCTTCTCGATTGGAGTGGTGGTGGGTTTGGGAGATGCTGTCTACATGCTTTTGCCAGTAACTAGACAGCAGGTGTAGACTGTAGTACACTGTTAAACAGAACAGATTAAGATCATGAAAGGCTCATGAGACATCACGAGTTCAGAAGTCAGACGACACCAGGTTACAGTACAACAGGTTTATTTGAAATACAAAGCTTTCGGAACACCCCTCCGCTATCAGGTGAAGGAGCAGCACTCTGTAAACTTGTGATTTCAAATAAATCTGCTGGACTATAACTTGGTGCTCTCTACCATCTAATCTTGTCCACCCAGTCCAACACCTGTACCTCCACATCATGGAAAACATTAGAGGGATGCCCAGGGATAATTGGAAATGTTAACTTTGGAGTTGGCCATTTAGCCCTTCAAGTCTCATTCAAAGATTTCAATGTATTTCTTGAGTTTAATTTTAACTGGTGAGTGAACTTAGTCAAGAATCTCCACTTCTGTTAAGTTATAGAGAAAGAATGCATTTATACACCCTGAGAGTGTCACACGATGCATCATGACCAACCTAGTACTGTTGAAGAGTAGTCATGATTTCAATGTAGGAAACAGAGTCAAGTTACACACTGCAAGTCGCCATAAACAGCATTGTGATAATAAGCACAGTGCTTTTTAGTGATGGCATTGGAGGGATAAATATTAGCCAGTAAATGTAATGGCATTTGATGTTTTTTATTTGTGAGATGTCGGCATCACTGGCTGGCCACTTGTTGCCCCTCCTTACCTGCCCTTGAGAAGATGACGGTGAGCTGCCTTCTTGACCCACAATGCCATTAGAGGGGGAATTACAGGATTTTGACCCAGTGACAGAGAAGGAACAGTGATATATTTCCAAGTCAGGATGGTGAGTGGCTTGGAGGGTTAACTTGCAGGTGTGGTCTTGCCAGGGTTGGAGGCTGAATAGGCTGGGGCTATTTTCTCTGGAGGCTGAGGGGTGACTTTATAGAGGTTTATACAATCATGAGGGGCATGGGCTGGGTGAATAGTCAAGGTCTTTTCCCCAGGGGTAACGCAGTCCAAAACTAGAGGGCATAGGTTTAAGGTGAGAGGAACGATTGTAAAAGGACCTTTGGGCAACTTATTTGTACAGACTGTGGTTCATGAATGGAATGGGCTGCCAGACGAAGTGGTGGAGGTTGGTACAATTACAACATTTTAAAGGCATCTGGACGGGTATATGGATAGGACGGGTTTAGCCAGATATGGGTCAAGTGCTGGTAAAAGGGGCTAGATTAATTTCAGATATCAGGTCGGCATGGATGAGTTGGACCAAAGGGTCTGTTTCCATGCACACAGCTCTATGACTCTGACTATGACTTTACTGATAACCAAGAGTAGATTGATGGAGCAGTTATTGGACAGGTTGGATTTGTCCTGCTTTTTATTTACACAACATTTTTCCACATTGCTGGATAGGTACCAGTGGGTTGTAAGTGTACTGGATCAGCTTGGCTAGTGGAGTGGTAAGTTCTGGAGCACAAGTCTTCAGTACTATTGCTGGATGTTGTCAGGGTCCATAGCCTTTGCAATATCCAGTGTCTTCAACAGTTTCTTAATATCACAGTGAGTGAATTGAATTGGCATCTTTGATGCTGGAGACCACTGGAGTTGGATCATCCACTCTGCACTTCTGCCTGTAGATTGCTGTGAGTGCTTTAGCCTTATCGTTTGCACTGAGGTGTTGGGCTCCTCCATCATTGAGAATGGTATATTCTTGGAGCAGCCTCCTCCAGTGAGTCATTTAATTGTCCACCATCATTCATGATTGGATGTAGCAGGACTGCAGAGTTTAGAGCTGATACATTGGCTGTGGGTTTGCTTAGCTTCGACTTTCACCCACTGCTTATGCTGCTTGCCTCGCAAGTAGTCTTATTTGGTGGCCGCACCAGGTTGGCACCTCATTTTTTAGGTATGCCTGGTACCACTCTTGCCATGCCCTTCTGCACCTGCATTGAACTAAGGTTAATCCCCTGGCTTGATGGTAATGGTTGAGTGGGGCATATGCATAGGCCCTGAGCTTACAGATTGTGAGGGAATACAATTCTGCTGCTGTTGATGGCCCACAGTGCCTCATGAATGCCCAGTCTTGAGTTGTTCGATCTGTTTGAAGTCTGTCCCATTTAGCATGGAGGTAGTGCCACACCACACAATGGATGGTATTCTCACTGTTATGGTTGGACTTTGTCTTCACAAGGATTGTCTGATGGTCACTCTTACTGATAGTGCTACGGTCAGATGCAGCTGCAGCTGGTAGATCGGTAAGGATGAGGTCAACTATGTTTTTCCCACTTGTTGATTATACCATTGTGCTGCCATCTCTGTTTGGTCTGTCCTGCTTGTGGGACAGGGATGGTGATGGGGGTGTCCAGGTTGTCTGTCAGGTATGATTCCCTGAGTATGACTTTGTCAGGTGATTGGCCTGTGTAACAGCTTTTCCAATATTGGCACTCTCCCCCAGATGTTAGTCAGGAGGACTTTGCAGGTTTGACAGAGCTGTTTCTGCTGTAGTCTTTTATGATGCCTTGGTTGATGCCACATGATCTATTCACTTTCATTTCTTTGAGACTTTGTAGCTATTGATATAATTGGGTGGTTTCCTAGGCTATTTTAGAGGGCAACTGAAAGTCAACCATGCATTGGTGTGGCTCTGGAGTCACATGCAGGCCAGACCAGGTGGAGATGATAGATTTCCTTCCCTGAAGGACATTAGAGAGCTAGATGATTTTCCCCAACAATGGATAATGGTTTCATTGTCATTTTTTAATTGAATTAAAATTCCCCCATCTGCCATGGCAGGATTTGAACCTGGATCCTCAGAATATTAGCTGAGTTCTTAGATTAATAGTCTGGAGATAATACCTCGAGGCCATTACGTCCCCTAGTTTAGGTGCAGCATTTGTGTTCACTACAGGAAGTTGAGATGGCAACTGTTAAAGTCTCAGCCCTGTTAATACAACATAATTTCAGTAATGCAGTGGACTATTAGACTGGACATTGTGCTCACATTGTGAGAGTGGCGCATTCCCCTGAGACCTCCAAACCCATAATCAAGAGTGCTACCCATTGTACTAAAGAACAAAAAGAACAAAGAAAATTACAGCATAGGAACAGGCCCTTTGGCCATCCAAGCCTGTGCCAATCCGTATCCTCTATTTAAACCTGTTGCCTATTTTCTAAGGACCTGTATCCCTTTGCTCCCTGTCCATTCATGTATCTGTTCAGATACATCTCAAATGACGCTGTTGTTCCCACCCCTACTACCTCTGCTGGCAACACATTCCAGGCACCCACCACCCTCTGCATAAAGAACTTTCCACACAAACTCCCCTAAACATTTTCCCCCTCACTTTGAATTGTGACCCCTAGTAAGTGAGTCCTCCACTCTGGGAAAAAGCTTCTTGCTATCCACTCTGTCTACACCTCTCATGATTTTGTAGGCCTCAATGAGGTACCCCCTCAACCTCCTTCTTTCCAATGAAAATAACCCTAGTCTACTCAAGCTTTCCTTATAGCTAATGCCCTCCATACCAGGCAATATCCTGGTGAACTTCCTTTGCACCCTCTCCAAAGCATCCACATCCTTTTGCTAATATTACGAACAGAACTGTACACAGTATTCCAAATGTGGCCAAACCAAAGTCCTATACAACTGTAATATGACCTGCCAACTCTTTTACTCGATACCCCATCTGATGAAGGAAAGCATGCCGTATGCCGTCTTGACCACTCTACTGACCTGCATTGCCACCTTCAGTGAACAATGGACCTGAACACCCAGATCTCTCTGCACATCAATTTTCCCCAGGATGTTTCCATTTACTGTATAGTTCACTCCAAAATGCAACACCTTGGATTTGTCCGGATTGAACTCCATCTGCCACTTCTCTGCCCGACTCTCCAATCTATCTATCTATATTCTGCTGTAGTCTCTGACAGTCCCCTTCACTATCTGCTACCCCACCAATCTTAGTGTCATCTGCAAACTTGTTAATGAGGCAACCTATACCTTCCTCCAAATCATTTATGGATCAGATCAGACACCATACATGATTTCATGTTAAGTCCATCAACTGGGGAGATTTTTAAACTGGTGCTAAAAAGGGTTCACAATAATGGCTCCCAGTTGCGGTCAGGGATGGGTGAACCGAACCATTGTTAGATATTTTTAGGCAAAAGTAGGATGCTTTGCCAATCCATCCTCAAGCCAAGTTGTGTTTTTGATGATATATGCAAATCTGTATCAATGTTTGGCACACCACATTCTATGAACCTCACTGTTTTTCTGTGAAAGTGAAACCTGCTTTGGTTCTTGAAAATATGAAAAGAGCTAATGGAAACGTGGCAGTGAATACAGGGTAGAATTTAATCAAAGGCTTTAGTTACGTCAAATATGATAGTGCAGAATTAATGTGGCACGGTGGCTGAGTGGTTAGCACTGCTGCCTCACAGCGCCAGGGACCCAGGTTTGATTCCAGCCTCGGGTGACTGACTGCGAGGAATTTGCACACTCTCCCCATATCTATATGGGCTTCCTCTGGGTGCTCTGGTTTCCTCCCACAGTCCAAAGATGTGCAGGTGAGGTCAATTGGTCATGCTAAGCTGCCCATCGGGAGGTGTCAGTCAGGGGCAAATGTAGGGGAATGAGTCTGGGTGGGTTACTCTTCGGAGGGTCTGTGTGGACTCGTTGAGTCGAAGAGCCTGCTTCCACACTGTAGGGATTCTAATAGAATTAGGATTCTAATCCTCGTGAACAGGATGAAATCAGAGATTTGCTTTCATTGCTCATATGTTTGAGTACAGGGACATCATGTTGAGTTTGTACAGGATGCCTCTTCTGTAGTACTGTGCGCAGTTCTGGTAACGCTGTTATAGGAGGGCTATTATTAAACTGGAGAGAGTTCAGAAAAAGTTTACCAGGATGTGGCCAGGAATGCAGAGTTCGACTTATAAAAATAGGCTGGATAGGCTGGGATTCCTTTCACTGAATTTGAGGAGGTTTATAAAATCATGAGGGACATAGATAAGATGAATAGCAAAGGTCTTTTGCCTAGGGTGGGGAAATTTAAAACTAGGTGGCATATTTTCAAGATGAGAGGAGAAAGATTTTAAAAAGGACATGAGGAGTAACGTTTTTACACAGAGGGTGGCTAGTGTGTGGAATGAACAGAGGAAGAGGTGAATGCAGGCACAATTACAATGCTTAAAAGACAATTAGATAAGTAGGTGAATAGGTCAGGTTTGGTGGGATATAGGCCAAATGCAGTCAGGTGGGACTAGTTTAGTCCAGGAACACAGTTGGTGTGGACTAGTTGGACCGAAAGGTATGTTTCAATGCTGTTTGACTCTAAGACTCTATATGTAGAATAATGGATATTAATCAGGATTGGAAATTCTCCCTCACCATGTTTACTCTGTCAACTGTAGCAATGAGGCCAGCTGGAATCCCTAAATCAGTACCGAGTTAGAACATAGAACATAGAACAATACAGCGCAGAACAGGCCCTTCGGCCCTCGATGTTGCGCCGACCTGTGAACTATTCTCAGCTCGTTCCCCTACACTATCCCAAAATCATCCATGTGCTTATCTAAGGATTGTTTAAATCTCCCTAATGTGGCTGAGTTGACTACATTTGCAGGTAGGGCATTCCACACCCTTACCACTCTCTGTGTACACATCAATGTAATTCATGCAGACTGGAAAAAGGGTCTCACTCTGATAACTTGACAACTTAAAGAGAAAGCTCAGCATGCCATTTACAGAGGGCAAAACAACAACATGACAACACAGGTTTTTGCCCCAGATAATAATTACGTCTCGGCCAAAATCTCCAAAACAGTGATGATTTGGTTATTATCTCGTTGCGACTTCTGGAGCTTGCTGTGTGCAAACTGGCTGGCTGCATTGATGACAATTCATAATTCTGAAATACTTTGGGTGCTCAGATGGCATGGAGGGTGTTATATGAATAGAAGTTCTTTATTTCATACTTGCAGTCGAATGATCAGTTCTCCAAAGCTGTTTACCATTTCTTTTGTATAACATTCCCTACACTCCAAAAGTCCTCACGATTGCAGAACATAACCCCTGTCTTCAGAAAAAGGAAAGGGAGCAAAAACAGAGGATAATAGGCTAGTCAGCCCAACAGCTGTAATAGGAAAGACACAATAGAATCCATTGTCAGTGTTTCACATTAAGGAAATCGAAGGGCATGGGGATGGTGTGAGAAGGTGTGATGGACAGAGGTGATCAGCTGTGACCTTATTGAATGGAAGGGCAGTTCTTTATTTTTCAGAAAAGTGTAAGTAAGTGTTAACAGATTTTCCTTTCATTACATTCCTATCATAAGATTAAAAATGAAATGTGCTGGAAAGCAGGAGACTCTCAGTGCAGGTTAACATTCCTCTGTTGGTGCATAAATAAACAATGAATACAACAATTGGGTGCTGACATGATCTTCCTTCTATAACCTCTCAATACAGAGCAGAAAGGGATAACTGGGTGGCTGGAAGGGGTAGCTAGAATGTGCAGCAAAATGAACAAAACATAGTTTTTGTTTGGCAGTTTAAAAGAGTAGCTCCAATACAAATGCAGACATAATCACAGGAAAGACTGGAAGGGGAAAAATAAATCAAACAGGTTTGACAAAGCTCATCAACAAGCTTCACATCCGGGGGATTCATTCTCAGCCTGGGCTGAGATGGTTTGTCTTAATATGTTGACAGCAATGATGTAATGGGGACGTCTCACTACCCTCTGGCTAATAAGAGGGCTAAAAAATTAGACAGAGACAGTTCCTGGTCACTGTTGGGTGATTGCAGTTGAAAGCTCCATGTCTATAGGTGATGTTCTTCACAGTTAGAGCAGCCTGTCTAAAATTCACTCTCCATTTACGTTTTAAAAAACAGTGAATTGGGCAACTTGAAGAACCCATGGTGCTTTAGTCCCTGCATTACAGCCTTCAAGAGAGAGGATAAGGATTGGGGGAATAAAGGGATAAATTGACCTGATTAAAAGGGATGAGAAGCTCAAGAGTGCTGCATCATGAAATGGCTTCATGGGGATTTTGTGCACACAATGCTCCCCATGCGAAACTGTTGCCAGGGTAACTATCTAAATGCTTCATCTGTCTGGATGGATATAGATCAGGATCTTTTTATGAAGGTCCAACAGAAATTGTGAAATCATCATGGCAGAGGCAAATCATAAGCTGCAAATGCAAGTCAGCACCCGAGCATGTTTACACATCATTGATGAAAATCTAACCAAAAACTAGACAGTGATAAGTACATAAGTTGAAGCGTCATGCAGACAAGGTATTACGGTTTGGATTTCAAGCCAGACAGTCCTGTACCTTTAAGATGGATGCATGACATCATAACATGCAAGGCAGACTTTGTGTGGACCCACAGAAAATGGGGGAGATACTAAATGAATATTTTGCATCAGTATTTACTGTGGAAAAGGATATGGAAGATATAGACTGTAGGGAAATAGATGATGACATCTTGCAAAGTGTCCATATTACACAGGAGGAAGTGCTGGATGTCTTGAAATGCATAAAGGTGGATAAATCCCCAGGACCTGATCAGGTGTACCCTAGAACTCTGTGGGAAGCTAGAGAAGTGATTGCTGGGCCTCTTACTGAGGCATTTGTATCATCGATAGTCACAGGTGAGGTGCCGGAAGACTAATGTGGTGCCTCTCTTTAAGAAGGATAGTAAGGACAAGCCAGGAAACTATAGACCAGTGAGCCTGACGTCAGTGGTGGGCAAGTTGTTGGAGGGAATCCTGAGGGACAGGATGTACATGTATTTGGAAAGACAAGGACTGATTAGGGATAGTCAACATGGCTTTGTACGTGGGAAATCATGTCTCATAAACTTGATTGAGTTTTTTGAGGAAGAAACAAAGAGGATTGATGAGGGCAGAGCGGTAGATGTGATCTATGTGGACTTCAGTAAGGCGTTCGACAAGGTTCCCCATGGGAAACTGGTTAGCAAGGTTAGATCTCATGGAATACAGGGAGAACTAGCCATTTGGATACAGAACTGGCTCAAAGGTAGAAGACAGAGGGTGGTGGTGGAGGGTTGTTTTTCAGACCGGAGGCCTGTGACCAGTGGAGTGCCACAAGGATCGGTGCTGGGCCCTCTGCTTTTTGTCATTTATATAAATGATTTGGATGCAAGTATAAGAGGTACAGTTAACAAATTTGCAGATGACATCAAAATTGGAGGTGTAGTAGACAGCGAAGAAGGTTACCTCAGAATACAATAGGATCTTGATCAGATGGGCCAATGGGCTGAGAAGTGGCAGATGGAGTTTAATTCAGATAAATGCGAGGTGCAACATTCTGGGAAAGTAAATCTTCGCAGGACTTATACACCTAATGGTACGGTCCTAAAAAGTGTTGCTAAACAAAGAGACCTTGGAGTGCAGGTTCATAGCTCCTTGAAAGTGGAGTCGCAGGTAGATAGGATAGTGAAGAAGGCATTTGGTATGCTTTCTTTTATTGGTCAGAGTATTGAGTATAGGAGTTGGGAGGTCATGTTGCAGCTGTACAGGACATTGGTTAGGCCACTTTTGGAATATTGCGTGCAATTCTGGTCTCCTTCCTATTGGAAGGATGTTGTGAAACTTGAAAGGGTTCAGAAAAGATTTACAAGGATGTTGCCAGGGTTGGAGGATTTGAGTTATGGGGAGAGGCTGAACAGGCTGAGGCTGTTTTCCCTGGAACATTGGAGGCTAATGGGTGACCTTATAGAGGTTTACAAAATTATGAGGGGCATGGATAGGATAAATCGACAAAGTCTTTTCCCTGGGGTGGGCGAGTCCAGAACTAGAGGGCATAGGTTTAGGGTGAGGGGAAAGGTATAACAGAGACCTAAGGGGCAACGTTTTCACACAAAGGGTGATAAATAGATGGAATGAGGTGCCAGAGTAAGTGGTGGAGGCTGGTACAATTGCAACATTTAAAAGGCATCTAGATGGGTATATGAATAGGAAGGGTTTGGAGGGATATGGGCCGGGTCCTGGCAGGTGGGACTGGATTGGGCTGGGATATCTGCTCGGCATGGACGGGTTGGACTGAAGGGTCTGTTTCCATACTGTACATCTCTATGACTCTATGATTCTATGTGACATTCCAGTATACGTGCACAAACATTGCCTTCATTCATGCATTCTGTGTCATGGGATCAGTGTAGTACCATCTGTCAGCTATATGTATGTGTGATGTACAATAAGTTCAGTTAGCACAGAACCCAGAATATGGCTGTGATAGTGCAGCAATGTAGTTAGTGTTATTAATAAATATCCACCAAGGTAGCTCCCTCAACAAGAACTTAAATCTCTATGATACGTGTTATGCAGACTACCATTTGGAAAATCACAAAGTGCATCATGTTGTTAGCAATAGTGGCCACAACTGGGGACTAAACACTAGTCATCACAGCTAGTTAGTGACAGTTAGAAGCAGTAAGTGAATGCTAAAGATGACAATAACATGGCAGTTATGAAATGTCTTTTTCCAAACCATTGTTCATGTCCAAGTTCAGGGTAATAGTTACAACTACAATCAAAACTAAGTGCAACAGCCAAAAAAAGTGTACAAATTTGCGATGAAGTAAAATGAGTATTTAACTTTTCTTTACTATTTCAAAAATAATGCCATTTTACAAAAGGTCCAAGATAGTTATGGTCTTGACAAAACAGCTCATTCAAAAGCTGAAGGACATGTCAAACATAACAAAACAATCGTAGATTAAAATACAAACATCAATAATAAATACAGGTTTTCTACATTAAGCACTTCTTACTTATGTCCATACAGCAATCAATTAATCGATTTTCATTTTCCAAAATAACATGAAAAGTAGAAAAACAAACAAGACAATGTGGCATTATAACTACTTCTATTTCGGCTTGATCACCACCTTCAGGCAAAGGCCTGTAACTTTTAATGACACAGCAATATTTAATAAAAGAGCAAAAAGAAGCTGACAACAAACAAAAAGAAAACAGACAAAGTCTTTTCCCTGGGGTCGGGGAGTCCAGAACTAGAGGGCATAGGTTTAGGGTGAGAGGGGACCTACTGGGCAACTCTTTCACGCAGATGGTGGTACTTGTATGGAATGAGCTGCCAGAGGAAGTGGTGGAGGCTGGTACAGTTGCGACATTTAAAAGGCATTTGAATGGGTATATAAATAGGCAGGGTTTGGAGGGATATGGGCCAGGTGTTGGCAGGTGGGACTAGATTGGGTTAGCATGGACGAAGGGTCTGTTTCCGTGCCATACATCGCTATGACTTTATGACTCTAAAAACAGAGGCACTACACCGTAATACTGATTGTTATACTGGCCTTTTTGATAGCATAAAGGTACACAAAAATGGAAACTAAACAGCTCATCAAGGATTGGCAATTCATTGATAATCCATCAGATGTTCACTTGTTAAGTAAAGAGTCAATATTCACTTTTGAGATAAGCAGATTGCTGACAAGAAGAGTAGTTGTCAAACTTTGTCTCACTTTGGACATTGAATGACTAAGAAGAATAAAGTCCAAGTCAACTTCAGAAGATATGTGATGTGGAGGTGCCGGTGTTAGACTGGGTTGGACACAGTCAAAAATCACACCACACTGAGTTATAGTTCAACGGGTTTATTTGAAAACATTTGCTTTTGGAGTGCTGCTCCTTCATCAGGGCTAACATCTTGCCAGAATACATGATTTCGTGTCATATTTGCAATCAAACAATTTGGAGGAAGGTACTGACATAACGATGCAGGAATGTGATTTCACCAAAGCTAATAGCTGAAAGACTTGTGGAACTGATAATCTGTCTATAGCCAACAAATTCTTCAGATAAGCATGTCTGAATCAACCCGAAGAATTTCCCATTGATGCTATATTTGAAGGAGCATTCAAGTTAGAAGCAATTGTTACAGGTCAGCAGCATCTGGAAGTGCTTATCTCTGGAACAACTACTGTCGCCATCAACAGGGTCAGAAGGACATCACATTTGGTACCAGGTGTGGTTTATTTCACCCAGCAAGGCAATGTCCAGCATTTTGACCTTTGCAAGCCATGTTTAACGAAGGACATTAGGCTAAAATCTGTAAGAAATCACCCAGAGAAATGTGAAAAACAGCACACTGTTCCACAGCAGCTTGTGAAGAAGGACCAATTAAGGAAAAATGCCAAAAGAAGTTTCCAAATTCTGTCCTTTGCATGCAAGCTTATCAACAAATTCCAAGTAGTGGGCACAGCTTGTAGACCCCAGTCAAAGGTATACTTGATAAACCTAACACCACATGGAAACTATCAGAAAAGTTGAAGCTATCACCCTCATCCAAGTGATAAACTGTAAAAGAACGGACAACATGCATTATTTACCAAGATTAACATTGGTGCCAATGCGGATATCATTCATTTATGCATTTTATATGAATTTTTTTCAGGAAACTGGTACAGTATGTGCAGTCCACACAAGATAAACAAACTGCTTCCAATGGGTTTAAGATCCAGTGCATTAGCATTAACTGTCTTAAATATCAATACAAATTCCAAGGATGGACATCCAAAACCTTTTACGTCATTGAAGCAGATGGACCTGCAAACATTGACCTGCTACTATGCATAAATCTACATATTCTCATGATCCATTGAAGTAACAAACCTATTAGTTGAAACACCAAAGATATCAGACTACAATCTTATAAATTCAGTTATGACCAAAGAATACTAATGAAACGAGCTCTGTCAGATAATGGCTAACCAGAACAGTCACTATTGAAGGAGAAATAAACCACCTTTCAAGACAGTGAATTCTCAACCAGTGAATGAAAAAAGCATTGGCGTGCAAATAATCTTGAGTCAAACGCAAAGAATGTGAAAGGAATTAAAAGAGAAACATAGCAAATCATTAAATCCTATGGTCCAGACTGGTGCTGTCAAACTATGTTTCTGGTTTGTATTTCTTTTATCCACCCATAATATCCTTGTCTTCTCTGTCTTTGTGTATCTGTCTGTTTGTGAAAGGGGAATTTAAGAAGGGGAAGAGTTTACTTTGTAGAGTTATAAGTTAGCAATTCATTTTCCCTCACTGCCATTGGTTACAGACAATCTTTTCATAACAAACCATTTTTTTTTAATGGTTAAATGTCCTTCTCCCTGTGCCATGGAGTCAGTGTGGTTCCATCCATTTAGTCTGTCAGCTATACATATATGATGCACAGTAACATCAGTAAGCATAGAAAATAGTTATGTGTATAAATCTGTGATGTTAGACACATGTAAATAGTTAGTGTTGTAAATACATTTCAAGACATCTGCTTCAACAAGAACCTGACTCTGCTACAGATGTTATGTAACTAACATATAGAAGACTCCAAAGCACATCTAGGTATTTTCAACACATCATAGTTTGTTAATTTTCTTTAGGCACAACAATCAGTTATCACACTCAAAAACACCATTTCACCCACTACTTTTGCCATCAATGTTTCTCTATCCAGAAATGCATTTTAGTTCCATATACACTCTTGATCATCCTGAGCCTTATTAGAACTCTGATTTGTTTGTAGTCTGAACTTAGCCTTGAATTTCCCCTGGGACAGGTTTGCCTTTGGAGAAGAGGAACTATCCTAGCATAACTGTGAGGCAGCTCAGTGTCATCTATTCAGTAACATTCAAAATACAAAATGGGCTCTCTGCTAGCAGAAAAAAAGACGGCTGCTAGCAAAGGTGGATATATTCAGTAGTTCTGGTACAGAGTGCAATGAAAGAAATAAGAGAACAGAAAGTACTATTAGAGGTACTCACCCACCGAGAGGTGGAACGATATATCTAAACCAGATTAAAGTGAGGACTGCAGATGCTGGAGATCAGAGTTGGCAGTGTAGTGCTGGAAAAGCACAGCAGGTTAGGCAGCATCCGAGCAGCAGGAAAATCGATGTTTCGAATACGATCCCTTCATCAGAAATGCTCTTGCCCAAAACATCAATCCTCCTGCTTCTCCTGCAACCTGCTGTGCTTTACCAGCATCACGCTCTCAACTCTGAACCAGGTTACACTAGCTCGAGGGGAGCTGAAAAGCTTCAAAGGACAGAGACTGCCTCAGGGGACACAATGGCCTGGTGGTATTATCACTAGACTATTAATCCAGAGATGCAGGTAATGTTCTGGGGACCTGTGTTTGAATCTCGCCATGGTGGAATTTGAATGCAATTAAAAAAAACCTGGAATTATGAGTCTAATGATGACCACTAATCCATTTTTGGTTGTCGTGAAACGCTCATCTGGTTCACTAATACCCATTAAGGAAGGAATCTCCCATCCTTATCTGACCTGGCCTAGATGTGACTTATTACAGCAATGTGGTTGACTCTTAACTGGCCTCTGGGCAAGGTCAATAAACAGCGATGCCCCTCAACCCATGAATAAGTTTGAAATAAAGCTCATTTCTTCAAGTTGTCGCTCATGACTGTGCTAATCAAGTTTGTTGCCTGCAGCCTACTATCAGGCTTATCCTGGGATCTCTGCTGCCATACATAAAGGCAGGATAATTGTATCAGTTACAAAGCTCCTGCTCTCTGCTACTGTCACTCACATGTGCAGAGTGGTACTGAAGTGCCCTGTGGGTCCCTTGCTGTGGTGACAAGAGAAATATTTATGTTCTAGAGGAGATGCAGCAGTTACGATCTCCCAGCATAATTTCTTTGCATTTGCCCCTGCCATATCAGTTAATTCAGGGCCGTATAACAGATGAAAATCCAGGTGTCAATTACATGTTTTCCTATACTTGAAACCTTCAACACCTTAGATTGTATCAAATTTGCCTAATTTTAGAGTGTTTAATTAGGTCATTTCAAACGCTCTTTTCCAAGAAAATGAACTGAACTTCATTAACCTTTCGAAGGAACACATATCCAATACCTGCAATAACCTTAAGAGATTGTTTTTGTTTTGCCCAACAATTTAATAATTTTCTCCCTATATGACGGTGACCAAAACTGTGCAAAGTTAAACCCTAACCCATATCTATATCTACATCCATAAAGATTGTCTTGTTGAGTTTCGAGAGCCTGTGTTACAGAGAGGCTATGTGAGGGTAAAAAGCAATACTCTCACACTATAAAAAAAACACTGAATATGTAGGTAACAATATCAGTTCGTGCAGAAATAATGAATGGGAAAACTTTAAAATATTGCTATGTCCATGAAACAAATTGTGCAAGAATGGTAGACACGGGAAAATCCTGTTTAATGTGCATTGTTTTAATGTCTTTCCCGTCTTGTACAGAGGTCTTGAAATCCATTCCAGCATCGGCCTAGGGACTCTCAGTCAGACAGCTGGCACGGGGGGAGGAAAGGTGGGGGCTTGCAGAAGCAGGTTCCATTTAGAAGATTCCCTCATTCAGAACTATATACAAACATCTGAATAAATATGTAAATACATTCTCTTGTTTGACCTCTGTAGTGAGAGCTCTTAAATAGTATTGCTGTCTGTTTCACTGCAGATAAAGTGCACTTTCTCCGCTGAGATTTCAACCTGGTACTCAAAGGTTCAATGATTTTGCTATTGGTCAAAACACCCATGTGTCATTTGGCTTGAGAGGTATTAAAAAAGACAGTCACACCTTTAATCATGAGTGACATCATCGCACCAAATGCCTAGCAAGCAATTTAAAAGGATCGGCTGAAAAGAAAACTGCATCTCTTTGAACCTCAGAAGGAGGCCAAGATTTTGTGATACGTTTTAATGCGTTACATTTATCCATTCTTGTGGCAGGTGCATTTTCATGGAAAATTTGCCTCTTCCGAACCAGTTTCAATAAGCAACCTTAACAGTTTTAATATGTGTGACTTAATACCAAATGAAAAGAAAGAACTGTTACATGTCACCTTTAATATAATACCTCCACCTGTGACATTTTAGTATTGTAACAGTAACGTTCCTTCCCAAAATTAATAATAGATCATGTCACACTTGTGGTACAATAATCTGACACAGATCTTATATAAACATTTGTTTTCACATGCAAAAATCAGCCTGCTATGCCATTTATTGCTTTTAGGTGGAGATCCTCTTACAGGATTAAAACAAAATCTTCCTCCAAGTCACTGCCCTTCAAATAGCTGTTGAACCACGCTCAGTCAACTTGACATTACACAGCGGTAGCAGTAGCAACAGCAGCATCTTAAATCTTTGTGATTGATAGCCTCTCAAACCAAACAAGAGCAGAGCAGCAAACAGATAGTCCCTGACTGGCTCGTGAGAAGTGTCCTTAGACCAATGATGAGAGCGGGTGGTGCTGTGGAGTTGCTGAGTCCCCTGGAGCTATGGATGGTGCAAATACGTATCGCATTGATATTCGAGCAGTCTGACTGCAGCAGCCTTTGATTGACAGTCTTTCACAGCCACCCAAAGGAATCTGAAACCAAACATTTAAGTCGTAGACTTGTCCCACTAATACCTACCGATGCCAGTAATTCTTTCTGGCTATGCAAGTGTCCTTCAGATGCTAATAAAGTCAGGCTTCAAAGAGCAAAACAACAGATGGGCAAAGTCGTCACTTTTCACCAAGTTCAATATTTGACAGAGGGCAGGACAGAAGTGTGACAGGATAAGAACTTGGCTCAGGTTCTGATGTTTGCTAATTATAAAAATTCATCGATAATCTTAATAATTCATGGCCACGCATCAAAAAAATACTGTTGTGAGAAAGAATTAGCTATTTCACTAAAAAGACTTCTGAGGCCAGAAATAATTATTGATGATGTTAGAGGATGAATGCTTAGCAGTGTGGCATTCTACATCTCCAGTTTTAACAGTGCTGGAAACCTGCTGGTTTTAAGCAGTTTACAATACGCCTCCACATGCAGTCCTCCCAAGCAAAGAGACCAATGTTGGTCTGCCTGCCTTGCTGACAGCAATGTGCATTTCAGTTCCAGGAGCTGGAAACTGGACTGGACTAGGCTACTCGAGGGGAGTAATTGTGACCCCCAGCAAGACAGATGAGAACCTGCTCCCTTACCACTGCAGAATCATTTGCTTAGCTTACTTTGCATTGGAGTGGAGTGATTTCTGAATGAGATCTGTTAATAGGCACCAGGCCAGTTATTCACACATTTAAGAGGCCCCACATCCTTTTGATGTGTGCACCAGGCATCAGTAGAAAGGTTTCAGGAATTTAGCAATAGGATCCAACATCAAGCTCAGATGCATGCAGGCCTACAGCAAAACCTCCATGCTTAATGCTCTGTTTCTACGAGAGAAACAGCACAATGAACAACAGTTCATTGCCTGATTGCCTACATTCTTCTGCTTACTGATGATAAGGAAATAATTTGGTGCACACAATGTATGCCAAAAAGATAATGACAAGGATTTACTTGGCTATTTCAAAATTCTCCAGGCTGGCCTCCCTTCCTCCACCCTCCTTGAACTTTATCCCATCTGAAACGCTCCCAACCAAATTCAATCTTGCTTCATGCCCTACTCTCAACTCTGCATTTTTGCTGATCTATTTTGGCACCCAGTCCCCCAATATTTCATATTTTAATTCTTCCAAGTCCTAAACAATTCCCATCTCTTTAACTGCCTCCAACACAACAATGACATTCCCCTCTCAAAGCTCTTTATCTCTCTGATTCAGACCTCATCTTCAGATAAGAGCAATATAAGCAATATGAACGCATTGGAACTGAGGCAGGAGCAAACCATCAGGACTCGCAAATCTGCTCTGCTGCTCAGCAAGATCTTGCCTGATCTGTTTGCTTTTCAGTCATCACATTCCCAGCTATCCCCAATAACCTTTGATTCCTGTGCCAGATAAGAATGTGGAGAAAGTGAGGACTGCAGATGTTGGAGATCAGAGTTGAGTATGGTGTTGGAAAAGACAGCAGGTCAGGCAGCATCCAAGGAACAGGAGAATCGACGTTTTGGGCAAAAGCCCTCCTTCAGGATGAAAGGTTCATACCTTGGATACTGCTTGACCTGCTGTGCTTTTCCAGCACCACACTCTTGACCCAAATGAGAATGCAGCTTCGAAAATATTGAAAAACCCTGACTCCACTGCCTTCTGGGGCAGAGACGTCCAAAACGACACAACCATCTGAGAGAAAACAAAAACTCCCTATCCCTGTCTAGAAAGAGTGGCCCCTAATTTTAACCAGTGCCCCCTAGTTTAGGACTCATCCACAAGAATAAATATCTTTCCTATGTCCACCTTGTTACGATTTACCAGGATCTTGCACACTTCAATCAAGTTACCCCAAACTCATCTTAACTCCAATGGAAATAGGCATAGTCTTTCCAACCTATCCTCATAACGCAAACTATTTTCCAGATGTCAAGTCCAGTAAATCTCCTCTGAGCTGCCATCAATATATTTAAGCATAGGTGTAGCAGGCAGTCAAGGAGGCAAATGGTGTGTTGGCCTTCAGATGAGAGGATTCAAGTACAGGAGCAGGGATGACTTATTGCAATTATACAGAGCCTTGGAGAGACCACACTTGGAGTGTAGAGCACAGGTTTGGTCTCCTCATCTGAGGAAGGAAGCTCTGACTATGCAGGAAGTGCAATAAAGGTTTATCAGACTGAGTCCTGGGATGGTATGACTGGTGAATGAATAACCACCGGATTGGTTTGGACTATATCCACTGGAGTTTAGGAGAATGAGGGGGAACCTTGCAGAAACTGATAAAATTCTGACAGGACCAGACAGGAAAAATCTAGAAAGGATATTCCTGATGACTGGGGAGTCCAGACCAGGGGGCCACAGTGTAAAGATATGGTGTAGACCTTTTAGGACTGAGATGTAAAATCTTTTCAAACTGAGAGATGGTGAGACTGTGGAATTTTCTGCAACAGAAAGCAGTTGAGGCCAAAACATTGAATTCTTCCAAGAAAGAGATAGACATAGTTTTAAAGGCAAAGGGATCAAAGGGTAGGGGGCAAAAGAGGGAACAGAATATGAAGTAGATTGATCAGCCATGATTATATTGAATGGCGGCTCAGGCTCAAAGGACCAAATGACCTACTCATGTTCCTGTTTTATACTTCTCTACTCTTCCATCCTTCCTGAAATATGGTCACCAGAACTGCACACAGTCTTGGAGTTGTGGTCTCACCAATGCCCTGTACAACAGAAGCATACCATCTTACAACTATACAAAAACAGAAATTGCTGGAGCCACTCAGTAGGTTTGGCAGCATCAGTGGAGAGAAATCAAATTCTTTAGAAGATTCAAAACATGAACTCTATTTTCTTTCCACAGGTGCTGCCAGCCCTGCTGAGTTTCTCCAGCACTTTCTGTTCTGGTTTCAGATCTTCAGCATCCGCAGTTCTCTTATTTTAGTGTACCATCTTCAATTCCTCTTGTAATAAAGGACAGCATTCCATTAGCCTTCTTGATTATGTGTTGTCCCTGCATACTAATTTTTTGTGAGTCATGCACAAGGACACCTAAATACCTCTGCATCTCTGAGTTTCACATTTATTCTCAGTAAAATTCTGCTTTCTCATTCTTGCTAACAAAGTGAATAACTTCACATTTTCCTGCATTGTGTTCCACCTGCCTGATTTCTGCCCAATCTACCGATATCTATCTGCAACATCCTAAGTCATTCTCACCATGTAGTTTCTTACCTATCCCAGTGTCATCGTGA
Organism: Chiloscyllium punctatum; assembly: GCF_047496795.1. Lineage (NCBI taxonomy): Eukaryota > Metazoa > Chordata > Chondrichthyes > Orectolobiformes > Hemiscylliidae > Chiloscyllium > Chiloscyllium punctatum. The sequence goes on from NC_092763.1 coordinate 67,351,663, forward strand.
ATTTAGCTACCATGCCTATGCTCTCTAATCTAAGTCATCGATGTAAATTGTAAAAGATTGAAATCCCAGCACAAAGCCCTTATGGGAGGCCACATGTCACATCCTGTCAATGAAATACCTTTTTATGCATAATAAAAACTGAAAGAACTGCGGACGCTGTAAATCCGAAACAAAACGGAAATTGATGGAAAGGCTCAGCAGTTTGGCAGCATCTGTGGAGAGAAATCAGAGTTAATGTTTTGGGTTCAGTGACTCTTTCTCAGACCATTTTCTTTCCAGTACAAGGCTAAAGGATTAATTGTATTACCTGGACTCTTTACTCTATTCATTACAAAGAACTTAAAGCATTGAAACAAAGAATTTGACTTAACTCGTTTATGCGCTAACTACCTTCTACTTTGATTCATCTAACCTTAGTCTCCTTCTCCATCATGCACATATCCAGTTACATCTTAATTGCATCTTTATTGTAGTGTACCCTCGGCAGTCTAGTCAGTATCTGAGGAAAAGGCATTTTGCCCATTTTCCCAATACACAAGACATCCCAGTAATCTCTATGCATCAACTTTATAATTTTCAGTTCTTACTATTTCACTCAGTATATCATGTATTCAGGTGACATTTACAGTAATGAACCCACAAACAAACTTCAGTACAATGTCCCCATTACTGAACCTTTCAGTAGCTGCATGGTATCACTTGATGAATACTTGCTGATATTTGACAATTATGTCTTAAGTACTCAGTCCATCATCCATCTCTTGTCACACAGGAGTTATATCAAGACATTATGAGCTGTACAATTCTTAATCTATATTTTACTAGTCATTTGCATTTTAAAAATATATTCTTTCTATGTTGACTTAATCAGTTCTGAAGCTGATAGTTCCTTTTTTACAATGATCTGCATGGACCTTTTGCCAATCTGCCAACTTTAGGTCAATTCCATAACTCTAAAACCAAGTCAATATTGCCACTCTCTTGATAATCTCTAATTGAAGACCATTGAGGGAATATGCCTTGGGAAAACAAAAGTTGAATATTCTTGCAGTAGATTCTTGATGCATTCTAGTATTTGCTTTCACTACAAACCTGGAACTTCAAACACTAATCAGCAAGTACAAACCAAAAGAACCATAAATCAGAAACAAAAACATAATTTGCTGGAAAAGCTCAGCAGATCTGGCAGTATCTGTGGAGAGGAATCAGAGTTGACGTTTCAGGCCGAGTGACCCTTCCTCAGAACTAATCAACAAAGCTTGGTGACTCGGAATCTTACATCACTGGAAGTGTCCTATGAATTGAAAGAAGCTGACACCATGTTGTAGAGATTAACTTTGTCTCCTTTATCTCAACTAGAAAGCCAAATCTATTTCCGACTCTAAATATAATTATGAGGAACAGCTTTGAGACAAAATGATCAACTTTGTGCTGAGTTTGTCAGCTGTCTGCATGTTGGGTCAAGTTCAGGGTTCATGTGGCAGCGACAACATGCCAGCATGTGTTAAAAATTCACAACAGTGGCTTTAATGTTCTGTTTGTAAAATTTTCATGATGACTGTCTGCAAAAATGATCCATGCAGATCATTAAAATTTAGCTCTATTTGGATAAAATGTGTATGAGATTGATTCTCTGGATTTGATGCTCTCAGTTCCAGGGGAAAGAAGGGAAAGGCAGAATAAAGTGATTGTCCTAAAGATTAAAATCAGTAGCAAATCTTACTTAACTTAAAGACCATTTAGGACAGAGATGAGGAATCATTTCTTCACTCAAAGAGTGGTGAGCCTGTGGAATCCATTACTATAGAAAGTAGTTGATGATAAAACATTGAATGTATTCAGGAGGGAGCTCGAAATAGTACTTGGGGCGAATGGGATCAAAGGTTATGGGGAGAACGCAGGATTAGGCTGTTAAGTTGGACAATCAGCCATGATCGTGATGAATGGCAGAGCAGGCTCAAATGGCTGAATGGCCTCCTCCTACTCCTATCTTCTCTGTTTCGATGTCACCATTAAACAAAGAAAATAACGGCATTTAGGGAGCAACTTTGAGGATTATTGGATGTCTCAAACAATTGAATTCTATTTCAGTGCAGGTACTTTGCAATAACAAATATGCGACAGCTAAACTTGGCATACAAACATTCCATGGAAAGATCTATTTAGTAATATTGGTTGTGGGTTAAATGCAAGGATATTTGAGAGGGTGCCAGCTCAAAGGCTATTGCACAAAATAAAAATGCATGGTGTAAAAGTTCACACATTAACATGGATAGGAAATCGGCTGGCTTATAGAAAGCAGAGATTATGCATAAGTCTTTGCATGACATTAACAACAATGAGTCTTTGTCTGATCGACAGGACATGACGAGTGGAGTTCCACTGGGGTCTGTGTTGGGGCATTAGCTGTCTATAGTTTACATCAATGAGTAAGATGAGGGGAGCGAAGACATGGTGAGCTAAATTTGCAGACAGCACTGACATAGGTAAAAGTGTACCTGTGAAGAAGGAAGAGATAGTTAGATTCTTGTTAGGCAGCAGAATCAAGGGTTATGGGGGTAGATGGGAATGTGGAATTAGAAACACAACAGATCTGACTGAATGACAGAGCAGAGTCAAGCGGCTAAATGGTATACTTCATATAGAGACCTTCTCTGCTCTTCTTTAATGTCCACCTGAAAGATGACCTTGTTTCATTAACACATTTAAAATTCAGCATTTTGAATAGTACTGCACTCTCTTAGAATAGGACAAGTGAACATCAAACAAGGAGCATGAGTAGGCCTTTCAGCCCATTCAAGCCTGGACTGTCATTCAATAAGATCATGACTGGTCTGATTCTACCAGAATATGTCTCCATTATCTGTGGCAACCTTTCAACCCCTAGCTTATTAAGGACCCGGCTCCTAGCATCTTTTCAGGGACCGGGTTCGAAACTCTCACAACCCTCTGAGAGAAAAAAAATTACCTCATCTCTGTTTTAAATGCTCATTGACCGATTTTTAAACATTAACCCATTGACCCTCATTCTAGGTTCGCAAGGCACAATCCACTCCCCATCTACTCTATCAAGAACCCCCAGGATGCAAAGATTAGCCATTTTCAGAGAAGCAGGAGAATCAATATTTTGGGAATATGCCCTTCATCAGGAAGCTGAAGAGCTTATGCCTGAAATGTCGATTCTCGTGCTCCTCAGATGCTGCTTGACTTGCTGTGCTTTTCCAGCACCACACTCTTTGACTCTGACTTGCCAGCATCTGCAGCCCTCACTTTCTCCTACACTGAAAGGTTAGCCATGACTATAGGTTCCGCTTCTGGAGTGGAATTTGAATCGATAACCTCCTGACTCAGAATGAGCACGTTGCCACTGATATACAATTAATATCTACCTAGTTATTCTTTTGCCCCATGTTATTACGGACCAGGCCAGACCCCCTCAAAACATTTCAAGAAGGTAGCCCAGACCCTAACTTTGCTAGTTGCTTTGAGCAGGTATAGGGTGGATGTCAGGAGTGATTCAGCTGGTCATAACCCCTCAGTTTACAGAAGCGATGCCAGGGAGAGCAAGATGACAGAGAGATTCAGCATGGAACACCTTCTTCCATTTATTTATTTGATCAGCAGCCTCAAAAACTGATTGCTTGCGAAAACCAAACCCAAACAAAACCAGAGCAAGAGAGAACTAGCCACTCCCCCTTTCATTGTACGAGTGTTCTTTTTTAAACTTAAAAGCTTCTTCCCATAGATAAACGCAGACAAAACAGAGCCTCTGTCTTTATGACCCCTCTGAAAAAACCCCAAGGACAACCTAACCTTGTTAAAGGAGCAGCATCGTCACAAGGTGCAATGAGATGACAATGCACCAACATCAAAACAAAGTACAGCAGATGTTGGAAATCCGAAATAAAAACAGCAATTTCTTGAGAAACTCATCAGATGTGGCAGCATCTGTGTAGAGAGAAACAGTTAAATTTTTAAGTTTGAGATTACTTCCTTCACTGCACTTATTTCACATCTCTATTCCTCCTTTACCACCACTAGCAACACCTTTATTTTTTGCTCTGGGTGCCCTCAAATTCTGTTCTGGCATTTCATCTCCCCTTCTATCAACAGCACCATTTTCCAAATGCTTTCGGTTGGAAAGAAGAGTTACATTGGACTTGAAACAGAAACTGTTTCTCTCACTAAGATGCTGCCAGATCTGCTGAGTTTCTTCAGAACTTCCTATTTTTATCTTTGATCTGTAATCCTCTTACAATAGCCATGTGGCTAGAACAAATAAGCAAATAAATTGGACAGTTCCTATGACTTGATTGCTAAATGCCTGACTCAGTATCAACCTTTAGCCATACACCAGTTGGATTCCAACACAATCCACTCTAAATGTTGTACATCTAGAGAGTTTAAGCAGCACTACTATAGTTGTCCTGGACTAGTGACGGAGAAGACAAAGAAAATAAGCCACTCCATTTATGATTGCTTTGTAGTAATAATGAAAAATGTGCCTGATTGCATTGAGAAAAGACAGGATTAGGCTCAGCCGTAATGGTCTTCCTGATCAAATATACTGCCAAAAAAAGCATTGCCTAAACTCAAAGATTTAAAAAATGACCAAATACATAACGTGCTGAAGGGACTGCTTCTGATATTTTGCCATATCCAGCACAAATCAGTGCCCTCAAGAGAGGAGAAAATTGGAAAAGAGCAGATATATAAAGATGGGAATAATTTGCTTTCAAGAAAACAGCTTTTGCACTATAAAGTGAGACTATTTTGACAGCATTTCTGGCATTCAGAAAAAAAAGGATATTAAATAATCATCAATGTTAATCTCTTGCTCCTGACAAAATAGGAAAAAATACTGAGTATATATCAAAGGGTGTGATATGTCTCACTGCACAGGTATGGTGCAAATTCACAGGATGTTGCCAGAAATTAGTAGGTACAAATAGGAATATAGTTTTGAAAATAGAGTTAGCTTTCATTCGAGTGAGACATTGGGGGTGAATTGACAGACATGTTCAAAATGATGAAACAATGAGAAAGAGATTGGAAATTTCCGCATCAGCAGAAATTCCACCGTGTCCGCATTTTTCGCCAAATTTCAGACAAAGTCATGTTCACTACTTGGAAGAAACTCAGGAAAGTTCCTTGTGAGATTATTGCTGTTACTTGAGAGGTCCTGCATTGGGATATACGCAGAAAGTTGAATTGACTAGGTTTAGGTCAGAAAGGCAATGAAGGCTCTTTACATAAAGGCATGGCATGTTGCAGAATGCATGAGTGAGGGAGTCATTTTAAAAAATTTATACAAGTTGAGGAGGAAACTAGAGGTAAAAAGTCAGGAGAGCAATATAGACATATCAAATCAGAACTAGTATGAAAGATAAAAACCAATTTAGACTGTTTGACGTGAACGCACTACTGTAGTTTCTGTGTAATTCCTTATAAATTTTGGCTTTTAGTAATAAAGTTCTTTGCTTTAGTGTGTTCTGTGATATATAGCACATTAAACAAACCAAAGCTAAAGAAATCAAATGGCTATTATAATTTTAATCGAATGAAGCAATTATTTTACTCCCTTAAATCTCCCAACACTGATTGTTAGAGGTACTAGTCAAAAAGCTTGGTCTTAGTGACAATCAATTAAAGAGTTCATGCCACTGCAGTGTATTATGTGGCAACATTTTCTATATGAGGAGGAACAGCAACAAGGATGGGTGTCCATCCCATTTGTCACAATGATGTTGCATGTAATTGTGTATTTCGCTGGGTTATATCATTCATACACAAGATACAATGCTAACATTGCTAACATATTTTTTCTGTAGCGATGCCGGCCCTTTAATGGCACTGTCAGTCAGAAGTGAAGTGTTTTGCCTTCAATTAAGTGTAGTCACTGCTGTCATATGAGAGTAAAGGGACAGTCTAACATGCCAATCTGATTTAACACATTTATTTTCTCAATATTTTTCATTACTCATGGATGTATAAAACTCCCTTTTATTTATCTGTGGTGGTTGCAGGGAGAACAATTTGATTGTCTTGTTTGCTGCTAAAACAAAATTAAGAATGCATTGGTTCAACATGCTTGGGGTTGGTGGACCTCATTAACAAACAAGTGCACTTCCACAATGGATTGCATGCATTCATATTTCTCATTTGGTGTTGCCTGGTTACATTGTTGTCCTTGAGGATTTACATATCCAGCCTGCTCTCTTGCATATACTCTGTAGTGTTCCATTTTTAACATGACTACAAACCTGTTAATAGGACACCATTTCTCTCACACACAAGTTAATTCCTCTATAGGGTATCAGTTGTCCTTATTCTTCCCTGCTCTCTATCAGCTCTCTCTTCTTTCAGAAACACTTAGAAAACAGATAATTTCAGATCCTTTTGATCCATCCATTTATCCACAGTCTTAATGCTAACACACAGAATCTTATGGCCTTACAGAACATGAGGCCACTTATCCTTTCACTTCTAGGACAGCTCTTTGTCCTGTATCTTATCCACAACCCCGAAATTTTCACCTTTTCAAGTATGCATGCACCTAATTCCCCTGAACGTTCTGACTGAATCTGCTTTCACCAGTTTTTCATGATGAAGAGATGCCGGTGTTGGACTGCGGTGTACAAAGTTAAAAATCACACAACATCAGATTATAGTCCAACAGGTTTAATTGGAAGCACACTCGCTTTTGGACCGACAACCGCCTGATAGAGGAGCGGCGCTCCGAAAGCTAGTGTGCTTCCAATTAAACCTGTTGGACTCTAACCTGGTGTTGTGTGATTTGTAACCAGTTTTTCAGGTAGTGAGCTCCAGACCACAACAACTGCTGTGTAAAATATTTTTCTTTCCCTTGGAGTTTTCATTGTCAATTATATTAAACCTGTATGCTCTGGTTAATGATGCAGGATACAATTTCTTTGCAATTGGATCTGTCAAGCCCCTTCATAGTTTTGAACTCCTCCATTAAATTGCTGTTTAAACATCTTTGCTCTAAAGGGAACATAATAAACAGAGACAGAGAGTGGGGGAGTGACATCAAAAACTCAGTTCCAAGTACCACCTTTATAATCACTGTTACAGGGGAATGAGCTGAAGTGGTGAATTAGAACAGATTGGTAACTCTTCTCATATGCAGCTCAAACTTTTGAGTTGAACCACTTTTGTTGAATGAGAAGACCCGTGAGAAATATATATTTTTCCCTGTAAATATTTCCCTTCTTCAATTCAAAGCTTTTAATATTTATTGTCTGGTTCCACTGATTTTTTTATTTTTTGCTTAAGCAACCATTTTATTCATTTGGGAATCTAGAAGGTAAGTATAGTGCAGTAAGTGCTGTTCCATTCTGCCTACATCACAGCTGAGGCCAAAGTTATTCCTTCTCCAATAGCCACGCCCATGCAGTCTAAAACCCGGCATTGGATAGTGAAGCAAGAGAATTCCCTGACTAATTTCCCTTACTCCAGTCGAACTGAGATTAGTCAATGCCCCATAACTCAGCATTGGTGATATTCTAGTGCAGTCATTAAGGGCTGGGAGGAACATCAGGTGAGCTACCCTGCTAGACATTCGGATGGATACTAGGATTTCACAGCATTAGTCTAGCATGTATCTATTTATTTATTTATTTATTGTCCTATTAATTTTGCAACAAAATACATTCAAAAGTATTATATCGTTTCACCACTCTCTGAACCATCATAAAATGCAGAAAAATAAAACAAAACATAGGACATAAGGGCAGAAAAATAAATAAATAAAGAAAAACTGTTCAACTTTACAGTCTTTCTTGTGAAGTGCTCTGCTGTGGGCCATGGGCCTGATGGTCAACAGGAGATCCCTTTGCCAAACCACACCTGCTGGAATAAGAGGCACTGCTTTTCAGACCCACCTCATCCCCACTGCCATCCTAACTACCAAGAGTTAAAGTCATACAGCGTGGAAACAGACACTTTGGTCCAACTCATCTACACCGACCAGACATCCCAATTTGATCTAGTCCCATTTGTCAGCATTTGGCCCATTCCCCTCTAAGCTCTTCCCATTCCCACCCAAACGTCTTTTAAACATTAAATATTTAAATGTAAATCTCCCTTTGGCAGCTCGTTTCAGTCATTCACCACCCACTACGTGAAAATGTTACCCCTCAGGTCCTCGCTGGACTTTGTACCGGATTGGCCAAACTTGCCTCAGTGCTGGACACAGACCCCACCAGGAACCCACACTCGCCTGGTGCTGCTGCAGCTGAGTCAGCACTAGGATAATTTGCTGTCGATGCCGTCGCGACGACCAAGCTCAAGGGATAAGTAAAATTAAAAGAGAAAGGAAGACAAAAAGAGAGAGGAAAGAACAGCAAAGGGAGCGGATGAGCCCCAGGCTCAGAAACTCTATTGCATCGCCATCTTACCAGAAGATAATCCAAGGAGTTGTTCCAGCATCCTGACAATATGTCACCGTCCAACAATAACCACAAAAGCAGTCACTCATTATTTTATTTCTGTTTATATTTGTCACATTTGCCCACACAATAACATCTACTTCCTTTCAAAACAATTCACAATGTGTGAAGTGCTTAGAAATGCTTTTAATAGACCGAGTGCAACATAATGCAAATCTTTCATAGGGAATAGGAGCTTGTCCTCAGATTCTGCTCCACCATTCAGTGACTTCATGTTCATTAACATTCTGAAGCCAGATGGTGAAGTAGGAAACAGGATGCTAATTTTCCTTCATGTTGTATTTATTTTACATGCATTGTCTCCTCCCCAATCAACACTCAGTGTCCCATACATTTCTCCCTCTACCTCTTTCCATAACAATAAACCAAGTAATTGCCCCATGTGAAAGCAGAGTTCTTAACTCACATCAACAAAAATTAACTTGCGTCAACTTTAAAAGAAATTTATCAAATTAAAATGTCATTCCCAGTCTCAATGATACATTCCAGCTCTTGCCCCAGCTCCTGGCCAATTGTTCAAGGTTTATATGTTAAATGTTTATATGTTTATATGCTTTCTTTATATGTGCTTGAGACATTTGATTAATCAGTGCCCTTCACCTGCAGATTAGTGATCTTAATTATTCAATTAATGTCTCAAAAACAATAGTTAATCTGTACTTCAACTCCTGTGACCTGTCACCATCCTATATTCCTTGTTATTTAATCTGGAAAAAATCTACCCAATCAAAATGCTACTTATTCACAGTCTTTAGGGGCTGGAAATTCCAGATTTCCACCACCCTTGGTGTTTCCTGATTTTCCTCATACATGGCCCAGCCTTAATTGTCAGATTGTCTTTCTCTGTTCATGTTTGTCCAATCAGAAGAAATAGTTTCTTTCATATTTACCCACCTTGATCAGACCACAGTTTAATTTTCTGTACTCAACAACAATGGACAACAAATATACACAATCTGTGTTTCATTACCGGCATGGATGAGTTGGACTGAAGGGTCTGTTTCCATGTTGCACAGCTCTATGACTCTATTATTTAACCTCCACTTCCTATAAACTGGGATTCAGTCCTAGAAATTAATTGTTGGCTACCCATTGGCTCAGCAGAGTGATCAATTAGGGCAACTTGTGTGAAGTCTGCAAATGTAATTTTAATCCTGTTCTTTCTCCCTTTCAAACAAATTAAGTGCAACTCAAAACAGCTATCTAATCCTATTCTATATTACTCATCCCTGGTTTGACATGTTCCTTTTCCCAGCTACTTATGAGCCATCATGTTGTGCAAAGCATTTGATCATCTCTGTCCATACTGTTATTACTGTCAACTTTGTTTCAAACAACATATTAATCTGGCTTCTTTTTAAAATCTAGCTTTGATGTAAGTCTATTCTATGTGCCTAGTAACCCGCAGAAATAAAATTCTTCAAAGGATTGGGTACTTTTCAGGAGATGTTGAATGCAGAATGAATTTGAAAGTTTTTTTTTAACAATAAAAAAGCTGTATCCTTAATTCCCCTGTTTTTGGCACCTTCAGAATTCATCCTATTTGAATCCAAATTATTTGAACCGGGTCTGTTGTGCCAAAACTTTAGAAATATTTTTAGTTTTCCTTCAGTTCCAACCCAGCAGCAATGAGGATTCCATGAAATGCTGCCAATTGTTTCTGCATTGTAAAACCGAGGAACTATTTCATAGAGATAGCACATTATTAAAATGCACAGAATTGATTCTCCCTAAACTCAGGTAAATTCTTGTTTGTACCATCTTTCCTGCCAGAAAACCTGAGCAAATGTATGTGTGGCCATTATGGGAATATTTCACAGGAATCGATATGGAACGTTACTGGATTTTTCATATTCCTTGTACCTTTTAAATGATACTTATTGGCTTCTTCCTTATCTATAGTCATGTGTGACCATAATCAAATGGTGGTAAGGGGCTGACACATTGCAAACTACATGCACCAAAGCATGGGGCACAGATCCTAGATTTGTAACTATCAGACAATGGGAAATTTGTTCTTTCTTCAAGTCCCCTTTTCCTCTGAGCCGTAAGCTAACAAGTAAACACTGCCATTTCAGGTCGAAATAAACACAGCATGTTAAGCCACTGCACACAATAACTTTGAAAATTATACTATTGCAAATGAAAAATGTTTATCAGCTTTTTCACCGAAGACTTTTAGTCAATAAAAGAGTCAAAGGATAAGGGGATAGGGCAAGAAAGTCGAACTGAAGTACAAGCTCAAATGTAATATTATTGCATGGGACGAAATGGTTTATTTCTACTCCTAGGAGAAAGTGAGGACTACAGATGCTGGAGATCAGAGCCAAGAGAGTGGTGCTGGAAAAGCACAGCAGGTCAGGCAGCATTCCTGGGAAACATCGTTCAGGCTTATGCCTGAAACATCAATTCTCCTGCTCCTTGGATGCCTGATTTGCTGTGCTTTTCCAGCATCACACTCTCGACACTTAGTTCTGCTCCTGTCTTAATATTCTCAGTGGTGTAGCCCATTGTAAATAGTGACTTTTTAAGTGACTGTCCCAGCACTAATTCCACACAATGTTACAAATTTCTATCTTTATAGATTGAATCCAACACAATGGTCTGAATTTTATAGCTCCCTGGGGGCTACGATGGTAAACAGGGAAGGACAAATTTCACCTACTGTAAGGAAGGTACTTCCCCACTGCCATGGCAAAGTGTGAGGTTAGACACTTTGGTCGGAAGAATAGAGGTGTAAGCCGTGTTTTAAATGGGCAAAAGCTTCGGAAATCTGAAGCAAAAAGGGGATTTGTGAGACCTAGTTCAGGATTCTCTTAAGGTTCAGTTGGCAGTTAGAGAGGCAAATGCAATGTTAGCTTTCATTTCAAGAGGGAGAGAATACAAAATCAGGAATGTACTGCTGAGGCTGGGTAAGATGCTGGCATTTGGAATATTGTGAACTGTTTTGAGCTCTATATCTCAGGAATAATGTGCTGACATTGGACGGGGTCCAGAGGAGACTGGTAAGAATGATCCTGAGGCTGAAGGGTTTGTCATATGAGGAACAGTCGAGCATTCTGTCTGTATTGAATCGAGTTTAGAAGGATGAGGGGGGTTCTAATTTGAATTTACAGAATATTGAGAGGCCTGGATAGTGAACGTGGAGAAGGTGTTTCAACCAGTAGGGAAGATGACGACCTGAGGGCACAGACTCAGTGTAAAGAGACGGCCTTTAGAACTGAGATGAGAAGGAATTTGTTCAGTCAGAGGGTGATTAATCTGTGGAACTGATTGCTGCAGACGGCTGGGGAGGCCAAGTCATTGAGTGTATTTAAGGCAGAGACAGATAGATTGTTGATTGGCAAGGGGATCAAGGGTTATGGGGAGAAGACAGGAGATCAGGGCTGAAAAATATGTCAGCCATGATTGAATGACAGAGCAGGTCAATGGGCTGAATAGCATAATTCTGCTCCTATATCTTTGGTCTTCCTGTCCATCTCAGACACCCAGCCCAGCACTGGGTCCTACTAGCCAGGTCTTGGTGAGATCCCAGATTCAACATGTTCTGAGTTCTTGAATCCTCTTGTCAGGAAACCCACTGGAGTCCCACACCCTGTGGCGCTGCTGGGACAAGAGAGGTGTTGACTATTTAGTTGGTTGGCAACTATCAGAGGCGGGACTTCCTGTCAAATGGAATCTCATCTCAAGCTATGACAGGCCTAATGATTATTAGATGACTGTGGGGTGTGATTATAATGGAGTTCTGGAATTAATGTAAAGTTCAGCCCAATGTTGCACGTATCTGCCTGGAGGATGACTTAAACAAATGCTGTGCAACGGTTTCTAGCTGTTAATGCCTGACTTGTTTTAATGTAGTCATGGTCGCAAGAGCTCCCACTGAGGATGTGTACAGTATTAAAAATATGTCAGAAAATGAACTGATCCATTTGAAATGGCTGATGGAGAGAAAAGCAGTTTGAATTTTCAAGGAACAATTTAATTAGATTCCACGGTCATTTTAGATCAAAGAAAAAGTAACAGCCAGCTAACCAAGTTATTTTCAGAGTTGTCTTAATTTGTAGAATTGTGGGTGCTGGGGCCTCTTTCAAAGAAAAATGATAAATGGCCTTGGGAGGTATTTGCACATGGGTGTCCTGCTCATACTAATTCCCATTGGAGATAACATTAGGATAATAGCTCTATAAAATGGGTTGAAATCGGCAAGAGGCCTGAGAATCACTGTGCAGCCTTTAGAAAGATAATTCAAATGGCTGATTGGTGGATAATAGCCATCTCGTTCAGGAACAGTGGTTGTCTCTTTTGCTTCACTCTAATAATTTCACTGAATAGTGCAGCAATATCTTTTGATTACACTTGGACAGAATTATGACTATGTAGACACCATCTGTGAACAGAGGGCAGCAGTGTGTGGCACGAAGCCAAATCCTCACTGATTTTGACCTTCAACCCCTCCTCCAGAGGGAATCCAAGGAAAATAGCACCGAATCTTTGGAGTAAGTATTGCCAAACTTCTCAGGAACTGAGGAACTTACCAGTTCGCCTACCTACACTACAATACCAAAACCGCAGGTTAGTGTGATGCTCGGCACAATCTCCTCTTCTTCCTTGCCTACCATGGGTACCAGCAACTTTCCATCTTTGTACACAACTCTGGTGTCTCTCATTGCACAGGCTTGTGTTATTGCTACTCAATACCCCCACACTCCCCACTACTTCCAAAGCCCTGAAAACCCCATCCACAAGTAATAGGCTTAAATACCCATGTAACCTACTGCACTACTTCCATGTCACACCTCCCTCAACTGCCAGCCTTACTTTATGTGATACCATGAAGGCAAGTTGACATATCATGCACTCCACCTCTAAAGCCCTCACTCCTTTGAGGATAGGTTTCTGGAGCAAGGATGGGCATAATTTATTTCTTATATGGGTGGTGGTGAGATCAGCAGCATGTTGCACATCCCAAAACCAAGCACCTACACAACTCGGCTATGGAACATCTCTCCATCTCCTTAATCCCAAGAGAACAATGATCACGCACCCTTACCTACTGCCATCTTTCCCGACGAAACTGCAACAGATGATGAGGAAGAGGGGTACAGGACTCAGAAGACTTCCGAACGGCAGCTCCTTCATGCTACCCTCTTTTTCATGACCACCAACTCATCACCATGCCCCCTCAGAGCCAGGCACCAGAAGGATTGATTCAGGCAGGAATGGGAATTGAACAGAGGAACTGGTTAAAAATATGTGACCTCTCCAGGTTTCTTACAACAATGTAGGTGACCCTAATTGCAAATGGTCCTCAGAAAAGCCATCTACCTTGACAAACTATATGTCACTTTCTCTCTGCTGCATTCGAGGAACTCAGATGCGTGTGTACTCGGCTGTTGTCATGCAAAAGCCTCAGTGACCTTCTTAACAGATATTCAGACCTGCTCCCTTGCATATGTTGTAGACACTTCCTATGGTTACCTGAACTAGCTGTTTGCAGTAGATCTTAAAGGGGTGGGTCACTTCCATAGCCTCTTAGAGGCATGTGCAGTCATAGGTGTATAGCCTGACATTACGTTGCAGGAATGCACTGGTAACTGCATCTGTCGTAAAACACACTCGTCTCACTTTGAACTCTTCAAATGTCATCATATGAGTTGCACTTTCTGTTCATTCTTTATGGAGGACAATAGTTTATGAACTGCATCCTATTTGAATGAAGCTGAAACGTCCTCATTCTTTGCAAACACCATAATAAGCTTAAACAGGTGCCACACCACTCTCTCACTTGGATTTTCAATTTGAGGTCCCTCCATCCAAAGTTATGAGAATCCATATACCTCTGTAACAAGCGCCACTATCTTTTCAGTTCCCTTGTGTGGGAAAGGAAAGCAAAAAATGTACAAGCAGCCAGACTCCCGAACAGGAAAATCAACATCTTATCAGATGTACTGTAGCTCCAGGCCCATAGGGTGGTACGGTGGCACAGTGATTAGCATTGCTACCTCACAGTGCCGGGGACCAGGATTCCATATCATTCTTGGGCGACTGTCTGTATGGAGTTTGCATGCTCTCCCAGTGTCTGCATGGGTTTTCTCCAGGTGCTCCAGTTTCCTCCCAAAGTCCAAAGATGTGCAAGTTAGGTGGATTAGCTATGTTAAAAAAAAACCCAGTCAGTGTTAGGGGGAAACGGGGTGGTTTTTGGAGTGTTGGTGCACACTCAATGGGCCGAATGACCTCTTTCTATATTTGTCGGAATTCAATGTCTTAGAATTAAAGACTAATTTTCATGGTTACCTGCCACACTTCAAGTGATGCCCAGGACGTGAACCCAGGTCTATGAGCTCCTGGCAGCAGTTGCTAGTTTGATCATCCGTGCTGTGGTTGCCATGAACAAGCAGTGTCATCCAATTTCAAAGGGATACATGAAGTCAGCTAAACTTTCACTGTCATTAAAATTTACCCCATATCTCTCATAAAATTAGAATGAAACTGTACTGTCTTGTGGCTCTTCTTACTAGATCTGAATACAGAGGCAGGAGAGCACACAACATCTGGCCTACCTAGGAGACAAGACCTCTGCCAATTATAGTAATTGATCTGGGTGAAGAGAAAAAGAGGGGCCTTTACTTCTCCAACATCAGCAGCAGTGATGGCACTACATCAACCCAATCTTGCATCCAACATTGAATTACAGAGAGGTGCAATGTTAGAAATTATACAGAAGTAGATTTGAGACTTGTTACAATGGGAGATTTTAATTATATAAACATTAACTGTGATAGAAATGGTGTAAAGGATAGACAGGAGTGAGAATTAAATGCTTTTTTCCTGATGGAGAGGAATTCCAAACTAGAAGGCATAGTTTTAAGATGAAAGGAAAGATTTAAAAGAGATCCTTTTTCACACAGAGAGTGGAATCAACTGTTCAAGGAAGTGATAGATGCAGGTACAGTTACAACATTTAAAAGCCATTTGGACAGGTACATGAATACGAAAGGTTTACACGAATATGGGCCAAATGCCGGCAAATGGAGCTAGTTTATTTTGGGAAACCTGGTCGGCACAAATGAGTTGCACTGAACATGGACTGGGTCCATGCTGCATGACTCTATGTTCAAGAAGTGACGGTTAAGTAAATCAAAAGTTAATTGCAGAACATTCAGTGGATAATGGTCACTGTATTGTTAGGTTTGGGGTCACAATGGTAAAAGATAACGAACAATCCAGAATAAGTAAAACCAATTGGAGGGGAACCAACTTCACTGGGGTAAGAATGGATCTGTGTTTAATTGGTATCCCACGTTGGCAAGGAAGAGGGTTGCTGCACAATGGGCAACCTTCAAAAGAGAGATAGTTTGGACACAGTCAAGGCATATTATTGGAAAAGGAAAAGGTTGGGCAAATAAATTCAGCTCCCAGAATGGCAAAAGAGGTAGAGATCAAGATAAAGAAGTAAAAGTGTGTTTATGACACATCAGATAGAAAACACATTTATGTGCCAGAATTATTATGGAAGTTTTGGAGAGGAGATGAAAAAACAAATAAGAGAAACAAAGTGGGAATACATAAAGAGATTGTCAGCTAACATAATAGTGAAAAGCAAATTCTTCGGTTGGCACGTGAATAGTAAAAGGATGGAGAGGGCAACTAGGGATGAAAAGGAAATTTACAGATGGAGACTAAGGTATTGAACAAATACTTTGCAGTTGTCTTTACTGAAGAAGATACCACCCAAGCCATTATGAAAGGTATGTAAATGCAGTCACAAGAAGATTCAAAATTGATAAAGTTAAAAATCACACAACACCAGGTTATAATCCAACAAGTTTATTTGAAAGCACTAGCTTTTGGAGCACTGCCCCTTCATCAGGTGGTTGTGGAGAATAAGATTGTAAGACACAGAATTTATAGCAAAAATTCTGCATCTTACAATCTTTTACGCCACAACCACCTGATGAAGGAACAGTGCTCCAAAAGCTAGTGCTTCCAATTAAACCTGTTGGACTATAACCTGGTGTTGTGTGATTTTTAACTTTGTACACCCCAGTCCAACACCGGCATCTCCAAATCATAAAATTGATAAAGGTATTGAATAGGCTGTCTGCAGGAGAGTCTTAACATACCAGGCCCAGACGCAATGTAATCGAGGATACTCAGGGAAGTGAGAATGGAAAAGGAAGAGATTGTTAATAATTTTACTGTCTTTCTCGGATACAAGAATGGTGCCAGAAGACTGGAGAATTATAAACATTCGCCTTTGCTCAGAAAAGGTTCAAGAATAAAGAGCTGAATTACGTAGACTTATTGGAAAAGCTGAGACTGTTCTCTTTGGAGAGGTGAAGGCCAAGAGGAAATTTGATTATAGTATTCAAAATCATGAGAGGTCTGGACAGAGTAAGTAGGAAGAAAATGTTCTCACTCCTGTAAAAATCAAGAACGAGAGGGCACAGGTTGAAAGTAATTCTATAAAGAAACAAATGTGATCTGAGAAAAACCTTTTACATGCAATGAGTAGTTAGAGTCTGAAATGTACTGCCTGAGAATGTGATAGTGCAGGGTTAATTGAGGCATTCAGAAGATATTGTAATGGTTATTTGCAAAGGAATAATGTGCAGGGTTATGAGGAAAAGGCAGGAAAATGACACTGGGTGAAATTCTCATTTCAAGAGTGAGCACAGACACATTGGACTGAAGTGGCTGCCTTTGATGCAGAAACAATTCTTGGATTTTGTGGCTACGTAATGACACCTCTTTTGGGAGGTGCGTAAGAACATATTGATGGTTGAACATTGAGTAAGTTCTTCAGCAGGGATGGGATTTAGTAGAAATGTGACTGGACAAGTGACTGAACCCCAGGGAAAGTTTCTAAGGACAAGAGTTTAAATCCCACTGTAGTAGCTGGTGAAATTTGGACTCAGTAAAATTTGTGCATTTTATGTTAATCTCAGGGTGACTATATTGTAATGGTTGATTGTTATAAAAACCTATGTTTTTACGAAATGTGGAGGCAAGGCCCAGCACAGTCTGCAGAAAAGGCTCAGCACAGTCCGTAGACAAGGCCCGACTCAATCCGCAGACAAGGCTCAGCACAGTCTGCAGGTAAGGCCCAGCACAGTCTGCAGGTAAGGCCCGGCACAGTCTGCAGGTAAGGCCCAGCACAGTCTGCAGATAACGGCCGGTGCAGTCTGCAGATAAGGCCCGGCACATTCTGCGGGTAAGGGCTGGGACAGTCTGCAGATATGGCCCAGCGCAGTCTCCAGATAAGGCACAGTGCAGTCTGCAAGTAAGGGCCAGCACAGTCTGGAGATAAGGCCCGGCACAGTGTGCGGGTAAGGGCTGGCACAGTCTGCAGGTAAAGCCTGGTGCAGTCTGCAGATAAGGCCCAGTGCAGTCTGCAGAAACAGCCCAGCACAGTGTGCTGGTAAGGGCTGGCACAGCCTGCAGAAGAGGCCCGGCACAGTCTGCAGATAAGGCCCGGCGCAGTCTGCAGGTAAGGCCCGGCGCAGTCTGCAGGTAAGGCCCGGCGCAGTCTGCAGGTAAGGCCGGCGCAGTCTGCAGATAAGGCCTGGCACAGACTGCAGAGAAGGCCTGGCACAGTCTGTGGGTAAGGGCCGGCGCAGTCTGCAGATAAGGGCCGGCACAGTCTGCAGATAAGGCACAGTGCAGTCTCCAGATATGGCCCGGCACAGTCTGCAGATATGGCCCGGCACAGTCTGCAGATAGGGGCCAGCACGGTCTGCAGATAAGGCACAGTGCAGTCTGCAGGTAAGGCACAGTGCAATCTCTAGATATGGCCTGGCGCAGTCTGCAGGTGAGGGCTGGCACAGTCTGCAGAAAAGGCCCGGCACAGTCTGCAGAAAAGGCCCGGCACAGTCTGCAGGTAAGGCTGGCATAGTCTGCGGGTAAGGGCTGGTGCAGTCTGCAGATAAGGTCCGGCACATTCTGCGGGTAAGGGCCCATGCAGTCTTCAGATAAGGCCCAGCGCAGTCTGCAGATAAGGCCCAGCACAGTCTGTAGATAAGGCCGGGCGCAGTCTGCAGGTAAGGGCCGGCACAGTCTGCAGATAAGGCCTGGCACAGTCTGCAGGTAAGGGCCAGCACAGTCTGCAGATAAGGCATATGCAGTCTGCAGATATGGGCCGGCGCAGTCTGCAGGTAAGGCCCGGCACAGTCTGCAGAAAAGGCCCGGCAAAGTCTGCAGGTTAGGCTGGCATAGTCTGCGGGTAAGGGCCGGTCAGTCTGCAGATAAGGTCTGGCACAGTCTGCAGATAAGGCACAGTGCAGTCTGCAGATAAGGCCTAGCGCAGTCAATAGGTAAGGGCCGGCACAGTCTGCAGATAAGGCCCAGCACAGTCTGCAGATAAGGCTCGGCACAGTTTGCAGAAACGGCCCGGCGCAGTCTGCAGATAACGCCCGGTGCAGTCTGCAGATAAGGCCTGGCACTGTCTGCAGATAAGGCCCGGCACAGTCTGCATGTAATGGCCGGGGCAGTCTGCAGGTAATGGCCGGCACAGTCTGCAGGTAATGGCCGGCACAGTCTGCAGGTAATGGCCGGCACAGTCTGCAGCTAAGGCCCGGTGCTGTCTGCAGATAAGGCCCGGCACAGTCTGCAGGTAAGGGCCGGTACAGTCTGCAGATAAGGTACCACTGATATAGAGTGGGAATGATCATTGTCAATGTTTTGTTTTTGACCCTGCTTAAGAAATTGGATAGGTTTTTTAAAAAAAACATGGAAAATACTTCTTTCAGATGTTGATAGCGGACAAATCAATGATGATAATGCCTTTAAATATCCAAGGGGTGATTGTCAGATACTCTCCCTTTGGGGAATAGTTATTGTCTGGGATTATTGCAATGCTAATACTTCTTGCAACTTATTAGCCTAAGCATGAATCTCTTCCAGGTCCTGCTGCAATATTGCCTTTTCTGAATCTGATGTGTGTAATCATCAATCAAAATTGTCACTTCTGATACTTTATGTAAGAGGGATTGTCATTGATGAAGCAACTGAAGATGGTTGGCAATACCCTGATATTAAGATGATTAACTTAGACTAACCATCTTTCATTGTGTTAGGTTTAACTCCAAGCAATGTAGAGAATTAATTAATGACCTCCAAACTAAAACACCTTGGTAATAGTGACCACAATATGATTGAAGTTTACATTTAGTTTGAAAGAGAGAAGATTAGTGCTGATATTAAAAGCATAAAAGCTGAACTAGCTGAAGTGAACTGATATATTGGACTAAGGGATAAATCAATAAAGACACATTGAAAGACATTTATGTGGATATTTCAGAATGGACATATTCATACTATGAAGAAAAACTCCATGTGTAAGGTTTACCATCTGTGGTTTATTAAAGAAGTTGATTGAGTTTTTTTGAAGAAGTAACAAAGAGGATTGATGAGGTCAGAGCAGTAGATGTGATCTATATGGACTTCAGTAAGGCATTCAACAAAGTTCTCCGTGAGAGACTGGTGAGCAAGGTTAGATCTCATGCCATTTGGATACAGAACTGACTCAAAGGTAGAAGACAGAGGGTGGTGGTGGAGGGTTGTTATTTAGACTGGAGGCCTGTGACCAGTGGAGTGCCACAAGGATCAGTGCTGGGTCCACTATTTTTCATCATTTATATAAATGATTTGGACATGAGCATAAGGGATATAGTTAGAAAGTTTGCAGATGACACCAAAATCGGAGGTGTAGTGGACAGGTTACCTCAGATTACAACAGGATCTGGACCAGATGGGCCAATGGGCTGAGAAGTGGCAGATGGAGTTTAATTCAGATAAATGCGAGGTGCTGCATTTTGGGAAAGCAAATCTTAGCAGGACTTATACACTTAATGGTAAGGTCCTAGGGAGTGTTGCTGAACAAAGAGACCTTGGAGTGCAGGTTCATAGCCCCTTGAAAGTGGAATCGCAGGTAGATAGGATAGTGAAGAAGGCGTTTGGTGTGATTTCCTTTATTGGTCAGAGTATTGAGTACAGGAGTTGGGAGGTCATGTTGCGGCTGTACAGGACATTAGTGAGGCCACTGTTGGAATATTGCATACAATTCTGGTCTCCTTCCTGTCGGAAAGGTGTTATGAAACTTGAAAGAGTTCAGACAAGATTTATAAGTATATTGCCAGGGTTGGAGGATTTGAGCTATAGGGAGAGGTTGAATAGGGTAGGGCTGTTTTCTCTGGAGCGTCGGAGGCTGAGGGGTGACTTTATAGAGGTCTATAAAATCATGTGGGGCATGGATAGAATAAATAGACAAAGTCTTTTCCCTGAGTGGGGGTGTCCAGAACTAGAGGGCATAGGTTTAAGGTGAGAGGGGAAAGATATAAAAGGGACCTAAGGGACAACTTTTCACTCAGACGGTGGTACGTATATGGAATGAGCTGCCAGAGGAAGTGGAGAAGGCTGGTACATTTAAAAGGCATCTGGATGGGTACATGAATAGGAAGGGTTTTGGGATATGGGCCGGGTGCTGGCAGGTGGGACTAGATTGGGTTGGGATATCTGGTCAACATGGACGATTTGGACTGTTTCCGTGCTGTACATCTCTATGACTCTAAGTTTGGCAAAGCATCAAACTTAAGGAAAAAGCTTACAGAACTACACAAAGATGAGTAGCAGGTCAGATGGTTGGTCAGGATATAAAGAAAAACAGAGAATGGCAAGAAATTAATCAGGAGGAAGAATTTGGATTATGAGAAAATGAATAGCAAGAGTTTAAAAAGGAAGAGTAAATACTGTGATTGCTGGTCTTTTAGAGAGTGGGAAGATATTGGTAGATAAAAAGAAAATGTTGGAGGAAATAAACAAATGTTCTATTTCTGTCTTCATTATAGACCATGCAAAACCATGTTCAAGTAATAGGTGAGAAACAGGAAGTCGAAGGGACAGAAGAACTAAGAAACATTATAATCACAAGGCAAATGATACTAAGCAAACAAGATAACACATCTTTGAGTCTAAATGGATTTCATCCTAAATAGTTAATGAGATAGTGGCTATATTAGTGTTAATTTTTCAAAATTCCCTACTTTCAGGAAAGGTTTCATCAGATTAAAAAGAAGCAAAGATAACGCCGATATTCATGAAGGGAGGGAGGCAGGAAACTATAGGTCCAACTTGATGCCCGTCATTGAGAAGCCATGAGAATTGATTATTAAAGAAATTATAGCTGTATTCTTAGGCAAACTTGGGGCAATCAGGAAAAGTCAGTATGGTTATGTCAAAGAAAATTACAGTTAACTAAATTACTGGAGTTCCTTGAAGTAGTAACTATTGTAGATAAAAGGTAGCCTGTAGACGTGCTATACTTGGACTGCCAGAAGGCATTTGATAAAGTGTAACATTAAACAGTTTGTGCGGAATATAGAAGTCATGGTGTCAAGGGTGACAAAATAACATATTTGGAAAATTAGCTGGCTGGCAGAAAACAGAGTGTACATGTAAATGGGCCTTTGGCTGATTGGAACAATGTGATGAGTGGCATCCTGTGCTCAAGCCTCAGCTTTTTACAAATTACTTCCCTGAATTAGATGAGGGGAATGAAGCATGGTGAGCTAAATTCACAGATGACATTGCGCTAGGTAGGATTGTGACAGAGACATAAGGATGCTGCAGACAGATATAGATTCGTAGATTGAGTAGACAAAATCTGCTCGATAGAGTGCAATGAGGAGGGGGAATATGAAGTTGTTCACGCTGCCAGGAAGAATAAAATTTGAGAGTATTACTTAAATGAAGAATAACTGCAGAGTTCTGAGGTGCATAGTGATTTCGGCATTCTGTTCCATGAGTTGCAAAACATTAAGGGTCAAGTATAGCACATAATCCAGTAGGCTAATAGGATGCTTTCTTTTATAATGAGAGGAATTGAGCATAAAAATAAGGATGTTACACTTCAGTTATACAGGGCTTTGGTGAGACCACAACTCAAATAGTGTGTGTAATTTTGGTCTCCTGAGGAAGGTAGCAACAGAGGAGCAGTCATTGTGCATTCAGCTCATCGAGTTTACTCCACCATTTAACACAATCACGGTTGATCAAACTCTTTATGCCATTGATAATCAAATATTTATCAACCTCCACTTTAAATATAGTCAAAGACTAAGCTTCCACAGCCCTCTGAGATAAAGAATTCCAAAGCTGCACTTCCCTCTGAGTCAAAAGATTTCTCCCCATCTCTATCTTAAATTGGATTCCCCTCTTTTTACATTGTGCCCCAGGTTCAGGATTTCACAAACAGGAGAAATGTCTTGCCTGCATGTATTCTATTAATCTCTTTAAGGATTTTGTAAGTTTCATTGGGCGTCACAGTGGCACAGCAGTTAGCACTGCTGCCTCACAGCGCCTGAGACCCGGGTTCAATTCCCATCTCAGGTGACTGACTGTGTGGAGTTTGCACATTCTCCCCGTGTCTGCGTGGGTTTCCTCCGGGTGCTCCGGTTTCCTCCCACAGTCCAAAAATGTGTAGGTCAGGTGAATTGGCCATGCTAAATTGCCCGTAGTGTTAGGTAAGGGGTAGATGTAGGAGTATGGGTGGGTTGCGCTTCGGCGGGGCGGTGTGGACTTGTTGGGCCGAAGGGCCTGTTTCCACACTGTAAGTAATCTAATCTAATCTAATACCTCTCATTCTTTGAAACTCTGGAGAATAAAGGCGCAGTTTGCCCAATCTTTCTGAATAAGACAGTGCCACTGTCCCAGAAACAAGTCTAGTGAATCTTTGATGTCCTCTCTCAATGCCGTAATAGCTTTCTTGCAATAAGAAGACTAAAATTGCTCATAATTCTCCAGAAGTAGTGTAACAAACCTCCTATACAATTGGTGCAAGATTTCACTAAACCTGTCCTCTTACAATAAAGTCTAACATTTCATTCACCTTTCTGATTGCTACAGCTTCATGTTAGCTTTCAGTAGCTTATTGACAAGGATACTTTTCATGTCTACACTTTCCAATCTCTTACCATTTAAGAAATACTCTATCCATCTGTCCTTCCCACCTCACATTTTTTCACATTATACTTGCTCTGTCATGTTCCTACCTATTCAATAAGCCTATCTGAAGCCTCCTGAAAACTTATTGTATTTTCCTCACAACACACATTTTCACTTTGCTTTGTAATATCTTCAAATGTGTAAATATTACATTTAATCCCCATGTCCAAAACATTGACATACACTGTAAACAGTTAGGGTAGTACTAATGTTTGCAGTACATCACAGCCTGGCAACATGCAAATGACTTATTTACTCCTATGCTCTGCTTATTAGCCAATTCTTAATCCATGCCAATACATTGTACCACGTCCTTCAATCTTGCTAAGCTCCTCCAGTTTCTGAAACTACTGCCGCACACAGTTCTTGGAGATCCACAGGGCAGCAGAAAAAAATCTAGAGGAAAATGTAGACTACCCACTCGATCACTCAAGACACCTCCCCACTTGCACTAAAAGTAACAGTTGTGCCACTAACTTTCATCTCCCTAAATACCTGCTACTGCCTCACTCCAAAATGAAAAACAGCCCATAAATAGGACAGAAAGCACCAACTCCCAGAAGGCATTAAAGCGTGGGCACAATAGGAAAGACCACTGGCTGAGGTCTTCCCGCTGAAGTTAAATGGAGTCCATTCAGTTTTGGACCCTCCTGATGCCTCAACTGCATGTAAATACAGTCTGAAAAGTCAAACTCCAGTGTTTACTTGTTTTCTTCATTTCTGACTGTACAGAACCAAACTGCATTTATGAATATGTATATATAGAGAGATGTTTTTGAAATGAAAAAAGGGTCATGATGGATAGAGGGCCTCTGAAAGTCATGCCTTAAGAGGGGAGCATCCTTACTCGGAGCACCCACAAGGCTGACTGTGTTAATTTAAGTCATTGGTATTAGAAACTGTCCATAACTACTGCACTGAGACCTTCCACCCACCTGAAAGCTATACTCTCTGACTGTTGACAACCACGTTAAGCTTCCTGGCTTTGTGTCTGTGTTAATTGGCAATCAATACAGTAGTGCTGTGAGCCTCTGGCTGTGGGGTAAGGCACATAAAGACAAAGCAAGGCTGGACTGCTGTGAGCATCTAGTAGACTCAAAGTGGGGGAGTGTGAAGAGAGTGAGTGAACAGGCTGGAGATGCAGCCTGGTCAAGTTCATGAACCAGGTGCATGTCCCTGAATACACAGTGTCCTTGCTGCAGCATTTCAATGAGAGTTGCCAGTGCATGCCAAGGTGCAGCGCTGAAGTGCAGGTGCATCCTGTAAGTGGATCAGACGTGTGCCATGAGGGTTCTTGGAGGCTGGCATGTATTGCTTGCCAATGTCTCTTTGTAATTTTATGCTGTCATCAACACTATCTACAATAATGCCTGAAGTGTCACTTTTCCTTCTCCTCGGATGTGCCTGACCTGCTGTGCTTTTCCAGCAGCACTCTCATCTCCAGCATCTGCAGTCCCAACTTTCACCAATGGGCTATGTGTGGCTGGTGCCCATGAAGTGTGCCCTGAGATGCTGTTGCCTGGTCTCCAACATGTATTTCCGTTGGAGCAAGCGGCAATCTGTAAGTCGCTGGGTACCCGCTCTGGCTTTCATGTTGAAAATTCTCAACGCCTAGGTTTGCTCGCGGTGGGTCATCCAATAGATAAAACATGCAGTTAATAAGGTCAAAAACAAGCACTAATCACCTCCTTCCTTAAAAGGCAGCTCTCTACTGCCTAGTGAGAATCTTGCCCGAATGTAGCTCAAAGATGCAGCAAGTTGTTCCTGACATCAAGATAGGCCTCATGGATTTCTCAGGCATTTTTACACACTTCCCACCAAGGCTCAAGTCATTCAGGCCCTTGTAACATCCCATGAGATGTGTCTGGACATTATAAACAGGAAGAAGCTGTTCCCATTGACAGAAGGATCGGGAGCCAGAGGTCACAGATTTGAGGGAATTTTCAAAAGAACCAATGGTGCCATGAGAAATTAAAATTTTTATGCCATGAATGATAGGATCTGAAAATGACTGCTTGAGATGGTGGTGGTGGGAGGGTCAATGGGAATTTTTTAAGTGGAACTGATTCATTAAGGTAGAAACCCATGGAATTGAGGGAAAATCACTCTTATGGCTGGGGACGAGGATGAATGACAGGTGACAGAAAGTAGGGATAATGGGTATGTCCTCAAACTGGCAGGATGTGACTAGCGGTGTCCCACAGGGATCTGTGCTGGGGTCTCAGTTCTTCACATTATTTAGTAACAATTTGGATAATAACATAGAAATTCACATATCCAGAAGGATGACACAAGATTAGGCATTATTCTCGGTAGTGTTGATGACAGCATAAAATTACAAAGAGACATTTATAGACTAGGTGAATGGACAAAACTGTGACAAGTGAATTACAGTGGAAGGAAGTGTGAGATTATTCATTTTTGACTGGAAAGGGATTGATCAGGATACTTTCTAGATGGTATAAAGTTCAATACAATGGATGTCCAAAGAAACTTGGAGGTTCAGGTGCACCGATCTTTAAAATGACGCAAACAGATGCAGAAAATAGTCAAGAGGGTGAATAGAATGCTAGCCTTTGTATCTGGAGGACTGAAGTAGAAGGATACTGAAGTTATGCTGCAGTTATACAAAACCCTGGTTAGACCACACTCGCTGTGCTGTAAGCTGATCTGGCCACTAGACTTTAGGAAGGATATATTGACCTTGGAGGGAGTACAACATAGGGTTTACAACAATGATACCTGGACTTCAGGGGCTAAGTTATAAAGAGAGACTATATAAAATTAGCCCTGTTGTTTCTCGAATTTAGAAGATTAGGGGATGATTGAGCAAAGTCTTCAAGATTTTAACAGGAAAAGAAGGGTAGATAAAGATAAAACTACTTCTGCTGGTTGAGGATTTTAGAACTAAAAGGGGCACAATTTCAAAATCAGGGCCAGACCATCCAGGAGAGATGTTAGAAAGCACTTCTACAGTGAAAGGGTGGTGGAAGTTTGGACTCTCTTCCACAAATAGCACTGGATGCTGGATCCATTAATTTTAAATCTGAGATAGATAAATGCCTGCTTTGCACAGGTTGAAAGGAATATGGGCATAGGATGTAGGAATTAGGAACAGAAATTAGCAATTCATCCCTTCAAGCCCATTCTGCCAATTAGCATGATCATGACTGATCTTATCCAGGTCTTAACTTCACTTTCCTGCCTGCTCCCCATAGCACTTTATCCTGCTTTTCATCAGAAACATGCCTATTTCTTTCTTGAATCTGATTGATTCTGTTTCCACTGTACTCTGTGGCAGTGAGTTCCACAGATTCACAATCAACTGAGAGAAGTTGTTTCCCCTCGTCTCCATTTTGAACCTACCTCCTCTCAGTCTACATCAATGATCTCTTGTTCAATACTGTCCCACACGGGGAATATCTGTTCAATGACTACCTTATCAATCCCCTTTAGCATTTCATATACCCCAGCAAGTACAAGCCCAAGCCATTCAACTTCTGCTCATACATCAGCACTTTCATCTTTGGAATCAACCTTGTGAACCTCCTCTGAACTGCTTCCAGTGCCACCACATCCTTCTTCAAATAAGGAGACCAAAACTGGACACAGTCCTCCAGGTATGCTCTCAACAATGTCTTAGATAATTGTAACAACACTTGTTTACCTTTATAATCTAGTCCTTTTGCAATAATTGCTAGGATTCCATTTGCCTTTGTTATTGTATGCCACACTTGCACACTTAGTTTCTGCAATTCATGCACAAGGACACCCAGATCCTCTGCACTGATGCACCTTTAATCTGCTTCCCATTTAAATTATAATTTGCCCTTTTATTTTTCTGTCCTAAAATGGATAACCTCACATTTATCCACATTAAACTCCATCTGCCAGATTCTGATCTATTCTCCTAGCTTATCAATATTCATTTGTAAACTCTGTATTTTGTCATCACAGCCTGCTTTCCCACATATTTTTGTATCATCCATGACTTTTTTCTACATTACACTTTGTTCCTGCTGGTAGATCATTTATAAAGATTGTGAATAGTTGAGGTTCAAGAACTGAACCCTGTGGCACCCCACTAGGTGGTTTTCTAGGGCAAGACCAATTAATCTTTCTGTCAGTCAGTCAATCCTCTATCCAAGCCAATACCCAGGCATAGGGAGTTGCACGACAGCCAAGTATATAAAGTTAGGCCACAGATCAGCCATTCTCTCGAATGGCAAAACTGGCTCGAAGGGTTGAATGGCCTACTTCTGTTCCTATGAAGTGAAAAGAAAAATCAGGGCTATGGACAAAGCCAGAGGGGTGGTATTTCTGTTCTGCTTTTGCTTCCATCAGTTTTTTTTTAACCTCATGTGGCAATGCTCTTGTTATCTCCCATAACATAAGAAACTGAGCATGGATATTGTGGAACTATATAATCCAACATTTATTACATACCAATATTATATTTCTCAGAAACCTCAGTGGCTTAGTTAATATTAAGTGAATAGTTTTCAACAGAGGAGCATGCTTCCAGCAATGTGTGATCCCTGAGGTACAATGGAGTATGAGACCTTCCGACCCTCAGGTCTGATGCTATGATACAACAAGATACCAGAGCTTGTCTCTGAAAAATAGACTGATGTACTGACTGTAAAACATAATACAACTAGTTGAATTGCTCTTGCAGAAAGCCAGCACAAACACAACATGCCAAATGGTCTTTGATGTTACAGCTATTCTACAATTCTTGGAAGGGAATGACTGGACCTCACTGTTTATCGGGACAGATGTAAGCAAAGATGGTGATTGATTTTGAAAGGAAATAGGATGGGTTCATAAGTTAAGCAAACATGCAGCTCTATGAGATAAAGCAGAGAAAAGACACTGATTGCATTGCTCTACAGAGCGGCCGGCATGGACTGGATGGGCCAAATGGCCTCCTTCTGTGCTGTAATGACTTTTTGACTCTATGACATCACTAAAACAGGTTTTCTGGCGATTATCACAGTGCTGCTTGTGGAACCTTGCTGTGTGCAAATTGGTTGGCATGATTCCTGCATTACAACAGTGACTACACTTCAAAAGTTCTTGCTTTCTTTCCCCACACTGAGTATTGTACAGAACCAGCATTGGCACACAGTGAGGTCCAATTAGTGAATAGATATATAACCTACACTGTGATCTGAAAGGAACAAAATCATACCTTGATTAGAAACAGATTCTCCAGATCAAGAGGGACTTTAAAGATATGAGCTTTCCTGTTAAACAGTGAAAACATCACTAAGTTCTTCCACACAAAATCCTGCTGCAGACAATTGCCTTATGATCCATAAATTCTAAAGCGAAGAGATGCAATATTTATATCACAACTCTGTCTGTAGACGGACCAAAGCCCACCTCCTAAGGTGAATGAACAAGGGATTTCCAGAGATAAATCATTATTTTTTGCAAATTTAACTTGCCTTTGCCAGCACTGGTGCTGCTTGAAATGATTTCTTGGCCACACA
Organism: Chiloscyllium punctatum; assembly: GCF_047496795.1. Taxonomy (NCBI): domain Eukaryota; kingdom Metazoa; phylum Chordata; class Chondrichthyes; order Orectolobiformes; family Hemiscylliidae; genus Chiloscyllium; species Chiloscyllium punctatum. The sequence continues at coordinate 67,380,632 of NC_092763.1, forward strand.
CAGTTCTAGCTGCCAGCCCAGCTGTACAGGTCAGCAGTGTCATTTCTAGGTGGCTGGTCTATATTTGTCTTTTTGCCACACCTTTAAAGGCCAGAAGTTGAACACACACGATTTGAACGGCGCCAGATCAAATCTAAACCCATCCCTCAACGGAATTTATAAATGTTTAAAAATTCAGTCTGACTACATTATGGATTCTCCAGCGTTGTCTTCCTGCACCCCATGGCTGGGATTTCACGTCTCAGGCTTGGAATGAAAGCCGGAAGAAAATAAACTAATGCATACCACTGTGCAGCCCTTTGGTGGTATGTGCCTCAGAAATAAAAATTCCTATTTTGGAGTTTGACACAGGTTGAAGTGCCAACCTTAGCTCAGCCTGGGAGATATTCAGCTTCCTTGTCTGAACGCTCAGGATCGCACGGGTGAAAGAAAATCTCATTGCGTGCTTTCAACATAACGCTTCAGACTCCTTCTCTTGAATACAGACATGTCCTGTTAGGATGGAGTTAATCTGCCATATTTCCCCTTCTGGACTCCAGTCATCTGACTTTTAAGGTTAAGGCAGTCGAGATTAAAATCATCATTGTTTGCCTTAACTCCAACTCTCAGGCTGCTTACCAATGTGCCCGAGTGACATTTAGCTTTTCCTGCTAGAATGAATCTGACAGAAATAACCAATTTAAGGCCAGTTAGCACTGCATTCTAGGGAATCTTATTCTATTGGAATGTTGACACCAGGTCCTACGATGAAATGTTATTTTTGAGTCATGATTGTGGGAATATAGCATCGGCCACACAGGGAGAATGGGTAGTTGCTGTGTAACAACTTTTTTGTAACTCTATATAATATTTAGCCAAATTAAAATCCAGCTGATGGAGGAAAAATCAAATAAGGTTAGATTTTCCTTTGTTTTTGGTATTGAAAAATAGAAATACAGAAAATAGGTGCAGAAATAGACCATTTAGCCCTTCCTAATGGACAACTTATGCTCAAAACATTGATTCTCCTTCTCCTCAGATGCTGCCTGACCAACTGTGCTTTTTCAGCACCACAATGTCGACCCATATGTGGCCCTTCAAGCCTGCACCACATTCAATGTGATCATGGCTGATCATGCAACCTCAGTATCCCATTCCCGCTTCCTCTCCATACTCCTGCCTTTCTTTAGCTGCAAGGGCCATGTCCAACTCCCTCTTGACTATATCTAATGAACTGCCCCCAACGGCTTCCTGTGGGAGAGAATTCCACAGGTTCACAATTCTCTGAGTGAAGAAATTCTTCCTTATGTCAGTCATGAATGGCTTACCCCTTATTCTTAGAGTGTGACCTCTAGTTCTGGACTCCCCCAATGTCAGAAACATTCTTCATGGATCTAGCCTGTCCAGTCCCAACAGGATTTTATTTGTTTCTCCCCTCATTCTTCTAAATTCCAGACAGTACAGCAATCCAGTCTTTCTTCGGATGTCAGTCCTACCATCCTGGAAATCAGTCTGATGAACCTTCACTGGACTCCCTGAATAACAAGAATGTCCTTCCCCAGACTAATGGGCCAAAACTGCATACAATACTCAAAATGTGGCCTCACCAAGGCCCTGTTTAACTGCAGCAAGATTAAATATTGACAGAATGACTGTCACCAGGTTTAAAACGGGGCAAAATGGAAATAACCTGTTTACACCTGATTTTGCCTGTGTTAACTTATCTGCATAGCTTCAGAAATAAACCTGGACAAATGTACTGATGTGGGATATAATTTCCATGGGCATTCTCCCAACTGACCACAATAATCCGAGTAAACAGCATGAAATGCATGATGTTCATCCATTGTTTGTTCCAATTATCTGCCAAAATCAGTGAGTATTTGGCATAACCCTCACAGAAATTACAGGTACACCTTAGGGCGGGAAGAGAGAAGCTGTGTATAAGCTAAATCTCAAGTGATGTATACAACCAAAGGTGAATATCGCAAAGGAACAAAAATTAGGAAAGGTTTGGAGGGAGAAAGAAAGAGAAAAATATGAAAATTGCCTTAGCATTATATGATAAAAGCACAGAATGCTCACAGTGCATGAACCCATTCGGTCTGTTGAGTTTGTGATAGTTCTCTAAGAATATGCAACTAGTCCCATTCTTTCACTGTACCCCATAAGATTAAATGAGGTATAGGCATTTCTGAATAATCATTCTATTCAATTTGAAAAGCCTTTGAAGAGTTGCAAGAAAAAAAAATTATACTCCAGGTAAAATTGTATGGGACAGGAAGAAGATAAGGGAGGAAGGGGAAAGGTAATTCGTTGGACAGATTAGAGTCTGCAGGTAAGTCATAGAGTTGTACATCAAAGAAACAGACCCTTCGGTCCAATTTGTCCATGCTGACCAGATATCCTAAATTAATCTAGTGCTATTTGCAAGCATCAGGCTCATATCCCTCTAAACTCTTCCTATTCACCAGTACATCCAAATGTTTTGATTAGCTTAGATCACATTACCTACAGTGTGGAAACTGGTCCTTCAGCCCAACAAGTCCACACCGACCCTCCGAAGAGTAACCCACCCAGACCCATTTCCCTTTGACTAATGCACCTAACGTTATGGGCAATTTAGCATGGCCAATTCACCTGGCCTGCACATCTTTGGACTGTGGGAGGAAACTGAAGCACCTGGAGGAAATTCATGCTGACACGGGGAGAATGTGCAAATACCACACAGACAGTCATTCAAGGCTGGAATTGAACTTGGGTCCCTGGCACTGTGAGGCAAGAATGCTAACCACTGAGCCACCGTGCCACCATTTTGAGTCATGGCGCAGTCCCACACTAGGCTCCTTGTTTGATGGTATCTGCAGTTGGCATGGTGGTGCATGATGTACTTGTGAGAACCCTTGCCTCCACTCAACAGTACAAATCCTGTAATGCAGCTTGCCTGCAAATAGGTCAAACATGCATCATACCATGACTGCATATTCATCCTTACCACTCTACTTCTGTCTCTGCTGACCCTGACCCTGAGAAGTTAGACACCTACAAACATTGCCAGGACTGTAGAAGTGGCTAATCGTACTTCAATAGTCACAGCCAATCAGACTATGACAATTGTTGATTTCTCATTCCTCTTAGTGCCAATCCAAACAAGCTAACAACATGTTGCACTTATATAACAACTTTATTGAAGAGAAGTATCCCAAACTGCTTCTCAGAGTTAAAAGGTGGAAATTAAAATTAATATTAAGGCAAAGAAAGAGATATCAGGAGGGGGAAACCAAAACATCGGTTCGAGGCAGTAGAGGTTTGAAGTGTTACAGGGGGAATTGTGGAAGGTATTTCAAGTTGTTCGACTCAGACAATGAGAACACAGCCTTCAGTGATGGGCAGAAGGGAGGAGGTAGACACAGGGGATTGGGGAATCAGAAGAAGAGAGATTACACAAAATGTGCTGAAATGAAAATTATGATTAGGATGGTAAAGCAATCGTGTAATGCTTGGTTTGCTTTTGATTCAGGTGCTTGTATACTTCAATAATCTATCTAAATTCTGTTGGAATATTTTCCCTTGAGAAGAGTTGGCCTCACGAGCATTACATCTGTCAAAGTCACAATATTAGCATATATTGTTCAACAGGGGTAGTATAGAAGCATTTGTCCTGATGCCTGATCTATTTGGCATTTGTCCATCACTCCTTTCCTCCTTCCAGCTATGCCAGAAGAGGATTCCCACTGCCGGGAGGCGTTCTTGATATTTATCAATTGACACAAGGCTCAAGAATCAAAGTACCTGGAGGCAAAAACAAATTGGCATGCACAAGAAAGAATGAATAAAAACAGTTAAGAAATGTCAAATAAAAGTAAAATACTGTGTTTGTTGGAAATCTGAAATGCAAAAAGGAAAGTGCTGCTGGCAGCATCTCTGGAGTGAGAAGCAAAGTTAATATTTCGAGTTCAATGGCTTTTTGGATTTTACTTTGGCAAGAAATGGCACTTCACTTTCCTGCGTCCTTTGCATGATATTTGATTGTGTATTGCTGCTTGCAATGCTAGATGTCCATTAAAACAAGCATTCAATGTGTCAAGTTCTTTTAGAGGCACATTTGGTTGATTCCTGGTGTGGTTGCAGTAAAAGGAAGTGACAAGCTTGACGTGTCAACAGATTAATATTTAAGCTGGATACTTCAAACATTGCTGCAACCACACTTTAGAATATGTGTTGGCGTGCAAACATGGTCTGCTTACAAAGCATTGGTCTCAGTACAGCCCAAATGCTGAGCTGGTAAACGGAGAAATCAAGGGCCTCCAGTTCAACAGCTCTGAGGAGACAGAAAATCGTCTCAAGAATGCTTACACTGAGATGTGTTGATGCTAGTACTCTGCTTCTGAGTGACGCTGATTTAAGAACACCTTTACACCTGACAAATGAGGTTGTAGCTGTCAGTAACATCAGGCATGGACAAACACACACGGCCGAATACAAGGAAGGTGCAGCGTAGCAGGAAATCATTACAGACCTCAGCAACAACACTGGGGCACATTGATTGAGGGATTTCAATGCAAAACAGCACTTAACAGACAGGGATTAAAGAGATCGAGAAAGGAAAAAGCTGAAATGCTTTGCAAGTAGAGTTGTAGGTCCAAAACTCACTGGCAACTGTTTTATTTCTTGATGTCAAACAGCTTACCATGGCAAAGCCTGACCAAATATGTGAGCAAAAGGAGGTTGGCAGTTTGTAACAAAACCAGCATGCTGACATCCCATTTGCAAATGGTTTTGCTAATACATAACACAGATTTTAATATCCAATGCTCTGCCTCCAATGTGAGAGAAGAGTTTTCAAGTAATGAAGGCAGAGGCACTGGGATTTGAAGTGTAGCTTGGATCGACAGAGATTTTTCCCAAATTTCAAAACAAAAGTAAAATTACAATTGGATTGTTGGATGTGGGTACTCTTTCTGCCCATATCCCCTCCTCCCATATCCCAGCAGCAATTTGGAGATGGGTTTGGAAGAATTCTCAAGCTATTTGGGGAAACCATCAGTATTACCCCTAGCATCTGAAAGGAGGTGTAGGTGCTGTTTTAGGCCACATTGAATCCCCCAAGGACACTGGCTCACTGTCAATAAAGTGAAGGAAGAATTAATAGCACTCAATTCAGTGTATTGACCTTGCACTCACTTGACTATAGACTTCTATTTTCCCGTGTAATGAAGATCAAAGGATGCTCTAATTGAAGCCGTTTAAAGTAGTAAAGGAATCAATAGTATAGATGGAAGGATTCTGTTTTCCATGGTGGGGGGATCCAGAATCAGGCAGCATAACCTTAAAGTTAGAGCCAGGCCATTTATGGGTGATATTACAAAGATCAAAAGATAGTGAAAATCAAAATCAGTCTCCACCAAAAATTGTTGAGGCTGAAGGTCAATTGGAAATTTCAAACCTGAAATTGATAGCTGTAAAAATGGTTACTAAAGATTGTGGAACCAAAACAGGTGGCAGCAATTCAGAATTGAATGCTGGAAAAAAATCGACACGATTCCTCGCCCTAAATTACTGCTTATGATTTATCAGCATGCGCAATTCACTGATGGATTTGACAAGCCTTTAAGGCCTTTGACATAAGGTCTCTTCAAAGCAACATTGTGGCATCTGATATTCCTACATTAAGACTGAGTGTGTTCTGCATTGACTCCTGCTGATTGCAGGAATCTTGATGCATGATGTTCACAGCTCCCCACCTAGGATTTGGGACAGGGTCATTGGAAGGCCAAAATGGTAAACAGATATTCTTCAGCAGGCTTTCTGGAGGCACAGTCATCTGGTATCAAAATGATCTGGAGCAGGTCTGGAAATGTTTTGGATTAATGTATTTTTGTACTTAATGCCTTGATTGTAATCCCAATGGAGAATGCCATTCCAACATTTCTGGGCACAGGCTCTTTATTATCAGGCAGGGATCCTGATGGATGCAGGGCTGTTCAATGTGAACAGAAAAATACCTAATACACTGCAAGTCTACACTGACTAAACACAAGGTCCAATGATACTGGGGATGCTCCCTAAAGTTCTTTGAACACCATGGTAGGTCTGCAGACACTTAACATCCATTAACAGTGACAACTGAATGGAGGAGACCTCTTGTAAAACCATAACAACATGCAATTACATTGCACCTTTAGTACAGAAAAGGTTACAAAAAGCTTCACAGTGACACAAAGTAAGATCATGATCAAACAAGGAAGATGATATTAGGTGGGAATGATCAAATACTGGGTTCAGCAGCTAGCTTTTAGTGAGGGAATACTAACAGGAAATGGAGCAGGGAGACCAGAGAGGAAGCAGATGTTAGGATGGGAATTTTAAAGGTTGAGACCTGCATGATCAGGGGTCAGCCAAAACTCTGAGAGTATTGTTCCAAATCACATTCACCCAACTCAGCGACATCTTAGAAATAGTCTGTTTTCAAGTTGCACTAAAAGCATAAAGATGATGTTAGGGAGTACGGGGAAGGAAGTGCACAGTTCAGTGAGAATTAGTCAGAACATCTTGCTTCAAGCTGGGAATTTCTTGTAGCTCTAAACCACTACTTACAAATCTACATTCACATATAGTCCACCTTTCACTTTGGTATCCTGCATTAAAATTGCTAACTTTAAAATTCATATACTATTGAACAACTAAATTCTGCAAACTCTTATTTCAAGCTGTTTTGATTTGTTTTACTTACCTTGAATGAGGGCACGGGTAGATTCAAACAGATAAGACCTGGGAGCATGACACACACAAAAGCAAATTCTCATCTATTTTGCATGTGCGTCTGACAGGAAGGGAGTGATAAATGTGGAATCATTTAATAGAAGTATTGAAACTTTTAATCACATAAGACAAGGGATGGCACAGTGGCTTGGTGGTTAGCACCACTATTGCATAATGCTGGGGACCTGGGTTCAATTCCACCTTCAGGTGACTATTGGTGTGGAGTCTGCACGTTCACTCCATATCTGCAGTGATTTACTCCTATAGTCCAAAGATGTGAAGCTTAGGAGGATTGGCCATGCTAAATTGTGGATAGTGCCCAGGGGTTGTGTGGAATGCTCTTTAGAGGGTCAATGTGGGCTTGATAGGCTGAATGGCCTTCTTTCGCACTATAGGGATTCTATGAAATGATTTCCACTGGCAGGAGGATCAGAGAAGGCATTGAGCAGAATTTTTTTTTTGGAGCAAGCTGTTATGATTTGGAATGTGTTATCCGAAAGGGTATTATTCTACCCAACATATGTTTGTGTAAAGAGCTAATGATTGTTGAAGTCTGGGGAAAGGAAACCATTGAAAATGTCTTTGAAAGAGGCAGCACCAGGGAGCCAAGTGGTCTCGAGCAGTGCTGCATGACCCAATGTTGAATCAAAAGGTCGCTTTCAAAAAAAGAGATAAGTATTGCTTGAATGTGAGTGAGAGCTGATATATGAGAAAGGTGTTATACATTACTATCTTAAGGAATATCAAATGATGTAGGATTCTTTTGCAGTAACTGATACCATTTTTACACCACTGAGAAGAGATCTGTGCATATTTGATGGCCTCAGGAGGTATTTACACCAGGTATTTCAGTTATTTTAGTAACTATTTGGTGTGTAAAGCAGGTATAATCAGCAGGAGGTGCAAAGCCAGGCGCTCTGGAGGATTGTGACAGCAGATATGTAAAGAGCTGTACTTAGCTCATTGACCTGTCATCCTGCTCAGCTTGATGGCTTTGACTTCCCTTAAAGTGAGTTAAACTATTGTTGCACCTTCCAAAATAAAATGTGTTTGCAGAGGAAATTACACATGACTTCCCCAGGCATGTTCATTTGCAAGCCTATTGAGGAAATCTTCAATATAAAACACAAATTAGCAGCTGAACTAAAAGGAACCTCCTTTGTGGCTGGTGATAAGGCAGTTCAGCCTCTGCTCTTCAGAAGCAAATTGGAGGGTAAGCAAATAAGAGAAGGCTTTTTTTCACTTCACTGCAATTCTTACTTTTTTAAATTTCACACTTTAAATTCAGGGATTTAGAAACACTTGGAACAGGTGTGGACCATTCTGCCCTTCAGTCTTGCTTTGTACTGTAATTCAAATTGGATATGGCTGATCTGCATAAGAACTCTGTTATTCCCGCTTGGTTCTGCATTTCTTGATAACATTGTGTAATACGTCTTCAAATCAGCACCAACAGGTTTTCAAAGGAGACAAATTTCCAAATCCCCACAGGTAGACAGAATGGTGAAGAAGGCATTTGACATGCTTGCCTTCATCAGTCAGAGCGCTAAGTACAGGGGTTGTACAAGAACTCTACCATCGCATTATAGAAGAACTGACTGCCCTTTTGAAAAATCTCCATCAGGTTGTCACTCAACTCAAACACTCAAAAAATGCAAAACAATTTTATGTATTACGTCCTCATTATTTAAATCTCTAAGCCTAGCATATCTGGTAAATCTGCACTGAATCAAGGAGTGACTAAAGCACAGAAAGAAGCCATTCAGCTCACACTGACTCTCTCCGAGAGCAACTTACCCAGTCTTATTCTATTGTCCTTACCCTGCAGGTATGCAATTGCTTTTTTCTTCAGATACTTAACCTTTTTTTAAAGAAATGTATTGACGCAATGTGGGAATCACTGGTTAGGCCAGAATCTATAGACCATTCCCAATTACTTTTGAGAACGAGCTGACTACCTTCATAAACCACTGCAGTCCTTGGGATATCAGGACTGTTAGAGAGTGAGTCCCAAAATTTTGACCCAACGATAGTGGGAGATGGGCAATAAGTCAGGTGATTTTTGATTCAGAACACAATTTGAAGATTGCTGTCTTTGTCCTTCTAGGTGGTTGTGGTCATGGTCACGGAAGATACAGTCTGAAGAGCCCGTAGAGCGTACCTTATAAATGATACACACTGCTGTCAGCAGTGAAGCGAGTGAATATCTAACATTATGGCTTGAGTGCCAATCAAGCAACTCAAGAGTTGTAATCTCTGGATTGCTGTCTGTGCCACGTGCTAGTGTGGTCAAAAGCAAGAAGGTAATACAGTTGAATGCATGGCTAAAGAACTGGTGTAGGAGGGAGAGTTTCAGATATCATTGGGATCTCTTCCAGGGGAGGACAGACCTGTAAGAGAATGGCAGGTTCACCTAAACTTGAGGGGCATCAAGATACTTGCCAGGTGGTGTGCTAGTGTCATTTGGGGGAGTTTAAATGAGTATGGCAGGGGACTGGCACAATCGGAGCAGAAGTGCTTTATGTGGAGTGATTGAGGAGAAGGTAGAGGTTAAATCAAATAAGTGGAATAGGATAATAAGGCAGGATCAGGAACATGGAGGGCCTGGCAGTCTGAACTGTATCTATTTTAATGTCAGGAGTATAACAAGTAAGGCAGATGAGCTTAGAGCCTAGAATAGTCCATGGAACTATGATGTTGGAGCCATTACAGAAACTTGGTTGAGAGAAGGGCAGGACTGGCAGCTCAATGTTCCAGGATTTAGATGTTTTGGGGGAGATCAACAGGGAGTTGCATTACTCATTAATAAGAATTTCACTGCTATACTAACAGAGGCTATCTTGGAGGGTTTGTCCAGTGAGGCAATATGGTAGAACTCAGGAATAAGAAAAGTGCAGTCACTATATATGGGCTTATACTGACAGCCTCACAAATGCCAGTGGGAGATAGAGCAGATAGTGGAAAGATGGCTGTTGCTGTGGGTGATTTTAACTTCCCCAATATTGACTGGGACTCCCTCAGTGCCAGGGGCTTAGATGGTGCAGAATTTGGCACATGCATCCAGGAGGGTTTCTTGAAACAATGTATAGATAGTCAAACTAGGGAAGGGGCCATACCAGACTTTGTATGTGGGAAATGAGTCTGGCCCCGTGATTGAAGTTTCAGTGGGGGAGAATTTTGGGAACAGTGATCATAATTCCTTACATTTTAAGATAGTTATGGATAAGCAGAACATTGGTCCTCGGATGAAAGTAGTAAATTGGGGGAAGGCTAATTACAACAGTATCAGGCAGGAACTGGAGAAATTAGATTGAGGATGGCTGTTTGAGAGTAAATCCATATCTGACAAGTGAGTCTTTTAAAGGCCAGTTGATCAGAGTTCAGGCCCAGTATATTCCTGTGAGGAGGAAAGATAAGGATGGCAAGATTTAGGAACTTTGATTAACAAAAGATATTGAAAGTTTAGTAAACAAGAAAGGAATTATATGTAAGTTTCAAGAAAGTGAAATTGGACAAGGCTCTAAAGGAATATAACAGAAACAGGAAAAAATGTACACAAGGAATAAGAAGAGCTAAAAGTGGCCATGAAATATCCTTGGAAAGTAGGATTAAGGAGTAAACCAAGGTGATTTACACATATATATGGAGCAAGAGGGTAACAAGGGAAAGGATACATCTCGGTGAAAGTGAGGACTGCAGATGGTAGAGATTAGAGTGGAGAGTGTGGTGCTGGAAAAGCACAATAGGTCAAGCAGTATCTGAGAAGGAAAACCGGCGTTTCAGGCAAAAGCCCCTCATCATTCCTGATGAAGGGCTTTTGCCAAAAGGATACGCCTACTCAAGAACAAAGAAGGGAATTTAAGCTTGGACTAGAGGAAGTGGGTGAGGAACGTAATTAATAATTTGCATCAGAATCAACCAAGTAGAAGGACATGAATGATGGTAAGAGTAAGGATGGGTATACTGATGTTCTTGCGGATGGCGATATTAAGGAAGAGGGTATTGGGTGTCTTGAAAAACATAAAGATAGATAAGTTCCAAAGTCCTGATGTATTTTACTTTAGGATATTGAGGGAGGCAAGGGAAGAGATTGCTGGGGCCTTGACAGAGATCCTTGTATTTTCTTTAGCCAAAGGTGAGGTCTCAGAAGACTGGAGAATCATCAATGTTGTTCTTTCGTTTAAGAAAGGCAAAAGGGATAATCCAGGGGAGTTTAGGCTGGTGAGCCTTACATCAGTCATGTATTTGTCCTTCTGACCAAAATTTATCTCTTCAAATTTTATCCACCAGACATTTTCTATCCTGTCCTTGATCCCTCGAACTATACCGTAGTCCTCTTCACAATTGACAATACCCCCAATTTTTGGCTTACTTGGGTGTCCAGGGCACAGTTAAGGTCACTAATCTAAGCTACAAAAAGCAATGGCTGAAATGACTCTGCGGTACTTCACTATATACCTTCCTCCTGTCTGAAAAACAGCTATTCACTGCTCTACTTTGTTTTGTAACACTCATGTTTGGAGAAGATTGTTAGGTACACGATTACTGACATTTGGAAAAGAATATATTTATTTGATATAGTCAGAGTAGCTTTATGTGTGGAGGTCTTCTCTAACAATTTTGATTGTTTATTTTGAAAAAGTAACAGAAATAATTAATGAGGGCGGGGGGAGACGTTGTTAATATTGCCTTTACTAAAGCAACTGTAAAGGTCCCTCATGATCAGTTAGTTCAGAAGATTAAGCCACACGGGATTCATGGTGAGTTAGTATGTTGGATATAATATTGGCTTGGTCATAAAAACAGAGGGTAGTTGTGGAGGCTTGTCTTTCTAATTGGAGGTCTGTGTCCAGTGGTGTTCTGCAAGGATCAATGATGGGACCGCTGTCATTTGTAATTTATATAAATAATTTGGATGAAAATGTAGGTGGTCTAATTAGTAAGTTTGCAGACAACACAAAAATTGCCTGAAGACTTATGTGATTGATTGACACGTGGATACCTATGGCTGCCATGTTTCTGCACCTGCTTTAGAACTGTGTTTTTTTTAATATATTGCCTCTCTTTGTCCTTCTGACCAAAATTTATCTCTTCAAATTTTATCCACCAGACATTTCCTATCCTGTCCTTAATCCCTCAAACTATGCCGTAGTCCCCTTCACAATTGACAATACCCCCAAATCTTGGCTTACTTGGGTGTCCAGGGCACAGTTAAGGTCACTAATCTAAGCTACAAAAAGCAATGGTTGAAATGACTTTGCGGTATTTCACTATATACCTTCCTCCTGTCTGAAAAACAGCTATTCACTGCTCTACTTTGTTTTGTAACACTCAGCCAATTTTGTATCCATCCTAACACTTTTCCCTTTAGTTAAGTGGTAGTACAGAGATTGATTACTAATCGTAAAAGACACATTTTGTTTCAGTATATTGTCTTGCACTCAAGATCATTTTGCAAGAATAGAAATATAAAAGGAAACACCATTTTTAGACTGCACGCAAAGAACATCCTGGTTGTTGACAAGTAGACTCTGTTAATTAGGCATGTTGTCATGGAGAATACATCAGTAAGGTGATGACTGACAGTTAACTGACAGAGGGAGAAAATGAGGACTGCAGATGCTGGAGATCAGAGTCGAGAGTGTGGCGCTGGAAAAGCACAGCGGGTCAGGCAGCATCCAAGGAGTAGGAGGATCAGTGTTTCAGGCAGAAGCCTGAAGCCTTCCTAATGTAGGGTTCATGCCTGAAACATCGATTCTCCTGCTCCTCGGATGCTGCCTGACCTGCTATGCTTTTCCAGCATTACACTCTCCGCAGTTAACTGCCATTGTTTACATTGAGATCAAGCAGTTTGACTCTAATTGACCAAGGCATTGCTATGAGAGTGAAGTGAACAAGTGAGTGGCCATCACCTATTTTGTTTATTAGAAGTAGAGACATCATGTGTACATGTTATTTCTGCCTACAAAGCCAAGGGCCTGTATATTAATATTTGTAGCTTCTAATATGTGCAGCTGCACCCCACTGCGATCCCCTTTAGATCTTTAACATCTACCATAGAAGGCAGACAAGATCTTGGTTTCACATTTCATCTGAATGACACTCCAGAGACAGTTGAGCATTTTCTCTCTACAGCACTGGGAGTGCCAGCTTAGATTTGCCTTTCGGTCTCTGTATTGGGGCTTGAACTCACAATTGCCAGGTTCAGTGGTAACAGTGTTACTAACAGAGCACAGTTGACACATGAGTGAATAAGCATAAATATATGTATTAAAAAAATTAAAATGTTAAATAAAACACAGCCCCTCTTACTGTGGGAAAGACTTCTCCAAGGTAAATAGAAATAGAACAATGGAACTTATGCGACAGTGCTCATGAAGGTAATAATTAAACATTAATTGATTATATAAATAAATAACAAGCACCTCAGCTATTAAAAGCTGGAATTTGCTTCTCTAACATGTCACACGTAATATAGTCACATTACAAGCTAAAGTACTGTCATAGGGATACAGTTGTCAGGAACGATCCTGTTTTCCTTTAATACTCTGAGTACTAATTATCAGGTCATTCCCTAACTGCACACATTCATTTGTTTGGTTTAGCTTTGATACCACCAATCAGAATTGGTGAGAGCAGTCCATAACAGGATTGCTGTGATCTACTCCTCTTCAATCTCTATGTTTATTGTGTGCCGTATACCCTGCCTCTCCAGTCTCTCTGTGTGGACTGACTGGACTTGGGGAGAGACAGGTGAAAGTAATGGGGAAACAAACAGGAATTAAGTGGTAAAACTGAAGAGTAGGAAAGGGGATGTGAGAAGACACAAAAGAGAAGGAAAGAAATGAAAGAGACGTATGTCACAAACAGTGACATTGAAAGCTGCAGGTGAACTGCCCCTTTATTTCAGGATGTCAGGAAATAGGGAGAGAGAAAAAAGAGAGGAAACAGACATTTGTGGAGGTGGAGTAGAAAGAAGGGCAGGAGAGAAGGTGAGTGAGAGACAAATACACTTTACAAGACCAGCAAAGGTAAGACTTTCAAGTGTATCACTCTTCTGCCTATCCTGTAAAATCAGCGATTATATTCATCAGTTTCATCTGCAAGGCAGCATCTAACAAAAAGGCACAAACAAAAATCAGATGGTAATGGTTTCAATTCACAGTAATAATCAGCTTTGAGCAAAGAATGAGACATGCATATTGAAAAGACAAAGGGCTGGATTTTCTCATCCTCCAATGTGAAAATAACATATCATAAAAATTGCAAATGCGACAGAAAACATTGGCATTCTATTTGTAAAAATCTGTGTATAATTTGAGGATTCCCTAGGTACACCAAAGTATTACTGATCTACACAGTGGGTTGAACGCACACACAAGCATATTTATACCAGTGAGGGCTGCTGTTGTATAAATGTCACATCATGTGATAGTCAATGTTTAGAGACACTAAATATCACTAATGCTTCAGTGCAGTTGAAATCTTTCAGTTCTATTTGTGTTTAGTAATTTTTATGACAGAGCACTGGACTTTTCTTCTTATGTTCCTACCTGACACGTCCCAGCAAGGCTGTGTAACATGTGGTTACAATTCTTTCCTGCCCTGTCAAGCAGTATATATTAGAGCCACTTCTCATTACGTAATTTTATCACTGTCGCTCTTCAAACATTTCGCAAAGAGAGCCATTTAAAGGGGCAGTGTCATCTGATTCAGAAATCACAACTCATGTTGATCCTATCATGAAATAATAAATCAACGAGACGGTTAATTCAAAGCTATTCATCCCAATTTTCAACAGCAGACAAAAACTGAGGTGATACCGTCCCAATAGACGGGCATGCACCTGTGCCCATAGCAACATGGACGAGATCTGATGGATTTTGCCAGACAATCCTATTCCTTTCTTTTAACAAGGTTGCAGCGACAGAATAAAGCTTTTCCAGAGAAGATGCTTCGAGGATTGCAAACTGTAACAAATGTTATTAGCTACAGAAGAAAGAAAGACTTACATTTATCTAGTATCTTTTGTGACCACCTGATATCCCAAAGTGTCTTTCAATCACTTAAGTACTTTGGAAGTTGTGGTCACTATTGTCACGTATGAAATGAGGCAACCAACGTGTGCATTGCAATCTTCCAAAAACAGTAATCTGATGATAACCAGATAAATTGTTCTGAGAGCACTGATTAAGGGTTAATATTGGCCTGGACATCAAGTGGAATTGCTCTGCCATTAACAAAAATAGAGGTTTCTGGAAAAGCTCAGTTGGTCTGGCAGCATTAATGTTATGGTTAACGTTTCCTCAGAACTGCTCTGAGGAAGGGTCGCTTGACCCGAAACGTTAACTCTTGATTTCTCTCCGTAGATGCTGCCAGACCTGCTGAGTGTTTCCAGTAACCTCTAGAACATAGAACAGTACAACACATTACAGGCCCTCCAACCCTCGATGTTGTTCTGGCCTTTTATCCTCCACTAAGATCAGACTAACCTACATACCCTTCACTGTACTATCTCCCATGTGCCTATCCAAGAGTCACTTAAATGTCCCTAATGAACCTGACTGTTCTACCACTGCTGGCAATGCATTCCACACACCCACCACTCTCTGTATAATGAATCTGCGTCTGACGTCTCCCCTTAATCTCTCTCCAATCACCTTGAAATTATGCCCCCTCACAATAGACATTTCCACCATGGGAAAAAGTCTTTGGCTATCCACTCTATCTGTACCTCTCAACATCTTGTACACCTGTTTCAAGTCACCTCTCACCCTTCTTCACTCCAATGGGAAAAGCCCTTGCTCCCCCAACCTTTCTTCATAAGACATGCCCTCCAGTCCAGGCAGCATCCTGGTAAATCTCCTCTGCACCCTCTCTAAAGCTTCCACATCCTTCCTATAATGAGGCAACCAGAACTGAACACAATATTCCAAGTGTGATCTAACCAGGACTCGACAGAGCTGCAGCATAACTTCACGGCTCTTAAACTCAATCACCGTGCTATTTTTGTTTCTGATTTACAGTATCTGCAGTTCTTTTGATTTTTATTTCAGAAATGCACTGCCCCCTCTTTGAAATAGTGATTAGGATTGAAGATTGATGGGACCTTGATTTCACATCTCATCCAAAAGATAGCACCTCCTCCAGTGCAGCTCTCCTTCAGTACTGCACAGGACTGCCATGAATTTAAATTTTGCACTCAAGCCTTGAACACACAAGTGTTTTGACGTGAAAGTAAGATCTCTGCCAACTGAATCAATGATGCATCTACAGGAAAACTGTTGGTAACAGAAAAATGGACATGATTAGATTACTTTTTTTAGATTAGATTACTTACAGTGTGAAAACAGGCCCTTCGGCCCAACAAGTCCACACCGCCCCGCCGAAGCGTAACCCACCCATACCCCTACATCTACATCTACCCCTTACCTAACACTACAGGCAATTTAGCATGGCCAATTCACCTGACCTGCACATCTTTGGACTGTGGGAGGAAACCGGAGCACCCGGAGGAAACCCACGCAGACACGGGGAGAACGTGCAAACTCCACACAGTCAGTCGCCTGAGGCGGGAATTGAACCCAGGTCTCTGGCGCTGTGAGGCAGCAGTGCTAACCACTGTGCCACCGTGCCGCCCAACATGCTGTTCACTGCTACATTTCTGCTCAGGATAAACGAGCAGAAGCTGTAGGGGTTACTTTAAAGGAAGCTGTTTTGGGGTTCAAGGTCACCTTCCAATAAACACAGAGACTCCAGCTGGATGGAAGCACAAGGCCAACCGAATTAACGCAGCCAACCAACTTCTTTTTACTCAGTTGCAAAGAAATAGTCTGAATTATCCCATCCTGTCTACATCAAAACCCGAGAAAATTGTGGATGCTGTATGAATCAGAAACAAAAACAGAGATTGTTGGAAAAGCTCAGCAGGTCTGGCAGCTGAAGAGAAATCAAATTCCATGCTTTGAGTCCAGAGACATCAGTTCTGTGGAAGTTCTGTTGTTGTTTCCGATTTCTCTTCACAGATGCTGCCAGACCTGCTGAGCTTTTCTAAAAATTTCTATGTTCTGATACACTCACACACACCATCCTCCTTCAACACCTCTCACTATACCTTTCTCATCATAACCAGAGGATCACCTGCAATGGCATTCCTTCCTGTTCTTGCTCTTTTATCTCTGTTGCCCATCACAATTCCCTGCTGCTCCCCCTCCTATTTCTCACCTATATATCCCTTAGCAACAAGGCAGCTTCAGCCTCCACATTTACATTGACAACACTTTACAAATACTAAATTGTCCAAATCTAGTACAATATTAACAGATATTTTCTCCTACTAACATTCAGAAGACCAAAGCCGTTGTGTTCCACTTGCCGGTCATCAATTCTATTTTTCTCTTAAGCAGTTACTTGAAGTGAACCAGATTCTTTGAACAATGTGTTCAAGATGAAATGCTGCTTGACAGAGAAGTGATATGTCCAATGGTTCTCCACAGGACCATCCTTCAGAGTGACACAATGGGCTGCCGCATGGTGAAGCATAGTGGTTCATTCCCAAGTAATGATCATTACGAATCAAGGTGAAGCCACGGTGGAGAGATATCACCTGAATATAACTGAGCAAAAACTCTTTATTTTGCCCAAAACCAAAGGGTGGATACTTAGACATCCTGGTACCACTTTTCGATCACATGTGATTCTTTGTACTTAATAAAAGAACACATTTGGTGAAAGTGGCTTGTCCTGCCCACTTGATGTCTCCTTTGTACTGGAAAAACGATGAACGTGTTTTGCTACTTACAAACACAGCAGCTGTCAATTCCCTGAAACATGTGCACACTGCAGAATGTCTGGTGAGGCAGATGTCCCCAGGGGTGTCTTAGTGGGATTTATTTCCATGAAAGATTCATGCTGCAATAACTCCTTGTTCCATGGAATATATAATGGACCTGTTGACCTGCCAATTGAATGGCCCAAACTACTGATTGGAAATTTGGATACTCAGTCACACATTTGATTTTTGAACGAGAGACTGCAGGGCTTGAGATGTCAGTATGGGCACAGATTCTCACAAGGTGTAGCTCTAATGTAAAGTTAAACTTCCCTGCTGTGGTTAGTAACCTTATGTAAACACTTGTGATCACTTTATTATTTTATTAACACAGAGAAAGTGCAGACACCCTCAGGTTGATGCGTATTTTTGAGACACAGCATTACACATTATGTGCTGTTCTTGAATTAGCACATTGTTGCATGTTAGTTCAGCTTTTTTTATGTTTGATTGAGACATAAAAATGTCAAGTAATAAATTATTATTAGTCTTTAAATGTATGCCAACAAAAAAATCAAGGAATTGAGAATACTGATTTGCCCCATTTGTCCAAACTGATTCAATCCATCAAGTGAATGAGGTCAAGAAAAAAACACACATTTAGGTTACACTTTTCACAATCTCAGGGTATATCCAATGAAATACTTATAAATTGTAGTCCCTACAATAACATTGGATTGCAGTGCCAATCGACATACAACAATGTAGTAATGACAAGGTATGCTGCTTTTTTTTGTATGCGATGTTGGGTTGCCCCAAGCTTGTGACAGGTGCTATGTAAATGCAAGTGTTCTTAAAATAAAATGTCTGCTATGTTGAACAAATGAAATTTATGGAACAAATCACTCTTCCCAATCTCAAGCTGCTGTATACATGCTTAGGGACCAAGAAATATTGGCCACAATTCCAACTTCATTGCTCTTCTCCAAAATAAGTTTAAATACCTCATGCAAAATACATCCTCAAGTCACTTTATTGACTTCCTGTGCAAGATCTCCTCTAAGACAGTGAAGTAAAATTCCACTGTATCTGTTTATACTTCTATTACTTCAACCTGTCCTGTTGCTTTCCACAGATGGCATTTCCATGGCCACAGCAGGACTGCAACCATTGTGTTCCACACAGTAATCTCAGTCTGTACTTATCTCTAAAGACGGCAGTCCCATTCCAAATACTTATCCCAGTGTGAACTGCTTTTGATGGGAATCAATTCCACATAGCCACTGATCTGCTGGGAAAAGATATATTTCTTGGTATTTCTGACTACAATATGTTAATATGTTTATGTGCAAATTAATTTAAAATTAAATTAGATGTATCAGCTGTAGCTCAGTTGGGAGCACTATTTTCTCTGTGCCACGAGGTTGTGGGTTCAAGGCACATCCCAGAGTGATGTTAATCTAGGCGGCCGCTCCAGTGCAGTACCAATGGAGTGCTGCATTGTTTACTGAGCGAGCTGTTCATAAATGTTATGACACACCTCCAGAACAGGTGGGACTTGAACCCCCCCCCCCCCCGGGTCTCTTAGTCCAGAGGTATGGACACTACTACTGCACCACAAGCACTAAACTGAGGCCTGGTCTCCTATCTAAGTTAGACCCATGGTATCTTGTGATATCATTTCAAAGAACAGAGGGTCTGATCCCTCAATAGTTAGCAATCAATCCTCAATCAACACCAAAAGTCAAATTAACTGGAATTTTGCTGCATCTTTCCTTACATTACAGCTGACAGGACATTTAAAAACTATTTCATGCTTTCAAAGCACTTTGAGACATCCTGACAGGTGAAACATCCACAAAACTACCAGCCTTTCTTTCAAATATTCTGATCCTTTTCTTATCATCTACTTTTATACAATTGAAAGGAGGGAGATGCAGAGTTTGGGTAAATATTGGAAAGACGCAGAAACCTGTCATGAGCAAGTATATGTAAAATGGATATGCATAGTGTCAGCCTTAGCTCACTGGCAACATTGAGTCAGCAAGTTGCAGATTCAAGCCTCAGTCAGGACACCAAAGCCCATAACATAAGCTGACACTTCAATGCACTGCAATTTGAATGTCATACTGTCTTTCCAGTGAGGTATTAAATGAAGGTATGATATGACATCCCAAGTGGTTACAAAAAAACCCACAGCATTTATATTTAAGAAGAGCAGTGAGTTATCCCAATATCACAGCTAAGATATATTCCTCGAACAATATCACTGAAAAGGATAGCAAAGATGATTCTGGTTATAGGAGCAAAAGTAACTGGTCATTGTTATGGGGTCTTTAACTTTCCATGTATTGACTGGAATCGCTATAGTTTATGTACTTTAGACAGGTCAGTTTTTGTCCAATGTGTGCAGGAGGGTTTCCTGACACAGTATGTAGATAGAAGAGACGAAGCCACATTGGACTTGGTACTGGATAATGAAACCAGCCAGCTGTTAGATTAGGAGGTAGGTGAGCACTTTGGTAATCGTGACCACAATTTGGTTACGTTTACTTTAGTGATGGAAAGGGAGAGATATATACCACAGAGCAAGAGTTATAACTGAGGGAAAGGCAATTGTGATGCGATTAGGCAAGATTTAGGATGATAGGATGGGGAATGAAACAGCATGGGATGGGCACAATTGAAATGTGGAGCATATTCAAGGAACAGCTGCTGCGTGTCCGTGATAAGTATGCATCTGTCAGGCAGGGAGGAAGTGGCTGAGTGAGGGAACCGTGGTTGACTAAAGAAGTTGAAACTATTGTCAAGAGGGACAATGAGGCCTATGTAAAGATGAGATGAGATGAGAAGGCTCAGTTAGGGCACTTGAGTATTACAAGTTAGCCAGGAAGGGCCCAAAGAGAACACTAAGAAGAGCCAGGAGGGGACATGAGAAGTCTCTGGCACGTAGGATCAAGGAAAACTCAAAAGCTTTCCAAAGGCATGTCAGGAATAAAAGAATGACTAGGGTAAGATTAGGGCCGGTCAAGGACACTAGTGGGAAGTTGTGCGTGGAGTGTGAAGAGATAGGAAAGGCGCTAAATGAATATTTTTTGTCAGTATTCACACAGGAAAAAGGCAATGTTGTTGAGGATAATACTGAGATACAGGCTACTAGACTAGACAGGATTGAGGTTCATAAGGAGAGGGTGTTAGGAATTCTGCAAAGTGTGAAAATAGATAAGTCCCCTGGGCCGGAGGGGATTTATCCCAGGATTCTCTTGGAAGGTAGGGAGGAGATTGTAGAGCCTTTGGCTTTGATCTTTATGTCATCATTGTCTACAGGAATAGTGCCAGAAGACAGGAGGATAGAAAATGTTGTCCCCTTGTTCAAGAAGGGGAGTAGATACAACCCTGGAAGTTATAGATCCCTGAGCCTTACTTTGGTTGTGGGTAAAGTGTTGGAACAGATTTTGAGTTAGGATTTATATTCATATAGAAAGGAAAAATTTGATTAGAGATAGTCAACAGGGTTTTGTGAAAGGTAGGTCATGCCTCACAAAACCTATTGAGTTCTTCAAGAAGGTGACCAAATGTGGATGAGGATAAAGCAGTTGATGTGGTGGAAATGGATTTCAGTAAGGCGTTTATAAGGTTTGCCACAGTAGGCTATTGCAGAAAATATGGAGGCATGGGATTGAGGGTGATTTAATGGTTTGAATCAGAAATTGGCTAGCTGTATGAAGGTGGTGGTTGATGGGAAATATTCATCCTGAAGTTCAGTTACTAGTGGTGTCCCGCAAGGATCTGTTTTGGGTCCACTGTTGTTTGTCATTTTTTATAAATGACCTGAATGAGGGCATAGAAGGATGGATTAGTAAATTTGTGGATAACACTAAAGTCAGTGGAGTTGTAGACATTACGGAGGGATGTTGCAGAATACAGAGGGAGATACATATGCTGCAGTGCTGGGCTGAGAGGTGGCAAATGAAGTTTAATGCAGAAAAGTGTGAGGTGATTCACTTTGGAAGGAGTAACTGGAATACAGAGTACTGGGCTAATGGTAAGATTCTTGATAGTATGGATGAGCAGAGGGATCTTGGTGTCCATGAGCATAGATCCCTGAAAGTTGCCACCTAGGTTGATAGGGTTGTTAAGATGGCGTACGGTGTGTGAGCTTTTATTGGTAGAGGGATTGCGTTTCAGAGCCTAAGGTCATGTTACAGCTGTACAAAACTCTGGTACAGCCGCACTTGGGAGTATTGTGTACAGTTCCAGATGCCACATTATAAGAAGGATGTGGAAGCACTGGAAGGGGTGCAGAAGAGATTTACCAAGATGTTACCTGTTATGGAGGGAAAGCTTATGAGGAAAGGCTGAGGGGCTTGAGGCTGTTTTCGTTAGAAAGAAGAAGTTTAAGAGGTGACTTAATAGAGGCATACAAAATGATCAGAGGATTAGATAGGGTGACAGTTGAGAGCCTTTTTCCTCAATGGTGATGGATAGTACAAAGGGACACAGCTTTAAATTGAGGGGTGATAGATAAAGGACAGCTGTCAGAGGCAGTTTCTTTACTCAGAGAGTAGTATATGCACGTGGAATTCCCTGCCTGCAACAGTAGTGGACTCACCTACATTAAGGGCATTTAAATGGTCATTGGATAAACATATGGATGATGATAATGGGATAGTGTAGTCTAGGTGAGCTTTAGACTGGCTTCACAGGTCAGCACAACATCGAGGGCTGAAGGGCCTGTATTGCACTGACCCGTGAAACCAGTCTAAAGCCCACTTAGCCTACACTATTCCATTATCATCCATATGTTCATCCAAGGACCATTTAAATGTCCTTAATGTTTTCATAGGACATATGCTCTATGTTCAATAAAAATCAGGTGATCTGCTCATTATCACATTGATGTTTCTGAGGCCTTACAGTCTGTAAATTGTCTGTTTTCGAAATTATGAAAGAGACTGTGCTTCAAAAACTGGCTATTTGATGCCTTTTGAGGTCAAGAAGGACACCAGATAAATAAAAGATTCTTTTCTTCAATGACCAAAATCAGTTAGAAATACACATATTTTTCCAAGTGCAAACTGATAGAGTCACAGAGTCATAGAGATGTACAGCACGGAAACAGACCCTTTGGTCCAACTCGTCCATGCCGAGCAGATATCCCAACCCAATTTAGTCCCACCTGCCAGCACCCGGCCCATATCCCTCCAAGCCCTGCCCATTCATAAACCCATCCAAATGCCTTTTAAATGTTGCAATTGTACTAGCCTCCACCACATCCTCTGGCAGCTCCACAAGCACCACCATCTGCATGAAAAAGCGGCCCCTTAAGTTTCTTTTATATCTTTCCCTTCTCACCCTAAACCTATGCCCTCTAGATCTGACCTCCCCACTCCAGGGAAGAGACTTTGTCTATTTGCCCTATCCATGACCCTCATGATTTTATAAACGTCTATAAGGTCACCCCTCAGCCTCCGACGCTCCAGGGAAAATAGCCCCCGCCTATTCAACCTCTCCCTATAGCTCAAATCCTCCAACCCTGGCAACATCCTTGTAAATCTTTTCTGAACCCTTTCAAGTTTCACAGCATCTTCCGATAGGAAGGAGACCAGAATTGCATGCAATATTCCAACACTGGCCCAACCAGTGTCCTGTACAGCCGCAGCATAACCTCCCAACTCCTGTACTCAATACTCTGACCAATAAAGGAAAGCATACTAAATGCTTTCTTCACTATCCCATCTACCTGTGATTCTACTTTCAAAGAGTTATGAAACTGCACTCCAAGGTCTCTTTGTTCAGAACCACTCCCTCGGACTCTACCATTAAGTGCATAAGCCCTGCTAAGATTTGCTTTCACAAAATGCAGCACCTCACGTTTATCTATATTCAACTCCATCTGCCACTCCTCAGCCCATTGGCCCATCTGATCAAGATCCCATTATAATTTGAGGTAACCTTCTTCGCTGTCCACTACACCTCCAATTTTGGTGTCATCTGAAAACTTGCTAACTATACCTCTTATGCTCACATCCAAATCATTTATATAAATGATGAAATGTAGTGAACCCAGCACCAATCCTTGTGGCACTCCACTGGTCACAGGCCTCCAGTCTGAAAAACAACCCTCCATCACCACTCTCTATCTTCGACCTTTGTGCCAGTTCTGTATCCAAATGGCCAGTTCTCCCTCTATTCCATGAAATTTAATCTTGCTAACCAGTCTCCCATGGGGAACCTTGTCGAATGCCTTACTGAGGTCCATGTAGATTACGTCTACCAATGGTGAGAAGTCTCACAAGGTAGGAACAAACAAAGCAAGAAAAGACCATTCAGTCCCTCAATTCTGCTCTGCCATTCAGTCATGACTGGACTGCATACACTTTGATACCTCAGCCTTGAAAGTCTAATTGTCTCTGAATTAAAAGATTTTTGGAAGAGATGGCTGCTGATTTCAACTTCCCTGATGTAAGAAGTGCTTCCTGATTCCCATCTGAACAGCCCACCTGTCATTTTTAGACTATGCCCTCTCAATTTTGAGTCTCACATCAGAAAAGTTTCCTTCCATCTGCTGTATTGAATCCTTTTAACATTTTCAGCACTTTGTTCAGATTGCCCCTCAGTGTATTATACTCAAAGGTATGTACGACAATATTATGGATCTTGGCTGCACAACATAACCCTGTAAGTCCTGACATCATTCTAATGAATCTGTGTTGCAGATTCAAAGGCTAGTGTTCTACAAACAAGTGATGTTGACAGGCATTGGTTGGCCAGTGCTTTGAAATGTGATGAGAAGTGAGCAAGGATAAAACGTTTGCTGCAAAACGTGAGACCGCCAGTGCAATACAATCATCGATCTTATTTCTAAGAATGATGAAGCATTGGTATTCATTCAGATTTTTAAATAAAGGTTGGTTTTGGGGAAAATATCTCATTAGAACATCTGCCGGTCAAACAAAGATATTCCAATCAATATCTACGCACACCACTGACTGAAAATCAATGTGCACCTCCCCCCCATAAATATATCAATAAATCAATTTAAAAATGCTGCACTCCTTTTAAAGAGGACATCAAAAGAAATAAAAATCCTTTCTGCCCTATCGTGGTATCAAGAGCAACTGCCCACGTCCCACGATGAATTAAAGAAAAGTGTCATACTAAAAAATGCTTTCTGTTTATGTTCAAAGTCTAACTCGCTACAAATTTATAAGTCCATGAACCTGTTGCCCAAACAGATCGTTCAAGGAAGAGCTTTGTGCACTATTTGACTCAACCAGAGTTTCAAAGTGCATCATTGTCCCAGCTCAATTCCTTTCCTCCCCTGAGGGAGTACAAACTAACACTGCTGTGAAGTTCAGAGGAGTCCATATGGCAGATCTACCAACTTCAGGTACATGGGGGACTTCCAGTTGACAGGTTCAAGCAAGCACTTGTTCCAGCTCCATGGAGACAAGCTCAGGGACAGTATGAGTCCAGACTATTAAAAGCTGCAATTGGTATTTAGCAAGATAATCACATACATTTATAGTGCAGATGGTCATCAAATGAAGGATGTTGCCTGTGCTGGAAGACACAGAGGGAAACAATAAGATAAAGATAAATAAAACTAAAAATGAGTTGTACATTCGAGGGGAGATGTGCAAATCTGCATTCTTCTTTCCCCTTCCTCTAAAGAAGCACAAGTCATGTTATTAATGTTAGATTTTTTTTTCCATAGTTTCCACAGATCCTATTGTTTTAGTACAGATCTTTACTTACTTCTGCAAATTTTACAATGGTTTTGCAGACAATATGACTGCTTTATTCCAAGCAAAATAGCAAAATCATAACCAGTAGAGCAGGAGGGCAAATAAAAATAATACAAGAACAAAGGGATGCAGATGAAGAGTTAGGATCAAGAAGGAGAAAAGAAAACAAACATCGATACAAGCTAGTTACCTCTTGTGGCCCACCTTTTCCTGGTTTTTATTTCCATATTTGACACTTTAAATATATTTAATGAGTTTTGAGTAGATTTGTAACTCAGGATGAGGCTCTCGATGTAATTTTGCATGCTGAGCTGGAAGGTTTTGTTTTCAGATGTTTCATCACCATACTAGGTAACAGTGAGCTTCCAGTAAAGCACTGGTGGTATGGCCCACTTTTTATTTATGTGCTTAGGTTTCCTTGGGCTGGTGAAGCCATTTCCTGTAGTGATGTCATTTCCTGTGGTGATGTCATTTTCTGTTGTCTTTCTCGGGGGTGCGAAATGAGATCCAAGTCCATGTATTTGTTGATAGAGTTCCAGTTGGCATTCCATGGCATTCCAACTGGAACTCTATCAACAAACACATTGACTTGGATCCCATTTACCACACCCTGAGAAAAAGAACAGGAAATGACATCACTACAGGAACTGGCATCACCAACCCAAGGAAACCTAAGCACATAAATAAAATGCGGATCATGCCACCAGTGCTTCACCAGAGGCTCGCTGGTGATGTTACTTAGTATAGTGACGAAACTTCTGAAAATACATCCTCCAGCTCAGCGAGCAAACTTACATCCAGAACTTTACATATATGACTTGTGACTGAAAATTTAACACCAAGGATTTGTCCAATATTGATAATGTTGTTAATGTGTCCATTTTAGACTTCATTTTCAGACTGTGGGCCTGCCTGAAATGTCTACAAAAACAGAATTTATACATTTTTAAAAGAGAGTAAAAATGTTTTTTATGATACTAAAGACATGTTATGACATAGAAGGAGGCCCTCTCACCCACACTGAATCTTGGTTGAGCCATCTAATTGGTTCCATTCTCTTTTTCCATGACTAAAGCCTTGTATGATTTTTCCCATCAAGTGACCATCCAATTTCCATTTGAAATTATTCATTATCTCTGCTAACACTATCCTTTTTGGCAACAAGTTCCAGATCATTACCATACACTCTGTAAAAACATTACTCCTTACATTCGCCCCACATTGCTTACCCAAACTTTTACATTTGTGCCCTCTAAAATTGGCAACATCAGCTGATGGGAACAGCTTTTATTTGCCACGAAAACTTACCATAGTTTAGTTCACCTCAATCAAATTTCTCAATTTCCTTTGCCCTCCAGTTTCTCCAAACTAACTTTGTGGCTGAAATTCCTTAATCTCTGATAAATCTCTTTTGCACCCTCTCAAGGATCCTCAAATCCTCTCTAACGTTTGCGAAACAGAATAGGACAGAATACTCTAATTTGTAAATGTTCGACATGAATTTCTTGCTTTTGCATCCAATACCTCAATGTGTGGACACAAGATCACAATTGCTTTGCTACTTATATTGTTAATGTATCCTTCCTTCTTCAAAGTGTGATGCACATGAATCCCATATCAATCTGCTTCTGCACATACTTTAGAACTGTGGTTTTACATGTCTGTTACCTCCTATTCTTTCTGCCACAATCTATCACCTCCATTTCCCTGTATTAAACTTCATCTGCTACTTGTCTGCCCATCTGCCAATCTAACTATGCTTCAAACTGTTTCCTTTATTCCTTGTTTTATTTCTCAAACATCCTCCTTCATTCCAGTTTCTTTTTGTCCCTTAAGGTCCAATTGTCTTAAGTTTACAAATAAACCAGTATAAAAGCTCCGTGGTTTTGTGTTTTGGCACAGTATAGCAAGTGACATTCCAGTTTCCTATTAAATGTCCACGGCAATCCTCGAAGCAGAGGAAGGCTCACAGCTTTTCACAGTAACAGATGAGAAAAATCACTCCTTAATGGACTCGAGTTCACTTCTTTGTGGCAAAATAAAGAATGCTGTCAGAAACCCATTACCAAGTCATCTGCCTACCCCACTAACGGATTGGGAAATAATGAGAAATGGGATGAAAGATCTTCCTTTCTAGCTTGAGTGAATTTTCCTCAATTAAAATTAGAGCACTTAAGAGTTAGCAACACTCAGATAAACCTCTTGAAGAGATAAAACAATTTTAGTTTACTTTCAGTGCCAACTTCTAATGAGGGAAGGAATGAAAGGATAGCAGAGATAAATCAAAGGCTGAAGAGGTGATGCAATGTGCAGGGATTCAGTTTCTTGCATCATTGGGATCTCTTCTGGGACAGAAAAGACATATTCAAAAAGGATAGGTTTCACCTCAACTAGAGAATTATCAATAATCTGGCGGAGAGATTTGCTAGTTTTATTTTGGGAGCCTGTAAACCTTTGGAGAGGTGGTGCATGCTTCCGAAGTAACAGTGAAAATAGAAAGGAACGTGAGGATGGTCCTCAATCAGAAAAGAGCAAATTAATTAGGAAAGACAGACAAGAGCAAGTCAGATAACAAAGTAACTCTGAAGAATTAAACTGCATTTATTTCAATGCAAGAAGTCTTACAGGTAAGGCTGATAAACTCAGGGCATGAACAGGAACATGGGACTGGGATGACTTAGCTGTTACAGAAACTCGGCTGAGGGAAGGACAGGCCTGGCGGTTCAATGTTCCAGGTTTTCGATGTTATGGGAAGATCAGAAAGAGAGGTAAGAGAGGAGGGGGAGTGGCATTTTTGATTAAGAAAAATGTTACTACTGCAATTACAGAAGATATTTCTGAGGGATCACTTCGTGAAAATACATACGTTGAAATTAGAAATAAGAAAGGGATGATCACCTTGATGGGATTGTGCAATAGATACGCCCCACCCCACTCCAGTAGTCACAGGGAAATTGAGAAGCAACTACGTAGAGAGATCTCACACATATGCAATAATAATAACGTTGTACTAGTAGGGGATTTTAATTTTCCAAGCATTGACTGGGACTGCCAGTGTTAAAGGTTTGGCTGGTGAAGAATTTGTTAGATGTGTTCAAGAAAGTTTTCTTGATCAATATGTAAATGTTCCTACTAGAAATGAAGCAACACTTGACCTTCTCTTAGGAAATAAGGCAGGGCTGAAGTGTTGGTAGGGGAAACCTTTGGAACTCGTGATCATAATACAATTATTTTTAAAATAGCTGTGGAAAAGTATAAGTCTTCCATGAAAGTTAAAGTTCATAATTAGAACCAGGCAAATTTTAAGGTTATGAAACAAGAACTTTCAAAAATCAATTGGAGTAGACTGTTCACAGGTAAAGGAACCGACCGACACGTGGGAGGTTTACAAAAGTGTGATAATGAGATTTCAGAATCATTATGTTCCTGTTAGAGTGAAAGGCAAGGCTGATACAATTAGGGGACAATGGATGAATAAAGATATTGAAGATCTAGTCAAGAATAAAAAAAATCATATATTGGATCTGGAACAGTGGAATCAGCTGAATCTCTTGAAGAGTATAGGGGCATTCTTAAGGAAATCAGGAAGGCAAAGACAGGATATGAGATAGCTTTGACGATAAGGTTAAAGTTAATCAAAAAAGATTCTACAAATACATTAAGAGGAAGAGAGCAACTAGAGAGAAAGTTAGGCCTGTTAAAGAGTACTATGCATCAGTTTTTACTGTTGAGAAATAAATGGAGGCTAGAGACCTCAGGAAAATAAATATTGATGTTTTGAAAACAGTTCACATTATAAAAGCGATGGAAGTCTTAGAACACATAAATGTAGATAAATCTCAACTGTATCCCAGAAAGTTGTGGGAAGATAAGGAGGAAATTGCGGGGCCCCTAGCAGAAATATTTGTATCATCTATTAACATGGGTGAAGTTCCAAAGGATTAGAGGGTGACTAATGTTGTGCCATTGTTTAAGAAAGGCTGTAAGAAGAAGCCTGGAAACCTGTGACTCTGACATCGGTAGTGGGTAAGTTGTTGGACGTGATTTTGAAAGATAGGATTTACATGCTTTTGGAGAGGCAAAGAACAATTAGGGAAAGTCAGCATAGTTTTGTGCAAGGAAAATCTCACAAATTTGACTGAGTTTTTTTAATGAGAAAAGATTGATAAGGGCAGAACAGTAGACACTGTTTACTTGGACTTTAGTAAAGCATTTGTCAAGGTTTTGCATGATACACTAATTCATAAAGTTAGACCACATGGGATTCAGGGTGAGCTTGCCAATTGGATACAAAATTGGCTTTATTGTAGGAGACAGAGGGTAGTGGTGAAGGTTGTTTTTTGGACTGGATGCCTGGGTCCAGTTCCACAGGGATCAGTACTGGGTCCACTTTTGTTTGTCACTTATATAAATGATTTGGATGAGAATATAGGAGGCATGGTTATTAAATTTGCAGATGACATCAAAATAGGTGGTGTAGTGGACAATGAAGAAGGCTATCTAAGATTACAAAGAAATCTTGACCAATTGGGTCAATGGGCTAAGGAATGGCAAATGGAATTTAATTTGGATAAATGTGAGGTATTGCGTTTTGGTAAAATAAACCTTATACAATTAATGGGAGGGCATTGGGTAGTGTTAGAGAACAGAGAGACCTACGGTTTCATGTACATAATTCATTTAGTACGCTTGCCTTCATTGCTCAGACTTTTAAGTATAAGGTTTGGGATGACATATTGATGTTGTATTGAATGAGGCCTCTCGTGGAATACTATGTGCAGTTCTGGTTGTCCTGTTATTGGAAGAGTATTATTAATTTGGAGAGGGTTCAGAAAAGATTTACCAAGATGTTGCTAGGAATGGAGAGTTTGAGATATAAAAATAGACTGAAAAAACTGGGAATGTTTTTCACTGGAGCATGGGAGGTTGAGGGGTCACTTTATTAAGGTTTATAAAACCACCAGGGGCATAGATAATGTGAATGACAAGGTTCTTTTCCCTCAGTTGGGGGGTGTTCAAAACTTGAGGGCATATTTTTGAGGTGAGAGCAGAAAGGTTTGCAAAGGGCATGAGAGGCAACGTTTTTACACAGTGAATGGTTCATGCGTGAAATGAACTGCCAGAGAAAGTGGTGGATGCAGGTACAGTTACAATGTTTAAAGACATTTGGATAAGTTCATGAATAGGAAAAGGTGGGAGGGATATGGGCCAAGTGCAGCCTGTTGGGACTAGTTTACTTTGGGAACATGGTCAGCATGGACTGGTTGGACTGAAGGGTTTGTTTCGTCACTGTATGATTCTATGTCCCTCTAACCACGACATAAAGAAATCCCACTTTACAATCAGAAAAGAATAAATTTTGGGGTTAGATATGAGGATGCTGATGCACAAACACAAGAAAGTTTGAATAATCTTATTCCTTTTTAAATCACATTAATGTTCAACTAATTTGAATGTAATTGAATTTGAATTTTAATTAACAAGCCATCAAATTACTACAATTTACCTTTTCAGAATGCAACATATAGTAATGTGCTGTACACAGCCATTATTGGTCATTGCAGTCTTTGTCGCCATAACTATTAGGGATTGAATAGCATTACCCACAACTAGTTTTAGATATGCACTGTGCTGAATAATACTGAATACAGTGTAACAATACACATAGAAAAATGAAATAACTTGTAAGTACATACTACCTTTCACATTTTCAGAATTACTTGAAGTACTGATTAGAGATAAACATTTGGCCTGGGTATATGGGCAATACAAATGTTGAAAGTGTGATGTACACAACCGTTCAATCTATTCATATCTTATTCCATTCTTAACTGCTTAGATTATTACATTAAGAAAGTAAAATCTTAATGCATTCATCAATAACTTCAACAATTTGCATTTCAGTAGTGCCTTTAACATATTGAAAATGTTGGAATGAAACTTGTGGCAAAAAAGGCAGAGAAGTTTGGGTGGGAATATTCCAGAGTATTGCATGAGATAAGAGGGGAAGGAAAGAGGTAAGTTCACAAATGGAATTGAAAACAAGGATGCAAACTGCCCTCAGGGAATCAATGTGTTTCGTGAACATAAAGGTGAGAATGAACAGCACTTGGGTGACAGTTGGGAAACAAGCAGAATAATTTTGGATAAAATTAAATGTGCTTGAAACCAGAGCATTGGAAAGATACTGACATGTACATTGTTTCAGTAAGTGGGGGTGGACCATGTTTGCATGACTGTGAAAGGTTAATATCCACTTTTATCCTCAGTCGAATTTTATTAGATGTCTGTTTTAAGGATAAATATAAACTAAATTATTTTTACCATTGTTTCAAGGGTGCAGTTGGAAAAAAATCTGATATTTCAGTCTTTCACTATGTAAGTCGGTCTTACTCCAGGGGGCCAGAAGTGTGCAAATGTGGCATTCAGCCATTTAAATATTGCAATATACAAAATATTATTCATCATTTCTAATAATCGATGTAGATCTGATTATAAATGTAATTTTCCAGTACAGTTCCAAAATAACAGCAGCCAGTGAAACCCAAGATGACCCTTAATTGTAATATATTTCAATAATGAAGCGATAATTGACAATGTAATTTCCTGTCAATTTATGGAAAACTATTTCTCACTAAACTCTCAATAGCTGTTGTTGCTACCCAAACGTACTGATTGGTAATTCAACCTGACAGGGAAGTCTGGATTTGAAACTGAATAAAAACACTTAAGAAATTAACAACAATTACTGCAAAAACACACAAAATTAGAACTTCAAGCCTTTCACATCAATCAGGCAATTATCAGCCAATCAGGCTAAGACATCGTATGAACCTCTTAACTAAATTAGTGTTTCCAGTCATTCCCAAGCAGCCATTTGCCTATTTATAAACCCTATCTAAATCCCGTTATTATGTTCCAGGCTGTAAATGATTTCCGGGATCTATCCACTGACTTGTTATCTGTATGATTATAGGTTTGTGTCTTTAATAATGCATAATTGCAGTATCTCTTCAATCAAACCCAGTCCAGATCCCAGAGACCATTGCCCTTTTAATTATTCCTTCAGCCAATAACCTCCCATTGCCAGTCATCAATTTGATTCCAGAAGCACATATCTGGTGTAATTTCTCATTTCTGTGACCAAATCGATGATAGCATATCAAAAATAACATTTTGTGTAATTTTAAAATTGTGCGGATAATCACTACGATAGTTCCCCATTCTCACCTCCTCTACAACTGAAGGCAAAATACTGCAAAGGCTGCAAGTCCGAAAAAAAAACAGAAAATGCTCGTGAAACTCAGCATCTGTGAAGAGAAACAGTTAACATTTTGAATCCAGTATGATTCCGTTCAGAACAAATCAGAACGTTAACTCTGTTTCTCTCTCCACAGATGCTGACAGACCTGCTGGGTTTCTCCAGCACATCTTGTTCTTATTCTCTTCAACTACCCAATGATTCCAGGTCCTGTTGCTACCACCTTCAGTTCCAGACTTGCTCCCTGGCATTTTCCATGGCTCTAAATCCTGCAATAGACCCCAGACCATACTGCTGTTTAACAGATTATTGATATCAATGCCTTCTCAGACTTTCTACTCTTCAGCTCCAAATCTTACTCTAACCACTTCTGTGACCATTCTGTCGACTTAGATGCAGTTGGAGTAAATTCAGTCAGGGGGTTGTAGCAAAGTCTAGAATGTAATGAGTTATGTGCAAAACACAGAACGCAATACAGCTAGATCCTTACAAATTGTTCTCAACGGGATATGAAATACAACTTAAAGGTGCACTGAATGAAGCTTTCAAGACAATGATGGGAATAGGGCAAGACAATCCAGGAAAAAGGCATGTGCACTGTCGTCATCACTTAACAATTAGTTATTGAGGCAAGATTTCTTTTGCATCTAACAGTTGATCTATAAGATAAGCTACCAATAAATATATGTTCAAAATGTTGCTATTTCATAGGGGTGCTGTCTTTTGAGGCAGTGGGATGAAGAGAGTAATCTGACAGCTTCCTTAAATGTCCAATATCTCCTTTCTCATCATACTCATCAATACGTTCAATCTAAAAGCCATCTGATTGACTCCTGAACCAATTCTCCCCGTTCATCTTGGTTCCTTTATCCCTCTAACTCCTTACTTTTAACTTTAATTCCTGAAATCTATTCTCAGCCATGCTGAAAAATGTTTCAAAATCAATTTTATCTATCTCCTTCATAAAATTGAAAATTATGAATTCTAACCAGCCTTTCTTTCCTGAGGCGGACAGGCAGACAAAGTTTAAACTTTGCGTCATCAGTTATGAATCCTGATAACTGGAACATTCTTGATCATTCAAGACTTTGCCTCTTGGAAGTTACTGTAAACTTCTTTTAGCTCATCTCCCCAGGCTACACACAGAAATATGCAAGCATCTTCGCCCAAGTCTTTGTCAGTACATTTCGGAATTGGCTATTGAGAATGTGAATCAGTGACGCAAATATGAGTCTCCAGCTGAAATTCCCTTGACCTTCTTTCACGCCTCCATAAAGCAATGTGGCTCACATTATGAATTCAGAGTTATGCAGGAAATCATGTTCAATCATACAATGGATGCTGCCACATTTTGGTGTTTCAACAGATTTAAATATCTAACCCTTTTTTTTCTCTTTTCCACACACCTTCTAATTCAAGAACCAGTTGCTAGAAAGTGACGGCAATATGGACTGTAGCTACTTATTTGGAAATGAAAAGAACAACGAGGACTCACTGATTTTCCTCATTTTGTTGCTCTGCCTGTGGTAAGGCCTCTGCTCAAAATCTGCAGCAGGAGATGTGATGACCATCAGCAATTTAGTGTGCACATGTGTAGAAATTATAACGTTCTTTCTTGGTTTTGAAAGTAATTTTTAGTATTTGCTTACTACATTTGCATCTTTAAATCTAATTATTGTGAAAATAGCCTGCTTAGGGTCATACATTAATATCTTCTTTAAGATACAACGGGTAACATTCAGACAGCACATCCCAGTCCAACCTTCTTCTCTCATGGGAGAATTTGCATCTTACTTTTCCTGACTGTTAGTTGTGCTGCTCAGACAGAAAAATCAGCAAAACTGGAGAACTGAACCTCATGAGACTACGTGCTAGTATTCCAACACATTGCATTATAATACCACCCACCCACACCTCCCAGATTCATTGACACAGTAACCTTATTTCAAATTTTCCATAGTTTCTTCTTACTTTTTGGCCACCATTTTGTCACCAAATGAATCTTCAAACAGAAGTTCGGAAAAGTACCCATCAATAATCTAAATCTATCACCTAATCACAAAGCATGACTGAAACTCAATATGTGTGAAGTACCAATCCTCCTGATATTGGGCCATATTATCAAATAGTGCTACTGACAGACAGGATATTTGCATGAGATTTTGCTCATCAAGGTCAATTCCCAACTGTTTATTTACATAACATATTGCCATTTGGCCTACAAATCTGACTTCCCATTGTGTAATCCTGTACTTTAGAGGATATAGAATTAACACCTGCTTTCCCTGTAGGATGTCAAAACAAGTTCAAGATAATGTCTTTAATGCTCTCTTATTTTTATAGTCAAGAAGTCCAAAAGCACAACTTGCTTATTGGAGAAGGCAGTAAAGATATATTCAACATTACTGAGGCCAAAATCCTTCCAATGTAGGTTTAATTTTATAACCCATCATAATGCACAATAATATGATAACAAAGCAATAAACAAACACATGGGAAGTGCTATGATCCAAATTGAGTACTGTTTTGCACACTTCACCTTCAGACTAGCAGATGGCTGAGAGTGCACTGTGAGGCTGTTGCACCAAGGACTCAGTGATGTTTCTAGCATACAAGAGCGAAGCATACAAGAGTGATACCCCAGCTATTTGTCAACCTCATACAAACCTTAGAAGTGTAACAGGGTTATCAACATGTCTGCAATTTTTTTAACCTTATTTATTATAAGAAATTCAAGTTTCCTGTTCAACTTTTGGAGAAAGCTTCGTATGTTGATTTGCCAGGAGCAATACTACCCTGAACTTCCAGGTGTCTTTATGCTACTTAGTCTTGCTCCATGTCTTTACATCTTATGGCTTTTGTCTCTTTTATCACATACCATTTTATTGGAGCTTATTTAATAAAGAAATCATTATCAAACAGAAAGACATCTGGAAATCATGTATTCCCAGTGTTCTTAGCCTTGAAATAAAATATTCTTTGATCTCAAGTGGAAAGGGTATTCTACTGAATTCTAGAACCGTTCTCTATTATAACATTTCCATGCATATTATATCCATATTTCACACGGATAACATCACAAGGCAGAGTAGTTGGCACAGTGAATAAAAAAGTTTTAAAATAACATGATCGAACCAGCTCATAATCTGTGCATTTAAATAAATCAGAAACATAGACTTTTTGTTGCCTAATTACTGGCTTTAATTTGAACCCAAATTCATGATGCTGACAACTTTGTGACCTGTGAATAATCAGATGTGCACAGTGATGGCATTCAAATCCTATCCTCTCATCATGCACACTTTTTAAAACCATATTTCCCAAAGGACTGTGAGAAAATGTGCCAAATTTGCTAGCCTAACTGTTCAATACCCTGTTGTGGCATGATGATGAGTATCATAAAACATCTGCCAAGAATACCCTTCAATGAGGACCTTCCACATAGCTCGCTTGGCATCTGATAAATGATCCTTTAATCAGTTCCAACTTTTCCTGTCTATCTTTTCACCTTCCCCTGCAACCCAATGCCTGCAGACCAAGACTTTGCTCTCTTGTATTTACCTCTCTTTTCTCCTGAGCCCTAAACATAGCATTCTGTCCCCTCACCCAGCCCCACATCCCTGTGTTGAGATAATGACTGATTCCTACACTCTGCTGGGTTCCATGGAACTGAGGACTGCTGTTTCCAAGTAGTCTTCAAACTCTCCCCACGCCCCCACCCCCATCCTCTTTAAAAAAAACACCTGCCAGTCACCCATTATCCCCACGACTTTTTCCCACCTTGTGGGGGGGGGGGGGGGGGGGGGGTGGCATTGGGCACTTTTTCCACTGAAAGGTTTCCTTCATCTCTATTTCTTTTTTGTTGTTGTTCGGTGTTGACAGACTGTGCACAGATCATCACTGCAAGGGAACGAAGCCCAGACTTATCACCTTGAACTACATGGCGTTCAGCGTGTGCTGTTCTAACCCGGAGCTTTGATCATGGATTTTCGAATGGCCAAATGGGAATTTAGATTAATCTTACCATACAGTCGCTCGGACAAGATTTGACTGAATACCCCGATTCCAAATACTTCTGTAGCATTGCTTCGAACTCCTCGTATTTTTCCTGAGCATGTTGGTCTTCCATCTGGTAAGCCTTGATGCATTCACTGCAGACAGCCATAGCCCCTCCATCATCACTGATCCGCATATCCAAACTGCAGTTTAACCCATTCGGGTTGACATAATCCCGCAAAAGATCAGCAACGGTATAAGAATTGCAGAAGGACAGCCGAAGATGACTGAAGTAAGACCACAGGCAGGCGGAATCCAGACCTTTGGGAATTAATCGACAGGCTCTTTCCAACTCCTCACCGGGGTCAGTCAAATTGGTCAGAGACAGATCACACTGAGCCCGCCGTTGGCTTTGACCGTGTGGTGTTGCCAAGTTCTGCCTCGGTGCGGGGTCACTCCAGATCCTGCCCGCTGTTTCCCCGCTCCTCAATTTCGTTCCAGCGCAAGAGCAAAAATAATCAGACAACAGGACAGCGAAAAGAAACATAGACGCTAAAGACATTTGCCATTTCTCTGCCCTCTGTGAATCGACGCAGGGTTTCTCGTTTGCTGTGGGTGCAAAACAGATTTTCAGGACGGCATTACACATCCAAGCACCCCTGATCATATTTTGGAGGGGAGGGCAAGGGTGGGGGGAGAAAGGGCGGCTTTCCAATTTCCCCTAGTTCCCAATGTCACTTTAGCAGCCTGACTGTGTGCAGAGTTGCTAACGAGGGGTGTAAGTGCCCCCCCATCACCGGCTGGTCAAAATATAATCCATGGCATTTTGCAGGAGCTTGCATCCTCCGTCTGGACAAAACAGAAAAGGGGAGATTTGTTTTTATTTTGGTTGAATTTTTTTTAAAAATAAATAAATAAACAAACAAACCCAGCTAGCATCCCTCCCTTCACCCCCTCCCCAACACACAACCCCCCAACCCCTCCTCCAACCTTCCTGTTGTTGTAGGCTACCTGATTAAAATTAAAATAAAAACCAGCGCGCACCCACTATTGGTGACAGAAGGTGCACGGCTCCTCATCGGTGTTTTTTTTCCCTGCTCTCCTCCGCCGGTGTCCTTGTCCGTTTCCTGGGTCTCATCTTCGTTCCTTGACCCTTGTTGCCTCTTCCCTTTTCCCCACCCCTCTCTCTCCCTCTCTCCCTCTCTTTTTCCCTCCCCCCCCCCCCCCCCCCCCCACACCACCACCACCACCACTCCCCCTCAGCCTTCCAACCTCAAATTGTCGCCATCTTCAACGCGATGAGTACACCTTGAGATGTTTGGGGCAGGTCCAGGCGCCTGCGCTCTCCTCTGGTTTAGGGGGAAATTGACAGGGCCATTCAGAGAGACAGAAATTGACAGGGCCATTCACTTGCAGTGATCAC
Source organism: Chiloscyllium punctatum (assembly GCF_047496795.1). Classification (NCBI taxonomy): domain Eukaryota; kingdom Metazoa; phylum Chordata; class Chondrichthyes; order Orectolobiformes; family Hemiscylliidae; genus Chiloscyllium; species Chiloscyllium punctatum. Next base: position 67,418,575 of record NC_092763.1, read on the forward strand.
ACACACACAGACAGACATACACACACAGCAGGCACACAGCGACTCAGCATCACAAACCGCATACAACCAACCCCACTTGCAATCTGCCATTCTCCTCTCTCCCCCCCACTCCTACCACATCTCTCTCTCTCTCTGTTAAGATTCACGTCTTTGGAAGTGAGATGCCGCTTGGCAAAAATGCAGAAGAGGAGGGACCGTTGGAATGGGAGACCAGAAATGCGGCTAAGCTTTTCCGGACCGGCTATTCACATCACCAGAAAGTATTCGCCTGTTCCGTAAATGACATTGGGGAGGGAGTGGGGATGTTTACTCGTACCCAGAGATGTCATAAATAGGCAGCGTACAGATGGCAGCGAGAAGCCCAAAGGATCTGAAACGATCACAGAAACGAACTGAAGGGTGACAAGTGGGTGTTATTACAGGTGTACATAGAAACGTGCGGCTGTGTGTGGATTTAGAAGATTAAACTCAAATAGTTTTTTTTATTTTAGAATATGGCTGTCAGTAAAGGACAAGATGGTTTTGGACATTTCATGTCTTCACTGAAAGATATTCAATGTGTAGTGGTTGTGAATGAAACTAATCAGGTACTGAGGTTCATCTAAACAGCATTTCAGATTGAATGGAGTCTAGTTATTTAATTTCCATATATTCTTGGTGAATTGTCATCTGGAATCCTGCACACAATTTTGACTCTTCTGCTTTTAAAAGAACGTTGTGGCTTATCCATAATTATGTTGGTGTCCCCACATCTGTGACTGTACTTCTCATAACTCCACACCAATAACTCTCAGTTGTCTTTCCACTCTTGCTCCAATACTGAAATTGTACCAATCAAATTCGCAATTGGAATCCTCTGTGAATGCAAATGTGATGCACTTCTGCTCAATCTCCTTAACTCCCTTGGTCTTTGACACAGCCAGCAACCAACATCCTTTTTACTTCTTTCTTTAATGGGATGTAAGTCTCGCTGGTTGGACCAGCATTTATTGCCAATCCCAAATTATGCTTGAGAAAGTGGTGGTGAGCTGCCTTTCTGAACTGGTGAAGTCCATGTGGTATAAATACACCCACAATGCTCCGTTGGCTGCATATGATTCAAATATGCCTTGAACTTCCTTCCTGTTCTTAGAATGTCATTTTTCAACCATGGAGTATCTAAATTGTAGGGGAAAATTACTGCAGATGCTGGAATCTGTACTGAAAACAGCCAATGCTAGAGATCACAATGGGTCAGACAGCATCTACTGAGATAAAGCAAGCTAACATTTAAACCTTGATGACTCCCCATTAGAGCTGAAGTGAATTGTGAAGGAGACAGCGTATATGCAATAGTTTGGTGTGTGGGGGTATGTTGAGGTAGTGGGTGCAGAGTGCTGGTGAGGAACAACATCTCATCTTCAGACAAAGGACTTTCCAGCCTTCTGCACTTAATATCGAGTTCAATACCTTCAAATTGTGAACCATTTCTCCCTTATCTTTTAGCTTGTTGAATTCTGTTGTTATGTCCTCTTCCCCTCCTCCCACCCGAGGTGGACTATCTGTCCTTTCAAGTCTGGCAGGAGACACACTGTTGATCTGCCATTCTCACATTCGGATCACTTAGTCTGAACTGTCGACATCTTTTCTCCACCAACACCCTACACCCAATACTCCCACCCCCTCCACCCCAAACTAAAGCAGAAATACTGTTCCCCTCCACACTTCAGTTCTGATGAAGAATCATGGAATATTCAAGTTTGTTAAAGAGTTCACATGATGTTTGTGGAATTTTTTTAAAAAATCATTTGTCTGCAGCAGTCAATCTTTATGTGTCTGCAAGAAGAAGCTGGAGCACACATATTCCTGAATCTAGGAAGTTCAGGGACACGCCACTCTAGAAATTAATTGAACTGAAACTTACTTTCCAGAAGAAGGAAGCAAACACATTGTTGAAGTATAAAGATAAATGACAGGTGGCATTGCATGCAAAAAAGTGTGCAGTGACACATTTTTGTAGAAAGAATGAAATAGCAAAATGTCGATAAAATGCTATAGCTTTAAAATGGATATGGCACAGAGAGAACTGTGGGTCGCTCCACAGAATTCTTTGAAGATAGCAGCACAGCTTGATAAAGCTATTTAAATGTTTTATAAATAGTGTCATGGATTATAAAAGCAAGGAATTTGGGTTGAACCTTTAGAAGTTAAAACTTATACTCTAGCTGCAGTATTATTAGCCATTCTGCACAATTTGGGAAGAGCTTTAAGGCCTCAAAAAGAGCACAAAGGTAATTTACTAAAACTGCACTAAGGGGTGGCACGGTGGCTCAGTGGTTAGCACTGCAGCCTCACTGCACTCGGGTCCTAGGTTCAATTCCAGCCTCAGGCAACTGTGTGGAGTTTTCATATTCTCCCTGTGTCTGTGTGAGTTTCCTCCCACAATTCAAAGATGTGCAGGTCAGGTGAATTGGCTATGCTAAGCTGCCCATAGTATTAGGTGCATAGTCAGAAGGAAATGGGTCTGGGTGGGTTACTTCTTGGAGGGTCAATGTGGACTGGTTGGGCCAAAGGGCCTGTTTCCACACTGTAGGAATCTAATCTAATCTAACCCTTGGGGGGTGGGGGGAGCTTGAGAAGTGCTGTTTTTGCTTCTCTTTAGCAGAGTGGTTTAAAGCAAGATTCAATCGAGGTGTTCAAAATTGTGAAGAACTTTGATTGAAATGATAAGTGTTTCCATTGATAGAAGGATCCATAAGCAGAGGACACTGTTATAAATTAATGAGCAAAACGTCTGCTGGTGTAGAGAAGATGCTTTGGAGAATTTCATTGTGCAGTGAATTGTGATTTGGAAGCACGAGCTAAGATGGACATGGAAATAGATTTAATCATGAATTTCTAAAGAAACTTAGATGAATACTTGAGGGTGAAATGTTTGCAGGGCTGTGGGGAAGAGCCAAGAGAGTGGATCCAACTGGATTCTTTTGTCAAAATGACTGCAAAGGTACAATGGGCCAAAATGATCCTTCTGTGCAGTTGTTAATTTGTGATTCTAAACTTGGATCAGTGTATAGCATTGCAGTCAAATTGAGAGCAAAAAGCTCTTTTGGGGAAGTTTTGATTATGCACAAATTCATCTGTTTATCTTTAAAGAAACTTCTAAAGTATCACCTAATAGATTTGGAAGTGCCAGTGTTAGACTGGGTTGTACAAAGTTAAAAATCACACGCAACACCAGGTTATATTGTTAACAACCACCTGATGAAGGAGCAGTGCTCCGAAAGTTAGTGCTTCCAAATAAACCTGTTGAACTATAACCTTATGTTCAGAGTGTAGTGCTGGAAAAGCATCCACGGAGCAGGTGAATTGACATTTCGGGCATAAGTACTTCATCAGGAATGAGGCTTGTGGGTCAGGCTGAGAGATAAATGGGAGGGAGTGGGGTTAGGGGAAAGATAGCTGGGAAAGTGATCGGTGGAGGGAGAAAGTGGGCGGCACTGCTGCCTCACAGCGCCAGAGACCAGGGTTCAATTCCCGCCAAAGGCAACTGTCTGTGGGGAGTTTGCACATTCTCCCCGCGTCTGCGTGGGTTTCCTTTGGCTGCTCCGGTTTCCTCCCACAGTCCAAAGATGTGCAAGTCAGGTGAATTGGCCACGCTAAATTGCCCGTTGTGTTAGGTGAAAGGGTAAATGAATGGATCTGGGTGGGTTGGTCTTGAGAGGCTCAGTGTGGACTTGTTGGGCCGAAGGGCCTGTTTCCACACTGTAAGTAATCTAAATCTAAATCTAAAGTGATAGGGTGGGGGGAGAGTGCTGGACAGACCAAGAGGGCGATGCCAAGTTGGAGGCTTGGGACTGGGCTAATGTGAGGGTTGGGGAAAGTTGACCTGCTGTGCTTTTCCAGCACTACACTCTCGACACAACCTGCTGTGCTTTTCCAGCACCATACTCTCGACATTATGCCCGAAACATCGATTCTCCTGCTCCTCGGATGCTTCCTGAACTGCTGTGCTGTTCCAGCACCACACTCTCGACTCTGATCTCCAGCATTTGCAGTCCTCACTTTCTCCTATAACCTGGTGTTGTGTGATTTTTAACTTTGTTCACCTAATAGAGCTTCTGATGTCCATTTACTCCAGAGATCTGCTGAGAGAACATTTTGAACAGGACAAAAGCTATCAATCATTTCTTATAAGATACAGCAGAAAATCTTTGTGCACAAACTTTGGACTTTTGCGCTCTCCGTAAATAAAAGAAATGCATACTTGGCCAAATTCAACCATATTAATAATCATGAAGAACAATATTTAACATGCCAAGTGGTTTGATGTACATCTGCATGTAAACCCTAATCCTAACCCTAACACAGAATCAATATGATATTTGATACATTACTTCTTAATACAGAGATTTAAGCTTGAGGTGTCTTTATTTGTAATTTATTACAGACTATCAGGCAAAACAGAAAATAATTCTGATGCTTACATTTTCTGTATGTGTTGTCACAAAGCTGGTTTCTTTTTTCTAAAAGCTGTTTCTTTCCTCAAGGATACTATGTCCTTGGATTCATCAGAAGGATAATAAACTGCTCTCAGTGCCAATTAGTCTGGTTTGGTACAGAGGTTTAAGGGTGTTGAGAGGCCTTTTTGTTTATATGTTAACAGATGAGACTTCAGGCCAAAGTGGTCATGTTTTAGAAGTGACCTGTATAATGAAAAGGGAGTGTAATTTTGTGAATAAATTTTTTATCTGTTTTAAACCTAGTAGTCAACCTCACTAACTTAATCCGGGTAATTTTCACTGTACACTTACCAAAACAAATTACAAAGTTATGGTCTGGGCCGCCTGCTTAAGAATGTTTTGAGCGATCTGGCCTAGTCCATAACAGTGTTCTCAATCATATCTTCTAAGTGAGGGCATTATTTAAGCCCTTACCTGACCAAGTGTGCATGAGAGTGACCATCTCACAGTCAACCTTTGACTTTACAAATTCAGGAATCAAAGGCTTCACTATTACTTCAGAACATGATCTCTTTGGACCTGGAATCGTAGTAGCTTGTTGAGTAGAAGGTAGTTCTTTTGGTATGTCTTCTTGATGTCTTCTTGATGGTCTGAGCTCTAATTTTCTCTTCTGCTGACAAGTATACCATTTGGTTCACCCTAATCATTAATCTGTGGATGGCTCAATCCTAATGGGATGAGGTTCTGGAAGTTCCTTCAGACAACCTCTTCACTGGTCTACAAAAAGAGGTTCATAACACTGCAGGTGATAGTACCTTTTCTGCTTAAATCCCTAATCCACATTTGTTGCCCATTCTTGGCTCTGGCAAATTCCTTACACAGTCGTATTTATTGCAATGTGAGTCATATTGAGCACAATAGGTTTACTCCTTATAATGTACTGTTTGGTAATCAGGAAGATACTACCGTGAAGCCAATTTGTTAGGTTTGGTAGGGATCTGACTCTTTTAGTTTCTGCCCATCAGTAACTAAGATAGTGCTAGGCTGTGCTGGAGTGGGGTGAACCTATAATTCAATAGAGTTGCATAGAAATCAAAATTCTTCAATAGTGAGTCCATAAATAGCCTACCCATTAGGTTGCAAGTATCGTACGCAAGTCCAATTTGGCTGTGAAGTGGTTGGAGCATTCATTCGCAACTTTTTGGGTAGCACAGTGGTTAGCACTGCTGCCTCACAGCGCCAGAGACCTGGGTTCAATTCCCGCCTCAGGCGACTGACTGTGTGGAGTTTGCACATTCTCCCCGTGTCTGCGTGGGTTTCTTCTGGGTGCTCCGGTTTCCTCCCACAGTCCAAAAATGTGCAAGTTAGGTGAATTAGACATGTTAAAATTGCCCGTTGTGTTAGGTGAAGGCGGTAAATGTGGGGGAATGGGTCTGGGTGGGTTACGGGTCGGTGTGGACTTGTTGGGCCGAAGGGCCTGTTTCCACACTGTTAGGAATCTAATCATTGCATTATGGACTGTTGTCTGAATAACTACATTAGGAAACCCATACATTGTAAATATCTCACATAAGACTCAGATAATCGCTTTTGTAGTCATGTATCATTTCTAGAAAAAAACCCTAATAACAAGGTTAAAAATCAAAGACTATGGGCTTTTGCCTCATGGGGAAACAGCTTCTCCCCACCTAAGGCAGTCACAACCTCGAAGAATCTTATATGTTTCATTAAGGTTTCTTTTACTGTTTTAAATGAACAAGTACAAGCTCCACCTATTCAAGCTCTCCTCATAAGACAATCCCTCCACACCCAGCTTCAACCTAGTGAGCCTTCACTGGAAAGTCTTCAATGCCAGTTCATCTTTCCTAGGATAAAGGCACCAAAACTGTTCACAGTATTCTAGGTGTGGTCTGACTAGTATCTTATATAGTTTGAGCAAGACCTCCCGAGTTGTATATTCCATTCCCTTTGAAATAAATGTGAAAATTCCATTTGCCTTTTCTAGTATCCTTTGAACATGAATGCTAATTTACTTGTGATTCAGGCACCAGGTACCCCAAAGTCTCTCTGTGCTGCAGATTTCATGAATCTTTCCCCATTTCAATAAAATTCACACTGGTTAGGCCACTGTTGGAATATTGCGTGCAATTCTGGTCTCCTTCCTATCGGAAAGATATTGTGAAACTTGAAAGGGTTCAGAAAAGAGTTACAAGGATGTTGCCAGGGTTGGAGGATTTGAGCTATAGACAGAGATTGAATAGGCTAGGGCTGTTTTCCCTGGAGTGTCGGAGGCTGAGGGGTGACCTTATAGAGGTTTACAAAATTATGAGGGGCATGGATAGGATAAATAGATAAAGTCTTTTCCCTGGGGTGGGGGAGTCCAGAACTAGAGGGCATAGGTTTAAGGTGAGAGGGGAAATTATAAAAGAGACCTAAGGGGCAAGGCTTTCACGCAGAGGAATGTACGTGTATGGAATGAGCTGCCAGAGGAAGTGGTGGAGGCTGGTGCATTTGCAACATTTAAAAGTCATCTGGATTGGTATATGACTAGGAAGCGTTTAGGGGGCTATGGGCAAGGTGCTGGCAGGTGGGACTCGATTGGGTTGGAATATCTAGTTGGCATGGACAATTTGGACCGAAAGGTCTGTTTCCGTGCTGTACGTCTCTATGACTCTAATTCTTTTATTCTTCCTGACAAATGTGCATGATTCCACATCTCCACACATTAAATTCTATCTGCCATTTTTTCCCCCACTTGTTCATTCTGTTGAGACAAAGATTCTTTGTTATCTTCACTACTTGCAATCCTACCCATTTCTATGTCATAAGTCCTGCACAAAGAGTGTTAGAACATAGAACATAGAACAATACAGTGCAGAACAAGCCCTTCTGCCCTCAATTTTGCACCAACCTGTGAACTAATCTAAGCCCATCATCCTACACTATCCCATTATCATTCATATGCCTATCCAAGGACTGTATAAATGCTCCTAAATGTGGCTGAGTTAACCACATTGGCAGGCAGGACATTCCACACCCTTACCACTCTCTGCGTAAAGATCCTGCCTCTGACATCTGTCTTAATTTTTTTTCTTTTTCTTTGTGAGACACAGTGAGAGACACAAGGTGTACTAATCTTTATTCAATTTCCGCCACCAGGAAGATAGGAAACACCCGACATCTGTCTTAAATCTATCACCCCTCAAGTTGCAGCTATGCCCCACCCCCAACCCCATATAAGCAGAGGTCATCATCCTAGGAAAAAGACTCTCACTGTCCACCCTATCTAATCCTCTGATCATCTTGCATGCCACTATTAAATCTCCTCTTAGTCTTCTTCTCTCCAATGAGAACAGACCCAAGTCCCTCAGCCTTTCCTCATAAGATCTTCGCTCCAGACCAGGCAACATCCTGGTAACTCTCCTTTGCATCCACATCCTTCCTGTAATGGGGCGACAAGAACTGTACACAATACTCCAAGTGAGGCCGCACTATTGTTTTGTACAGTTGCAGCATGACATCATGGCTCCGGAACTCAAACCTTCTACCAATAAAACTTAACACACCATATGCCTTCTTAACAGCACTATCAACCTTGGTGGTAACTTTCAGGGATCTATGTACATTGACACCAAGATCCCTCTGCACATCCACACTACCAAGAATCTTTCCATTGACCCAGTATTCTGCAGTTTTTGGACACTGTCAATGGATTGCTTTGGGATTAATGTGGTTATCTTTCTGGCATGTATTTCAAAATCTTTAAAGGCATGTTATGTGTAAATTGTTTGGTCTACTCTATTTTTATCATAATTTCTTTTACTTAATAAGCTTTCATTTTATTGTTAATACCAAATGTGCCAATATTGCATGTTTATGTTTCAGCGAAAGGCTAACTTGTTAAAACAAAATCAACCCAAATTATGGTTTATAAAGACAGATTTCAGTCTGGAATCTGATTTGCTTGGTAATAGAACAGCTGGAAATGTAACAATTGCTTTTTTATACTCTTTGGTGAGCAATATTGTTAATTTTTGCAGTATTGCATTTACTTGTTCAGCTTCTGATTTAGTATCTAGTCTGGAGTTTACTCTATGCCACTGGGAATGTTTTCCCCAGGCTGTCCAATTTCATGTTCTTTATGGATCACCAATCATCCTGACAGTAGATCTCCTGATGTCATGGCTTCCAAATGTGATTTAGTTTTTTGTCTTTAAAGGCTCTTACTTTGGAGTGATGACTGATTTTCCACATGTTGCTACTATTCTAGAAAATGTTTCCACTCTGCAGCTATACTGGAGGATTCCTGTGCTTTTGAAGCTGCGATAAATACCTTAAACTGGAGATTTCTTCTGCTCGAAAGCATCTCTTAACAGGTCGGACATGTTTTCTGTCATTCTTTGAAGTATTCTTTGACCACTCAGTTTTTTAGGGTGTGCTGTCCTCAGCAATCAACAATAGTTGTTTTCATGGAAGTTGTCTGGGTTACCAACATCTTTGCTTCATTAAGACTAATCCCAATAAATTAAGTCTTCAGTGCCATGCTAATTGTCAAATTGTAGGCGTCAATGTGTATTCACTAAATATGTGAGTCCCTAAGTTTCTTACATGGTGTAATGTGTGCAAGGGTAGCCACCATCTAGTCTCATGAGAAGAGTTTTGTAGAATAAACAATGTTAACTTTATTGCTTTTCTGAACTATTCACAGGCTATAATATGCTCTACATTATTATAAAAATTGCTGTAAGGACCCAATGTTTCGTTGGTCTTTCACAAAATCCTGCTGTACTGTCAAAACAAGGTCTCCTGGCATCACCACCGTGCTTTATGCTTATTGCACTCAACCAGGTATGAAGTCTTTCAGACTCTATCAAACCCCTATACAATAATATTGCCTGAGGCAAAAGACAGGGAATGTACATGTAGTGTGTAAAGCTACATCAGCAGTTTGTACAATGTAATCAAATATCAGATGCAGAAATGCAACAATAATGCAAATTTATATGACAATTACTGTCTGTTAAATTGACCTCAGCAAATGAAACGTCTCAGAATTTTTATTCATCTGAATCTCCTAATTTCTTTTTATCATAGTGTCTGAAATACAAAGATAAATTTCTGTTACAGTTGCCACTTCCCATACGCTTGGCTGAAAACTACTGTACATCATTGATGCAGACCTTATATAGAGACAGAAATAGTACAATCCATTCAGTGACCCTTAATCTTGCCCATTGTAATTTTAACCTCAGTAATCACAACCGAACTATGCTCCCTGTCAGGAAAAATGAAAATCTAACAGTAAAACGCCAAGGATTTGAACAAGTGTAGCTATACCAAAGAAATATTATTCTTGACCTTTAAAGTAAATTCTGAGGACATATTGTCAAGCTTGGGTTAATGTAAATGTTCAACTGATCTCAGGCATAGATTTATTGATTTCCTGTAATATCATAGTTTCTCATCGATAACCTGATATTTCACAGTTCACACATATACCCAGGTATAATATTTATTTAAATTCCTTTTGTAATTGACCCCAATATTTTTAGTGCTCTTCCATTTCAAGTTTTAGTTATTCTTGATTAAATTATCTACACCACCATGTCTTTATCATACTGTAACTGTTTAAAGTTTCAGGATTTTGTTCATGAAAATGAGCATCATAACTTTTTATTTGATGATGGTAGTTTGGGGAACAAGAGAAAACAGCCAGACAATGCGTCACCTTTTCACAATAAATGCTAAAGCAAATTAAACAGTGATGCATTTTTGTGCTTTGTTTTATATATAAACAAATGAAAACAAAAACAGTTTGACCAACATTTTCACTGCTCCTTTAGGATTTAATCGATATTTGGTAGCAATTGACCTTTAGATCATGCTTTTGTTAGAAAAAGTTTTTTTGTGTGTTTGGGACCTAGGTGTAAAGAAAGATAATAAGTCACTTTCCCAGTAAGTAGCTTATGTATAGGGAGAGAATATAAGGAAGGTATTATGATCAATAGAAATGGTGGAACAGCTTGATGGGACCTATTTTTATTCTGAGATTACTGTAGAATATAACAATGGATATCAAAAGTATCCTATGGCAGGGGGGGTTGCTGTGCATGGACTCAATTGTATAAGTTTCATCCTTGCACTCTCTCTGGATATCTTTCAATGTTCTCCGAATTTGCTTTGCAATGTTTTACTGAATTAATGTACTGCAGAAATGTGAGTTGCTATTCTATTTCAAGCAACTATCTACTTCCCTTTTGAAAGTACTTCTTGACTGCTGAACATTTAAGTTCTGTTCAATTATTCATGAGGTTAGGAATTTGGATCAGTAGCTTTGCTGGAAAGAAACATCTTTACCCAAAAGCACATCAGTTGTCCAAACAAAAAGAAATTGTTCATTCTTGTACATTCCCTAAGTTACTGCTTTAAAGGTGGCCTTGCCTGGCCTAGTGCTCTCATACAGTGCTGGCCCACAATTGCGGTTTTGCTGGTCAAATGCTATTGACATTCACTGGGGGAGACTGCAGATGGTTTTTCAGGCCTGGCCTTGAGGGCATAGCTTCTGATTGCACCTTGCAGTCTGGCCTGGCTAGGTTACAGAAAAGGGCAAGGTCTCTGCTGGATGGCAGTGATAATTGCACAATTTCTGAGAGATGACAGAAGCTTTGTGCTCCACGGTGCCACCACCATCCTCTGAGGGTAGCACCTCAATGAGAATTGACTGCTGGACTGCTCTGAAAGTCTACATCTCCCTTTTAGCACTGAGTTCTTGAGTTATGATGGCAACAGTCTGAATCTGGATGGCAGTAAACATGGGTCTCAGGGCACCCTACAGAGCTTGCTTGTGCAGCACTGAGGTGTATTTGTGGCTTCCAACTGTGCTGCAAGGGAACTGAGATTTCTGAGTTGGTGACTGCATGTAGCAAATCAAGTGATGAGACATCTTCATCATGTTGTAGTGCTGCTGCATCATGTTGTTCTTTAAGCCAATAATGTTACCTGCACACTGTATCTTGCAGGTCAGGGTTCTCTCAGGCAGGTGGTGACTGCACCAAGATTGTCTCAAAGGCTATTTGCTTCTTATTGTTAAGTAAGACTCTTTAACTCTTTATGTATTGTAATGTCCTTTCAGTTACATCTGTAGATAGCAGCTATCAACTATAGCTCTCTAATGTAGTTTACAAGATGTCTTTTTTCACAAACGGAAGCAGAAATTGCTAGAAAAGCTCAGTAGATCTGGCAGCATCTGTGGAGAGAAATCAGAGTTAATGTTTCGGGTCCAGTGACCCTTCTTCAGAACATGTTCTCTTCACATGCTCATTCTAGCCAGATATCTTCTCTCTTACAGATATCAGAGCCTTGTGACCAGTTATATCAATATTATTTACATGAATCTCATTATATCACAATTGTTCTCTCTCTCTCTCATCTTTCTTGATGCGTGATAGCTAGTCAGTTAGTATTGCTGAAATATCTAAAAGTAAAAAGGAAGAAGAAGAGGTTTATGCCAAGATGGAAGTGCTGCTGGGGTGCAACACAAGATATCCAGGGTCACCACTGATGTGCAGAGACAGCAGTGTGTACCATCTACAAGATGCATTGCAACAACTTAGCAAGGCTTCTTCAGTAACACTTCCCAAACAATGACCTCCACCATGTAAAAAGACAAGGGCAGCACATGGGGACACCTACAAGTTCCTTTCCAAGCCAGACACAAGCTTGACTTAGAAACACGCCACTATTCCTTCTGTGTCACTGGGTGAAAAATGTGGAACTCCCCCCCCCCCCCCCCCCCCCCCCCGCCCCAAACAACACTTAATGTGTATCTCTATCCCACTGCAATAGTTCAAAAAGACAGCTCACCACCACTTTTTCAATAAAACATAGAAATTTATAGACCGGAGAAGGAGTAGACCATTCAACCTCTCAAGCCTGCTGCACCATTCAATATGATCATGGCTGATCATTGAGATCAATACCCTAAACCTGTCCTTCCCCCATATCCCTTGATGTATTTGGCTACAAGAGCCATGTCAACCTCTTTTTTGAAAACACATAATGTTTTGGCTTCAACTGCTTCCTCCAGTAATGAATTGCACAGCCTCATCACTCTCTGGGTGAAGAAATTTCTCCTCATCTCAATCCTGAAAGGTTTAGCATCTTATCCTTAAGCTATAATTAGGGCAGGGCTATAAAAGTTGGCTTAGTCACCAACACCTACATTCCATGGAAATAGAAGTTCCCTGCAAGCACAATCTGGTAGACAGCAATGTTAGGGTGAGGTGGGGTTGAAGTGGGAGCAGCTTATTGTCAATCTGAATGCTCTCAGTGATGCTGGATGCTGCAGACTCTGTCACAACTGGACTTCTGTGCCATTTCCACTATCAGGCTCAGACGATGAAGGAATGCCTTCTCCATGCTAATTCAGCTTTGCTACCTTGTATTCTGGACAACATTTTCCTTCCTTCAACCACATCTCACATCTGTGTGACACTTTCCATCAGGAAGGAAAAATTTAGTAATGTGATGAGAGTGCTATCACATCCGATTCACCCTACAAGCCTTATGTCTTTCTGGCTTAGATAGATATCACTAATTCCTCAACAATACCATAAGACCATAAGACTGTAAGACCTAGAAGAACATGTAGACCACTTAGCTTATTGCTATTGCTCTATCATTCGATGCGATTGAGAGAAAAAATTCTCTTCACTTCTGTGTTAAATGGGTCACCCCTACTCTGAGATTATGCCATCTGGTTCTGGACTATCCCACAATGGGGAACAACCTCTCTGCATCAACCCTGTCAAGATTCCTTAGAATTTAACATGTTTCAATGAAGTATCCTCTCATTATTTTAAAAGTCCACCATACTCAACATCTTTTATTAAGAAAATCCCTCCATACCAGAATCAACCTAACGAACATTCTCTGGATTGCCATCAATGCAATCCAGTATTTTCCCTCAGATCAGGGGAGCAAAATTGTTCACAGTACTCTATCTGTCATCTGACTAGTGCCATGTAGACTTATAGCAAATCCTTTCTACTTTTGCACTCAATTCCCTTTGAAGTAAAGGCAAATCCTGGAAAACAAAAGTAGGCAAGTCTTCCTAAATCTATACATGGCATGATATAACCACCCACAGACTACACCTCGAATACTTTGAATGGTTTGGTCCCCTTACATAAGGAAAGATAAAATGGTTTTGGAGGCAGTATTGGCAGTACTGGATAAAGAGTACCATTGTGACAAAAGTAACTAATTCAAGCTCCTCAGCGGATCATAGTTTTTGAAATACTGTCACACTGCAAGCATGTCCCCTTAGCCAAGACCAATTAAAGATCAAAAGCTTCAAATTTATTAAAGTCGAGTGCAGGTTAACCTTATTTCCTTGCTTGCTGCTCTGAGCCAATGCAATTGTTGTCCCTATTTGCTATTAGTTCTATGTAGAGTTGAAAAAAATTCTGGATGAATGCAAGGATGCCAGTGAAAATTGTTATCCCACCATCACCACAATCCTATATATCACACTATCCTCCTCTAGTAGATACAAAACCTGATAAACTTATCTTTTCCTGACGAACTAAGCAGATAAATTCCATTTTACTGTTTTCTCTGCTGCAGGGATTTCAAACTAAATTCTTTTTGGAATTTCTAATCGTTTTGATGGGCTTTAGTACATGACACAATGCTGCCTATAGTTCAGCATGTAAATAACAGCCTTATTTTGAGAAGTTACAATGCTGCTTGTTGCGTCAGAAATGAAAACACTGCATTGACACAGTAGGAGATCCTGGGAGGCTTAATCCAAGTGTTAAAGCAGAAGAAAAAGAGATCTGTACTATCCCTGACTTAGATTGGTTTGATACTGGGTGAAAAAAAATAAAATTCTATTCCTGACAATCGCATCTTATGCTTTGATGAGTGGAAGAATTTAAGCTTTTAGTAAAATGTGGTATAATGATTTTAGTGGTAACAATATAAAAAGGAAGGCTTGTATTTATTATGTGGAACTTTTCACGATCACTGAAAGTGTCAAAGGATTTTATTGGCAATTAACTACTTTTGGAAGTGGAGTTACTGTTTTGATATAAGAAACTAACAGACTCTGACAAACAGCAATACGACAGTAATGCAGTAATCACTGAATTTGATTGCCATTTACAGATTAACCTTGGCCACTCGATTGCTCTTCTTTGAAATAGTGCAATTGGATACTTTACATCCACTGAACCACCCAGACAAGGACTCAGTTTAACATCTCAGTCTAGTGATGGCACACCCATCAGTACAGAGCTCCCTCAGTGTGGGCTGGATTGTCAGTCTCGAGTTTTGTGCTCAAGCCCTGGAGTGGGACTTGAATGTGGAACCTTGTGATTCAGAAACAAGCATACTATCAACTATGGCTGACACTCAACTATCATTATCAAGTATGTCAACTTATGGTAATGCAGCTAAAACTAAATGTGGTTGAATTATACTATCATATGGTTCTTTCTTACAGGAGAAAGTGAGGACTGCAGATTCTGGAGATCACGGTCGAGAATGTGGTGCTGGAAATGCACAGCAGGTCAGGCAGCATCCAAGGAGCAGGAGAATCGACGTTTGGGGCATAAGCCCTTCATCAGGAATTAGGCTTGTGGGCTGGAGGGGCTGAGAGATAAGTGGGAGGGGGTTGGGATAGGAAGGAAAGTAGCTGAGAATGCAATAGGTAGATGAAAGTGGGGGAGAAGGTGATAGGTCAGAGAGGTGGGTGGTGCAGATGGGTGGGAAAGATGATGGACAGGTAAAGAGGGCAGTGCCGAGTCAGAGGCTTGGGACTAGGATAATGTCAGGGGAGGGGAAATGAGGAAATCTATGTCAATGCCATGTCGTTGCAGGGTCCCAAGGCGGAATATGAGGCGCTCTTCCTCCGGGCATCAGGTGGTCAGGGTTTGGTGATGGAGGAAGCCCAGGACTTGCATGTCCTTGACAGAGTGGGAGGAGCCATGGGGCAGTGGGGTTAGTTGGCGCAGGTGTCCCAGAGATGTTTCCTGCAACGGTCTGCAAGTTGGCGTCCTGTCTACCTGATGTAGAGGAGACCACATTGGATGCAACAGACACAGTACATGACATTGGTGGAGGTACAGGTAAATTTCTGTCAGATGTGGATGGATCCTTTGGGATTTTCAGATGTGGAAGAATTAGCTGAAAAGTGCCAGTAACATTTGCATCGCAGACGTTCCTGGCAATAACCACCTCCAACAAGATAGAATATAATCATTGTCCTTTGATGTTCAAGGGCATAGCTGTCACTGAATCTTCCATTATCAACATCCTGGGAGGTAACCATTGACCATAAACTGAATTGGACCAGCCATATCAATATTATGGCTACAAAAACAAATCAGAGACCAGAAATTCTGCAAAACGTAACTCACCTCCTGGCTCCCTAATGCCTGTCCACCATCCACAATGCCAAGTCAGGAGTGTAGTGGAATATTCCTCACTTGACTCGACTCCTCACTCCAACAACTCTCAAAACACCATTCCGGACAACCTGCTTGATTAGCGATCCTTCATCTTGAAAATTGATTCCTTCACCACGGAAGCAAAATGGCACACCATCATTTCCAAACCCATGATCTCTATTATTTAGAAGGACTAGGGCAGCAGATACGCGGAAACACCATCGCCTCCAAGGTCTCCTCCAAGCCACTCACCATCCTGACTTGGAACCATATCACTGTTCCTTCACTGCCTCTGGGTCAAAATACTGTAACGTCTTCCCTCACATTATGTGAGTGTAGCTCACCCCCAAGGACTCGGTAGCAGTTCAAGTCAGCAGTTCAGTCCCACTTTCTCAAGAGCAATTGGAGATGAGCAAGAAACGCTGGCCTAGCCACTGATGCCCACATCCTTTGAACAAATGTTAAAAAGAGGCTATTCAGTTATTCTTACTCTCTTGTTTTATATTTTTTTTTAGTTGAGGCAGTTTATTCTGGATAACCTTTGTCTGCCCTCATTATTCATTCAATTATCCCCCACATTTGTTGTATTTTCTACTTTTTGTTCCTTTCTATTGAAAAGCATATGCTATCTGACTTATTTTCATAAAACAGAATAAGTCAATTCCAACACAAATAGCACACTCACATTAGGATTGACTCACTGTATGCCTTTATATTGGTTAAGTGGTTATTCATCTAGTTATTCTGTGCCCCAGCACCATTAAGCATTCTGACTGGCTCTTCAGTTGAGCATTAGTTGCAACGAGTTCTTTGATGCATAAAAAAAAAGCTCTGAATTAATTGATTCCCTGAGTGCTGAAAGCAATGCTAGCCCTTTAGGATTTTAAAATCTAAATTCATCCATGCACCTCTTCCCTGAGCCTTCCCCAACACATCAGTATGCTTCGAAAGGTGTGATGGGAAAAAGTACAACCACATTACACATGTATACTTGCTAATAAATTATACTTAATTTGAACAAGCTTTTTAAACCTAATCATGTATTCCAGAAGTAAATTAGTCTTCTTCTTGATACAAGTTTGTATTAAGTCATCATATTTAACAAATGGTCAGTAATCATCTTCAAGGCATTTTTTTATTTGACACCCACTGCTCTGAATGTATTTATTATAAAATTATATTTTTCTCTGCACTTTTTCTCTTCTGTGGCTAGTAGCATACAAATTACTTAGAATAATGTAGTATTGCTGAAAAAGTACATATTTTGGTAAAGGTCATCAGATCTATTCACAAGAAATATCAATGTAAGAAAAACAATTTTCTATACTGTATGAGAACAGAGTACTGATTGGTTGACAAGAGGGCTCTGATTGGTAGAAGCATTGTTGGAAGAATATATCTATAAAATGGTGACTGATAGTTAACTGCTAAACGTTGTTTATATTTTAAACTTAGTTAGACGCAAAAAAATTACAGATACTGGAATCCAAAGTAGTCAATCAGGAAGAGGGAAGAGCACAACAAGCCAGGCAACTTCAGGAGGCGGAGAAGTCAAGGTTTCGGAGGCAACTCTTCTTCAGGACTTTGGGTGGGTGTGTGGAGGAGCTGCAGATAAAGGGGGTGGTGGAAGCAGGGTGGTGAAGTGGGGAGAGGTGAAGATAGGCAGAGGGTGCAATCTGGTTGGTCAGTGGCAGGAATGAATCTGGTAGGTGGCTGGGAGGAATGGATTGGACGGGGTGGGGTGGGGGAGGAGCTGGGAAGGATATCGGGGGATGGAAAGGGAGGTTATTTGAAATTGGATAACTTAATGTTCAGTCCTCCGGGCTGTAGGCTATCTAGGCAGAGGATGAGGTGTTATTCCTCCAATTTGCGGTTTGGTTCATTGAGGAAATGGAGGAGGCCAAGGATGGTCATGCCAGAAAGAGAATGGGAAAGAGAATTAAAATGGAGGTTTGGTCGGCCCCTGCGGGCCCGGCTGTGATGCTTGGTGAACTGTTCCCTAAGTTTACGTTTGGTCTCCCCGATGTAGAGAAGACCACATTGGGAGCACCTGATACAGTAAACTAGGTTGTAAGAGTCCTTGGTTTGAGCTATTCTCCCCACCAAACCCCTGAATCCCCAGGGACCATCCTCTGCAGCCAGAAAAGATGCAAAACCTGCTGGTACACCAACCTCCTCACCTCCATCCAGTGTCCCAACCAGTCCTTCCAGGTGAGACAGAGGTTCACCTGCCTCTCTTCCAACCCTGCTCCCTTCACCCCCTTTAACTGCAGCTCCCCCTACACCCACCCCCAGTCCTGAAAAAAGGTTACACCCGAAACATCAACTTCTCCACCTCCTGATGCTGCCTGGTTTGCTGTGTTCTTCCAGCCTCCTGCCTGTCTGCTTTAAGTGTTAAAGTAGGCAGGTTTACTCTGATTGGTTGAGGCATCGCCATTATGAATGAACTCGAGATTCGTTGATTCCTGCTTTGTTAGTTTCAAATATAAAAATCTGTGTACACGTACCATCTGTCTGCAAAGAACAGGGTCCTTCTAATTAATATATGTAGCTTCCAATCCATGCAAGTGCATTACACTGCAAGCTTACTGGACATCATAAATTTGTTGTCAGCAAAACCCTTGTCATATTCAGGAGAACTTAGCAAGTGTTGTTTAACTGTGGAATCCTACCTCATGTCGGAAAGCATGTTTTGATTTGATTTGATTTATGGTTACCATATATACCTAAGCACAATGAAAAGTTTTGATTTGCGTGCCACACAGGCAGATCATGCCACACAAAGATCATAGCATGATTGAATCGTGCGAGGACTACAAAGTACCAGCTGCAAAGAAGGGGCACAAAAAGTAAGATCAACATTAGATTTGAAATTTGAGAGGTCCATTTACAAGTCTAATAACAACAGGGAAAAAGCTGTTCCTGAATCTTTGTTTACAGTTTTTGTATCTTCTGCCTGATGGAAGAGTTTGAAAGAGATTATAACCACGGTGGGATGGGTCTTTGATGAAGCTGGCTGCCTTTCCGTGGCAATTATAAGTGTGGATGGAGTCAATGGATGGCTTGGGTGATGTTCTGGGCTGTGTCCACAACTTTCTGCAGTTTCTTATGGTCCTGGGCCAAGTAGTTGCCAAACCAAGCCACGAAGCATCCCGATAGAATGCTACTTATGTGTGAAGATGTTGCTCCTATAACAAGGATTGGTCTTTGGTCTTTTTATCAGAGGGGTTGTAAATGCATAGGTTCCAATATGTCTGGGTTTATCTACTTGATGAAGCTTTTAAGTTTTTAAACAAACACTTGCACAACGAAAGGGGAGTGGCCAGTTCTCCCAGCTCAGCTTTACTCTGGTTTGGTTTGACTTAGTTTTAACAGCCTGGCTATTGATAGCTGCTTGTCAGTTTAAGCTGGTCAAAGCAGCAGCTACATGGAAGTAGGCTTTCCATGCTGAATCTCTTTGCCGTCTCTCTTTCCTGTAGGACCCTGTGTTTGATTTTTCCTTTTTTTTGCCATAGGGTGTTTATGGGGATTGATGCAGGAATTTGGAACAGCACCATTAAGTTTAGGTAGCCTTTTGGGTTTTTGGATATGTTAAGGTTATTCTGTATTCTGTTCTCTTTTGTTTGTGTTTCATTCGGTATTCTGTCAATAAATGCTGTTTTGTTTAAAACGAAGAAGTTATGACCAGATGTATTACTCCTGGCATATCCACTGCTCAAAACAACAAGAAAAGCTAGGGTCTCGGCTACCTTCTTGAAATGTTTTGAAAGGTCTGGCCTCCCATAACAGATTGGGAGCTCTTTGTGGGATTTGTTCTTTAATTCCGATTTGGGATTAGGGTTGTTGGACTCAAAAGCTGCAAGTGGCAATGTTCATGCGTTTTGTTCTGGGTGTTGAATTCAGTTGGTTTAAATAGTGCTTGGTGCAGTAATGGCTTTTTCAGTCACTACGAGTTTATTCTGGGGGTGGAAGAAGTGACGTTGGGGATCTTACAAAAGGTGAACAAGGCAAAGCTGTTTAAATTGGCAATCAAGCTGGAGTTGGAGTTACCTTTGTCCATGAGAAAGGGAGAGATAATTTCAGCAAAAGCTTAGCATTTACATTTGGTGGAAATGCCTTCAGAATCTTTCCAGATGGCTAAAATACAAGTGGAAATGAAGCAGCTTGAGTTAAAGGCAAAAGATAAGGAAAGACCAAAAGAAATGAAACTGTTTAAATTATGATTAAAAGCAGAGGAAAGAGAAAAAGAATGAATCGTTTTGGCAGGCAAAACAAAAGAGAGAAAGAGAGAAAGAAGAGAGGGAAAGAGAGAGAGAGGAAAGGAAGAAAGAGAGGGAGTTTGAGCTTCAGAAATTGGTACTTGGACAGGAAAGCTGACGTAAAACGATGGAGATGAAGGCTGAAGGTAAGCTTACTGAGGAAGAGAGTGAGGGTGAACAAACCAATGGTTGCCAAAGGCCTGATGAGAAACTGCTTAAATATATTCAAACATCGCCTACATTTGATGAGAAGGATGTAGAAGCCTTTTTTGTCTCATTTGAGAAGGTGGCTAAATAAATGCAATGGCCAGTAACCATGTGGGTTTTGTTGATCCAAACAAAATTTGTGGATAGAGCTAGTGAGGAGGTATCTGGAGGAGGTGTCTGGAGGAGGTGTCTGGAGGAGGTATCTGGAGGAGGTGTCTGGAGGAGGTGTCTGGAGGAGGTATCTGGAGGAGGTGTCTGGAGGAGGTGTCTGGAGGAGGTATCTGGAGGAGGTGTCTGGAGGAGGTGTCTGGAGGAGGTATCTGGAGGAGGTGTCTGGAGGAGGTGTCTGGAGGAGGTGTCTGGAGGAGGTGTCTGGAGGAGGTATCTGGAGGAGGTGTCTGGAGGAGGTGTCTGGAGGAGGTATCTGGAGGAGGTGTCTGGAGGAGGTGTCTGGAGGAGGTATCTGGAGGAGGTGTCTGGAGGAGGTGTCTGGAGGAGGTGTCTGGAGGAGGTGTCTGGAGGAGGTGTCTGGAGGAGGTGTCTGGGGGAGGTGTCTGGGGGAGGTGTCTGGGGGAGGTGTCTGGAGGAGGTGTCTGGAGGAGGTGTCTGGAGGAGGTGTCTGGAGGAGGTGTCTGGAGGAGGTGTCTGGAGGAGGTGTCTGGAGGAGGTGTCTGGAGGAGGTATCTGGAGGAGGTATCTGGAGGAGGTGTCTGGAGGAGGTGTCTGGAGGAGGTGTCTGGAGGAGGTGTCTGGAGGAGGTATCTGGAGGAGGTGTCTGGAGGAGGTGTCTGGAGGAGGTATCTGGAGGAGGTGTCTGGAGGAGGTGTCTGGAGGAGGTGTCTGGAGGAGGTGTCTGGAGGAGGTGTCTGGAGGAGGTATCTGGAGGAGGTGTCTGGAGGAGGTGTCTGGAGGAGGTGTCTGGAGGAGGTGTCTGGAGGAGGTATCTGGAGGAGGTGTCTGGAGGAGGTGTCTGGAGGAGGTGTCTGGAGGAGGTGTCTGGAGGAGGTGTCTGGAGGAGGTGTCTGGAGGAGGTATCTGGAGGAGGTGTCTGGAGGAGGTGTCTGGAGGAGGTATCTGGAGGAGGTGTCTGGAGGAGGTGTCTGGGGCGTATGATGAGCTGAAGAAAGCCATCTTAAGTGCATGTGAGCTTCTGCCAGAAGCCTACAGACAACACTTCAGGAATCTAAGAAGGGACCCTGGTCAAACTTACATTGAGTTTGAAAGGATCAAACAGTAATTTTGAGAGGTGGGTAAGGGCATTCAAAATAGAGCAAGTCTATGACACTTTTAGAGAGGTGATTATTTTGGAGGAGTTCAACAATTCATTTCCTGAAGTAGTGAAAACTCATGTGGAAGAGCAGAGAGTTAAAATGGCAAGATTCGCAGTTGAAATGGCTGATGAATATGAGTTGGTCTATAAATCAAAGTTTGGCTTCCAAAATCAATTTTAATCCATGAGGGATAGAAACTGGGGAAAAGAAAAATCCTCACATGGAAAGGGAAAGGTAGAAATCAATGAATATCATAAGGATGACTTACCACAGAGTGAAAAGGAAACTCTTGAAGGGGAAAGAGAAGTTAATAAGCTCTGGTGTTTTCATTGCAATAGAATAGGCCACATGAAATCACAGTGTTGGTGGGTTAGGAAAAGCACCGGGAAGCCAGGTGTAGGAAAACAGGATAATCCAGTGAATTTAGTTGGAGTGGTAACAGAAAGCACAATGGAGGCTAGAAAGCTGCACCAGAATGTACAAGCTGGTCAGAGGTTGGTAAAGGAGAAAGTGCCAGATCTTCTTAAACTATATAGCTATGAAGGTAAGGTTTACTCACATAAACCAGGAGCAACAGGTAAAGAGGTTACAATGTTAAGAGATACAGAATCCTCTCAATCTTTGATATTGAACGATGAGGAGATATGTACCTCTGAAGGACTATTGCCAGAAAAAGTACTAGTAACGGGAATTCACAGTGCGACAAGATGTGCTCAATTATGTCGAGTGAGGTTAGAGTGTCCAGTGAATAATGGAGGAGTGGTGGTGGGTGGGAGTACTGGACAAACTCTCAGCTCCAGGAATACAATTTGTCCTTGCGAGCAATATTGTTGGTTCACAGGTAGGACTGCTGCCTATTGTGATTGAAAAGCCAGTGAAACTGAGGAAACTGAACTACTGCAGGCCACACATCCTGAATGTTTTCCAGACTGCATGGTAACGAGGTCACAAACTCACCAGTTGAAACAGGAGAGATCAAAGAGCTCAGATGAGAATATTGAAGTGGAATTAGCAGAGAGACTGTTTGATCAAATGGTTGACACAAAACAGGAGCAATGGCCAACAAAGTAGGCATCTTTCGCTCAGATAAGTAAACTGAATTACAGCAGAAAAATGAGAAGTTAAATCAATTATATCAAAAATCGTACATGGTTGAAGAATCTAGATGTGTCCCAGAATACTGCTATCTTAAAAATGATGTCTCAATGAGGAAATGGAGACCATCACATATTCAGGCAAATGAGAAATTAATTAAGTCACATTGCTGGTGGGTTATAGAAAGGAGATATTGTGAGTGGCGCATGAAGTCATTTAAGGATAAGAAAAACCGAAACTAAAATACAAAAACATTTTTATTGGCCTGGACTGCACAAGGATGTAGTTGAATTTTGCCAGACATGTCTACACGTCAAATAATTGGAAGACCACAGGCAGTAATAAAACCTGCAAATTTAACACCTATTCCTATATTTGAGGAACCTTTTACAGGAGTATTAATTGATTGCCTACCTAAAACAAGAAGTGGGAGTCAGTATTTGGTAACAATAATGGATGTGTCCATTAGATTTCCAGAGGCCTTCCCATTCCGCAATATCACAGCTGAAAGGATTGGAGAGGTGTTAGTCAAACCTTTCATGAGAGACAGACAAATGGCAGAGATACAATCAGATCAAGAGTCAGACTTCACATCAAAATTATTCAAGAAGTTATGGATAGTTTGGGAATAAATCAATTCAAATCTACAGAGAATAAGCCAGAGTTGCGGGGAGAACTCAAAAGGTGGAATCTGATGTTAAAGGCCATGTTGAGGGCTTACAGTCAAGACTATCCAGATATTTGGGATAAGGGAATTCCATTTGTGTTTTTTGCGATCAGAAATGCACCAAATGAATTGACCAAATGCAATCGATTTGCATTAGTTTTTAGGCATGAAGTGAAAGGACTGCTAAAATTGATTAAGGAGAAATTGGTAACCCAGAATTCAGAGACAACTTATTTGGACTACATGTCAAATTTTAGGGAATGATTAAATAGAGCAGGGGAGTTGGCTGGACAGCATTTCAAAGTATCATAGTATTCAATGAAACAGGAAGAAGACAAGAAATCAAAACCATCAATTTTGCTATCGGAGACAAAATATTAGTGTTATTTTCAATGATAGGTGAACCTTCAAAAGCAAGGTTTAATGGACCTTATCAAGTTGAAAGGAGATTGAGTGAGGTGAACTATTTGATAAGGACTCCAGACAGAAAGAAATCTCACAGAGTGTGTCATGTGAATATGCTCAAAAGGCATTTTTCCAGGGAAGGAAAGTAAAAGGAGACTGTATTACTGATTACAACATGGAGTGAAGAACCAAGTTCAGAGGATTCTGAATTAGGCATTTTTCAAATTAAATTGGACAATGAGGAAATTGTCAAAAATTGGGATAAAATATTGAGTTACTTTCCAGAAGAAAATCAAACTGACCTGAAAGAGTTATTGCTATCACATGGGGAGATATGTGGAAATAAGATGGTAAGTACTAACCTAATTAGAGTCATAGAGTCAGAGAGATGTACAGCATAGAAACAGATCCTTCGGTCCAACCCGTCCATGCCGACCAGATATCCCAACCCAATCTAGTCCCACCTGCCAGCGCCCGGCCCATATCCCTCCAAACCCTTCCTTCTCATATACCCATCCAAATGCCTCTTAAATGTTGCAATTGTATCAGCCTCCACCACTTCCTCTGGCATGTCATTCCAGACACGTACCACCCTCTGTGTGAAACGGTTGCTCCTTAGGTCTCTTTAATATCTTTCCCCTCTCACCCTAAACCTACGCCCTCTAGTTCAGGACTCCACGACCCCAGGGAAAAGACTTTACCTATTTACCTGATCCATGCCCCTTATAATTTTGTAAACCTCTATAAGGTCACCTCTCAGACTCTGATGCTCCAGGGAAAACAGCCCCACCCTGTTCAGCTTCTCCCTTTAACTCAAATCCTCCAACCCTGGCAACGTCCTTGTAAATTTTTTCTGAACTCTTTCAAGTTTCACAATATCTTTCCGATCGGAAGGAGACCAGAATTGCATGCAATATTCCAACAGTGGCCTAACTAATGCTTTGTACAGCCGCTGCATGACCTCCCAACTCCTGGACTCAATACTCTGACCAATAAAGAAAAGCATACCAAATGCCTTCTTCATTATCCTATCTACCTGTGACTCCACTTTCAAAGAGCTATGAACTTACACTCCAAAGTCTCTTTGTTCAGCAACACTCCCGAGGAACTTACCATTAAGTGTCTAAGTCCTGCTAAGATTTGCTTTCCCAAAATGCAGCACCTCACATTTATCTGAATTAAACTGTCTCTGCCACTTCTCAGCCCATTGGCCTATCTGGTCCAGATCCCATTGTAATCTGAGGTAACCCTCTCCGTTGTCCACTACATCTCCAATTTTGGTGTAATCTGCAAACTTACTAACTAGACCTCTTATGCTCGCATCCAAATCATTTATGTAAATGACAAAAAGTAGAGGACCCAGCACTGATCCTTGTGGCATTCCACTAGTCACAGGCCTCCAGTCTGAAAAACAACCCTCCACCACCACCCTCTGTGTTATACATGATGTAGAGATAGGAGATGCAGTTTGGATTAAATAATGTCCTTACAGGCATAACCATCTAAAGTTGGCACAGGTTCAAAAGGAGGTTGAACACATGCTCCAAGACGGCATAATCAAAGTGAGTTACAGTGACTGGAGCTCACCCATTGTAATGGTGCCAAAAGCAGATGTTACCCAATGGTTATGTGTGGACTATCACAAAGTCAATGCAGTTACAATGACTGATGCATATTTGATTTCACATTTGGAAGACTGTGTTGAAAAGGTGGGACAAGCAACTTACATTTCTCAGTTGGACTTGCTCAAAGGATACTAGCAGAAAGATATTTATCAGAAAGCGTGAAGACAACTTCGGCTCTTGTAACGTCGAATGGACTGTATCAGTTTAAAGTCATGCTGTTTGGCATGAAAAATGTGCCAGCCACATTTCAAAGACCAATCAGTTTACCCAATTGTGTCATATATATAAATGATCTTTTAGTCACCCATGAAAGGAACATGTGCAATATTTATCAGACTTCTTCAATCAACTTTGGGAGGCAGGTTGACGATAAACTGGGCTAAATGTGTATTTGCCAAAACCCAAGTCACATTCCTGGGCCAAGTTATTGGATGTGGACAAATGACCCCACAGATTGGAAAAACAAAAGAAATTGGGGAATTTCCCATGCCATTAACAAAAAGAACAGTACTACAATATCTGGGATTGAATAGATTTTATTGGAAATTCACACCAAATGTTGGCAGTGTGGCTGCTTCACTCATAGAATTACTAAAGAAAGGCAAGAGGTTTCAGTGGACAACGGACTGTCAGAAGTCATTTGACAGCCTGAAAGCTGTATTAAGCACTGCCCCTGTGTTAGCCACAGCTAATTCCACAAAGCCATTCAATGTGACTATCGATGCGAGTGATGTAGGTTCCAATGCTGTCACAGAAGGATGATAACTAGATAAAAAGACCTGTTGGGTATTTCTCCAGGGAAATCGAACATTCATCAGCAGAAATATTTGATGGTTGAGAAGGAGACTTTGAGTTTGGTGTTGGCGTTACAACATTTCAATGTTTTTGTTACCTGTAATGTATCTGAGACAATCATATTTATTGATCATAACCCATTGAAGTTTGTGGAGAAATTTAAAGAGAAAAATTCCAGACTGTTTAGATGAAGCTTGTCGTTACAGCCATTCAACTTGAAAACTGTGCATGTGGCACGGCAAGAAAATGTGATTGCCAATGCATTGTTGACACTTGGATGAGAAACAGAGGCATTTGATAATGGGAGTAAAACAGACTGTAATAGAATTTAGTGATGCTCTCGACCATCTCCACCTCCGCTCCATTGATATAGATAGATGTGTGTCCTTCTCCTTGCTTCCTGAAGTCAATAAGCACTTCTTTAGTTTTGCTGACATCGAAGGAGAGATTATCTTTGCACTATGTCACCAAGTATTCTATCTCTTACTGGTATTCTGTCTCACCATTGTGGTGGTGTCTTCAACGAACGTTTAGATGGAGTTTGGATGAAATTTGACCACGCGGTCTTGAGTGTACAGGGTGTACAGCAGGGGGCTGAGTACATATCCTTGCAGGGTATCATTGTTGGGGATTGCCATGGAGGAGATGCCATTGCCTATCTTAATTGATTGCACTCTGTGGATCAGGAAGTTGAGGATCCAGTTGCAGAGGGCAGCACTGGGATCCAGGTCTCAGAGTTTGGTTGGAATTATAGTGTTGAAGGCAGAGCTGCAGTCAATAAGCAGAAGCCTGGTGTAGGTATCCTTATTGTCCAGATGTTCCAGGGATGAGTATAGAATGAGGGAAGTGAATCTATCATGGGATCTATTGCACCGGCAAATTGCAAGGGATTGAGGTAGACTGGGTGGCTAGAGTTGATGTGAGCTATGATTAACCTCCAGAAGCACTTCATAGTTATGGAGGTCAGAGCCACTGGGCATTGAGGCACGTTGCATCTATTTTCTTTAGTACTGGAACGATGGTGGTCATTTGAAGCAGGTAAGGACTTCACATTGTAGCAAGGAGAAGAGAAAGATGTTAGTGAATACTCCAGCCAGTTGGTCTGCACAGGATCGGAGTGCACGGCTGGGGTCTCCATCTGGACCAGTCACTTTCCATGGGTTCACTCTCAAGAAGGCCAATCTGATATCTGCAGCAGTGACTGTGGGTACAGGAGCTATCGGGGCAGGTGACATTGCTTTACTGACCTTTGAACTGAGTGTAAAAAGCATTGACTGCATCAGTGAAGGATGTACTTTTGTCTGCTGCTCTGGTCTTCTCCATTTTGTAGCCTGTTATGTTGTGTGGGCCTTGCCAAAGGTGGTGGGTGTCCATGTGCTTTGTTTGAGTCTCTAACTTGGTCCAGTCTTGCCTCTTCGCTTCTCTAGTGGCCTTGTGGAGGCATATCTGGATTTCCTGTAAAGGGTTGTGTTGTCTGACTTGTCTAGATGTTCCAAGGACGAGTGAAGAATGAGGGAAATGGCATCTACCATGAACCTATTGCAACGGTAGGCAAATTGCAAGGGATCGAGGCAGGCTGAATGGCTAGAGTTGATGTGAGCCATGATTAACCTCCTGAAGCACTTTATAATTATGGAGGTCAGAGTCACTGGGCAATAGTCTGTACTTCTGGTCTTCAGCGAGCAATGGATTTCCTGGTTCATCCATGGCATCCAGTTGGGGAACAAATGGATTGACTTCTTTGGCATGCAGTTCACTGCGCACTTGCTAATGAAGTTAGTGATGGTGGTGGCTCCTAAATATTTGAATGTGGACCAGTCCACTGATTCCAGGCAATCCCACAGAAGCTTTTCTGCTGCCTCACACCAGCACCAGACTACGTTCTGTACTGGATCCTCACGTTTCAACTTCTGCTTGTAAGCCGGGAAAAAGTACACAGCATTGTGATCTGATTTTCCAGAGTGCAGATGGGGTATGGAACAGTAAGCATCTTTGATGGTTATGTAGCAATGGTCAAGGGTGTTCGGCCCCTGTGGTGGGACTGGAGACATGTTGGTGGTATTTTGGTAGCACCTTCTTGAGGTTGGCCTGGTTGAAGGCATTGGCTATGATGAATAAGGCCTTAGGGTAATCAGTTTCAAGTGCCTTTGTCGGAGTATAAATTTAATCCAGAGCACTCTTAACTTCTGTATGGGGTGGGATGTAGACCGTTGTTAGGATGGCAGATGTGAACTTGTTCAGCAGGTGAGGTATTCTCGGTCTGGAGAGCAGTAACTCCCTGAATTGTAAGCATGAGGCTGGTAGATAAGGTAAATATCTTTCCTTTTAAGAACAGCTGAAGGGATATAGTGTTTCATACTATTCCTCAGTTATTCGGACATATCCTCTATACCTCTATATGGTATTACATCAATACTGGAATTCATACACGACATTTAACATATGTGTAATAGGCATGGCATTTTTTTGGCTTGATGGCAGCTTTGTGTTAGAGGTAAGCATCGTTAGTGTTGTTACTACATAGTAACAACTTGATACAGCTAACATCGCCCACGATTGAAAGTTTTGAGATTCCATATCCTTTCAGGGTAACCAGAGTCTGTAACACTGGGTAACACTGGGTCTGTTTCAGTACCAAGCATGATGAGTGGCCACAAACAGGTCATGAGTTTAAGTGTCAATGGAAGGAAATGATCTAAATAAGGTAGCTGTCATCCCATTGGATATCTCTGACATGTTTTATTTCACAGAGGTCCCATCTGTGCGCAAAGTATTTAGCACTAAAACATTCATGTTTATATCCAGATGAATATTATCCTGTTGGTGTATTTTATTCATGTAGCTTTCTATTTCCTTTGCACTCATAACTAGTGCAGTTCAAGCATGCATTATGGAACATCTGTAAATTCCAAGTGTATGATTGGGGCTCTCAAACTACACAGAAGTAGTGTGTGCGCCTTATATTCCTCAGTGGCTGGCCTGCTCAGCCATTTATGAAGAGCTGTCCAGTTCATTGATTAAATGCTCTGCAGATCCTCTTAGTTAGTACAATCATTCATTGTGTACCCCGACAGGACAAGATAAAGTGATTGTGCACCTGCTGATCCATGCAATACAACTTATCTAAAACCTTTCACTAAACAGCCTCTCTTGTCTTTGCTCATGTACTGTAATGTGTACACGTCACCAATTTCTGGCATCAAAAGATGAAAATAAAATTGCAAAGAGAATTATCTTGAGGATAAGGAGTTTAGTGCTCCATTAGTGACAGATGTTATGCAGCCATCAGCAACATACCTAAGATCATTCAGGTTTAAAAAGTCTATTGTCCTTTGTAGGCGTTTTAAGCAAGGCAGTTTTGCAATTGCTGTAAAGCATGGATTTGAACGAGTAATGGAGGAAAGCATTTTCAGTGGAATGTTATTCATAGAGAGGATAGCTGGTGGTACGTTTACTGCTCTTTATTTCAGCATCAACTCAAAAGTGTCACCTAGCAAATACAACAACATGTCCTACTTTTCAACAAGTACATCCAGGACATGAATCTCCCATAACTGGAAATTGTTTCTGGTAACTCTATCATATTCCTGGACAATATCCAAAATAAACTTGTGGCCTGCTTTTGCTTACAGCTTTCGACTCTCCCTATCGTATTTTCTCTTCCTTATTTCCTCCCCTTGAATTTCTAACTATGCTAAGCTTTAAGTAGAAAATCACACACCAGGTTATAGTCCAACAGGTTTAATTGGAAGAACACTAGCTTTCGGAGCGACGCTCCTTCATCAGGTGATTGTGACAATCACCTGATGAAGGAGCAGCGCTCCGAAAGCTAGTGCTTCCAATTAAACCTGTTGGACTATAACCTAGTGTTGTGTGATTTTTAACTTTGTACACTCCAGTCCAACACCAGCATCTCCAAATCATAAGCTTTAAGTAAATCATGCGTGCTCCTTCTCTTCCTACCATTCCTACCACATCTACTTGAATCTTTCAGAGCCTCAAAACTGAGAAACTTCCATATTCAATAAACAGACATTTGTAAGAAAGCTTTAGGAAGAGCTAACTGTTACATTTTCCACGGGAGCTTCCTTTCACTCTTTGATAGTATTCAACACGATGTAGTATTCAGCTCACATTTTCTAAACCAAAAGAAACATTTTTATAACCATGCAAAGATTTCAGTGGACACACAAGCCCCACAGGGGGTTCAGTTTAAAGAAAATAAAAACAATTTATAGAGATAGTCAAAAATCATGGTTTTACATAATAAAGTAAAATGTATTGTTTCATAGATGCATTTCACAATATAACTTTGTGAGATTCCTTTGAAGTGCTTACTTTTAGAGTTAGTTTTAATAAGAAGTTAAAATCTCTTTCAAATAAATATGGATTATGGGTTCTTTTATGTTGTATAGGATCATTCCTAAAACTCTCTGCTTCACTTTCTTCACTTTTTCTTCAAAATGCTTCCTACAGCCTCCACTGATGGTTGTGAGGAGCTGGAGAGCAAATGTCTTCCTCAGAAAGGGACAAAGAAGCATACTGCTGGCAGCCTAACAAGGAATGGCTGAGGGAGTTGGCCAGAACAATCCAACGTCATGCTTTTGGATTCAGTGCAGGAGTTTCTTTCTTGACCAAAGCAGTTCATGAGATGTAAGTAAACCTCCATATTCACTTCCAACCTGCTGATAAGGAAGTCTCAGCTTCCTTACTCCTAACACTGCTTCATTAAATTGACTCCACCATCTCTCTCCTCACACTCACTTATGGAGAGGTCATTCCTCCTAAAGGTTGAAGTGCGAAGACTAATGTTTATTTTGCACCTGCTTGGATACTTGGAGACATCGGTGCAAATAGTTAGACAGATGTTTGGGTTTTCAATACTTCACTCTTCCCCAGTGACCAAAAACAGATGATAGCAGCATAGTCAGCAGTCAAGAGTCTGCCTAAGTAGATAAATCCTTCTTTCAGCTGTGCTCTACTGCAAACCAATGCTAGGCTTCTGGGAGCCATTGATGAAAACAGTCGAAGAGAATGTGCGATGTGCTAATGCACTGATTCCAAGCAAACTGGCCATGACTGCTGGAAGAATGGAAGTGCCCACATCGAGTGACAGAGGACTAATATTGCAGATCATTGCAATGATTTCTTTTGTTGGCTTAGAGTGATCACTCTAAAGGAATATCAAATGATGCAACTAAGTGAGTCCCTGCATTCTCTGACCACAGGATGCTAACATGCCTGGCATCTTAAATAAGATGCCTAGGTCACATTATATCAAAATGATCTGTACCAAAGTACCCGACAGTAGACTGACAGCAGAGAACTACAGTTGGGTATTGAAAAGGATGAGTGTAAAAGGGGCATGGGATAGTGCTTTCACATTTTCCCCATTGCCTTCTCACTCCTCAGTTGGTACCTGGCCTATTGCTTCAACACCCAAGGATCCAAAGTGCCCCTGCAGCAGTGGAGGTGGAGTGATCATTCGTGGTGTCGAAATCCCAGAGCAGGGTTAGAGGGAATTGGGCCAAATGCTGGCAAATGGAACTAGATTAGTTTATGATATCTGGTCAGCATGGATGAGTTGGACTGAATGGTCTGTTTCTATACTGTACATCTCAATGACCCTATGGCTGTTTGCCAAGTCAGAGCAACTCAGCAGTAAGGGCAAGAATCTGAGCAGCCTATCTCTAGCTTTGCTTAAGAGACTGAGATTGATCCATGCAAGGGCAGGAGGAAAGGGAAGGACAACATTTTCGATTTACACTAAAATATGAAAATTGGAGGAGAAGATAATAGGAAGATTCTTTGTTTATGAGTAGAATTGTATCAAATGTATAGCTGTCCTTATTTTCTTATAAGCTTGTTATTTGCATATTAATCCTGAGAATGCATGGTGAAAAGCTCTCCTTTTTTGTTTCCTTTCAGCAATGCTTAAAATGTATTATGTTGCATTATTCTCATCTTGCCTAATTATTGATGCTGTGAGACTACCTGCCTTTTATCTTGATGATGAATGGAAAAAAACATGAATTGATGGGGGCCCATGAGAGAATGTGAAAAGTGTGTTGGTTGATTTTCAAATTGCTTTATAGCAGTGTCATAGTGGGTGGGTAGATAGAATGACTGTTGTAGGTTGTGAGGAATGCAGTCCATTGGTGCAATTCGAATCAACATTGCATTAATGAGGCTTTGAGGCAAAGATATAAACAATTCCTACTGTACTGTTCTCATCACTTTCCTCATCATCTTCCTCATCTTTTCATTCTCCTCAGAATCTCTGTGGAGAAACTGTGCCATTTGCCTTGTTTCAGCAAAGGTTGAAACATTGCAACTGCATAGTGTTTTCTAGAAAGCAGCTCTCCATAGGAATTCCAAATACAGTAGCGCATCGACTTGCGAACTTAATCCGTTCTGGGACCCAGTTCGCGAACCGAAAAGTTCGTGAACTGAATCAATTTGTCCCATTGTTCGGATAGCGTAAGAATAGTTGGACGGCTGTTCACAACGCACGCGCCAAAGACAAACTGAATGAGATCACACGGGGCCCGAGAGCTTTTACGTTCAACAAGCGCATAGCAAAACAGAACAATGAAACCACATGGTCGCACACGAGCTTTTTACGTTCGTACCTTCGTTTGTATCTTGAATTGCATACGTACGTTGAAGCAAAATTTTACATACAATCCTGTTCATAAACTGATTTGTTCATGAACGGGGTCGATCGTATGTCGAGGCACTACTGTACTGAGAAATGAAAGATACATCTAGTATTGTCCAGCCATCTGAAATATGCCTTCAACATGCCAATAATCTGTTCAATGGCATACCTTGTTGGCAAGTGGGTATTCATTGTAGTATTGTTGATCTTCTTTGGTTGGGTCTCTGATGGATGTAATCAAGTTCAAAGTTAGTATTCCTTGCTTCCTCTCTTTCGTGTTTATGTTGTTCTGAAGAATTCTGAGGACTCAGCCTGCTGCAAGATATAACCAACATACTATCAACTGGGTCTCAGGAAATATTACTAACAAAGCCCTGGAAGGAACCAGAATCAAAAATCTTGAGGTTGATGGTCAGTTTAACATCTGCTGTTAATGTAGCTACGTTGAGAAAGTGAAGACTGTAGATGCTGGAGATCAGAGTTGAAAAGTGTGGTGCTGGAAAAGCACAGCTAGTCAGGCAGCTTCTGAGGAGCTGGAGAATTGACGTTTTGAGCATAAGCCCTTCATCAGGAATGTAGCTTCTATGTCCAATGGGGAACAGGTCTTCTTCTTGAAGAGGGTTTTGATGTCAGATGTGTGATTTATATATATTTTAATTTCATTCATGTTTTTAGAGTTTGTTGTAGCGTTCTCTCTCAAACACTGCAGTTGTCTATGTTGCTCATATTATTCTTTGTGCAAAGTCCAGCCTCTCTGAAGTAACCGAGGGAGCACCCATTCTGATGTGATTCAGGAAACCTCCAAAGTACAGAAAGTAAATTCAAAGCAGAAACACTCTGAAAAAAATCCTTTCGCACAAGTGAATGAGAAAGCAGCTTTGAATACAAAGCAGTGTTTTCATAAGCTTTAGCCAGCCTCAACAATTCCCATTGAGTTCTTGCCTTGTTTGCAATGGCCAGTTTCAGAATGCCTGGCTTTGATGTTAAATGCAAAAGCACATTGTAATATCTGTGTGAGTAGCACATGTTCATAAGAACACTTGATCGCCCAGGGCATGTAACCAGTTTTATATGCCTGAGTTAAACATCGTAGTCAGCAAATGAAAATTGTTCCACCTGCTATGTATGATGACTAACCCCCTCCTCTACCACCAACCCCCACCCCAAACCCATTGCTTAATGTTTCTTAAACATAATGTGAACTAAAACATTCATCTTTTATCAGTTGCTGCATTGAGTTAGTGTAGTCCAAATCAGATACTTAATCTGATTGTGATAAACTACCCACTGACGAGTGTACAGGATGCCCACTATATTTTCTGTTAATTTGGAAGATGGAATTTATTACAATACCAGACCATCTTGAACAGCCTAAAGCTTCTGTTGAAAAGGTTTCAAACGAGCCAACAGAAAATAGGGAGAAAAGAAAATTAGTGCAGTATTGACAGGGAACTGAAAAATAAAGCCTTTTCAAAATGCTGTTTTCAGCTGTTCTGATGTTCTCTTGAGTTGGAACAGTTTTATTTTGCATAAATCATTCATTGTGCTTGCTTTACTCTTTCATTCACCATATATATCTTTTGAGAAGAGACATTGTCGGGAAATTCATCAGCTTCTAGTACGTGTAGTATACTGATGAGACCCTGATGACTGTAATGTATAAATCTCTGAACAGTTTTGAGGACATAGAGCAGAAAACAAATCAGGAGATAGAAAAGGCATGTAATAAGGACACTATTGCAATAATCATTGGGGTCTTTAATGTGCAGGTGGACTGGGAAAGTCAAATTGGTACCAAATCCTAAAAGAAAAGGAATTAGTGGAATGTATTTAAGATTGCTTTTCAGAGCAGTTTGTTGTAAACCTTCAAGGGAACAGGCAGTTCTGGATTTGGTGATGTGTAATAAGACAGACTTGATTAGGGAGCTCAAGGTTATGGAACCCCAAGGGGCAGCGACAATAATATGATAGAATCAATCTGCAGTTTGAAAGGGAGAAGCTTGAATTAGATGTAACAGTATTGCAATTGAATAAAGGTAGGCACAAAGACATGAGGGAGGAGATGGCTAGAGTTGCTTGGAAAGGAAGTTCAGCAGGAAAGACAGTGGATCAGCAATGATAGAAGTTTTTAGGGATAATTCAGGAGGCACAGCAGAAAGTCATCCCAGGGAAGAAGAAACATGCTCAGGAGACAACCATGACTGACAAGGGAACCCAGGACTGAAGGAAAGCAAGTAATGTTTGGAGGATTCATAGGAAGCCAAAGGATTGAGAAGATTTTCAAGCCCAGCAGAGGATAACAAAAAAAAGGGAAGGAGAGGAAAAATGGCAGTAAGCTAACTAGCAAAATAAAAAAAGATTGCAAGATTTTACTTTAGATATATAACAGGTAAGAGAGAGGCAAAAGTGGACATTGGACCACTGAAAAATGAGGGTAGAGCAGTAATAATGAGGTACAAAGAAATAGCAAAGGAATGGAATATGATCCGTTGCATCAGTTTTCACGGTGGAAGACATCTGGAGCAAAGCAAAACTTCAAAAGAGTGAGGGACCAGAGGTCAATTTAGTGACCATCACTAAAGAGAAGGTGCAGTCTGAAATCACCCAGACCAGATGGACTACATCCTCAGGTTCCAAAGGAGATGATTGAGGAGATTGTAGAGGCATTGGCAGCAACCTTTCAGGAATCAGTCAAGGAGGATTGGAAAATGGCTAACACTCCTGACAAAGAGCTTATGGTTGAAACGTCGATTCTCCTGCTCCTCGGATGCTGCTTTTCCAGCAGCACACTCTTTGACTCTGATCTCCAGCATCTGCAGTCCTCACTTTCTGCTAACATAACACCCTTGTCCAAGAAGGGAGGGAGGCAGAAGATGGGAAATTATTGGCCGTTTCACCTGGCCTTCATCGTTGGTAAGATCTTAGAGTCTATTGTTAAGGATGAGATTGTGGAGTATTTGGAACTGCATGGTAAAATAGGGTTGAATCAAGTGGACATCATGCCTGACAAATCAGCTGGAGTTTTTTGAGGAAAGTTAGATGAAGGAGAGCTATGACCTATCTGTATTTCCAAAAGGCCTTTGACAAGTTGCCACACAAGAGGCTGTTAAACAAGATAAGAGTCCTTTGGGGGCAAGTTACTGGCATGGATAGAGGATTGGCTGACTGCCAGAAGGCAGAGAATGGGGAAAAAGGAGTCTTTTTCAGGATAGCAGCTGGAGATTAGTGAAAATTTAAAAATCACACAACACCAGGTTATAGTCCAACAGGTTTAATTGGAAGCACTAGCCTTCGGAGCGCTGCTCCTTCATCAGGGGGCTGTGGAGGACACAATTATAAGACACAGAATTTATAGCAAAAGCTTACAGTGTGATGTAACTGAAATTATACATTGAAAAATACCTTGATTGTTTGTTAAGTCTCTCATCTGTTAGAATGACCATGACAGTTTGAACATATTATCTAGCTGACACTAATTGTTACAGTTAACCCGAGAATGTAACATTTTTAAAAAAAATTGTGATTTACATATGAAAGAGGTGAAGCTAAGAGGGTCATTCTATCAGATGAGAGACTTAACAAACAATCAAGATAGTTTTCAATGTATAATTTCAGTTACATCACACTGTAAACTTTTGCTATAAATTCTGTGTCTTACAATTGTGTCCTCCACTACCACCTGATGAAGGAACAGTGCTCCAAAAGCTAGTGTTTCCAATTAAACCTGTTGGACTATAACCTGGTGTGGTGTGATTTTTAACTTTGTACACCCCAGTCCAACACCGGCATCTCCAAATCATGAAGATTAATGGAGGTCTGCAGGGACCAATGTTGGGACTACAGTTAGTTATGTTCTCCATTAACAATCTGGATGAAGGAACTGAGGGCATTGTTGCTAAATTTACAGATGACACAAAGATAGCTGCAGGGGCAGGTAATGTTGAGGAAGTGGAGAGGCTGCAGAAGGACTTGGACAGGCTAGGAGAGTGGGCAAAGAACTGGCAGGTGGAAAACAAAGTGGGAAAATTTGATGTTATACGCTTTAGTAGAAAGAATAGAGGCTTAAACTATTTTCTAAATGGGAATGACCTCAGAAATCTGAAACACAAAGGGATTTGGAAGTATCAGTACAGGATTCTCTGAAAGTTACTATTCAGGTTCAGTTGGCAGTAAGGAAGGCAAATGCAATGTTAGCATTCATTTCAAGAGGGCAAGAATACAAGAGCAGAATGTACTGCTGAGGCTGGATAAGGTCCTGGTCAGACTGCAATTGAAATTTGTGAGCGGTTTTGAGCTCAATGTCAAAGGAAGGACGTGCTGGCCTTAGAGGGTGTCCAGAGAAGGTTTAAAAGAATGATCCCAGGGATGAAGAGCTTGTCATATAAGGAGCAGCTGAAGACTCTGGGACTGTAATTGATGGAGTTTAGAAAGATGAGGGGAATTTCATTGAAACGTACAGAATATTGAAATAGCCCAGATAAAGTTGACATGGAGATGATGTTTCCACCAGTAGGAGAGACTTCAGAATGAAGGCACAGCCTCACACTGAAGAGAGAACTATTTAGAACTGAAATGAGAAAGAATTTCTTCAGACAGAGGGTGGTAAGTCTGTGGAACTCATTCGGCCTGCTGTAGGAAGGATGTTATTAAACTAGAAAGGATACAGAAAAGATTTACAAGGATATTGCTGGAACTAGAGGATTTATATTATAAGGAGAGGCTGAATTCACTGGGACTTTCTTCTCTGGAGTGTCAGAGGCTGAGGGGTGACCTTACAGAGGTTTATAAAATCATGAGAGGCATGGATAGGCTGAATAGTCAATATCTTTTCCCCAGGATAAAGGTGTCCAAAACTAGATAGTATAGATTTAAGGTGAAAGGGGAAAAAATTAAAAGGGATTTGACGAACAATTATTTCACAAAGAGTATGTTTGAAATGAGTTGCCAGAAGAATTGGTAAATGCAAGTACAATTACAACACTTAAAAAGACATTTGGGCAGGCACATGAATATAAAATGACCAAATGCACACAAATGGGACTAGTTCAGTTCAAATAACTGATTGATATTGATGAGTTGGACTGAAGGGTCTGTTTCTATGCTGTATGACTATGACTCAATGAGTGTATTTAACTCAGAGACACAAAGGTTCTGGATTAGTGAGGGGATCAAGGGTTATGGGGAGAAGGCAGGAGAATAGGGTTGAGAAAGATGTTAGCCATGAGCGAATCGTGGAGCAGATTCAATGGGCCAATTAGTCCAGTTCAAATTCGATATCTTATGGTCGAATAACATAACATGGCTGCACCAGGAATCTGTTCCTTGGAGGTTTGAGCAATTTCTTTAAAGAAGTCAAACAACAATCTTAAAGGTCTTCCCAGATCAGGAACTGATTAAGTAATGATGTTGTTTCTTTCACGATATTTCAGCTCAACTATATTTTCACAACACAATCAGAAAAGACAGCCTTGCTTTTACGTGTCTCCAGAAGGTTGACCAGTTTACTCATGCACTGTACTCCTGCAGAAAAACATGACAATTCACTGCAGAAATCAAGGGAATACCATCCAGCTTGTAATAAATGGCTATTGGTATGATGACAGAGTTATGAAGCACATCAGCTACAATCCGACTAAATAGTTACAAGAGATTTGAGGGGCTGATTGGACTCAGCTTCTTCTGATATTTGTATGACTCAAAGTTTGCTGACAGTAATTAATCCTGTCATTCATGTGGGGATAAAATTGCGGCCCTCTCTTCATGACTCGTCTGCTACTTTATCGTTCTTTTGGTCCCTCCAATTGTGCATGGAACTGACCTGCTAGTACATAAAAATAATTTTAAAAACACATTAGATCTGATACTAATGAGAAAAGATCCTTTATTAGTCCAAGCAGTGTGTGCGCACTCATACTTCATCCCTATGGGAACCAACACTAGCCTTTGCTGTTAGTACAGTGTTTGTCTTGTCAATATTGCATATAACTGAAAATGGCAATCACTGTTACTAAATGCTACTAAATATTACTGAATACCTAAAACTTACAGCACCAAAACAAGCCTTTCTAGTCTTTGTTGGTGTTTAAACTCTACATGAGTCTCCCACCCTACTTCATCTGATTATCTGATCACCATACCCTTTTGGTCTCTACTCCCTCTTGGATTTATATAGTCTCTCATGAAATGCATCAGCATTAATAACTGTACTATCTGCCGTGTTATACGGTAGATATAGAATTGGCACTTTGCATGAAGACAGGTTCTTGGCTTATTGTCTGCTGATGCTTTAGCTGTTTTCATGGCAGCTTTTTGACAATGCTGACTTACTTTAACATTCACTCTCGGGGGCAGGGCAAGGAGATATGTCCCAGAAACACTAGAGTCAGCAAAAGTGAAAAGAGGGACATTTGCTTGGTTTGCTCTCCTCCTGAGATTGCAAGGGGGAGAAAGCCTGAGCTTGTATAATGGAGGATGGCCCTGTCTTCACACAACTCCAAAACATTCCTTCTTAATTGCACGCACAAGGAGCAGAACTACTGAATGAATTGTCTCCACGCGTCTTATATCACTCTTGTCTCAGGAGGATGGATATCTGCCATGTAAGCATGGCTTATTCATGCTTGAAACTCATAGAGGCTGAACATCAAGCTGCCATCAGTGAATGGATGTTCTGAATCAAAGAATCATGGAGCATGGAAGATGCCCTCTGACCTTTGATTTCTTCTGCCAAGATTTCTTTTGAAGTGAAATTCTCATGCAACAAGCAAGTGTTGGTTAGGATAAAAAGCCATTTTTAACATCTGTCAGCTGCTTTGGCTGGCATTCAGAAGAGCTCCTGACTTGATTACCCATCTGCATTTTCAAAGTTCTTCAAGTGCGATGACGGCTTTCTACACAACTGAAAAGAAGTGACCTGCTGTTGCTATTTTATCGGTGTTCTTGCACCACAGTACAAAACTGGGTGGGAATGTCAGCTGTGATGAGGATCCAATAAGGTGGAAGAGGGATCATTGACAGGTTACTTTGTTGACGAGATGGTGACAGATGGAGTACAATGCGGGGAAAAGTGAGATCATTCACACTGATAAGAGGAACAGAAAAATGGAGTACTCCATAGATCACTAGCTTGAAATTGAGGAGAGATTTGCATGTATCAATAATCCCTTGAGCCAAGCCTGCAGGGCACACATGGTAACAAGGTTGGTGGGAAGTGCAGTGAAGGTTGGAGAGATACCAGACAAAGTGCAGATTAAAAAGTCCTCAATGGCAGAAAACACAAAGGAAACTCATTTGTGGGATTTGGTCATCTTTAGCATTTAATGCCCATCCCTAGTTGCCCTTGAGAAGGTGGTAGTGAGCTGCCTTCTTGAACTGGGCCTTCCACCTGCTATGGTTAGCCCACAATGCCCTTAGGGAGGGAATTCCAGAATTTTGACCCAGTGACAGTGAAGGAATGGCAATATATCTCCAAACCAGGATGGTAAGTTGCTTGGAATGGAACTTGAAGACAGTGACATTCCCATGTATCTGCTGCCCTTGTCCTTCTAGATGGAAGTAATTATAGATTTGGAAGGTGTTGTCTGAGTATCTTTGGTGAATTTCTGCAGTGCATCTTGTCGATAGTACACACTGCTGCTTTTGAACATCAGTGGTAGGGGAAGTGGATGTTTGTGGAGATGGTGTCAATCAAGCAGCAGATTTTCTTGGATGGTGTCAAGCTTCTTGACTTGGAGCTGCATTTACCCAGGCAAGTGGAGAATATTCCATTACACTCCTGACTGGTCTCTTGTAGATGTTGGATAGGCTTGGGGAGTCAAGAGGTAAAGTCCTAGCTTCTGACCTGTTCTTGGAGCGACTGTGCTTATGTTGTGAGTTCACTTCAGTTTCTGGTCAATGGTAATCCCAAGGATATTGATAGTATGGGATTCATTGATAGAATGGTTTGACCTTCTCTTATTGGTCATATCCTGGCATTTTGTGTGGCACAAATGCTACTTGCCATTTGTCCTCTGAAGCCTGGATGTCATTCAGATCTTTTTACACTTGTACATAGATTGCTTCAGGATCTGAGGAGTCACAAATGGTGCTGAACATTGTGCAATCATTGGTGAGCACCCCTACTTCTGACCTTGTGATGGAGGGAAGGTCATTGATGAAGCTGGAAATGGTTGGGCCTTGGACACTAACCTGAGGAATTCCTGCAGATATGTCCAGGAGCTGAGGTGACTGATCTCTAACAACCACAACCATCTTTTTATGTGTCAGGTATGGCTCCAGCCAGTGCAGAGTTTGTCCCCAATACCCATTGATTCCAGTTTTTCCAGAGTTCCTTGATGTGACATTCAATCAAATGAAAATATCCTTTATTGTCACGTGTATTCCATATAGCATACAGTGAAAAGTATGTGCCATACATGGGCACTATTCACACATTAGTTTAGAATAAAATTTGAAAAAGATAACTTAAAAAGAATTTAGCTTTTCCTTCTCTTACAATGCAGCATGGTGCCGTGAGGGTCCCACTTTGGGATTCCCAGCCCACGGCATGTTGCTGAGTGTCCCACTCTGGGATTCCCAATCCATCTCATGTTGCTGAGAGTGTTCCCACTCTGGGATTCCCAGCCCACGTCATGTTGCCACCAGGGGTGATTTCGACGTCACACGGAAGTGAGTGTCCTGCTCCAGATTTCAAAGGTCGGCTGGCCGACTCTGTAGCCATGCTGTCTCTGAGGACACCGCCACTGCTCCGGAACGCTGCTGCCTTGATGTCAGGGCTGTCACTCCCACCTCGTCTCTGGAATTCAGCTTCTTTGGTCATGTTTGAATCAAGGCTGTAATGAAGTCAGGAGCTGAGTGGCCCTGGTGGAATCTAGACTGGGTGTTACTGAGTAGGTTATTGCTGAGTAGGTGCTGCTTGACAGAACTGTTGGTGACACCTTCCATCACTTTACTGAAGATCAAGAGTAGACTGATGGGGGTGGGGCGGGGGGAGGAAATAGGTGGGTTACATTTGTTCTGCTTTTTACATAGGACACATCTGGGCAACTTTCCACATTGTGGGATAAACGTCACTGTTTTAACTGCACTGGAAGAGCTTGCTTAGGGGAGTGGCAATTTGTGGAATGCAAGTCTTTAGTATTATTGCCGGAATATTGTCAGGGGCCTGTAATCTTTGCAGTATCCAGTGTCCCGAGCCATTTTTGGATTTCACATGGAGTGAACTGAATTGCCCAAGACTGCTATCTGTAATGCTGGGGATCACTGGAGGACACTGAGATGGATCGTCCACTCCACTTCTGGCTGAAGATTACTGTGAATGCTTCAGCCTCACTTTTTGCATTGATGTGCTGGGCTCTTCCATCATTGAGAATGGGGATATTTGTGGAGCCTCCTCTTCCTCCAGTGAGTTGGTTAATTGTCCACCGCCATTCACGGCTGGATGTAGCAGAATGCAGAGTTGAGATCAGGTCCGTTGGTTGTGCGATCATTTAGCTCTATCACTTGCTGCTTATGCTGTTTGATATGCGAGTAATCCTGTTGGGTAGCTTCACCAGGTTGACATCTCATTTTCAGATATGCCAGGTACTGCACCTGGCATGCCCTCCTGCACTCTCAGTTGAGCCAAGGTTGATCCCCGGGCTTGATTGGTAATGGTTGAGTAGGGGATATACTGGGCCATGAGGTTACAGATTGTGCTAGAGTATAACTCTGTTGCTGTTGATAACCCAGCCCAGTCTTGAGTTGCCAAATCTGTTCAAAGTCTGTCCCATTTTGCACAGTGATAGTGCTACACCATACAACGGAGGAGATTCTCAACGTGAAAGCGAGACTTCATCTCCACAAGGACTGTGTGGTGGTCACTCGTACCAATACTGTCATGGACAGATGCACCTGCAGCCGGCACATTGGTAAAGATGAGGTCAAGTATCGTTTTCCCTCACCATGTGCTGCAGACCCAGCCTGGCATTTATATCCTTTAGGACCTGACCAGCTCAATCAGTAGTGTTGCTGTTGAGCCACTCTTGAAATCTCCCACCAAGGGTACATTGAAGTTGGAAGAAGGGGGCAATGATGCTTCTTGTCATCATGCTTCAATACCGCCAGCATCTGATTACCAATCGATGCCAGTACCCTGAGCTCCCCATGTTAAACAAATTCAGGTGCAATTTTCTATAAGAGTGCATTTGCCAAATCATGTGGCAATGGAGAATTAAGAGGGTGTGAACATTAGAGTATCCAGCTTATCACCATTCTCTCAAGAGCAACTTGGGCTGGGCAATAAATGCTGGCCCAGCCAGTGGTACCCACATTCCTGATGAGGGGCTTATGCCTGAAATGTCGATTCTCCTGCTCCTCAGATGCTGCCTGACCTGCTGTGATCTCCAACATCTGCAGTCCTCACTTTCTTCCAGTGACACCCCCGTGTCAGGAATGAATAAAAGAAGCTGTCTTGTCACAAAGCTGGTTCAATATTTTTTCTAAAAGCTGTTCCTTTTCTCAAAGTTGTTGTGTCCTTGACTTTCTTCAGAGGAGTCGTAAACGGGCCAGCCTCCAATTAGATTAGTTTGGTACCGAAATGAAAAGGATGTTGTTTATATATAAACAGATGAGACTTCAGACCAAAGTGGTCATATTTTAGAAGTGGAGCTAAAAATGTGTTGCTGGAAAAGGGCAGCAGGTCAGGCAGCATCCAAGTGACATGTATAACGAAAGGGGAATGGTCAGCTCTCTAGCTGAGCAGTTTAGTTCAGTCCAGAATTGATTGGGAGTTCAATAGTGAGCTGTGTGGAAACTCCCTCTCTCTCTCTCTCTCTTTCTGCCCTTCTAACTTCAACCTGTAAGCATCTATTCCATTTCTTAAACTGTGTTTTAAGGGGGTTTGCTTATTGGGACTGTTACGTCTATTCAGAACAGCATAATTAAGTCAATGTTGATAGACTGAGTTCTGTAGGGTTTTTTTTATTCTGTCCTTTGTGTTTCATTGTGAATAAATTTCTGTCTGTTTTTAAAACCTGGTAGTCAACTTCGCTAACTTAATCTGGGGTATTTTCACTGTACACTTACTGAAACAGATTGCAAAGCTATGGTCTGGGCTGCCTCCTTAAGAATGTTCTAGGTGGTCTAGTCCATAACAGTGTTCAACAGAAGATCATGAAGGTTCTTTGTTGCCTTTCTTGGACAGAAACAAACACTGAGAATGTTGGAAAAAAACTCAACAGATCTGGCAGTGTCTATGGAGTAGGAAAATGAGTTAACAGAGCTCCATTCTGAAGATGTCATCTTGGGCTTGAAACATTTAACTATGTTTTTCTCTTCACAGATGCTGCCAGAACTTGCTGAGTTTCTCCAGC
This sequence comes from Chiloscyllium punctatum, assembly GCF_047496795.1. Lineage (NCBI taxonomy): Eukaryota > Metazoa > Chordata > Chondrichthyes > Orectolobiformes > Hemiscylliidae > Chiloscyllium > Chiloscyllium punctatum. Next base: position 67,462,803 of record NC_092763.1, read on the forward strand.
ACTTTGGTTCAGATTCCCAGCATATGTAATATTTTGCTTTTATTTTTGTGTTCGGGCAGAGATGTCTCTCAGCAGAAATATCTGTGTCTGAGCACTCCAATTCAGGATACCCTCTCCCCGCTATGAGGTAGGGGCTGGAAAAGGTACCCGAAAAATGGAGCATCCCATGTTTCCCAGCCAGAGAACCATCGTCAATCAAGCTACATCATGCTTTGAGTCCAAATACATGAATAATCGCAGAAAAAAAAAGGAAAAGGAAGAAATCCTGACTATTGGTTTCACAACCTCATGGGATATCCTGCACTATATGTCCAAACATCTACAGGTCATGAATCAATCTAGTCAGTCACATTTAAAAACCATGTTAGAAAGCCATGTGGCTTAATCACCATCATCCTTGAATCAGATTACAGCTAATGAATTAAAAAATTGAATGCTTTTCAGGGTACAGAAGTAAATGTTGGTGTTCAAAGGGATCTCTGTGCCCTCGTAAATGAATAGCAAAATGCTACTATGCAATGGCAACAAAAAATTAAGAATTAAAGTAATAGGACAGACATTTTTGCTGCCAGTTCAGATAGGAATTGCACAGAATGAGTCTGCAGAATTCCCATCATGACATGTTCTGACGGAATTGTCTGAGAAATTGAAGATTTCACTTAGCAATCCCTCTGTGCAAAATCCCTCTGAAATTCTCCATCTAAAGTGGAGACTTCAAATGTTTCAGATGCAATTAAGTAAAATGGTAACTCAGGAAAGGTTAGACATTAAGTACAACTCAAATTACAGCTTCCTCATATGCTTACAGTGTAGAGGGCGAAAATGAGGATTGCAGGTGCTGGAGATTAGTGTCGAGGGTATGGTGCTGGAAAGGCACAGCAGATCAGGCAGCATCTGAGGAACAGGAAAAGCGATATTTCGGGCATAAGGATGAAGGGGTTTTGCCCGAAACGTTGATTTTCCTGCTCCCTCGGATGCTGCCTGACTTGCTGTACTTTTCCAGCACCACACTCTCGACCCTACTTACCGTGAACCCCCAGTTTCCCCGCACCTCTCCCCTCCTGCTCATGGACCCTTCCCAATTCCTATCAGACCCTTCCTCCAGCAGGACTCAAATTCCCTTCACTCACTCATCAGACTCTGAACAAATCCCCCCACCCACTCCCACTCCCACCCCCACCAAAGCTCCAATCACAGCACCCAACATTGCTGACCAACCCCAATGGACTGGGAGCCAAATCCTCCAGCCAACACCCTGCCAGATCTGATTCTACTCCTCCCAAAACATGACTCCACTCCCATCTAATGGACCTGACTACCCTCACTTCACCCACCATTGAACTCTTCCCGACACCCTTCCAACAAATTCGTACCATTGCTCCCCTCCCCTTCCAAACCCAACGTACCTCTCTCTCCAAACAACCTTCCTCCCCACCTGACTCAACATGACAATCACTAGGACCTGTACCTCTCTTTCCATCACCAGATCTGACCACCCCTTCCCCGGCTGCTGGACCTAACCCTATCCCACCTCTTCCACCCCTATCAGACCCAATCAGCCTTCTCCCTGCTACATCTCCTGACCCAACACCTGAACATTGTCCCCAACCCCCTGCTCCCACTCCCACCCCACTGGGTTTGATCCAAACTTGACCTCCTCCCACATCCCTCTGCAGTCCAGACCTGAATGCCCTTGACCTGAGAGCCATCCTTCACTGATGGAGCCAGTTTCTTCTGACCTACCCCAAATACTGAACCACTTATCTCTCTCCTCCACGTTCACCCCAACACAGCACCCTTTTACCCTGGTACCATTCTCACTTGACATTCTGACCCCTTCCTGCAGAATCATACCCAGCTGACACATTACCCAGCTGGCACTATTCTCCTAGCCAAGCTGATAGCCTACCAGTTGGCAACCTAATCGCACACCAGCTGAAATCCCACTTCCCTGGCACAGTGTCCATATAGAATATTTCCACTGGCACCCTATCCCTACCCCAGATGGTACCTGGCACCCTACCCACCTGGCACTATCTTACTCCCACTTACCCATCTGGCAACCTGACAGCATACTGACTTTATATACTTACCCACAGACTGCAGTTGTGAAAGTAGCTGTAAAAACTTTTAACTCTCAGAGCACTGCAGCTGACTGGCATGATTTGCCTTCTTCTCTCAGTTTAACGCTACAAAAAGTACTGTGAGAATGGAAGTGTAACTCTGCATTTCTGGAGGAGCCCTGAGCAGAATCTCCTCTCAGAAATTCAGAGTTCCCTTCTTGTGTAAAAAAGGGAAGGGCTGGAGCTGCAATCTGCATGAGATTGCAACCCCCTGGCATATCTGACCCAATATGTTACCTTTCATTGCATAGGATCTGCTGTCTGAGTGTGAGAAACTCTTGCTTCAGTTATTGGGTAAGGTGGTGATTGGACTATCACATACAGTTTTGGTCACTTATCAAGGGCAGGTTATATATTTTTTTCTTTTTTTTTATCTTCAGCAGGAAGAAAGACAACATCCGAGTGGCCAGTGACAAGCAGTGCCCTTCTCATCAAAGGGCAATGCTGTGTGATCAAAAAAGTGAAGGGGAGGGCAGGGATTAAATCAAAATAAAGTTGGAGTGGGGAATAAAACACTCCACTCCCTGCGGTGCCCACCTCTCCCTGTAAAGCTTGCGGAAGTTGGTAGACACTGCGTCCTCCAGAGACACCTGGGCTTGGATGTAGCCATGGAGGAGGGGCAGGCAATTGGCCATAATGACCCCTCCATGGCCCACTACCAGGACGTGTGTATGGCCAGTTTGGCCAGGCCCAGGTGCAGACCCACGAGGAGATCCTCTGACCTACCATCCAGGGGAGGTTATATTGTGTTAGAGGGCAGCAACAAAAATTCGTTAGGTTCATTCCTGGGATGAGAGTGTTGTCATATGAGCAGATATTTTGACTACAATATGCTCTGGAATTTAGAAGTATAAAAGCAAGTGTCATTAAAACATATAAAATTTATCCAGGCATTTACAGGCTGAATCGTAAGAAGCTGCTTCCCATTATGCCTAAAACTAGTGACATTGATTCAGGATTAGGTTTGTCCCTAATTTTTGACTGATTTCTTGGGACCCTTCTCCCAGAGATTTATGAATTGTCTCCTTCAGAGGAATGTGGATGCTAATTGGTTGAGTCTATTCAAAACATAATTGATGGAATGCTGTATATTGAGGGGCTGAAGGACAATGGAAATCGTGCAGGAAATTAAGGTTGAGAAAGGAGATCACCTGTGATCACAGTGAGTGGGCAAGTCACCTCAAAGTGCCAGATAGCTCTTATTTCTTGCAAGTGGGTGCAGCACAATAATTCATCAGTCTGATTCTAGATGACTTAATACTTTGATCAAACTGCCATTGTCCATCCCTTCACAGCAGACAAAATATCTTTCATCAATAAAAATCTATAAAGCAAATCTGCTTGGCCCTCAAAATCAGAATGTCTTCAATTCTCCATTCTGTCCAGGTCCTAGTTATTAAAACTGCACAAAATCAAATGATGGAACTTCCATTTTTCCTTTAAAATGATCATGTTATATAACACTTCACATTTCTGTACTATTGCATATTTACTAATTCGTTAGAAATGTTATATTGGCTGAGAACAGGTACATAACTGAAACAGAGTCTATATTCCAGAAAAATATAACAGTGTTCAGTATCATATTTTTGGTAAGAAAAATAAGTAAGCAATATAATAACTTAAAATAAAGAACCCAAATGTGGAAGACGATCAAAGTGATCCATGAGTACAAATATATAAGTCATTAAAAATAGGAACAGAAGTTAATAAGGCCATTAAAAGAATGGCTCCAGACTATTTGAATTAAAAAGAGGAGAAGTTAATCTAAACTTCATTCCTGACAAAGGGCTTTTGCCTGAAAGGTCGACTCTCCAGCTCCTCAGATGCCACCTGACCTGCTATGCTTTTCCAGCGCCACCCTTTTCAACTCTGACTTCTCCGGCATCTGCGGGCCTCACTTTCTCCTAAACCTGATTGAATCCTGGTTAGATCTTATTGTGCTTAAAAATGTTTTGCTGGAAAAGCGCAGCAGGTCAGGCAGCATCAAAGGAGATTCGATGTTTCGGGCATAAGCACTTCTTCAGGAATGAGGAAGGTGTGCCAAGCAGGCTAAGTTAAAAGGTAGGGAGGAGGGACTTGGGGAAGGGGCGTTGGGAATGCGATAGGTGGAAGGAGGTTAAGGTGAGGGTGATAGGCCAGAGAGGGGGTAGGGGCGGAGAGGTCGGGAAGAAGATTGCAGGTCAAGAAGGCGGTGCTGTGTCTGAGGGTTGGGACTGAGAAAAGGTGGGGAGAGGGGAAATGAAGAAGCTGGAGAAATCTGTATTCATTCCTTGTGGTTGGAGGGTTCCTAGGCGGAAGATGAATCGCTCTTCCTCCAGGCTTCGTGTTGCCTTGGTCTGGCGATGGAGGAGGCCAAGGACCTCCATATCCTTGGCAGAGTGGGAAGGGGAATTAAAGTGTTCCGCCACAGGGCGGTTGGGTTGGTTGGTGCGAGTGTCCCAGAGGTGTTCTCTGAAACGTTCCGCAAGTAGGCGGCCTGTCTCTCCAATGTATAGGAAACTGCATCGGGTGCAGTGGATGCAGTAAATGATGTGTGTGGAGTGCAGGTGAATTTCTGATGGATATTGAAGGATCCCTTGGGGCCTTGGAGGGAAGTGAGGGGGGAGGTGTGGGCGCAAGTTTTGCATTTTTTGTGGTTGCAGGGGAAGGTGCTGGGAGTGGAGGTTGGGTTGGTGGGGGGTATGGATCTGACAAGGTAGTCGCAGAGGGAATGGTCTTTCCGGAACACTGATAGGGGTGGGGAGGGAAATATATCATTGGTGGTGGGGTCTGTTTGGAGGTGGCGGAAATGACGAAGGGTGATCCGATGTATCTGGAGGTTAGTGGGGTGGTAGGTGAGGACTAGTGGGGTTCTGTCCTGGTGGTGATTGGAGGGGCGGGAAGTGGAGGAGATGCGGTGGAGAGCATCGTCAACCACGTCTGAGGGGAAATTACGGTCTTTGAAGAAGGAGGCCAACCCTCACTTCAGACATAGCACCGCCTTCTTGATCTGCAATCTTCTTCCAGACCTCTCTGCCCCACCCCCTCTCTGGCCTATCACCCTCACCTTAACCTCCTTCCACCTATCGCATTCCCAACGCCCCTCCCCCAAGTCCCTCCTCCCTACCTTTTATCTTAGCCTGCTTGGCACACTCTCCTCATTCCTGAAGAAGGGCTTATGCCCGAAACATCAATTCTCCTTCTCCTTTGATGCTGCCTGACCCGCTGCGCTTTTCCAGCAACACATTTTTAAGCTCTGATCCCCAGCATCTGCAGTCCTCACTTTCTCCAAGATCTTATTGTGTACAATTTTGGTCTCTACATTATAAGGATGTAGGGTCAGTGGAGAGTGTGCCAAAGGATTTGGAAGGATTGTATCAGAAATACCAGGTGATAACAATGAAGACAAAGAGGAACAGACTTGACCTTTCTGCCCTTGAATAAAAGGGTTGAGAATTTTAAAGATCTTTAAAATTCTGAATCATTTGATAGAGCAGGCACAGGTTGAGGACTTTCCCTTTTGGGAAGAGCCATTGATAAAAAAAAAAAAAAAAAATATCAAATGGGGAATGCAAGAGGAGGTCCTTTATACTGACCCTGGTGAGAATGTGGGGATTGTCACAGGGAGTAATTGAGGCAAATGATATTGATGCTTTTAAGGAGAGATTAGTTCCAAGTCCTGTTATCAAGATAAGTTATCCAAAATATTAACTTTATAATGCCATCTGTTGGAGATACATATCTTAAACAATTTGGAAAGAACACTTTCCAAAGCAAAGGAGACTGGCTACTGCAGCGATAAACTGTCTCAGCAAAGAACAAGTTGCTTGAATGGTTTTAATGAATCTGCAACAATTTGAGAGATAGGTCACAAGACCCAGTTTGTGGTGTATATTGTAACAACACCTCCAACAGCAGGTGTCAATAGAGAGGAAGGGCAGCTAGAGCATTTGGGTGGGCCTTCTCAGGAAACAATGTGTAACTTAGAGTGATGGGAGAGAGAAGAAGTCTCATAGGAACAAGGAGTGGACAGACAGACAAGGGATTTCTCAGCCCAGCACAAACACAGATTTCTTGGTAACCTTAATTCCCCTTCTTGCATGTAATGGCTCGATGCTTGTGGAATCAGGAGTTGCTCTACATGATCTAACGGCCATCCATGTGTTCAAATTTCATAGCACAATTAAATAAAAATAGTTTTGAAAACAGGAAGTCAGAGAATTTGCCGCAGGTTAAGTGCCTTTGCTCCTTCTCATTTCTCTTTTGAAATCCTTATCAATGAAGATTGTAGTTGAAAATGCATGGAAGAGTTCATCATCACAAGTGAAGCGTTCTTAAAGAAGAAGTCTAAATTTACGTCGCTGTCTCCAGAAACAGAAATTCAGCCATAATATATCTAAGAAGATATCCTCATGAAAATAACATGTGTGGAAATGAAACAAAAACAGAAATTGCTGGAAAAGCTCAGTAGGTCTAGTTGCATCTTTGGAGAGAAACCAGAGATAATATTTCGGTTAAGTGACCTTTCCTCAGAGCCTCTCTGACTTCTCTGCACAGATGCTGCCAGACCTGCTGAGCTTTTCCAGCAATTTCTGTCTTTGTTTCTGTTTTACACCATCCACAGTTCTTTCAGTTTTTATTTCTGTGAAAATGACTTTAGCTGCTGACCAGCAAGAGGACAATCTGGCGATGTCTTTTCACACACTTAGATGCTACTTGGTCAGCTTACTTTTAAAATAATGTAAAAAAATTAAATTTTTTCTTTGAAACTTGGAGGTGATTTTGTGTATATGTATGTGTGTTGTGTGTGTGTGTGTGTGTGTGTGTGTTGTGTATGTGTGATTAACCAAAAAAAATGTTATTGGCAGTATGTGCCTATTTTGAAAGCTTCTGCCATTGCTGAAGTAAGTTTGTTTTTCTTCAATGAATGAATTCTTTTTCTGTTAAGTTAAGGAACCTGCCTGACTTGTTTCTGATACCGAACTGCATACAGTCTAATATATAATTGGCATTATTAGTTCTTTTAAATTCAAATTTTAATGTGGCCAGTGGAGGAGTGGACAAGGAAAGGAATCAGGTAGGTAAAAATGAGGACTACAGATGCTGGAAACCAGAGTCTAGATTAGAGTGGTGCTGGAAAAGCACAGCAGGTCAGGCAGCATCCGAGGAGCAGGAAAATTGACGTTTTGGGCAAAAGCCCTTCATTAGGAATAGAGGCAGGGAGCCTGCAGAGTGGAGAGATATATGAGCGGGGGGTGGGGGTGGGGAGAAAATAGCACAGAATGGGGGTGGGGATGGAGGTGATAGGTCAGAGAGGAGGGTGGGGGAGGCAGCAAAGAGTACAATGGGTGAATGGGGATGGGGATGAAGGGGATAGGTCAGAGAGGAGGGTGGAGTGGATAGGTGGAAAGGAAGATAGGCCAGTAGGACAGGTCATGGGGACAGTGCTGAGCTGGCAGGTTGGAACTGGGGTAAGGTGAGGGGAGGGTAAATGAGGAAACTGGTGAAGTTCACATTGATGCCCTGGGGTTGATGTGTTCCGAGGCGGAAGATGAGGCGTTCTTCCTCCAGGTGCCGGGTGGTGAGGGAGCGATGGTGGAAGCGGGGAAATCAGTCCACCTTGCTAACAGGGTCATAATAAATATTTAAGTTGAACATTGAATCCACACATGAACATGTTTGATTTGAAATACGGACATAACTTTATTAAAAAATGCCAGCGTGGCTTTCCTTCATACCAGAAACTGAAATGTTCAGTTTATGGAGGTGTGTTTTTTTTTTGTGGAATACACTCATACAATTGAAAGGTATTGACCAGTGACCAACTGAAAAAAAGTGGCTTGGTGTTTGGAGATAGAGGGTTCAACCAAAGGTAAGAACATTCAAAGATTAGTGGCTGACAATTTGGACATTTGATTAGGAGAACCCCATGGAAGTGGAAGCAGACAAAGATTCATTTAAATCAGGTGAGGCTAGAACTAGAATTTCAAATGAAAGGAGAGGAAAGAGAAATAACATTTTCAAGACACAGACCAATGTATGTCAATGTTTGTGAAGAATGCTTAAACTAAGAGGGAGGTACTCTTGAGCCTAAGGAGGATATGGATATGGAGCAGTGGAGGGCTATTTAACCTCACTCAAACAATCCTAAAGTTTGAGGAGAATGCTGTAGAGGCATTTTTATCACTTCATTTGAGAAAACTGCAAAATAAGTGAAATGGTCCTTGGAAAGTTGACTACTACTGTTACAAAGCAGGCCCATGGCTTTTATATTCCTGAAGAAGGGTTACACCCAAAACATTGACTTCTCCATCTCCTGATGCTGCCTGGCTAGCTGTGTTCTTCCAGCCTCCTGCTTGTCTACCATACATTCTGAGAAGACTTCCTTAGATTATAAGAAATCCAAAGCGTAGCCTCAGAGCTGATGAGTTATTGCTAGAATCTTAGAGATGGAAATTTTAAAATTTGCGAAAGGAGCTGGGAGCAGACTTGCATAAAATTTGACAGGGTCCAGTAACTTCCTTTGCATGTGAGAACTTAGATACCACCCATGAAAGCCTCAGAGTGGTAAATCTTCTTGATGATTTTAAAAACTCACTCCCTACCTCTGTAAGGACACACATGGAGAACCAAATGTTTCAAAAGCTGAACAAGTAGCCAAGGCAATTGATTATTACAAGCTTGTCCACAATTCCTTAATACAAGAGAAGTTCCTTGTAGATGGACCATGCAGGTCAGGATTCTCTGAAGATTAACATGCAGGTTCAGTTGGCAGTCAGGAAGGCAAATGTAGCGTTTGGCTTCATTTCAAGAGGGCTAGAATACAAGAACAGGGATCTATTGCTGAGTCTGTATAAACCTCTAGTCAGACCACATCTGGAATATTGTGAGCAGTTTTGGACCCTGTATCTAAGGAAGGATGTGTTGGCCTTGGAGGCGTCCAGAAGAAGTTCACAAGAGCGATCCTGGCAATGCAGGGCTTGTCATTCAATGAAGTTTAGAAGGATGAGGGCGATCTCATTGAAACCTACAGAATACTGAAAGATATGGATAGAGTAGATGTAGGGAAGATGTATCCACTTGTAGGAGAAACTAGGACCCTTGTGAAGGGAAGACCCTGTCGAACTGAGGTGAGGAGGAACATCTTCAGCCAGATGGTGGCGATTCTGTGAAACTCATTGCCACAGGAAATTATAGAGGCCAGGTTATTGAGTGTGTCTAAGGCAGAGCTAGATAGATTCGTCATTAGTAAGAGGATCAAAGGGTACAGAGAGAATGGTGTTGAGAAATATATCAACCATGATTGAATGGTGGAGCAGATGTGATGGGTCAAATGGCCTAATTCTGCTCCTATATTTTATGGTCTTCTGTTCTTATTATCTCAGTACTCTGTTTACCCTTCTTCCCTGTACCCTTTGATCTTTTTAGTCTTAAGAACTATGTCTAACTCTTTCTTAAAAGTGTTCAATATTTTGAAGTCAGCCACTTTCAGTGCCTGAGAATGCCCAGGCTCTCCACTCTCTGTGTGGCAGGTCAATATATTACAAACACCCAATCATGGTCGTCATTCCAGAGAGAAATAATTCAATAGGGTGATGCTTTGGCCAGAATTTAACTCCAGTCTGAATCACCTGGGGACCTAGACTATAAAGGGCATCGCTATAGTTATTAGACTTGATCAGTAGACATATGTATATGTATTTCTTATTTTTTTTAATTATGTTTTGACAACCTGTAAGTAAACACTATGTTTAATTTCCTCTGAGGCTCAGAGGATCATTGAACCTAATCTTCATAGGTTATGAAGATTATCCAAAATAGTAATTTATTATATGACCAGCTGGACATCAATATAAAGCTTGAACTCTTTGAAAAGAACAATTTGTGAGGTAAGGAACACTGTGTGACAGCATCAATAAAGTTGCAGAGGAGAGGTTGTTTGAATACATTGAAATTGCAAATATTTCAGAGAGAAGTCACATGACTCAGTTTGTGGGTATAAAAGAAATATTAGTTTTGAACACAGAGAGTCGGTGGGAAAATACCATAATTTCCTGTCTCCCTTTTCTCTGTAAACCCTCTCATCACAGACTGTGAATTCAAAATTCACTGGAAAATCTCATTGCTTCAAATGGGAATTATGAAAGGAGATGTTTGAATCTACACCACTGTTTCCAGAAATAAAAAATTCAAATAGTCAAAACTATCCAGAAACAAACATGAGTCCTAATTGTTTGTGGGAAAGTGACATCAGCAATAAGCCAGCATTCAGATAATCTGGTGATTAAGATTTTTTTCTAAATTTAACCAATGCTTGGTCAAAATATTTTTAAGATAGCACCATAAAATTTTACTTCTTTTTTATGTATATTTCTATGTGCAAGTGTGAGTTTGTGTGTGTGTGTCTACATTTCAAAACCTTCATTGATAATTTTTGCATCTGTGATTGAGTAACATGAGTGCTTACAAATATATGAAGTAGGAGCAGAAATAATCCATGATTCCTCAAGATTTGAACTGGAGTGTACAAAGTTAAAAATCACACAACACCAGGTTATAGTCCAACAGGTTTATTTGGAAGCACTAACTTTCGGAGCACTGCTCCTTCATCACGTGGTTGAAGAAGCAGTACTCCAAAAGATAGTGCTTCCAAATAAATCTATTGGACCATAGCCTGGAGTTGTGTGTTTTTAACATGATTCTCAAGCTTTTGCTATGTTTGAAGAGCAGCATGCATGATCTGGTTACTTCACATACCGGCCTACCCCAATTAACCTTTCACTCCTTTTTTACTAAGGATATAAATGAGCACACAGTTTTATGAAAAGAACCTGGAATATGCAATTTAATTTATTGATGAATAGCCATTTATAGTTCCATGCAGTGGGCCGAGGAGGGGTTTGTCATTTTTGACTGTTTGCTTGCCCCCTTCCATGAGTAACCTCTTTCACCTGCATTTGGGTGTCCACACTGTGCTCACCAGTACAGCCAAGGCCTTTCATGATCAATGGGCCCCTCTGGGAGCTGGAGTGCATCATGAGCTGGACAGTGACATTTTGATTTAGTAAAGATTTTGTTTTCCATGGGATACGTTACTGTTTTTACGTTTTAAGTCTCTGTTTTTTTGGTTTGATACCCCGGGGAGTAGGCCGTTTTATTTCTCCTTTGTTTCAATTTTAAACTTCTTGAGACAAGGGGGCCTTTATTTTAAATGAAGCTGAGGGTCTTTGCTTTTAGTTTCCTTCGAATGAATTGAGAACAATTTATTCTGCTTTTTGATCCCTTATTGTCTCTGCCCCAAGGGTGGTTGATGGAGACGGAGTCAAGGGAAAAACATTTTTTGTTTATCTAATTATTTTTTTCCCCAAGTGTAATAGATACTTTATTTTAGCCAAAGAAGGTCGAGGAAACTCTACTTTCTGTTTTGAAAGAGTAGAGTGGGCTTTACTCTGTATTTTACCTGGTGCTGTCCCTGTTACCAGGAGTGTCAGATGGGGGTAGTGTCTGAGAGTCTGGACAGTTTTGTCAAAATCTCTATTTAAAAGAGTATTTTATCTCATAAACCTGCTCTAACTTCTAACAAGATCATGGCCCATCTGACTGTGACCTCAAATCCACTCTCCTGCTTGCTGTTGCCAACCTATAGCCCTTTGTCCGCATAGAATCTATCCACCTCTGCACCTCCACATCTCCCAAAATATTCAAAGACTCTACCTCCACCACTTCTTCAGGAAAAGAGTTACAAATTCCTATAACCCACCGTGAGAAAAAAACTTGCTCACTGCTAGCTGCCTTGTTTCTGATGCTGAGCTAAATACAGTCTAATTTATATCTGGCAATATCACTGTCTTTTAAGTTCATATTTTAGCATGGCAGTGGGGGGTGGGACAAGGAATGGAATCAGTTCACCTTCATCACTGCCCCAAAATTGTGACATTCTCTTTTTAATCAATGATTCTCTGTCCCAGGCTCTCCCATAAAAGAAAACATTTCCTCCCCAACCATCCTGTCAAGAATTTCCATTCAGATTGACCCTTTCACCTCCAAACTCCAGTGGATGCAAACTCAGCCTTTCCCATAAAACAATCTGCCAATGATTGGTATTAGATAGGCAAACCTTCTACAGATTATTTCCAGTGCACCTTCCTCAAATCAAATAGCCAATATTGTATGTAGTGCTCCAGATGAGCTTGCAACAATATCCTGTACAAATGACAACCCTGACATTCACTCCACCTCACAGCAAACAAAACACTCTTCTTTGCAATAAACGAGTTTTGATTGGTTAATTGAAATAATCTAGCTGACTTGTTACTGATGATACTGAGCTATATACAGTCTAATATATAATTGGCAATATCATTACCTTTTTAAATTTAATCTTTGTTGTAGGTCGTGGAGGAGTGGGACAAGGAAAAGTATCAGACCGCACTCCGAACTGGGTTGTAGCAATATGAGACAATGGAAAATAGAGGAACTTGCTGACAGAATTGTATGGGAAGATGAGCTGACTCTTGAGTGGAGCATAGCACAGTGCTTCACAGCACCAGCGTTCTAGGCTTGATTCTAGCTTTGGGTGACTGTCTGTGTGGAGTTTGCATATTCGCCCTGTGTCTGTGAGGGTTTGCTCTGGTTTCCTCCCACAATCCAAAGGTGTGCAGGTCAGGTGAATTGGCTATGCTAAATTGCCGATAGTGTTAGCTGTATTAGTCAGAGGGAACTGGGTTACTCTTCAGAGGGTCAGTTTGGGCCAAAGGGCCTGTTTCCATGCTGTAGGGAATCTAATCTAAATATTGGCATTGACTGGATGGGCCAAATGGCCTGTTTTTGTCCTTTATATTCTATGTAGTATCTTGTCCCATTGAGTGCTAAAACCAAAAGGAGAACTGCTGAGTTTCATGTTGCCTTGCATTATATTCCTGCACTCAGTTCCAACAGATGGAAAATGTTACACAGTCAAAAATTTCAACAGGTTAAAAAGAAAATATTTACAATCAAGTAGAGTTATGAAACACAGCCAAATAGTTTCGTCCAAGAGCACAAGGAGATTATATGTAATACAAAGCTGATTAAACCTTTCACCAGCAGTTCAAACAGGCTACAGGAATTAATATTGAGCCAAGAAAGCCAGCATAGTGAATATTAATGATCAAGTCTTTTCAAATCACTTGGTAATAGAATATTATCTCAAGTCATATCCTACAGGGATATGGTTTGTCTGAATGCAAGAGCCTCATGATCACAGGCTGCAATTATTCCTGAGGAACCTTCAAATTCCAGCCAAGATTTTGTTTTTATCTGCTTAATTTTCTTTCCAAAAAGAAAACAAATAAAGTTTATAGAACTAAGTCAAATGCAACTATTAGGAAATAATACTACATCAAAGCTACTACTTGTATATTGTATTTCATTTGCAAAGGCATTCTAGGTTTGCACCTGCATTTATTAACATGTCTTCTACTACGTTTCTTACTAATTCATGTGATGTGGGTGTTACTGGTTTCCTCTGTATTTACTGCCCATCTCTAATTGGTCTAGAGAAGGTGATGGTGAGCTGCCTTTATGAAGCACTTTCATGTTCACACCCTCTTAATTTTCCTTGTTGCAGGGACACCCACAACACTGTTATGAAGGGAGTTCCAGGATTTCGAACCAGCAAAGGAATGATGATAGGGTTCCAGGTGAGGATGATGTGTGGATGGGAAAAGAGCTTGCAGATAGCGTGTCTCTTTCTAGCTGCTACTTTTGCCCTTTTAGCTGGTAAAAGGTGGCATTGAAGGAGACCAGATGCACCTTGTAGATGGTATGCATTGCTGGGACTGTGCATGAGCAGTGATGGGAGATGAATGTTGAAGGTGGTTGACAGAATGCTAATGAAGGAGGCTGCTTTAGCATGGATGATGCTCGGTTGTTGGAGCTTCACCCCTTACTATGAACTGGGAGGCTCAGAGCCAATGGGTGGGTAGACTGTCCTGAGAACTGAGAAGGAATAGTCAGGATAGGCTGTCCTAGAGGTGGCCGGAAGGACAGTTAGCGAAGCTAGAAGGTGCCTAGGTTATTCTGAAACAGGTGGGGAAACAGGACAGGCAGACCTAGAGATGGCCAGAAGGTGCGGAATGGTGGTTAGGGAAACTAGAAGGTGGGTAGCCCATCCTGATTGCTGTCGTCCTGGGTGGAGGTGCTGTGGGGAAACTGGACTGACTGTCCTAGAGGTGGCTGGAAGGTGCAGAAGGGCAGTTAGGGAAGCTAGAAAGTGGGTAGGCCATCCTGATCGCTGTTGTCCGGGGGGGGGGGAGGCGGTGTGTATGTGGGGGTTGGGGGTGTTGTAGGGAAACAGGACTGGCTGTCCTAGAGGTGGCCGGAAGGTGCAGAAAGGCAGACCAAGAGCCAAAAGGGGCATGGGGTGAACGGCCTTTGAGTGGCTGGAGAGCGGGAGGGATGGGGAGGTTTGCTGGGTTGCCAGGGGTGTCTGTGTTATCCGCACTGTCTATATGTGATTGCGTTTACTGGTTCCTTTTTGATATAATAAGGTGGGATTTGAGGTTCGTCCTCTCTTCCCTGTGAACTGGTTTCATAGTGGGGTTTGGGGGTCTGACTTTGCTGCCCCTTTCCCCTGTAAATTGCTGTTTCTTCTAAACAGCTGTTCATTGTTAACTTTTTTTTGTAATTTGTACTGGTTAATACAAATAAAAAACACATGGAAAAAATATAAACAGTGATTCAGAATCTCCTCAGTTCAGGGACTGACTGTGAGCTGGCTGGGCACAGCCAGTGTGTTCAATTATTGGTTACTATTTTATAGGGGATCCCAATTCCCGAACTGGCTAATCTACACAACCAGTTTGTTAACTGGTATTCCCTTTGTTTTTATTGAGGACTGAGTTCTAAACTGGCTGATCTACATAGTGAATGTGTTACAGGTGTAATTCAGTGTCCTCATTATGGCACTGTTGTTTCATTGGGGCTGGTTACAGCCCGTGTGTTATTCTTTTCTCTTTTACTTTGAGAAAAGGATTTCGTTGATTTTGTGGCAGAGCTTGGCCTTTGCACTCTGGCTTTCTTTGTTTTTTTTTCGCATGTGTCTTTATGCTTTTGGTGTTGGACTGAGCCCCTGTGAGATACTGCACCTTTCCAGATGAACTCCTCCTCTGTGGGTAGGCCTGGCTTTCTGGGTACACCATGCCTATGTAAAGACTGGATATGTGTGTGCATGCTGGGAGGTGAGCATTTGCTGCCTGTTGGAGTGGACCATCCCCTGTAAGTTTACTGCACCTTTTATGATGAACTGTATTCCTGTGAGTGGGCCTTGTCCTCTCTGGATAGACCAGGCCTCTATGGAGATGTAACACCTGTGGGGTGTTCTTTTGCTGCCATCAGCAGTGGACTCTGTCTTCCGTTGTGGACTCTCTTTCTGGCAATGGAGTCTGTATATTGGAGTGGACTCCATTCCTATGAATGGATTCTGCATTCTGAAGAGAATTGTTTATGGTAATGGACTCTGTACCAAAAGAGACCCTGTTTGTTGATAATTGGCTGTTTTGTTGTTTTTTGGGTTTATCACCTGCACTGTCTTGTGTGTCCCTGGGTCTTGCAGGCCTTACTGTGAGCTGGGAGACTCCTAGGTCATCCAGAAAGCTGTCACCCAAAGGGCTGGAGGGTGGGTAGGCCGTCCTGAGAACCAGAAGGCAGGTAGGTCTCCCCAAAAGCCAGAAGGTGTGTAGGCCACCCCAATGCCAGTTGCCCAGAGAGCCGGAAGGTAGGTCGGCCGTTCTGAGTGCTGTTGCATTGAGAGGAGGTAATCTGGATGGGCTGTCCGAGAGGTGGCTGGAAGGTGTGACAGAGCGGCTGAGAGCCAGAAGGCGCATAGGGGCAAGCAGAGATCCAGAAGGCTTGTGAGCTGCCCTGCACACTGTCGTCCCAGGGAAGGGGTCGGACTGTCCCAGAGGTGGCGAGAAGATGCGTCAGGGCAGTCCATGGGCCTGATGGCAGGTCAGGTTGGGCGAGAGCCAGATAATATATCGGCATAGACTGACAGCCAGGAAAGTACCACAGCGGGCTGTTCTAGAAGTGGCCGGAAGGGTGGTTAGGGAAGCTAGAAAGTGGGTAGGCCTTCCTGATCACTGTCATCCTGGGGTGGGGAAACTGGACGGGCTGTCCTTGAGGTGGACAGAAGGTGTGTCAGGGTGGACCGAGAGCCGGAAGGGACATAGGATCAGGCTGCCTTTGAGTGGCCAGAAGGTGGGAGGGACTCCAGTCCAAAGATATTTAGGCTGTATGGGTTGGATACGCTGAATTGCCTGTAGTGTCCAGGGATGTATTGGCGAAGTGGATTAGCCAAGGGAAATGCATGGTTACGGGAATAGTGTTCGCAGGGTGGGATGCTCTTCAGAGAGTTGATGTGGACTCGGGCTGAATGGCCTACTTCCACATGGTAAGGACTCTATTTAAAAAAATCTTTTGCAGCAACACGGCAACTCAGTGGTTAACACTGCTGCTTCAAAGTGCCAGGGATCCAGGTTTGATTCCAGCCTTGGGCGACTGTGGAGTTTGTGTCCTCTCCCACGTGTCTGCATGGGTTTCCTCTGGGTGCTCCGGCTTTCTCCCACAGTCCAAAGATGTGCAGGTTCGGTGGATTGGCCATGCTAAATTAACCATCGTGTCCAGTGATGTGTAAGCTAGGTGGGTTAGCCACGGTAAATATGGGGATAGGGAGTGGTTCTGGGGTCTGGGTGGGATGCTGTTCAGAAGTTAGTGTGGACTCAATAGGCCAAATAGGCTCTTTCTGCACTGTCATGATTCCACATTCAACTATTTTTAAACTAATTTGATTCTGATTTGTAAAATTGGCACATATTAGTGTTAGAAGGGAAACTGAGTGAATTGTGAGAAAACGAGAAACATAATATCAACTAGCAGACGAATGAATGTACACCTCCAGCCATAATGAATTGGGACAGTGCTGATGTTGATGTATTTGGGAATTTTAAACAATACTTCAATTTGTCTTTTTCAGTAGTTCCCTAAAAAACAGGAGCAATGGAGAGAGGATCTGTTAGATCCTTAATTGAGCAGGAGACAAAGGGCTGAATTTATTTCACAGCTGGGAGAAGACAGCATAAATTCCAATAACAACATTTTTGAAAGATTCAGCACTTATCTCCTGCCAAGATCAAGCCGTCAGATCCACCCGGATGAATATCAGAGCCTCAGGCATGAGTTCATGGAAGCTATTGACAGAACTTTGTAACAGGACTGAAAAATACAGCCAGAAAATATGGGACATAGGCAAAAAGCTGAGAGAACAACTAATTTGGGATTCTGCTTGTGACAAGCTGATAATGCCATCGGCTGTAGAAGCTGCCAAAGCACATGGAATCATGGATGGGTAAATGAGGATGCTGACGCCCAAATAGCTAGTGTTCAGTTAAGCCAAGAGAAAAGCATCAAGGTAGAGGCAAGGAAACAGCAACAAAAGAGTCTGACCTTACACTTCTCCATTCCCGTATGGCCTTCATGCATCTTCTGGTGAAGTTTTCCACCATTGCTTTACCTGTGATTGTTCTGGATCTGAGTAGCAGAATGCCATCTTCCAGTGAGATGTCATCACTGATCGACCAACACTGTCATATGGAGAAAAAGACATGAAGGAGATCTGGCTGACCGCATTAATCCACAGATGGAAGGAAATCTCCCAATGTTTACTATTGTGATGGACTAGGCCAGACCACTCAACATTGTTCAGCAGGCAGCCCAGACTGTAACTTTGCAGTTTGTTTTAGTTAAGTGTACAATGTAAATTACCCAAAGTTAGGTAGATTGACTACCAGGTTTTAAAACAGACAAACATTTATTCACAAAATTGCACAATGAAACGCAAAGAACAGAATAAAGAACCCCTACACAACTTAGTCTATCCAAACTAGACTTAATTATTTTGTTCTGAATATACACCACAGTCCCAATAAGCAAACCCCCTTTAAAAGAAAACAGTAAAAATGGAACAAATGCTTACAGGTTGAAGTTAGAAGAGCAGGAGGGAAAGAGAGAGCCTGTTTCTGCACGGCTGAACTCCTGACTAGTTCTGGACTGAACTGCTCAGCTAGAGAGCTGACCATTCCCCATTCATTAGACAGGTCACTTCTAAAACATGACCACATTGGCCTGAAGTCTCATCTGTTTACATATAAACAAAAGGCCTCTCAACATCCTTTTTCATCTTTATACCAATCTAGCCTAATTGGAACCAGGAGCTGTTTACGATACCTCTGGGAGAAAAAAAAACAAGGACATAGCATCCTTGAGAAAAGCAATAGCTTTTAGATAAAAGGGACCAGCTTTGTGGCACCATTCTGTAGAGGTGTAGAAATGTCAATCAATGGGAATAATATGCAGAACAAAAGAAGGATGTGGCAGATGAAGCAACAGAGCTATAGCAACAAAGTGAATGAGTAGGAAATTAAAGAAGCTAGTGAGTTTGAGAACATGGTAGATACGTAAATGGAATAATTACATGAAAAATGTCTTGATATTGTAGTTCCCAGAGAAAGCAAATGCACACAGCCTTTCAGATCAGGAAAATTCAGAACTACACCACACAACCTAAACAGGAATATGAAGGTTGAGCGCAGATTAACATCATCCCACTCAGAATACACCAGAAGATCTTTCATGAAGATTTGAAAGAAAATTATTATCTGAGGAAAGGTGTCCTGAAACTGAGCAATAACGGGAAAGTGAAGTCTGACAACCAGGAATAAGCCAAGTCAAAGGGACACATGAAGGAAAAGATGGTAACTGTATGTTCTACGACACTGTTTTCCTGGGATTGAGCAGCTGTGAAGATCTGCAGATTAGTTCAGTAAACCATGAGGTGAAAGAGGGTGACATTGAGTGTTGAAGATAGTGTACACTGGAAAGCACCCTCCAATCAGGTACAAAAAAAATTTGTCACAAATGTACCCAGAATGATTTGATGTTTTGAAGATTTTGAGTATCACATCACCATGGACCCAATCTAGAAACCAATGATTCATTCTCCATGCAAACTTTATCAAACTAAAATGAAAACTTAAAGGGCAGCTCCAAGAGATTTGAAGAAAAACAGGTAATCTTAAGGTCTACAGCTTGGGTAAAGTCTATTGCAGTGAGAGGGAAGCCTCATGGACTGCACAGAATTTGCCTGGGTCCCAAAGATCTTATAAGTGATTGAGGGATCACTACCAAAAATTCCAATACTGAAAGAGTTCAGAAGAGCACTGTCAAGGGCATGAATTTCAGCAAGCTTAATGCAGCAACCAGCAACTGTGATGTGAAGCTTTATTTTGAATCTTCCCAGTTGACAACATTCAATGCAAATACAATAGAGGAGGCAACAGTCTTGCGATATTATTGCTGGATTATTAATCCAGTGACCCAGGTAATGTTCTGGGGACTCTGGATTCAAATTTGCCATAGCAGATGGTGGAATTTAAATTCAATAAAATATTGGAATGACGATCATGAGTACATTGCCGAATGTCAGAAAAGCCCACCTGCTTCACTAATGCCATTTAGAGAAGGAAGCTGTCACCCTTATCTGGTGTGGCTGGTGTGTGGTTGATTTTTAACTGCCCTCTGGACAATTAGGGATGGGCAATAAATGCTGGCACAGTCAGTGATGCCCTCATCCTGTGAATAAATTAAATAAAATCCAGCACCTACCTTTGTGAATGTGACAGAAATGTCAGTGCTTCACTCTGGATTGAGTCAAGCTGAGTCTTGAAAGAATCATGGTTGTCTCAGGGATGGAACCCCTTGAGAAATAAAACAGAATTGAAAAGATCCTTGGCTTGATCCAATATCTGAGCTCCTTCATATTACATTCTTCAGGCACACAACCAATCTGCAGGAGCTAATGAAAGAAATTGGAGTGTGTCAGTGATCAAAATCAAATGACAGGAGTTTCAGACTTCAAACTGGACTTTGCAAAGAGACTTATGTGAGTCTTCACGTAGATGAATTCTATACCAGGACATGGGTACAGCTCTGAAACAGGAAGGAAAGCCAAAAACATGTACACTCAAGACTCTGAACTTTAACTGAGAACAGAAATGTCAACATATAGGGCTGACAAAAGATCACTTTCTATGAATATGTGATGTTTCATATATATATATATATATATATATATTTCTGTCGGAGAACATTTGAGAGTGATCATGGCCTTGGAGAGCAGGTCTCCCAGACAAATCTGTGCACAACAGTAACAGGATTGCAAAGGTTATGAGTGAGACGTTAGGGTTACAATTTCACTCCGGAATACAAGTCAGGAGGAGAAATGGTGCTGGCAGGCACCACGTTTTTGTGATCACTGTAGAAAAAAAGCAAGGTAGATGATATGGGTATACCATGTGGCAAATGTAAGACTGCCAAAAAATACATGAGCTGAAAATGTGTTGCTGGAAAAGCGCAGCAGGTCAGGCGGCATCCAAGGACCAGGAGAATCGACGTTTCGGGCATGAGCCCTTCTTCAGGAATGAAGAAAGTGTGTCCAGCAGGCTAAGATAAAAGGTAGGGAGGAGGGACTTGGGGGAGGGGCGTTGGAAATGCGATAGGTGGAAGGAGGTCAAGATGAGGGTGATAGGCCGGAGAGGTCAGGAAGAAGATTGCAGGTTAGGAAGGTGGTGCTGAGTTTGAGGGTTGGGACTGAGATAAGGTGGGGGGATGGGAAATGAGGAAACGGGAGAAATCTGAGTTCATCCCTTGTGGTTGGAGGGTTCCTAGGCGGAAGATGAGGCGCTCTTCCTCCAGCCGTCATGTTGCTATGGTCTGGCGATGGAGGAGTCCAAGGACCTGCATGTCCTTGGTGGAGTGGGAGGGGGAGTTGGTGTTGAGCCACGGGGTGGTTGGGTTGGTTTGTCCAGGTGTCCCAGAGGTGTTCTCTGAAACGTTCCTAACCTGCAATCTTCTTCCGGAACTCTCCGCCCCCACCCCCACTCCGGCCTATCACCTATCACATTTCCAATGCCCCTCCCCCAAGTCCCTCCTCTCTACCTTTTATCTTAGCCTGCTGGACACACTTTCCTCATTCCTGAAGAAGGGCTCATGCCCGAAACATCGATTCTCCTGGTCCTTGGATGCTGCCTGACCTGCTGCGCTTTTCCAGCAACACATTTTCAGCTCTGATCTCCAGCATCTGCAGTCCTTTCTCCTAAAAAGTACACGAGACCAGCAACAATGAGGATTTGCAGATTCTTCCTCAGCATGTAGTTCAGGAATTGCATATACGATACAGCATGCTATTTGAGCAATATGGCAGTATTGGTTAATCAGAGGGAAAATCTCATTGAAGATGGTGTTCTGCTAGTCAGATCCAGTACAATCATAGTTAAAGCAATGCAGGAAAACTTCTCCAGGAAATACATGAAGGTCATTTGGGGATGGAAAAGTGTAAGCTCAGAGCCAGATATCAAAGACAAAGTACCTACGTTCAGTGTATGTTAGAAAAAACATAAACATTCCATAGAAAGAGGCAATGACAGCTGCTAAGTTCTGCCTAGTATACTGTGGGAGCCAATTCATTCACTTGTAATCAAGAATGGTACCTCATACTCACAGAATACTATTCAAAGTTTTGTTTTATCTAAAAGATGAATGACTTGAGAGCTACAGCAGTCATCTCAGCAGTACAAGCATTGTTTACTGAACAAGGGATTTTGAAAGAATAGCGTGTAACAATAGCATCCAGTTCAAATCCAGGGAATTTAAGGAATTCACTGAACAGCGATATCCTTAACACCACCACCACATCACCACATTACCCTCAGGGACATTGGTTAATAGAAATTCATGTCCAGACAGTCAAAAGGAGCTTTACAAAATGCTGAAAGACAAAGGAAGATACAAACTTTACCTTGTTATAAGTCTGATCTACACCTCTCAAGGTTGGTATGAAATCAACTGCAGAGCAGTTGACAGGAAGAAAATGTACTACTCTAATTCCAAGCAAATTACATTTTCTAAGTGGCCAGGAAGAAGTGAGACAACTCCTCATTGAACCAAAGCAAAAAGGTGATCAGCACTCCGACAAACATGCAAACACCCAATCTCATCTGTTCTCTGTTCTGAAGAAGGGTCACTGAATCAAAATATTAACTCTGCTTTCTCTCCACAGATGCTTCCTGATCTGCTGAATTTTTCCAGCAATTTATGA
Organism: Chiloscyllium punctatum; assembly: GCF_047496795.1. Taxonomy (NCBI): domain Eukaryota; kingdom Metazoa; phylum Chordata; class Chondrichthyes; order Orectolobiformes; family Hemiscylliidae; genus Chiloscyllium; species Chiloscyllium punctatum. Next base: position 67,485,099 of record NC_092763.1, read on the forward strand.
TTTCAGATTCTGGGTTATCCAAGATGTAGGGCAGGAAAAAATTGTGGCTGTAAGAGCTGCTGCTCTTTTTGAGGTATTTTAAGGGCTGGAGGTGATTTCCTCAAATTCTAAAAGCAGTAATTAATGCTTTATAAGCTGTTGCATTGTTTTGGAACTTTGGGGGGGAAAATAGATCAAAATAACAGCACTTTAAAAAGGAGGAATAGAACAAAGGCAGTCACCATATGGTCAGTGTGTGTGTGTGTGTGTGTTTGAGAGAGAGAGAGCGCACGAAAGAGAGAAAGGAACCTACACTGCTGTCTGCATAGCAGTGAATCTGCACAGCTACTGCCTTTGCTGTTTGAGTTCAGTATTTCTGGACATCTAAGTGAGTCTAAAAAAAATTAACGACAGCAAAATTCACACCTGATCTTTCAGGAATCTGTGAGTAAGAGCTCACAGCACTGGAGCAGATAAGTGCATCATTTTTCAGTGTAACCTTGCTGTCTTTTTTTAATCATGAGTAGAGTAGGTTCATTTTGGTTATATGTTTTATTGAGGTCTGTTTCTTGATTTAAAATTTGAAAATATAAAACCTAGATACTACATTAGCCTGGAGCAGTGTTTTTTAGAGCAGTAAGGCTGTGCTATTTTCTGTAGATTGTCAAGGTGCAAAGATGGCCTTTAATAGAGTGATGTGCTCTTCCTGTCAGATATGGGAGATTCGGCAGGATTTCAATGTTACTGATTATATCTGCAGTAATTGTGTTTGGTTGTGAAACCTGTCAGATCACATGGATCGATTGGCATGGCAATTGAAAGCAGTGAGAAGTTTACAGAAGTTAGGGGTGTGATAGCAGTTATAGAAAGGGAGAAAAGGCACAAATACAGTCATGTAGATTGGCTAACGCCAGGAAAGGTAGGATAGGGAGTGCAGGAGTCTCCTGTGGCTATCCCCATCTCAAACAAGTATACTGTTTTGGAAAATATAGGGGGTTATGGACTCTCAGGGCTATGTATCATGAACAGCCACATTTCTGGTATTGAGACTGGCTCTAATGTAATGAAGGGTATCAATTGTGATAGGGGACTCTGTAGTCAGAGGCACACTCAGATGTTTCTGCGGCCAATAGCGAGAAATCAGAGTGCTGTGTTGCTCCCTGATGCCAGGATAAAGGATATCTCAGAGTACAGAATATTCTTAAAGGGGAGAGGGACCAGCAGGAGGTTAGTTCCAATGTACACAATAATGTATAAGAAGGAAAAAGGATGAGATTCTGAAGGGAGAATATAGGAAGTTAGGCAGGAATTTAAAAAGGAAGTCCCCGAGAGTAGTAATATCTGGATTACTCCCGGTGCTACGAGCTAGTGAGGGGAAGATTAGGAGGATAGAGCAGATTAATGCATGGCTGAGGAGCTGGTGCAGGGGAGAAGGGTTCACATTCTTGGATCATTGGAATCTATTCTGAGATAAAAGTGACCTGTACAAGAAGAACAGATTGCACCTGAATTGGAAGGGGACTAATATACTGGCAGGGAGATTTCTTAGAGTTGCTTGGGAGGATTTAAACTGGTTCAAACATGGACAAAAGAGCTGAATTCCAGAGATGAGGTGAGAGTGACAGCCCTCAAAATCAAGGCCACATTTGACCAAGTGTGGCATCAAGGAGCCCTGGCAAAACTGGAATCAATGGATATCGGGGGCAAACACTCTGCTGGTTAGTGTCATACTTGGCACAAAGTAAGATGGTTGTGGAGGGTACGTCAACTCAGCTCCGAGACATCTCTACAGGAGTCCCTCAGAGTAGTGTCTGAGGCACAATAATCTTCAGCTGCTTCATCAATGTCATAAGATCAGAAATGGGGATGTTTGCAGATGATTTCACAGTGTTCAGTACCATTTGTGACTCCTCAGATATTGAAGCAGTCTGTGCTCAAATGCAACACGATCTGGACAATATTCAGACTTGGGCCGACAAGTGACAAGTGGCAAGTGACATTTGTGCCACACAAATGCCAGATAATGACCATCACCTATAAGAGACACTCTAACTCCTTGACATTCAGATATACTACCAGTACTGAATCACCCACTGTCAACATCCTTGGGGTTACCATTGACCAGAAACTCAACTGGACTCTCCACATAAACACAGTAGCTACAAGAGCAGGTTAGAGACTAGGGATACTACAGTGAGTAACTCCCCTCCTGACACCCCAAGTCTATCCACCATCTACAAGGCACAAGTCAGGAGTGAGATGGAATATTCCCCACTTGCCCAGATGAGTGCAGCTCCAACAACACTCGAGGAGCTTGACACCATCCAAGACAAAACAACCTGCCTGATTGGCATCACATTCACAAATATTCAATTCCCTCTACCATCGGCGTTCAGTAGCAGCAGTGTGTATTATCTACAAGATGCACTACAGAAGTTCACAAAAGATCCTTGGTCAGCACCTTCCAAGCCCATGACCACTTCCTCTTAGATGGACAAGGGCAGCAGGTACTTGGGAATACAGTCACCTGCAAGTTCCCCTCCAAGCCACTCACCACCCTGACTTAGAAATATACTGCCATTCCTTCATAAGGTTGGGGGCTCAGGGAGCAGATGAGAACCAGGTTGATAGTGAGGAAGGTAATCAATCTGAGACTGGTTCAGTTCGGAAAAGGAACAAGTCAAACAGTCAAGGCAGGCAGGAGCAAATCAGAGTGCAAGGTAAGTTAAACTGCAATTATTTCAATGCAAGAGGCCTAACAGGGAAGACAGATGAACTCAGGGTATGGTTAGGAACATGGGACTGGGATATCATAGCAATTACAGAGATTTGGCTCAGGGATGGACAGGACTAGCAGCTTAATGCCCCACGATACAAATGTTGCAGGAAAGATAGAAAGGGTGGGGAGCAGCAAGAGAGATGGGGAAGTGCTTTTTTTTATATAAGGAATAAGGTTACAGCTGTACTTTCGAAGAATATTCCTGGGAATACATCCAGGGAAGTTGTTTGGGAGAACTGAGTAATAAGAAAGAGATGATAACCTTATTGGGATTGTACTATAAATACTATAGTCAGCGGCAAATTGAGAAACAAATTTATAAGGAGATCTCAATTATCTGTAAGAATATTAGGGTGGTTATGGTAGGGAATTTTAACTTTCCAAATTTAGACTGGAACTGCCATAGTGTTAAGGGTTTAGATGGAGGGGAATTTAAGTGTGAACAAGATAATTTTCTGATTCAGTATGTGGATGTACCTACTAGAGAAGGTGCAAAATTTGACCAACTCTGGGGAAATAAGGCAGGGCAGGTGACTGAGGGGTCAGTGAGGGAGCACTCTGGGGCCAGCAACCATAATTCTATTAGTTTTAAAATTATGATGGAAAGGGATAGACATGATCTAAAAGTTAAAGTTCTAAATTGGAGGAAAGCTTATTTTGACAGTATTAGCAAGTTGATTGGGGGTGGATTTCAAAAGTTGATTGGGGTATGTTCAAAAGTTTTTGCTCCCCCACCCCCGATTTCCCTCTTCAGTATATTCCTACTGCCTTTATACTCTTCTAAGGATTTACTTAATCTCTGCTGTCTATACCTGACATATGCTTCCTTCTTTTTCATGACTAAAACTTCATTTTTTCTCAACATCCACCATTCCCTCCACCTACCAGCCTTTCAGGAACATGCTGTCTCTGAACACTTGTTATCTCATTTCTGAAGGCTTCCTATTTTCCAGACATCCCTTTACCTGTGAACATCCACCACCAATGCCACTGTTTAAGAAAGGTGGTAAGGAAAATCCAGGAAACTATAGACCGGTGAGCCTGACATCAGTGGTGGACAAGTTGTTGGAGGGACAGGATTTACCTAAATTTGGATAGGCAAGAACAGATTAGGGATCATCAACATGGCTTTGTGCATGAGAAATTGTGTCTCACGAACTCAATTGAGTTTTTTTGAATAAGTAACAGAGGATTAATGAAGGCAGAGCAGTGGACTTGAGCCATACGGACTTTAATAAGGGGTTTGACAAGGTTCCTCATGATAAACTGGTTAGCAAGGTTAAATCACATGGCATACAGAGAGAACTAGCCATTTGGATACAGTATGGCTCAAAGGTAGAAGACAGAGTGTGGTGGTGTAGAGTTGCTTCTCAGACTGGAGGCCTGTGACTAGTGGTGTGCCTCAAGGATCAATGCTGTGTCCACTGCTATTTGTCATTTATATAAATTATTTGGATATGTACACAGGAGGCATAATTAGTAAGTTTGCAAGTGACACCAAAATTAGAGGTATAGTGAATAGCGAAGAGGGTTATCTCAGATTACAATGCAATTTTGATCAGATGGGCCAATGGGCCGAGGAGTGGCAATTGGAGTTTCATTTAGATAATTGTGAGGGGCTGCATTTTGGGAAAGCAAATCTTAGCAGAATGTATGCACTTAATGATAAGGTCCCCGGGAGTGTTGCTGAACAAAGAGAGCTTGGAGTGCAGGTTCATAGCTCCTTGAAAGTGGAGTCGCGGGTAAATAGGATAGTGAAGAAGGCATTTGGTATGCTTTCCTTTATTGGTCAGAGTATTGAGCATATGATTTATGACGTCATGTTGCGGCTGTATAGGACATTGGTTAGGCCACTATTGGAATATTATGTGCAATTCTGGTCTCCTTCCTATTTGAAGGATGTTGTGAAACATGAAAGGGTTCAGAAAAGATTGATGAGAATGTTGCCAGGGTTGGAGGATTTGAGCTATAGGGAAAGACTGAATAGGCTGGGGCTGTTTTCCTTGGAGCATTGGAAGCTAAGGGATGACCTTATAGAGGTTTATAAAATCATGAGGGGTATGGATAGAGTAAATAGACAACATCTTTTCCCTGGACTGGTGGAGTCCAGAACTAGAGAACATACGTTTAGGGTGAGAAGGGAGAGAATTAAAAAGGACCTAAGGAGCAACTTTTTCACGCAAAAGGTGATGCATGTATGGAATGAGCTGCCAGAGGAAGTGGTGGAGGCTGGTACAATTACAATATTTAAAAGGCATCTGGATGGGTACGTGAATAGGAAGAGTTTAGAGGGATATGGGTCAAGTGCTGGCAAATGGATTAATTTAGGATATCTGGTTGGCATGAATGAGTTGGATCAAAGGGTTTGTTTCTGTGTTGCTCATCTCTGTGAGTCTATGACTCTATTACCTGATCTGTTGTCTGATGAGTTTGGCCGATAGTTTAACCTCATTGGTCGATAGTTTAATCTCATGACACATCTTTGTGTTTGTCACGTTAATAGCAAATCTTTTAAGCAGTTAGATCAATGTCTGTACTGGAACTTGGTTTAAGATCTCTGCTATGTATTCAAGCATGGACCTTAAAGACAAAAATAAAAAGCTAGGTTTGATTTCTAGTCAGTTGCGCCATCTAGTCCTCAAAATAGCTATTATTATCATGGAAAGCAAGAATTACTGAATTATTGAATAGTTTTAAGAAATTTGCCCTTGTTTCTGCTTCAGTTTATTTTTAAGATTAGATTACTTAGTGTGGAAACAGGCCCTTCAACCCAACAAGTCCACACCAACCCTCCAAAGAGCAACCCACCCAGACCTATTCCCCTAAGACTACGGGCAATTCACCTAACCTGCACATTTTTGGGTTGTGGGAGGAAACCAGAGCACCCGGAGGAAACCCACGCAAACGCTGGGCGAACGTGCAAACGCCACACAGACAGTTGCCTGAGGTAGGAATTGAACCCAGGTCTCTGGCGCTCTGAGACAGCAGTGCTAACTGCACTGTGCCACCGTGCCACCCAGTTGTATCAAGATCATCAAATTCTGGCAACATTTCTATCAGCAGCACGAACTAAACGAGACATTGTTTCCTGGAATGGGAGGACTGATAATGAAAGCTTTTTCATGAAAATAATCTGGAGATGTGAGTTGAAGATTTGAAGTGATGGAACTATCCTATTTCCTTTGTCAGCTTGTTCCATTGTGGATTAACCTTGGGAAGAAAAAGTGTTGATACACGGCCTTGGAAACAAATGGTTCTTGTAGATTGTGTGAATGGCAACCAGATGTTTTGTTCATTGCTGGAGGGCACCAGGTACTTGTTTCTGTCAATTCCTACCAGTCCTTTTCATACATTACAAAACACGGTCAGTCTATTTTTGTTCCCTTGCCGTCTGATAGCAAAAATCTGCAGCGTGCTAATACTTCACTCTCTGGTAGATTTGCATCCATGCATCCCTATACAGTGGCTAGTATAAGACAAGTCATAAATATTTGATTTGTTCTCGGGTAAGAGAACAAGAGAGTAGAAGTGTAGGATGGCATAGGCATTAATCAATGAAATGTAATCTTCATTCTGAGCCCTACGATCTCTGAAGATTTCCACAAATCTCCAGTTTTGAACTCCTGTGCATCCATCATTATCGCTACTCCACCAAAAGCTGGTGTACCTTCCATTACCTCAACTCTCAGACCTTGAATTCCCTTCCTAGACTTCCTCAGTTTGACTTCACCTGCCTCTGTTTAGATGCCCCTTCAAGCCTACCTCTAATGGATGACCTGTTTGAATATCTCCTTATGTGGATCAGTGTCAAATTTCATCTAATAATGCTTTAGGCCATTTCACAACATTAATACAAAAGGAAGTTGTGGTCCAAAGAAAGCATAGCCTTACAGTGGGTGGATGTGTGTTCAGAATAATGAGCAGTGGTGGGGAGGAAGCAGCTTACTTGCTCCAGGGTTACATTGAATGAGCAGCAGGGAAGGTCTCAGAGTAGGTTCATAGCTCATTTCACCTCGTGGGGGAAAAAAATCAGGTCTGGTGGAAAGTAGTTTGCTTGTGTTTGATGAGTGATGCCTCATCAGAATGGCAAAGATCAATTTCACTGCCTTAACCTGAAAGATAACATCATTGGATATAGAGGGAGAGTAGGAAGATAGACTCAATGAACCTATTAGGTGATGAAAAATATCAGGAGAGGAGGAGAACCTATACAGTGAGACAGAAAAGAGGGAAACAAAAAAACTGGAGCATGCTAATATATCACTGTAGTAGATTTGCATCCATGCAAATCAAAAGACAGAATAGGAAATTAGAAAAATGATTGGCAGAAAATTCAAGGACAAGAATCAAATAGGACAACAGTGCAAATTGATGACAACAGGATTAAGAATGTTAAAAAGTCAATGCTTGAGTTTTAATGCATGGAATATTCACAATAACATGGATGAATTTAGTCATGCAAATAGAGATGAACAAGTATGAAATAGTGAGATTACAGAGAAGTAGCTGTAAGGTGGCCAAAGATGGGAACAGAACATCTAGGTGCATTCAGTTTTTTGGAAAGACAGGTGGAAAGGAAAAGGAGTTGGATTAAAGTTGTTGATTAAAGAGGAAATTGACTGAATGGTGAGGGTGGATATTAGCTACAATGAAGTGGAGTCTGTTTGAGATTTTAAAATCACCAACTGGCAAAAAATGATTATGGGAGTTGAATAGATGCTCCCTGGGGATAGCATGTAGATCCTCAAACCATCACAGAACCACTGGGGAAGGCATTTAACAGAAAATTAGAGATGCAAGGAATAAAATTCCAGCTGTAATTAGGGGTGACTTGAATCTGCATATAGATTGGGCAAGTCAGTCACAATGCCATAGAGGAGTAATTTCTGGAGTGTATATGAGATGATTTACATTGCGGGATCAATGAGAGACCAGATCATGCTGGTCTGTGTATTATGTAATGAGAAAGGAATAATTGTCAAACTATTTGTGTGAGTCCCTTTGGGGAAAAAAACTGACCATAATATGATAGAATGTTTCATTAAGATGGCAAGTGACATGGTTGATTGAGACTACAATCCTGAACCTAAATAGTATGTGGTTTGAGGGATGATGGTGGATAGGCATAACAAGCATTTACAAAGTGCATGAGGAACTGTCACAATTGCTCATTCCTCGATGTCATAAAGATAAAACAGGAAAGGTGACGACCATTGTTCACATGGGAGATTAGGAATTGTATTAGATCCAAGAAAGGGCACAAACACTGACTAAAATGTAACAGCAGAACGGAGAATAGGAGCAGTTTAGACAAAGGGAGTGATTAAAAGAGAAAATAGAGCACGTGGGTAAGATTGCAAGAAACATAAAAACTGATTGCAAAATTATCTACAAGTCTGTGAAAAGAAAAAAGATTAGTGAAGACAAATGTAGGTCCCTTTATAGTCTGAACCAGGGAACTTTATAATATGAAACAAAGAGATTGCTGACCAATTAAACACATACTTTGGTTCTGTCTTCATGGAGATGAATGCAAATGACACCAGAAATGTTGGAGAACACTGAGTCCAGTGAGAGGGAGGAAATGAAGGGAACCAGTCTTCGGAGAATGGTGTTAGGGAATTTGATTGGATTAAAAGCCACATTCTTGTACTTACTCTGTTACTCTGTAACTCTTGATTTAGATGAGGGAGCTAAATGGGTATTTCCAAGTTTGCAGAAGAGTCAAAGCTGTGTAGGAGGGTGATCAATGAGGAGGTGCTTCAGTGTGATTTGGGCAAATAGGTCGCAGGTGTAGTATAATGTGGATAAATGTGTAATTGTCTACTTTGATAGCAAAAACAGGAAGGCAGATAGTTATTTGAATGGCAATAGATCAGATAAGGGGCAGCTGCAATATTCTTGTCCACCAGCCATTGAAAGGAAGCAACTGAAACCTGAAAGGGCAATGGATGCTGTAAATGAGAAACAAAGACAGAAATTGCTGGAAAAGCTCAACAGGTCTGGCAACATATGTGGAAAGAAATCAGAGATAACGAGGTTCTGAGGAAGGGTCACTCAACCTGAAACATTACCTCTGATTTCTCTCCAGAGATGCTGCCAGATTTGCTGAACTTTTTCAGCAATTTCTGTTTTTGTTACAGAAAGGAAGCATGTAAGTGCAGCAGGTAGTGAAGAAGGCAAACTGTATGTTGACCTTCATAGCGAAAAGATTCGAGTACAGGAGCAGAAATCTCTCACTGCGTTTGTACAGAGCATTGGTGAGACCAGACCTGGAATATTGTATACAGCTTTGGTCTCCTTATCTGAGGAAGGATGTTCTAGTTCTGGAGCGAGTGCAGTGAATGTTTACCAGACTGTTTAATGACGCATGAAGAGAAACTTGATCAGTTGGGACTGATTCACTGATGTTTAGATGAATGAGGGAGGAACTCATAAAAGCCTTTTAAATTCTAACAGGACAAGGTAAATACAGGAAGAATGTTCTTGATGACCAGGGAGTTCAGAAGCAAGGTCATGGTCTAAGGATTTGGGGTAAGCCATTTAGGACTGACAAGAGGAGAAATTTCAGAGTGGTAAGCTTGTGAAATTCATTACCACAGAAACCAGTGAAACCAAAACATTGAATGTCTTAAAGAAGGTGCTAAATATAGTTCTGGGGGTGAAGCGGACCAACGGTATGAGGAGAAAGTAGGAACAGGGGATTGAATTGGATCATCATCATCTATGATTGCATTGAAGGGTGGAGGTGATGGCCTAGTGGTATTGTTGCTAGTCTGGTAGTCTAGACACCCATGTAATATCATGGGGACTTGGTTTCAATTCCTGCCATGGCAAATGGTAGTGTTTGAATTCAATAGAAATCTGAAATTAAGATCCTAATGATGACCATGGATCCATTGTCAAAAAAGCCCATCTGGATTGCTAGTGTCCTTTAGAGAAGGAAACAGTTGTCTTTACCTGGTTGAGCCTACATATAACTACAGACCCACAGCAATGTGGTTGACTCTTAACTGTCTGATAGGCAATAAATGTTGACCTAGCCAGTGATGCCCTCATCCCATAAATGAATCCTTTAAAAGAAACCATGCTCAACGGGCTGAATAGCTTATTCTTGCTTCTATTTTCTATATTTCTGTGTCTTTGTTTCATGATTGTTAACTGCTTTGTGTTCAGCAGAAGGAAGCAGGCAGCAAGTAGTGAAAATATACTTGAATAAAGTGTTTCGGGCATCCTGTTGATGCACAAAGCCTATTTAATTTTTTAAAATCAAAAATAGCAGCTACTAAGGTTATTCCCAGTCAGAAAGAGGCAGTAACTCACAGCAATCTGTGCTGGAGGTAGGACCCTGACTTCAATTTTCTAGTTAGATTGAAAGAAAATTGTAGCATGGTACAGTGGTGAGCACTGCTGCCTCACAGCACCAGGGTCCCAGGTTCAATTCTAGCCTTGGGTGACTATCTGTGTGGAGTTTGCACATTCTCCCTCTGTCTGTGTGGGTTTCCTCCCGCAATCCAAAGATGTGTATGCTAGGTGAATTGGTCATGCTAAATTGCCCATAGTGTCAGGAGCATTAGCCAGAGGGAAATGGGGCTGGGTGGGATAGTCTTTGGAGAGTCGGTGTGGACTGATTGGGCCCAAAGGGCCTGTTTCCACACTGTAGGGAATCTAATCTAATCTGTTAATTTAGCAGTAGTGGGGTCAAGTGAAGTATCCCAATGGAATTATTGTGGGCATTCATAAAATAGCAAGCAAAAGTGTTTTTGTTGATAAGAAATCTGAGAATGAACCTGGAATGCATTACAGACTAGGACTCTCACCTCCATAGTGTCGTGCACCCAGAGAGCCGGAGGCCACTCGTGCATCAAGTGAGAATTGATCTTCAGTGTCGCTGGTCAAAGTCTTACACTGAATGAACTGCAGCACTTGAAAAAAGCCGATCACCATCACCTTTTCAGGGGCTACTAAAACTGGGCAATAAATCCCGGTCCAATCAGCGATGCTCACATCCCATGAATGAATTGAAAATGTGTCTTGGGTAGCAATCAGGTATTGATGAGACTAAACTGGGAACCTGAATCAAAAGTGAGAAACTGATAACCACTAAAAAGCAATAATTAAACTCCTTACTTTCTTTACAAAACTACTAATGAAGAAACAATCAAATACTACAAAACACACACAATTGAAATAATGTTGTACCTGTTTGATTTTTGCCAGACATTTTCCATCAAATTAGTGGAGACCTTTAAGCACACTTAGACTTGAATCAACACAGAAAAGTTCTCAATTTTGGAAGTGAATCACAAAGTGAAAGCTATCGAATTGTTTTTTTGAATGTCACAAATGTCTGAAAGAACGTTGCCTTACAGCCTGGCCTTTGAAAAAAATAGTGGTACAAAAATAAGAAGATTCCCAACATCTAAAGACCATTCACAATGATTGATGGCATTCAAAGGTCACTGAAGAGTGAGAACTTTTATCTCTTCATGTATTGGAGTTTTCGAGCAATGACTAGGCATTCTGGTCTCTGAAGCTGTAAATTGTAACATATTAAGGTAAAGGTAAAATCACCGTAATCCTATTGCATCTTAGGGCTGCTCTCTCATTAGACAGAGATGATTCGTGGTGGTTTAACCTGAGGGTCATCACGCCTCAAGGAGAGGAGAGTTTGAGAAACAAAGTCCTTCATTGTAACCTCAGCCAGTGAGGGGATTGAACACAAGCTGCTGGTGTCATTCTGCATCACCTGTATAACTAAGGAGGCAAGGTCTGTAAGTACATATGACACACTTAAAAAAAAAACTCTGAAATCTGAACCGTAGAGGCATCATTGCAACATAAATTAACCCGACAGAACCACTGAATTTTCATTTCTCTTAAACAGAGTGAATGACTTAAAGTAATGAATTAAAAATGTTCGATCATGGTTGGACAATTAAATAGAATTCTCTTCTGAAGGCTTTTTTTCCCCTAAAGCACTGGATGTTCTTTCTGAATTGTCTCATAATTGTTAGCATGTGAAAAGAAACATGAAGATCTGTTATGAAACCTTAGTTTCTGGTAAATCATTGACATTTTTAATACTGGGAGCGTAGTAAGACGATTTAAGTAGACAGTAAGTCTTGCCATGTCGTGTTTCTTAGCTCATGTAATCTAAAACACAAGAAGAGGGTAAGAAAAGAAAAATAATTTAGTACAAGATTATTCATAGCCACTTAGTTATCACAGCATTAAATACATGCCACATCCTTTGAATGTAAAGTCATTACTGTTTAACTTCTGGGAAAGGATGTGACTCACAGCTAAATGCATGATTTGAAGTTAGTTGCAAGCTAAAATATGTTTTAGTTTCAAAGTTTTATGTATTTTTACACAAAAGTACTGACTTATACAGATAATTGTTTTCTTTCTCATGCTTAGACCTGAATGTTCACAAAACTGCAAAAACTCTGTGCAGCAGCCAAAGTGGAAGTTCACAAGTTTTGAAAAGATTTGTAGCTCAGGTTGAGGTTCCAGGATGTAAGTTTGCTCACTGAGCTGGAAGGTTTGTTTTCAAATATTTCATCACTATACTAGGTCACATCATCAGTGAGCTTCAAGTGAAGCACTAGTGTTATGACCCACTTTCTGTTCATGTGTTTAGGCTTCCTTGAGTTGGTGATGTCATTTCCTGTGGTGATGTCATTTCCTGTTCTCTTTCTCAAACGGTCGTAAATGGGGTCCAAGTCGATGTGTTTGTTGATAGAGTTCTGGTTAGAATGCAATGCTCATGTGTGTCTCTGTTTGGCTTGTCCTAGGATGGATATGTTGTCCCAGCTGAAATAGTGTGCTTCGACATCACTTTGACCAGGAGAACGCATCTATCTGAGGGCAAGCCAAACAGAGACATGCATGAGAATTCCTAGAAGCATGTCATTCTAACTGGAACTCTCTCAATAAACACATTAACTTGACCCAATTTACCACCCTCTGAGAAAAAGAACAGGAAATGATGTCTCCACAGAAAATGTCATCAACCCAAGGAAACCTAAACACCTAAATAGAAAATGAGTCAGTGATTTCAATGCTTCACTGGAGGCCCACTGATGATGTCACTTGGTATAGTGGCAAAACGTTTGAAAATGAACCTTCCAGCTCAGTGAGCAAACTTACATCCTGGAAGTTCACATGTTGACTGACAACTCCAAGTAATTACCAAGTGTTGGACATGGAGCTGTGAAGATGAAGTGTTTGAAGGAATTTAAGAGTAAGGAATGCGCTTTTATGATGTGAACCTTTAATGGAAAAATAAGTCTTCAATAGACACTAGGGGCTTCTTTAAAATTGAATTTCACTATGAGCCTGAGGTCTGTCCTTTGTGGACACTGAGGGATTTGGAATAGAGGGAGAAACGGTAGTTTGGTAGGACTCATGGCATGAGTTGGTGTGAAATTGGTATCGAGCTATGAATAGCCATGAGAGTTGAAGGGTCACGGGCTAGCATGGATGGTGTGAGGAACCTTTGGAGTGGGTATAAAGTCATTGTTTAGCATGGAGGGTATGGGAGGCTGTTGGGTTAAGTAGGGGAAATGAGTGGAGAGATCTGATTCTGTGTTTTGTTTTCTTGTTTCTTTTATACCTGGAATGAAGTCCTGGAGTATGTTTGCAGATTATTTAAATGGATCTGAACACTGCCTCAAGGCTGCCTGTGTTGGGTTCGACTTCCAATAGCACGCTCATTGCCACCAGCTGACCCCTTCCCCGTCACCCCCCCACCCCCCCACCACACCCCAACAGCAAACATCATTGGACATTTTTCACTGTGCTCCTGTACTTTTGAACTGGAGTACACGTGACAATAAAATGGAATTTTATTTCTAATCCTAAACTGAGGAGTAGGGCGCATCTTTTCCTGAGCGGGGTTTGCAGAGTTGAGACTTTTCTAGATGCTGTGCTCCAGTGTCATGGGGGCAGCATGTTGGCTCGGCGGATAGCACTGCTGCCTTGCAGCATCAGGGACCCGGGTTTGATCCCAACCCGGGGTGACCGTCCATGTGGTCTTTGCACATTCTCCCTGTGTCTGTGCAGATTTCCTCTGGGTTGCTCCGGTTTCCTCCCACAGTCCAAAGATGAGCAGGTTAGGTGAGTTGGTCATGCTAATTTGCCCATCGTGTTCATGGATGTGTAGGTTAGGTGCATTAGTCAGGGGTAAATATGGGATAATAGGGTAGGGAATGGGTCTGGGTGGGTTACTCTTCGGACGGTTGGTGTGGACTTGTTGGGCCGAAGGGCCTGTTTCCACACTGAGTAGGGACTCTATGATTCTGTAGAGAGTCTAAAATTTGTTCCTCGTTGTTAGAGGTTTTTTTTTGTAACCACACTCCGATGTGATTCATAGTATTACAACATGGTGAACTGTCAATAGACATTCACAACTGAACATTAAGCAATTAGTTGAACGATTAAACAAACCAAAAGGATCTTATTTTAAATTAAACTATCCTAATCACCATGAATGTATATTCAGTCGTTGTTTTGCGTTCAGATTGTTAACTTTCTCAGTGGAGTGATAGTGTCTGAGCTATGAAGGTTGCTGATGACAGTGCTGGGATCTATGAACTTGAGCTTGTAACTCTGCAGAGCCAGCTTGCTGAAGCAGATAATCAATATCTTTTGTTGCTCATTGGAAAAGGAAATCTACCCTCACGGTTACTGTCCCCAAATATATCTTGGCCTGTTTGCTATCAAGTGCTTCATGCCTCATTCCATGTCACAATTCAACAGATAAGGATGTCTAAAGATGTAAGGACTTTGCATCTTTATTCAGTGGAATGTTGATTTCAAGTTTTAACCTTTCTAACTATGGACAAATTGTGATATTCCTCTCGAAAGGAACTCTTTGTGTTGCTTAGTCTCTTCCACCTTTTTGAAACGCTTGAGACCAATGCACACCTTTTCATTTAGGAAAAGGAATTCTTAATTGTGTGCAACTTTCCAGTTCTTAATGATCCCTATGTTGGAGTGTAATATTAAAGTGTGATACTTCCTGGACTGTGTACTTAAACTTTTGCTTTCTAAGAAGTGTTTAATCAGCCAACACTTACTACCTGACAATGTTATACCATTTGTTCCCATTTGTTTTTTGACATAATAAAGCACTGCAGATGCTGGAAATCTGAAACAAAACACTGAAAATGCTGGAGAAACGTAGGTCCAGCAGCATCTGAGTCTGGTATGACTCTTCTTTATGGTTCTCCTGAACCATGCTGATGGCTTAAAACTGTTTATCAGCAGCTAGAGTCTAACTACTTTTAATAAATAAAAATCCTTGTGAAGTACAGAAACCTGGCTGTTGCTTTCTGTCTACCTGAGTCTGAAAATCAGGTAAATTGGGGAATTTTATGACCTTTTTTTCCCAAATCTTTAACATTTGTGATAATTCCAGGAATAGCAGGGCTTGCTTTCCGGTGCATGCTTCAGAGAGTCGTGACAGTACACATATGACACTGAGAGTGTCGTATCTCAACGCTACGGAATTCATCAATAGGGAAGGCTTTCATTTGCTCTGTTCAGGTGATCTTTGATCACTGTTACCACTTCCTGAAGATGTGTGCCCACTACACTAGCAGCTGCCTTCATCCTAAAGCATGCAGCACTCACACACCTTGTGCATTTCAAGGTCTGGTGCCTTATAAGGCTGATTACTAGGGGAAAAAGACTATTCACAGTGCCTATGTCTGATGATATTATTGGCTGTCCTCATAACTGATGCAGAGTGCAGATACAATGCCATCCATGGTGGAGCTGAGTATGGGGCTGCTGAAGATGTGGTTCTCCTGTTTGGGCTGGTTTGGTGGAGCCTCCATCTTGTATAGTCTGGACAGTGTGTGTCCTAGTATGCTGTACTGTGCACAACTGGAGCCAACAATGAGGTGATAAGCTAGATGTTGAGGAACTGTAGAAACTGGAGGAACACAAGGACATTGGGGAAAAGGATGCTGTCATTGTCCATGACAGAGCTCAATTGTGTTGAGAGCTACAGGCCAGGCAGATCCTCATTGACTCATGTTATAGTAGATGAGAGCTGGGTGCAGCAGAAAATTGTGAAATGTCAAATTATCATTGGTTTTCATTGTGGGTCTAATCTATACCCTCTAGTCAGTGCTTCTGTTTCCTTTTGTTGAAAAACTCAATTAAAAACTCCGATTGTTTGCCTGTGTATGATGTTCCCCGAATGGACAATGACAGGTTACAGGCATACAGCGGATATTGGTAACAAAATTGTTTTGTGACTACTGTGCTAATACATTACCAGTGAGCGACAATGCCAGATTGCCAATGCTTTTCTGGGTATAAGACCGAATTTTAAAGAAGACACAAGTGCCATGGTTGCCAGTCTTTTGGCAGATGTCTGGTGAGTGGTAATTTCTTCTCAGAACACAGGGTGGTAAAATGAGACTGGAAGCAGGCAAGAGGGGAAACATAGGGGCAGGTAGTTATTAAGGCAAGTTTCGTAAAGTGTGGCAATGAATCTTACCAGGCCTCAAGGGAAAGCAACACTGTGAATTTCAAGGAAACTGACACTTCACCAAAAAAGTAAGCTTTGAGTCTTAGCATTTTGTCTTCTTTAAACAATGTTATTTTGCAGCAATGACATTTCTCCCAGGCCTTCCTGCTTTGTGGAGAGTTTTCTTGCATTTTGCAGCGTTATTGGGGAATCCCTGCATTATTGTCACTGTAATGGAAGGTTTCTCAAACGTATTTGAACATTAGAGCAGAATCACTTGTTAAGTGTCAAGATTGATGACTTCTCCAGCTCCCTGCTCCTTGATTATGCAAGTTTTTCTCTGAAGCTCTTAGTTCTGTTTTTCTGCCTTGTGGAGTCTGTACACTATGGTGGAAACTGAGCTGAACAGTCAGAGCTGCAGCTCACTTTTTAAATTCCTGGCTTTTCAGCCTGAATTGTTATACTTTCAAAGTTTCCCCTTTGAGCCACAGATTTTTAGTTTTAATTAACACAATCTTTGATGCTGGTTAGCTCACTGCCCTTGGACTTGTGTTATGGGTCTGACCAAACCCCCTCAAAATATTCAGGTGTTCATCTTGTAACTAACTTTTTCTTATTTTAAAGGTACCTGTGAAGTGTTATGTTCCAGGTACAATTCAACTGGTTAAACTACTGGATTTAAAGCAAAACACATTTATTCATCCACTAAAGTTAAAATATAATTAAAGAAAGAATGAAATGGAATCACTTAATCTATTGGAAAACTTAATAGAATAATATATTGTTATGGACAAAGCCAGACCCACTGAAAACATTTCAAGAAGGTAGCACAGACTTTAAAATTCTAGTTGTTTGAACCAGGTGTGTGGTGGACACTCCAGGAGTGAGGCAGCTGAGCCAACCAGTCAGTTTAAATCAAAACAGAATTTATTTACACAAGAACAAAAAAAAACAAATTTAGAATAATGTAACTATTCGAAAATACAATCAACTCTGTCTCCAACTTAATGATGCTGTTCCAAATACTTGCAACATCCCCATAAACATCCCCTTGGCCAAAAAAAAGATGAAGTCAAACACAGGTTCTTACAAGAGAGATGTCAGAGAGAGGATCAGCATGGGACTGTTTCTTTGACCAGTAGCCTCAGAAAAACTGATCAGCAACTGCAAAACAAGAAGACTGCTAAAACCAAAACCAGAGAAAAGCTGAGCTGGGAGAACTGGCCACTCCCCTTTCATTGTCCAAGTTTTTCTTAAAATAAAACCAAAAAGCTTCTTCAAGTAGATAAGCCCAGACATTCCATAACCTGTGTATTTATGACTCCTCTGAAGAAAAAGGACAACATAACCTTGTGAAAGGAGCAGTATCATCACAAGATACAATAATTATTACTAATTAACTGTTCCAACATTGAAACATCTCATAAACATCCCCTTGGAAAAAGGCAAATTCAGGAATAGATTGTTTTACATGAAACTCCTCTAGCAGGCAGAGAACCCCAGATTTTCACGATAACTGAGAAAGTGAAAAAAAAGCTTTCACTTCCTCAAGACCCCAATAGCAACTACTGAAAGCTAAACTAAAGATTCTGATTTGGTGGGTGGGAGCTTGACCACACCCATTCAGGCTGCTTCTATTGTTACAACTTTTGAAAAAAAAACACCCAAGCTTTCACAAGTTGTTTATCTTCTTATAGATTACTCACCACCCTGTCCCTCAATCTCCCTCTGAAATAACCCAGTACAAACCACATCTTTTCAAACCACAGTATCATCACACTGGGGACTGGTGTCCTTGTCTCACTTTTCATGATGTAGCCAGTACTTTTGCCTTGGAGCAGCAGATTTCTTCCATTCCAATCCTGTCCTCCTTTGATGCATTCTTTAGTATCGGTGTAAGGTTATTTGGGATTCACTGTCCTCAGCCTGTTTTCCTTGATATCTTCTGGTTAGCAGTATTTTGCTCTCTTGTGATTTGTGCTGTTAAACTAAAGCTTCAGATCTGCACTGATCATCATGTTGTGTTTGCTGCTGTCTGTATCTTCTAAGTGTGTGGGTCTTTAGGGACTTGCATGGTCCAGTATTTGTAATGTTAGCTACCTTCTGACCTCAAGAGAAAAGTTTTGCATGGTAAACAAGATATTCTGGCTTTAATTCTTCTTACATAACAGGATTCAAATGTAAAAATCATAGCAATCATGTAGTTTTCAAAGTTGCAAGTTAGCAACGCTGTCTACAACTGTTGCATAGCTGAGCAAGTCAACTACCTGATGTGAGTCTGCAAGATATTGCCCTCAAAATCGTAATGACAAAGATGATAAGACCATCTATGAAGAGATTGATGACCAGATTCTGAAATGGGTCACAATGTCATATCTAAATCCACGAAGGAGAAGGATATGGATGATTATAGGATTAGGGATGGGTATATTGATGTTCTCGGGCATATGTCAGTATTAAGAAGGAGGAGGTGTTCTAAAGCATTAAGGTAGTTAAGCCCACAGGGCCTGATGGGATCTATCCAAGGCTACTGATGGAGGCAAGGAGGAGATTGTTGGGGGCTTAACAGAGCTATGAGCATCGTCTTTAGCCATAGACACAGTCTCAGAAGACTGGTGAATAATCAACATTATTCCCTCCTTTAAGAAGAGCAACAGAGATAATCCAGGAAATTAGAATTTTTCAGAATCTTTTCAAATATTTTCTCTACCATAGATATTAACCTCACTGACCGTGTAGTTCCCCAGTTTATTTTAACCACCCTTCTTGAATAATAGTCCCACATTTATCCCCTGTTTAACATGTTAAAACACCAATGTCTCCTCCTTCTCAGTGATCATATTTTCAAGTTTATCACTGGCCCCCTCCCTGATTTCTAGACCCACATCGTCTTTTTCTAATGTGAATACAGACGCAAAGCACTCTGTTAAAACCGCAGTTATGTCTCCATCTCCACACATACATAGCAACTTTGGTCCTTAATGGGCCCTATCTTTCCCTGGTTATTATTCCCTTGTTACTAATACACTTATAAAACACATTTAGACTTACCTTACTATTACCCACCAGTGTTTTCTCATGTTCTCTCTTTGATCTTCTAATTTTATTTATTTTTTTCAAACTCTTGCACTTTCTGTACTCCTCTAGGGCATCCATTGTTTTGGAACAGCGGTACCTACCATACACTTCCTTTTTTTAATCTTATGAAATCCTGTCCATGACTTCACAGCTGGGGTTCTCTGGGTTTGTTGATCCCACTCTTCACCTTTTACAGAATCATGTTAGCCTTGTTCTATCATTACTGCTCTTTTGACTATCTCCCATTACTTCGTGCATTTTCCAGCAAGTACCTGCTCCCAATCCATTCCAGTCTTATAGAGTCATAGAACGTGGAAACAGATCCTTTAATCCAATCAGTCCATGCTGACCATAATCCCAAACCAGACCATTTTATTAAATTGGCCTTCCCCCAATTCAGAACTTTAATTTCCAGACCATCTTTGTTCTTATCCATAATAACTTTAAATCTGACTGAATTATTGGTCACTGACACCAAAGTAATTCCCTCACTGCTGTATGTAATATTTGCCTGGCTTTGTTCCAAAATTAGGTCCAGCAGTGCTGCCTGTCTTGTAGGACCACCATCATCCCCATAGCTAGGAAGGCACATGCATTGCACCTTAGAGCCACTGGGTGATTGCCTTTAACTTCCATAATCACGAAATGCTTCAAGAGGCTGGTTACGGCCCACATCAGCTCCAGTTTCCCAGCCTTCCTTGATCCCCTGCAATTTGCCTACTGATGTAACAGCTCCACAGTGGATGCCACATCCCCAGCCCTGCACTCATACCTGAAACATCGGGACAACAAGGACACCTGCATCAGACTCCTGCTCATTGACAACAGCTCCACCATTATCCCCTCCACACTGATATCAAAACTCCACAACTTTGGTCTCAGCTCCTCCCTCTGCAACTGGATCCTGAGCTTCCTGACCCACAGAGCGCAGTCAGTGAAGATAGACAACTGCACCTCTTCCACAATAACACTCAACACTGCAGCCCCAGAAGGATATGTCCTCAGCCCCTACTGTCCTCCCTGTATACCCAGTATTGTGTTGCCAAATTCTGAACGAACGCCATCATAGTAGCATGGATATCTAACAACAATGAGTCAAAATACAGAAAGGAGACCGAGGGCTTGGTTACACAGAGCAATGAAAACAACCTCTCTCACAACCTCGGCAAAACTAAAGAACTGAGCATTGACTTCAGAAAGAAATGGGGAGAACACACCCCCATCTCCCTCAATGGAACTGAGGATGAGAGGACGGAGAGCATAAAGTTTCTCAGACTGATGATAACTGACAACTTCTCCTGGATTTTCCACGTAGATGTAATGATCAAGAAGGTGCAACAATGCCTCTCCTTCCTCAGGCTGTTCAGGAAATTCGGCATGTCCAGAAGGACCCTTGCTAACTTCTACAGATGCACCATTGAAAGCATTCTATTTGGATGTATAATGGCTGGTATGGCAACTGCATTGCTCAGGATGGTAGGAAACTACAGAATGTTGTGTGCACAGCCCAGACCATCACAGAAGCCAACCTTCCATCTATGGACTCCATTTTCATGACTCACTGCTGTGGAAAGGCTGCTAACATCATCAAAGATCCATCGCACCCCAGTAATGGTCTCTGACAGCCTCTTCCATCAGGCAGAAGATACAGAAGCTTGAACACCGACACTAACAGGTGCTGGCTATTATTAGACTGATGAATGGACTTTCAAGCCTCAAATAATGCTGATATTGCTAACACTAATGTCACCCACCACACGCCCTGTCTGCCTCTGTCTAAACCTTTTTCCAACCTCTGGTCTGTGCACCCTTGCTTACTATGATCTGCCTGCACTGCTCGTAAACAAAGCTTTTCACTGTACTTTCAATCAATCAATCAATCAATCATACAAGGGCTTTCTATGTACTGGCTCTCCTGGACGCGTTTTAAGAACTTTACCTCCTCTAAGCTTTTCAGACTTTGTTTATCTGAATTAACTTTGGGGAAGTTGAAATCCTCTACAGTTAGAAAAGCAGAAACACAGAATATAGGGGTAGGAAGGGCTATTTTGCCTTTCAAGCCTGCTCCACCATTCAGTATCACCATGACCACTCATAAACAGAACCAGAGTAATGAGTTTTATTCTCCATTCCCTTTGATACAATTATACTTGAGAACTTTATCTATGTCTTTCTTGAAAACCATTTAATGTTTTAGCCTCAACGGTTTCCTGAGAGAATTTCACAGGCTCACCACTCTCTGGGTGAGGAAATATTTCCTCATCTCCGTCCTAAAAAGCCCATCCCTTATCCTCAGACTGTGGCCCATGGTTCTGGACTTCCTGGTCGTCAAGGGTATTCTTCTTGGATCAACTCTGTTGGAATTTTATTGATTCATACGGGACTCCCTCTCACTTTTCTAAATGCTGGTGAATTAGTCCTAACCAATCCAATCTTGCCCCAAATGTCAGTCCTTCTATTCTTCTAAACTCTAGTGAATGCAGTCCAACAGATCTAGTTTACTTCATTCGTCAGTCCTAGCTTGCCGTGAATCAGTCTGCACTCATTCCACAGACAGAACATCTTTCTTCAGATTAGATTAGATTAGGGAGACCAAAACTGCACATGATATTCCAGGTGTCATCTCGCCAATTCCCTGGGTAACTGCAGCAAGATATCCCTGCTCCTGTACTTAAATCCTCTTGCTATGAAGGCAAATGTACCGTTTTTCTCCCTCACTGCCTGCTGCACCTGCATGCTCCCTTTAAGTGACTGGTGTAAACATAACTCTTACTGCACCTCTCCTTTGCCCAACCTATTGCCATTCTGATAAAATCATACTAACATAAGAACTGGGAGCAAGAGTAGGCCATCTGGCCCTTCGAGCTTGCTCCGTTGTTCAATAAGATCGTGGCTGAGCTGTTCATGACCTCCGGTCCACCTACCTGCCCTATCACCATTACCCTTAATTCCTTCATTGTTCAAAAAAATCTTAGCTTTAAAAACATTTACTGAAATAGCATCAACTACTTCACTGGGCAGGGAATTCCATAGACTAACAACCTTCTGGCTGAAGAAGTCCCTTCTCAATTCAGTCTTAAATCTGCTTCCCCTAAATTTGAGGCTCTGCCCTCTTGTCCTAGTTTCACTTGCCAGTGGAAGCATCCTCTCTCCATCTATCTTATCTATTCCCTTCATAATTTTATATGTTTCTGTAAGATCCCGTCTCATTGTTCTAAATTCCAATGAATATAATCCTAGTCAACTCAATCTTTTCTCATGAACCAACCCCCTCAATTCCAGAATCAAACTAGTGAACCTCTTCTGCACCCCCTCTACTGCCAGTACGTCCTTTCGCAGGTGAAGAGACCAAAACTGCACACAGTACTCCAGGTGTGGCCTCACCAGTACCCTGTATAGCTTCAGCATAACCTCCTTGATTAGATTAGATTACTTAGTGTGGAAACAGGCCCTTTGGCCCAGCAAGTCCACACTGACCCGCCAAAGCGCAAACCACCCAGACCCGTTCCCCTACATCCACCCCTTCACCTAACACTACGGGCAATTTAGCACGGCCAATTCATCTAACTAGCACATTTTTGGACTGTGGGAGAAAACCGGAGCACCTGGAGGAAACCCACGCAGACACAGGGAGAATGTGCAAACTCCACACAGTCAGTTGCCTGAGGCAGGAATTGAACCCGGGTCTCTGGCACTGTGAGGCAGCAGTGCTAACCACTGTGCCACCGTGCTTTTAAACTTTTAGCAATGAAGGACATAATTCCATTTACCTCCCTAATTTCCTGTTGTACCTGCAGACCATAATAATCTGTCTTCCTGTTTTTGCTACTGAAGTAGATAATCTCTCATTTCTCAATATTATGCTGCATTTGCCACTCACTCAATTTGTCCAAATCGCACTGAAGTATCTGTGCATCCTCCTCATTGGTCACCTCCCACACAGCTTTGTGACTCTTGCAAAGTTGGAAATATTACAATTAACTCCTTCATCTAATTCATTAATATATAATGTGAATCAATAGGGTTCAGCACTGATCCCTGCGGTACCCCACTAGTCACAGTCACCCCACTTGGAAAAAAAACAATTATTATTTTCTTTGTTTGCTGTCTGCCAACTAGTTCTCAATCCATATCAGTACACTACCCACAACCCCATGTGTTTTAACTTTACATGTGAATCTGGAATGTGGAATATTATTGAAAGCCTTCTGAAAATCCCATAGTACATCTGAGAAAAGTGATTGTCCCCTTTTTGCTTTAGATTCTACCCATACGGCCTCATTTGATGAACCTTTTAAGATATCATCCCTCCTTACTGAAGTAATTCACTCATTTGTCAATACCGAGACACCACCTCCTCTTTTATAACTCCCCATTTTGCCTAAAGATTCTTTATTCTAGAATATTAAGCTGTCAGTCCTTTCCCTTCCCCAGGTAGGAGCAAATTACTAAAGGCACTGGAATTTGTACAGAAAACAAAAAATGCTAGAAATCACAACAAGTCAGGCAGCATCCATAGATAGAGATCAAGCCTTGATGACTCTTCATCAGACATTCCTGATGAAGGGTTTATGCCTGACCCATTGACTCTCCTGCTCCTCACTTGCTGCCTGACCTGCTGTGCTTTTCCAGCATCATACTTTTCGATTCTGATCTCCAGCATCTGCAGCCCTCCGTTCCTCCTCTTCAGGTTTGAAGCTAAGTTTATCCAACAATTTTGCCAGGTTATCCTATAAATTAGCTAGATGTCTCCCTACCAGCCTATACTCAGATCAAACCCATGCTACCCTTAGCTGCTAAATGTGTAGCCACTTTGGGTGATATTTTGGATTAGCTCCACTGGTCCCTGTGCCAACAAATTATTTAGTGTTGCCCTGCTGGGTTCTCTGTAAAGTGTTTTTGCTAAAATACTTATTTGTATAGATATTTAATAAAAGATAGCACTGATTACAAAGCTAGAATGTTGCACAGTGTTTGAATGGCAGATATTTACCTTTTGAACTACTTGATCAGATTATTTCTTTGTGATAAATCATAGGTGTTTATTATTCGGTGTAGATAAGCTTCTGTGCAATGGCAATAGAAACAGGTTTCACAGTGCAAAAAAAGGATGTACTGTAGCTAGTCTATTAAGTGTATTTTTTTAACCATTATGGAATTAAATAATACTACTGTGTCGTAAAATATGGTCTGTTCGCCCTGTATTGTGCAGAAAAAAATTGTCACAGCTCTCTTTGAGATCATAGCCAGTAAGTAGGCATATAAATGGCCTAAGTCATTATCTCTTAAAAACAGAAAAGATGATAATGATTAATTGACAGGTTGCCAGGAGACTTCACAGTGGGGCATATGTTATTTCAGTCGCTAGGCCTTATGTCTTGCAGGGTTAAAGCAAGGTCAGCCAAGCACAGTAATACCCTTTCAATCTTGTCTGTTCATTAATAAAACATCATGTGTCTCCAGTTTTTTTTATATAAAATGCCATTCTGTGATTGCTTGCTGCTGAGTCTGGGCAATATGGTTGCAGGCCCTAATCTAAGTGGCTGCAAGGC
This sequence comes from Chiloscyllium punctatum, assembly GCF_047496795.1. Taxonomy (NCBI): domain Eukaryota; kingdom Metazoa; phylum Chordata; class Chondrichthyes; order Orectolobiformes; family Hemiscylliidae; genus Chiloscyllium; species Chiloscyllium punctatum. The sequence goes on from NC_092763.1 coordinate 67,509,976, forward strand.
AATTTGCATGTTGCATTAAGGGAACTGACTCTACTGTTTGAGTGATAACTGCTTGCCATTTAGCATTTAGCTAAAACCTGTCCAATTTCCCTGATAGTGCAACTGCTCAACACAATACTAGATATTATGCATGTTCACCTAGTACATTCAGAACAACAGTTCAAACAGTTGACAAATTGACAACAGCATGGAATGGACAACCAATGAATGCCAAAAGAAGTACGGTTGCTGTAAATCAGAAACCAGAGTAGAAGTTGTGGAAAAACTCAGCAGGTCTGGCAGCATCTGTGCAGAGAAGTCAAAGTTAATGTTTCAGGTCCAGTGACTTTCCTCAGAAAATGCTGATCTTTTCCAGCAACTTCTGTATTTGAACCCATGAACGCTGGTCACCTCTGACATTTCATGGGATTCCAGAGTTTTCACCAATGTTTCAGCAACAATTTGCATTTATATAGTACCTTTCATGTAATAAAACATGTTTCACAGGGGAATTACAAACAATGTAAAGCAATAAGCCAATTATTGATATATTTCGCCGAGGATCAAAATTATGGCTAAAAGGGCTGGTTTTAATGGGACTCTTAAAGGAGGGAAGTTATAGAAAGACTAAAAGGTATAGGAAGGGAATTCCAATGCTTTTGCCCTTGGTAACTGAAGACACAGCCTCTGTGATGAAGCAGTTGTCATTGAGGTCACTCAATGGGCCGCTTTCAGAGGAGGGCAGCTATCTTTGAGCATTGTAGTGCTGGAGAAAATTGCAGAGATATGAAGCACATTTTCCTCCAAAATCAAAAATCTCAAGGGCCTGTCTATGAAATGATAAATGGTTCGACTGAAAATGAGTGCCTTTTCATTTGCAGGTGCAGTCAACTTTGTTTAAACGGACACCTTATGAACTAGTACTCTTGATAAACATGCGAAACTTATATATTTTAAATAGTGTGAAGTTTACTGTATTGTTCTGTCCAACTACCATAGTTTTTAAAGTTAGTTACCTCAGTGTAAATATATATATTGCTCAATCGAACAGCCACATGAAATATCAACAGTTGATTCAATTTTGAGTTAATTTCTCCTCGAATACCAGGATCTGATTAGTGAGCTGAGGGTGCAGGTGAGAAGGCTTTCTGCCTGTATTTAAGGCAAAGTTGCATCATTATTTAAGTGATCTATGCTGTAAATAAAGTATAACAGTGATGCGTATACCCCTAGATTATTTAATTTCTATTGCGTAATGTGTGTTTTTACATTGATTATGTGAACTTCTTGATTATTTGGCGTATTTGCTCAATCACAGACTCCTGTTCCCATAGGTACTAGATAATCAAAATATTATTGTAGATCCATCACATATATTGCAGTGAACAGCTGAGTAAACAAGGTTTATGTCATGGGATAATAAAGAGATACATTCCTCCAGGAAATGTTAATTTTTGACACAGTTTTTGTGCATTTTCTAGCAGTTCAAGTGTACTGTGCTTATGAAATCAAAAATTATCTTATTGAAAATAGCTATAAATAGCCAAAGCTGTGACAAATTATAACTGAGTCTCACATTTTATATTTTTAACTGGGTCTAGTTTAGTATGATGTGTGTACAACACTGTAAGATGTTGTTAATGCCAGAATAATTTCTAGCATGATATTGCTAATGGTATTAAGAGACATTGGAATGAAAGAACAGAAAAGCTTTCCAGACCTGTGTTTTCACTAACGCAAATAATGGACTTGCCAACAAATACACAATGTGTGCTTTTCTGCACAGGTTTTCATGACATTTTGCACATAGTGAGCTTCCTGCCTTTGACCGTGTCATTGTTTTTGCAAACAGTTTGACACTTATGAGATCTTGGGGTGACTTTCGCAAAATGTGAGTAAAAGTTTACTGATTCCAATCAAAAAGACACTGTCATGCTAACAAAGCTGGGTGAATACGATCAGGACAGCCTGTAGTATGTACTTGAGTTATATCAACAGAGAAGTTCAATCGATTCTGTGCTGAGTTGACTGTTCTCAGTTGGAGAGGCAACAGGAGTGCTACAGTTGGCTCAATAGACATATGCTAAAGAAGGAGAAATTTGACTGGCCATCCAACTTCAAATCTGAGCATCGGATGCTGGAAAATGCCTGCATCACAGACTGGCTCCAGCACAAAAGGAAGCTATTTAGTCTGTTATGCCCATGTTGGCTCTCTGCAAGAGCAATTCACCTCATACAATCTTTTCCTCATAGCCCTGAATATGCTTCATCTTCAGAAAGTGAGTCAATTCCCTCTTGAGTGACTCAGTTTAATCTGCTTCCACCACACTCTCATGCAGTGCATTCCAGATCCAAACAGAGTGAAAAGCATTTAGGTCATGTTGCCACTGCTTATTTTGGAATTGTTTTAAGTCCTTCTGGTTCTTGGGTTCAATGAGGTAATATTCAAGACAGCACTAGGTAGTTGTTTGGATGGTAATGGTGCTGAAAATGTGTTGCTGGAAAAGCGCAGCAGGTCAGGCAGCATCCAAGGAGCAGGAGAATCGATGTGTCGGGAATAAGCCCTTCTTCAGGACTGAAGAAGGGCTCATGCCCGAAACGTCGATTCTCCTGCTCCTTGGATGCTGCCTGACCTGCTGCGCTTTTCCAGCAACACATTTTCACCTCAGATCTCCAGCATCTGCAGTCCTCACTTTCTCCTGGATGATAATGGTGTCTAGGGATATGGAAGAAAGGCAGGGGATTCACATCAGATAAAAGAGTGAGACTAGATTGTTGAACAGGTTGTAGACATGATGGGCCGAATAACCCTGATTATAATTCTGTGATTCTGAGTTAAGGAGATGATTGTGCCTGACGATTGATGCTTCTACTCAATCAAATAGTCTGTCAAACTCATCAACAAGAATCACACATGATAAAATGCTACAGGGCCATATACAGACATTACAGAACGTGCACCTGACATGAACCAACACTTATTTAAGGGAAGGAGAGAAAATTACAGATGAGGTGTGGCTTGTTTGTGCAGTAGCAGGTCTACTAATAATGATAAAAGTGGTCAACACAACACATGTCCGACAGTTGTTAGAAAAGATGGATCCATGACCACCATTTTATATGTTGTAAATATTTCCTTAGCTGTTCCATTATGAGGGGAAAAAAGCTTAGCAAGAGGACAAAGGTAGTTAACTCAAATATGGACTTTGGGAACAATGGTCTCCCACCATGACTTGCAATGCTGGGAGATGATGTAAAATATGCAATGTTGACTGTTCGTATTATTCACCTTGCCGAATTTCCATTCAATTACATCACCTATTTTACACCATTGTCAAAAGCCAAGATGTCACCATTTACAATCTGTTTGCCTTTACTAGTTTAAGAGCTATTGGAAGATGTGAGTCAACCTGCAAAACAAGGCTTGTAAAATTAGGACAAAGCACTCATTTTTCAGTTATGATTCATAATTTATTGAGAAAATTTGATTGGGACTTTCTGCCATCTCTTCAATGTAAAACTGTTATTTACAAGGCTAAACAACTGTTGGGACATGTTACAAGGGCAGTTGAATATAAGTCAAAGCAGACTACTCTAAACCTATATGAATCATCACTGAGGCCACACTTGGAATATTGAATGCAATATCGTGACCTTACCTTCAAAAGGATATTGATATGTTTGGAGAATTCAAGCATTGTGATAAGGCTTGGGACACAAGCCTCTCAGTCGATGATAATAAAATATTTGTGTTACTAGGCCGGTTATCCAAAGGCTTCGACTAATGTGTTCAAATTCCATCATAACAGCTGGAGAATTTAACTTCAATAATTGAATAAGAACTAGGAATAAAAATCTAAGATCAAAACTGATGATCATGAAAAACACTGAATTGTTGTTTAAAAGCCATCTGCTTTATTAATGGCCTTTAGAGAAGATGTCGGTCATCCTTACCTGGTCTGGCATATGTGTGACTCCAGATCCATAAACATGAGGTTGACTCACTACTGACCTCTGAAATGGTCCAGTAAGCTACTCGGTTGCATCAAGTCACCATAAGAAACAGTGTGAATAAAATTCAATGAATCCTGTAAAATAGATTTTGGCATCAGACATGAATAAAGAACACCAAGATGAGTCAACATTTCAAGATCCTCCACATTAAACATCTGCAGACATCTGAGAAAATTGGGAGAATTGTACCAGATTTTCCATGCATATGCAATACCTTTCAGACAATGCACTGTTTATCACCATCATCTACTCCCTTCATCCTCAGTCTCTGTCTAAAGTAATAAAAACAATTTTCCTAGCACCTTTCAGTGTTGAAGAAGTCTGATATGACTTGAAATGTTAACTCTTGCTGTCTCTCCACAGAGGGGTCCCGACCTTCTAAGTTTCTCCAGCCTTCTCTTTGCTTGTTTAGATTTCTGACATCCCCAGTATTTAGCCTTTATTCAATCATTCATCACCATTCCCAGTTTAAATCTTTGTCCTATAGACAAGGCACTAGAACAGGTTGTGACACAGGTGATGGCACGGTGGTATACAGTTTGGAAGGAATTTTCCTTTGAATCCTCAACATTATCTCCAGATCCAATGAACTGGCCCCGATGAAATACTGGCGCAGAAACCTCCGGCTGATTACCATTCTCTCTCAGCTGATGAGCCATACTGAACACTGGAAAGGAGCAGCAATAGTACAAGACGTACTCGTGTGGATGATTTTAATGCCCATTGCCAACAGTAATTCGGTAAAATCCCTCCTCACTATGCTGATGAAATATTGTAGGGTATATCTGCCAGACTGCATTTGCAGCAAGTGGTGAGAGTAACAGCAAGTGTCAAAAATTGAGCAGATATCGTACTCAGCAATTTATCTGTAGCTGGTGCTTTTGTCCAAGGCAGTATTGCTAGTTATTGATGAAAGTGGTGGGCTGCAAACTCTTGCCTTTTGGCTAGGTCTGAGATGCATTGAGTATTGTGGATGGTTTTCACCATGAAGCCCAGTGAATTTCTTCATCGTATCTTGTCAAACTCACTGCATCACCTACCCATCCTGCCCCTACGGCATCTCTCATGTCCAATATTTGCCCTAAATTACCATGGACTGTTCCCACAACAACTCAGTGAATATCTGCCCCATCCCTCCCACCCGTGCCATCTTTACATGCCCATGTGCACCTGGACAAACATTCGTATTCTGAGGCTGTTCTTCGGTAAATCTCACCACCTATTGCCCACAGCAATGAAATGCAGGCCACCCATCATAATCTCACTCATTGGCCTTCTCCTCATTACAGGAGAAGACTGTCCATAAGAAGGAAGAGAGAGCCCATACAAGTGGAGAGGTGCCGGATATTACCCTCCGATGAGGAGAGAATGCTCCTCACAGGAGATAACCAGGACTGCTGTAGAATGCATGCAGAAATATTCATATCCTGTCAAACGAATAAGTGCCAATCTTCATTCCATGGCAACTCTCACATTGATCCTGCTGCCCCGTTTGATCATTGCACACAACTTCGAACCACTGGCCACAATGCCCCCTCTCTCTTTTGGTTTGTAGCCTGCCCTCAATCTCCACTCCACCAACAGCCTCACCCTCCACCTCCGAGGGCAGAGGACTGAGCCTCAGATTGAACATTGGCAAACCTGCTCCCTTTACTCCCACCAGCCCAGGCACTGACACCTCAGAAGAAACTCAGGCAGAGAGAGTGTGGGTGCACCATGTGGTGACAACCGCAGAATGACAGCTCCACAGCTAGTCAACGGCCTGGGCAGCTGGCACTCAGAGGACTGCCAGGGGACAAGGCACTTGTTCAGCTCCAGCTAGCAGATCCTGTGGTCTCTGCAATCACATGTAGAGGGAGGAGCAGCAGTGGCAGACAGGTAGACAACACCCAATGGCTGTCAGTGTGCAGGAGCAGCAGTCGCTCAGCAAACCCATGATGATTATCTGGCTGTCTCCACAGACAGGTTGGTATTTGCCATGGTGAATCAGGCCCAGTACCCTGAGGCACTGCTGGAGAGAAGCATACACCAGCTCTCTCTCGGCCCAGCCATTAATTGTCAGGATTGAAAGCACGACGATTGAATGGCGATGGGATCCTGACCAACAGGAGGCACCTAGCTGAAGGTGGAACCAGACTCATGGCTCTCTGCACTTCAGAAAAGGCAGACCCTCCACCTCAGCCCTGCCAGCCACCCCTCACACCCTTCAAAGTTCAACGTGCAAAGCATGCAAAAAGACCTCAGTGTGTCGGCTAGTCCAGGCACAAGCATCCTGGGGTTCACCCTAACAAGCATCTAGGGTCAAATGGCTCCACTTCCACCTGAGCTACAGAGCCTGGGACTACACTAAGCTGTAACTGTGGGGACATAAAAATAAAATTGATTGAGGACACTTTGGTGACACAGGTGCAAAAGGCTTTTACGTGACTATTCGTTTCTGCATAAAGGTGAACTGTAATATGTTTAGGATCAGCTTGTGAAGGTGCTACGTACATCTCAGCACCATCCAACAGGTGCATGGGAGGCTCCATGGACAAATAGCCTGTTGCACCAACTGGAAGCAGGGGGATCAATGTGTAAACACAGAATTAGGTAATTGTGACACCTTCATCCTTTCGTGTTCTACATGCCTCTGTGCGCAAAGCTGTGGTTGTCAAAGGGTTATTTAGCAGTGGCTTTGTCAGGAACAATCAACATACAGAGTGGGTCAACAGTCAGGAAGGTCGGGGAGAGAACATAAAAACATAGAAAATAGGTGCAGGAGTAAATTATTTGACCCTTTGGCTGATCATGCAATCTCAGTATCCAATACCCGCTTTCATTACATACCATTAGCCAATAGGGCCATGTCCAGCTCCCTCTTGAATATATCTAATGAGCTGGCCCCAACAGCTTCCTGTGGGAGAGAATTCCACAAGTTTGCAACTCTCTGAGTGAAGAAATTCTTCCTCATCTCAGTCCTGAATGGCTTATCCCTTATTCTTAGGCTGTGACATCTTGTTCTGGAACTTTCCCAACATGGGGAACATCTTTCCTGCATCAAGCTTGTCCAGCCCCATCAGCATTTTATATGTTTCTGTGAGACTCCCCCACCATCATTCTTCTGAATTCCGGTAAGTACATGCCAAGTCAATCCAGTTTATCTTCATATGTCAGTCCTGCCATCCAGGGAATCAGTCTGGTGAACGTTCGTTGGACTCCATCAATTGCAAGACTGTGAACTATATGTTGTGTGGGCCTGTGACTGATGTCTCTTTGCTTTTAAAAGCTCTATGATTGATGTTAGCTGCAGGCCCCTCCTTCACAGGCTGAGTCACTGCCCTCGATTGTGCTTGCAGCCATTTTCTTCTCCCATTGCACAGTTTCAATTTACACCATTGCGGAAGGCAACAGTGAATATTCCTCTACCACTGGCTTCCAGCCTCACGTTCAATGTGCCAGTCAGTACCCACTGACTACATTCTCTTCCTAGCAGCTCATCCTGTAAACCTCACAAGTTTCACACTCCCCCAGATCACCTCTTCCCACCACCCTACCAACCTGTTCACATCACCTGTCTACCTCTCCCTCCTGGCTTCTGGGATGTGAGATGACCATACATGGTGTGGTCATTCACTGCCTCCCCATGAAGCCAGAGTGCTCCTGACACAGTTTACCCAGCCCCATGAGGTCCCAGTTGTCCTGTGCCCCTTCCCAGACCCTGCAGCCTCCAGTCCTGAAGACTAATCTTACCCCTTCTCCCTGCGTTTCTGTGGACCATCCCCATTACTGATATAGCTTTACAGCAAGATATACCAAACCCATGACTGCTGCACACATATCCCCCCAGCCATGTCAGCCAAATACCTGGACTTGAGGTTATAGAGCCCATAGGCTGTATGTAACCCGTTCCCTCATGGAAAAAGCACGGACCACCCTGACCAGACACCTGACTGTGTCAAATCCACTGGACTGGTAGTGGAGATGCCCTTGCCTTACTGTGCCATTATCCCAATGAGTGATTGGTACCTCCACTGGTTTGTTAGAGGGCGAGTCTTCTGAGATGTTCAGACATGGCTCCTTGCTACTGTGAATGCAGTATGTTTGCTGTGTAAGTTACTGGCACATGAGTAGGTTTGAGATTAATTGGTTCAGGGTCTTACTGCAAGATGTATACCTCCAAGACTGCAGTCTGCTAAGAAGAAAGCTTAGCTGCCTGTTTCTGTGACTACACTAAATGACACGTCAAGGCAAGGCAGGGATGCTATAAGCATGCAGGAAGGTGTTAAGTGAGCAAGTGTTAAGACAGAAAGCAAACATCCCAAGGTGCTGTTTGATCCATTGAGTGAGCTGTGTTTCGGTCCCTGGGCATAAAATGTCACCATACCAGCCTTTCAATGCTATCTGCTGGTGTGCCTTAGAATGCAAGTCTGTCCTTTCACAGCACACTGCTAGTGCACAGTTGAAGTGCCAGGGATAGTCACAATGAGTTGGCAAATGACAGATGCCATCATCGCTGGAAGAGGAGTGCAATTAGCTGGTGCCTGTTGATCATACTCTGGACTGCAGTTATGGTCGCAGCTAACAGTGTGGAGTAAGTGGCCAGCTGAATTTGTAAGGTACCTGCTCTTGATTCCTCCTCCAATGGGTGTTTAGTAATCACCAAAACCCCCGCCCCTCAAAATACCCAAAGTCCCTGGGAGAATTCACTTTCAGTTGGAGATGACCAAAGAAACATCAGCCATCAGAAATAGAATGGAAAGAGATGGTTATCCCTGGATCTAGATGCTGGACTTATTTCGGGAATGTGAAATAAAGAAGCTCTGCATTTATTTAAAACAAAAAGGTACATATAATACAGGAAATAAAGATAAATTCAACAAACAGGGAAATTGACAACTATATTTAGGATGGTAATCCTATTCAATACACTATTAGCTAGATTAAATATTATTAGAACCTAAAAACAACAGTTTTAATTACAGAAACTTTATTCAGACTTCCAATCGTTGGGGTCCCAGTGCACTGTTACCACCCACCTTCCCGACCCTGCTAGCCATGTTGGAACTTTGGGGTCTCGAGAGTTTCTGATCACCACTGAGGAAAACGCGATTTTGAAATACATCTGGCTGTTCCTGCTTGCCGTACACGGAGCCTGGATGAAGACATTAGACTGCCCATGCTTTTCACTTTGGGTTGAGTCCACAGATGTGGTAAGGTGCATATTGGATCTATCGGGTAAGTACTTAGTTTTCTTTCCTCTCTGCTGGTTTTGTAGGCCTGGTTTTCCCCTCATAATGTGTCTGTGGTGTTGGCCGAGTCGGTTGGTTTTTGCGTTTTGTCGGTTCTTGGATCTGATGGTCATGGTTGGTTGCCATTTGTTCCTCTGTTTTGAAAGAGACTTGCATCTAATAGCTCCTGCTCGGAAGTGCTGGGAATGTTCTTAGATTGTTCTTGGGATTGCTGCTGAAATTAGCTCTTGGAATGCTACCAGAAAATAGCTCTTGGGAGTTGCTCTCAGTAAATAGCAATTGGAGTTAACCATTGGAATTTTCCTTCTCAGGTAAGATCAGGGTCTGCAATTATACTGATTGTGGGCCCCTTATCTTTGCACCAAATCTGCACTATCCGTTGTGTTTCTGTTGTTTCCTTCTGAAGTCAACTGGTTCCCCGATCATTAAGAATATGCATGAATAGATTTCAGTTGAAGTCGAATGTGCAGTATCTCTGTGAATGGATTTCAATTGAAATTGAACATTTGGTATTTTTGTGCTGGGTAGGCTGGTTTAGAGTCTTATTACTGCCAGTTGATTGTACTTTTAGAGCGAAAGTTGGAATTCCAGGCTGAGCAATAACATCTGACAGAAATCCCTATTCTGCTGGCACTCTTCTGTGTTTGTTGCAGCCTCAGTCCAGCATTTTGCCCAGTATTTTACATATCAGAAAAGAATAGGGTCTTGTCCAGTATTTTAGATGATGAGGATTTTTGCATGATCTTAAAAGGGAGAGCCAGGAGCAACAATATGATAGTAAGTGGCTGCAGAATGGTAAGAGAAACTGGAGAGGGGCAAAGCGTTGTAAAGGGGATGGCTACAAAGGTGGGGACAGGGGCTGCAAAATGGGAGAGATGCCAGAAGGAGGTGAGAGGGGCTTCAAAAGAAGGTAAGGGGTTGCAAAGTAGAATGAGGGTTTGCAAAATGAAGAGAGGGTCTGCATTAAGCAGACCTGGGCTACGTAGGGTGGGAAGGTTCTGAGAGGGTAAATATACACAGCAGAGGGGAGAAAGCAGTTTTAAACTTTTGAACAAAGGATTAATCATCTCAGTTGGAACAGGCTGAGGTAATTAATTCCATGTAAATTAATGTGGAATCTCTAGGTTAGAACTGTGGAGATTCATATGGTGGAAAATGTATTGCATGTACTTGTAATGAACACAGTATCAAAGTGTCAATTGTACAATTTAAGACTGGGCAGTTTTATTTTGTAACAATTTATATTTATGTGTTTTCAATTACAAAGTGTTTTATGTACTTTGAACAGCTCATCATCAGAATTGTGTTCAACCATGTTCTTTAAACTCATGGCTTAAAATATTCCTCATCCTCCTATTACCATCAAACCTGAGGAACAAACATTGTTCTGTAAGCAATGTTGAAGAGCATGCCCAGACAAGTGGGAAATGATGAAGCTATGATAAAGAACTGCACATATGTTAAATAGCAGAAGCAGATTGCTAGAGAGATCCAACTCTTATGCTGCAACCATTCAGGGAGCATCTTGAAGAAGGTTTAGAGTAGGTAAGGGAGACCTTAAGAGTGGCATGAAAGGCGAATGTGATATGAGTTTGCAGAGAAGGAACCACCAAAATAAAAACAGAAAATAGAAAATATACCCAACTCCTTCTTGAGATCATACAACGTTTTGGCCTCGACTACATCTTGTGATAGTGAATTCCACAGATTCACCACTCTCTCGGTGAAAAAGATTCTCCTCATTTCAGTCCTAAAATGACGTACTCCATTTTCTTTAACAGTGACCCCTGGTTCTGGACTCTTTTGCCTTTGGGAATATCCTTCTAGCATCTACTCTGTCTAGCCCTGTTGGAGTAGTATAACTATCTCTGAGGTCTCCCTTATTCTTCTGGAGGTAATCTCAACCAATTCAACCTCTCCTCATACATCAGTCCTGCCATCTCAGGAATCCACTTGGTAAACTTTCACTGCATTCCTTCTACAGCAAGAATATTGTTCCTCAGATAGAGAGACAAAAACAATATTCCAGGTGTGGCCTCACCAATGTCATATATATTTGCAGTAAACAATCCTTGCTCCTTACTTGAATCCACTTGCTATGAAGGCCAACATACAATTTGCCTTCCTACTGCCTCCTGCACTGTACGCTTAACTTCAGTAACTGTCATACAAGGACATCTAGGTCTCACATTACCCTCTCTCAATTTATAGCCATTGAAATAATAATCTGCCTTCCTGTTTTTGCTTCCCAAGTGGATAATCTCACATTTATCCATATTCTACATGCATTTCCCCTCTCACTCAGCTTTGTGAATGATTACCTTTTTTGAAATCACTGTGCAACAGTATGTTTGTACAAGATCTGGGGACCCTTCCATTTTAGTTGATATCACATGTTGGCCTTTGGTCAGCTATAGCTTATTTTTGAGGGTGCAAGGATTTGGAGAGATGTTCAAGTGGGCGGCACGGTGGCACAGTGGTTAGCACTGCTGCCTCACAGCACCTGAGACCTGCGTTCAATTCCCGCCTCAGGCGACTGTCGGTGTGGAGTTTGCACGTTCTCCCCGTGTCTGCGTGGGTTTCCTCCTGGTGCTCCGGTTTCCTCCCACTGTCCAAAGATGTGCAGGTCAGGTGAATTGGCCTTGATAAATTGCCCGAAGTGTTAGGTAAGGGGTAAATGTAGGTGTATGGGTGGGTTGCGCTTCGGCGGGTCGGTGTGGACTTGTTGGGCCGAAGGGCCTGTTTCCACACTGTAATGTAATCTAATCTAGTCTGTTGGCTGAGTAGAGAGCATTTAGCTAATAGTCTCTTCAATGAGCTGCTGCTGAAATACCATGTGGAAGTCTCTCACCTTCTTGCTATTCTATCTGTTATCAGCATTCTCTTCCTCTTCATGCTGAAGGAATATATGTCCAGTGATGTGACTACATGTTGCTGTAACGCAGAGGAAATATTTACTAACATGTGACGAACTGATGTCACATGAAATGAAAGTTGCTATAAGTCAGAGGCCACCGCATTAGGTGGGGAGTTTTACCTGAGGGTGTCCACGCTTCAGATGAGGGCACGGTAGAGAAGGCCACTTTGTGGTAACCTTACATCTGAATGAACACACTGTAGACCAGATTGTTGCTCCCCAGAATCTTGCCCATGTGCCAGAATTGTTGCTTGAAAACTCCAGTGATATGTTTGATGTTGGCAATAGTTGACGCAGAGTGGATTGTTGTGCAGTTGGGCTGCCAAGCGTGAATGCTTGAGAGGGATTGTAATCCATGTCTGCAGAGGCTCACACTTGTCCAAATGCAGCCAGCTTCTCACTTGTTGTGCAGGGTCAGACAGTCAATCAATGAAGAATTTCTTCCAAGGTGAAAAGCATCATGGTTGATACCAATGCTGATCGGAGAATGGTCTTCATGATATACCACCGTTGGTTACATAGCAGTGGAAGCCTATCTATTTCAGGGAGTCAGTGAGATTGAATGAAGGAGCTGTCTGGGTGATGTCTGGAGTCAATGGTGTCTGGCATTGGAAGGAGTTCTGACAATCTGTATGATCCCTATCTGTTACCTATGGGGAGAGTGATGAATGTGTTCATATATCATCAAATACCTATTGCATGCAAAAATGAACAACAAACTGTCCAATGCTATTGATGTCTCTGGCAGCAGCCCAGTGCAGCCCCTGGCAAAGAGGTTCATAGTTGCTTCCACAGCAACAATCAATGCCATGCTTGCCAATTCAGTTGATTGCAGATTTTCTTGTAGGAGATGAGACAGGTATGTCACAGCCTCCACAGGGCGTACTTGAGCATTACTTGTCAGACATACACAGGCATTTTATCCTGATGTGGTAAGGCTGCTAGGAAGATAGACATTCCTGAAATTACATCTCCTAACTGCTGTCAGTTGGAAACAAAATTGGCTTGACTGTAGGAGACAGACGGTGGTGGTGTTATTTCTCAGACTGGAGGCCTGTGCCCAGCTGTATTCTGCAGGTCTCGGTGCTGGGCCCACCGTTATTTGCCATTTATTTAAATGATTTGGATGATAATTTGGGAGGCATAGTAGGCAAATTTGAGGATGACACCAAAATTGTTAGTATAGTAGACAGTGAAAAAAGTTATCTAAAATTACAAACGGATCTTGATCAATGGGCCAATGGACTGAGGAATGGTAGATGGAATTTAATTTGGATAAATGTAAGGTATTGTGTTTTGGTAAAACAGACAAGGGCAGGACTTATGCGATTAGTGGTAAGGCCGAGGTAAGGTTTTCAAACAGAGAGACCTGGGGGTTCAAGTGCATAGTTCTTTTAAAATTGCATCATAGGTAGACAGGGTGATGAAGAAGACGTTTGGCATGGTTGCCTTCATTGCTGAGACTATTGGCTATATGAGTTGGGACGTCCTGCTGACGATATACTAGACACAGGTGAGGCTACTTTTGGAATACTGTGTGCAATTCTGGTCACCCTGCTATAAGAAGGATATTATTAAATTGGACAGTTCAAAAAGATTTACCAGGATGTTGCCAGGAATGGAGGGTTTGAGTTATAAGGAGAGGCTGGATAGTACAGGACTTTTCCCACTGGAGTGCAGATGGTCGAGGGGTGACCTTATTGAGGTTTATAAAGTCATGAGGGGCATGAATAAAGTGAATAGCAAAAGTCTTTTCCTTCAGGTGGGAAAGTTCAAAACTAGGGTGCATATGTTTAAGGTGAGAGGAGAAAGGTACAAAAGAGTCCTGAGGGGCAACATTTTCACACAGAAAGTGGTTCGTATGTGGAATGAACTGCCACAGGAAACAAATGCGGTTACAACATTTAAAAGACATTTACATAAGTACATAAATGGGAAAGGTTTAGAGAGATATGGGTCAAACGCAGGCAAGTGGGATTGGTTCAGTTTGGGATAATGGTTGGCATGGACTGTTTGGACCAAAGGGTCTGTTTCTGTGCTGTCTGACTCTATGACTCTAAGCTATCCAATGCTCTAGCTGGAGATGTTTGTCTCTTCCGTGTGCAACCAGGTAGGGGAGAAGCGATGCTTGTCTTTTTCGCTTCACTCTCTAATAAATACACTGAATGCCTTTGCAATATATTATAGACTTGTATGGACAATGCAGACACCATCTGGGCTCAGAGGGCAGCAGGACGTGGCTGCAAGCCAACAGGGATGCAGCAGCTATCCGCTGGTGGTCTGACTCTGTGAGAAGCCGTCAGCAGTGAGTGCAGGTATCTGCAGCAGAATGGCAGAAGGGAACACTTTAAAAATCACTTCCTAAATTCAGAGATCACTTCTGCTTTAATAGCTGACCCTGACAGCTGCTGTGTCTCACAGAACTCAATGGAACTTACCCTCAGTACATCTGCGGTCCAAATACAGGAAACATCGGAGTGTTTGAGAACTGGCTGTCACTAGCTGTGACATGTACAAATGAGAGCAGTGGCAACTCAGAGGGCAAATGACAGTAGGGATTCACAGTAGGAACAGGAAATATGGTGAGAAGCTTTTAGAAAGTGGAAATCAAGCATAAATGGCTTCTGCCCAAATTTGTTTTCATTTTTATTTTGAAAGCTGTGCTCTCCTTCCATGATTAATTCCTTAGCAAAGACAAGGAATTCACTCCTTATATTATTCATGCTGGCTTTTGTATTAGCAATAGGTAAACTATCATTTTTGTTTGTTATCATATGTAAACAATATGGTTTTTAATGCTTTATTTTATTTAATTGTAGGACATGGGCATCACTGGCCAGGCCAGCATTTATTGGCCATATCTAATTGCCAGGGTCGACCACATTGCTGTGGATCCAGAGTCACATGTAGGCCAGACCAGATAAGGAAAGCCTTTCCTTCCCTAAAGGACATTAGTGAACCGAATGGGCTTTTCCCCAACAAAGGTTTCAAGGCCGTCATTTGACACTTAATTCCAGATTTTTTGTTAAATTCAAAATCCTGCCAGGATTCAAATCTGGGTCCCCAAAACATTACAAACAAAAACAGAAATTGATGGAGGAACTCAGCATGTCTGGCAGCATCTGTGGAGAGATGGTACAATAGGGTAAAGTCAGCATCGTTTCACCAAGGGGTGGTCATGCCTGACAAATCTGCTAGAATTCTTTGAGGCAGTAACGAGCAGGTTAGAGCAAGGAGAGCCAATGGATGTTATTTACCTGGACATCAAGAAGGCCTTCGACAAGGTGCCACAGAGGAGGCTGCTGAGCAAGGTAAGGGCCCACGGTGTTAGAGGCAAGGTGCTAGCATACAAAGAAGTTTGGCTGTCTGGCAGAAAGCAGAGAGTGGGAATAAAAGGGTCTTTCTCAGGATAACAGCCAGTAGTAGGTGGTGTTCCATAAGGGTCAGTGTTGGCACCACAACTTTTCACTCTGTACATTAATGATCTAAACGAATGAACTGAAGGCATTCTGGCTAAGTTTGCAGATGATACAAAGATAGGTAGGAGGACAGATAGTATTGAGGAAGCGGGGAAGTTGCAGAAGAATTTGGACAGGTTAAGAGAGTGGGCAAAGAAGTGGCAGACAAAGTATGATGTGGGAAAGTGCGTGGTCATGCATATTGATAAGAGAATAGAAACATGGATTATTTTCTAAATGGGGTGAAAATTCAGAGTCTAAAGTGCAAAGAGACTTGGAAGTTCTAATCAGGATTCTCTCAAGGTAACTTGCAGGTTGAGTCAGTAGTTTGGAAGGCAAATAAAATGTTGTCATTTATTTTGAGACGACTTGAATATAAAAGCAGCAATGTATTACTAGGGCTCTATAAGGCTCTGGTCAGACCATATTCGGAGTATTGTGTACCCTTTGGTCCAAACTGTCCATGCCAACTCAGGAATGAAAAGCTTAACAGACGAGGAACATTTGAACACTCAGGGTCTATATTTGATGGAGTTTAGAAGGATGAGGGGGTCCTAATTGAAATCACAACAATACTGAATGCCCTCTGCTATGTTTTACCATTTTCTCTGTGTCTGCAGGGGCTCCCTCCACATGTTCTGGTTTCCTTCCACAGTCCAAAGATGTGCAGGCTAGGTGGGTTGGCCATGCTAAATTGTCCAGGGTGTGCAGGCTAGGTGGATTAGTCATGGGAAATGCAGGGTTACAGGCATGGGGTGAGTGGATCTGGGTGCAGTGCTCTTTGGAAGGTTGGCATGGGCCGGATGGCCTGCTTCCACATTGTAGGGATTCTATTCTATGATCTCTAGGGGGACCTTTGGGTTGGAGGAGGTTACAGGGAAAGGGAAGGAAAGATTTGGAAACAAGGAATATCAAAATCATGCTGTTGCTGGACTAGGAACCAATATAGATCAGGTCAGGCAACATTCGAAGAGCAGGAGAATCAATGTTTTGGGCAAAAGCCCTTCATCGGGAATCCTGATGAAGGTCTTATGCCTGAAACATCAATTCTCCTGCTCCTCGGATGCTGCCTGACCTGCCGTGCTTTTCCAGCTCCACGTTCGGGAACTCTAATCTCCAGCATCTGCAGTCCTCACTTTCGCCCACCAATTTAGATCAGCAAACTCCTGGATGAAGTGTGAATGTGACTCAGTGTGAGTTAACGTCTGTATGGGGAGGGGGTGGGGGCAGTGGGGAACGAAGTTTTAGACAATGTACTATCCACTTGTAAGTGAGGCTGCATTCTGCAGACTCTGATAGGGTCAGTGTTGGAGGTTACTGATGACATGACCCTGATGTAACTCCTGGATTACAGCTCGCTAATTTTCATGGTCAACTGCCCTTGCTATTGAATCTAATTCCCATTCATTAGGCATGAAAGTACCCACTCAAGCTGGGATAAGAAATCCTTGGCAGCACTTTGGCTGTCAACATTTAGCAGCAGCATCTAACGGTAAATGATACTTTCCTGCTGCTTTCCCACTTCTTATGCAGAGTCGGGAAACTCTTACAGAAAACAGCAAGGCAGCCATCAATCCACGTTATAATAACGAGATATCTGCAACAAATTGTTTCAAGCCTGTTCAAAACATTTGTCATTCAGAGTATGCAGATTTCCTCTCTTTGTAGTTTATTTTCAGATTTGGTATTTTAAAAACGTATTTTGCTTGTGGATGTTTTCTCTCTCTCGTTGTTTGCAGGGACACTGCTGCCTCACAGCTCCAGGGACCCGGGTTCGATTCCAGCCTCTGGCGACTGTCTGTGTGAAGTTTACACATTCTCCCCATGTCTGCGTGGGTTTCCTCCGGGTGCTGCGGTTTCCTCCCACAATCCAATGATGTGCAGGTTTGGTGAACTGGCGATGCTAAATTACCCATAGTATTCAGGGATGTACAGGTTAGGTGCATTAGTCAGGGGTAAATATAGGATAACAGGGTAGGGAAATGGGTCTGGGTGGATAACCCTTCGGAGGATCGGTGTGAACTTGTTGGGCCGAAAGGCGTGTTTCCACATTATCGGGATTGTATGATTCTATGATTTGCTTGCCTACCTATGTGATCAATAGGAAGCCAGTTAGGGGAAACTTCGCAGGCAAACGCAGTCAGCTTAGCATTCATGCATTTTCTTTTAGGATGAGACACTGGGGAATAAAATAGAATAATGACGATTGTTCCCCACCTTTTCCAGTTCAGGGACACTGAGACAAATCATGTTGTCCAATGACCAGCCTTGATATCTGAGATGAGCCGAGTATAGATTGGCTATTGACCCTATGTCCTCCTTCATTCTGTGGCTTACTGTTCCACACTGGATAGTTGCTTTAAGCACTAAACAGTGTTTGTGCTTTTAATATAGTATCACTCCAATTGTTTCTCAAAGATGGGCAGGAATTTAACTGCTGGGAGCATGATATTTTTTTTGAGAAGATGTGAATGGGAGAGGTAAGGAGACACAATTGTTGGTAGAATGAGGGGATCCAGGAAGCAGGGGCTTTATCTAACATTTAGAGTAGCTGAATAGTGATAATACTGGATTAGCAGGCTAAAGACAAACATAGAGAATGCTGGAGAAACTCAGCAGGCTGGCAGTCTCCTGTGGAGAGAAATAGAGTTAACACTTCGAGTCAAGAATGGTTCTTCTTCAGAAGAACTAGTAATTTTGAGGCCTGTATGAATGCTCTGGAATCATGAGTTCAAATCCCATTGTGGCTACTACAGCATTCAAACTTGTTTGTGCATTGTTTAAGGCTCAGGTGAGTCTTGCCCCAGAATCACAACTTTCCAGGTTCAATTCCCCCATCATGGCCTGGGCACAATAGTTGAGACTGATACTCTGGTGAGGTAGTATTATGTTACCCAGATCCCAACTGCTGATGCTGGTGGATGTAAAGAATGTCTACCCTCCTGGATGACAAACAAGAAAGTGGAGTTGAGACCGCTGTCAGCTTAGACATGATCTTATCCAATGGCAGAGCAGGCTAGAGGGGCTGAATAGCTTACTCCTGATCCTAATTCTTGTGTTGAGCATTGTGGAGTTTAAATCTTGCACAGTAGCTGTGATGTCCACTGAGAGATCAGTGTGGTTGATGGAAAAATTAAAAAAAAAGGAGTAGGCCATTCAGCCCTTCAAGGAGGAGAAAGTGAGGACTGCAGATGCTGGAGATCAGAGTCAAGAGTGTTGTGCTGGAAAAGCACAGCAGGTCAGGCTGCATCCGAGAAGCAGGAGAATCAATGTTTCGGGCATAAACCCTTCATCAGGAATGACTTTTGCCTGCAACATCAATTCTCCTGCTCCTCAGATGCTGCCTGACCAGCTGTGCTTTTCCAGCACCACACTCTCGACCCTCATTCTGCACTTCAAGCCTGCTTAACTACTCAATACAATCATAGCTGTTTCTCCAATTCAGTACCCTATTACCAATTTCTCCCCACAGCTTGTGATTCCTTCAGCCTATGTCTAACTCCTTCTTGAAAACATCCAATATTTTGGCTTCCACCACTTTCTGTAGCAGGGAATTCACATATTCACCATTCTCTGCATAAAGAAATTCCTCCTCATCTTAGTCTGAATTGGCATGCCTTTCCTTAACTCTGACCTCTGGTTCTGGACTCTCTGTCATCAAGAACATTCTTCCTGTAACTACCCTGTCTTGTCCTGTTAGAATTTTATAGGTTTCTACTGCTTCCTCCATTGTCCTTCTAAACCCCAGAGAACATAGTTCTAGTTTATCCAGTCTCTTTTCAGACATCAGTACTGTGATTCCCAGGAAATGGTCTGGTAAACTTTCTTCTCACTTCATCCATACTTCGAACATCCTTCCTCAGATAAGGAGACCAAATCTGCACAATACACTCCATACATGGTCTCACCAAGGTCCTGTACAATTTCAGCATGGTAAGAATTGCTCAAGAAAAAGCTTTAGGTCCAGCAAGGAGGGGAGTAGAGTCATTGTAATATTTCAAGGCCTCATCCATCTCTTTCGAATGAGTGGGCTGTCCTGTCTATTCTTGTCTCATCACCCTTAAAACTGTAAGTTGGTGGGTTGAGGGATGAAGGCAAGTTAGACAATAAACAATAAAGAATAGATAATAGGTATAGGAGTAGGCCATTTGGCCCTTCGAGCCAGCCCCACCATTCATTACGATCATGGCTGGTCAGCCATGTTGATGTCAGGTTTCAGATTATTTTAACCCTACTCAATCTCTCCATCCTAACATGTATTCCTGTCTCGTTAAAAATCCCATTAATTGGCCCAGAATTACTTTCTGACATGCTAAAATCTGCTTACACTCTCAACTTATTCCTCCCTGCTTCCTCAGCTTTATGCAATTCTTGAAGGAAAATCTAACAAACAAATTGATGATCTCCTGTGGTCGAAATATTCATACCTGTATTCATCCCAAATGTAACTGCTGCTGACTCTCCTTGTTTCAATTGATATGTGAACAGTTTCCCTACTCCATACCACACTGTAAAAATGTTGACTCATTCTGTAAAGGGCAATCTCTGCTTGATCCATCATTAAAGCATTTAGAGTGTACACATTCTCCTCCCTTGTCATCATATGCTCCTTCTCAACAGTAATTATCTCAGCAGTTAGTCTTTTTCCTTTCCTCTTGCATTACTAATTATGGACCCCCTTGGTACTGCTTTAAGTGCTTCTCACTTTGTTCCCTTACAGCACAATGTACTGCTGTTAGCATCTATGAAATATCCATGCGTCTCAATATCAGTGCAAGTACTGCTTTGACACCAGTTGCTATTGTAAAGTGGGACCAGACAGCAGCATGTAGTTAGACTGCCAACTGTGCACCACATTTCTCACGAGTTGAGGCAAAAGTGTGCTCATTCAGGTTTTTAGGATGCTAGTGACATTTATGATACTAATAAAGTGCAAACAAGGCAGTTGGCTCCTAACTTACAGTCAAATATGCTCTGAAATAGTGTGCTTGAGCTCCAGGGAAATTCTTAAACACTAATGGAACCACTGCAAAAAGTTAACGTTGCATGAATTGTAGTCATGTGTTAGCTTAGGCGTAATGGAAGTTTTTTGCACAAGCTTATCACCTCAAAGTTGGCTCGGGCCAGGAGTATAAAATGACATGTGTTCTATGTTGCTCCATTGTCAGTCTGACATTGCTTTTGCACTAAATCAATACATGAACTAAATATAGCCATTGGAGTTGGTTCTTTCCAGTGCTGTTTGTGAGCATTTTAGCAGCTAATAGACTCTTTGTCACACCACGAGTAGTTAGGGATGCAGTTAATGAACAGAAAAGGCTTGCTATAGCAGCTTGTTCATCTCAGCATGCTCTCTCTAGGCCTCTGTGCATGCACATGGTGATTATATGGGTACAGGTCTAGCTCATAACTCAACCTGGCATTGGCTGCTCATTTAAGAAAACTGCATGCATTCAACAATTATAGCAGGAGGTTTCATGGAGATTTTAAAGGTGCTTACCCTACTGAGATAATTAGTAGTTCTACTGTGAGAAGCATGCCTCAAATTACCAGCACTAAGTCTATGTGTGAATACCATTTGCAAGGGAAATAAAAGTACTGTGGTACGCGTTATCCTTACGTTGGTGTTCAGAAGCTTTAACTTCCCTCTAAAAGAGTGGTGTTGAATTCAATAAGGGAGATTTTCTTCAGTTTTATGCAATGAAATATGCATTTTTTTATGGTGCATCAAAAGGGAAATATAAATGAAGACCCATTGGTTCTAGACTTCATCGACACAAGGTTTTTATGATTACTCCAAGGTGACATTACAGACTTTTCATGAACAAATCAAATGACTCAATAATCAACTAAACCACCATTTTCCTCCCATCCCCAATAGTTTTAAGAGAATGTCTGCTGACATCCTGGAAATGCAGTGAGTGAGGACATGCTCCGTACCTCTGCCAGTACTGTCCATGATGTCATTTGGCCAATTCAAGCATTGTGCTTATTTGGGAACTACCATGGGTTTTTTAACTGGCAAAGTATTTCATAAAATCAGCATGTGTATGTGTAATCTGAACCTTTCAGGGTTTTTTAAAAACCTAATGCGAAACAATTTATTTGAAATGTGGAGAAGGAGATGCAGTGGAATATTCTCCTCCCCAGTGGATTTTTGATTCAATCATGAGCCAGCATTTAATGTCCATCCCTAATTGCCCTTGATTTCGGTGTCTTTCTTGATCATTTTAGAGGGCAGTTATGAATCAACCACATTGCTGTGGATCTGGTGACACATGTAGACCAGATTGGTAGATTTCAAATTTCCAAATATTGACAGGGAACACTATAGTACGAGTACTATAGATGGATCAGTTTTTATCCAGTGTGTGCAGGGGGATTCCTGACACAGTATGTAGACAGGCCAACAAGGGGCGAAGCCTCATTAGATTTGGTACTGGGTAATGAGCCCGGCCAGGTGTTAGACTTGGAAGTAGGTGAGCACTTTGGTGATAGCGATCACAATTCTGTTATGTTTATTTTAGTGATAGAAAGGAATAGGTGTATACCACTGGGGAAGAGTTACAGCTGGGGGAAAGGCAATTACAATGCAATTCGGCAAAATTTAGGAAGCAGAGGATGGAAAAGGAAACTGCAGGGGATAGGCACATTAGAAATGTGGAGCTTATTCAAGGAAAAGCTACTGTGTGTACTAGATAAGTATGTACCTGTCAGGCAGGGAGGAAGCTGTAGAGCGCGAGAGCCGTAGTTTACGAAGGAAGTGGAATCTTGGTCAAGAGGAAGAAGAAGGCTTATGTTAGGATGAGACATGAAGGCTAAGTTAGGGCACTTGAGGATTACAAGGTAGCCAGGAAAGACCTAAAGAGAGAGCTCAGAAGAGCCAGGAGGAGACATGAGAGGTTGTTGGCAGATAGGATCAGGATAAACCCTAAGGCTTTCTACAGGTATTTAAGGAATAAAAGAACGACGAGAGTAAGATTAGGGCCAATCAAGGATAGTAGTGGGAAGTTGTGTGTGAAGTCAGAGGAGATAGGGGAAGCACTAAATGAATATTTTCCAACAGTATTCACTCTAGAAAATGATAATGTTGTCAAGGAGATTACTGAGATATAGGCTACTAGACTAGGTGTGATTGAGTTTCACAAGGAAGAGGTATTAGAAATCCTGCAGAGTGTGAAAATAAATAGGTCCCCTGGGCCGGATGGGATTTATCCTAGGATCCTCTGGGAAGCCAGGGAGGAGATTGTCGAGCCTTTGGCATTGATCTTTAAATTGTCATTGTCTACAGGAATAGTGCCAGAAGACTGGAGGATAGCAAATATGGTTCCCCTGTTCAAGAAAGGGAGTAGAGACAGCCCTGGTAATTATAGACCAGTGAGCCTTACTTCAGTTGTTGGTAAAGTGTTGGAAAAGGTTATAAGAGATAGGATTTATAATCATCTAGAAAAGAATAATTTGATTATGGATAGTCAGCACGGTTTTGTGAAGGGTAGGTCGTGCCTCACAAACCTGATTGAGTTCTTTGAAATAGTGACCAAACAGGTAGATAAGAGTAAACTGGTTGATGTGGTGTAAATGGATTTCAACAAGGCGTTTGATAAGGTTCCCCACAGTAGGCTATTGTACAAATTGCAGAGGAATGGGATTGTGGGAGATATAGCAGTTTGGATCAGTAATTGGCTTACTGAAAGAAAACAGAGGGTGGTGGTTGATGGGAAATGTTCATCCTGGAGTCCTGTTACCAGTGGTGAACCACAAGGGTCAGTGTTGGGTCCACTGCTGTTCATCATTTTTTATAAATGACCAGGATGAGGGTGTAGAAGGGTGGGTTAGTAAATTTGCAGACGACAGTAAGGTCGGTGAGTTGTGGATAGTGACAAAGGAAGTTGTAGGTTACAGAGAGACATAGATAAGCTGCAGAGCTGGGTTGAGACGTGGCAAATGGAATTTAATGCGGACAAGTGTGAGGTGATTCACTTTGGTCAGAGTAACCGGAATGCAAAGTACTGGGTTAATGGTAAGATTCTTGGTAGTGTAGATGAGCAGAGAGATCTCGGTGTCTATGTACACAGATCCTTGGAAGTTGCCACCCATGTTGACAGGGTTGTTAAGAAGGCATACAGTGTTTTAGCTTTTATTAATAGAGGGATCGAGTTCCGGAACCATGAGGTTATGCTACAGTTGTACAAAACTCTAATGCGGCTGCACTTGGAGTATTGTGTAGAGTTCTGGTCACCGCATTATAAGAAGGATGTGGAAGCTTTGGAAAGGGTGCAGAGAAGATTTACTAGGATGTTGCCTGAAATGGAGGGAAGGTCTTATGAGGAAAGGCTGAAGGACTTGAGGCTGTTTTCGTTAGAGAGAAGAAGGTTGAGAGGTGATTTAATAGAGACATATAAGATAATCAGAGGGTTAGATAGGGTGGACAGGGAGAGCCTTTTTCCAAGAATGGTGACAATGAGCATGAGGGTGCATAGCTTTAAATTGAGGGGTAATAGATATAGGATAGATGTCAGAGGTAGTTTCTTTACTCAGAGAGTAGTAAGGGTATGGAATGCTTTGCCTGCAATGGTAGTAGATTCTCCAACTTTAAGTACATTTAAGTCGTCATTGGACAAGCATATGGATATACATGGAATAGTGTAGGTTAGATGGGTTTCAGATTGGTATGATAGGTCACGCAACATCGAGGGCCGAAGGGCCTGTACTGCGCTGTAATGTTCTATGTTTCATTTCCTTTCCCAAAAAGGCATTTGTGAACCAAATGGGTATTTTCTCAGTGACAAAATCAAGAAGGATATAGATAAGATGAACAACAGGTGTCTTTTCCTTTGGGTAGAGGATTCCATTTGAGTGGGAGCAGCAGCCGAGGAAAAACGAACCCGGGAGACTACAGCTAAGGTAAGACAGTTTGTTTCAAAATTACTTACCTGTAGCGGGCAGCGGAAGTGAGGTTGGAGCGCATAGCTGGGCGGGAAGGCAAGTGATTAGTATTTGAGTGGGTGTGTTCTAGACCCCAGGTCCTACTTTCGTAGGGCCTCCCTCCCACCCTCCTCCTCTAACCTAACTTTAAAGTCCACAGGTTATTGACTCAGTGTTCTTGTTTTTGGAGACAGTGTACAGTCATGGCAGCGCAGGCGGTGGAATGTTCCTCCTGCAGGATATTTGAGGTAGGGGTGACCACCGATACTCCTGCCAACTTCGTGTGCAGGAAATGCAGTCAGATCCTGATCCTCACCGAGTGAGTTAGGGAACTGGAACTGGAGCTGGATGAGCTGAGGATTATTCGAGAGGCTGAGAGTGTGATCGATAGAAGCTACAGGGACATAGTTACGCCGGAGAACAGAGGTAGCTGGGTAACAGTTAGAGGTGGGAAGGGGAAGAAGCAGGCAGTGCAGGGTTCCCCTGTGGTCGTTCCCCTAAAAAATAGGTATACAGCTTTGGAAACTGTTGGGGGGGACAGCCTTGCAGGTGTAAGCTGCAGTGAAGGGGACTGTGGCTCTGAGATTCAGAAGGGAAAGGGGGAGAAGAGGAGAGCACTAGTTATAGGGGACTCTCTAGTTAGAGGGATGGACAGGCGGTTCTGTGGACATGGGCGAGACTCTCGGATGGTTTGTTGCCTCCCGGGTGCTAGGGTCCGAGACATCTCGGACCGTGTCTTCAGAATCCTTAAGGGGGAGGGTGTGCAGCCAGAAGTCGTGGTACACTTTGGCACCAACGACATAGGTAGGAAGAGGGGTGGGGAGGTCATT
Source organism: Chiloscyllium punctatum (assembly GCF_047496795.1). Taxonomy (NCBI): domain Eukaryota; kingdom Metazoa; phylum Chordata; class Chondrichthyes; order Orectolobiformes; family Hemiscylliidae; genus Chiloscyllium; species Chiloscyllium punctatum. The sequence continues at coordinate 67,535,330 of NC_092763.1, forward strand.
CAAGAGCTCAAGGAGTTAGGCTGGAAGCTAAAAGCTAGGACAGACAGAGTCGTCATCTCTGGGTTGTTGCCGGTGCCACGTGACAGAGAGGCAAAGAATAGGGAGAGAGTGCAGTTGAACACGTGGCTGCAAGGATGGTGTAGGAGGGAGGGCTTCAGATATTTGGACAATTGGACTGCTTTCTAGGGAAGATGGGACCTGTATAAACAGGACGGGTTGCACCTGAACCAGAAGGGCACCAATATCCTGGGGGGTAGGTTTGCTAGCACTCTTCGGGGGGGTTTAAACTAATTTGGCAGGGGGATGGGATCCGGACTTGTAGTCCAGCAAGTAAGCTAGCTGTGTGTCAGGATGTCCAAGACTGTAGGGAGGCTGTGGAGAAGGTAGCACTGACAGGGACTACTTGCGGACACAGAGATGGGCTCAAGTGCGTATACTTCAACGCAAGGAGTATCAGAAATAAGGTGGGTGAACTTAAGGCGTGGATCGGTACCTGGGACTACGATGTTGTGGCCATCACGGAAACACGAATAGATGAGGGACAGGAATGGCTGTTGGAGGTTCCTGGTTACAGATGTTTCAGTAAGATTAGGGAGGGTGGTAAAAAAGGAGGGGGGGGTGGCATTGCTAATTAGAAATGGTATAACGGCTGCAGAAAGGAAGTTTGAGGGGGATCTGCCTCTGGAGGTAGTATGGGCTGAAGTCAGAAATAGGAAAGGTGCAGTCACCTTGTTGGGTGTTTATTATAGGCCCCCCAATAGCAGCAGAGATGTGGAGAAACAGATTGGGAAACAGATTCTGGAAAGGTGCAGAAGCCACAGGGTCGTAGTCATGGGCGACTTCAACTTCCCAAATATTGATTGGAAGCTCTTTAGATCAAGTAGATTGGATGGGGCGGTGTTTGTGCAGTGTGTCCAGGAAGCTTTTCTAACACAGTATGTAGATTGTCCAACCAGAGGGGAGGCCATATTGGATTTGGTACTCGGTAATGAACCGGGACAAGTGGTGGGCTTGTTAGTGGGTGAACATTTTGGTGATGGTGACCACAATTCTGTGACTTTCACCTTGGTTATGGAGAGAGATAGGTGCGCACAACAAGGAAGTTTTTACAATTGGGGGAAGGGAAATTACGATGCTGTAAGACAGGATTTGAGGAGCATACGTTGGGAGCATAGGCTGTCAGGGAAGGATGTGGTGGAAATGTGGAACTTTTTCAAGGAGCAGATACGACGTGTCCTTGATATGTATGTACCGATCAGGCAGGAAAGAAATGGTCGTGTGAGGGAGCCTTGGCTGACGAGGGAGGTTGAATGTCTAGTAAAGAGGAAGAAGGAGGCTTACATAAGGTTGAAGAAACAGGGTTCAGACAGAGCAGTGGAGGGATACAGGATAGCCAGAAGGGACCTGAAGAAAGGGATTAGGAGAGCTAAGAGAGGGCATGGAAAATCCTTGGCGGATAGGATCAAGGATAACCCCAAGGCATTCTATGCGTATGTGAGAAACCTGAGAATGACGAGAACGAGGGTAGGTCCGATCAAGGACAGTGGTGGGAGACTGTGTATTGAGTCGGAAGAGATAGGAGAGGTCTTGAACAAGTACTTCTCTTCAGTATTTACGAACGAGAGGGACCGTATTGTTGAAGAGGAGAGTGTGAAACGGACTGATAAGCTAGAAGAGATACCTGTTAGGAAGGAAGATGTGTTGGACATTTTGAACAACTTGAGGATAGACAAGTCCCCCGGGCCTGACAGTATATATCCTAGGATTATGTGGGAAGCAAGAGAGGAAATTGCAGTACCGTTGGCAATGATCTTCTCGTCTTCACTGGCAACGGGGGTGGTACCAGGGGACTGGAGAGTAGCGAATGTTGTGCCCCTGTTCAAAAAAAAAATAGGGATAACCCCGGGAATTACAGGCCAGTTAGTCTTACTTCTGTGGTAGGCAAAGTAATGGAAAGGGTACTGAGGGATAGGATTTACGAGTATCTGGAAAGACACTGCTTGATTAGGGACAGCCAGCACGGATTTGTGAAGGGTATGTCTTGCATTACAAGTCTTATTGAATTCTTCGAGGAGGTGACCAAGCATGTGGATGAGGGTAGAGCAGTGGATGTAGTGTACATGGATTTTTAGTAAGGCATTTAATAAGGTTCCCCATGGTAGGCTTATGCGGAAAGTCAGGAGGCATGGGATAGAGGGAAATTTGGCCAATTGGATAGAAAACTGGCTAACCGGTCGAAGGCAGAGAGTGGTGGTAGATGGTAAATATTCAGCCTGGAGCCCAGTTACAAGTGGAGTTCCGCAGGGATCAGTTCTGGGTCCTCTGCTGTTTGTAATTTTTATTAATGACTTAGATGAGGGAGTCGAAGGGTGGGTCAGTAAATTTGCAGATGATACGAAGATAGGTGGAGTTGTGGACAGTGAGGAGGGCTGTTGTCGGCTGCAGAGGGACTTAGATATGATGCAGAGCTGGGCTGAGGAGTGGCAGATGGAGTTCAACCCTGCCAAGTGTGAGGTTGTCCATTTTGGAAGAACAAATAAGAATGTGGAATACAGGGTTAATGGTAGGGTTCTTGGTCAGGTGGAGGAACAGAGGGATCTTGGGGTCTATGTACATAGATCTTTGAAGGTTGCCACTCAGGTGGATAGAGTTTGTAAGAAGGCCTATGGAGTATTATCGTTCATTAGCAGAGGGATTGAATTCAAGAGTCGTGAAGTGATGTTGCAGCTGTACAGGACTTTGGTTAGGCCACAGTTGGAGTACTGTGTGCAGTTCTGGTCGCCTCACTTTAGGAAAGATGTGGAAGCTTTGGAGAGGGTGCAGAGAAGATTTACCAGGATGTTGCCTGGAATGGAGAGTAGGTCGTACGAGGATAGGTTGAGAGTTCTCGGCCTTTTCTCGTTGGAACGGCGAAGGATGAGGGGTGACTTGATAGAGGTTTATAAGATGATCAGAGGAATAGATAGAGTAGACAGTCAGAAACTTTTTCGGGTACAACAGAGTGTTACAAGGGGACATAAATTTAAGGTGAAGGGTGGAAGGTATAGGGGAGATGTCAGGGGTGGGTTCTTTACCCAGAGAGTGGTGGGGGCATGGAATGCGCTGCCCGTGGGAGTGGTAGAGTCAGAATCATTGGCGACCTTTAAGCGGCATTTGGATAGGTACATGGATGGGTGCTTAATCTAGGATAGAAGTTCGGCACAACATCGTGGGCCGAAGGGCCTGTTCTGTGCTGTATTGTTCTATGTTCTATGTTCTCTATGTTCTATTACTACCGGGCATATTTTTAAGGTAAGAGGAGAAAAATTTTTAAAAAGGCTCAAAATGCAACCTTTTTACACATAGAATGGTTTCTGTATAGAATAACTTCCAGAGAAAGTGATGGATCTGGGTACAGTTACAAGTGAAGAGACATTTGGATAAGTAAATAAATAAGAAACATTTGGTGGGATATGAACCAAGCGCAGGCAGGTAGGAATGGTCGACATGAAAGGGTCTGTTTCCATGCTTTATGACTCTATGACTCTTGTCCAGATCAAAATCTCTAATTCCAGGTTTTGCTTAGGAGTATTGGACTCAAAGACAGTGAGTGAGAGAAAGTGAGAACTGCAGATGTGGGAGATCAGAGTCAAAAAGAGAGTGTGGTGAGTGCTGGTGTTCTCTTTTCAGGTGTTGCAATCAGTTAGTAAACAGGGTGTGCTTTGTGGAGTAATGACTCCTTCAGTCAGTATGAGTTTCCTGGGGATGGAGGAACTCACTTTGGGAGAGCCTTTGCAGAAAGTGAGCAAGGCAAAGTTTTTGGAATTGTCCTGACCTTCACCTTATCTATAACCCTCACGGTTTTATGAACATTTAAAAGGGCACCTCTTAAGCTTTGGTGAAAACTATCCCAGCCTGTGCAGCCTCTCCTTATAACTCAAATACTCCATTCCAAGTAACATCCTGGTAAATCTTTCCTGAACCCTCTCAATCTAAATAATATCCCTCCTATAACAGGGTGATCAGAACTCCAAAGAGGCCTCACCAATGTCCAGTACAACTTCAACATGACCTCCCAACTTGTAGGCTCAAAGGTCTGAACATTGAAGGCAAACATACTAAATGCCTTCTTAACCACCTTGTCTACATGTGACACAAACTTCAAAGAATTATCTATCTGAATCCCTCGGTCTCTTTGTTCTACAGCACTTCCCAATGCTCCTCTTTTAATTGTATGCCTCCTGTCCTTGTTTGTTTTACCAAAATACAATACCTTACATTTAACCAAATTAAATTCTATCTGCCACTCCTCAGCTCATTGACCCAATTGATCAAGATCTCCTTGTAATCTTAGATAACCTTCTTCAGTGTCCAGTGTCCCATCAATTGTGATGTCTTCAGCAAACTTACTAAACATGCCTCTATGTTCTCATCTAAATCATTACTATAAATGAAGAACAAGAGTGGATCTAGCACTGATCCTTATGGAACACTGCTGGTAGCAGGCCTCCAGTCTGAAAAACAGCCTTTTACCACCATTCTTTGTCTCCTGCCGCTCAGCCAATTCTATATCTGAGATGCCAATTTATTATGAACTGGACCAAGCCCCCTCAAGAAGATATTAAGAAGATACCCTAGACCCCAAAAGCTTCCTATTTTTAAAGGCAAGTGTGAGATGTCAAACTACCAGGCTTGAAGCAAAACATACTTTATTCTTACACTGTGGTTAAAATACAGACAAAAGAAGAATATAAAAAGCTTAACAGTAATTGTATCAAAATACTTATAAAGATAATGTATAAGTTAACTTCCACTGGTTAGCTGTTCCAAGATAATAACATCCCATAAACACGTCCTTGGCAAAACCACATTCAATAAAATAGATTAGTCTCACATGCAATTCTCCAGTCGAGGGCAGAATATCAAGAGAAATTTCTAAGAGGGAAAGAACTCACGTGTTTCACTGTAAGGGAGAGGTATTTGACATCTTCCAAACCTCAAAAGCTACGGAAAGTTAAACAACAATCCTGGTGCTGTGGGAATTTGATCTGACCTCTTCATTCTGCTTCTATTGTTCCAACTTTGGGAAAAAAAAATCAGAAGCATCACAGGCTGTTTAATTTCTTGGCTGGGAACACATCACGTATGACCTTTGTCTCAATCTAGCTTCATAAAAAAAGGACAAAATATACCCAGTAAAGGCATAATATCGTCACAATTGCCATCACTAATTACTCAGAAGGCTATTAAGAGTCAACTACATTGCTGTGAGCCATACCAGATAGGGATGGCAATTTCTTCCCTAAAGGTAAAAACAATGACTGCAGATGCTGGAAACCAGTTTCTGGATTAGTGGTGCTGGAAAAGCACAGCAGTTCAGGCAGCATCCAAGTAGCTTCGAAATCGATGTTTCGGGCAAAAGCCCTTCATCTTTATCTGAGGCGGAGGTGCGGGATGTAGACGAGATGCGTTGGAGTGCATCTTTATCTGAGGGCAGAGGTGCGAGATGTAGATGCCCTCCAACGCATCTCATCTACATCCCGCACCTCCGCCCTCAGACCCCACCCCTCCAACCGTAACAAGGACAGAACGCCCCTGGTGCTCACCTTCCACCCGACCAACCTTCGCATAAACCAAATCATCCGCCGACATTTCCGCCACCTCCAAACAGACCCCACTACCAGGGATATATTTCCCTCCCCTCCCCTTTCCGCCTTCCGCAAAGACCGTTCCCTCCGCAACTACCTTGTCAGGTCCACGCCCCCAAACAACCCACCCTCCAATCCTGGCACTTTCCCCTGCCACCGCACGAACTGTAAAACCTGCGCCCACACCTCCTCCCTCACCTCTATCCAAGGCCCTAAAGGAGCCTTCCACATCCATCAAAGTTTTACTTGCACATCCACTAATATCATTTATTGTATCCGTTGCTCCCGATGCGGTCTCCTCTACAATGGGGAGACTGGGCGCCTCCTAGCAGAGCGCTTTAGGGAACATCTCTGGGACACCCGCACCAATCAACCACACCGCCCCGTGGCCCAACATTTCAACTCCCCCTCCCACTCTGCCGAGGACATGGAGGTCCTGGGCCTCCTTCACCGCCACTCCCTCACCACCAGACGCCTGGAGGAAGAACGCCTCATCTTCTGCCTCGGAACACTTCAACTCCAGGGCATCAATGTGGACTTCAACAGTTTCCTCATTTCCCCTTCCCGCACCTCACCCTAGTTCTAAACTTCCAGCTCAGTAACTGTCCGCATAACTTGTCCGGACTTGTCCTACCTTCCTATCTTCTTTTCCACCTATCCACTCCACCCTCTCCTCCTTGACCTATCACCTTCATCCCCTCCCCCACTCACCCATTGTGCTCTATGCTACTTTCTCCCCACCCCCACCCTCCTCTAGCTTATCTCTCCATGCTTCAGGCTCACTGCCTTTATTCCTGATGAAGGGCTTTTGCCCGAAATGTCAATTTCGAAGCTACTTGGATGCTGCCTGAACTGCTGTGCTTTTCCAGCACCACTAATCCAGAATCCTTCCCTAAAGGGCCTTACAGAAACAGATGGTTTCGCCCCATAATAATCATTGTTAATCTCTTAATTCTAGATATTTTTTGAAATTGAATTCAAAGCCCACTGTCTGCCATGGTGGGATTGAAATCTCAGGCCTGAGTACATTACCCAGGTCTCTGGGATTCATGTCTAGCAATAACACCACTTGACCATCTCTTCCCCTGTGGTAGATTAATACTGAAATATAAGCACATAAGGCTGCAGATTTTGTTTTAACAATGAGACTGAAATTTATTACAAACTAAAAAAGAAAAAGACCTTTCTTAAAAAAAGCGCGAGCTAAATGTAACACAGTTTGAAAGATTTCAAAATACATGACAAAATAATATCTCATCTATTCCCAATAACATCACTTCACGTTAATGAAAACCCAAAGAAATTTTCCATCCCTATTCAATTTGTCAGTTTGTCTTAACTGCTTTTTTTCACAGTTCTGTCCTGGGAGTTGGAAAATATTTTCCTTGAATTGTAAACACAGTCAAGATCTTAAGCATTCTCAGCTTTGAATAACCCATTCAGATTTCTAACCGAATGCTCTTCATTTTGAATTTTCACAAACAACATTTTTTCACTGAGGTAACTTATTTCCTTAATTGCTCTGAAAATACTCCCTTTTCTGGGAGGGACTGTACTGGCAACTGACTCCAGTCAGATTTCGTTTGAATTATGCAAAATAGTTCCAATCTCATGCTCTTCCTGAGTTAAAATCAATCTTTGATTATTCAAAGCAAGCTCATGTCTCTTAATGTTTTCTATCGATTGTCAGAAATCCCCACAATATAAACCAAGTTTTGTGAGCATTCCAGGTGGCACATACTCAAACAAAGTCATGGCTTTGGGAAGACTGAATTGCAAATTATGAAACCCTTTCATAAACATTGACCACTACCCATATCACAATTTTTAAAAGCCCTTTACAAAAGTAGACATCACTCATATTCTACCAGTTTAAAACCAAACTCATATATTTTTCAACACCGGCATCTCCAAATCATATGCTCTTCACCACAGTACCATGTCATTTTTGCAGTCCTTTATCTTTTGCATAGTTTGAATAAGCATCTTGTTACCCACATGGCTGTAAGCATGATATATTTTGGCGATCCCAATTTAGAGTATTGAAATAATCTGGCCACTATGACCCTTATGAAAACTTGACAGTAAGTGAATTCTTTAGCATCCATGGTATGAACATTAGGCAGCTTTTATGGTATTCAAAAGGATTAAATATCCAAATAATGTGTAGTGCAGTCCATTTTAATAGCCACCAGTTTGAAGAGAATATTGAGGAATTTGTTTGACTCTTTGATTATCAGCCTTTAGTGTTCAGAATGTATTAATATGCCTTTAAGTGCTTGAGCTTCCCTTGCAATGCTGTTGAGCCTGACATAGGCAGGATTTTTTCAAGTTTTATTTGGCAGATCTTTGTGTTTTTGAGCGATAGCAGTTATGTAATTTCCTCACTGTCCATCTCAGCTCTGAATGGCAATGTATTCCACTAACAAGCTGACATACAGGGTGAATCTATCTCTGCAGAAATGTGTGAAATCGTCAAATATATTCTCATTCATAAGATGGATGTTAAGTGTGGATTGATGCTAATATTGCTCAATATTCAATCATGCTCATTTAATTAGCCCGTGCCAGCATGATGGGCTGCATTGCCTATTTCTGTACTATAAGACTTCTGTAATTCTGCAGATCAGGGCTTACCCTATTCCCACCACATTGCGTTTGGGTTCAATGTTGTCCGCATTAAAATTTCCTCAAAATCAGAATTCAAGTTTCCATGGGAGCTAAGGCCAACAGCATTTGGTTTATCGAGTCACAGAGTCACAAAGATATTCAGCATGGAAACAGATCCCTCAGCCCAACTTGTTCATGCTGACCAGATATCTATACTTAATCTAGTCCTAATCATGTGGTCCATATCCCTCTAAATCCTTCCTATTCATATACCGATCCGGATACCTTTTAAGTGTTCCAATTGTACCAGCCTCCACACTTCCTCTGGCAACTCATTCCATGCATGTACCACCCTCTGCATGAAAAAGTTGCTCCTTTTATATCCTAAACCTATGCCCTCTAGTTCTGGACTCCTCAGCCTCCGACGCTTCGGGGAAAACAGCCCTAACCTATTCAGCCTTTCCTTATAGCTCAAACCCTCCAACCCTGGCAATGTTCTTACAAATCTTTTCTGAACCCTTTCAAGTTTCACAATAGCCTTCATATAGGAGGGAGATCAGAAATGCACACAATATTCCAAAAGTGATCTAACCAATGTTTTGTACAGCCGCAACATGACCTGCCAACTCCGATACTCAATGCTCTGACTAATAAAGGAAAGCTTACTAAATGCCTCCTCACTATCCTATCTACCTGAGAATCCACTTTCAAGGAACTATGAACTTGCACTCCAAGGTCTCTTTGAGCAACACTCCCCAGGACTTTACCGTTAAGTGTATCAGTCCTGCTCTGATTTCCTTTTCCAAAATGCAGCATCTCACATTTATCTAAATTAAACTCCTTAGCTCATTTGCCCATCTGATCAAGATCCCATTGTAATCTGAGGTAGCCTTCTTCGCTGTCCACTACACCTCTAATTTTGGTGTCATCTGCAAACTTACTAACTATACCTCTTATGTTCGCATCCAAATCATTTATATAAATGACAAAGCAGTGGAACCAGCGCTGATCCTTGCGGCACACCATTGGTCACAGGCCTCCAGTCTGAAAAACAACCACCACCCTCTGTCTTCTACTTTCAAGCCAGTTCCATGTGATTTATTATTGTCACATGTACTGAGATACATGTGACAAGTTTTGTTTTGCGTAATATCAAAGGGACATACCTATCCTACACCATCTTCAACCTATCTTTGAAAGCTTCCCACATATCAACTCATTCAAGTGCACATGACAATAAAGCTAATTCATAATTATGTCTTAAGAGTTCATCAGGGTAATAGAGCAAATGCAGAACATAGTGTTACAGTTACAGAGACGGTGCAGATAGAGATCAACTTTAATATATGAGAGGTTCATTCATAAGTCTGATAACGGTGGGGTAGAAGCTGTTCTTGGATCTATTGGTATGTATTTTCAACATTTCTTATCTTCTGGCCAATGGAAGAGATTGTAATTGGGGTAGGAGGGATATTTGAATATATTGGCTGCTTTCTCGAGGCGGCAGGAAGTGTAGACAGAGTAAATGGATAGAAGACCAGCTTTCATAATGGACTCGCCTACATTCATAACCCTCCGTAATTTCTTATAGTCTCAGGTACAGCAGTTTCCATACCAAGTTGTGATGCATCCAGTTGGAACATATGGTGCATCTATTAAAAATTGTAAGAGTCATTGTGGACATGCTAAATTTCCTTAGCCTTGGGAAGAAGTAGAGGCATTAGTGTGCTTTTTTGACTGTTGCATCCATCACAATGGACCCGGACAGATTGTTGATGATATTTACTCTTAGGAACCTGAAACCTTCAACAGATTCCACGTCACCACCATTGATACAGACAGGGGTGTGTCGTCTACTCTGCTTCCTGAAGTCGATGAAGTTCCTTCATTTTGCTGACATTGAGGGAGAGACTGTTGTCTTTGCACTTTGCCATTAAGCTGTCTATCTCTTTCTTGAACTCGGTCTAATTGTTGTTTGAGATCACATCTGTTCAAGCCGGCTGGAACTGGGGGTGTGGACTCCTTTGGTCGTAAGCAGGTTAAAGAACTACCCTCTTCTCCATTCACCACTACCTCAATATCCCTGTCCTGAAAGAGAGGGACGAGCTTGTCTTTCTTTTGTAACATTCTCTGTGATGAGCACTGAAATGTAATGAGCAGCCTCTCGCAGCCTTTAATGTGCTATGCAGCTGGGCTCCAAAATCTAGTGCCGGAGGTGTCTGGACCAGAAGGTCTCATCAATACTGAGCATTTCTGTGTTTCTCACCAAGCAATTTATGGAGAATCATGCCCAACACCTTGGCTGCATAATTAATGAGGTGAAATGTGGAAGATTACATCAGAAAATTCACCCTGGGTCAAAGCAGACTGGACTGGATGTTGATGGAAGGTGGTGGCTAATTTGTCCAATGGCCAAAAGCATGTATATGGGTCAGAGCAATTGGCAGTAGGAGGCCATGTGACGAGGCTTCCTGTGATTTCTAGGGTTGGCAATTCTAACCAGGTGCCGTTAGACTCGCCATAGCCAAAAGTTTCAATGGTAATCCTGGTATCTGGTTAAATAAATGCAGTCAAACCATTTTCAATATTTCATGTGTCAGATGAGCTCAAGGCTGCTACTCCCAATGAATAGGCAGCATGTTCCATTGTCAGTGGTCAGGAGTATAGCTAAAGTCCATTTCTTTTAATTCAGTCATACGATGAAGGTGTCACTGATTAGGCCAACATTTATAGCCTATCCCTAATTGTCCCAAGGGCTGTTAAGATTCAGCCAATTGCTGTGGCTCTGGAGTCACACGTAGGCCAGGCCAGGTAATGATGGCAGATTCCTTCCCTAAAGATGCCAGATGGGTTTTGCTGACAATTGGTCATGCATTTATGGTCATCATTAGACTCCTAATTCCAGATTTGTATTCAATTCAAATTCTACCATCTACCATGGCAGGATTCGAACCCAGATCCCCAGAACATTACGTGGGTCTTTGGATTAGCAGCTCAACAATCATACCACTAAGCCATCACTTTCTCTTAAACTTGAAAGTCAGGCAGCATCTGAAGAACAGGAGAATCGACATTTCGCTTGAACATTCCTGATGAAGGGCTTATGCCCAAAATGTCGATTCACCTGCTCCTCAGATGCTGCCTGACAGGCTGTGCTTTTCCAGCACCACACTCTTCAACTCAGGAACAGTACTGTACAGAATACAATTGGGGAGCTTCTTTTGAAAATCTAAGTTCTCAGCAGTTCTTCCTGCCAGTATAGATGCAAACAATACAGAAACTTAAAAACAAATTTTACTTCAGAACCTGAGGATGTAGTTGGCATCAACTCAAAGGTGGAAGACAGAGGGTGGAGGTGAAGGGTTGTTTTTCAGACTAGAGTTCCGTGACCATGAGGATCAGTGCTGGGTCCACTGCTTTTTGTCATTTATAGAAATGATTTGGATGTGAAAATAGCAGATATGATTAATAGGTTTGCCAATGATACCAAAATTGGTAGTGTAGTGGACAGTCAAGAAGATTACCTCAGAGTGCAACAGGGCCTTGATCAAATGGGCCAATGAGCCGAGGAGTGACAGATGAAGTTTAATTTAGATAAATGTGAGGTGTTTCATTTTGGAAAGGCAAATCAGGGCAGGACTTATACAGTTAATGTTAAGGTCCTAGGCAATATCACTGAACAAAGAAACCTTGGAGTGCAGGTTTCTAGTTCCTTGAAACTAGAATTGCAGGTAGACCAGATAGTGAAGAAGGTGTTTGGTATGCTTGCCTTTATTGGTCAATGCACTGCGTATAGTTTGAGCTATAGGGAGAGACTGAATAGGCTGGGGCTATTTTCCTTGGAGTGTCGGAGGTAGAGGGGTGACTTTGTAGAAGTTTATATAATCATGAGGGGCATAAATAGGGTAAACAGCCAAGATCTTTTCCCCAGGGTCGACACATCCAAAACTAAAAGGCACAGGTTTAAAGTGAGAGGGGAAAGATTTAAAAGAAGCCTAAGGGGCAACTTTTTCACACAGAGGATGGTGCATGTATGGAATGATCTACCGAAGGAAGTGGTGGAGGCTGGTACAAATACAACATTTAAAAGACATCTGGATGGGTATATCAATAGGAAGGGTTTAGAAGGATATGGGCCAAATGCTGGAAAATGGGATTATATTAATTTGGGATATCTCATTGGCACAGATGTTTTGGAATGAAGGGTCTGTTTCCATGCTGTACAGCTCTATGACACTATGACTTTATAATCACACCAATCAGGAGGCTAAGCCGATGATGCATTCCTGTGACACATGCAATGATGCAAGAGGCAATGACACAAGATGCAATCAGGAGGTGAGAGACGTTAAACTGAGGATTGGCACTCAACGAGGAAATGGGACTTTAAGATGAAATAACTTTATAACGAGAAAACATTAAAAGGGGAGACTTAAGAGAAGATTTCCCTACATTTGTCTCTCTACAGTATTAGTCCACTTCCAATAGCATCTGTTAGATGACTAGTAAGATCCGAGGTGAAAATGAACCGTTGTGAAACATTCATTTATAATTTGGTCTCTCATCAATTTTGTAAGGATCCCAGCAGCAGCAATATTTTTAATTAACATCAAAAACTGTCATTAACAAGTGGTCTCTATATATTATAAACACATACATATGATGAGCACTCAAACACATGCTTGCTCCATTACTAAGGCATCTATTTTCACTTTTGTAATACACTTGTGTTCGTCCCTGGCTCAGCTCATCTGCTATTGAAACCCTGTTACCTCTACACTATGATATTGTGACATTCTTCTGGCCAGCCTCCCACATTCTATCCTCTGTGTACTTGAGGTCATTCAAATTTGGCTGTGTCCTAACTCCTGCCAATGCTTTCATGCTCACATCAGTTCTCAATTACCTGTATTGGCCCACAGTTAAAAAGCTTCTCACTTTTAAATTTAATCCTGGTCTTGAAATCTCTTGCCAATCTGGAATGTCCGAATGTCCTCCAACATACCTGAGCTTCTCTAATTCTGGTTTCTTGAGCATTTCCCTGTTATTTACTCATGTGTATTTGATGCCTGTGTAAAGCACCTTAGGAAATTTTACCACATTTTAAATTGCCATTTTAATGCAAATTATTGTTTTAGCTTTTTCTTTGTTGACTGTATCTAACCTAACTTAGTGAAATCAACATGCGTTTGACCGTAGTATTGTTCTCTCTGTCTTAGCTTCACATTTTTTAATCTCATTCCTATGAAAGGAGCATTTTCCAGCAAGGCTGGTTTTTTGCTTCTCTACTGTTGCCCTGAGAGGATGGTGGTTGACCATCTTCTGGAATCACTGGGACGCAGCCTCAGAGAGCAGCAAAGAGTTGGCTTGGAGCTGGAGTCACATATAGGCGAAACCAAGACACTGGAGAATCACTTGTCGTTGTCTGACAACTGATAGCTTTATTGACTTTTAAAAATTCTCAAAATTGATATGGTGGGATTTTAACACATATTGGAGAAAGTGAGGACTGCAGATGCTGGAGATCAGAGTCGAGAGAGTAGTGCTGGAAAGGCACAGCAGGTCAGGCAGCATCCGAGGAGCAGGAGAATTGACTGATGAAGGGCTTATGCCCAAAATATCGATTCTCCTGCTCCTCGGATGCTCCCAGACCTGCTGTGCCTTCCCACTATTACACTCTCTACCTTTAACACGTGTTGTGTGGATTACTGGTCTCAAGCCCTGGGTTAATATTGCAACAACATGGTCAAGTCCATTGACTAGGAAGAGGGATGTGTTTTTATATTAGCTTCAGTTCTGTGTAGAAGATATTTTTTACAGAGTGACAGTGCATCGAATCACTGCCTGTTGACACCTGTAACAGGTGTAAAATTGCACGTTGCGTTTAACCAGCTTCTGCTCTGTTGCTAATCATTATGAGTCCTTTCCTTGACATGCCCTTTACTTTTATTTGAGTTTGAGATTTTTTTTAAGCACATGGGGGATTTTAATCACAGCAGACAAGCCTGAGTGGTTTCTAATGTTGCATAAAAGCAGGCAAATCAAGCGTGTTAATGTAAGGTCTGGTTTCAGCTAACTCACTCTGTTTAACCAAAGGGGAGGGGAGTAGGAGCCCATGAGGCAGACTATAGTTCAAATGTGTGAAGGGAAGTAGATCAAGCTGAAGAACATTACCACTAATGGCCATTGGCTCTCATCCATTACACTGCATTTTATATTGAACAAAGCCTGTGAGGTATTCTAATTCTTTTATCTTCTGTATTAGGGGTCAGCAACTCCTCTCTTTTTCTCCATTTTACTAATTGTGGGCTCCATATTACAAACTGCTAATAGCACTGTCAATGACTCAGTTGTTTGGTAAAAGATTTTTATTGCATTAAATACAGGACACTATTGTTTTGTCTTAGTGGAGCATTGATAAGCGGTGCCACATTCATATTCAAATTACCCATATCATGATATTCCTGACGCACTTAACCACTGGGTGCTAAAGCCACCATTTCCAGGTAGTCAGTCCTGAGGAAATACGACACTCATGAACAGGCGGTGTAAGCAATTGTGAAAAGTCATTTAAAGACATGCAGAACTCTGTTTTTCAGAAAACATGGATTAAAGTAGCCATGACAATTTATTCTCCTTATATTGAAGCTTATAAATTGTGCAAGAATAAAGTTCTCAGAATCATAGAATCTCTACAATGTGGAAAGAGGCCACTCAGCCCATTGAGTCTGGAACAATCCTCTGAAAAGCATCATACCCAGACCCACCCTAACCTCTTAACCCTGCCTTTAGTGCTCCCTGGACACGACAAGGCAATTTAGCATGGCCTATCCACCAAATCTTTGGACTGTGTGAAGAAACCAGAGCATCTGACGGAGGCCCACACAGACAGTCACCTAAGGTTAGAATTGAACCCAGGTCTCTGGTACTGTGAGGCAACAGTCTGAACCACTGAACTTCCATGTTATTCCTCACAAAACATCTATCTGCTCGAAATAGTTGGCCAAGTCATTTTCAGTTGTAAACCCAGATGACGAATTAATCATGGCAGCAGATGTTGTCCTAATCCAACATCTACATTGGGAGCCTCTCTCACATACAATAGAGCCTGGGCACAGAATCCTGTGCTCCCAGAAGTAATGAATTTATAGGAAGAAAGGCCACTAAATTTGATGGGATGATGATGTACCGAATACCACTGCCTTCTTATTTCCTCCTGACTTAGGGTCAGGTTGGGAAGGCCCAGGATTGCTAATAGAAATAGTACAGGATTGCAAGATTTTAAGCAAGGAAAAATGGACTTTATAGAGCAAATTTAGACAATAAAACATCTTACTTCCAATAGATATATTACGAATACTTTGAAGTAGTCAATTCTGATTATCCTGTTATCGGAAAGATATTACTAAAATGGAAAGGAGGTAAAAAAGATTTATGAGGATTTACCAAAACTGGAAGTTTTGAGTTATAAGGAGAGGGTAGACTGCAGCTTTTTTCCCTGGAGTGTAGGAGGCTGAGCAGCGACCTTGTAGAGGTCTATAAAATCATGAGGGGCATAGATAAGGTGAATAGCCAAGGTCTTTTCCCAGGGTTGGGGAGTACAAAACTAGAGGGTGTAGTTTTAAGGGGAGCGGGAAAAGATTAAAAAGAAACCTGAGGGGCAACCTTTTCACACAGAGGGTATATGGAATGAGCTGCCAGAGGAAGTAACAGACGTGAGTACAATTACAAAGTTTAAAAAAGTTTGGACAGTGCGCATGGATAGAAAAGGTTTAGAAGGATATGCATCAAGTGCAGGCAAATGGGACTTGCTCAGTTCAGCAAACCTGATCGGCATGGACAAATTGAGCCAAAGAACATGTTTCTATGCTGTACAACTCTTTGACTTCTATGACTCTATGTTGCAACTCCTTGGAATTCTGTTTCCTGACTGTTTTACATATTGTTGCAAGCACAAATTTTATGGAGCAAAATGGTTTAATCACCTGCATAGAGCAAAAGTTGAATAAAGTGAGATGGAAATCGTCATTCATTCTCAGGAGGTTTTGTAGTCTTTACCCCTCTCTCAGCTTTGCTATTGGTATGATGGCTGTTCAATGGATTGTAACATGAAAAAAATTAATATATGGCTGAAAGTTATGGCTCTTTTTAGGAGACATCTAATTCCAGGATTCCATGCATGAAAATTTTGCTTTACAAAGAGATTATCAAGGCCTCTGAGATTGGATAGTTGATCTTCTGTGCTTTGATCTATCAGGAATCATAGTCACCCACAATGGAGAAAACTATTTCCTTTAAGCTTGAAAAAAATCAATGCCAAGGTAATCCCATGGCACCAGGTTTTAGATTGATTACTTACAGTGTGGAAACAGGCCGTTCAACCCAACAAGTCCACACCGACCCTCCAAAGAGCAACTCACCCAGACCCATTCCTCTACATTTACCCCCTCACCTAATACTACGGGTAATTTAGCATAGCCAATTCACCTAACCTGCACATTTTTGAACTGTGGGAGGAAACCAGAGCACCCGGAGAAACCCACGCAGACATGGGGAGAATGTGCAAACTCCACACAGTCAGTCGCCTGAGGCGGGAATTGAACCCAGGTCTCTGGCGCTGTGAGGCAGCAGTGCTAACCACTGTGCCACCGTGCCACCCACTGTTATAGTCCAACAGGTTTATTCAAAATCACAAGGTTTCGGTGGCTGCTCCTTCATCAGGTACACTTCACCTGATGAAGGAGCAGCATTCCTAAAGCTTGTGATATCCAAATAAACCTGTTGGACTATAACTTGTTGTCATGTGACTTCTGACCTTGTCAACCCCAGTACAACACCGGTACCTCCACATCAAGGTTATTTGTTGCCTAAATCAAAAAGAAAAGCACAAAATAGGTTCTATTGATTTTTCTTTATGGGATCCTTAACAGAAAATCAGCTGTAGGCTGATATTTTTCCTGTTTACATTCTGTAACCATGTCATACTGCTTTAGCCACAAACAAAACCTTTGGATTCTGGGAAGCATCTTTGCAATCTCCTTTGTGGTTAATAAGATCATCAACAACCTATGAAGAAAGTACAATTCTCTGTAGCATGGGGATTCCATGCACAGCACTCCCCTTTACCAAGACTCCAAGAAATATCACCTTCACCTCATCCACTATTATCTACACTCACATGTAGCACTGTTTTTACATCATTGGTGAAAAGTCTCAGGGCTGCCTGATCTTTGCTTGCGTGACCGCCTTCCAACACCAATTTCCATTCAACCAACTGCCCATCTGATGAAATTAGCCAACACTCTGACCGGAACACTTGGTTCAGGGCATTCTTCTCCATTCCTGATAGCCTCAAACAAGAGTTCAATTCATTCTGATGGACACTAACTTAAATGTAAGTCATGGGAGGAAGGAAGGGCAATGGCATGTGAGAGAGAGAATTAGATATAGGGATGGTATATGAATAAGGGTTGGGATGAGGAAAGATACAAATAATATGAGAGGGATGAAAAGCATGGGATGGATATTGTGTGTTAGAGATGGCATGTGAGTGATGGAATAACACAAGATAGGAATTTAAAGGTATACTATTGAAACAAAGATAGTAATTTCACTAAAACATTTTGTACGTCTTGGCTAGTTTATTGAAAAACAATGTTTTATGAAATCTTAAAATGTTATTCCCTAAAGAACAGTAATTGTACTAATCAATTATAAAAACAATCTTTGCTCAACATATAATTGAATGGTTCTGAGCTGACCTATGTTTGACAGCAATGACTAAATACACTAGTGAATGGCCAATAATTACACTCAAAACCTTTATATTTTCCATTATGTACATATGTAGGAGTAATTAATCAAAATTTAGGTTTGTGTCTTGCATTATATTGTGATGATTAATTCGGCTATTGAATCTTCCTTTGAGACTATCAAAAAGACCACAATTTAGCTGCCTATTGCAGGCAGGAGAGACTTTAACTCGTTGTTTCACTTTGAAATATCAACAAGGAATTGCCATGTGGATACGCTAACTGTACCTCTGTTCCTGCTGGAGAGGTAGTGCTGGCAACTTTTCCTGACATCATTAAGGTAAAAGGGCACTTTACTGTCGTACTAATAATAATGATATTCACTGCTTGCAAATTACACAAAGTGATCCATTATGAACCCTGATCATAGCAATACTGCATTAGTCAAATCAATTTTATTTTGCAATTTGTTTACCATGGTGGTCATGCTCACAAGTGTTTGCCAATGTACTTTTAACAAAAGAATGTCAATGTTTATTACATACAAGAAAAATATGTTCTATAAATAAGAATTCAGAAAGATATTATCTTAAACAGCAAAAGGATTCAATATTTTTTACCCAGTAATATCCTTTCCAGATACTCAAACCCAGTGAATTATCGCTCTTATCTCCACTTTAAAATTCCTTACTCAACTGGTGAGGTACCAAGTGTTTATGCAGCACATTGCAATAATTCTCTCCATTACTGTCTGTTACTGAGATATACTGCCAGAGGCTAACTAACTGACTTTTCTAGCTGATCTCCAGGAAAACTGCAAGACTTTTTCCAATCTCTTCTGGCTTAGTAAACAGCACATCCACTTGTATGGATCTTCTCTTCCCAACTGACCCTGATTCTGATTTCTGGCCCTTTTGTTTATGTGTCATAAAAGCTCAACTTAGGAAAGACTTTAACTATTATCTCACCAGGTAGCTTATCCAATCGTTTTGCTTAAGTCACATGATTTTGTAGAAATGCTGTTAAAACTCACTGGTAAAAGAAAAACTGAATTTTGTCATTTTATGGCTATGTGTCAATATTATTGAGTTTCATAGAAGGTTTCTTTGTCCAAGGCCCAGTGAGATTTCTCACCATATCATCCCAAACCCATTTCATTAACTACCTACGCTGTCCCTATAGTGACATTCACATCCAATGCTCACAAACTTCGACCACTCGTTATTCTGTTGTCTCCCTCACAGCCTGCCACAGGCCCAGCCTGGCAGCTGTGTCCTTTAGGTCTCAACAGCTCAGTCAGTGGTAGTGCTGCTGAGCCACTCTTGGTGATGGACATTGAAGTCCCCCGACCAGAGTACATTCTCTGCCTTTGCTGCCCTCAGTGCTTCCTCCAAGTTTGGTTCATCGTGGAGGAGTAGTGATTGATCAGCCAAGGAAGTGCACCATGTGGTAATTGGAAATATATTTCTTTGCCCATGTATGGCCTCATCCTAAGAGTCTTCATGGGGCCCAGACTCAATATTGAAGACTCCTGGAGTGGTTTCCTTCAGGTTGTTTACTGCTGCCACCACATCAACTGACTTCTCAGCAGCCAGGTTTACGCAGTACGTATCTGGCCTCATTACATTGCTGATTGTGGATCTTCCTGTGTGAAACCTAGCTGCGTATTTTCTAATTTTTTTGCTTCACTTGTGGTTGCATGGATATTGCCAGCTAGTCCAGGAGTTATTGCCCATTCCAAGTTGCTGTGTATTACAAGAGTACCTCAAAAGTACTTCATTAGTTGTAAGCCCATTTATAAATAGTCCTGTATAAATTACAGAATCACAGTGGTGCTACAGCACAGAAGGAGGCAATTGGGTCCACCATGCCTGCATTGCCATCTTGAACTGAGCATCATAACTTAGTCCCATTTCCTGCCTTTTGTCCATACTCTTGCACATTGCTTCCGTTTAACTAATCATTTAATGCCCTCCTAAATACTTCAATTTGGCCTGTCTTGACCACACCTCCAGGAAATGCATTCCAGACCCGAATCACTCACTGTATGAAAAAAAGATTTTTCTTCCATCAGATTTGCTTCTTTTGCAAAGGACAATTTTGAATCTGTACCTTCTCGTTTTGATCATTTTACCAGCACAGTTTCTCACTATTGACTTTACCCTGCCTCCTCATAATCTTGAAAAACTCTGATAGATCTCCTCTTAGCCTTCTTCCGTCCAAGAAGAAAAAGCGCAACCTCTTCAATCTATCCTCATAATGGAAGCTTCTCATACCTGGAACTATTCATGCAGAAACAATTTGCATGGTCTCCAATGCATTCACATCCTGTTTATAGTTTCATGCTCAGAATTGCACACGGTACTTCAGCTGAGCCACAACAAGTGTCTTGTTCAAGTCCAGAATGACCTCCTTGTTTTGTATTCCTTGCCTTTTTGCTCAGGAGACTGTATGCTTTACTAACTGCTTACTCCACCTAATATGCCACCTTCAATAATTAGTGTACATAGACACAGAAATGTAAATCTTGTTAAGTTCATTGGAAAATGACTGCAAGAAGCCAACAAGAAAGAAAAGGGAAAATTTACGTCTGCTGGTGGTAAAACCATTAAGAATGGTTTCTATTGAATAGAAGAACTTGGACAGATACAGAAAAAAGAAATATTCAGGAGTCTGAACGTGCTTGATGATAAATGTTTATAATATATAATTATTACTTGGGAGCTTGGGTTCTAAAGTAGAAGGAAATGGATTTTTGGTGTTCAGATCTGTGAAGGTGTTTTTCTGAAGGGTCAGAAACTCAGGGCAGAATTCTTTTGGCACCTGAACAATGTGGGCTATGATGAGAACTCTGGGAAAATATCATGAAAAGTCCAGCAAGACTTACATCTCTGGGTCTCCATCCAGGACAGCTGGCAACAACACCTCCAGCCATTCCCCAGGTACCAGCCAAGTGCACCCCTCTTCCATTGATGCTGGAATTCAACACTTGCCAGTCTTTCAGAAACTGAGTGTGTGTTGTGGGAAAAGCACAGCAAGTCAGGCAGCATCCGAGGAGCAGGAGAATCGATGTTTCAGGCATAAGCCCTTCATCAGGAATGGGACTGGAAGCCTCAGGGGTGTTGAGATAAATGGGAGGGGAGTGGAGCTGGGCAGAAGGTAGCTAAGAGTGCAATAGGTGGATAGAGGTAGGGGTAAAGGTGATAGGTCGGAGAGGAGGGTGGAACGGATAGGTGGGAAGGAAGATTGACAAGTGGGACAGGTCATGAGAATGTTGCTGAGCTGGAAGGTTGGAACTGGGATAGGTGGGGGAGGGGAAATGAGGAAACTGGTGAAGTCCACATTGATGCCCTGGGATTGAAGGGTCCAAAGGCAGAAGATGAGGCGTTCCTCCTCCAGGCGTCAGGTGGTGAGGGAGTGGCGATGGAGGAGGCCCATCGCGTGCATGTTCTCGGCAGGATGGGAGGGAGAGTTGTTCTTCATATTGTTCTTCATGCTCAATGACCCACAGGATTGGCCTCCCCTTCCCACTCTGCCGAGGACATGCAGGTCCTGGGCCTCCTCCATCGCCACTCCCTCACCACCTGACATCTTAGCTACCTTCTCCCCAGCCCCACCCCAGTCCCATTTATCTCTCCATCCCTGCGGCTCCCATGCTCATTCCTGATGAAGGGTTCTGGCCTGAAACATCAGTTCTCCTGCTCCTCAGATGCTGCCAGACCTGCTGTGCAACGCACACTCAACCCTGATGGCCAGCATCTGCAGACCTCACTTTCTCCTAGTCTCTCAGAAACTCTCATAGCTCCTCACTGACACAGTTCAGTGCAACAATGCTGTCTCAGGCTGTATCATAGTATTATCGTAGTAATGCAGCAAATTTGTCCTGTATGGAGAGACAGGCATTCAGTTCATGGATTGGACCAGGCTGCTTCACAGCAATATTTGCCTGTTCTCTTAGTGATCACTCGCTTTGAGTCTACCTGACTGCTCACAGGATCCCTCCCTTGCACTTTGCTTCTTCAGCCAGAATGGTCAGGCTCTGAGCACTTCTGTCTTTCCTTGCTGTTTAGTCCAGACACAAGACCAGGATGCTTGTTGTAGTTGTCAGCAGTCCCCAGTCACGCCAAGGGAGACACCTTTCAGTCAGGGATCCTGGCACAATATGATAAGGGCAGCCTCCACTCTCAATCCAGGAGCTTGGACATGGTCAGCCAGCTACTTGGAGATGGTCAGAGTCAGGGTCCTCTCCTTATAAGGGATTAAGATATTTTTTTCATAAGTGTTCAGGTAGCATACCACCTTTCTTAGCACTTTCTAGCATTTTCTGGGCTGGTGTTTTTTCTTGGAATGAGAGAAAGGAATGATTGAGTGAGATGAAAATGGGTGATCCAGCTGTTAGTGCTGGTGCATGTCGGGGAGAGGTGGTGATGTGCCCCAGTGGAGTATGGTTGCAGCTCAAAGGACATGCAGGGTTAGTGGTGTTGGTTGTTAGAGTGGGTAAGTGCGAGTGAGGGAAGATATTGTATGTATGAGAGAAATACTCAAGAAGTTTGACACCATCCAGGTCAAAACAGCTAATTTAATTAGCACTATATCCACAAACATTCAGGCATTCCATGACTGAAGTTCAGGCAGCACCTTCCAAGCCCATGACCACTACCACTAGAAAGACAAGGACAGCAGATACATAGGAACACCAACACCTGCTAGGTCCAGCTGTTAAATACAAATTTCAATGAAGTCAAAATTCCTCTCCAAGTCCGTCACCATCCTGACTTGGAGATATGTCATCATTGTTTCAGTATCACTGGGTCAAAACCCTGCAACTCCCTCCTAATGGCATTGTGGGTCCACTGAGGGCAAGTGGACTGCAGCGGTTCGTGAAACCCCACCTTCTCAAGAGCCACTAGGGATGGACAAAAAATGTTGGTCCAGCCACTGAAATGTACATTCTATGAATGAATAAAGATAAAACAGTGTAAGTGAAAGTAGAGAGAGCAGAACCCTGGCTCAAGGACCACTGCTCTCTCATGAAAACTATTGCTCCTCCTTCTCAGTGGCCTGCAGGATTGGCCTGCTTGAGTTATGTCTTATGATGACAGTTCACCTTCCCTTGGGTTAATTCCTTTGGTGGCAAGATGAGGTCCTTAAGAGGTCATTAATTATCCATTTGAGGACCGCAGGAGTGTCAGTGCAGGATCGTCGACAATAGGCCAAATGGCAGCAGGGTACTCATCTGCCACCCTCCTGCATCAAGAAGTGCCCTCCCCGCCTGTCAATGTATTGCTAAAGAGGACAGATGATTCCACCCATTAATTCTGTTTCTCTTTCTGTGCACAACTGCTCCCAGGTCTGCTGAGTATTTCCATTGTTTCCTGTTTTAATTACAAATTCCCAGAATCTGCAGTGTTTTATTTTTGTCTTCATTGGTCATACTGACCACTTCCCTGTTTTCCTAACTTGGTTAGGGCATCAAAAAATGGAGCTTCTTGGGAACATTTTGTTGCATTAAGGCATTATACAATTACAAATGGCCGTCCAATGTCATCAATGCCATTTCTTGATTTCTGGAATTATGATGGAACCACAATTAACTGGGTTCACTTTAAAGTAAAATAGTTCGAATTTCAAGATCTAGAAGAGCAGCTTTAGCTGCTCTAACTTAATACGATAAGAATAACATTCAATTTTCAGCATTAAAGTAACTCCTTAAGCATAATCTTTGGAACAAATATAAATTGTACCCTTCTGCTGCCAAGTCTATAATTTTGTGAGTCTAGTATAAAGCACACTGTCCTGACATCCTCAATGTGTTGCCATTGAAATACATGACATCAAACTAAACCTAGAAGTGGTTCTCCAGCAAGTGGCAGGTTTAAGGTGTCTGTAAAACTGTCTAAAGGCCTACTTCTGCCCATCTCTGCTTATGCAACAATACTCATAGTGAAGCTCAAAACAGCTATTGAGGCTGTTGTTCTCTGACAGTGACAAAGGAAATTTTTGTGGGAGTTGGCGAGAAGTGAAACCTTTTTCCTTCCCCTGACTGCAAGCTCCTCCCACCAGGGTCAGTGTTTGAAATGCACGTCCCTTAAAGGGTCAACCAGTTCAGAACAGAGTTGAGTTGAGATCAGGTGACTTTGACTTTATAGGACTTTGTATTTAAGAGCTGGAGTTTTGGCCTGTGAGCAGTTGGCTTCTGAGTAAAGAAAGGGTTAAGACTAAAAAGACAGAAACTGGTTAAAAATGGATTTTTACTTGGACTTTAGTAAAATTTTTTCGCATGGTAGACTAATTTGTAAAGTTAGATCATGTGGGATTTAGGATATGATTGTAGATTGGCTACAAAATTGGCTTTATGGTAGGTGATAGAAGGTTGTGGTGGGTAATTTATTTTTGGACTGGTTACTTGTGACTAGTGGTATTTCACAAATATTGGTATTGGGTCCATTTATGTTCATTTATAGAAATTATTTAGATGAAAATAAGGGAGGCATGGTTAGTAAGTTTGCAGATGACACCAGAATTGGTGGGATAGTGGATAGTGAAGAAGGTTATCTAAGATTATAAACAGTTTGCAATCATTTGGTTGAATTCTCCGAGGAGTGACAGATGAACTTTAATTTGGATAAAAGTGAGATGTTGCGTTTGGTTAGACAACAATATCAGGATTTATACAATTAATGGCAGAGGCCTGGGTAGTATTATTGAACAGAAACCTAAGGGTTTAGGTACATAATTATATGAAATTTGTTCCAGGTAAGGTGGTTAAGGTGTTTTGATGCTTTCCTTCATTGCTTATTCTTTTGGGTATCAGAGTTGGGAAGTCATATTGAGGTTGTACAGGACATTGGTGAGGCCTCTTCTGGAATACTGTGTCCAGTTCTGGTCACCCTGTTATCAAAAGGATATTATTAAACTGGAGAGGGTTCAAAAAAGACTTACCAGGATGGTGCTGGCAGTGGAGTGTTTGAGATAAGGAGAGGTTGGATAGGCTGGGATTTTTCACTGGAATGGAGGAGGTTGGGGAGGGCAGGGGGGCGATAGATAAGGTAAATTATAAGGGTCTTTTCCCTAAGGTGGGGGAGTTCGTAACTAAGGGGTATGTTTTTAAGGTGAGGAAAAGATTTAAGAAGGACATGAGGTGCAATTTGTTTAGTGATCTGTGTCTAGAATTAACCACTAGAGTGAATTGTGGATGTGGGTACAGTTGTAATGTTTAAAAGGTACTCGGATAAGGACATGAATAGGAAAGGTTTGGAGGGATAAGCGTCAAGTGTGGGCCAATGGGACTCCTTTAGTTTGGGAACATGGTGTGGATCTCTTGATGAAGGGCTGATGCCTGAAACATTGATTCTCCTGCTCCTCAGATGCTGCCTGACTGGCTGTGCTTTTCCACCACTATGCTCTTGACCAATGTGGTGTGGATTGGTTGGACCAAAGGGTCTGTTCCTGTGCTTTATGACTCTATGGTGTTTGTGCCATGCTAATATTTGAGTCTTTTGCTGCCTAAAACAACAAGTGGTCTGTTCATCACCTCAATCTATGACTGGGCTAGCCTAGAAGTATGGTTAATAATCCTTTTCAAAGAATCCTTTGGTAGCTGAGAAAAAATGGAGTCCTAATTCTGATCCAAATCACCACAACTTCAAAGGAAGCAATTATACCCAGAGATGTCTGATTGCCTTTGATTTGATGTCTACTTGATCCAGGAGGAGTAGAAGGAGAGCAAAAAAAGTACTTGTGCTCTCTTTTGCCCTTGGAGCAGAATTTCCTCCTGCACGACAGCTCAGGTCAAATCATCTGCATTTATTTAAATTAGCTGATTCCGCACTTTATAGTAAGTTTAACGTAAAAATCTCAGTGGATCTGTATTGTTTGGCAATGGAAATTTAGCACTTTAATTAAAAAGCTTGTCCTGTGTTCTAGCCAAACTAATACCTGAAATGGATAGATCCTTTTTTAAACTTTTCTACACCAACATTTCTGCATTCCAACTTGTGCGGAATAACTTTTTCTCAGTAATAGTAGAGCTTTCAATGAGTTGCGTGCAATACGTCAGGGAGCATATTCTCTCTTATCTCTCTCAAATCTTTGAGTTCTTTCATTTTCATGTTGCTTTAAATGCCACTATTAGCTCAGTGCTTGCATCTCTTGCCTCTTTAATGAAGGTCATGGATTTAAGTTTCTTTCCAGGCACTGGATCACAAAGTCCAGGCTGAGCCTTCAGTACAGTGCTGTCCTCATGGATTGCTATATTGTAGGAAATGTTTGTTTGTGGAAAGATGTTAAACCCAGGACCTGCCCACCTCTTGCATGCAAATGATCCCACCAGTACAGAAGAATATGGAACTATCTTCACTCGACCAGTTTATACCACAATCAACCTCATAAAAATAGAATACTTGATTGCTGTTGTAAAGAATTTGTTGGTATAGGTATTTCTTGCATTACAGCATCACATCCAAAATTGATTGAAAAGTACTTTAAGAGATTAAATGAATGAGTAGGGGCATTGCTCCAGGAGAGATCTGGCAGTGGCGGGAGATGGTCGGTGGAAGACAGACAGCCAAGAGAGCTGCAGCTGGCTAATAGAACATAGAACATAGAACAGTACAGCACAGAACAGGTCCTTCAGCCCACAATGTTGTGCCGACCACTGATCCTCATGTATGCACCCTTAAATTTCTGTGACCATATGCATGTCCAGGAGTCTCTTAAATGTCCCCAATGACCCTGCCTCCACAACTGCTGCTGGCAACGCATTCCATGCTCTCACAACTCTCTGTGTAAAGAACCCGCCTCTGACATCCCCTCTATACTTTCCTCCAAAACTATGACCCCTCGTGTTAGTCATTTCTGTCCTGGGAAATAGTCTCTGGCTATTGACTCTATCTATGCCTCTCATTATCTTATATACCTCAATTAGGCCCCCTCTTCTCCTCCTTTTCTCCAATGAAAAAAGTCCGAGCTCAGTCAATCTCTCCTCATAAGATAAGCCCTCCAGTCCAGGCAGCATCCTGGTAAACCTCCTCTGAACCCTCTCCAAAGCATCCACATCTTTCTTATAATAGGGCGACCAGAACTGGACGCAGTATTCCAAGTGCGGTCTAACCAAAGTTTTATAGAGCTGCAACAAGATCTCATGACTCTTAAACTCATTCCCCCTGTTAATGAAAGCCAAAACACCATATGCTTTCTTAACAACCCTGTCCACTTGGGTGGCCATTTTAAGGGATCTATGTACCTGCGCCCCAAGATCTCTCTGTTCCTCCACACTGCCAAGAATCCTATCCTTAATCCTGTACTCAGCTTTCAAATTCGACCTTCCAAAATGCATCACCTCGCATTTATCCAGGTTGAACTCCATCTGCCACCTCTCAGCCCATCTCTGCATCCTGTCAATGTCCCGCTGCAGCCTACAACAGCCCTCTATACTGTCAATGACACCTCCAACCTTTGTGTCATCTGTAAACTTGCTGACCCATCCTTCAATCCCCTCATCCAAGTCATTAATAAAAATTACAAACAATAGAGGCCCAAGGACAGAGCCCTGTGGAACACCACTCACCACAAGACTTCCAGGCAGAATATTTTCCTTCTACTACCACTCGCTGTCTCCTGTTGGCCAGCCAATTCTGTATCCAGACAGCTAAGTTCCCCTGTATCCCATTCCTCCTGACCTTCTGAATGAGCCTACCATGGGGAACCTTATCAAATGCCTTGCTAAAGTCCATATACACCACATCCACAGCTCGACCCTCATCAACGTTTCTAGTCACATCCTCAAAGAACTCGATAAGGTTTGTGAGGCAAGACCTGCCCCTCACAAAGCCGTGTTGACTGCATTTAATGAAGCCATGCTCTTCTAGATGGTCATAAATCCTATCCTTCAGAATCCTTTCTAACACCTTACAGACGACAGACGTGAGACTTACTGGTCTGTAATTGCCGGGGTTTTCCCTATTTCCTTTCTTGAAGAGAGGAATTACATTTGCTTCTCTCCAGTCCTCAGGTACGACTCCAGTGGAGAACAAGGATGCAAAGCTCTTTGCAAGTGGTGAAGCAATTACATTTCTCATTTCCCAAAGCAGCCGAGAACAAATCTGGTCCGGGCCTGGCGACTTGTCAATCTTAATGTTTGACAAAATTTTCAGCACATCAGCTTCCTCTATCTCAATCCAATTCAGCATGCACACCTGCTCTTCAAAGGTTTCATTCACTACAAAGTTCATTTCTTTCGTAAAGACAGAAGCAAAAAACTCATTTAGGGCTTCCCCTATCTCCTCAGACTCCACACACACATTCCCTATGCTATCCCTGATCGGCCCTATTCTTTCTTTGACCATTCTCTTATTCCTCACACGAGTGTAAAATGCCTTTGTGTTCTCCCTAATCTGTTCTGCCAAGCCTTTCTCGTGCCCCCTTCTGGCTCTCCTCAGACCATTTTTGAGCTCCTTCCTCTCCTGCCTGTAATCCTCTAGAGCAGAGCTTGACCCTAACTTCCTCCACCTTATGTAAGCTACCTTCTTCCTTTTGACGAGAAGCTCCACCGCTCTCATCATCCAAGGTTCCTTTATCTTACCCCTTCTTGCCTGTCTCAGAGGGACATATTTATTCATCACTTGCAACAAATGTTCCTTAAAAAGTCTCCACATGTCTATCGTGCTTTTACCATGGAACAATTGCTCCCAATCCATGCTTCCTAACTCATGTCTAATCGCATCATAGTTTCCTCTTCCCCAATTAAATATCCTCCCATTTTGCCTAATCCTCTCCTTCTCCATAACTATGTAGAATGTGAGGCAGTTGTGGACACTATCACCAAATTGCTCTCCCACCACAAGATCTGATACCTGCCCCGGCTCGTTTCCGAGCACTAAGTCTAGAATGGCCTCTCCCCTCGTCGGCCTGTCAATGTACTGAGTTAGGAAACCCTCCTGAACACACCTTACAAAAACAGCTCCATTCAAATCTTCTGTTCGAAGGAGGTTCCAATCAATATTGGGAAAGTTAAAGTCACCCATTACAACAACCCTACTACGTCCACACTTTTCCAAACTCTGCCGATCTATGCTTTCTTCCATCTCCCTGCTGCTATTAGGGAGCCTGTAGTAAACCCCTAACGAGGTGACTGCTCCCTTGCTGTTCCTAATCTCCACCCATGCTGACTCGGTGGGCAGATCTTCCTCGACAATGGAAGCTTCTGTAGCTGTGATACCCTCTCTGATTAGTAGTGCTACACCCCCACCTCTTTTTCCCCCCTCCCTATTCTTTTTAAATGCTCTAAACCCTGGAACATCCAGCAACCATTCCTGCCCCTGAGAAACCCATGTCTCTGTTATGGCCACAACATCATAGCACCAGGTACTGATCCATGCTCTAACTTCATCACATTTCTGATACTCCTTGTGTTAAAGCTGATACCTTGGTTCCTTCCCAGGAAAATCCTTCCCACTAGCTGGTTTACCTCTTGCTCTTGCCTCATCTGCATCAACTCTCACCTCTGGGATACAGCTCAGGTTCCCACCCCCCTGCCATACTAGTTTAAACCCTCTCGAACTACTCGAGCAAACCTTCCACCCAGGACATTGGTCCCCTTCCAGTTCAGATGCAACCCATCCTTCTTGTCCAGGTCCCATCTTCCCCAGAAGGCATCCCAATTATCTACATATCTGAAGCCCTCCCTCCTGCACAAGCTGTGCAGCCACGTATTAAGCTGCGCCTGCTCCCTGTTCCTCGCCGCGCTATCTCGTGGCACCGGTAGTAAACTGATCTGAACATATGCAGATGGTCACTGAAATTTAAGGGTGCATACATGAGGATCAGTGGTCGGCACAACATCGTGGGCTGAAGGGCCTGTTCTGTGCTGTACTGTTCTATGCTCTATGGTAGTAAAATGATCTGAATTTGTTCATAATTGACATATAGGTACCTCTTTGCTCAGTTTGTGGTGGGTAATTCATCATGATTGTTGATGGTAACTTCAGGCTTTGGTTATAAGAGCAGTCATGTTGATTATCAGAGCAGACTCAAGGGATTCAATGGCCTGTTCCAGTTCCTCTAGTCTAGTCAGAAGTGAGCAAAGTGCAAAGGTGGGAAAAAAAGGTGAATATTAAGAAGGCGCAAGTACTTGGTGTGCTTTGAGTATCAAATGATAGAGAGTACAGGGAAAGAGGAAGATCCATGCTTTGCATAGGGCAAGTTGAAGGGTAGCGCTGAAAATGTGTTGCTGGAAAAGCGCAGCAGGTCAGGCAGCATCCAAGGAGCAAGAGAATCGACGTTTTGGGCATGAGCCCTTCTTCAGGAATTCTTCATGCCCGAAAAGTCGATTCTCCTGCTCCTTGGATGCTGCCTGACCTGCTGCGCTTTTCCAGCAATACATTTTCAGCTCTGATCTCCAGCATCTGCACTCCTCACTTTCTCCATGTTGAAGGGTAACATACAATAATAATTAATGGGCATTTATCACCATCAAAATGTGTTTTAGAAAATTTCTTAAGTTTTGTGAGAGCAAAACTGGAAAAATATTCTACAGATTTATTTCTCATATAATCAGCCTGTACAACCAATGCACAATAAACAACTTCATTAAAATCCTGCCTAAAATACTAGCAAGTCTCTGCTTTCAACAGGCTTGACATTTCATGTAAAATAGAACCCAGGCTAATCTTAAACCATATTCAATAAAATGTCATGTCTGCCAACAGCTGTAACCTATTGCTTATATCTGAGAGTGAGCAACAGGCTGTTTTGTCAAAGTAGGCTTCAGTACAAAGCCAGCCTTTGATCTGTGCGCCAAGTTACAACTGCAAGATCTGAGTGAGTTCAGAATGAACATTAATGCAAAGCTCTTGAGGAGCTACATTTATAGTTAGAGGCAGGTTTAGGTTATCCCTTTAGTAATGTTTCCTGCCTCAAATGGGAGATCCCTGGTGGACCCTTTCTGCTTTCCTCCTATTTTGTCAATATTTGAATCTCACTGCTGCCCTGAGCTTTGCAGTCATCATCTTTCAGTTACTACATGTTCTTTATTGATACAGCCTTATAATCATGGCTCTTGAAACCGTTCACCAGCTCAGATTCATTCTTTACTAGCACTTCAGAGCCCTTCCTTGTCACCAACTCCACTTTTCTTTCCCTTTAGAGTTTCAAGACTCAACCAACTGTTACCTTTTGGATGAGATGGTATAAACAAGCCGATTGACCCTTTTGGGTGAAGGATCCTATTTCAAAAAATAAGAAGAGTTAGCTGCAGTGATCAGGTCAATATTTAACCCTCCCCTGGTACCACAAAAACAGACCTGGAATCATTTTGTGGTTAATGGTTTATGTCATCAGTTCAAAGAATATATGGATCTATTTCAGAAACTAAAGGACATTTTGCAGCAGTTTATTAGAAAGGTAATATTAAGAAGGGGCTTGGTTATGTTTACTCGAAATATAGAAAAGCACTATTTTATATTTATCATTTCAATTTGGGTAAATGGGCATCAGGACTGATGCAAATCGAAAAGCCCCTATTGCATAAGTTCTTCAGGACCCTGGAGCATCTCTGCAATAATGTCGTGGAGTTTCACATCACTGAGTATAAATAGCACAGTGTAGGCAGAATTTTAACACTCAATTCTGCATTCTAGAATGAGTATTCAGAATGCATGACATAAACATATGCAAAAAATAGTCTAGTCCTTACCTCATGTAATTATAATACCAGAGATTGGCATTAGCATGATGATCACGTATAGCAGTATTTAGTATTAATATATAATAAATAATGTTACTTTGAAATCTAAGTCTAAAGATAGTTCTTGACTTCAACATTTCCTCAATCAGTCTCATTCAAAATGAAACTCATAATGTGGCATCAAACCACATGATAAAAGAGATCCCAGATTTAAATCCTGGATTGGGCTGAGTTAGCTAAAATGAGTCAGGGTAGTGGAAGGATCATGCAGCTGGTATTAATGTTCCCTAAGCTTAGATGTGGAAAATTAATCAGAGTCCCTGATCCTGGTGGCTGCGCTCTCACCCAGCTTGGATATTTCTAATGGTAGAATGAATCTCAGCCATGTCCTCTTTCTTGAAGCTGAGATTTAAAGGTTAGTCATTTTAGACAAATCAATACAACCAGTGTCTGCAGAAGCATATTACAGCAAGAACGTTTGGAAGACGGGTCGGTAAGAACACAGGAAATGGGAACAGGAGAAACTCATCATACCTGTCAAGTTTGTTCTGCCATTCAATGTCTAATTTTTGGATTCAAGTTCACCTTCCTGCCCATTTCCTTTATCCCTTGATTCCCTGGAAGATTTCCCTGAGAGATTCCCTCTTCACCTTAAATATGTTCAAGAATGGGGCATATAACACTTTAGGATAGAGAGTTCCAAAGGAATTTAAGTGAAGAAACTTTTCCTCATATCAATATTAAACAATACACCCTCTTACCCTGTAACAATATAAAATATAAATATAACAGGATTTTGTTCAGATTTATTGATTACCAACTTGGAGATTTTTTATGAAGTACCACTCTTCAGGCTCTCTGTCCTATAAGAAGATAAAAGAACACAATGAAAGTATTCATCAAGGTAACTGGATGAATCATTAACCCCTTGATCTTAACTTCTTATCAAGGGATTTGCTTGTTTCTACTTAGGAATGTCAATGACATTTTACTCACTAAATTGACCAATCCAAATTATATTAACAATTACAGGTCTATCCTTCCCTCAAGTCTAGCACACCTATTCTGTGAAGGCATTTATCTTTTGTAATTATCAAATGAAGCAGTCACATGAGGTTTCATCCACAATTGTTTCTTGACATTATTTTTCTTGGTCACAGCACTTAAATCAAACATTGAGTACATTTCTAATTAGTAGAAAAAATTAATTGACAAAATGAATAAGATAGGTGATGAAGCAAGTTCAGCTATGTCTGCAGGAATTTACATGGACTGTGAGGGGATTATGAATTGAGAGTTGAGATCAGTTTTTGAATATTGACATGAATTGATGAGATTAATTTAGGATTAACCTATTTAGATAGTTGGCAAGTGAACAACATCAGATGTCCAAACCATTGAATAGATTAAAGTCTTTTTGCTTGTAAACAACCTATGCATAATTGGACTGCTTGATCTGCGTTCATTCTGATGGACCAGAATACTCTCCAATTACAGACTGGACAGACTGTCTTCACAGTGGTGACAAAATCTGTTTCCTTGTCATTGATCGGCTTTTCTCCCTCTTTTGAGGCCAAATCAAAATCTTTGTAAATTGTCATTTTATTTGAGCTAAGCTTTCAATTCCTTTTTCTTTTCAGCACCAAGAATATCTGATTGCAATTGGGTGACTATACCCTTTCCTGCACTGCCTTGGCCCATTTCCTGGAACTCTCCTCAATGTTTTACTATCTCCTGACTGGACTATTCTAATGATCTGATAACCAGCCACACAATTTCCACTCTCCATACATTTGAGCTCAAAATCTTAGCTGCCTGCATTCTAACCCATATCAAACTTTAATTGTTTCATTGGCATTAGCCATTTCCACTACCATTCATTTTGGCTACAATTTCTACTTTGAAGACTTCTTTAAATCAATATTTCTCCCACAAAGGTCAAAGATTAACCACACTAAACTGGGTGGCACAATGGCTCAGTAGTTAGCCCTGTCGCTTCACAACACCACAAACCCAGGTTTGATCCCAGCCTTGGGCAACTGTCTGTGTCGAGTTTGCACATTCTCCCTGTGTCTGTGTGGGTTTCCTCCAGGTGCTCTGGTTTCCTCCTACAATCCGAAGATGTGCAGGTTAGGTGAATTGGCCATGCTAAATTGCCCATGGTGTTCAGTGACCTGGAGGTTAGGTACATTAGTAAGGGGTAAATGTAGAGTAATAGGGGAATGGGTCTGGGTGGGTTGGTATGGACTTGTTGGGCTGAAGCACCTATTTCCACACTGTAGGGATTCTTGATTCAATATTCTATTACCGATTTCTCTGAGTATAATGCTTGGCTACACTTTGAATGTCCTGATATTTTGAATCAATATTCCCTTGCTTAAAGAATGATTGCAAATATTTGTCAGTGTTGGAGTAAACAAGTTCCTTCTAAGACTTGATTGATTCTCTTCCATTAAGTTCCAATCTATCCTGCACCTCATGATGAATGCTGAATCTTTCCAATCCCACTAACCCAGCCTTGGTTCATTGCATAAGTGGGGAGCAAGCATTATTCAGGTTACTCTTTTCTGATACTTGAAAAAAGTGATCATAATGAAGTAAAAGACTTACTCTCCACAATATATGTTATCATACTCATTAAGATACTTAATAGATGATATGATTCCACGGATATTACTACTGAACAAGTCAGATTCGAGAATGAAACCTGGCTTAAAAGATATCTTTTTAATGTAATGGTCTTTCACTGAAACATTCATACATTAGGCTGCAGGTTTGGTTTTAACAATAAACCAGAAGTTTATTTCACAAAGCAAAACAAATAAAATAAACAACCAAATCAACCAAAAATAACCCAGTTTGTAAGGTTTCAAAACACATGGCAAAACAAAATCCTATTCACTTTCTACACCATCACTTCAAGGTTACTTAAAAATCGAGAGAAATTCCTTCCCTATCAAACCTGTAGGTTTGGCTTAACTGCTTATTCTCAGTTCCAAACCAATGTGCTGTGAGGCCTGTTCCCTCGACTATCCACAGACCTGAAATCTTAGCCTTTCTCAGTTTTGAATAACCAATGCAGATTTCTATTGAATCGCTTTAAGCCTGGAAGTTTATCAAACTACACCATTTCACAGAAGTAACTTATTTCCTTAAGTATTCTGAACATTTTTTTTCTGGGAGGCATTTTACTTGCATCAGGCCCCATGCCTTCGAACTGCTTAAAAATGACCTTACTCATCCTAGCTTCCATTAAGTTAATGGTTAACATTTTCTGTATTTGGTCATAAGACACCATGATATAAATTTCTTTAAATACTTCAGGCCAGACAGACAGACTGATTTAAAATCATGGTTCTGGACAGACTAATCAAAATGATTTTTAAAACCCTTCACAAAAATAAACATAACATTCATACGCCACCAGTTTGAAAACCAAATTTTTTAAAAAATTCAAAATTATATTTGGTCAGATTCATTCTTGGCACAAAAGAAGATTATTGTGATTGTTGGAGGTCAGTCATCTCAACTGCAGGGACCTTTCTGCAGGAGTTCCTCAGGGTAGTGTACTGGACTAAACAATCTTTAGCTGTGTCATCAATGACCTGCCCTCCATCATAAGGTCAGAAGCAGGGAACTTGATGCTTGCACAATGTTCAGCATCATTTGCAACTCCTCATATACTGCAGCAGTCTGTGTCCAAATGCGACAAAACCTTGCTAATATCCAGACTTAGTCTGACATGTGGCAAGTAAGCATCATACCATACAAATGCCAGTCAGTGCCTATCTCCAATAAGACACAACGTAATCACCACCCCTTGACATTCAGTGGTGTCACCATCACTGAATCCTTCACTTTCAACATCCTTGAGGATACTACTGACCAAAAACTCAACTGGAATCTCCACATAAACACAGTGGCTACAACAGCAAGTCAGCGGTTAGGAATGCTGTGGCGAGTAACTCCCCTCCCGATTCCCCAAAGCCTGTCCACCATCTAGAGGTGCAAGACAGAAGTGTGATGGAATACTGTCCACTTGCCTTGATGGGTATAACTCCAACAACACTTGAGAAGCTTAACACCATCCAGGACAAAGTAATTACCACTTAGGCATCACTTCCACAAATATCCACCCCCTTCACCAACGGCACTCAGTTGCAACAATGCGTACCATCTTCAAGATGACAAAAATTCACCAAGGCTGTTTAGACAACACCTTCTAAATATACGATCACTTCCACCTAAAAGGGCAGGGAAAGCAAATACACGGTGTGTCTTCATTGTCAAAGCCTAAGAATTTCCTCCTCAGCAGCAGTATGGCTGTACTTACACTAAACTGACTGCAGCGATTTAAGGCAGCAGCTCACTGCCACCGTCTCAAAGGCAACTTGCTAAACACAGGCCAAGCGAGCAAAACTCACATCCCAAGAATTAATGACAAGACAGAGAAATATAAACCACAAATAATTCATCATTTGGATATTGTGAAGATCCTTAGTAATTATGAATTACTTTTAACACTTTTCTGGGGTCACTTCATCTACAGATTATAAAATATATCTGACAACATTTGTCCCTTTTGTCCTCCATACTGTTCTCAAACTTTTAATTTGGAGACAGTTCTCTTGGTTTCCCTTTATATTATTCATACAATGGTGAAATATTCTTCCACGGAGAAGGTGAATAGAGAATTCGACCTCTATAACCTCTGTAGAAACACCAGGGAATTGACATAAAGGTACTTATGAATTTTTTAGAGTTTCTACAACCCTCATGTTGAGGTTACAGTTAATGAATAGTTATAGTTCTACATAGTCCTCTAATTCTTAGAGAAATTTGTGCTTTATTTAATTTTGTAATCTGCAGACCAAAACCAAATAAAATGCTCTGGGCCTCTGGCTATAGCTTCCTGGCTGTAGGTTGCTGGATCCCTGTCTTTGATACCAGATTATGGGAGTCAGGCTGGATGTCCTTAGAGGAGATTTAAGTCTCAAACTTGCCCAGTTTTCACTTACATTTGAAACGTCAAATTCAATGTTACCATTCACCATTTTATCAGAGTTCCTTTTCCTATTTATTCTTTAATCAGATGTGAGCATCATTGGCAAGACCAGCATGAATTGTTATCCTTAATACCACTTTAACTGCAGGCTCATCAGGCCAACTGATTGTCAACCCCATTACTGAGGATCCGGTGTCACACTTAGGTGAGACCTGGTAAGGAGGGATGATTTTCTTTTCTTAAAGGACAAGAGTGAACCAGGTGACTTTTAAAAACAATCGGTGATAACTTAATGATCATTATTACAAAGAACAGTTTCAATTCGATTAACAATTTTATTTAATTTCCATCAGCTGCCTTTGTATATTTGAACCCCCATACTCAGAGCATCAGCATGGGCCTCTGGATCACTCATGTTGTTTTACAGCACAAATTCCAGACCAGACAGGTCTGTATCTTTAATAATCATGTGATGTTCTGTGAGGTATCTGTCTCACCTTCAGTCACCGACCTGTGTCAAGGGTCTAAGTAGCATCTCCAGTCATTCAGTTTGTGTACATGTGATGTAACATCACTAAGCACAAAGCCCAGACTATGTTTGTAAGGTTATAA
Organism: Chiloscyllium punctatum; assembly: GCF_047496795.1. NCBI lineage: Eukaryota > Metazoa > Chordata > Chondrichthyes > Orectolobiformes > Hemiscylliidae > Chiloscyllium > Chiloscyllium punctatum. The sequence continues at coordinate 67,572,620 of NC_092763.1, forward strand.
TGTTGTAGTAGTGTAAGTAGTTAGTATTATTAATAAACTTCAAGTCATCTGCATCAACAAGAACATCACTCAATGGTATATGATTGCAGACTAACATAGAAAGATCAGAAAGTGCATCAACTAATTCAGTGACATTAGCACTGTCTCCCTAAATAATTGCACAAAAATTGAACAGGGGGATAAGTTCTTCCTTGAAGGAGCAAGCAGAATAATGTCCTGGTTCAAATTTAACAATTTTACTTGTTTAATTCTTTTATTGTTGAAACCTGCACATTAGCAATTGCTCACAAAAGCACCATTGAAATTTAGTGCTCGCTCTATGGAAAATTGAAGGGGCAGACTCACATCGCATAATTCTGTTTTAGCTGATTTCATGAGAAAGACCCTGAAGCAAGGGATTAGTCATAACTGAGGCCCTCCACAAAATATCACCGAATAAAATAATACTAAAGGAAATCTCAAAACCCTCTATAAACACCTCGAGGAAATCTGCTGGCAGAGACTTTGCAGCATCTGCGACTACTTCCAGATTCAGAAGAAAACATGACACATCATCTGGCAGGGAACTTGTGTTGAGGATCAAATAATATGTTGCCGAAGTGTTTGGGTTTCCCTGGTGTTTTCTTGTTGTCTTTCATCTTTGATGGGAGTCTCAATTTTGCAACCAATCTCCCACGACAGTCGGATATTTCAAATATTTTTGTGCTCAGTAATGTTTTTAGCAACTTGTCATTGCCTTCTGATGAGAGACACTGCCGTGAGAAGCGTACCCATTCCTTCTGCCAAAATTCTGTGCAGAACAAAGATTGCTCCTTTCATTAATTACGAAGATCCATAAGCTGCTTTACTGTTCAGTTTCTGTCCCTCCACCCGCAAGCAATTATTTACTGGGGAAAAGCCTCCTGGGTGCTGGTACTTATGCATTGTTTATAGAACACTAGATGGTCCTCTGACAGGACTAAGCACATTATCGTAACTGTACTCCAAATCTCTCTTGTAATGTTTCGATTATTCTTTGACTGGAATGTTTTAGAGAGTCTGGAAATAAAAACAACTGGAGATTACCTCATTAATTTGAGTATTTCTTCAAAGATAAGAGTGACCCATTTTTAGCTTCATTCCTACATAGCCTTTCTTCATATGTGAACACAGGCAATCTATGTCATGAAGCAAATAAAAATGCTGGTGGATGACACAGCCATGGTAATATCCTTAAAGTAACATTCACATGTTAATTTTTTTCCAGCAAGGACATCAGGAACTGTATTTGGCTCTCTCCCTTCCATAATCCAGGGGTACTGGGGACAATTGTTGCAGAAATTGCTCTTGTATCTGCTTCCACCATCTTTCTGGCAGGGCATTCCAGCCAATTACCACCTTTGGGTGAAAAACACTTTCCTCTCAGGTCTCTTTTACACATTCCCCTTTTGAATTTGAACCTGTGTCCCCTATAATTGATGTTTCTACCCTGGGAAAAAGACTCCGATTATCCATCCTCTCCATGCCTTTCATAGTTTTGTAAACGTCTATCAGGTCACCCCTTGTCTGTCAACATTCAAGCAAAAGCAGACTAAGTTTGTCCAATCTTTCCTCATCGCTAAGACCCTCCAAACCAGGCACCATCCTGATAAATCTTTTCTGGTGTCCTCCAAGTTCTAGTGGAAGTGTGAATGCCAGAAGTGAACACAATATTCCATTTAATGCTGAGTAATGTGTTCCTCGGTGGATCTTAGTTTATTATTGCTAGCATGTTTGTCATGGTATGAATACTATCTGGCATGATATCATTGTGCATATGATTTGTATCCATTGAAGATTTTACAATTGTCAGATATGTTAGGCACATTCATTGTTTTTTTGAACAAGAATGCCATGAATACAGCCAACCATCTATAGTCAACTGAGATCAAGCACCCGTTCTATTCATGGCATAATCACCATGCCAACATCTTCATTAGAGCAAGCAGTCAGTATTGACTTCACAACATATGTGTGAACCAGCTGGTACTCAGGTTTATATCAGGTTTATGATACCGGAGATAGTCAAGGTGTTAGTGTTTGCCTGTTGTGCAATGTTTATGTATAGCAATGAACAGAAACAAACATAGGCTAAACAGTGGCAGTTGGGAATGAGATTTTTCATTTTTACGAATTCTAAACGCTGTGAATGCTGAGCATCAGAAATAAAAATTGAAAATGCTGAAATACTCAATAAGTCTAGTAGCATCTGTATAGAAAGGAATGGGATTGATGGGTTTATGAACCTTCTACTACCCTGGAAGGTGTAGGTTGGAGGTGAACAGGCACTTAATTAGTTGGGCATAGTGGCGTGCCCAAAACCCACTCCTTTCAGCCTTTGATCAGAATTAAGTTCCAGGCAGGAAAGTCTTTGGTTAAACTTCTAGCCCCATAATCAAGTAATGTCCTTAAGTGTCTATCTATGAACATTTACAGGCCTCAGTCTGCATCATGAGGATTGACCCAGCCGAAAGCAGGCCTGGCACCATATGGCATTCCAGACAGCTGCTACCCTGCAGGCAGTTTGCCACCTTGGTGAAGTTCGGAGGTGGGGGGTGATAACTGTCTGATCAAGGGACTGGACATCTGATAAAGGGGGAGGTGCCTGCTGGGCGAATCCTCTTCTGTCTCTGCTTTTGATTCCCTGTTCCCACCAGGCCATGGTGACCAGTCCGATAAACAATCACCCATCTCCTGAGCTATCTGTGATCATGGGGCTCTGAGCTGTTCTTCCACCAGTAGCTATGGCCTTCTCCATAGTGATGCTGAGTGCAAGAACTGCCAGCCTCTGATTGGGTGGCTGGCAATTGTTTTGCATGATGGGGTCTTGTTTCGAGCTAAAGGTTCATTAGTGGCCTCATCAATGCCTGGTTTGTTTATTGTTGGGCAAGACTTCCTGGAAAAAGACATCAGGATCTCTCACCAGGCTTCCAAACAACTGAGACACCCAATGTCTTGATGAGATTTTGTCCAACCTTTCAGATTGATAACCTTTCATGTTGCACATAATGTAAAAACATAGGTATTGATATTGTAAATAGACAATAGGTGCAGGAGCAGACCATTCTGCCCTTCGAGCCTGCACCACCATTCAATATGATCATGGCTGATCATCCTTAATCAGTATTCTGTTCCTGCCTTATCTCCATAACCCTTGATTCCACTATCCTTGAGAGCTCTATCCAACTCTTTCTTAAATGAATCCAGACACTGGGCCTCCACTGCCCTCAAAGTATCAATTGTAGTTAAATTCTTCCAGCCATGTGGCTCCACAGACTATAAACTACTTCTGCTGAAGTGTCTGACCTCCCTGAACTGAACTGACAAAATTTGGTTCACTTGCTAGTACAAAAGAATGGTTCTCTTCTGAACTCAATGGTATAGTTAGTTTATTGATTAACATTACAGAAATTCTCTCAGGACATGTGATTGCAATCATATGCCTTTTAGAAATGTTGCTGTTGTGGTTCTGTTCGCCGAGCTGGGAATTTGTATTGCAGATGTTTTGTCCCCTGTCTAGGTGACATCCTCAGTGCTTGGGAGCCTCCTGTGAAGCGCTTCTGTGATGCTTCCTCCAGCATTTATAGTGGCATTTTAAAAAAATAACCTGTTTTTCTAATAACCTGCTCAGAGATGTTATTATCTACTGTGGAGCAGGTGGGAGTTGAACCCAGACCTCACAGTCCAGGAGTAGGGGCACTGCCACTGCCCCAGAAGACAGCCCTTGTAGGCATGTCCAGCTGATATTTTGACGTTCTTAAAAAAGAATCATCAAACTAACTGTCTCTATTTTAATCCAAATCCCAAAATGGGAACAATGTATTATACGAGTTGATTACACTTAATATGTCTTATGAGTATGTTTTACACAAGGAATAAAATTCAGTTAGAGGGCCCTGATGTTCTCCCTATAATCTTGTGTTAATAGTATATAAACCTTTCACTGGAGGTTTAATGAATTATTGATTGTATTGCTAAAACAAAACTGTAGTTGAGTTATATGTTCAGTTGCTTAAAATGCTACAAAGCCCTTGAAATGTGATATTTTAAGGACTATCAACAAAATGTTACAATCTAAAATGTTGACAGGATTTCATTGATGAATACTGAAACATAAATTCCATAGTCCCAGATCTGTTATGCAAAGGCTGGGCTCACCTGGAGTATGCTACAATTGGCTTCATAGGATGGGAAGAGTATTGGTGCTGAGGTTGGGGATATATCAGCCAGGGTTCCAAATCCTGATTATTGTGCAATGACTGCTGTTGGTCAGAGTCACATCTCTATATTTCAGGATCTGTCTCAGCCCCTGTGATTAATGTTGCTTGGGTTTGTTTCAGCGTCATCTTCTGAACGAGCACTACAAATGCATGATAAAATTGTATACTCAACAGGAACTAACACTGACACGCTCTCAAGTTGCACAGCATCAAATCTAAGTGAGTTATCCTCTTTCCCCAAAATGTGCTGCATATGTGTGAATTGATGCCAAGCTGCACTCGTCGAATTGAACCAGATGGGCCTTCAATGAATCATGTCCTATAATACTCAGGCCCTTCTCAAGCTCAGAAAGCTTTTTTGCACAGCACTGCAAGTTTGGAGAATTCAGATCCTCAGTGCACTGTGCTACAACCATATTATTTAAGAGATATCTGTCAGCTATGATACTTCACCCCATTTCATATAGACCTAATTGTTTTCATTTTAAGATCAATATAAAAACTAATTGTTTTCATTGAAAGACCTACACATAGGTGTGCAACAACCACAAATATTTCCCCTGCACCTTCATTCAGATGATTATTGAATATGAACCATAAAAGCATTGATAGTGAACATGCAAGATTCAACTAGTAATCAGAATTTACAAAGATTTTATATCATTGGTAAATATATTCAATATGCAAGTGCACCTAATTCTTTATGTCATCCAAATTTGCTCATCAACTACTAGCTTGTATACACTGCTTTATCAAAAGCATTGTAAAAGTCCAGATGCAGAATATATGCCAGGATAATATTATCGACTAACACAGCCATTCCAAACAAAAAAATCAATTAACTTGATAAGGGACAAATTTCTGGCCCTTTGAATCAGTTCATCCAGCCAATGACGTTATAAATTATCATTTTGAATAATACATCTTTCTCATAGTAAATGCAGTTGACTGTATTAAAATTCATCTGAATTTGTTCTATCCGCACTAATAGTGGGCCAAAAATGCACAAGCCGTTGTAGTCACTGGGGATCTACCTTCTTATTGCCCCCAGCACTGAAATATTTGAAAGAAAAATAGGAAGTCTCTGATTACCATTGAACCAGAAGACAACTGATCTAGTGCAGCTGTGCTTCAAGCTCCCCTAATCCATGTCAGATACATGTCATAACTTTGGGTAAATGGACACCCCAGAGAAAAGATGGCTTTCTGAACCTTGGTTTTCCAGAAGTCATATTTAAATTCCCTTATATGTCCGCTCTTTCAAAAGTATTATTCTGTGCAAATCTGATTACCCTTTCTAACAGTGTAACACATCCAGAGCCTTGTGAAATGAGTGAAGAAATCTGTGAGGGTTTGACAATCAATGAGATAGTCAATAGACCCCAGGGAAGTAATTATAGTTTGCGAGAGGTTTATTATGATCTTTGTGCTAAAAAGAATGATACAACAGACAAAGACAACTACAAATGCCTTATTGTGTAAAATGACAGAATCAATTATTGATGGTGACCTTTAGATTATTTGTACAATAACAAACTCATAAACAGCAGCCAGCATGGGTTAAGAATGTGACAATCCTGCCTGATCATCTCCTTCATTTCTTTGAGCAAGTGGCAACCTACAGTAAAATTTCACATACTGTGCAGTTGAATTTACGAAAGCCACTTGAAAAATGTCCATACATAAGATCATTGGTTTAGCTCAAAGCTATGTGAATTCAGAGCAAACTTTACACTCAATAAGAAATTAACTGAAGATGATAATACAAGTTACCACCCACATGGCACAGTGGGTTTTATCACTGTTTCTAAGCCAGAAGGAGTCACATTCCAGGAACTGGTAACCAACAAAGCATGTTAATTCTCAACTTGTAAATCTTTCTAAAAAGCCTATGAAGGGCAGTAAGTGCAGGAGAATCTCCTGGTCAGCCAGACTTGGTGTTGGAACAGTGTCCTAAGGCTCAAGGCCTTTGTTGAAAGCTAACAACCCTGTTTCAGACAAAAGAAAAATCTAGCCACAGCAGTAATCAAACACATACCAGCCTCATACACCACAAGGCATGAGAAGGGAACTGACATAGACATAGAATCCCTACAGTGTGGAAACAGGCTTAATAGGTCCACACTGACTCTCCAAAGAGTAACTCACTCAGACCCATTCCCCTACCCTACAACTTATGCACCTAACCCACACATCCCTGAACACCATGGGGCAATTTAGCATAGCCAATCCACCTAACCTGCACACCTTTGGATTGTGGGAGGAAACCAGGGCACCCAGAGGAAACCTGTGCAGACACGGGGAGAATGTGCAAACCCCACACAATCATCTGAGGCTGGAATAAAACCCTGCTCCCTGGTGCTGTGAGGCAGCAGTGCTAACCACTGAGCCACTGTGCTACTCCTACCTGCTATAGAAACCAGTGAGAAAAATAATGTGGGAAAATGGGGAAATCATGAGATGAGTTAATTCAGAGTTCAGTGTTACTTAGTTATTGACATCTGAAGATTAAGAAAGCCATCCTTTCTCTGAAGTTGTGAAATGCATGAAACATGGGTTTGGGGGAGCTTGAGACACAGCTGTTTGAGATCAGAGGTTTTCTCGTTCCATTGAAATTCAATGACTTAACCTCTCCAAACATGTCAGTGCTGGGAAGTACTGGGCAGAGCAGGGTCACTGATTGATCCATGTATTTGGTAGTTAAGTTAAAAGTAAAGGCACCCCAGCCTTACCAGACCTTAAGGCTGCTGCCTCATTAGAAGACTGAGATGACTGATGGCTGGTTTTAACACCTCAAGGGAGGGGAGGGATTGGGTAGGAGAGTCCTGGGTCTATGGCAACCTTGGCAGGTACAATCACAGTGGTTACATTGTATCATTCCTTTGAGCACAACAATCCTAATAAACTTCCCACATACTATAATTACTTCACAGGTATCTCTCGACTACCTCATTGATTGTCAAATCCTTACAGATCTCTTCATTCATCTCTCAAGCATTTTAGTGTCAATGTAAGTGTGTGAGAATGAGTATGAATGTGAATGATGACAAATTACATGGACAACCATAAAACTCTGCATACTATATTAGAACGATGTGTTATTTAAAATATTGATTTATAGTGCTATTGGCTGTATGTATTTCAACATCTGCCAAGAGTTACACATTGGGATTGTACAAACTTCCCTATTACCTTAAACCACAGGAACTGCCCAGGAAATTGAAATTTCATTGGAATCTGGATCTCTTTGTTAAGTCCCTTAGAGTAAGAGATTTTGGAGTGTTCTGACTTGCGTAAGCAGAATAGAAACCCAAGGAAATGGCCAAGGATTAAAAACCGATTAAAACCTCTGGGCAGCTACTAAACTCAGTTTGCCACTGATACCCTCTCCCTAGCAATCTAACCACGTAGACTCTCTGACCCCAGATTTGTTGCTCCTTTTCTCAATAGGTGTCAAAGAGGCCGCAGGATATTTAAATGGCAGAATTCAGCATATTTACTGTTCGACAAAATGGGTCTGGTTTCCATACAGATCAACTCTGCCGCTGCAGCAAGTATTGTGGATTGGTCTTTGCTATTCTATAACAGGAGGTTCCAGTCCAGGAAATCCCAGAGCAAAACTGATCAAAACGTAAGTGTTTATTTATTTGTCTGACCAAGGGCTGAAAGAAAGTTTCCAGTTTGACTGAATCTGAGTTGTAAATTTATAACATCATTGGCTGGACATGTGTGTGTCTTGAGCTTTTTGAAGAGAATAATCTTTAAGGCAAATGGTAGTAGCTATTGGAACAACACTACATTTGTAAAGATCATAAACTGCCTTAATGGAGTTGCCAAGTCTTCAACATTTTCAGAGAGAGGTCTCAAGATGAAGTTTGAGGAAATAAGATATATTGGTTTTGAACAGAGATAACCGGCCACAGAATTAACCAACTTTGTCCTCTCTTGCTTTCTGCAAAACCTCGACCATTCTGTGTAAAATGGAAATCTACTGGAAGACTTTACCACTACATATCAAGAGTTATAGAGCCATAGAGTTGTAGAGATGTACAGCATGAAAACAAACCTTTCGGTTCAACTCGTCCATGCCGACCAGATATCCCAACTTGATCTAGTTCCACCTGCCAGCGCCTGGCCCATATCCCTCCAAATCCTTCCTATTCATATACCCATCCAGATTTCTTAAAGGGGGAGTCTAAATTTTCACTGTCTCCAGACAAAGAGACAGAAACCAGCCATAACTGATAGAGGAGGAAATCCCAGAGCAAGTAATGTGCAGAAAATGATTTCAACTTCAGATGGCATGGTCTCTCAGTGGTCATCACTGCTGCCTCACAGTGCTAGGGACCTGCATTCAATTCCACCCTTGGGCAACTGAATGTGTGGAGTTTTCATGTTGTCCCCGTGTCTGAGTGGATTCCTGCTGGCTGCGCTGGTTTCTTCCCACAGTTCAAAGATGTGCAGGTTAGGTGGATTGGCCATGCTAAATTACCCATCGTGTTCAGAGATGCATAGTTAGGTGCATTAGCCATGGAAAATGCAGGGTTACAAGATGGGTCTGGATGGGATGCCCTTCAGTAGGTTGGTATGGACTTATTGGGCTGAGTGATCTGTTTCTGCACTGTAGAGATTCTATGAAACTACAAATCAGCGTTTGGCCAGTTTTGGGGTTTTATTTGCTTATTTTAACTGTATATCATCCAAAATAACTTTTAAGATAATGATCTGCAGAAGTGTATATTCTTTCAGGCTTCCAGGGATGTGTGTCTTCTGTCCAGTAGGGTATTTGGGCATTTTAGCTCATTTTAAATCTTTTGCTGATTCTTCATCTAAATTAACTTGTGTTTTTTTTTCAGTGTGGTAATACGAAATTTTAATTTGTTAATTTAATGAATTTATCTGGCTTATCTTTAACACTGAGCTTTTATTCATTCATGGGATGTGAGCATCGGCTAGCATTTATTACTCATCCGTAATGCCCAAAGGACAGTCAACCACATTGCTGTGGGTCTGGAGTCACATGTAGGCCAGGCCAGGTAGGGACTCCAATTTTCTGAAGAAGGGCTCATGCCCGAAACGTCGATTCTCCTGCTTCTTGGATGCTGCCTGACCTTCTGCGTTTTTCCAGCAACACATTTTCAGCTCTGATCTCCAGCATCTGCAGTCCTCACTTTCTCCTATTGCAGTTTTCTTCCCTAAGTGACATGAGTGAACCAGATGAGTTTGTCTCATTGACAATGGTTGCATAGTCACTACTAGACTCCTAGTTCCAGATATTTAATGAATTCAAATTCCACCATTTGCCACGGCAAGATTCAAATCCAGGTCCTCAGAACATTACCCGGAATTTTGAATTTATAGTTTAGCGATAATACCACTAAGCCATCACCTCCCCTAATATTTATGGATGAACATATATAACCAATAACAACATCTCCCTTTTACGTCCAAAGACACTTCTGGCTAGTGGGGAATGAACCCTGCACACTTCCTCACATGACTCTTAACAATACAAAGTAGTATTGGGAGGCATACAATGTCTTTTGATGTGTATTTCTAAGTTAAAGCCAGTTGTTATTTGCCTAATCATAGTTACTCTTGAAAATGTTGCAGTGAGTCAACTTCTTAAGCCACTTTAGGCTGTGCAGTCAAGATTAGATTTGTGCTGTTAGGTATGGAACTCCAGGACTTTGATCCAATGATGCTGAAAGAACACAAACATATCTCCAAGTCAAAACGGTATGTTACATGGATGGCAGCTCAGAGTTCGTCAACTTCTCAAATATCTGTCTCCTTTGTTCATTTCATTCTATAAACTATATTGAGTGGAGTTGAATAAGACCTAGAATGTTTAGGAACTGGGGGCTGGGATGACCCAGTTGTGACCCTGGGGCTGGGTGAAGTTGTAGCATTATTCAAGGTGGGTGAATTAAGACAGGATGCAGGTATGATTCTTGTGAGCAACACAGACACAGGACATATATTTTTTAAAATAAACTTCTTTCTTGCGTGACGGTTTTTTTTTCATTTTTTTTGCAATCAAGTCATCAACAGGAAAAGCATATTTGTTAATGGCTGTGCTAATTTTTCTGATGATGGACATAGAGGCATTGTTCAGCAGATTGATTTTCTCAATGCATTTCCTTGCGATGAAATCTACATGAAGGGCTTAAACAAATGAAATTTGATCAATGACATCTTAACAGTAGTGGCAATCCATTCAGAATAGAGTTGTTGCTGTCAGGATAAAATAAGACTGAATGGAAAAGCTAGACCCTCAAGGAGACCATCACAGTTAAAAAAAGAGGAGAAAGGAAGATGATAAATAAAAGCATGGTGTGTAAGTTATGCACTTAGCTTAGGGTTTAAAAATTAGGTTTAAAAGATACAAAGGCAATGTGGATAATGAATATGTTTCTAGATGAGAAGCCCAGGGTTTAGGATTTCGCTCTGCATCATAGCAATATAATCAATTTTATTAATTCAATTGAATTGTGGTTTAATGTGAGAAAAAAACAATAAGAAATTCGCCAGTAAAGGCCCAACAGAGATTATTAATAGCCATTGAGACCTTCCAGCCATACCTGCCAGACCCAAATGTGACGTTGGTCCATATCAGATGGTTGCGTTTTAATGCCCACTGGAGTGATCAATCAAGCCACTTAGTTGTACATTCATTGCTTTGAAGAATGTCCACCACTGGACAATAAATGTGACATCACTCTCAACCCAAAAGCAACAGAGAAGGGTGAAGGAGATGATGAGTTGCATAGGTTTGGATTCTTGAGAAAGAGTGATGACCAACGTTAACTAAATATATACAGTGACAGAACTGAGTGGGATTGCGTAACTGAACAAATAAAGGCAGGCTTGAAGGTATGATGCCCATCACAATATTAATGACATAAGGAAGGGTACAAAAAGGTTAAGACAGTAAATCAGGTTGAGGAAAAGAATTATTGGACCACCTGCCTTTTACTCTTATTTTATCCAGCAGTGCTTCTAATTATGTAAATTATTTGTTAAATGAATGCAGTGATTTTGATATAATTTTGCCAAGTACTATCTGGGGGTTGTACATTTGATGTAACTCTTTTTTTGATAACTGTCTGCTGCAGGATTAAAAAGATTTCTCCCAGAAATTACCTAGTCACCTTCAACTGGAAAAACAAAATCCTCAACAACAAATTCTTTGTATTAAAAGTCATTAGTTATACATTTAACATATAAGATTCCATATTCTGAGATTCAGTATCCTGATCATTGTTCCTTAAATTCTTTAATGGTCAACTATTTAGTTAACATTATTAGCTGGTTCTTAAAAAATCCTACCATATTATCAAAGCATTTAATTTCCAGGGCAGTGTTCTGATGGAACTCTACTGGAGGAACAGCTCAAATATGAGAATCTATGGCCATCTCATGGAGATTAGTATGAAGTGCAGATTTCATTTCATTTTTTATTTGTTTCTGAAAGTGATGCATTTTGCCCAAAACCCCAGAAATTTCTGTTTAACATTTCACCACTTGATCTCCCCAGTGACTCTGTGGGTTCTATATTGAGTAATAACAAACCCCGTGGTTTGGTTCGAATCAGTGTTGAGTTAGCTGAATTTAACTTGGACATCAGCAACATAGAACAGAGTAGCATTGAAGATGTCATTGAGGTAGGCATGAAAGCAGGGATAACCAGGACTCTTGTAGCAGAGGACTATCTCATGACCATCAATGGAAACCCCGAGTGTGAACAAATCTGAATCACAGACAAAGATAAAATATTATAGAGAGAAAAAAAAATCAGAGAAATTGAATACAAATTTGCTGCTTTCACTTAATGACATTCAGAAAAGATTATATTCAATAATTTATAAGTATTGACTGGTGTGAAGATGGCTCTGCAACTGTATTTACTTTATTGTAACATTTAATGGCAATCACAAACTAAATTACTTAAAGACATACAAAATTAGTTGACAGTTAAAATATATTAGCTGTGAGAATTCTTTCTAATTGAGAATTGTTATTACTTCAAATGGGTTTAGTTGATAAAGCAATCAAATCTCACTACCTAATAAACATTATCCTTGAACAATGACAGCACATCACGTCATTTCAAAACACCGTCACTGATTAGTATTTTGCTATTTTAACAGAAGCTAAAATTAATGTCTAAAGTATTATCCCTAACCCATTCTCACAGCTACATCTTCTTGGGAGTCAAACTTATTCTATTTTGATTTAAAATCTCAGTTTACTTAAATATTACATTTAGATACTGTCAAAAGAAACAATTTTCTTAGCTCAGTCATTTGCTACCATGATGAAGCTATTATCCATTCATTTCATGTATATGACAGCACCAGATATACAAAACAACGAATTGTCCACCCACCAGACTTGCTCAGCAGCACAGCAGACTAACAAAATGTACCAAAACTAGAGATTTATTTATTCATTTTGAGCTCAGTCAAATAGAAATTAGCTGTGATAATATTGTATATATATATTTTTTCCAAATTACTAGTTAAATTTAACATTGCATTACATGTTGATCAAAACATGTCTGGTAAGTGTACCACAAATTGGATTCACTTAGTGCAGCACAACTTAGAAAGAGACCTCATTCAAGGAGAATTGCCACTTTCCAATATTTATACAAAGTGGCAATTAAACAAAATTCATTAGAAAACCAAGATCCACTCTGGAATAGAGAGCCAATCAGCACGAGCTGTACTGAGGCATTACAATGCACTCTATTCAATTTTGGATACCACACCAACCACAAAATGTTTTGTGTGTCTAACAGAGGTGATCAACAGGACAGATCTGAGGTATTCAGGAGTTGAACTAAAATATGCTTTTACAGCAAGTCAAGATCTACAAATCAGAAGAAAGTACAAAACTTCATTTGTTTATATGCAAATATGCAAATTAACCAAAACAAACTAGAAAAGTAAAACAAGGGATCATAAATTGAGTGATGGTTAACTTTAGAGTAGACAGTCTGTTTGGACATATCAGCCATATCAGATAATTTAGAGTCAAAAACTAAAAAAGGTTAACTGGATGCTAAAACTGGACATTGAGGGTACCAGAGTGGCAGTGAGTGGACATTTTTACATCACTCACTGGTTATCTTGATATCATTGATGGGAATAGAAAGATTTTGAAAAAGCTTGTTTAATACTAAATATTTCTTCTGAACATCACTTTGAAAGCGTTAGTGCTACTTGAAAAATGAACTCAGAACATTGAACTGTAAACCTGAACAACATGTTTTAGCTCAACTTTACTGATCAGAAAAAAACCCCTTTTTTTTAATGGTTTGCTATGACAAGTCATCTAAGATGTACCAGAGTCATTACATTTATTCAAATCCAAAGTGGGATGGGAATAGAATCGACTAGACAGTGAACCAACCATGTCTTGAATTCCAAAGTTGTTTTCAATGTTGAAAATTGACTGAAAGCGTGATTAACTGCTAGATCTAAATTTCACACTCCACATAAAAAAGTAGCAAAATCTGAACATTTCTCCCCAAAAAAATTATTGATGCTGGATCTATTGAAAATTTCAAACATAAGATTGATAGACTTATATTATGCAAGGGCATTAAGGGATATCAACTAAAGCTGATAAACGGAGTTTAAGATGCAGATTAGCATTAATTTACTTTGTGGAATCAGATTGAATGGTCTCGTTCTATTTTGATCTTCCTCTAAGAAGCAGAGGAAAGTGGAAAAGTCAACTTCCTACTGAAGTAGAAGACTTGAAAGAGAACCTTTCTCAACTAGTGTAGTGTCAGGCAGTTTGTCCAACCAGCAACACAGATTAGAAATGGAGCTGAGTGTTGTATTTTATCTTACAAGTATCAAATGATTGAAAAATTGCATTTTAAAAAATTCCTTGGTGGGGTGTGGGTGCCACTGGCAAGGTCAATATTTCATAGAATCGTAGAATCACAGAATCCATACAGTATGGAAGCAGCCCATTCTGCCCAACAAGTTCACACCGACCCTCCAAACAGTAACCCACCCAGACCCATTCCCCCTACACTATTTGTTGCCCATTTGTAATTAGGTAGCTACATAGGCTATTTCAAAGGGAGGCTGGGTGCCAGCCACATTGCCGTGGGTCTGGACTCACACGTATAATCCAGTCAGGTAAGGGCAACAAAATTCCTTCCTGACAGGCTGGAAAGAACAACAATGAACCAGATGAGTCTTTTAAACAACTAACTGTAGGTTCATGGTCACCTTTACTAAGATGACCTTTAAATTCCAGATTTTATATTGACTGAAATCAAATTTCACCAGCAGTTAGGTCTTGCCCCGTTGTTCCTTGATAGCCCACTTGATAGGTCCCAAGCTCAATAACATTATCAGTATGCCACCATATGGACAATGGGCTTAACTCTCCAATCTGTGTTCTTGGTGAAAAAGGGTGTCTATCATATGCTTCAGAAGCATTCCAATAGCATTGCCAAACACCAGACGGTGCAACTTAAAACTGGATGGATGACTACCCTGAAAGAGTACGTTCTTGGATAGGAAGGAAAGTTTCTGGTTATTTTTTGATAATCTGATTGAGCATCTCAAAACCATGCATGATCTTAAGACCTCCTGTCTGCTGTCCATCTGATTTCCTGCATTTAATTTTCTCCTTCCGTGGCTGCGTGTTCTTCATCTTCATCATCTTGTTCTTCATCAAGCTTTGGACGATTGAATTCTTCAATCACAATGTCTCCAGCACTAGGAGAAAAGGAAATGCAAGTTTTTTCAACTTTTTCAATTGCAGCTTCACCAATGATTTCATGGTTCTTGGCATATTAGAAAAACTTGATGTAAATCAATGTGCCAATCCTTAAAGAGGCTTAATTCTAGTTGAAGAGGTTCAGGTTTTAATGACATACTCTTGTCAATATTGTGAACCATTTTTAATTACTATATTGTAAAAAGAACTCAAGAGTCTTGCAACATTTTAACACTTTAATGATATTGTGAAACAACTAAATATAAAGAAGGCAAATGGCATGTTGGCCTTCATTGTGAGAGGTTTCGAGTACAGGATCAGGGATGTGTTGCTGCAGTTATACAGAGCCTTGGTGAGGCCACACCTAGAATATTGTCTGCAGTTTTGGTCTCTTTTTCTGAGGAAGGATGCTCTTGCTCTCGAGGGAGTGCAGCCAAGGTTTACCAGGCTGTTTCCAGAATTGGCGGGACTGACATATGATGAGAGATTGACAAGGTTAGGATTGTTTTCACTGAAGTACAGATGAGTGAGGGGGAATCTCATAGAGACTTATAAACTTCTAACAGGTCTAGACAGGGTAGATGCAGGCAGGATGTTCTTGATGATGAGTGCATCCAGAACCAGGGGTCACAGTCTGAGGATTCTGAGTGGACTATTTAGGACAGAGATGAGGAGACATTTCTTCACCAAAGAGTGGTGAGCCTGTGGAATTCATTACCACAAGAAGCAGTTGATGCCGAAACATTGGATGGATTCAAGGGGTTGTTAGATATTGCACTGAGGACAAATGGGACCAAAGGTTACAGGGAGAAAGCAGGATTAGGCTATTGAGTTAGATGATCAGCCATGATCATGATGAATGGCCGAGCAGGCTCGAAGGGCTGAATGGCCTCCTCCTATCTTCTAAGTTTCTAGTTAGGGCAGAGTATTGCAGCCCAGTGTGCTTGCAGGCCAGAGAGTGGGGTGAGGGATTAAAATATCTCAGGAACCTATTCCTCTGCATTCTCACCTGCATCTGCCCCTAACCAGTTGACAGTTTTGTTTGTGATTGGTGTGGCTTTGGGCAGCCTAGTTGCCTTTGTTCCACTTGAGGTCCTTCAAAAGGCAATTAACAGCCACAAAGCCACTTCCTGGCCACAATTTGAGGTCAGTGGGAGAGTTTCAGGGACAGACAATCAGATGAAGGAGCAGAAATAAACTATTCACCCCACCAGGTCTTCCCTCTTATTCAACGAGATCATGGCTGATTTGATAAATCTCAACTCCCTATTCCTTCCTTTTCTCAATAACCCTTCATTCCCTTATTGGGGTAAAGGGACAAGGGGAAAACCTAGGAGGTTCTCCAGCTCAAGCTCGAGCCCAGGATCCACCATTAATGGCAAAAGTGAGGACTGCAGATGCTGGAAATCAGAGTCTAGATTAGAGTGGTGCTGGAAGAGCACAGCAGGACAGGCAGCATCCGAGGAGCAGGAAAATCGACGTTTCGGGCAAAAGCCCTTGGGTGTGCTGTTCCCACCACCTCCTCATGCTGGGTGGTCCCTTCCTGCCTGGCCTTCTAAGATGATCTCCAATGTTCCTCCCCACACCCCGGGGCAATCGCCTTTATGGCACCCAATTTGACACCATCCTGAAGGTTCTGTAATTTGACTGGTCAGGTTATTTGAAGAAATGTAAGTGCATGGCTCTGGTTAACCATGGTCACACGACTTGACCTGAAAGTTGCTGTCACTTTCATTTGAGAAGCCATTATAGCACACTGCATGGAACATGCGTTGGATATTACATGCAGCCTCATTGTTTTTTTTAGGGGGGATGGGCAGAGCATGTAAAATAGGTCAGGGGCCCAGCCTGCCATTCTCCTTGCCCACCCCAGTAATGTGGAATGTCGGCAAGTGCCAGAGGTCAGCAGCCCTGTCCCCAGATGCAGATGTGCAATTGAGGCTCAGTTGTGACATTGAAAACTCAATTGATCCGGGACAAACTCCTGCCCGTGTCAATCTAGCTGATGTGGGCAGTGAAACCGGAGTGAGCTCACTGTGTGTTTTAAATGTATACGCGAAGAAAATGTGGGAAGGAAAGGGCATTCAGGGCACTTACACAAGATGCCACCAAACCATTCCTTCCATGCTGTCGGCCCAATCGAACCTGGGCTCCCAGTGCCCACAGTGTCCCCAGCACCCTCTCTCTACTCCCTGAGCTCTAGGATTCTTTCTTTCTGTAAGCCCATTTTCTAAATTTGGAAATTAGAGTACAATGACACCTTGGCGTCCAACTACATTTCTAAACCCAACTAACCTGAAATCAGGAGGGAAATAAAATGCTTATTTGGTTTTTTCTCTTCCTTGGTTCTTTTCTCCAGGTGTGGTTGTTCTGGAATCACCAATGCTGGAGACAGTCTATTTCCGTATACCCTGTCTAAATTCCTGTCTCAAATCCCTGCATTATTGCCTGATAAATGGACCCCCAATTTTTAAAGTCTGTCTTTGTATCTGTATTTTCTCAAACCAGAACCTAATGAATCTGCACTGTCTTCTTCCTATTGCTTCATGACTCTAAAACATGGATGCAAAAATGATATATAGTACTCAAATGACTCGATGGGAATTTCACGTAGATTTCTTAGTACATGGCAACTTTTGTGTTCCCTATGCCTTGGCCTAAAGGTTAGTATTCACCTGGATCATTTAAGTAGTCCTGTCCATTTAAGACATTGGAAAATAAAAACATTGCAAAATATCCTCATGCTTTTCCCACTGGAGCCTCATTTCAGGCCTGGAAAATTGTCGTGACCTCTCAGTGAGAATTGGGACTCTATGGGGGGAGGGACAGGACATGAGCTGCAAGACCAGAGCAAAGGTGAAGGTGTCTGGGGGTAGAAAGGTGAACTATGAAAGTCAGAGACCTGTTAGAGGAAGAGACATGGAATAAATAGAGGATTATGAACAGATTTTATAGTTTTGTGGAAATATGTTAAGGGTACCTTTTTGAGGTTACAGGAGCTAAGTCTCAGTGTGGGTCACTGGAGCAATGCCAACAACTCAAAAGCAAAATGAAATTGCACAGACTCAAAGCTGCCTCACATCCATTTATCTCAGTTCATCAATAATACAGAGATTAATGGAATTGAAGAGTGACAAATATCCAGGAGCTGATGATTTCCATCCACGGGTGTTAAAGGAGATAGTAGAGCACAATACCAATGCCCTAGCCATAATCTTTCAGATTCCCAGGATTTGGGAGTTGTATCTCTAGTTTAGAAATTCAATCATTTTATTCTTCTCTTTAAGAAGGATGACAGAGGGAAACAAGAAAATTTCAGGACAGTTAGCCTGACATCTGTGGGTGGAGACATTGCTGAAATCCATAAGCAAAAATTTCAAAAAATTTCACGGAGAGTCAGCATGTATTTACGTAGGGTAGTCATGCCTGACAAACCTCAGAGATTTTTGAAGAGGTGACAAAGGTGGTAGATAGACATAAATCGATGGATGTTGTTTATGTGGACTTCCTGAAGACTGTTGATAAAGTCCCACACATGAAACTATTAGTTAAGGGGGAAGCCAAAGGAACTGAGGGCAAATAACTGAATTAGGAAAGTGCTTGAGAGGCAGGAAACAAAGTTGGGATAATAGGATAGTACTCAAATTGGCACAATGTGACTCTTGGGCTCCTGTAGGGATTTGTGTTGGTGTCTCAATTATTCATAATATTCATTAATTAGATAATGGCTGAAAAATATCAAATTTTCTGATGAGACAAAATTAGGCAGCATTGTAGACAGAGTTGACAACAGCATAAAATGATTACAAGATTTTGATAGACTAGATGAATGGGCAAAGCTGAGGCAAGTGAATTTTAATATTAGCAAGTATGAGGCTATCCATGTTGGACTAAGAAAAGATTAGATCAGGGTTGCTTTTAGGAGGCACAAAGTTAAATACAGTGGATATCCAACAGGATTTTGGGGTTCAGGTGCATAGCTCTTTAAAATACCGTGAACAGCTGCAGAAAGTAGCCAGGAAGATTAATAGAATGATAGCCTTCATATCTAAATGGCTGGAATATAACATTACAGGCATATGCTGCAGTTAGACCCCACTTAGAATACAGTGAGCAGGTCTGTGCACCACACCTTAGGAGGGATGTTTTGGCCCTGGAGGGAGTTCAACACAGGTTTACAAGAATAATATCTGCACTTCAGGAGTTAAGTTACAAAGAGAGATAAGACAAATTAGGCCTTTATTCTTGAGAGTTTAGAAGGTTAATGGGTGATATAATTGAGGTCTTCAGGTAAGGACGGGTGAGATGAAGATAAACTATTTCCACTCAATGAAGATTCTATAACCAGGGGGGATAGTCTAAGATGGGGGAGTCCAGAACTAGAGGGCATCGGTTTAGGGTGAGAGGGGAAAGATATAAAAGAGACCTAAGGGGCAACTTTTTCATGCAGAGGGTGGTTCGTATATGGAATGAGCTGCCAGAGGAAGTGGTGGAGGCTAGTACAATTGCAGCACTTAAGAGAAATCTGGATGGGTATATGAATAGGAAGGGATTTGAGGGATATGGGCCAGGTGCTGGAAGGTGGGACTAGGTTGGGTTGGAATATCTGGTCGGCATGGACAAGCTGGACCAAAGGGTCTGCTTCCGTGCTGTACATCTCTATGACTGTGAGTCTATAATTAGGGTCAAGCCATTCAGGAGAGATGTTAGAAAGCACTTCTATGTGCAAAGAGTAGAGAAGGTTTGGAACTCTCTCCCTCAGGCCGTGGTCAATGCTAATTCAATTATTAGATTTGAATCTGAGATAGACACATTTTTAATAAGCAAGGGTATCAAGGGATATGAGCCCAAGGCAGACATATTGAGTTAGGCCACAGATCAGCCGGGATCTTATTGAATGGCGGAACAGGCTTGAGGGACTGAATGGCTGACTCCTGCTCTGATTCCCATGAACCATGGCAGCCGTAACTATCTTGTACTTAAAATTTTCAATCCATGATATCATTTGAGGTCACAACTCTCACTTTGGGAAGCACTGCTCTAATGAAGCCAGATCTGAAATCCTTTGCTCTTCCACATTCCCAAGCGGCACGGTGGCAGAGTGGTTAGCACTGCTGCCTCACAGCGCCGGAGACCTGGGTTCAATTCCCGCCTCAGGCGACTGACTGTGTGGAGTTTGCACGTTCTCCACGTGTCTGCGTGGGTTTCCTCCGGGTGCTCCGGTTTCCTCCCACAGTCCAAAAATGTGCAGGTCAGGTAAATTGGCCATGCTAAATTGCCCGTAGTGTTAGGTAAGGAGTAAATGTAGGGGTATGGGTGGGTTGCGCTTCGTGGGGCAGTGTGGACTTGTTGGGCCGAAGGGCCTGTTTCCACACTGTAAGTAATCTAATCAAGCCTCCAGCACTTAAATATAAATCTTGGTTTGTCTCATGAAAAATGTATCTCCTGACACCAATTACCAATGACCAACGATCCGCCCATCAGCTATTTTGCCGATATTGCAGAAAAATAAAGCGTGTTGCCAAAGTATTTATCTTGTTGTAATCAGGACAAAATTCTTGAAGAAGGGTCGTTTTGGATTAGAGTCATTAACCCTGTTTATCATCACACAGATCCAGCCAGACCTGCTGATTCTCTTCCTGTTTTTATGGAAGCAACAAGTAGCAATTTCGAATAAGTGGCCATTGTTTACCCAAGACTTTTTACAATCCAAAAGTTACCACAGAACTGACTGACCAAAATTAGTGGGCTCGATGATAGCTGGCCTTCAGGAGTTAATTTATGAGGAGAGATTAGACCAAACGAGCCTGGTTTCTTCAGAATTTAGAAGGTTAAAGGGTGAATCTGAACAAAGTCTTTGAAATATTAAAAGGATAAAATAGGGTAGGTAAAAAAAAGCTATGGGAAATGTATAACAAGGGTATATAAAGTCTGAGAATTAGGGCCAGACCATTCAGGAGAGATTAGGAATACATGAAGGGTGATAGATGTTTGGAATATCCATAAACAGCAGTGGATGCAGAATCAGATGTTAACTTTAAAATCAGCCATAGATAAATCTTTGTTAAGCAAAGGCACATATATGGAGTTAGGGCACAGATCAGCCAAGATCTCATTGAGTAGTAGAACAGGCTCGATGAGCTGAATGGCCTACTCCTGTCCTTATTTTTCTATGTTCTATGATGAAAATCCGCATTGAAAAAATAAAGCATTTTCAACCTTAAGATCTTTGGTGCTGAAGCACGAAATTTAATCTGTAATTATATGGCTTTCTCATGCCAATTATAGAGCCCTAGGATTTGGAAAGGATAATATTCAGCAGTGTCCTCTCAACTGGCTAAACATCCAACTTAATCACCTTTAATAAGGGAACAGCCATAAGGACAGGGTTTTGCAGAGCTGCAAGCCTGCGAAAATCATAGAAGACCAACTGAGAGAAAATGAGATCAGAGCAGAAAGCAGTGTGGAGGAGAACAGACTTGATTGTTGCTGGTCTTTTTGATTCAAATAAATGAATGGAATTCTGTTGGAAATTTTAAAAAATGCAAGACCAGAGCTCGACATGGCCTGGGCTATTTGTGCTAAATATGAGCATTAATTTAAATTGGGATGATGGAATTACACTAAACCAGTGCCAGCCTAGGTTTGGAAAAGATGCAGCCAGAATTACCAAAATGTTTCCATTTTGTGTTTTCAGTTAACAGGATGTGCTCTTCTCTTTACATTTTAAATAAAAAGCCATCACTCTCAGTGCTTTACAAATGTGGATTTGACACATATTCATTATCCTATTAAGCAAACTGTGGGAGTAGTGGAACAACTTAGAGACCAGATCAGCATAAAATCACTGAGATGAAACTGCAGCAGATAATACTCAAATGGAGTAACTACAGAGAAAAATCATTGCCATGTATTTACACAGGATCCAGCAAATGGATAGAGATGATGGTGCAGATCCGGCCAGCAATGTATGGAGTGAAGTATAACCTGCAGGGACAGAGGGAGGCCAATATATCTCAGTCTGGAAAATTGGAAATCTGGAAATAAAATGCTACAACGTAGAAGGAGGTTATTGAGCTTATGGTACCCGAGCTGGCTCTTTGAAATTTCCCATTAATCCTATTCACTCGTTCTTTCTTCATCACCTCACACTTTCTTTTCAATTACTTACCCAAATTCTGTTTAAAAGTTACGAGTGAATCTGCTTCCATCAACTTTTTCAACAGTGCACGTCACATCATAATAATTTGATGTATCAAAAGAGTTTCCCTATCTTCCCTCTGGGACTTTACATGGCTATCTTTCTTACAGCTGTAAACATACTTAAATCGGAACATGTTCCAGTTTACTTTCTCCAATAATAGGCAAGCTCCACTATGTTTCCAACTTCTGAGTGAATCTGTTTGTCAAGCAAACCAAAGATGTTTACATTTAGCTGAACCTACTATTCATTTCAAGAACACAAGACCAGTACATCTTAAGCATAATAATGTGAATATCTAATCCACTCTGACACTTCAGTCCAGTACTGAGAGAATGCTATACTGAAGAAGCTTTACACCTGAAACCTGATGCTGCCTGACTTGTGTTCTTCCAGCCACCTGCTTGTCTTCCTTGGATTCTAGCATCTGCAGTTTTTTTTTGTCTCTAACACAGTCAGTGATGTCGGTATTTTGGATGAGACAGTAAATCTCCACTTCTCTTAGGTAGACAGAAATGTGTCAATATTTAAAAAAGAGCATGACCATTCTATTTGGGGATTTGACCAATACTGATCCCCCAGTTTGAAACACCAGGAGTCTCTCTTATTGCTATTTATGGGACCTTATGGCTTCTAAATTGGCTGTCACATTTCTAAACTTAAAACAATCACAATGTATTCTTCCAAAGTAATTCATTGGTTAAAAAACGATGTCCTTAGTTTGTGAAAGGAGTTATATATATTTTTATATGTATATATGATAGAGTCATAGATTCACAGAGTTCTAGAGATGTACAGCACAGAAATATATTTGAAATTATATACAGTGTATTTCCATAGAATCTTGAATGCTCTTTTTCTTATGAAGTATACCTCCTCTAAACTAATGTCAGCAACGATGGAGCAGATTTATGATATAACAAGCCATAGGCAGGACATCCAATACCATCTATCATTTGTCAAACCCAATCTTGTACCTTTTTGATTTTTTTTGTGTGTGTGTGGCTCGTTGCTGAAATCATGAACTGGTAACATCACAAAATTTGAGTGAGCATGACAACCAACTGTTTACTTCTGTATCAATGTCTCAATGCTATTGTCGCAAGACTGTTAATTTGGTAACCAGGTAATTTTCTGGGTTCAAATCTTGCAACAGCAGATGGTGGAATTTGAATTCAGTAAATATCTGAAATTAAGAATCTACTGGTGACCTTGAAGCCATTGTCTGATGGATCACTTTTGGGAAGCAATCTGCCATCCTTAGCAGGTCTGGCCTACATGTGACTCCAGACCAACAGCAATGTGGTTGACTCTTAACTTCCCCCTAGCCAATTAGACATGGGCAATAAATATTGGCCTGGCCAGGGTTGATCACATCCCATGGATTAAAATTTAAAAAAAATTAAAGGATTTTGGTATTGACAGCATCATGACTGAGGTGGGGAACCTCACAACCTTTAAAAAGTACATGAATGAGCATTTGAAATAATAATATTCACGGCTATGGGCCATGTGCTGGAAACTGAGATTAGTGTAAATAGGTCAGCATCAGACTCAATAGGCCAAAGGGCCTCTTCTGTGCTGTGTGTCTCTCTAACTCTTGACTGAGAAGGAAGTATAAATTAGTAAGGATAAATGCAATGTAAAATCACAGAGGGAAATAAAGAGAGCAAGAATGATTAGATTAAAGAAGAGAATAGAAAAGAAACAGAAAGAAAAATTAAAGACATTTTATGTTACGTTTTCCAGTTTTTAAATCTTCAAACCAATTAAAACTTGAAGTAATCAGGCAACATAGAGAGTTTGACATAATATTTAAGCACATATACTATTGACTGAAATAGATAAAATTCAACTTTCAGCAGTGGGTTTAGTTTGTATTTCTTGTGCGAATACAGCAACTTCACGGTTACCATGGTGAGAGGTGGTAGGGAGAAGATGGCAGTTAGTGCAAATCAGTTTTCACAAAGCTAATGATTGATTGGTGTGACTGAGACAAGAAATTTTGAATTTTCACATATAATCTTGCCTCTGCTTCATCTCTGAAGTTGCAACATTTATTTATTTATAACAGCGAGTGCCATTATTTTGAAGGCAAGATATGATCAATAACTGTTTTCAATGAGTATGTAACCCATTCATATATCATGCAAGAACAACTCTCTTTCTTTACTGCAGACTTACCAGACATTGACTGGAAATTAATTGAAGCGGTGAAAGAAATGAAAAGGGAGAAGATAGCAGGTTAGTAAGTGGTAGTGGGCACTTCACAAATGTCAAATCTGCAATACTTTGTTCATGATCACTTTTAATGAAGACCTATCAGATAGTAGCAATACTGAGTGCCATGTGATATATATCCTCTAGGCTGAGTCTGCTGCAAGGGTCAATCATGTGACTATATCAAAAGGCTGGATTAGTCCGATTAACTTTAGTTGCCAAGACTCCAAGGGCAGCACAGTGGGTCAGTGGTTAGCATTGCTGCCTCACAGCACTTGGGACCCAGGTTTGATTTCAGCCTCAGGCGACTGTGTGTGGACTTTGCATATTCTCCCTATGTTTCGAGGGTTTCCTTCAGGTACTCCAGTTTCCTCACACAGTCCAAAGATGTGCAGGTTAGGTGGATTGGCTATGCTAAGTTGCCCATAATGTCCAAGGATGTGTAGGCTAGGTGGATATGCCATGCGAAATGCAGGGTTTTGGGGATAGGGTAGGGAGTTGGTTCTGGGTGGGATGCTCTTCGAGGACTCGATGGGCTGAATGCCCTGCTTTCACACTGTAGGGACGCTATGATCATGGAGGGGAAGTAGTCCTGATTGCAATCGTAGTCCTGTAATTCCTATGGTAACATTTATGTATGCAGATGCTAAAATTAAAGTTCAAATATGTTACCTTCTACCACCCACCTTCCACTGCTTTGAAAAGTGGGGGAAAAATGTATGCTATTTTCCACGTTAAATAAAAGCAAAGCATTGCAGTCACTTTTGTAGAAACAAAACAAGAATTGCTGGAGAAATTTAACAGGTCAGGAAGCATGCCAGAAAAGAGAAACAGAGTTAATGTTTTGAGGTTGATATAGGTTCCGAAGAAAAGATGTATTGCATTTGAAATGTAAACGTTATTTCTCTCCCTACGCATGCTGCCAGACCTGTTGGTTTTCTGCAATATTTTCTGTTTTAATTCCCGATTCTGTCTATTTTAAATGGAACTCCTCATCCTGTATGCATCGATATAAGTTTCCTGATTTTTCAGTTTTCAAGGGACATTTCTGACAGGCTCAACACAATACGATGCAGAATACTGAAGATTAGTATAAGATTACAAATTTCATTTGAATTCTTTGTGGATGAGAAAGCATTATTTTAGAAAACAAGGCTTAGAATTAAAGACAATAATCCAGGCCTCACCACATTTAAAATGATTAGTCAGTAAATTAAACAAACAATCTGTGTGACAGATTACGCAGTCTGCAGTTTTGGAGAGTAGACAGGCAGGAGGCTGGAAGAACACAGCAAGCCAGGCAGCATCAGCAGGTGGAGAAATCAATGTTTCGGGTGTAACCTTCTTCAGGATCTGAAAAGTCCACTTCTCCACCACCTGATGCTGCCTGGCATGCTAGGCTCTTCCAGCCTTCTGCCTGTCTACTTTGGATTCCAGTATCTGCAGTTTTGTTTTGTCTCTAATATAGTTTTGGAAAAGCTTCTGAGGAAATGGCAGCATCTGCGGAAGGAAAGAAACATTTGGGTCTGTGGACTTTATCAAAATGGAAGGCCAGACAGCTGAAACATTAACTCTATTTCTCTGTCCACAGACGCTGCCAGATCTGTTGAGTATTTTTGGCCTTTTCAATTTTGATTTCAGATCTCCAACATCCACCATATTTTATTTTCATGATCAGGAAATGGTGTGGAATATAGGAGAGAAGAAAAGTGTGTCAGGCTGTGAAAATGCAAAGGTCTAACAGTAGTGTGCAGAAAGACAACAGTACAATACTGGTAAGTAGCTTGAGTTAAATTCCGTTTTCAATGGGTGTTGGTTTGACAACGGGTGGCATGTTAGTGGGAGGTAATGGAAAAATCACATAGTGGAGATTACCCATTAAGACCAAACTGTCAGCAATGTCTTTTGGATGTTCACTTGAATGGTAAGCAGAGGGGTAGGAGCAATGCCATACTGGAAATTTCTAAGCTTCCCTTGCGAGCCTGAATGAATATTCTTCTGTCATTTTCTGGCTGCACAAAAGAATTTAACAAAACCTCTTTCTGTGGTTTTAAGCTGATAGATAAGCCTGACAGGAAACGCATTCCGAGCAGAAGACTACAATCAGGCCCAAGATTGTAACTCGTCTCAATAATGTATTCTCTAAAGCTGGGATTGTAAGATCTCCTGGTGTTGGAATTAGTCTCTGTGTAAATGAAAAGCGGGTTCTGGTGTCTGAACATTACTTACCCTCCGAAGGTTTCGGGTGCATCAAGTAAAAGGGAATTTCGACAGACACCTCACTAAAATGAAATAGAAACAGAGTCACATAAAAGAGGGAAATATTGGAATAATCAGAATGCTTAACCACTGAAAAATATCAATTGACCACAAAATTCACTGGATCAGCCATTTAAATACCGTGTCTACAAGAGCAGGTCAAAAGCTTGGAATTTGACAAAGTTCTCCTGATTCAGCAACGCTTATCCACCATCAAGGACACAATTCAGGAGTGTTATGAAACACTATCCACTTGGCTGGATGAGTAGAGCTACATCAACACTCAAGAAATTGAATATTGTCAAAGACAAAGCAATATAATTCATTGATACCCCAATCACCTTGAACATTCACTTCTTCCTTTACTGCTGTAGAATGGCAGCAGTGTGTATCATCTGCTGCCAAACCCACAATGTCTAACACCTAGAAGGGCACAGACAGCAGACTCATGGGAACACCACCAATTGCAAGTGCCCTTCCAAGCCACACACCCATTCTAACTTCGAAATATATCACTGTTCTTTCACTGTGCAAAATCCTGGAATGTCTTTCTCATCAGCGCTGTGAGTGTACCACAGTTCAAGAAGATAGCTCACCACCTCAACTGCAAGGGCAACATGTTCAGTCAACCAGTGGTATTCACATGTATTGAACATGCAAAGATAAAACCTGACAGTATATTCAGCTGCAGCGCTGTCCCCATTAAAGCAATGCTCAGGATTGTTGAGTATTGATAGATGATGTTTGCTTGTTTACCTTGAAGTGAGGTCTCCCAAGATCCTGAGGAGGAAAGAGAGTCAGGAAAAGAAGGAAAAAATGAGGAAACAAGCACAACAAGACTGATTAAAAAAAAATTTTCAAAAGATATGGGCCTTGAAATATGATCCAGACACTGCCCTTTTAAGGGCACTACTTGGCTATTCCACTATGAGCAGTGAGTGTGAGCCCT
Source organism: Chiloscyllium punctatum (assembly GCF_047496795.1). Taxonomy (NCBI): domain Eukaryota; kingdom Metazoa; phylum Chordata; class Chondrichthyes; order Orectolobiformes; family Hemiscylliidae; genus Chiloscyllium; species Chiloscyllium punctatum. The sequence goes on from NC_092763.1 coordinate 67,600,239, forward strand.
TTTCCAGCTGGAAATGTATCACCCATATTAAAAATGAACAAGACACATGAAGCATGTATTTTGTACATTTCAATAAGAGGCTACTGTTTGGATCAGACAAAAGCTTCTTTGAGCTATATTTGCTTATCTTTTTATCAAACTTATCTTTTTATCCCTTCCTCCTTATCTGCTTATCCTTAAAGTGAAGAGAATATTGAATGAAACAAGGAAGCCTTTAGGTTCTATGCTGAGGCAATGCTGAGGTGGCCTGGGAACAGTGAAGATTGAGAGGGGACATAATAATGGGGCAGTCTCAGTCCTGAGCACTGCAGTCTCACAGCACCAGGGAACTTAAGTTCAATTCCACCTCAGGTAACTGTCTGTGTGGAATTTGCACATTCTCTCCATGGGTTTGCTCCAGTTTCCTCCCACAATCCAAAGATGTGCAGTTAAGTGGATTGGCCACACTAAAATTGCCCATAGTGTCCAGGGATATACAGGCTAGGTGGATTAGTCATGGGAAATATAGTATGGGTCTCGGTGGAATGCTCTTTGGAGAGTTGATGTGGACTCAGTAACCTTCAGAAATGGTTCTCTTTTCCAATCCTCTGCTCCACACTCGCAGCCATGCGCCGTCACCTACTCTCTCTACTATCAGCCCTGCCTCAGCTCAGGGCCACACTCTCCCAGACTTTTTTTAGATTAGATTAGATTACTTTTTTTTTTGGTTACTTACAGTGTGGAAACAGGCCCTCCGGCCCAACAAGTCCACACCGCCCCGCCGAAGCGTAACCCACCCATACCCCTACATCTACATCTACCCCTTACCTAACACTACGGGCAATTTAGCATGGCCAATTCACCTGACCTGCACATCTTTGGATTGTGGGAGGAAACCGGAGCACCCGGAGGAAACCCACGCAGACACGGGGAGAACGTGCAAACTCCACACAGTCCACTTGCAAAAGACCTCTGCTGTTTTACATCCTCAGAAGAATTTACACGTTCAACAAACACTTTTTCTCCCCTCATTCCTGATGAAGGGCTTATGCCTGAAACGTCAATTCTCTTGCTTCTCGGATTCTGCCTGACCTGTGCTTTTCCCGTACCGCAGCCTCGACTCAATGGGCCGAATGGCCTGCTACCACACTGTAGGGATTCTATGAATGGATTCTATGAATAAACTAAGTGCATAAGATTATGAGATGGTGGATGGTATGTCACTTTTTACATTATCAGAGAGGGCACCACCGGGGGCGGAGATTTATGGTAAACGGTAGAAAGCTGGGAGAAGAGATGAGGAGAAATGTTTTAACTCAGAAAGTGGTGAGAACCTGAATGTCATTGCATGAAAGGATGGTTGACTCTCAAAACATTTAAGTAGTTGCATTGCTATAGCCCCGAGAGCTTTGAGGCAATAGCTGGAAAATGGGATTAGTGCAGTCAGACTTTTGCTGACCAACTGGACATGAAGAGGCGAATGGCCTCATTGTGTGCTGTAAATGTTTCTAAGGCTTACCTCAGCTGGAATGGTATTAGCATTCTACTACTGAGCCAAGGAGGGAGAAAAGCTAACTGGTATTCACAACATCGAAATATGCACTTGTCATTGTCAGGGTGAAGATAATATGAGTATTGGCACAGATAGGAAGGACGTTGTGAAACTTGCAAGGGTTCAGAAAAGATTTACAAGGATGTTGCGAGGATTGGAGGGTTTGAGCCACAGGGAGAGGCTGAGTAAACTGGGGTTATTTTCCCTGGAGCGTCGGAAGCTGAGGGATGACCTTATAGAGGTTTATAAAATCATGAGGGGAATGGATAGGATAAATATTCAAGATCTTTTCCCCAGGGTGGGGGAGTCCAGAACTGGAGGGCATAGGTTTAGGGTGAGAGGAGAAAAGTTTAAAAGGGACTTAAGGGGCAACTTTTGTATGCAGAAGGTGGTGCGTGTATGGAATGAGCTGCCAGAGGAAGTGGTGGAGGCTGGTACAATTACATTATTTAAAAGGCATCTGGATGGATATATGGATAGGAAGGATTTACAGGTATATTGGGCCAAATGCTGGCAAATGGGACTAGAGTAGTTTAAGATATTTGGTTGGCATGAACGAGTTGGAACGAAGGATCTGTTTCCATGCTGTACATCTCTCTGACTCTATGACATTGTACACCATGGCTGAATGGATCATGGGAGTTCACTGTTGAGGCCTTACACATGGAATAATTACTTGAACAAGGCCTGATCCATACCCAAACAGTGGTCGGTACATTCAGGAGATCAGGAAAAAAAAATTGTAGAAAGGAAAAATGTCCAAATGCAGAACAGGACATGGTGGAGTCATTCTATACAATGCTTTGGGAAGCTGTAATTGTTAAAATCAGTCTCAACAGCAATCCGTATTCAGAGTTGTACCCAAAATGTCTACAATCTAATCCAGATATCAAAGCCTTATTTTAAAATCAATATCAAATCTCACCTCATCTAGCTTTGCATTTTGCATAAGACAGCAAAAAATAATGCTTGAAATATGAAGACTTACCCTCCCCGTGAAACTATCACCTTCACCCTGAGCAGATAAGACACAAGAATTCCAAGGACCTCTTTGTCCAGTTGTGGCCTGAGTCTATGAAAAGATTCAGATGCAGAAACACAAGTGAGAAAGCAGTCATGGTGAGGAAAGGAGATTGTTATCCCAGACTGGAGAGATTTATCAATCCCCTTGAGATGCTTTTGGAGATTTCAGGGGCAAGCAGAATTAAATAACCATTTGTCAGGCCAGGTTTTGCTGATGTAATTCCACCTTCAGCCACTTTCCCAGGGCAGGCAGAGTACGATGTCAGCAACCCACCCACCCAACAGTAGCAGGAAACCTCATTCAAGTGACAAATCATCAATTAACTATAATCTTCCCACCACCACTTTTCCAGCATCACAGGCACAAAATGGCTGTGTTAACTTTCAGTGGGGAACAATCATAACCCAATCAGTTTTGAGGTGAAAATGCAGAACTTTAATACTGCCATCAAAATGTCATCAGTAAGTGGTGACGATGGCCTAAGGGAATTATTACTAGATTATTAATCTGAGGAATTTATCTGAGGACTTGGGTTTGAATCCCACAGCAGCAGAGGGTGGAATTTAAATTCAACTTTTTAAAAAAAATCTGGAATTAAGAGTCAAATGATGACTTTGAAACTCCTATTGGAAATATTTATCTGGTTCACTGACATACTTTGGGGAATGAAACTACTGTCCTTATCTGGTCTAACCTACGTGTGACCCCAGACCCACAGCAATGTGGTTGACTCTTAACTGCTCTCTAAAATGACCTAGCAAACCACTCAGTTGTAAAAATTGCTCGAAAGTCTCATGTAAATGTAAAACTTGAAGGACCATCTGGCTCCCTTCAAGTACGGGGATTTCAGCTGTTCAAGAAGGTAGCTCAACACAACTTTCTTAACGGTAACTGGGGATGGATACTGAATACTGTCCCAGCCAATGGCATCTCATGAACAAATCTTTAAAAAGTGGTTGCACTCTTGAAGGAACACTGGGCTCCCAGCCACTAGAGGGTAGTGATGAGCTTCATAAACTATTAGCACCTCCACAATTTAGAGAAGGCAGGGGAGTTCAGAAGAGACTGATAGGTCAAGGCCTTTTCATTTTTAAATAGGAAGGCTGCTGCATTCTGCTGGTGGAGGCTAGTTATTGCATGATAATCTCCAGGAGCTCTATTGATAATACTGACGGCAATACAGTGGTAACTGTTTTCTAATACTTACAATGCCTCCACAATATCCATCCGTTACCTTGCTGCATTTCCTTCACGAGCACTCTCATCTCACTCCAGTGAAAGCTGCCCTTGTGCTCTTCATCTTCTAAGCTGATTATCAATCCATTGAACCATGTTGGGAAAGCTCATTTTATGGCCAACTAGTCCCTAATTGGTATTCAAACCTGGAGCCTCTGGCCCACAGATAGAGACACTACCCACTGTACTACAAGGCCTCGCTATCCCTGTAAATGGTGTGTACTAAATTAGTCTCCTGCCTGATCAGTCCCCTTGATGCTCCTCATTGAACACTAAACCCAAAAGCAGGCTTTTAGTTGGTTGCTTTAGTGTGAATTGAACCAAAAAATGTACCACATGAACAAATGAGTTTGGAACTAAAAATGATATGGATACTAGAACATTTTCCAAGTCTCCAAAATTCTCCTCAATGAAGCAGTATACAGAATGTTTGGGTGTTTACTTTCACTCGGTCTAACTTATTATCACCAACTACCTTCAACATACATTGCAAATTATCTCTTACATTTCTTTTCACATTTTATGGTATTCCATTGGCCCTAGCCCACCACGTTATGGACTGGCAGGAAAGGATTAGGGCGTGTTTGATTGGAGGACAGGACAGATTGGACAGGCCCAGGACAAGGGTTTACATAGGCAAGTATATCAGGGCATGCTGAAGGTTCAAGGAAAATACTACTGGATTGAGATCATGGTGAGCCTGGAAAGAATTGAGATGGATCAGAGGTTAGGCAGGGCTACAATAGGATGAGATCTCGAGTAAGGCTGAGATAAGGGTGGCTGTCAGACTTGAAGTAACGCTGAGAGAGCCAGCTTGAGAGGGAGGGAATTGGTAATGATAGTTGTACAGGGTTAAACCGGTGGTCAGAATACAAAGTGAAATCAGGAGAATGGGAGATAGCAATACAGAATTATGGTAGAGGTGTTACACCGCAAACAAAAATTTACATATGATATTGTGAAAAAAAATCCTATTTTTTCAATAGACATTTGGTGAAACTTAGATATTTCTGAAAGAAAAGCAAGAAAAATTTTGTCAAAGGTTTTGTTTGCGGGATAATTTACAAGAACTGTCCTGATGAATTCAAGATGGAAAGCTTAAAGAAAATGTCATTCAGCAATACTTTACTATTCTATTGTTAACTATCAGCATCCAGGAAAACACAAATAGATTTTGTGGGACAGTGCTAGAGTTCCTACCTTCAAACCATGAAGTGTGAATTCAAGTCCCACCTGCTTTAGAGATATATGACAATATTGCTGAACTGTTTGTTTGGAATATATCTGAATGCTATTGACCAGCTTGATTCAATTAAGATCAAATTACTTCTAAATCTTAATTTATATTGAGTATCAGTTTCTTGAGTAAGTTACTGTGTTTGTTTTATGGTGCATACACCAGGAGCAGACTCTCATTGATATAACTTACACAGTGCTCGAGGCCAGGTTGGTGTCCTGATGTTTGAGTTTGCCATCCAAGGCCAGGCCACGTTTTTGTCGGTTGTTTGCCAAAGTAGGGGTCAGGCTGTAAACTTTGGTGAAGGTAGAATTGGGAGCCACAGTGTCGCTGAAATCACACATGGTTTACATGATAAAATCAAAATATTTTTACCATATGAATACCCCTAATGTTAAAGAGACCTTGTTACAAACCGTTTCCAAAATGGGTTAGGCAGGCATGGAGTTAGGGCCACAACATTTGTATTTCACTGGTACCATAATATTCAGCTCTTTTATCTTAACAAGGTATTAATTATCTTCTCCTTGGGTCAACTAGACTACAGATAAGTGCTAGCTCTCTCTACGAACCAACAACTAAACTGAAAGTTATCTTAATGTCACCTCCATTTTCCTTTGTGAAGGAGGTGCTTAATTTTCTTTGTGGATTCACACAGTGAGATGGATGAAACCCATGAGTCACTGTTGAGGGAACTGAAGTGACACAGACACTCGAACTAATGGCAAAGAAAAGGAATCTGAATACAAGCATGCTCAGAGACTTCAGATACTTTTTGTGGTTCATACTTAAACAGGAAATGTTAGACAAGGCCTGGGTAACAACAACACAAAGTTCCCCAGTTATTCCCACCCCCATCCTCTGATTCCCTGACGACCTCCTCAATCTCACTTTCAACCCAACCCAACGACACCCTGAACCCAACCCAACTGTCTATCTGACCTCAGCCAGACAACTAATCCCCCAAGCCAGTTTGACTACAAACCCAAACACCTGGCTGCCTCTCTGATCACCCAATTACTCACCTGCGCCCACCCCCAACCTGATACATCTACCAACCTGACTTCCTGACTAACTCCCAACCACACAGTCTCCTGACCACTCTCCTGACTACTCAATTGGCTCCTGACCCAATCTGAATTGAGTATAGGAATTAAGTGGTCATGCTGTGACTGTACAGGATGTTGGTTAGGCTACTTTTGGAATATTGTGTGCAATTCTGGTTTCCCTACTGTAGGAAGGATGTTGTGAAACTTGCAAGGGTTCAGAAAAGATTTACAAGGATGAGTTGAGGAGTTGGGCTATCATGAGGGGCTGAATAAGCTGGGGCTATTTTCCATGGAGCATCGGAGGCTGAGGGATGACCTTAATGAGTTTTATAAAATCATGAGGGGCATGGATAGGGTATATAATCAAGGTCTTTTCCCTGGGTTGGGAAAGTCCAGAACTATAGGGCATAAGTTTAGGATGAGAGGGGGAAAATGTAAAAGAGACCTAAGGGGTGACTTTTTCATGCAAAAGGTGGTGCGTGTATGGAATAAGATGCCAGAGGACGTGATGGAGGCTGGTACAATTACAACATTTAAAATACATCTGGCTGGGTACATGAACGTCAGGTCACCCATCAGGTTCCAATGCTTTAGCAAAAACAATCCAAGTTTGTCCAACCTCTCCAACTCTCCAATCCAACAACGTCCCTGTGAACATCTTTGGCATGCCCTCCAAAGCCTCTATATTGTTCCTACTGTGTAACAACCAGAACTGCACACAATACTCCAAATGAGGCCTGACTAAAGTGTTGTACAGCTGCAACATGACTTGCCAACTTTTATACTCAGTGTCCCAACCAATGAAAAATGTTTGCATTCTTTAACATCTTTTCCACTTGTGTTGCTACTTTCAGGGAGCATGGACTTGCAGCCTAAGATCCCTTTCCGAATGGTCCTGATTTTTACTGTATACCTTCCTCTTGCATTTGGTCTTCCAAAATGCATCACCACATACTTGTCCAGATTAAACTCCATCTGCCATTTCTTCACCCAGTTTTCCAGGAGATCTATATCGTGCTGTATCCTCTGATGACCTTCCTCAATATCCACATCGCTACCAACTTGATGTTGTCTGCAAACTTTCTAATCAGATCCACCTACCTTTACATCTAGATCACTTATACAAATTACAACAACAGAATGTCCTGGTACTGAACCTTGTAGAGCATCGCTGGTCACAGCATCCAGTCAGACAAACACCCGTCTGCAACTACCCTCTGGCAATTTTGTATCTAACTTACCAACTAAACATGGACTCCATGCGACTTAATCTCCTGGATCAGCCTACAATGAGGGACCTTGTCAAATGCTTTAGTGAAGTCTATGCGCATAACATCCACTACCCTACCCTGATCCATCACCTTTGTCATTTCCTCAAAGAAAACTCAATCATATTTGTGAGACAAAACTTCCCCTGCATAAAGCCATGTTGACTATCCCTAATAAGTCCATTCTTATTAATTATAATCTGTCTCTCACAATCTTCTCCAATAATTTCTCTACTATTGATGTAAGGCTCAGCAGCCCATAATGCCCTGGATAAAGAACAACATTAGCTATTCTTTAGTCATTTGGATCTCACTTGTGGCTAAAGAAGATACAGAAATCTTTGTCAAGTCCACAGCAATCTTCTCCCCTGCCTCCTTCAGTTCCCTGGGATAGATCCCATCAGGTTCTGGGGATTTATCTAACTTAATGTTTTTTTTAAGACACCCAGCACCACCTCCTTTTTAATATTGATATGCCCCAGAACGTCAACAAACCTCTCCCTAACCTTACCATCATCCATGTCCTTCTCCTTGCTGAATACCATGCAAAGTACTCATGAAGGACCTCACCTACTTCCTCTGACACCATGCATAAATTTCTGCCATAGTCCTTGAGTGGACCTATCCTTTTTCTAGTTTCCTTCTTGCTCCAAATATATGAAGAAAATTATTTTGGATTCTCCTTAATCCCACTTGCTAAGGACATTTCATAGCCCCTTCTAACATTCTCAATTTCTTGTTTACGTTCTTTTCTACTCCTTTTCTACTCCTCAAGGGCCTGGTTTGATTTTAATTTTCTAAACCTTCCATATGTTTGCTTTTCCTTTTTGAATTAACTTATAAATCTCTTGTCATCCAGGGTTTCTGAATCTTCCCATCCTCATTTTTCTTCCTTAGAAGATGGTCAACTGGCCTTTCAAAATCTCCCACATGCCAGATGTGGATTTACCGTCAAACAGCTGCCCCAAATCTCTAGTTCCTGCCTAATTCTGTTGTAATTAGCCTTACCCCAGTTTAGCACTTTCACCTGAAGACCAGTCATATCCTTGTCCATGATTGTCATAAAACTTACAGAATTATGATCACTGCTCCCAAAACGCAATCCCAATTAAACTTCAACCAACTGGCTGAGTTCATTCCTCAATACAAGGTGGTTTTTCCCCTAATTTTACCATAACTTGCTCTGATTTGTAAAACCAAATGAAAACCCCATTCATGAAATGGTGTTTACATTTAATGAATACAATTCTCTTTCTCCTTCTTCTTTTCTGTCTGCAAAGATACAATTAAGCTAAACCCTTATGTACCCCAGTACCTTCCCTAATTGGACTACCCACATATAGTTTCAGGAAACCCTGCTGTATGCATCTAACAAATTCTATCCCATCAAAACCCCTGGCACCAAGGGAGTCCCAGACAATATTAGGGAAGTTAAAATCACCCATCACAATATCCCTGCCATTCTTACACCTTCCAAAGATCTGCTTGCATGTTGCTCCACTATCTCCTACTGGCTACTGAGAGGCCTACAATACAACCCCACCATGGTGACAGCATTTTTCTCATTCCTGAGTAGTACCCATATTGTCTTGTTGGATGTGCTGTCCAAGATGTCCTCACTTAGTGCAGCTGTGACATTTCCTTTAGTCAGAAAGGCAATTCCCCTACTCCTTTTCGATCTTTCTCTATCACATCTGAAGCATCCAGCCAGCTGGAAACGTTGAGTTTTGACCTTCTCTCAAAAGTCATTCAGAAAAACAAACTCAGACAATCAAATCAATTAAAATGCTGATTTCAAATAATAGGCTTTAAAAAATTTAGAGACAGAATGCTGATAATTGTTTTGGTAAAATTACCATAATAATGAATGAATAGTTTTGTAGTAGACAAAACTAGGTGCCCCCTGGGGGCACCTATATTACTTAACAACGAAGGGAATTTTTAACCTCTGTCCTCACACAAAGGAATTCTAGGGATTTCTGGGTGGTTTTCCCCCTAATTTTACCATAACTTGCTCTGATTTGTAAAACCAAATGAAAACCCCATTCATGAAATGGTGTTTACATTTAATGAATACAATTCTCTTTCTCTTTCTTCTTTTCTGTCTGCAAAGATACAGTACCCTAGTGCCCCAACTATGTGGTTCTATCCCCATACAACAATATGAAGGCATGTGTGGCAGGGCACTATCACACCCAGACTAGTAATGCAGAGGCACAGGCTCATGGACCATAGTAGCTTGTTGATTTTAATTCTGTATTAAAAGAAATGAATAATAGTGGCCATTAGACTACCATTAATTGTTCTTCTAAAAATCCATCTGGTATTCTAGCATTAAGAATAACAATCTGTTGTCCAGACTAGCCTACATGTAGCAAGTTGTGAGTTCACGTCCCACCCAAAGGTCTGAGTACTAAAATGTAGAGTGACACTCTGCTACATTACTGAGGGAGCACTGCATTGCGAAAGGTTTGGATAAAACTGAGTGCGTTGTGGTGAAATGAGTTTTGTGCCAAATTGCATTTTACGTCCACAACTAAAATGCATCTAATTGCACGACAATGTCTAACATACCACAAAATGCAAAGGCACATACATATGTACAGATGTATGCATGTATGCAATTACACACAAAACAGTGGCAGAGCAATGAAGTGAATAATTTCACAATATAGTTGTAACTTACTTTGGTTCTTCTGAACATACCGTCTTCGCATATTTGTCAAGTTGGTAGAGGACTACATCTGTGATCTGATCAACTGATTAGACAAGAGGACAATGTAACTTGCAGTTGCTAACAGAAAACACTCATAGCACGATACCAGTAAAGGCCCACAGCTAAGCAAATGTTGAAAACCACGTTTCCTCTGTAGGTTTTGCTGCTGACACTCTCTGTATCATTTTCCTGTCTTGGTTTTTCACACTTTGGTGTCTGATAATATTCTACCTCTTCAAACTATCTGGGAGAATGCTTTTTGAGCATACAATGTAATTTACTGACAAGTGCAAATAAAAGGTTGTGGGTTAGTGGAACAAAATACTGCTTAACACTATTGCAAAATGAATGGAATTTTCACAAGATGACTCAAGGAACTTAACGCAGCCAATGTGTTGGCAATGTGGCGAAGCAATTAATAACACTTGCAAGTACATGGATATATATAGTCAGGATAGTGAATACAAGCTTATCTGGGCTACATAAGACATTAGCTACTCACTGGATAGTTCTCATTACAATACAATTAACTGCTTAGCATGATTAGGTCTGCCATGTTTGGGGTGGGGGTAAATAACTGAGGTTCAGTGAAAGTTGGGGAGAACTCCCGCCCTTCCTGACCCACATGAACAGCTAAAATCAAATCTAAATTAGCTATCTAGCTGTGCCTCTTCTGGCCCCATGATCTCCCCTCTAGCAGGTCTGATCTAAAGCTGTAGCTCCCGCCCTCTATTATAGCAGAAAGTGTTCTGAGCATGATATCAGGAATCTATCTTTACATTTAAAGTTGGAGCTTGACTCGACCCAAGAAGGGGGCTCTTCTTGTCTATTCAAGTTAACATCAGTTCACAGTGGGAACACAATCCCCATGTGGGTCGTTACCTTTAATTTAACCAGACTCGCAGATTGCATCAGTTGCTGTGTGTTAAATTTGCAGCCATTGTGTCATGCTTTGTACAGAAGCATTTTCATGTCATGGAAAACCAATACAATTGTGTAAATAGGAAGTTGTACTTACCAGACAACTTAATCTTCTTCACCACCTTACTTGTGTTATTGTTAATGTGGACAGTGACTTGGATGGGTTCACCATGATAATACATCTGTAAAGGAATCATATTCAGTTTATATCATACTGTTGATTTTTTGCAAAGCATTTTATTTCGCATGCAGCACTGTTTGGTCCTTTGAAACATGCCAATTAACTTATAGTGAGATTAAGGAACTAAATTCTCTTGTTCAGAAGAAGTTGTCTCTGAAAATTTCACACCCGTGCGCCCCACCCCATAAAAACCTCAGGCCTAACTGTCACCTCTTGAATTCAAATTTTTTTTAGGTGGCTGAGGAATTCCCTTGAGTCATGAAGATAAGAAAATAGGAATTCGATGGTTAATAGAATCCTCATCGTATTTAAAGAACAAAGAACAATACAGACAGGAACAAGTTCTTTTGCCACCAAGACTATGCTGACGCAGGATGCCCTTCTAAACTAAAAGCCTTTGCCTGTAGGTGTTCCATATCCCTCTATTCTCTGCGAATTTATATCTCTGTGAAGGTTCCTCTGAAATGCTCCTATTGTTTCTCCTCTAGCAGCACATTCCAGCCACCTTACCACCTTCTGAGTTAAAACAAGAACAGCTCCTTTAAACTTTCCCCCTTTGATTAGACATGCATATATCATGGAAAAACAATACAATTGTGTAAATGGGAAGCTGTACCAACCAGACAACTTAATCTTCTTCACCATCTTACTTGTGTTTTTGTTAATGTGGATAGTGACTAACACGTGGTTCAGAATGTCAACAGCTTGGAGCTCAATCCCCACTATCCATTGGAGCTGACATAGACTTGAGGCCTGCCCAGCAGCAAAACTACAGCATGAACTGTAGTTTGATGACCCCCAAGTAACTAAGTATGCTACTTCGTGAAATAGCTGATGTTATTTATTAAATATTGTAGCACCTTTTAGAGACCAAAAGAAATGAATTGACAGCAAGGCTGTTGTTATTAGTTTGACCACTGAATCCTTAAAAATAGAATATAGACCATTACAACGCAGTATAGGTCCTTCGGCCCTCAGTGTTGCACCAACCTGTGAAACCCATCCAAAGCCTATCTAACCTCCACATCATCCATATGCCTATCAATGACCATTTAAATGCCCTTAAAGTTGGCGAGTTTACTACTGTTGCAGGCAATGCATTCCACACCCCTAATACTCTCTGAGTGTCCCTAACACCTGTCCGATATCTATCACCCCTCAATTTAAAGCTATGTCCCCTCACGCTAGCCATTGCCATCCAAGGAGAAAGGCTCTCACTATCCACCCTATCTAACCCTCTGATTATCTTATATGTGTCAATTAAGTCATCTCTCTACCTTCTTCTTCTCTAAACATGCAACTCATTATGACCTCCAGATAATTTTCTTTCAGTTTCGGTGCCCCATGCATGTTAATTGTCTTTCACAGACCAGGTTCAATGTCATAACACATCCTCCACTAATTGTCTGGTCTTTTGTTCAACCTGGACATGCAATGAACAAAAGCACATGTCATAACAATGCAATAGTTGCACTAATATTCACATTTTATGCAAACAGTTTTACTTCAGTATTTAATCAGGGCTTGAAGATATATATAACTTTCAAAGCTATTCCATGTGGTTTGGATTGATTATGTACAGGACTCAGAAAATCTGCAGATTTTCTGCAGATTATTACTTAGCAAAGCATCATCCAACACTGCCCTTCATCCACTAATTAGATTAAAAAGAGATTATTTAATGCTTTGCTTCCTGCTTTTTAAAAATGTGAATACATTTCTCAGAAAAAAATAGATTGAAAGAAAGTTCTTTATTGTTTTTGTGTACATTTGCAGCATTCTTGAGCGTGATAATGTGAAATACTGGAAATTGCACTTACTTGGATTAATATGCCTGTTAAATAATGTCCGGGACTAAGGTAATTGGCAGAACAAATACAGAAAGCCCTTGAATATTAGATGGAGCCTTGTCCTGGCTCTACCTCTGTCCAGCCATACCCTTACACCCCCTTCTGAATGTCATATACAGCTAATGATAGGCAAAAGTTTGCAGCAATTATATCACCAATAGCTGTGTCTGCCCTCCAATTCTGACGTAGACTATTCACTGGCTCAAAGGACCAGTATGTGACATGTAACCTACAACGAAGAGTCATGCCAGATTTGTCTAAAGCAACCTATTGTTTAATATTCTCCACATTTGTGTCAAAATTGTTCCTTTGGGAGCAACAAATACAAGGCTGACAATTTCAGCCCAGGCCTAAAAAAAAGAACAGCTCCTATTCATATCTGTCCTTTCCTGATTTTAGATTAGATTACTTACAGTGTGGAAACAGGCCCTTCGGCCCAACAAGTCCACACCGACCCGCCAAAGCGCAACCCACCCATTCACCTAACACTACGGGCAATTTAGCATCACCAATTCACCTAACCTGCACATCTTTGGACTGTGGGAGGAAACCCACGCAGACACAGGGAGAACGTGCAAACTCCACACAGTCAGTCACCTGAGTCGGGAATTGAACCCAGGTCTCTGGTGCTGTGAGGCAGCAGTGCTAACCACTGTGCCACCATCAACAAGTGCTTTCCAGCACCTTTTAAGTGTAGTCACTGTTGTAAAGTGGGAAAAATGTACATAGCAAGGGTCCAGAACAAAATAGTAACTCAATAATCATTTTTAGTGATTTGTTGAGGGTCAAGAATTGGCCAGCTCACCAGAAAAAAAATTGTTTGATATTCTTTGAAATATTTAACATACTTGGAAAAATAATGCCTTGGTATAATATCTCATTTGGAAAACAACTCCAATTCCATAGCACTCCAATAAGATGTTCTTTTTAATTCATTCATGGGATGTAGGTGTCACTGGCTGGGCCAGCATTTATTGCACATCCGCAGTTGCCCTTCAGAAAGTTGTGGTGAGCTACCATCTTGAACTGCTACAGTCCATATACTGTAGGTAGATCCACAATGCCATTGGAGAGGGAATTCCAGGATTTTGATTCAGCATCAGTGAAGGGACAGCAATATATTTCTCCCTTTGGATAGTGAGTGGCTTGGAGGGGAAATTGCAGGTCATGGTTTTCCAATATAACTGCTGCTATGGACCTTCTAGATGGAAATGGTTGTGTGTTTGGAAGGTTCTGTCAAAGGATCTTTGGTGAATTTCTGCGTGTATGGTGTCAGTCAAGGGAGCTGCTTTATCTTGGATGGTGTCAAGCGTTTTGGATGATGTTGAAACTTAGAGTTACAATTAGCTTTATTGTCACATGTATTTAAATGAGTACAGAGAAAAATCTACAAGTCGTCACTGACAGCGCTATTTTAGGTACAAAGGTACTTCTGTATAGATTCTTAAGTACAAACTCTTAGGCGAAAAACAAATTAGAAAATAGAGAAATAAAAAGTGCAGAATAACAATCCTTTCAATCCAGGTCATTTCAGTACCTAGACTCTAGTCTGCATTGGGCCTTGACTCCAGGCCACACCTGGCTTCACTTCAAGGATCTTGAGGCCAGGTGACTGCTGTGGAATCACCTCAAGGATGGATGTCCTGGACTGTACCTATCCAGGCAAACAGGGAGTATTTCATCACACTCCAACTTGTGCCTTGTCAGTGATTGAGAGGTCGGGAATGGTGCTGAACATTGCACAATCATCGGTGAACATTCCCATTTCTGAACTTTTGATGGAAGGAAGATCATTGGTGAAGCAGCTGAAGATAGTTGGGCCTAAGATACTACCCTGAGGATCTTTTGCAGAGATGTCCCAGAGCTGAGCTGACTGACCTTCCACAACCACCTTCCTTTGTACCAGGTATGACTCCAACGAGCAGACACTTTGTCTCCTGATTTCCATTGATTCTAGTTTTGCTGGGGCTTCTTGATGCCACGCTTAGTCAAAGGTGGCCTTGATGTCAAGGGCTGTCAGTCTCACCTCACCTCTGAAATTCAGTTCTTTTCTCCATATTTGGGCCAAGGGTGTAATGAGATCAGGAGCTGAGTCATGCCAGTACCAAAACTAGGCATCACTGAGCAGGTTATTGCTGAGTTGGTGCTGCTTGATAGCACAATAGATGACACCTTCCATCACTTTAATGATAATCAAGAGTAGCCTGATTTGTAATTGGTTGGGTTGCATTGTCCTGCTTTTTGTGTATGGGACACACTTGGGTAATTTTCCATATTCGAGAGTGAGGTGCTGGAAAAGCACAATGGGTCAGGCAGCAACCAAGGAATGGGAGAGTTGATGTTTCGAGCTGAAGCCCTTCATCAGGATGCCTGAAACGTCAATTCTCCTGCTCCTCGGATGCTGCCTGACCTGCTGTACTTTTCCAGTACCCCAGTCTTGACTCTGATCTCCAGCATCTGCAGTCCTCACTTTCTCCTAATTCTCCATATTGTCGGATAAATGCCAGTATTATAATTGTACTGGAAAAGCTTGTCTAGGGGAGTGGTAAGTTCAGGAGCACAAGTCTTCAAGTACTACTACTGGAATGTTGTCAGGGCCAAAGCTTTTGCAGTATCCAGAGCATCCAAATATTTCACATGGCGTGAATCGAAATGGCTAAGACTGGCAACTGGGTTCACTGGAAGCGGCTGAGATGGATTATTCACTTGGCATTTCTGACTGAAGATTGCTGCAAAAGCATCAGCATTATCTTTGATCAAGATTTTTTTACTCAAGTAGGGCTTGAAGTGTCAGTCGTCTGACTCATAAGCTACAAACTGAGCAGTCACACTAAGGCAGTCACCCTGAACTGTAATCAAGATGATTTTGGTGACTGTCCAGTTTGTTGGCATCACCACTGTCTAAGAGATAATTGAACTGACCTCTTTGCCAAGCGAGGCCTCCAGTTGTAATGGCTTGTCTGACATGAGGAATTGCCGAGTTATTTCTGCTTTGGGCTGCACTGTGCTTTTCTCTGGGGCGTACTGGACCTTGCGGATTATCAGCTTCACTGAATTCCTGTCATGTGAAACAAAATGACACATTAATGTCACCATGCCACGGAAAATTAAGCTTGATTCACCCCCAATTGAGGTGAATAAAATATAAAACACTGAAAACTGTGCGTTGATCATTGGTGCTTGGTTTTCAAAGTTGCTCCCATGTTCTAATTTTCTCAGCTCCTTTTCAAAAACACCAGGAGCATGTTTTGTTCACATGGACAGCCTTCAAGATTGTGAGCCCATTGGTAGGGAGTTGAAGTGATTTGTCCTGATTTCCGCCACTTCCCTTTAACAGTTCCCATCCCTTTATATCTGATTTCCTCTCTTGAGGTGTCACCGGGGCTTGCAAATTATTACAAAAATCAGGTTTGGCTTGAATCCTTTAATGACATTAATGCTTGATTTTCAGTTAAGTGATGCAAACACAATTGGAACTGATTTAAGTCTGAGAATAAATAACACCACCTTCCCAGTGTGAAGGAGGTTCAACTCTATTACTGTAAATCTGCTATTTATTTACTTTTATTTATAAACACCCCATCTAAAAGTCCATGGATTAAACAGACAATGGAAATATGAAATAAATTTAGTTAAGAAACTGAAAGCAGGTAATTGTGGTGAACAATTACTGGCCAGGTGAATGTATACTATTGTAGATGACAAATGACCGTGTTCAGACAACTGCTCGTTTGACATATATTCTTCTTCCTAAAGGTAGTTATGAACCACAATGCTACAAACACCATGTTGGAGATGGCAAGGAGGCAGGTCTTAAAGTAACCCCAGCTGGCTTCAGGATCAAACTCATTGCTGTTGACACCATTCTGACTAAATCAGTCACCTTTCATTATCACTGGGTCAAAGTCCTGGAGCTCTCTTCCGAAAGGAACTCTGGGTGTACAGCTTTTTTTATTCATTCGTGGGATGTGGCCATCACTGATTGGGCCAGCATTAATTGCTCATCCCTAGATGAGTTTGAGAATGTGGTGGTGGCCTGTTTCTTAAACCAATGCAGATCATTTTGATTTGATTTATTATTGTCACATTCACCAAGGTACAGTGAAAAGTTTTGTTTTGCCTGCAGAACAAAGATAATAGGGTGATAAAACAGAGTGAGGAGTGTAAAATTATAGCTGCAAAGAAGAGGTCCATTCAGAAGTCTAATAACAGTGGGGAAGCTGTTGGTATATGGTGTGCTTAGGTTTTTGTATCTCCTGTCTGATGGAAGGGATTATAACCAGGATAGGAAGGGTCTTTGATGATGTTGGCTGCCTTTCTGAGGCAGCGAGAAGGGTAGATGGAGTCAATGGAAGGAAGGTTGGCTTGCTTGATGGACTGGGCTGTGTTCTCAACTCTGTAGTTTCTTACCGTCCTGGGCAGAGCAGTTGCCATACCAAGCCCTGATGTATCCAGATAAAATATTTTCTATGGTGCATCAATAAAAATTGGTGAGAGTCCTTATGGACATGCTGAAGGTATACACACAGTACCATTACAAAAAGAGTTCCAGGATTTACCCTAGCGACAGTGTAAGAATGGCAATATGTATCTAAGTCAGGACAGTGAATGGCTTGGAGGAGAAGCTTGCAAGTGGTAATGATATGCACTGCCCTTGTCTTTTTAGAAGGTAGAGGTCATGGGTTTTGAAGGTGCTACCTAAGGGGCCTTGGTGAATTTCTGAGGTATATCTGAGTGTTGGTGGTGGAGGGAGTGAATGTTTGTGGATATGGTCTCAATTAAATGGGCTGCTTTATCCTGAATGGTTTCAAGCATCTTGAGTGTTGTTGGAGCTGCACTCACTCACCGCTGAAGTATCCTTTGGTGTAGGTTGGGATTAGTGTGGTGCTGGAAAAGCACAGCAGTTCAGGCAGCAACCGAGGAGCAGGAAAATCGACGTTTCAGACAAAAACCCTTCATCAGGAATACCTGATGAAGGGCTTTTGCCCGAAAGATATTCCTGATGAGGGGCTTTTGCCCAAAACGTCGATTTTCCTACTCCTTGGATGCTGCCTGAACTGCTGTGCTTTTCCAGCAACACTCTAATCCAGGTCTGGTTTCCAGCATCTGCAGTCGTTGTTTTTACCTCTTTGGTGTAGGTAGGTGGGCCCACTGATACAGAGAATTTAAGACATCATAAAAATCAGAAGCAACTGGTCAGCATACTGAATAAAATCTAAGTGGCAATGAGGAAAAGGAAGGACAAGTAAAAATATACAATGGGTCATTTGAAGGTTTCATATATGCTTAAGTTAAACTTTGTGAGATGTTTTAAAGATACATTCCAATTTGCAGGTTTCTTTCCCTCCAGTTTTCACCATCACTGTGGAAAGACAATCGCCTGTTTTTGCCACGTTAGCAATTAGGAATGTAGCTGTACCTTTTATGAATCTTTTCCTCCAGATTATCTGCGCAGAATCCTTTCACCTCAAAGTCCACACCACAGGCCTGAGAAAAAGTAAAATGCATTTTAGTTTAAGCTCACTGGGATAAAGACGTCACTAAAACTAAATTTCTAATTTTAACAAAGTCATTGTCCTTCCTTAATTATTAAGCTTTTAAGCAAACACTGTTAATCAAACAGTAAACTATACACCACCCTGTTCCCTGGAGAACATCTCTGTCTCAAGTTTGCTGCAGTGTTCCAGCTAAGCTCAGTGCAAGCTGGAAGAACAGCACCTCGTTTTCCACTTGGGGTCCCTGCAGCCCTCTGAACTCAATATTGAGTTCAATAACTTTAGGGCCTGTATTCTCTCATGTCCTAGTCTGCAACCCCACACACCAGGCCTTGTTATCACATAGCCTGCCATTACACCTATTGTTCACCACTAACAGTCTCCATTAACAGCTATTCACCCTCCCAGCCATTCCTGTGTCTTTCCAGTTGTGCTCCTCTCTCTTTGGGCTCTATCCTTACCTACATGTTTACTCTTTACCCCCTTTCCCACCCTATCTTCTGCGTATAAACTAACATTTTCCTAGCTCCCATCAGTTCTGAGGAAGGATCACCAGACCTGAAACGTTAACGTTGATTTCTCTTCACAGATGTTGCCAGACCCGCTGAGCTTTTCCAGTAACTTCTGCATTTGTTTATAATCTACACAAGTTACCAATCAATGGCAGGCTGTCATGATAACATTAAGTATGTCAATATACTATTTGATGTGAGGTTCCATTGGCCTTTCCTTGTCCCTAGGATGGATATTGACTGCACTTTTGGATTATGTTTACTGCAGCCCCCAACCCCAGAGAGTGTAAGAAATTGACAGAAACAGGTCAATTTCTGAGAAGGGACAGCATTTAAAGAGGTTTTGGTGTCGAGCTTCATTTTGTGTGACAGTGTGAAACAGTGACAGAGAGTCAGAAGCTTGTCCTACATCTTTCCCTATCCGTTATTTCCCCAAAAATGTTAAAAGAAATTCAGGAGAAGAGGTGCAAACTGCTCTAGCAACTCACAAAGTCAAAAACTATTCCAATTTTCATTGCTTCCTCTCCCCTGTTTCAACCTGGATTGTTCTTAGTGCAAAAATAGTCAATGTGTTTTTAGTTTAAAACCAGATTTTTCAGATTTCTGTGACACTGAAGCCTTAAGCTCCTTTGCTCTGGTTTACAGATACCTATATATAGGGCAACATGTGACTGAGGTTTATTTTTGAGATAGTGTGCTGCGACTTGCAACGTTTGTTGAGCTCTCGACCTGGAGTTTAGTTTATTCTGCACTGGACTGCTTACCAAAAATAATGGGAAACACATTTAAAATAACTTTAGAGTGTTTTTGCACTTGGCAGAATTTTAGCAATGTCTTTGGGAGTAAAATCACCATAGTCTTACCATATCAGAGAGCAGCTCTCTCATTTGAGAGAGATGATTGGTTGTGATTTAACCTGAGGGTCACCATGCTTCAGGCAAGAAGAGAGGTTGAGAAGGGGAATCTTTCATAGTGGCCTCAGCCAGTGCAGAAATTGAACCCGCCATGTTGGCATCACTCTGCAGTGCAAGCCAGCTTTCCAGCTAAGTTTTGGGAATGTGTCCCACGACATAAACCTATTTCTTCAAAAGCTAAAAACAATTGCTTTCAAGCTGATATAGGTACATGTCACCCACAGGTCCCATGTTTGTGTCAGAAATCTTTAATGTCTCCAGTATGTGGTACGAATATAGTCCGTGCCTACCTCCTCGATTGTGTGGCACACTTTGTAAAGTTCACTGATGCAATTTTAACAGCAAGAACATCCTGGTGGGTAAAAACGTATAATACAACTTTCTTTTCAATGCTATCCATCAGTGAATGTTATCAAACAGTAAAGGCTACAAGGTTTCAATGCTGCTATCATTTTGTCACCTCAACCGAAAGAAAAGCTTTCCTCCAGGCAAAGAAAACCTTGTAAAAGATTAAATATTTGCTGCCTTATTTGCCAATCAGCAGATGGTGCTGTTGCTTCTTGTGAATTACTGCTCAGCTGTTCACATCAAAGGATTACACTTCTGTGGAAGATCCCTCCATTTCTCCCTCATTATTGTGTGTGTTACATTTCCCCCATGGATCCTTTGTGATGAAAGGTTCAAGCTTGAGAGGGCACTGGTTTCAGGCGATTGGCATAAGAAGCAATGCAGACGTGAAAAAAAATGTCTTATACCACAAATTTACAACCTGGTCTACACTGCCTGAGTATGAGACTGAGATCCATTCACTCCTGAGTTTTCCCAAGAAGATTAGTTAAGAAGCTGAAGAGATTTTTTTAAAAAAAATCAAGTTACTGGGAAAGATTGTGGGAATGGGACTAACTGAGTTGCTCCTGAAGTGGGCTGGTTTAACCTCAATGGATGCGATTGGTGTAGTGGTGCAGTGATCTTGAAAGATCCAGGCTAATTTCTGAAGGCATGGCGTCAAATCCCATGATGACAGGTGGTGGAATTTAAATTCACTTTATTAATTATTCTGGAATTAGAAACTTGTCTCCAGCATGGTGAGCATGAAACTATTGATGGTTGTTAGAACCATATGATTCACAAATGCCCTTCAGGGAAGGAAATATGCCATTATTACCCAGTTCGGTCTACATTTAACTCCAGCTGAAAGTTGCCTTCAGTGGATCTATAAACCAGTACTTAACTGCCCCGACCTAGTAAGTCTCTCAGTTCAAGGTCATTTAGGAGCGGGTATTGTGCCATTGGCAATGCCCACATTGCATTAAAGAATAAAGAAAAAGTGTCATCTTGCTGTGCTGTAACCATTCTATGACTCCGCATTCTCGTGTGCATCTGGGCTTATTGGTTGCAAGGCCAATGGAAAGTGGCTCATTCATTATTGGTCCTTCACAGACAATGCTGACTCTCTTCCATTGTCAGGATGAGTCCGTAGTTGGCAGTACAGACTGATGCAGCTACTATAAGCTCTGTTACATTTGGGGCAGAGGGTGGTTGTAGGAAGAGGTGGGTAGGGGCATTGATGTAGCAGCGGGCTCCTTTCATTGTTTTTGCCTGAGTAGGAACAGGCTGGTCTGTCTTATCCTCATTGTCAGGAGTCTTCGATGACCAGGATTAGGTTGTTGATGATTGATCAATACTCTTTGAACTGAAACCCAGCATCATCAGGGCAAAGTAAAATTGGCAAAAGGGAGAGGATAAAAAACATTTGTCTCTGCCTGTTGTTACGCTATGGGAGACAATTGAGTCAACTGCCTTGCCTGTTGATGCTGTATAGTGGTCTTGAGAATGTTCCGACCCAACTTTGCTGTACTCCAAATCTAGCAGAAACTAATCAAAAACATTACACGTCTATAACAGCCCCTACAAAAAATAATGATGGTTCAAATGCAGTCCAGAATATGTGGCTTGGCTGAAAACATTCTGGATCACTGGCATATAACTTTAGGTACAGGCATACAGCCAACATTCCCTCAGTTGTACGACAGAGGATTTTGGTAACAATTGGAATGATCTGCTCTTGATTCCAGGACAGATGCTGTTGGGAATATAAACTCATGTTCTCTGTTGGTGAAGCTAAGCTGTTTTAAATCTGTTTGTTCTATTTGCACTTTTCTAATTGTGGCTGGTTTATAGGCATGCTGAGGCAACTTTCAGCTGTTGATCGCCTAGAACGTGGGAAGGCATGTGTTCAACAGCTCAGTATCAAGTGGGATGGGGTATTGCTGCATCTTAACCATTCTGTTGGATGACAATATTTATCAAATGGTATTTCCCCACAGAGCTGAAACTGAGTGAGCAACAGAAACAGGTGACAGTGAAATTATGCAAATAAAGGGTTAATATTGTTGTGGTTCTGTTCGTCGAGCTGGGAATTTGTCTTGCAAACGTTTCGTCCCCTGTCTAGGTGACATCCTCAGTGCTTGGGAGCCTCCTGTGAAGCGCTTCTGTGCTGTTTTCTCTGGTATTTATATGGCACTCATCCACAGACTCTATCAACAAACACATCGACCTGGACCCAATATACCGGCCACTACAGCGGACAGCTCGAACTGACAACCGGAAGCGGCAGAGACAGGCCACTATAAATACTGGAGAAAACAGCACAGAAGCGCTTCACAGGAGGCTCCCAAGCACTGAGGATGTCACCTAGACAGGGGACGAAACGTTTGCAAGACAAATTCCCAGCTCGGCGAACAGAACCACAACAACGAGCACCCGAGCTACAAATCTTCTACCAAACTTTGAAGGGTTAATATTCAGGGGCAAAGTGACGCTCAGAGTGCTACACATGGTTTATACAATTAGTGAATCTTAATTGATGGTCCTAAAAGGGATGCCCCTCAGAATGCCTCAAAAAGCTTTGAACTTAGAAATAACCTTTGCAGACAATCATTATCTTCCACATCCACTTCTCTCCTACCCACTCCAGCCATCTACCAGGACCTGACCTGCCAGCCAGCTCAGTAAAGCATCTGGTCATTGCTGCCTTGAACTATGGCAAAGCCCCATCTGGAGTATGCAGTCAAAGTAGGTGCAACATTATTAAGGTTGGGATGTAGCGGGAGCATTGACTTTGAGGAGGAGGTGTAGTCACTTTGTCAGCATCCTGCCTAGTACAGGTGGAGTTTGAAGATCATTCTTCATCCCCAATCCATGTTTCTTCATTTTCAATTAGGAAGTGCTTATCTAGCCAGGAGGTATTTCACAGAATTTATATTTACCTTCCCGTGATCTTCTGGTCCTGGCTGCAGGGTGATTGAACATGGCAGATTTGGAGGGATCTGGAAAGATTTAAATAATTTCAAAGCAAAATACATTTCAAAATGACCTTCAAATTATTGTCCTTGAGACACAAATGCTATTTTTACAAACAAACTCATATGAGCCACTAAAAATCGAGAATTACTGAGTTAAATTTGCCTTCCTTAAAAAAAGTAATACAATTCTGCAAGACATGCATACTAAAGGCATGGTGGCTCAGTGGGGTTCGATTCCAGCTTCAGTTTGTGTGGAGTTTGTACATTCTCCCCATGTCTGTGTGGGTTTCCTCTGGGTGCTCCAGTTTCCTCCCACAATCCAAAGAAGTAGATTGGCCATGCTAAATTGCCTGTAGTGTTAGGTGCATTAGTCAGGGGAAATGTAGAGAAATAAGGGAATGGGTCTGGGTGGGTTACTTTTTGGAGGGTCGATGTGGACTTGCTGGGCTGAAGGGCCTGTTTCCACACTGCAAGGGTTCGAAGTAGTTCATTACGCTTAGATTATTAACAGACCTTAAGTAAGATCATAAGGGATCAGTGTTCACATAAACCTGAGCAGATGTAGAAAGCTGAGGTATTTTAATCTTTTAAAAGTGACCTTTTCAATTATCAAAGCTCAAGAGCTGCAAAGTGGAGTTCAGCAAAATGAGGGGTCAACCAAGGTGTAGCTGGATGACAGAATGGCTGCGAACAAACAATGGTCGATGTGGAAAGATGCTGCAAGTTAGAGGAGTAGACCTCCTGGCAGAAGTAGCTATAAGCAGCAGCAGCTAGTTAAGTGAGGTGTTAGCCAGTTTGTGGCTAATGTTCATGAGGACTATGATGAAATACAGGAAGGCATTGTAAATTTGGAAACTAGCCTTGTGATTGGCAAATGCATTTCTGAATAGATAATTATCAGTTGGTACATTTTGGTAAGAAAAATAGGGAGGTCAGGATGAGCTGCAACAGTCTCCAATCCTACAAATGTTCTATGATTCTATAGATTTATCAAAAAATAAGGGGAATGTGTTTGAAGTCCCAGAAGCAGGTAGCATTAGAGTTAGATCTGAGGGTAAATACAAAAAAACACTGAATGGAAATAAAGTCATCGCAATTGCAGGTTTGACTAAGGCAGATGGAAAATTCAGTCACGTGAGTGTTGGTCATGTCAACATTACAATGAGGCTGCATGGCTTCATTTTAATATTCTTCATATTTTTGCATTTTATGCACAACCCACACAATCTAGGTCCCAGAATGAAAAATTGCCATGACTCATTCACCACCCCACCACCAAAACTGTCCAGAATCTGCACTTTCAGACCTTCTACTCCTGACAATCTAGTTGCCTATCATTGGGAATCCCACTCAAAAGCAGTCTCACCAGGAAACTCTGCAGGATATTCAGTAAACCTCTTCTATGGGTCTTCCCACCTCCCATTAGCAGTGGGTCATGTCCCTTCCCCTGAGCCAGAGGCTGTGGCTTCAAGTCCTACATCAGGGTCTAACATCCAAAGAACGTGCGTCCATTGTGTGGTCCAACAGGTAAAGGATCAACCACTAAATCTTTCCAACAGTTGCCAGTGCCAAGTGGTATGAGTGAGAGAGATTACTGGTCACTGATCTGGTGGAACGAGAGTTGGAGCCTCTCCCATTACAATCCATAATTCCAGATGTCAAAATGCCTGTAAAAATGCACGTTGGCATAGCAACTCATCTCCCTGGGTGATACAGCCATCATACTTGTTCAGAACTTGGCCACAGCAAGATTAGATCATCATTTTGATCTCTCCATTATGAGAAAAGAAGTATTGGAGAAGGTGCAAAAAAGATTTATTCAAATGATACCAGAACTGAGAGGTCATAACTTTTAGGAAATATTGGAAATAAAATCCTGTGGTTAATTTTAGCAGGGAGCCCAGGAAATCCATAATTCTGGGTTAGCTATCAGAACTGACGGTTTTGATAACAACAAAGGCCATCTGGTAACATTACAGTCATACCTGGAAGAGGAAAGGATAGCAGTTTTCTTTCAGCTTGTTAGCCAGCTGCTCCTGCAGGGGAGTCAGTGGCTTTTTGTTGTCTGAAACTGGTGGATAGACCTGGATTGTCTCACAGTAAATATCTTTTCGGAAACTAAGGCCCATGACATCCAAATCTTCCCGTCCATATCGGAATGCACATGTCAACATCACGTAAGCTGTTTAAACAGGGAAATGAGAAAAGCATTTTCAGCAAGTGAATTACTAATACTTTTATGTTTATAGGGAATTAAATGTAATGGTTTAATGGTTGTACGTAGTACTATTAGCAAAGTAAAATTGGGCTTGTGGTTCTGTAAAGAAGCATATTTGAAACACAAAGCCACATATTCAGATTTTAGGACAAGAGATCAACCGCTTGATCAAACATGTAGGTTTTAAGGTGTGTTTTTCTAAAGCAGTTTCTATCAACCAGAGAAATTAGGCAATGCTGATTCATGCAGATTAACACTAGCTATTATTTTATGGTCCATCTGTAAGTTTGTTTACCTTAGAATGCCTTTTAAGGGAAGGTGACATCATGGAACTTCCTGACTCCAAATATGACCGCCAAACCTTCCTTCTCTATCAGTATTTTCACTCTACATTAGCTAACATCCTGGATGCATACACATTGGGTGTTCCTCTCCATTGGGCCACCTATGAGCTAATTCTACAGCAATGCTCTATGGGGAGGCATCGCATGTCAATACCAAATCTTGCTCGGGGTCATAGAGTACCAGCACCTCAGAGGGTGATAGTTTTTTCTTCACTAATCTGAAAGTTATGGCTTGGCTACGTGACCATTTCCAAGGCTGACTCTTTCTTTTTCAGGAACTGATGCAAAAGTGGCTGGATGGAGGTCAGGTTAAGTAAACATTTTCGGTAATAATTCACCAGCCCAAGGAAAGGCCCAAGCTCTGGTACAGACATGGGAACCGGGGCACCTTTGATCACCTACCCTTTATCCTGTCGACTCTGTAGTCCAATTAGGGTACTAGGGGTGCCTAAAACACACATTTTTCCCTTTGGCATATAACCATCTGGGAGAGCTATCGAAGGACTACGTCCAAATTCTCGAAGTGCTCTTTAATGGTCTTCCCTTTTATTACCATGTCATCTAGATAAGCAGTGACCTGGGGTAGACTTTGCAAAATGTTCTCCATCATTCACTGAAAACTTCTCAGGCAAACCTTTTATATTGGTACAAACCCTTATGGGTATTAATTACAGCATACTTCTGGGAATCTTCCTTTAAAGACAATTGCAAGTATGCATGGCTCCACAGAGACCAGTATCCCATTACTAAGGCATCCTTTATTTAAATGTGGAGAGTCTTTAACACTAGTCCAGTTCCCTAAGAGCTAGCTCTCAGATTGAAAAGGATGTCTGACACTCCTGTTTTTACATGTCAGCCAGGGCTCCCATATTGGACCAGATTGACAGCCCCAATCATGGAACTCATATTCTGTGAGGTCCAGCTGACTGACCTCGTTAGAATCACATCTTTTTCCATGTAGTTGGCAGTGACCAGTGGGGTACCACAGGGATCAGTGCCTAGACCACAGCTTGTTCATGATATGTATTAATGATTTAAATGAGGGAGCTAAATGTAATGTCTCTGAGTTTGCAGACTACACAATGCTGAAAGGAAGGGTGAACTGTGAGGTGAATGAAGAAGCTTCAGTGTGATTTGGATTAGTTGAGTTCGTGGACAAATGCATGGCAGTTGATATATAATATAGATAAGCGTTGCCACTTTGGTAACAAAGATATGAAATCAGATGATTATATAAATGGTAATTGATTAGGAAAAGAAGTGGCTCAGCGGTTAGCACTACTGCCTCACAGCACCAGGGTCCCAGGTTTGATTCCAGCCTCGGGAGACTGTCTGTGTGGAGTTTGCACATTCTCCCCGTGTCTGCATGGGTTTCCTCCGGGTCCTCTGGTTTCCTCCCACAGTCCAAAGATGTGCAGGTTAGGTGAATTGGCCGTGCTAAATTGCCCATTGTGTTAGGTGCATTAGTCAGAGGGAAATGGGTCTGGGTGGGTTACTCTTCAGAGGGTCAGCATGGACTGGTTGGGCTGAAGGGCCTGTTTCCACACTGTAGGGAATCTAATCTAATCTAAAAAAAGGGGAGGTACAACATGCCCAGATGTCCTTGTATACCAGTCTCTGAAAGTAAGCATACAGGTGCAAGAGGCAATGAAAAAGGCAAATGGTATTTTGGCCTTTATGGTGGGAGGATTTAAGTACAGGAGCAAGGATGCTATGCTGCAACTATCCAGGGCCTTGTTGAGATTGTGCGCAGTTTTGGTCGCCTAATCTGAGGAAGGATGGTCTGGTTTTGGACGGAGTACAATGAAGGTATACCAAACTGGTGCCTGGGATGACAGGACTGACACACAATGATAGACTGGATTCGTTAGGACTATATTCACTGGAATTCAGAAGAATGAGGGGTTATCTCATAGAAACCTATAAAATTCTATAGGGCCAGATCGGGTAAATGTAAGAAGGATGTTCCTGACGATCAGTGAGGCCAGATCCAAGGGTCATAGTTTAAGGATGTGGGGTAGGCCATTTAGGACTGAGGTAAGGAGAAGTTTTATTTCACCCAGAGACCAGTGAGCTTATCAAATTCTCTGCTACAGAAAGCAATCAAGGCCAAACATTGGATGTTTTCAAGATGCAGTTAGATGTAGTTTTTGGGGCATTGGAATCAAAGGTTATGGGGAGAAATTGGGAACAGTTGGATGATTAGCCATGATCACATTGAATAGTGGAGCAGGCTCAAAAAGCTACTTCTGCTCCTGGTTTTTGTGTTTCTGTTTCTACATGAAGTTAATACATGAAAGAGTTCTGATCTAATTGAGACATGTACAAATTCAAAGGCTGAATGTCATCCTTTTCCTCAGTTGCTCAGATTTAGATTTTCAAATCAGAGTCTAAGAGTCGCAAAAAGCCTTCAAAGGGGATCGTGGGAATACCCAAGTCAGCATATTGATGACTTTTCTTCTTTGCAGTTGTTGACTGAACTTTACCTTTGTGTAAGTAATAATACTACATTATTTATAAAAGTGATCTATAAAAATCTGAAATGTTTGTACTGAAGGTCTGAATTTGGATCCAAGTGTGCCATTTTTGTTTTCCTGGCTCTGTAGAACACAGCCTCTTCACTGAGTTGATGTCGGATGGGCACACAAGTCTGCTACAGTTTTTGAATTGTATCAACTATATTGTTGGGCTATTGAGTCTGCCTAATATTCTACACAGTGGCTGCATACTTCACAAGAAGTCATCGTGAATGCAAGAAAGTTTTCATTAAGCATGGGTTCAGTTCCCAGATAAATCCCTAATAATTTATCAATTAACTACTTCTCAGAGTTACCTTGCTGCCAGTAGAGGTAAGTAACCAAATTCAAACTGGACATTAGACCTTTCTCATCAACATTCAATGACAGCTGGTTTACAGCTCAGCAACAGAGCACTGGAGTCAGCAGAAAACCAGAGATGGGAGAAAGTTGTGTGGTGGGCCCACATTAGTGTCTTCATTGAGTAATCAAAACATGGAATGGAAAGTCTGTTAACTCCTTACCTCTTCTGTCCTTTAAATAATCTGGATCAAGCAGCAACATGCCATCTGCAAGAAATAAATCAACACATTGTTTAAATTAACAACATGAATACGATCTACTCGACAAAAATTGTGCTTCATGAATTCTAACACCAGTTAGGATTAGAACTCCCTTAGGTATAACTTTAACATAAAGTTGTTAAGATACATGTATTTCAGCCCATTTATTACCCTGACTGAGATACAGAAATTCAAAAGACTGATTTCCTGAAATACTTGCAAGACATATCCTTTGTTTACTTAGCCTTGTTCTAACCTTCTCAAGATGCTTCCCTCCTGCCAATTAGGTCCATGAGCAATGAGGATCTTCAGGACAATGTCCAAATAACCAGCCTCTGTGTGTGATTATAGTGCAGCCTATCTGAGTGCGATCAGAGCTCATAAGAACATAGGAACATAACAACTAAGAGCAGGAGTTGGCCATCTGGCCCCTTGAGCCTGTTCTGCAATTCCAAAAGGTCATGGCTGACCTTTTCATGACCTCAGCTCCACTTAGCTGCACTCTCACCATTACCCTTAATTCCTATACTGTTCAAAGCATTATCTATCATAGCTTTAAAAACATTTACTGAGGAAGCCTCAACCACTTCACTGGGCAGAGAATTCCAGAGATTCTCATCCCTCTGGGTGAAGAAGTTCCTTCTCAATTCAGTCATAAATCTGCTCCCCCTAATTTTCAGGCTATGCTCTCTTGTCCTAGTTTCACCCACCAGTGAAAACATCCTCTCTACATTTACCTTATCTATTCCCTTCATAATTTTTTGTGTTTTGATAAGATTCCCCTTCATTTTTCTAAATTCCAATGAATGCAATCCCAGTTTACTTTGTGTCTCCTGCTAAGCCAACCTCCTCAACTCTGGAATCAACCTAGTGAACCTCCTCTGCACCCTCTCTAGTGCCAGTGCATCCTTTCTCAAGTAAGGAGATTAAAACTACAAGCAGTACTCCAGGTGTGGCCTCACCAGCACCCTATATAGCTGCAACAAAACCTCTATGCTTTTAAACTCAACTCCTTTAGCAATGAAGGACAAAATTCTATTTGCCTTCCTAATTAGTTGTTGTGCCTGCAGACCAACCTTCTGTGATTCATGCTTAAGCACACCCAGGTCCCTCTGCGCAGCAGCATTCTGCAATTTCTTACCATTCAAGTAGGCTACGAGACTAGGTGGGATTGAGGTTCACAAGGAAGAGGTATTAGAAATCCTGCAGAGTGTGAAAATAGATAAGTCCCCTGGGCTGGATGGGATTTATCCTAGGATCCTCTGGGAAGCCAGGGAGGAGATTGCCGAGCCTTTGGCATTGATCTTTAAATCATCATTGTCTACAGAAATAGTGCCAGAAGACTGGAGGATAGCAAATGTGGTTCCCCTGTTCAAGAAAGGGAGTAGAGACAATCCAGGTAATTATAGACCAGTGAGCCTTACTTCAGTTGTTGGTAAAGTGTTGGAAAAGGCTATAAGAGATAGGATTTATAATCATCTAGAAAAGAATAATTTGATTAGGGATAGTCAGCATGGTTTTGTGAAGGGTAGGTTGTGCCTCACAAACCTTATTGAATTCTTTGAGAAGGTGACCAAACAGGTAGATGAGAGTAAACCAGTTGATGTGGTGTATATGGATTTCAGCAAGGCGTTTGATAAGGTTCCCACAGTAGGCTATTGTACAAAATGTGGAAGAATGGGATTGTGGGAGATATAGCAGTTTGGATCAGTAATTGGCTTACTGAAAGAAGGCAGGGTGGTGGCTGATGGGAAATGTTCATCCTGGAGTCCAGTTACCAGTGGTCTACCGCAAGGGTCAGTGTTGGGTCCACTGCTATTCGTCATTTTTATAAATGACCTGGATGAGAGCATAGAAGGGTGCGTTAGTAAATTTGCAGACAACACTAAAGTCAGTGGAGTTGTGGATAGTGATGAAGGATGTTGTAGGTTACAGAGAGACATAGATAAGCTGCAGAACTGGGCTGAGAGGTGGCAAATGGAGTTTAACGCGGAAAAGTGTGAGGTCATTCACTTTGATTGGAGTAACCAGAATAAAAAGTACTGGTCTACGGCTAAGATCCTTGGTAGTGTAGATGAGCAGAGAGATCTCGGTGTCTGGCAACACAGATCCTTGGAAGTTGCCACCCATGTTGACAGGGTTGTTAAGAAGGCAGACAGTGTTTTAGCTTTTATTAATAGAGGGATCGAGTTCCGGAACCATGTGGTTATGCTACAGCTGTACAAAGCTCTAGTGCGACCGCACTTGGAGTGTGGTATACAGTTCTGGTCACCGCATTATAAGAAGGATGTGGAAGCTTTGGAAAGGGTACAGTGAAGATTTATTTGGATGTTACCTGGTATGGAGGGAAGGTCTTATGAGGAAAGGCTGAGGGACTTGAGGCTGTTTTCGTTGGAGAGAAGATAGTTGAGAGGTGACTTAATAGAGACATTTAAGATAATCAGAGGGTTAGATAGGGTGGACAGGGAAAGCCTTTTTCCAAGTTTGGTGACACCGAGCACGAGGGGGCATAGCTTTAAATTGAAGGGTGATAGATATAGGACAGATGTAGTCCCTTTACTCAGAGAGTAGTAAGGGTATGGAATGCTTTGCCTGCAACGGTAGTAGATTCGGCAACTTTAAGTACATTTAAGTCGTCATTGGACAAGCATATGGACATACATAGAATAGTGTAGGTTAGATGGGCTTCAGATTGGTATGACAGGTCATGCAACATCGAGGGCCGAAGGGCCTGTACTGTGCTGTAATGTTCCATGTTCTAAATGTTCTATGTTCTATGATATGTCATTTTTACTGTTATCTCTACTGAAAAGAATGACTTCACATTTATTAACATATTCTGGTCCTATGTCTGTCCAACCTCTGCCCTTGTCTATTTTGCAGCAAGTTGCACACCAGTGAGGGCTTGGCTCTTTTTAAAAAAGACCTGAGGGGTAACTTTTTTAACTTTTTCACAGACAGGGTAGTGCATGCGTGGAACGAGCTGCCAGAGGAATTGGTGGAGGCTGGTATAACTGCAACATTTAAAAGACATCTGTATGGGTGTAGAGGGATATGGGCCAAATGCTGGCAAATGGAACTAGGTCAGATTGGAATGTCAAGTCAGTGTGAATGAAGGGTCTGTTTCCATGCTGTATAACTCTGTGACTCTATCTTGCGGCTAAAATCGAAAATTTGCTCCCTTCACAGCTAAAGTGGAGAATTCTAGCATTTTACACAAACAGACTTTATGACTCCTGCTATCTTTAAAAGAAATGATTCCGCTTTAATGACAGTTTTGCTGAATGATTCCTGCTTCTTGCAATTTAATTAAATTATTCCTGCATTCATTAAATGTCATCTGCCTTTTACATGGCCTGAATAAAGTTCCGAATACTTTCTTTCTCGATTTGGACGAACTGGGCCAAGGCTTTTCACTTGCTCAACATGGTTGCTTTAATTACTGGTATAGTGACACTCCTGGATTTGTGACCTCAGATTAGTGTTCCTTTCAAGACTGTTCAGTTCCATTTCTGCATCCATGTATTGTGGTGCTCCACACTAACTGCCCACTCCCTCCCCACTCCCCATTCAAATGGCTGTGATGCTTTCTCAGGCTGAATTCTTACACCTTTTTAATAAGTCTTTTAGCCCATTTGGGATTTTATGCTAGAGCTAATGCTAATCTTATGCTAATCTTTATGCTAGAGCTTCCAACGTCCATTCACTCGTTGTTAAACACCAAATTGGGACGTCTCCCACAGACACCACCTTTTAATGCTGCCTATCTCTATTTTGCAGTTACTCATTCTCCTTTTCCAGAAACTTGTGAACGATTCTGTTATGGTGTGTCTCCGACCAGATCTGACATGCTTGTACCCATTCACTAGAGCTTTCTTCCTTGTTGATGATTGCCATGAGGATTTCTTCCGTTGGATTTTGAAATCATCAAGCCTTTCCTGCTGATGATTCATGTGTTACATGAGCAGGTGACTTCAAGTTGAATCTGAAAATCTCACACCACTGTTCACAGCCTTGTGTAAGCAGCCAAATCAAATCCATACTGCCACCCACAATATTGTATGGACATGCCAGCTCACTATGTTGTAGGAGGATTGCTTGGTCTAGTGTGAAGGCAGGAAACTATATCCTCACCTAATTAGAAGAGTCTCTTGTAGTTCATGAGATGTAGTTTATTGCATGGTCACAATGGCTTGCCAGTTATAATGATATGGTGGACATTGTTAACAGAGGCCTGAGGAGGACCACAGATGTTAGATCTCACTCCTTCAAGATCTTAAGCTGTTCCGCCCAAAAGGAGAAAGTCAGGACTGCAGATGCTGGAGACGAGAGTCAAGAGTGTGCGTTGCTGGAAAAGTACAGCAGGTCAGACAGCATCTGAGGAGCAGGCATAAGCCCTTCATCAGGAATCAGGCTTGTGGGTCGGGGCTGAGAGAGAAATGGGAAGGGGGTTGGGGCTGGGGGGAGGTAGCTGGGAAAGTGATAGGTGAGTGAAGGTGATAGGTCAAGAGGGGGCAGTGATGGACTGGTCCGAAGGATGGTGCTGAGTTGGAGGATGGGGACTGGGATAATGTGAGGAGAGGGGAAATGAGGAAGCTATTCAAATCCACATTTATCCTGTGTGGTACCAAGGTGGAATATGAGGTGTTCCTCCTCCAGGCATCAGATGGTCATGGTCTGGCGGTGAAGGAGGCCCAGGACCTGCATGCCCTTGATGAAGTGGGAGGAGGAGTTGAATTGTTCACCATGAGGCAGTAGAGTTGGTGTTGCGGGTGTCACAGAGATGTTCTCTGGAACAATCCGCAAGAAGGCGTCCTGTATCCCCGATGTAGAGGAGACCACACCGGGTGCAACGGATGCAGTCCATGCCCTCAAGTCCATATGGCATCATTATAATGGTTGATGCTTATAACACTCTTCTGTATGAACCTATTCCAATAAATGTACATCATTAGTCCATGTAGTATGGAACGGTGTATTCCTGGCTCTGTATTGAACATTTATTTCTTGAAGCTGTACCTTCTATTGAACATTCTCCATCATTTCTGAGCTCCAGGATGTTAGCAGACTCAGTAAACATCACACCCCAGGACAGTGATGCAGACACATTCTCACAGGGGCTCCTGGAGGGTTTGCCTCACTGGCGCTGACTCCCCAGCATCAGCTGTCAGTCACCCCATGGTACCTCCCCCAAGCCCTGCTGCATCTTACCTCAACTTACATTCAAGAAACATTAGGATCCAACGCTGTCTTTTTCCCATTGACCTCATTCAAAGAATTTTCCATGCAGGAAAAATTGGAATCCATGACATTTTGGTTATTTTTGAGGGTAGTGTTGGGAGTCTGGGGCATTCCATACAAGCACAGGGCTGTCCCAGCAAACCTGGTACAGCTGACCACTATGACCAAGGAAGGAAATCATGGGCTTTGATTCCTCTCCAACTGCTGAGCCCCCTGTGGACAGCATGACAGCTCAGTGATCAGCAATGCTGCCTCACAGTGCTAAGGATCTGGGTTCAATTCTACCCTTTGGTGACTGTGTGAACTTGTACATTCTCCCTCTGGGTGCTCTGGTTTCCTCCCACTGTCAAAAGGTGTGCAGGTTAAATGGCTTGGTCATGTGATATGCAATGTTATAGGGCAAGGTGGGAGGTGCGGGTAGCTCCGGCTTGGATGCTCTTTGGACAGTCATTGTGGACACAATGAGCTAAATGGTCTGCTTCCACACTGCAGGGATTCTTAGATTTTTCAAATATCTACCTCATGCCCACTTTAACTCTGCACAACCTCTGTTGAGCACCTTCTCAATCCACTTCAGGTGTTACAGAATAAGGTGGTGCAGCACTAATTTATCTGGAAATACAGTCATGCAGTAATAGTAACTTCCACATGTGAGTTAGCTGATTATATATTTGATCTCACACAGAAGAGGTCAGAAGAATATGTTTGTGTCCTTATCCTTAATCATCAACCTTCCATGGACACAAATAAAGCATTTTTTTCCTCAGCATCACAATATTTTAAAATAGCATGAGACGACAGGCTTATTAGAAAAAAAAGTTTTCTTTTCAAAGTAGCTGACACACAGTTCTACGCAAGAAAGCCCATCACCCAAATTACACCTTTCCAGACTGGTGAGGTTAATGCATTTGTATTGCATATGCATAAAGCTGGAGCACTTTAACCAGACAGTTATTATACCTTTGAATACAACACCTTCTTAATCCCCAATTCAGAGAGCATTGAATTCTCCTGCATAAGATTTTGAGTGTGAGCAGCGGCTGAGTTTAAACGAACCCAGAAGGCTACAGCTAAGGTAAGACAGTTTGTTTTAAAATTACTTCCCGGTAGCGGGCAGCGGTGTTTTTTATCTCTTCACAGAAAAAGCGGGAGCAGCAGGGGGAAGTGACGATGACCAGAGGATCCCTGCACTGGCTGCTTCCTCCCAGTCCCCCTCACTGTCACCCATCTGTCTGCAATCTTTGGAGTTACTACTTCCCTAAAGCTCCGATCTATGACCCCCTCTGCCTCCTGAATGATCCTAAGTTCATCCAACTCCAGCTCCAGTTCCCTAACACGGTCTTGGAGGACCTGGAGATGGGTGCACTTCCTGCAAGTGTAATCAGCAGGGATGTTGCCTCCCAGGTGCAAGGGTACGTGACGTCTCTGATCGTGTTTTCCGGGTCCTTAAGGGGGAGGGGGAGCAGCCCGAAGTTGTGGTCCACGTTGGCACCAACGACATAGGTAGGAGGAGGGCTGAGGATGTTCGGCAGGCTTTCAGGGAGCTAGGTTGGAAGCTCAGAGTTAGAACAAACAGAGTTGTTGTCTCTGGTTTGTTACCCATGCCATGTGATAGAGAGTCGAGGAATAGGGAGAGAGAACAGTTAAATGCGTGGCTACAGGGATGGTGCAGGAGGGAGGGATTCCGGTTTCTGGATAACTGGGGTTCTTTCTGGGGAAGGTGGGACCTCTATAAACAGGATGGTCTACACCTGAACCTGAGGGGCACCAGTATCCTTGGGAGGAGATTTGCTAGTGCTCTTGGGGGGCGTTTAAACTAACTCTGCAGGGGCATGGGAACCTAGACTGTAGCTTTAGGGTGCAGGACCTGGAGTGTAGGGAGGTTAGGAACATGGCATCAATCTCAAAGGAGGGTGCCTGTAAACAGGAAAGTGGCTTGAAGTGTGTATACTTCAATGCAAGAAGTATACAAAATAAGGTAGGTGAACTTGCAGCGTGGGTTGGTACATGGGATTTCGATGTTGTGGCTATTATGGAGACATGGGTAGAACAGGGACAGGGTCAGAGGTGGGGGTAAAAGAGGGGGAGGTGTGGCATTGCTTGTCAAAGATAGTATTACAGCGGTGGAAAGGACGATGGATGAAGACTCGCCATCTGAGGTAGTTTGGGCTGAGGTTAGGAATAGGAAAGGTGAGGTCACCCTGTTAGGAGGTTTCTACAGGCCTCCTAATAGTCCGAGAGCTGTAGAAGAAAGGATTGCGAGGATGATTCAGGAGAAGAGTGAAAGTAATAGGGTGGTTGTTATGGGGGACTTTAACTTTCCTGATATTGACTGGGAAAGCTATAGCTCAAGTTCGTTAGATGGGTCGGTGTTTGTCCAATGTGTGCAGGAGAGTTTCCTGACACAATATGTAGACAGGCCAACAAGAGGTGAGGCCATACTGGATTTGGTTCTGGGTAATGAACCAGGCCAGGTGTTAGAATTGAAGGTAGGTGAGCACTTTGGGGACAGTGACCACAATTCGGTGACTTTTACACAAGTGATGGAGAGGGATAAGTGTGCATTGCAGGGCAAGAGTTATAGCTGGGGGCAGGGAAATTATGATGCGGTGAGGCACGACTTAGGATGCGTACCTTGGAAAAGTAGGCTTCAAGGCAAGGGCGCAATTCATATGTGGAGCTTGTTCAAGGAGCAACTTTTGAGTGTCCTTGATAAGTATGTACCTGTCAGGCAGGGAGGAAAGGGTCATATGAGGGAGCCGTGGTTTAATAAGGAATTGGAATCCCTTGTTAAAGGGAAGAGGGCAGCCTATGTTAAGATGAGGCATGAAGGTTCAATTGGGGCGATTGAGAGTTATAAGGCAGCCAGGAAGGATCTGAAGAGAGAGCTAAGAGCAGCAAAGAGGGGACATGAAAAGTCCTTAGTTGGTAGGATTAGGGAAAACCCAAAGGCTTTCTATAGGTATGTCAGGAATAAAAGAATGACTAGGGTAGGAATAGGTCCAGTCAAGGATAGTAGTGGGAAGTTGCATGTGGAGGCTGAAGAGATTGGGGAGACACTGAATGAATACTTTTGTGAATACAGAGTCACAATTAATTAGAATGGACGGCTTTGAGGTATGTAGGGAAGAGGTGTTGGAAATTCTGGAAAGGGTGAAAATAGGTAAGTCCCCTGGGCCTGATGGTATTTATCCTAGGATTCTCTGGGAAGCAAGGGAGGAGATTGCAGAGCCATTGGCCTTGATTTTTATGTCCTCGTTGTCTACAGGAATAGTGCCAGAAGACTGGAGGATAGCAAATGTGGTTCCCTTGTTCAAGAAGGGGAGTAGGGATAACCCTAGTAACTATAGGCTGGTGAGCCTCACTTCTGTTGTGGGCAAAGTCTTAGAGAGAATTGTAAGGGATAGGATTTATGAACATCTGGATAGGAATAATGTGATCAAGGATAGTCAGCATGGTTTTGTGAAGGGCAGATCGTGCCTCACAAACCTTATTGAATTCTTTGAGAAGGTGACTAAGGAGGTGGACGAGGGTAAAGCGGTAGATGTGGTGTATATGGAGTTTAGTAAGGCATTTGATAAGGTTCCCTATGGTAGGCTACTGCAAACAATACGGAGGTATGGCATTCAGGGTGAGTTGGAGGTTTGGATTAGGAATTGGCTGGCTGGAAGGAGACAGAGGGAAGTAGTTGATGGTAAAGATTCATCTTGGAGTGCAGTTACGAGCGGTGTTCCGCAAGGATCTGTTTTGGGACCATTGCTGTTTGTCATTTTTATAAATGACCTGGAGGAGGGGCTGGAAGGTTGGGTGAGCAAGTTTGCGGATGATACGAAAGTCGGTGGAGTTGTTGACAGTGAGGAAGGATGTGGCAGGTTACAGCGGATATAGGTAAGCTGCAGAGCTGGGCAGAAATGTGGCAAATGGAGTTCAATGTGGGTAAGTGTGAGGTGATTCACTTTGGTATGAGTAACAAAAAGATGGAGTATTGGGCTAATGGTCAGATACTTGGTAGTGTGGATGAGCAGAGGGATCTTGGTGTCCAGTACACAGATCTCTGAAAGTTGCCACCCAGGTAAATAGTGCAGTGAAGAAGGCATATGGCGTCCTGGCTTTGATTGGTAGAGGAATTGAGTTCCGGAGTCCTGAGGTCATGTTGCAGTTGTATAAGACTATGGTGTGGCCGCATCTGGAGTATTGTGTGCAGTTTTGGTTGCCATACTATAGGAAGGATGTGGAGGCACAGGAACAGGTGCAGAAGAGGTTTACCAGGATGTTGCCTGGTATGGGAGGAAGATCGTATGAGGAAAGACTGAGGCACTTGGGGCTGTTTTCATTGGAGAAAAGAAGGTTTAGGGGTGACTTGATAGAGGTGTACAAGATGATTAGGGGTTTAGATAGGGTTGACCATGAGAACCTTTTTCCACGTATGAAGTCAGCTATTACGAGGGGGCATAGCTTTAAATTAAGGGGTGGTAGGTATAGGACAGATGTTAGGGGTAGATTCTTTACTCAGCGAGTCGTGAGTTCATGGAATGCCCTGCCAGTAGCAGTGGTGGACTCTCCCTCTTTATGGGCATTTAAACGGACATTGGATAGGCATATGGAGGATAGTGGGCTAGTGTAGGTTAGGTGGACTTGGATCGGCGCAACATCGAGGGCCAAAGGGCCTGTACTGCGCTGTATTTTTCTATGTTCTTATCCAAAAATACTCACTCCACCTCAGAACCGATAGAACTTCTGTTAATTTCTGCAGTGGTCGCGTTAATGGGAATAATGTTGCAGAATATATATTCATTTACTAGAAACAGGGGTGAAATCATTGTAATTTTGTTTTTTTAACATACATTTAATAGAAGGAGGTTTTTATTCCAAAGTTCTAGATTCTGAGTTAGATTTGAAACATGCTTGTCTTGCCACTGGCAATCTTCCCTTCTTTTCTTATTCTCTTCCACCTACCTTCAAGATGAGAACTTAAGCTGGGTTTTCACTAACCCTTTTGCACACTGCTCATACTATCTTAGAAATGATAACAAGCAGAATATTCAACTGCTTATGGTTTCAAAGCCAACTTGGTCCTTCACCCATCCAGTATTCACATGATGGGAGTCTGTTAGCTCATTTGGCTGGGTGGCTAGTTTGTAAGAGAGAGTGATATCATCCATGTGAGTTCAATTCCCACAGTAGCTGAGTTAAAAATCATATAACACCAGTCCAACACTGACATCTCCAAATCACAGTAGCTGAGGTCACCGTGCCTCTTGACCTTGATTTTCACCTGAGACATGATGACCATCAGGTTAAAGTTACCCTCCAATTATCTCTCTCTAAAGGAGAAGTAGCCCTATAGTCTTCTGGGACTGTGGTGACTACTGCTATCTGTACTTTAAAAGAGGGCAATAATTGGATTCTGATCAACTCTCACCCTCATTGTCCAGGCAGGAATAAATTCCACTTGTGAAGTCTTATTACCACTGTGGCTGTGAGCAGAGATTGAACCTAGAATATTTCTAGTTTTCAATTATCACTTATTCACTAGTTTACAGAGGGAACTTGAAACTTCCATTGAAAAAGACTGAATGGAAAGATATTTGATCTATTAGAACTTTACAAGTGCTTACTCATAAACACTGCTATGTGCATTGCACAGGCAGAGGGGATACACACACACAATCATACTGTACAGCATCACTTCTGATTCATAGATGGTCGTCCTTAAGGTACTTACCAACTGGGTCCACAGTGTCGACATGATCTACAAAGTCTCGCTTTCCCAGATAAAGTGAGAGCTGTTGATAGAATATTTCATACAAGGCTGTAAATCAATCTCCAACACTACACTTATCACAGAAGTCAAAACTACCTCAAAGCCTTCCTGCTGGGAGAGAAATAATAGAATTACAGGTAACCAAAAAGGAAGGAGCTACAATGGAACAGTGAAATTAAAAATGTCCAACAGTGATATCATGACAAAAGATTAAATGAACAGTCAATCAGATTCTCAGACAAGAGCCTGAAGATACTAACCTTGGCATTGGGGCTTGTCTTTTTGAAAACTCTGGAAATTGAAAAGTAAAGAATTACCCAATATAGTACATACTTTCTAACTGCACATTAATGTGTCAGGTGTGCCTCTTACAATAAAAAGAGGAGTTGTTTAAAGATTCCGTAAGTTGAAGAGTTTAATTGGCAAATAGACTATCAATTCTCATTATAATGGTTTGTTAACCAGCCAAAAAATTCAATCCCAAATATATTTTCCCAAGAAAAACAGCTAGTTTACTTGATCTTTCCATGTGACTTAAAAGTTTGGCAGCTAGGAATATGTTTGTCATCTCCCTCTGGTCCTTCCTGAGAGTAAAACTATTTTTTCTCTGATTTGGTGATCAGAATCATATGAAGCCCTCCATATAATGATGTAACCTGATGATAGTTCCATATACTATAGCAATGCTTCATAGGAACATAGGAAATAGGAGCAGGAGTATGCTCTTCCACCTCTTAAGCCTGTTTCACCATTCAGTGAGATCATGGCTGATCATCAACCTTGACGCTATTTTCCCCCACTATTCCCCTCTCACAAGATGCTATCAATATACAGAAATCTTTGTTTTCTATCTTGAACATGATTGAGTTTCCAAAGCCCTTTGTGGTAAAGAATTCCACATACTGACCACCCTCAAATTCAAGGGATTTCTCTTCATCTCTGATTTATATGCTGGGGATCCTGAACTTGAACTGTAATATTGGTTCACAGAGCAAAAGGCACAGTCGCTCACAGGGTACCAACACGGAAATGGAATATGTGAAAACTCCAACTGATGTTAATTTAGTAGAAATGTGTGTCACATTATGCCACTGGGAAGAGCATCCCACTAGGGGGCACCACGTACCACATTACACAAGTTGGCCAAGTCTTGAGTCATTCAGTTGGTAAGTGTCATTTTTAATTTGGGGTGTGTTTTAGGGTGGACAGGGTCTTGGAAGGGATACCCCAGTAGACTCTTTAATCCGGGCCATTTTTAATTCAGGTCCTCATTTGAATAGTTCAATTCTGTCACCTTCGCAAAACCAGGGGGCATGAGGTCATGATGCGTTTGGGAATTGGGGTGTCATGGGGAGTTTGAGGATGTTGCTTGTTGTAATTCCACCTTTGTTCATTCATTTTGATCCAATATCAACACATCTGAACTGGAGCTTGTAAAGGTAAAAGCTGAGGGCAGTTTTCAGAATGAAATGATTTATACTCACTGCCCTGATTTTTGAGTCATGCTGATGGAAGTTGATGAATATGATGATCTGTAAAAGAGAATAATACTCATAATACACAGTTAACATGAGTATTTGTCTTTGAATATAGGTTATCAATAATAAGATGTAAATCAACAAATCTTTAGAATATTAATTATGAAGATTTCTCTGTATGCTTTCTCAATAAACTGCAGGACAGAGTAA
The DNA here is from genome assembly GCF_047496795.1 of Chiloscyllium punctatum. Classification (NCBI taxonomy): domain Eukaryota; kingdom Metazoa; phylum Chordata; class Chondrichthyes; order Orectolobiformes; family Hemiscylliidae; genus Chiloscyllium; species Chiloscyllium punctatum. The sequence goes on from NC_092763.1 coordinate 67,641,812, forward strand.
GCATACGCACCAGCTTGGCGAAAGTGGGTACTGCAGATGCTGGAGCTTAGAGTCGAGGGTGTGGTACTGGAAAAACACAGCAGGTCAGGCAGCATCCGAGGGGCAGGAAAATCGACATTCCGGGCAAAGCCCTTCATCAGGAATGAAGCTGGGAGCCTCGGGGATGGAGAGATAAATGGGAGGGGGGGTGAGGCTTGGAGGAAGGTAGCTGAGAGTGCAATAGGTGGATAGAGGTGGGGGTAAAGGTGATAGGTCAAAGGGGAGGGTGGAGCAGATAGGTGGGAAGGAAGATGGACAGGTGGGACAGGTCATGAGGGTGGTGCTGAGCTGGAAGGTTGGAACTAGGATAAGATGGAGGGAGGGGAAGTGAGGAAACTGGTGAAATCCACATTGATATCATGGGGTTGGAGGGTCCCGAGGCATAACTGCGCTCACACCTCCCCCCCCACTCACCTCATCCAAACCCCCAAAGGAGCCTTTCACATTCATCAAACTTTTACCTGCACCTCCACACATGTCATTTACTATAATCTCTTGCTCCAGATGTGGTCTCCTCTACATTGAGGAGACAGGACATCTACTCACAGAACACGTCAGAGAACATCTCCAGGACACCTACACCAAGCAACCCCACCCCCCCGTGCTCAAACACTTCAACTCCCCCTCCTACCCCACCTAGGACATGCAGGTCCTGGGGCTCCTCCATCACCACTCCCTTTCCACCTGATGCCTGAAGAAAGAGCGTGTCATCTTCCGCTCGGGGCCCTCCAACTCCATGGTGTCGATGTGTATTTCACCAGTTTCCTCATTTTCCCTCCCCCCACTTTATCCCAGTTCCAACATTCCAGCTCAGCACCGTCCTCATGACCTGTCCCACCTGTCCATCTTCCTTCCCACCGATCCGCTCCACCCTCCTGTCTGATCTATTACCATTACCCCCATCTCCACCTAACTATCACAGTCTCAGCTAACTTCCCCCCAGCACCCCCCCTCCTCCCATTTATCTCTCCACCCCCTCAGCTCACAAGCCTCATTCCTGATGAAGGGCTTTTGCCTGAAATGTCAATTTTCCTGCTCCTCGGATGCTTTTCCAGCACCGCACCCTTGACTATAAGCACCAGCTTGAACTAACGGTTGTCTAGGGTGGCAAAGGTTTGGGCTGGAATGATGACAAAATACCGTCAGCCTTTGTTAAAAAGAAGAATTGAAAGTTGACTGGATTTCTATCAATGAACAAACAGCAAACATGTTTCTACATTCCAATGCATTAGGTAATTCATACTAAAAGGAAGGGATTGTGATCACTGCTCTAGCTATTTTTCCTTTTAGAAATAGCAGTATTACTTTATTTTGATCCTACTTCAATAGTCTTTCAAAATGAGTTGTGGCATCAGTTGGGCTATCCAGCGTGGTCATTGTCAGCATGCATTATTGTGTCAGCATCCTTTGATTAGATAAAAACAAACAACCATAGATGCTGGAGATCGGAACTAAAAACAAAATGCTGAAGAAACTCGGTAGGTTTGACAGCACCCATTGAGAAAGAAACAGAGTTCATATTTCGAGTCTGATAAGATTTCTGCATAAGCAAAGTACTGACTCTGTTTCTTTCTCCGCAAATACTACCAGGCCTGCTGAGTTACTCCAGCACTTTGTGATTTTTATCCCATATTTAAATACATATTGAGGCATCTTGCAATCACAGTCAATGCACTTTTGAAAAGCAGTTAATGTAATGCAGATTACATATGCCTGGCAATAAAATCTAATTCTAATTTTAATTCTACAATAGTCTCATTGCTAATAATTTGCACTGTCTGAAATTAGCTTTTTGATTGTCTTTGTTGCTAAACTCAATTGAGTATTTTATTTCTCTTCCACAATGTAATGGAATAGAAGGGGACTGAGGAGAGAGAGTGCAATATTTCAGAACAGGAGAGAACAGTGCTACTGGATTTAATAACATACAGAAATGAAATGGAAATATTTAAAATTAAGTTTTTGACAAAATATTCAAAGTTTAGCAACTCACAATATTTGTAAACTTATAACATTAAAGAATGCTTTTCTATTTTGAATGGTTACTAACTTGGTACAGTACTGATAGAATGTGGCAATTTGATACTGTATTTTTAGATTTCCTATTAAATGACAATTAACGCTGTGTACTATAATTTAGCTTAACCACTATATTAAAAGTTGTGGTGTACAGAGCTGCCAATATATATGCATTTACCTGGATGTTAATGTATTGTAATATATTTCATTATTAATATTCTAGCTATAACATTATTATCTCAATGTCTGCAAAAATGTTTATTTTGTTTTAACTCTTTATGCTGTTTGTCTATTCAGCACACAAAGGAAATAATCAAATGTTGTTTAATCAAAAATATCAGTTCCACATTTTCAACCTATCAGAAAGATTTTGTGGTATCTCGTGAGACGTGTGGAGTATAGCAGTTACTCTGGTGAACAGTGGTAAGGGACTGTGGTGCCACTGAACAACAGGCAGGACAATGTTACCTGTGAGTAATTCATTTTGAAAGTTAATTATCTTTTTCTATGTGGTTTAGCGGTGGAGAGGGGTACAGAGAGCTGAAGGTTCGCCGAAGGTGATAAATGCTCTCATTTCACTGACTCTGCCTGAGTGGTGCATGTCAATGGTAAGGATTGTAAAATATCGAATCTGATATTCAATAGCAATACAATGAAACACACTGAAACAGCGGCTCAGAGTTTAATTTGGATTGACTGGTATAAAACTGGCCTACTTGTCCATCTTCCTTCCCACCTTTCCACTCCACCTTCCCCTCTGACCAGCTTTCCCCTATCACCATCACCTGCCACCTGCATTGACCTATTGTTTTCTCAGCTACCTTCCCCGCAGCCCCACCCCAACCCTCCTATTTATGTCTCAGCCCGTTTCTCCCCACAACTTCCCTGATGAAGGGCTTATGTCTGAAACATCGATTCTCCTGTTCCTCGGATGCTGCCTGACGTGCTATGCTTTTCCAGGGCCACACTTTTTGACACTGATCTCCAGCATCCGCAGTCCTCACTTTCTCCTGGTATAAATCTAGTCAAGTGAAAATCACATCTAAGAACATCAAGATGCCTCATTAGCTGGAACCACTTTAAAACTTTTTGTTTTAAATGGCTTGACAAGTGGTTTGTCATTTATTTCAGAATTTGACCAGTTTATTTTGGACATCACTGGAAATAATGATTGCAGAATACTGATGGATTAGAGACTCACATAGTAAACTGAGCACTTGATTTTGATACTGGAGATGGTGTGAGTTTCTTTGACATGCTGAGGCCTTGCTGAAAATGAAGTCTTATTGACTGAATATGATCACTCTTTGTGACATTCTCAGTATAGATTTGCATCATCTACAATGAATTGACTTTCATCAAGATTATTAGAGAAAAGATATTCTGCACCATGTTTCTCAGGAGCATCTTAAATACTTGAATATTTGCTTTGAGGTGGGCGCTTCCAATTGTTTACAGCAGTCATGTTGCTCTGGCAATGTTTCTTTTACATGAATGTGTGGTCTGAAGATTTTGAGAGTGATGCTGGAGGCATCACCATTCTTTCTATCAAATGGCTGATAGGGAATCTATCCTGCTGTTACTGTTTGCCATTGACATGTGCTGGCATGATTTGCAACGTGACAATCAATCGGTTTGGCTGTATCAAAAAACACATCCCAAAAAAGCATTGTGCAATGCTCCAAAATCTGTTTCTCTGGTGTTGTTGCTCCATCCTTTTGTCCATAATGTTGGAGTAATTTAGTATGCTAATTTAAATGTAATATGTATTTTATGTCATATCCTAGTTGAAAGCAATGTACATTGAAAATACGTTGCTGTCTCCGAGATGTTTTGTTTGTTGCATTTATGGTCAGCACATGGTGTCTGCAGGTGCAATTATTTCTGTTGTGCAAACTCAACTGTTTTTGTCATTTTGGGGGCTGGGTTTTAAATCTCTTGCTGGTGTATGTGCTTCATTAAGCGTATTGCACGATTGATTGCACTGCTGCACATTCGGAGCTGTGTGAGGTTTCATTATGAATCACCAGTCGTGCTTGTTGCATTTGACTTGGCTCCAGTGGGCATCTGGGTTGCTTTAGGAGAAAATGGGGTCAGCTGATGCTGGAGAGTCAGAGTCGAAATGTATGGCACTGGAAAAGCACAGCAGGTCAGGCAACATCCGAGGAACAGGAACGCTGAAGGGCTTATACCCGAAACGTTGACTCTACTCCTTCTCAGGTGCTACCTGACCTGCTGTGCTTTTCCAGTGCCATACTTTTCGACATGTGTTGCTTTACGTTGAATCATGGAGGTGGTGGCTGATTTTTCTAATTGGTCAATACATTTTCCCATTACTCTGAAACAGTCATCTAATTGCTCCTTTCTAGGAAGGTTTTGGCAATTTTAAGTGTTTAGTGCTTGCTCTATCCATTGTGGTGGCTCAAACAAGTTTTATAATTGCACATTTTTTTAGATTAGATTCCTCACAGTGTGGAAACAGGCCATTTGGCCCAACCAGTCCACACCGACCCTCTGAAGAGTAATCCACCCAGACCCATTTCCCGACATTTACCCCTGACTAATGGACTCACCTACACACCCCTGAACAATATGGGCAATTTAGCATGGCCAATTCACCTAACCTGCACATCTTTGGACTGTGAGAAAACCAGAGCACCCCGAGGAAACCCACACAGACACGGGGGGGAATGTGCAAACTCTATACAGACAGTGGCCCGAGCCAGGAATCTATCCTGGATTCCTGGCACTGTGAGGCAGCAGTGCTAACCACTGAGCAACCATGCCAACCCTTGACATATTCTAGATGAATGTCACCGCAGGAAGGTGCAGGTCTCTTGTGGCTGTTGAGTGAGTGACTGATGAGTTGACTTTAGATTAGCATTTGTCATTAGCCACATGTCTCCTAATTTTTATAGGATCATAGAATCATGGACAGCAAAGGATAATCCCATATGGCGCATCATGTCCACTCCAACTGATATACCCATCTTGAATAGTCCCACTATCCTGATTCTGCCCTGTAAGCTGGTTGGTGATTGCGCCACAAATTCTTATCTAAATTCTTTCTAAACTTTAAGTGGGATTCTACCTCTCCAACTTTTCAGGCTGTACATTCCAGGTGCCCATCTCACTCGGGATGAAAACTCCAAGTAATATCTCCAAATCTGCAGCACACACAAAATGGATGGAAGGGTGAGCTGTGAGGAGGATGCAGAGGTGCTTCAGTTTGATTCAGACAAGTTGAGTGAGTGAGTAAATACAAGGCAGACAAAATATAATGTGGATAAATGTGAGGTTATCCACTTCGGCCTCAAAAGCAGGAAGGCAGATTAGTATCTGAATGGCAACAGGTGGGAAAAGGCAAAGAGACCTGGGTGTTCTTATACACCCAGTCACTGAAAGTAAGTATGCAAGTGCAGTAGGCAGCTAAGAGAGCAGATGGTATATTGACATTCATAGCAAGAGGTTTTGAATACAAGAGGAGGGATGTCTTACTACAATTATACAGGACTTTAGTTAGATCATGCCTGAAGTATTGTGTGCAGTTTTGGGAAGAATGGTTTGGGCTATGGAGAGAACATGTCAAAGTTTTATCAGACTGGTTCCTGTGTGAAGAGACACTGCAGCGATTAGAACTGTATTCTAAGAGTTTAGAAGAATGGTGTTTTCAAATAAACCTCTGAAATTCCAACAGGACCAGACAGGATAAACACAGGAAGGATATTCCCAATGACTGAGGAGACCAGAACAAGGGGTCACATTTTAAGGATATGGGGTAGGCCATTTAGGACTGACATGGGGAGAAATTTCTTCAGCCAGGGAGTGGAGACAGTGTGGAATTCTCTGCCACAGAAAGCAATTGAGGTCAAAACATTGAATAATTACAAAAAGGAGTTAGATATTGTTCTTAGGGCTAAAGGAGTCAAAATGTATGAGTAAAGCAGGAACAAGATACTGAGTGGGATGGTCAAACATGATTATATTGATTGGAGAAGCAGGATAAAAGGGCCAAATAGCCTACTCCTGCTCTTATTTTGTGGTTTCTATATTTCTAACCAAACACAGATTACCAAGATGGTAAAACTAGCAAGGAAGAAATGATAAAGAACACGTGCAAACACATAAGGCTTTCTATAGGTATGTTAGGAATAAAAGAATGACTAGGGAAGGAATAGGTCCAATCAAGGATAGTAATGGGAAGTTGCGTGTGGAGGCTGAAGAGATTGGGGAGGCGCTGAATGAATACTTTTCGTCAGTATTCACTCAGGAACAGGACATTGTTGTCGATATGAATACTGAGGCACGAATAAGTAGAATGGATGGCTTTGAGATATGTAGAGAAGAGGTGTTGGAAATTCTGGCAAGGGTGAAAATAGATAAGTCCCCTGGGCCTGATGGCATTTATCCTAGGATTCTCTGGGAAGCAAGGGAGGAGATTGCAGAGCCATTGGCCTTGATTTTTGTGTCCTCTTTGTCGACAGGAGTAGTGCCAGAGGACTGGAGGCTAGCAAACGTGGTTCCCTTGTTCAAGAAGGGGAGTAGGGATAATCCTAGTAACTATAGGCCAGTGAGTCTCACTTCTGTTGTGGGCAAAGTCTTAGAGAGAATTGTAAGGGATAGGATTTATGCACATCTGGATAAGAATGATGTGATCAAGGATAGTCAGCATGGTTTTGTGAAGGGCAGGTCGTGCCTCACAAACCTTATTGAATTCTTTGAGAAGGTGACGAAGGAGGTAGACGAGGGGAAAGCGGTAGATGTGGTATATATGGATTTTAGTAAGGCGTTTGATAAGGTCCCCCATGGTAGGCTACTGCAGAAAATACAGAGATATGGCATTGAGGGTGAGTTGGAGGTTTGGATTAGGAATTGGCTCTCTGGAAGAAGACAGAGGGTAGTAGTTGATGGCAAAGGTTCATCTTGGAGTGCCGTCACTAGCGGTGTTCCGCAAGGATCTGTTTTGGGACCATTGCTGTTTGTCATTTTTATAAATGACCTGGAGGAAGGGTTAGAAGGTTGGGTGAGCAAGTTTGCGGATGATACGAAAGTCGGAGGAGTTGTAGACAGTGAGGAAGGATATGGCAGGTTACAGCGGGATATAGAGAAGCTGCAGAGCTGGGCAGAAAGGTGGCAAATGGAGTTCAATGTAGCTAAGTGTGAAGTGATTCACTTTGGTAAGAGTAATAAAAAGATGGATTACTGGGCTAATGGTAGACTACTTGGTAGTGTGGAAGAGCAGAGGGATCTTGGTGTCCATGTACACAGATCTCTGAAAGTTGCCACCCAGGTAAATAGTGCAGTGAAGAAGGCATATGGCGTACTGGCTTTTATTGGTAGAGGAATTGAGTTCCGGAGTCCTGAGGTCATGCTGCAGTTGTATAAGACTCTGGTGTGGCCACATCTGGAATATTGTGTGCAGTTTTGGTCGCCATACTATAGGAAGGATGTGGAGGCACTGGAACGGGTGCAGAGGAAGTTTACCAGGATGTTGCCTGGTATGGTAGGAAGATCCTATGAGGAAAGGCTGAGGCACTTGGGGTTGTTTTCTTTGGAGAAAATAAGGTTTAGGGGTGATTTGATAGAGGTGTACAAGATGATTAGGGGGTTAGATAGGGTTGACAGTGAGAACCTTTTTCCACGTATGGAGTCAGCTATTACAAGGGGGCATACCTTTAAATTAAGGGGGGGTAGATATAGGACTGATGTTAGGGGTAGGTTCTTCACTCAGCGAGTCGTAAGTTCATGGAATGCCCTGCCAGTAGCAGTAGTGGACTCTCCCTCTTTATGGGTATTTAAGCGGGCATTGGATAGGTATATGGAGGATAGTGGGTTAGTGTAGGTTAGGTGGGCTTTGATCGGCGCAACATCGAGGGCCGAAGGGCCTGTACTGCGCTGTATTCTTCTATGTTCTAAACATGATGAAGTGGACTGGTGACCTGTTGAAAGCTACATGATCTAACTTTCCATTTCATTAATTTCATACCTTTTGTGGACAGTTTAAGTCAATCTGAAGGTTTTTGAACCATTAACATTATCTGTCTTGAAAAGGCTGGATAACATACCCTCAACAGTGAAAATTGACAGAGGATCTAATGCAATAGATTACGACCACAAAGGTAGTAATTACAACCCATGAATTACAAATTACAACCCATGAAAGGTAGAGTCACAGAAGTCAATCCATAATTCTGCAGAGTCACAGAGTCACAGTACAGTGCCAACACACAAGCTCATTGTGGTATCTCAAAATCTTCTATCTGGTTGATACCAGCAGTTTAGCAGTAGCAGGACTACCAGTTGGCACAAATCTCTATATAGTCACAATTTATGAGATAGGACCCACACCCATTGTGATAGGACAGAGCACACATGACACAATCAAATTAGTTGAGGATGGAGAGGTTTTTAACGTAGATCTGTTGCACTTTGACCAAAACCACTGTAAACAGTTGTAATCAGCAACTGCCAAAGATGAATAATTCTCAGAGTTGTTAGAAACCATTATCTAGGGATGAGCTGACAGTATTAAAGAAATTCTTGAGAACATTGGATCATTGCAGCCATATAAAAATGAACTTGGTGTATTATGGCAAGTAATTGTTGAGACAAACACGTCCTAATTCTAGAAGCATTACACTAGAAACCCATGACATGTTACACCAAGGACATACAGGTATTGAATGCAAAAGATGATTAGTACATATGCCATTGTATATGTTATGGACCAGGCCAGAGCCCCTCAAACCAATTCAAGAACATAGCCCAGCCCCTAACTTTGCTCGTTGTTTTAATCAGGTGTAACGTGGATGTTCCAGGTGGCATACAGTTGGTCAAACCACTTAGTTTTAAGTGAGACAGAATTTATTTAAAAGATTACTGAATAAAACACAAACAAGAGAGAACAGAATACCAAATAACAACCTATCCGAAAACCCAACAGAATATCCCAGCTTAATGATGCTGTTCCCAATACTTGCAACAATCCCCATAAACACCCTTTGGCACAAAATGTAAAATCAAACCCAGGGTCTTACAGGAGAGATGGCAGAGAGAGAGAGAGAGAGAGAGAGAGAGAGAGAGAGAGGACCAGCATGGATCTGCTTCTTTGGGTCCAGCAGCTTCACAACTGCCTGACTGCTTTCAGTAAACAGCCAGACTGCTCAAACCAGAGAAAAGCTGAGCTAGAACTGGCCACGCTACCTTCATTGTACATGTGATTTTTTTAAAACTTGAAAGTCTTTTTCCTGAGACAGTATCTGTTAGCTATGGCCCTAAAACCCATCAAAATTAGGCTTTTCAGAGTCTGTGTCTTTTGCAACCTCTCTGAAAAAGAAACCAAGGCAACATAACCTTGTTAAAGGAGCAGCTGCATCAGATATGAATCAGAACATGTAATGATTCGTGAATGCGTGTGAGGCTTCAAACATATCAATCCCAATGGCAGAGGAAGCCTCCAATCCACATGATGTTCCTTGTACTACGTGGTTGAAAATAGCAACAGATTTATTCACAGAGTATAAGGAAGATCAGAATTTGTGATGAATTGCATCTCCAAATGCAAAGAGTACAACTGTTGTTGACACTAAGGCCACTACTTTCAGTTTACTCGGTGCCTGAGGACAGCACAGTTCAAGGTTGAACTATGTATAATCAGTGGGGAGTGGGGACCCATATCATATTGTCACTCGACTATGTGTGCTGAAATATCCAGGCTGAACATGTAATACATCCCATCAAATCAAACATTTTTAAGTGTTCAGCACTGAAACACTGGTCAGTCCCAATATCACGGGACGGCACAGTAGCTCAGTGGTTAGCACTGCTGTCTCACAGCACCAGGGTCCCAGGTTCGATTCCAGCCTCGGGCGACTGTCTGTGTGGAGTTTGCACATTCCCCCCGTGTCTGCGTGGGTTTGCTCCGGTTTCCTCCCACAGTCCAAAGATGTATTGGTCGTGAATTGGCTGTGCTAAATTGCCCATAGTGTTAGGTGCATTAGTCAGAGGGAAATGGGTCTGGGTGGGTTACTCTTCAGAGGGTCGGTGGGGACTGGTTGGATCAAAGACCATGTTTCCACACTGTAGGGAATCTAATCTAATCTAATCTAAAAAACTGGTGTGAACAGTTGCAATCAACAAAACCTGAAGATCAGCAATTCTAAGAGAATAACCTTGCCCAGTAACCAATTGTCCAAGACTCACAATATTCTTCATCAAAGATAGACGAGAATTAAAAAAAGATAAACAATGAGCAAGCTTAAGAGAACAATGAAACTGCATATTGGGCAGGGAGTGAGTCAGAAATGCAAATATCGACACTTGGATAACAGCAACACTTTCTCGACTATGCTCCAAGCCTACATTATACCAGGTTATCACTAATCATGCTGTATTGCGAAGAAACAGAAGCCAGCTCAGGCCAATGACTGGTGCACCTAATAAACACATCTGAGTGAGGATTCTGAGTGACAGCAAACAGCAGCACAACAACCAAGTTGTCAACCAAGAGCAATCATGAACAACATGTACCTCTCTAGGTAAGTGTGCAGTGGACAGATGAAGATAATTTTTCAAATCTATGAAGTTTGTATGGATAATTATAAATTCTTTTATAGCTGTTTGTACCATGATTGAATTAACAACATAGTCCTATGGCTAACCATCTTCTGTTTGGACTAATTTTTTATTTTTGCAAAACAAATAGACGTCTCATGTTCAATATGTCAATATACCTCCTAAGTCATGTTCATTGTATCATCACTGCATCATAGCATACAATCTGTTGGAACAAAGGTCACAAACTCTATCTTCACTGGGAGCTCCTGAAACATGAAATACTGATGAAAGCATTCTACTCTTCTGTCCATAAATAATGTAATAATAGCCTAGATACTGAAGTGTCAGTGACTGCATTAAAAGTAGGAAGGTTACATAAGATACTGGAATGCTGTGAACTGTTTTGAGCCCCTTTTCTAAGAAAAGATATACTGCTATTCAAGGCAGTCCAAAGAATGTTCACTAGGCTGATACTAGGTATGGAGGAACTGCTTTATGAGGAGAGGTGGAGTATATTGGGCTCGTATGAATTAGAATTTAGAAAAATGAGTGCTGCTCTTATTGAATCCTGTCAGAATTTTAGGGGACTTGACAGGGCATATGCACTTTCCTCTTGTGGGAGAGTCCAGGACCAGAAAGTATAATCTCTGAATAAAGGGTTGAACATTTAAGAAAAGGATGAGGAGAAAGAGGAGATGGGCACCACTGTGGCTCAGTGGTTAGCAATGCTGCCTCACAGTGCCAGGGGCCTGAGTTCAATTCCAGCCTCAGGTGACTGTCTGCATGGAGTTTGCACATTCCTGCCGTGTCTGTATGGGTTTTCTCCAGATGCTCCAGTATCCTCCCACAGCCCAAAGATGTACAGGTTAGGTGGATTGGCCATGGGAAATGCTGTGTCATGGGGGTGTTCTTTGGAGGGTCAGTGTGGAATTGATGGGCCAAATGGCCTGCTTCCACCCTGTAGAGATTCTGTTGTTCTAAGTTCTTCTCTCAGAGAGTAGTGAATCTGTGGAATTCTTTGCCACAGAAAGCTGTTGAGCCTGAGTCAAGTGCTGTTTCTCAGTGATGTTAAGGGTAGACCTGGCCAAATTTGGGTTAAGCTACACTAATGTTCCATGCATTGTGTGCCAAACTAAATTCAGGTTTCATCTTCCCTCCCAGGCAAATGTAAAAAACTATCCAGAGATTTACTTTGAAGAAAAGCAGACAAGTTCTTTCTAGTTGGCTTGCTCAATATTTGTACCTGAATATACACAACACAGATCGCCTTATTTTTTTCCTTTATTTATTCATAGGATGGAGGCATCACTGCTGATTTCCAGCTCATCACTAATTGCCTGGAGGGCAGTTAAGAGTGGGCCACATTGCTGTAGGTCTGGAGTCACCTGTAAACCAGACCTGATGATGATGGCAGATCTCCTTCCTTAAAGAGCAGGAATTAACCAGATGTTTTTTTTGCTTTCTCAACAATCAACAATAGATTCTTGGTCATCATCAGACACTTAATTCCAGATTTTTACTGTATTCAAATTCCACCATCTGGCTGCGGCCAGATTTAAACCCAGGTTCCCGCACTGGGTGTCTGAATGTACAGCTCAGTGGTAGTACCACTAGGCTGTCACCTCCCTGTATCTATCGCAGTGCTGTCTGTTAAGCGTCTCCAGCCTGTAAATTGTGCCCTTCCCTGTGGTGAGGTTGATGGCAGAGAGGGCATTTAATCAGGAGAGAGGGTTACAATTCAAGACCTACCACCCTCCCATCTCCGCCATGATGATGTTTGTGGCAAACAGGCACATGGACATCCTTGATGACCTGCCCCCCAGTTGTTGTCTAGGTTACAGAAATGGCTACACTTCGAAAGTTATTATAGTTTGCAGAATACCTGGATGCTTGCTGAGACTGTTACAAAAAACTGTGTGAGATGCAAGATCTTCACTTGCAAATTATTTTTCCACTGTGACGGCCAAGAAAAAGCATTTATCAACAGGTTGTAATGCTTTAATGGCACTTAGTGAAAAATAGTTTGAAATTTCACAATTGTATATTTAATACTTAATGGTTTTAATACATACTATTAATCTTCATGAAAGAGAAAGGACATGTATTCAATACAAAGCTCATTTTGTTTTGAAAACTCACCATAAGGTACAAATGTTGATATATTTACTAGCAAGTGGCAAATAGAAAAAATGCTTCAAGCTGATTTTCATAAACACAGTACAGCATTTAGCATCTGAACAATTAAAGTGATTTTGTCCAGAAATGTTCTAGTAAACTGCATTGACTTGTAAAATTCAGGTTAGTGTTAAGCACATGAACAAGAAGCAGGAAGAGGTCATTCAGCCCCTTGTGTCTGCTCTCATCACTTCTAAGACTTTGCCCTGGTAATCTTTCACAATATTGCTTACCAGGAATATAAGAAACTGCTTTAAAAATATTCTGACATAATGTCCACTGCCTTTTCCGGAAGACAATTACAAATTGTGGGTGCCAATCAAGTGAACTGCTTTGTCCTGGATGGTGTCAAGCTTCTTGAGTGTTTTGGAGCTGCAACCTTCCAGACAAGTGTGGAGTATTCCATCGCACTCCTGCCTTGTGACTTGTAGATGTGGACAGGCTTTGAGGGGGTCAGGAAGTGAGTTACAACAGTATTCCTAGATTCTGACCTGCTTTTGTAGCCACTGTGTTTATGCGATAGTGGGGATTCAGTGATGGTAACATTATTGAATAACAAGGGGCAGTGATTAGATTGTCTCTTATTAGAGATGGTTATTGCCAGGTATTTGTGTGGTGTGAATGTTACTTATAACTTGTCAGCCCAAGCATGGATATTGTTCAGATCTTATTGCATTTGATCACGGACTGCTTCAGTATTTGAGGAGTCATGAATGGCACTGAACATTGCACAATCATAGGTGAACATTCCTACTTCTGGCCTTTTGATAGAGGGAAAATCATTCATGAAGCAGCTGAAAATGGTTGGGCCTAGGATACTACTCTAAGGAACCCCTGCAAAGATGTCTTGGAGCTGAGATGACTGACCTCTAACAATCACAACGATCTTCCGAGGTACAAGGTATGATTCCAATCAGCAAAGAGTTTTCCCCCTCATACCCATTAATTCCAGTTTTACAAGCGCGCCTTGATGCCATACTCAGTTGAATGCAGCTTGATGTCAAGGGCTGTCACTCTCACCTCACCTCTGAAATTTAGTCCTTTTGTCCATGTTTGAATCAAGGCTGCAATGAGGTCCAAAGCCGAGTGGCCCTTGTACAACCCAAACTGGGCATCACTGAGCAGGTTATTGCTGAGCAGATGCTGCTTGGTTGCACAGATGGTGACATCTTCCATCATTTTACTGATAATCGAGAGTCAACTGATAGGGCGATAATTAACTGAGTTGGATTTGTTCTGATTTTTACATATAGGACATCCTGGGCAATTTTCCACACTGTTGTGTAGATGCCCGTGTTGTAACTGTATTGGTAGAACTTGGCTAGAGGAGTGGCAAGTTCCGGACAAGTCTTCAGTACTATTGCCAGAATGCTGTCAGAGCATTGTATTTGCTGTCAGAACATCCAAGCATCCAACCATTTCTTGATATCACGTAGAGTGGATCGAATTGTCTAAAGCCTGGTGTCTGTGATGCTGGGGACCATTGGAGGAGGTCAAGGTGGATCATCCACTCGGCCCTTCTGGCTGAAGATTGCTGCGAGTGCTTCAGCCTTATTTTTTGCACTTCATTGCAGTCACCCATAAAACAAAATGGGGCATTGTGTAATGACAATGTTTGTATTTGAATTATGGACCAAATTTACCACATCTACATGGGATTCAGATATAAATTCCACTTGCTTAGTTCCTGTCACTAGTGTGACTCTTGCATAGACCTAATTCAATATATGAAGATACTACAACATCAACAATTTGTCTTTCCATATCACCCTCTCAACATACCAACATGTTCCAAGGCACTTCACAGGAATGTTATTAAACAAAATTTGACACAGAGGAGTCATTAATGTAGACAATCAAATGTTTGGTCAAAGAGGCACATTTCTTGGAATGTCTTAAAGGGGAATGGAAACGAGGAAAGGTAAAGAGGTTTCAGAAAGAGTTGAAGGTTATAGGGGCCTAGGTGCTTGAACAATTGGACTGAGTAATATTGGAAATATGGAAGCAACCTTAATCTGATGAGCATTTAGGTCTTGGAAGATTGTCATGCTGGAGGAGATAACAGAAATAGGGGAGAGATGAGGCCATCAAGGGATGGGCATTTCGTAATTGTGGAATTTTGATTCTGGCAGCCAAACAAGTGAATAGGCAGATGGAAGATGGATGAACAGAACTTGAGGAGTTGTGGAAGAAACAGAAGAGTTTCAGATAAATTTACATTTGCGGATGGTAGCCCCTGAGAGGCTGACCTGATGTCCATTGGTTCAGTCCAATGTAGAGTTAATAGTTTCAGAGAAAGGATTCAGAAGCAGGGAAACTACTAAGTGGGTAAGATAGGGAAATGTTTTGGAGGTGAAAATCGACAATAGTGGTGGTGAAGCAGATTTTCAATCAGAAGTGCATCTCAAGGTCAAACACAACGCTGGAATTGCATATAATCTCATTGTTTACCTACCCTTTGCATATGTCTCTTTCTCTGGGCTCCATCTCCACCTATCTATTCACTTCTTCTTATCTCAATCCTTCTGCAAACTGTGGCTTCAGCTGAAGCACCACATTTTCCGAGCTGCTAACAGTTCTGATGAAGACTTTCTTCCCACAGATGCTACCAGACCTGCTGAGTTTCTCCAATAATTTCTGTTTATGTTGCACTTAATCTTGTTTGGCCTCAGACAGTAGCTAGGGAGAGGACTGGAGTTTATGACTCAGGAATGGAGTGTCTGTTGGGGAAATGAAGGTGATAACTTCAGTCTTCTCACTATTTAATTAGAGACAATTCCTGTCCATCTGGTAACTGATGTTGGATAAACAGTGTGACAAATTTAAAACCATGAAAAAGTT
This sequence comes from Chiloscyllium punctatum, assembly GCF_047496795.1. Classification (NCBI taxonomy): domain Eukaryota; kingdom Metazoa; phylum Chordata; class Chondrichthyes; order Orectolobiformes; family Hemiscylliidae; genus Chiloscyllium; species Chiloscyllium punctatum. Next base: position 67,657,442 of record NC_092763.1, read on the forward strand.
GAACTGTGTATGATTGTGATAATGTGCATGGTGGCACATTGCAGATTTCCATTCATGTAAGTGGTAAACTCAGTATTGAACTGCAGTTATGTCAATATAGATATATGTTAATCTTCATCTTGCATCATGATATCATGTGAACACTGAAGTAAATTGAGTAAAATGGACTTGTCTAAATGTTCTATCCTTTCTGTTTTTGGCTTTCTGTTGCTGAATCCCATTCCCATGATTTATATCACATGTTGGCAATGGAACTCCACAGAAATGTTGCTTTTTTTGCATTAGCACCAGCAGTGACCAATGGGATGCACCAGGGGTTAGGAAGGAACTCTGCTATTCCAGCAATTTTCTGAAACATCTTTGTGCAGGGTGAACAAAACAATGGTTATCAGGGGATTGTAATGTTTCCAGGAACAGACAGATGGTTAAGGTAAGGTGTATTGAACCTGTGGATATTTGGTGGTGGACTCAACTTAAAAAACAGTAATCCTGTAAACATTGACGGGGAGAAATTGCATAGGCTTCCACCCTACAAATCTGATGCAAACTTTGCCAACCCATGAAAGGGGCTGCTTTCCTATCTTGGATTCTTTTTGTTTTCTGCAAGTACTATTAATCCCCAAATGTAATCCAACACCAGAATATTCAATCCTTGTCAGATATCCACAATTTGACTCCTTCCTTTCCTCTGAACTACTCATACTCACTTACATATGCATGTTTTGTAAACTATTATCCTTGTTCAACCTCCAACCTCAAGCCTACTGTAATACAATTTTGCTTTTTTTTTCTGCTTTATCAACACTATACTAGCCACTGGTTCTAAATGCATCAAATTCATCCTGGTCCTCGTCCTCTCTACATCCCACTGTGTTGAAAACACCAATGAATTCAACTCAGTCTCTTCCTTGACCTCAACACCCATGTTTTTTTCGATACCTTCACTTCTTATAATGTATATGATTTTAACAAACAAAATTGAATGTCACTTAACTAATACTTAATTTGTCTTGTCTCTGTCCTGCTGTTTCCAACCTTTAGAAAGATAAAAGAGGATGCATTTACTTGGGAGTAGGTTAGCTGAATATACACAGAGCATGAGTCAGACCTATTTTGAGAGTTAAAAAAAATGTCATGTCTTAGGATATAGAACAACAAAAATATAATTAAAAGAAAATGTATCCAAAAATCACAAAGTAATATGTTATTATACAGTCCATGGGTCGAACTTTACTGTAATGATTACATTATAAGGGTGTGAATAATTTGTGTTCCTGGTACTTTTTTGTGTTAATCAAAGTTATAAATATCAATGTTTAGAACGCAAACTTTGTTTCTTTGTTCATTGGATGTGAGCATCCCAATTGCCCTTGACAAAACCATAAGACATAGGAACAGAAGTGAGGCCATTCAGCCCATCAAGTCTGCTCCAATCATGACTGATAAGTTTCTCTTGCCCATTCTCCTGCCTTCTCTCTGTAACCCTTGATCCCTTTGACAATCAAAAACCTATCTATCTCAATCTTTAATACATTCAATGACCAGGTCTCCACATGCTTCTGTGGAAATGGATTCCATAAATTCACCACTCTCTGGCTGAAGAAGTTTCTCCTTATCTCCATCCTAAAAGGTCTTCCCTTTACTCTTAGGCTGTGCCTTCGGGTCCTAGTCTCTTTTACCAATGGAAACATTTTCCCAACATCTACTCTGTCCAAGCCATTCAGTATTCTGTATGTTTCAATTAGATCTCCCCCCCCCCCCCCCACCCCCATCCTTCCAAACTCCATCAAATATCGACCCAGAGTCCTCAAACGTTCCGCATCTGTCAAGCTTTTCATTCCCTGGACTATTCTCGTGAACCTCCTCTGAGCCTCCTCTGGACAAGGTGGTGGTAAATCATCTTCTTGAACATAGGAGTACATGGTGTAGGTACACGTACAGCGCTATTAGAGTGGGAATTCCTAAAGCTTCATCTAACAATAGTGAAGGTGCAGTGACATAGTTGCAATTCAAGATGGTGGGTGACTTAAAGGATCAAGTGGTGGTGTCCCCATTTGCCTGCTACCCTTGTTCATCTCAGTGGTGGAACCCATGAGTTTGGAAGGTATAATCATGGGAGCTTTGGTGAGTTGCTACAATGCATCATGAAAATAGTGCACACTGTTGCCTCGGTCGTGGAGCAAGTCAAGTTGAAGATGATGGATGGAGCGTACTTTAAGTGAACTGCTTTGTTTCAAATGGTGTTAAATTTCTTGTCTGGAGCTGCAGTCACCAACAGCACCACCATCACAGTGTCCTCAATAGCACAGGAGCATTTGCCTCCCATGGAACAATTGATTACTTCTGTCCAAACTTATTACTACATGCTTCAGTCTGATACCAAACTGATTGTTTAATAAGTTGTTTTTAAAAGAATCAACTTCTGAGACTTTTTCCATGCTTTCTTGTGTGGCATTCTCCTGCAAGATAAACAAACTAAACCCAACAGTTCCTGCATTGGTTTATTATGAACACATGGTTTTAGTTCTGAACTGACTTGCTTATGCATTCTTCTCAATAGTTAAAAAAGGGTCTCACATCCTCCCCCTGTCCAGTGACCCAACTCTCTTTTCTCAAATTCATTTCAATGGGTCTTTCATCATGAATTATGTCCCTCTCTAATCTTTGTAATTTTTTTCTCAATTCTCTCTGATGCATAAAACTCTTTCCAAGTCGGGAGATTCAATACTGCACATTAATGTTTTTTTATTAATGGCCTCATCAGTAGTCCATGTAAGGGTTGAGTTACATATTTTAACTTTGAAATGCATCCAAGCATTTGGCTCACATTATTTATAGCAACTTCAATCAAAATATGCTGCTAACGCATTTCTAATGCACGTTTAGAATTGAACAGTTGTTATAAGATCATAGTGAAACTACAGGAACAAGACATTTGACTAAACACCTGTAACCCTTGTCTTTGTTTTCTGTACTGCAGTTTTGTTTCCAGATTTAAACAATCTAAATTACTTCAAAAATTTCTTTCGCTTGCTGAGGGCAGTGATAATGCCAGGTACAACTTGCCAGAACAGAGTTCTGCAGACCTTTTTTGTTAAGTTAGTTCAGATGAAAACTTCTTGGATGATAATCTGACGTTAGAGTTCACATAACTTAAACTTGATTGATTACATTTCATAGATGCTATCCTTAAGTCTTTTTAAGACTGCAGCTATCATATACCACAGAGTTTATCCTTACCACCTTAAATCAGTTTCATAACTGGATGTTGTCCTGAGTTGGTACTTGTGGAGTGAGAAGAAAAAGTTTTTTGGATGTATACACGAAGCATTTCAACAACAAGATGCAGCCTCGGCTAATTAGAAAACAGGAGCAAATGTCTCAAATATTGGAAGAGCATGATTGTTAGCAACACATGCAGAGGCACTTGGTGATGCTGGAGAGTGGGGAATGCCAAATGCAAAAGATATTGTTGTAAATGTGAAGGAACTCAGCGCTCCTTTGAAAGGAAGAACAGGTCAAATTAAGAGGAAACAAAAATTTACAAATCTCATTCAGGTGTATAAGCAACAGCATGCACAGAGCACAGTCCGCAGACGAAGAGGCGGAATGCCACTCTCTCATTTGGCAAGAGGCATCTTGCCGTTTGTCCATTTCAATTTATGCCAACTTTCTTTGGGCATAACCAGGACTCAGTCTCTACCCTGTCCTCCTTCGAGTGGGATCAGATCTAAGACCTGCCTCTTTTGCAGGACCGTTCAGAACAAAGGAAAATGATCACAGGCAGAGGGGTTCAGATTTAATTGCTTATACAGAGAGAGAGAGAGAGAGGTAAATAGTTTTAATTGCTACTAGAGTGGCGTTATATTCTGTATAGACAGTAGCATGCAGTTTCAGTATATACACATATCATTACCTTGACGAGTTTTTTTTTGACTTCACGGGTGGATAGTGTTGCATCGACTTATTCCGACTGTAACAATCCCAACGTGTCTCCAAATGTCACACTTGGTGTCTGCTTTATAGCCTTGACCTCCCACTCAGGAGTGCAGCTTGCCTCGACACTGTTTTCATTCGAATCCTATTAATTTATTAACTGGATAAAGTTTGTGTTATAAATAACTGCCTGCTTCAGAGCAACTGAAGAGTTTTGAAGAGCCAGAAGAGATGTAGAGATTATCCTGGCACTCAGTGAAATGACTGAGGACAATCCACAAAGATTAATCAAGCGTATTACATTGTTGCAATGTTATGTATGCCACACAGTGTGTGAAACCTGGAAAGGTTTCAAGACAGTGCAGAAAGAGAGATTTATATCAAGAACACTTTGCCCTTTGGTTGAACCAGACAAGGACATATATTTAAAACATATGGTTTTTGTCTACTAGTTAGATAACTCAATGAAAGATCTTGCATCTTTAATCTTGCCTGTTTATTTCATGAGGGGGGCTGCACTGTTGGAGCTGCATCTTTCTGGTGAAATATTAAACCAGGCGGTGCCATCTGAACACTAAAGTGGATGGAAAAGTGTCCATGATATTTATTTCAGGGGACTTCTCCAGCAATATCTTGTCCAATGCTTGTCCCTCAACCAACTTTTGTGGGGTTTTTTTTAATCATTCCAAACTTTTACCGTCTATTTCATGTAAAACTCACAGCTCTAAGATCAGCACCCAGTAATTTTACTAAAAACAATGAAAGCAAAACACTGTGGATGCTGAAAATCCAACAAAAACTTGGAAAATGCTGGAGAAACTCAGCAGGTCTGCAAGCATCTGTGGAGAGAGACATGGAGTTAATGTTTCAAATCCAGTCAAATCTAAGCCCTAATTCTGAGAGTCATAGAGATGTTGGTAGGTTGGTAAAAGGGCACTGTTGGTATGATCAGCAAGTTTGCAGATGACATGAAGATTGGTGGAGTAGCAGAAAGCATAAAGGACTGTCAAAGAATACAGGAGAATATAGATAACCTGGAGAGTTGGACGGAGGAGTGGTAGATGGAGTTCAATCCAGGCAAAAATGAGGTGATGCACTTTGGCAAGTCTAATTCTACAGCAAATTATACAATGAACAGAAGAGCCTTAGAGAAAGTTGATGAGCAGAGAGATCTGGGAATGCAGGTCCATTGTACCATGAAGGTTGCTGCACAGGTGGATAGAGTGGTCAAGAAGGCATATGGTATGCTTGTCTTCATTGGATGGGGTATTGTGTATAACAGCTGGCAGATCATGTTAAAATTGTACACAACATTGTTACGGCTGCATTTAGAATACTGTGTATAGTTCTAGTTGCCACATTACCAAAAGGATGTGGACGCTTTCGAGAGGGTGCAGAGAAGGTTTACGAGGATGTTGCCTGGTATGGAAGGTGCTCGCTATCAAGAAAGGTTGAGTAGGTTAGGTTTGTTTTCATTAGAAAAAAGGAGATTGAGGGGGGACCTGATTGAGGTCTACAAAATCATGAAGGGTATAGACAGGGTAGATAGACATAAGCTTTGTCCCGGAGGAAGGATTCAATAACGAGAGGTCACGCTGTCAAGGTGAGAGGTGAAAAGTTTAAGGGGGATACACAGAGGGTGGTAGATGCCTGGAATGCGTTGCCAGCAGAGGTGGTAGAGGCAGGCACGATAGATTCATTTAAGTTTTTTTTACTTCACGGGTGGATAATGTTGCATCGACTTATTCCGACTGTAACAATCCCAACGTGTCTCCAAATGTCACACTTGGTGTCTGCTTTATAGCCTTGACCTCCCACTCAGGAGTGCAGCTTGCCTCGACACTGTTTTCATTCGAATCCTATTAATTTATTAACTGGATAAAGTTTGTGTTATAAATAACTGCCTGCTTCAGAGCAACTGAAGAGTTTTGAAGAGCCAGAAGAGATGCAGAGATTATCCTGGCACTCAGTGAAATGACTGAGGACAATCTGGACAAATGCATGAGTAGGTGGGGAGCAGAGGGATACAGATGCTTAGGAATTGGGCGACAGGTTTAGACAGTAGATTTGGATTGGCTCAGGCTTCGAGGGTTGAAGGGCCAGTTTCTGGGCTGTAAATTTTCTTTGTTTTCTTTGTTCTATGTATTACACAGAAACAGACACTTTGGTCCAACCAGATATCCCAACCCAATCTAGTCCCACCTGCCAGCACCTGGCTCATATCCCTCCAAACCCTTCCTATTCATATACCCATCCAGATGCCTTTTAAATATTGCAAGTGTACTAGCCTCCATCACTTCCTCTGGCAGCTCATTCCATACACATATCACTCTCTGCATGAAAAAGTTCCCACTTTGGTCTCTTTTACATTTTTCCCCTCTCATCCTAAACCTATGCCTTCAAGTTCTACTATACCCAAAACATTAACAGCGTTTCTGTTTCTCCACAGGTGCTGCCAGACCTGCTGAGTTTCTCCAGCATTTCCTGTGTTCGTGTCTGAAATTTTAGGTCAAGTTTCTCAGGAACCACACGCCTAACCATGTTAGCATTATGGATATTTACAATCGACCTATTTAATGATGGTAATGACACACTTCTGAAGGAGGTGGAACTTGAACCTGGGCACCTTGGCTGTGCCATAACAGTCTTCCAATCCACCAGTCCCCACAAACAACTTTTACTAAAACAAACAGTTACCCGGCCAATATCACGTTATTGTTTATGAATTAGCCACCAGCTCCTGATGATTACATCAATAACTTCATTTAAAAAATTAGCGAGAACAGGCTTTGGGTTTTGCGGACATTTTGAAAGGTGATATATAAATGCAGATTCTTTCTTTTAGCAGACAATTCATTCATGTGTAGTCCATGAGTGGAGAATACTCAGTGTGCCATCATCAGTACTGCATGGTCTGATCCTGAGTATGCCCACTGAAGTTAGCAAGTTGTAATAATATGTACATTATAGTTTGACAATGCTTACTTTGACAATGAAAGTTATGAATAAAGAATGGCCTGGGGATAGATGTATTGTGCAATGTTACGAACAGAGACAAGAAACCTCCACTCATTAGCTGAGATGATGAAAGATTATCAAGATAGGCAGGGATGTAAAATTGAGGTTACAATCCGATCTGCCATAATATTATTGAATGACAGAACAGAGTCAAAGGCCAGAATAGCCTCATCTTGTATTTTTGGCTGTATGTCACAGAATCCTGAAGGGTAGATAATTTTAATCAAACTGTTTAGACTGGTTATGACTCTAGATAAATTGAGTCTTGAATCCAGTTCTTTTCATCCAGAAATAGAGACACGACCTCTACACTAAAAGAGCTCCCAATCCTAATACAGAACACAGAACAGTACAGTATAGGTACAGGTCACTTGGCCCATCTACTCTGTGTCGACCATAATGCTGTCCTAACCTAATCCCATCTGCCTCCACGTGGTCCATTTCCCTGTATTCGCTGCCTGTTCATGTGTTTGTCGAAATGCCTCTGAAACATTGCTATTGTATCTGCCACCTCCCTTGGCAGTGTGTTCCAGGCAACTACCATCCTTTTTGTAAAACAAAACTTGCCTCATATATCTCTTTTAAACTTTTCCCCTCTCATTTTAAACCTATGCCCAGTAGTATTTGACATTTCCACCTTGGGAAAGTGACTCCCACTATCCACCATATCCACGCCTCTCATAATTTTATATGCCCTATCAGTTCACCTCTCAGCCTCTGGCAAAAATGATCCAAGTTTGTCCAACTTCTCCTTATAGCTAATATGCTCCATTCCAGACAAATCACTTTTGTGGTAAATCACTTTTGAACCCTTTCTGAAGCCTCCACATCCTTCCTAAAGTGTGGCAACCAGAAGTGCACACAACACTCCAAATCTGGCTTTACTAAAGTTTTACACAGCTGCAACATGACTTGCTAAATTTTATACACAAAGCCCTGACTGTTTGAAGTCATACATACAGTACATCTTCTTTCCCATCTTATCCACCTGTATTGTTATTTTCAGGGAACAATGTTCTTGCACCCCAGCATCCTCCTGTATATCTATGCTCCTAAAGGTCCTGCCACTTACTGTATACTTTCCTCTTGCATTTGACCTCCCAAAATGCATCACCTCACACTTGTCTGGATAAAACTCCAGCTGCCATTTCTTCACCCAACTTTCTAACTGGTCTATATCTTGCTGTATCTTTTGACAACTTGCCCCACTAACTACAATATCAACAATTTCTGTGTCATCTGCAAATTTACTAATTAGATCACCTGCATTTTTTATCCATATTTTTTATTTAATTACAAACAACAGAGATCCAAGCACTGATCCTTGAGGAACATTGCTGGTCACAGACCTTCAGTTAGAAAACACGCTTTCACAACCACCCTCTGTCTTCTCTGACCAAGTCAATCTTGTAGGCAAAAGTGAGGACCGCCGATGCTGGAAAATAGAGTCTAGATTAGAGTGGTGCTGGAAAAGCACAGCATCCGAGGAGCAGGAAAATCAACATTTCGGGCATTCCTGATGAAAGGCTTTTGCCCGAAACGTTGATTTTCTTGATCCTTGGATGCTGCCTGACCTGCTGTGCTTTTCCAGCTCCACTCTAATCAAGTCAATGTTGTATCCAACCTGCCAACCCACCATGAATCCCATGTGATTTAATCTTCTGGGCCAGCCTATCATGAAGGACCTTGTCAAATGCTGTAGCAAAACCCATGTTGACAATATCTACTGCCAGACCATCATCAATTAACTTTGTTATTTTGTCAAAAAACTTATCAAATTTGCGAGGCAAGACCTTCCCTACAAAAAGCTACACCAACTATCCCTAATAAGTCCATTCTTTTCCAAATGTAAGTAAATCTTGTCCCTAAGAATCTTCTCCAATGATTTTCCTGCCAATGATCTAAGGTTCACCAGCCTATAATTTCCTGGGATTATCACTGTTGCCCTTCTTAAACAAAGGAACAACATTGACTCTTCTCCAGTCCTCTGGGACTCACCTGTGGCTAAAGAGGATTCAAAGATCTCTGTCAATTCCCCCACAATCTCCTGCCTTGTCTCCTTTGGTGTCATGGGAGACATTAATACATTGAAAAAGAAATCTCTATCTCCTTGGAGAACGTATATGGGAGCAAAGATTTAAATAATTCGAGGGTCAGATATTACTTTTGAGAATTCTTAACCCATGTCTGGACCGTAAAGGCGGTTCTCCACAATCAGTGATACAGTCCATCCCAACAGGTGCAACCTAACAGGAAAGATACTTTCATATTCTCAAGTCATGTGATTCAGACAGAGGAGAGAGTACTGGAACATGGAGAATCTTAGATTTGGCAAAGAGTAGATTCACACCGATGATATAAGCTGAACGTAATGTTGCAATTGTCCTTCTGTCTAATTAGAGAGAGATGACTGGTGGTGGTTTTACCTGAGGGTCACCATGCCTCAGACAAAGGGTTGAGATGGAGAGTCCTTCATGGTAAATACAGCCAATTATCCTCGGCTTTGTTGACTTTTGAAAGTATCTGGCAGAGAAGGCAATGTTCACCCCATATTTGTTCCTGTTATATCCCAATAACTGATTTGAGTGTCACTCAGGAATTCAAGGGGTGAAGCTCTCTGCTTTTGGTTCAAGTAATGTGGATGAATGGGACATAAGTGCCTTAAAAAGGCATTCTTATCTATTGATAGGTTACATGGGGAAACAGGCGTAGCACAAATGTTCATCTGCTACATTTTATGTTCATAGTTTGTATGTGTAAGTAATTGCCAGTGTCGAAAAAGACATGTCTTCATATCTTCTTACCAGGAGACATTTCTTTGAAAATGGGGTCTGAAGATTAGGCCGAAATTTCAGTAATAGCATTAATCATTTTGCATTCCATCTTTACCCTGACCAATGACAAAAGAGGCTCCAGCCTGACTCAAGTAGCTAATGGACTGGGTCTCTAACATTATATTATCTGATGGACGAATGGGTGATGTATGCAGTAGCCTCATTAAAGTGCCTCCGTGAATTTTTGCAAGCTAATGTTTCACCTAATTATAGAAAGTCAAACAATGTTCAAGCAGACCTTCCATTGTCACATGCAAAGTCAGGCAGTCTTTGGCATTGGTGAGATGGATCTCTAAATTAGAATTTGTTGATTCAGTCATGAGGTACAAGGTGTCCTTAGAAGCTTTAATATGTGATTTTCTGCCTAACAATGTTACAACTTAAAAATAAAACCCAGACAATTTATGTCTTGTTCAAAAAAATGCAAAAACTGGGACAGATACAAAGGGAATAGACAAGTATGAAGAAGAAATATTGCAACTACAAAGCTTCTATTTAATTGAATTGTAAATAATAAAAGCTTGAATTACAGACAGTTATTTTCAGAAAATATACAACAAGGCAGTCATAGTTCAGATGAAACATTTGTCCCTTCTATGTTATATAACACTTTATTTAGGTCTAACATATTGGTATGTACCATTTAGCTGATGTTTTATCAGCTTGCTCCAGTTGCTATCATGGCAGCTAGAAATAACTATAGTTGTGCTTCCTCATTTACCTGAATAGTTCAAGAGGAATTGAGGTTGGCCACCTGAGCACTCAGTAGGGGTGTAGCCCATCTGCTCCTGTCTCTCTGAAAGGTAAGCTGTCAGTGACTCCATGATTCTTTTTGTTTCCTCTTCCATTGTGGGAAAAGTCAGCTCTAGGAGGGATATGGTTTCCTAATGGTGACGTTGGTCAGGCACCACCCAATGCTAGAACACCCTCCACAGATCAATGTGTTTCCATTTCAGTTCGTCTCAATTGGGTTCAGTTAATTCCAAGCAGGCAATAGTAGAGATACTGCGTCTGATATTAGCAAATGGAAAATATAACCAAGCCTCACAATATTGATGATAATTGAATCAAGCACAAGAAAGGATAAAAGTTTTTTTTTGTTTAAATCTCTTTGAAATATTTGATCTATCTAACATGAATATATTTTTGCTTTAATATTCAGAAATGTATTATCTTTGATTAAGGATGGGAGGATAGATATTTTCATCAAGGTGACCATGATGGGTAAATCGTTTTATCCATTTGTTCAGACTAACGTGTTTCCTCTAACTAAGCCTCTTGTTCCACATGTTTTCAAATCCCGAGCATGAGATGAATGGAGCTCAAAAAGAGACAGATGGTGCTTGTTCTATCTCTAATTAGCAATGATTTTTCTTAATCCTCTTAGTGCATCTCTGTAAGCTCTTCCACTCATATGCTAACTCAATGCTTGACAGTTCTGTAATTGTTCAAGTCATTTATACTGAGATTGGTTCATTAATGAATTGGTCGGAAAATATTCCTCTGGCTTTTGATGAACAATGTATGTACTATAAGGGCACCATATGTCAAATAATGGAATGAAACTAAAGCAATTTAGCAGGCAAAGAGATTTTATATGCTCATATTTAATGCAGGCATTCTAACATCATACAGTGTCATTTCAAGGCCAAAAAGAATCAATTATTTCCATTTCTTCAGCCGACAGAATAAATCACTTCTGGCTCATTTCTCTAACTGTCACAAGGATTAATAATAGGTTTCAAACTTATTTTTCTGGATTCTGCCAAATATTTTGTGGATGTTTTCCCTTTTATAGTGAGATTTTCATCTAGTTTACTTCACCTGCCAAATCTTACTCCTGGAGGTGAGTGCACAACAAGCCAAGGTCCTCTTGCTGCCCACCAAATGAAATTCAGGAACAATTCTCCCTTGATATTTCCTCTTGAAGAACACTTTCAGGATAAAGCATTGAAGTAGAATTTAATAAATATATGGAATTAAGAATCTAATAATGGCTATGAATTCATTGGAAAAGCCTAGCTGGTTCTCTCATATACTTTAGAGAAAAAACTGCCATTCTTACCTCATATGAACACTATGTGACTCTAGACCCACGACAATGTGGATGACTCTAATGACCCTCTGGTATGGGCAATAAATGCTAGCCTAGCCAGCAATATCTTCACCACCTTCTGCATGAAACTGTTGCCCCTCAGGTCTCTTTTATATCTTTTCTATATCACCTTAAACCTATGCCCTCTAGCTTTGGACTCCCATATTCTGAGAAACTATTTTGGCTGTTCACCTTACCCATGCCCTTCGTGATTTTATAAGCCTCATTAAGGTCACTTCTTAGTCTCTGATGCTCTAGGGAAAAGAGACCTGAGTCTATTCAGCCTTTACCTACAGCTCAAACCCTCCAATCCCAGCAACATAATTTTAACTCTTTTCTGAATTCTTTCAAGTTTAACAATATCTTTCCTATAGCATGGTGACCAAAACTGAATGCAGTATTCTAAGCGTGGCCTCACCAATGCCCTGTACAACCACAACATGACATCCCAACTCCCATACTCAGTACAATAGATAATAGACAACAGATGCAGGAGTAGGCCATTCTGCCCTTTGAGCCTGCACCACCATTCAATATGATCATGGCTGATCATCCTTAATCAGTATCCTGTTCCTGCCTTATCTCCATAATCCTTGATTCCACTAAGCTTGAGAGCTTTATCCAATTCTTTCTTAAATGAATCCAGAGACTGGGCCACCACTGCCCTCTGGGGCAGAGCATTCCACACAGCCACCACTCTCTGGGTGAAGAAGTTTCTCCTCATCTCTGTCCTAAATGGTCTACCTCATATTTTTAAGCTGTGTCCTCTGGTACGGCACTCACCCATCAGCGGAAACATGTTTCCTGCCTCTAGAGTGTCCAATCCTTTAATAATCTTGTATGTCTCAATCAGATCCCCTCTCAGTCTTCTAAACTCAAGGGTATACAAGCCCAGTTGCTCCAGTCTTTCAGCATAAGGTAGTCCCGCCATTCCAGGAATTGACCTCGTGAACCTACACTGCACTCCCTCGATAGCCAGAATGTCTTTCCTCAAATTTGGAGACCAAAACTGCACACAATACTCCAGGTGTGGTCTCACCAGGGCCCTGTGCAGTTTCAGAAGAACCTCTTTGCTTCTATACTCAATCCCTCTTGTTATGAAGGCCAGCATGCTATTAACCTTCTTCACTACCTGCTGTACCTGCATGCTTGCCTTCATTGACTGGTGTACAAGAACACCCAGATCTCTTTGTACTGCCCCTTGACCTAAATTGATTCCATTTAGGTTGTAATCTGCCTTCCTGTTCTTGCCACCAAAGCGGATAACCATACATTTATCCACATTAAACTGCATCTGCCATGCATCTGACCACTCACCTAACCTGTCCAGGTCACCCTGTAATCTCCTAACATCCTCATCACATTTCACCCTGCCACCCAACTTAGTATCATCAGCAAATTTGCTAATGTTATTACTAATACCATCTTCTATATCATTAATATATATTGTAAAAATCTGCAGTCCCAGCACTGATCCCTGCGGTCACTGCCTGCCATTCCGAAATGGAGCCGTTTATCACTACTCTTTGTTTCCTGTCAGCCAACCAACTTTCAATCCAAGTTAGTACTTTGCCCCCAATACCATGCGCCCTAATTTTGCTCATTAACCTCCTATGTGGGACTTTATCAAAAGCTTTCTGAAAGTCCAGGTACATTACATCTACTGGATCTCCCTCGTCCATCTTCAGAGTTACATCCTCAAAAAATTCCAATGCGGTCAAGCTTGTCAATGCTACCCTATCTACTTCTGGCTCCACTTTCAAAGAACTATGATCATTCTTCCCTAGGTCTCTTTGTTTGGCAACATGCCCCAGGGCTTGGCCATTAAGCTTGTATTTTCAAATAACTCTGTTGACTATAACCTTCTGTCATGTGATTTTCAACTTTGTTCACCCCAGTCTAACACTGACACCTCCACATCATTAACATACCATCAAGAAAGTTGCAAACATCTCCTACCCTTTGTGTGTAGAAGTGCTTCCTAACATCTATCCTAAACAGTCTGGCCCTGGTTCTCCGAAGGGTCTTTTCCATGCTGTACATCTCTCTGACTCTATGTCCCCGATGTTCTTGAACCTCCAACCAGTGAAAATAGTTTGTCTTGATTTATTCTGTCTTTTCCTGTTAATATCTTGAAGCCTTCAAATAGATCACCCCATACCTTTCTAAATTTGAAAGAAAACAGGCCTGATTTATATAGTCTCTCTTTATAAATTAACCCCTGAAGTCCAGGTATTTTTCTTGTCCACCCACATTGTATTATCTCCAAGGCAAATATATCCTTCCATACTTGTGGTGCCCAGATCTACTCCAAGTGAGATCTACCCAGGGCTTTGTGTAATTGTAATATAACTCCAGTCCTTGTACTCCAGTCCTCTAGACATAAAGACCACCCATTAACTTTCTTGATTATTTTCTGCACCTGTTTGTGATATTTTAAAGATCTATGCATCTGAACCTCAAAGTGTCTTTGGATATCCATTATATTTGAATTCATACGATTTGGAAAGTATCCTGATCTATCCTTTCTTGGTCCAAAATAGGTAACCTCACATTTGCTTACATTGAATTCCATCTGATACAGTTTTGCCCATTCACTTAATATATCAATATCCCTTTGTCTACACTGTCTAAAATGCCACCTAACTTTGTGTTACCAGCAAATTTGGATATATGATTTTCTATTTGATTTGTTTTATTGTAGTCATGTGCACCTAAGTACAGTGGAAAGTTTTGTTTTGCAGGCAGTACAGGCTGATCAGAGAAAACAAGGACATACAGATCATAAGAGTGAGGCGCACAAGGTTATGACTGTGCAGGATGTGCACAAAAGCAAGATCAACACTAGATTTGAAATTAGACAGTTCCATTCAGAAACCTAAAAACAGCAGGGAAGAAGTTGTTCTTGATCCTGCTGATTCACGTGTTCAAGCTTCTGTATCTTCTGCCTGGAGGAAGAGATTGTAAGAGAGATTACTGGGATGGGAGGGGTCTTTGATGATGTAGGCTGCCTTTCTGAGGCAATGGGAAGTGTAGATGGAGTCAATGGATGGAAGGTTGGCTTTCCTGGTAGTCTGGGCTGTACACACAACTTTCTGTAGTTTCTATGCCATGTTTTATTAATTGTTATTAATAGATCATGTGAATAATTGAGGCCCTAACACAGATCCCTGTCGGACACAACGGGTCACAGCCTGCCAATTTGGGTACTTTCTGCTTTACTTTCTGTTGCTTGACACTCAACCAAGTTCCCAAGCTTGTCAGTATTTTGCCCTCAATCCCATGGGTTTATACCTGAGTTAACAGTTTCTTATGTGGGAATTTATTAAGTGCTTTCTGGAAATCCATATAAACAACATGTGGGCGGCACGGTGGCACAGTGGTTAGCACTGCTGCCTCACAGCGCCGGAGACCCGGGTTCAATTCCCGCCTCAGGCGACTGACTGTGTGGAGTTTGCACGTTCTCCCCGTGTCTGCGTGGGTTTCCTCCGGGTGCTCCGGTTTCCTCCCACAGTCCAAAGATGTTCAGGTCAGGTGAATTGGCCATGCTAAATTGCCCGTAGTGTTAGGTAAGGGGTAGATGTAGATGTAGGGGTATGGGTGGGTTACGCTTCGGCGGGGTGGTGTGGACTTGTTGGGCCGAAGGGCCTGTTTCCACACTGTAAGTAATTTAATCTAAAAACATTCACGGACATTCCCTTGTCCATTACCGTTGACACCTTTTCAAAACATTCACTGAGTTTTCTCAGGCATGGCCTATTTGTCATGAATCCATTCTGGCTCTCCTTGATTCACTGAAAAGGTATTCAATTGCCCAGTCCTTGATTATGGGCTCCAACAACTTCCCCTTGGTTTCCTCTTTTGCATTCCTTAACAAGTGGAATGACGTGCAATTTTACAATCCAGAAGGGTGACTGCTCCATCTACAGATACTGTATTTGAAAGATTATAGTTAGGGTATCTATAATGTGTTCCTATACTTATTTTAATACATGGGATGGGAATATCAGGTACTGAAGTTTTGTCACTGTTTAATCAATTACTTTCATAATTACCAATGCTTTAATTCTGTTAATTTTATTCAGTACCTGTTCCTGTTCCTCTGTTAATTTCCTCAGTACTTCCGGCAAACTATCCTCCTTTCCTACTGTGAATACTTAGATAAAGTAATTATTCAGTATGTCTGTTATTTCCCCATAGTCAGAATCATTATCCTCATTTTCAGTTTTTATTGGGCCAATATTGTTGCTGACTCACTTTCACTTTAAGCAGCTATAACATTTTTTTTATTGATAGCGAGTTTTGAGAAAATTTGTAGCTCAGGTTGAGGTTCTGAATGTAGGTTTGCTTGTTGAGCTGGAAGGTTCAATTTCAGACGTTTCATCACCGTACTAGGTAACATCTTCAGTGAGCCTCCAGACAAGGCTTCGTCCAGAGGCTCACTGAAGATGTGACCTAATATGGTGACAAAATGCCTGAAATTGAACCTTCCAGCTCAGCAAGCGAACCTCCATCCATTTCTTATTGATTTTGATGTCCCTGGCAAATTTTCATTTCATTATCCCGTTCAGTAGTTTTTATAAACTGCTTTGTGGCTCTTTGCTGGTCTTTGTATCTTTCCCATTCTGCAGGACTCATGCTGTTGTTTTGCATTTTTGTAAGCTCGTTCTTTTAGTTTCATGATGTCTCTATCTCTTTAAATTTCCATCACTGTAGTTTCTGTGAAGTGGAGCTTTTCCCTCCCTGGTTTTGTGTTATTTTTAATGTTTCTTTAAACATGCTCCTCTATTCTTCAGTTATTTTACACATTAGCAGATATTCTCGCTTTACTGTGGACAGTCTGTCTCATTGCAGTAAAATTAAACCTAAAACAGCAGTAGCTGATTCATGCTTTTTGCTTTCAACTGCTACATTGAACTTAATCATGTTATGATCTCTATTTGAAAAATGTTCACGCACAATTAGGTTACTAATCGAATTGGCTCCTTACTGTGTTCAGTTCTGGTCACCACAGAATAGATAATTGGATTGCACTGGAGGGGGTGCAGAGGAGATTCACCAGAATGTTGCCTGGGATTCAGTAGTTTAGTTATGAAGATTGGCTGGATAAGCTTGGGTTGTTTTCTTTAGAGCAGAGAAGGCTGATTGAATTGTATAAGATTATGTCAGGCATGGTCAGGGTGAATATAAAGTAGCTCTTTCCCTTAGTTGAATGGGGCATAATTTTAAGGTGAAAGGTAGGATGTTTAGAGGGCATTTGAGGAAAAATATTTTTTACCCAAAGGACAGTGGGAATATGATGTGTACTGCCTGGGAGGGTAGTTTAGATTAGATTACCTGCAGTACAGAAACAAGCCCTTCAGCCCAACAATTCCACAGAGTAATCCACCCAGACCCATTCCCCAACCCGACATTTATCCCTGACTAATGCACCTAATACTGTGTGCAATTTAGCATGGCCAATTCACCTATCCTGCACATATTTGTGGACTGTGGGAGGAAACACAGGGAGAATGTGCAAACTCCACGCAAGCAATCACCCGAGGCTGGAATCGAACCCGGTCCCTGGTGCTGTGAGGCATCATGTCGCCCAGTTGAGGTGGGAAACCTCACAACCTTTAAACACTGCTTAGACGAGTGACTGAAATGTCCTAACATTCAGGGCTATGAACCGAGTGCTGGATGGTGGGACCAGTGTAGATTTTGTCGCTGCTAAAAGAGCCTCTTCTGTGCTGTATGATTCTATGAATCTGTGACTTTAACTTACGAAGGATATGGACAATTCATTAGATGGAGCAAACAAGAAATTTAATGCAGGAGTGTGTGAAATGATTCATTTCAGTAAGAAGATCTTAGAGAGACATCATAAAGGGAAATTCAAAAGGGAATACAAGAGCAGAGGGTACCTGGGTCTGGATTTAGTTATAATTGTGGTAAGAAGAGGCAGGCAATACTTACCTTTCATCATTGGCCTTTAATGTCTGAGACTTTCATGGAGTACAAAATGCTTTAAAGGAAGAATATTACTGATCTAAAATGGCTTCTGTGATGACTTGATAAGCTCAGGAAAGTCACATAGTATATATGAAACCAGCTGCATTAGAATGATCACTTCAAACGTGATATACTGAAACTCAGTAAGGCATCAAGATTTTTGCATCTCTTTCGTTACGTACTGATGAATTCACAAAGTGGAGATGAAAAGCTGCCTACAATTCTCCTTTTTGAAATTAAACAATGACACAACACCGTCATCCAGAAAGGATACCAACAGCAGTCTTTGAGCAAAACAGCAGGGAGTAAGCTCACAGCAAGCATACCTGAAAGCTCTTCTTTCCCTCTCTCTGTCAATAACAGAAGCAAGGAAATGTAGAGAAACCATCATAAGCCGAGAAATCAAGGTTATCTGCTAGATCCTGAGAAAACAGGGCAATAGTAAAATGGTTCAGTTTTCAGTCTTGCAACTCAAGTACTTTAAAAACTTTAAACTGCAACTGCCTTTACTGTCCACCCCAAGACACTTTCTCCCTTCTTTTTAAACTTATCTCCTGTGTTCCTGTCTGTTTGACGTCACACAATATTATTATTTTCGTCTTTTTACTCAAGCCGTCCTCTTTATGAAATTTTCATCCAAATGTGATAGCTGTATGCTAAAGAGGATTGCCAGCAAACAATAGAGGTTTAAATAGAAATGAGCCACTTCCTCACCTGCTATATTGAACTTGGTAAGATATGTTGAAAGATTTATTAATAAAGCATGTAGCATCCTGGGCTTTATCAGTAGGGAATAGAGAACAAAAGCAAGGAGGTTATGTTAAATGTGTATGAAAACAATCACAGGCTTGATCTCAGCTGGTGTTGAGTCTTGTTTACCACACCTTAAAAAGGCACAAATAGGGTTCAAGAATAGTTTCAGAGGTAAGAAACTTAAGTTACGTTGACAAAAATACAACACTGTGGATGTTGGAAATCTGAAATAAAAACAGGAAGCACTGAAGAAATTCAGCAGGTCAGGCAGAAATATAGCCATCTTATGGCATTAACACTCCAAGGTTCCTTCAAAGTCCTTGTTTTCAATCGCATGTCTTCTTGGAACTGGTGTACTTCAGTCACTTAGGTTCCAGAATGACTTTCTGACCTTTTGTTTTAGAAAACTCCTCACATTTATACACTTCTCTTTTAAAACAATGGAAGTTCCAAAAAATAGGTGATTTACTTAGTACTCCTTTCATCACAAAGGCATCTGGTAATGTGGTCCAAAAAGTGAACAATGTTTTGATTCTTTGAACCAATAATATGTTGTTTTTCACCATAAAACATGTGTTATGTGTTGTGGACTCCCATACTATGGTTTTAAAGCTGAGATCCAAGGAGATTTATGTCCCATTGATCCAGTGACTAGCCACTTACTGTTTTGTGGCAGATGTGCCATGGATGTTACTGTCCTATACACATGTTGGGTGGTTATTTACAATCTGGTGATTGTGTAATATTTCAAAAGATTAATTGCAGACTGTGCTACATTCTGGCCTGTCTTTGATGGGAAATTTTGATATTTTTTTCAAAGCTCAGTCCTTCCGCCAAAAAAGAATCATATATTTCATCTCTGAGGATTTGTTTAAATGCCCTTGACTGTCATTCCACACTTTCTGGAGAGTTTTAAGCTATGGGTCCATTAGGGTTTTGAAGAAAATCCCTCCCATTGGCTAGGTTGCAGGTATGGGTGAGAAGAAAGACAAGTTTGGGTGGAAGATGCAAATGGAAAACGGTTGGGGGATTGGGGAGAAGAAGCTTTAGTATTTTCTTGTGGAAGCCACAGGGATACTCTTCCACTTTCACAGGGAATCTGGGTTTTAGATTGTTCAAAGGCATGAGTGTGTCAACTTGGGTAAAACTAAGAATGGGATGGGATGTTTTCACTGCTGTGAACATGCGCTATCTGTATTTGATGAAAAATAACCACTTGAACAACAAAGTTAATGGAAAGCTGCTCAAATTCAAGGAAATAAACTAAAGCCGAAGTTGACATATGCATTGGAAGGGGAGATGAAAAATAAGAGAATCAGTAAGTTTATCCTTCTTAAAAATGTGGCTCAATTCCACATTTTCATGAATTCCCATGAATTCAATGGCAGGACTGCTGTGTGAGGAGCAATTGTTTCGACTGGCTAAAGTTTAGAAGGGTGAGAAGGACTCTGATTGAAATGTATACCTTTCTAACAGGACTAGGCATACTGGATGCAAGGAGGATGTATCAGTATCTAGAGCTGGGGATCACAATCTCAGGATATAGAGTAGGCAATTTCAAACTGTGATGAAGAAATATCTCTTCACTCAGAGGATAGGACCTGTGGAATTTAGAGAAGGCTCTGGAGGGCAGGTCTCTGGGTACGTTCACAAAAGAGATTTGATACATTTTTACATATTAAAGGCATAGAGAAAGAGAGAGAAAGTGGGAATGTGGTGTTGAGATAGATGCTCCACCGTGACCATATTGAATGGTGGGCAGACTCAAAGGATTGAATGGCCTGCCTCTGATTTTATGTTCTGTGCAATTTCAGTAGAATCATGGGTTCTTTGTGTGGATAGAATATTGTTAAAAATCACACAACACTAGGTTATTGTCCAACAGCTTTATTTAGAATCACTAGGTTTCAGTGCACAGCTCCTACAACAACCTGACCGACTGGTGTTGTGTGATTTTTAACTTTCTCCACCCCAGCCCAACAGCAGCATCTCCAAGTCATGGATAGAATATGTTGTCTATGGATAATGGGTCATGGAAACAAAGGTGATGAGTCTTTAATCAATCTGTTGAAGTATGCATAGAAAGGAAATTAATTCAAGCAATACTTTAATCTTCTCTTTATCTGAGTAAATAAATCAACAGATCATTCTAAATTTATAACCCACACAGCCTAGATGAAGAAAAGTAGCAGATGCAGTGGAAGAGCACCAGCCACAGGTTCACATCGAACTCATACACTTTCCTGACTTGAGATAATTTTACTGTTAAGTTATTATCAAAGTCGTGGAACTCCATCCTGAACAGTGCTGTGGAAATATGTACAGCAAATAAACTCCAGTAGTTCATGAAAATGACTCACCACCAACCTCTCAAAGGTGATTAGCGTAGCGAATGCTGGTCCAAGCATGCCCACTTCCCCATGAGCATATCAAAAGGAATAGATGGACAGCCTACATTAGTTTGAAAGTGAATCTTTAAGTTGTAAGGCCAATTGTTTTTTGTTAAACCATTTTGTTGAATAGACAGGATAGAAAAGAGACAATTGCAGTTCCCTTTTAAATTTGGTATTCTTGCTTCTGGTCCTGCTTAATGCAAGACAAAATCTATGGCAGCATGTCTGTTTTCTTCAGCAATTGCCAAGTTTTGAATTACCAAGCTACTGTTTTTCTCATTTGTACTTTACTGATGACTTTTTTTTAATAAACCCACACCAGCTGAAGAATGGTTGAATTGAGAATAGAACATATTCTATTCCAGAAAGTATATATCATCATTTTGCTTTCATTACTTCAATTCTCCAAAGCCACTTGGCCCACACTCCTTAGCTGCTGGCCTTCCTCCCATTTACTCAATTGCTTGCAGAAGAAATCGGGATACAGCATCAATCAGCAGGGGCCATGAGAGTCAGCATATATCCACCATTATAGATTTCATTCTATTTAAGGTAAAGATAATTGAACTCTTCTTGACAGGCTGTGGCTGGAGGAAGCAGAGAATTTGGTAATGTTCTGCCAAGGGCAGGATAGTGCCTGCGCATCTATATTCCTGGCCTAACCTCGGTATGATGGTTCACACAGATGGAAGATTTTACCCTCCCTCTCTGTCTGAAGGTGGCAAATCTCTGAGATATTGCCTTTCCTCCCTATACTGGGAGGCACAGGAAGAGGAACATGCTGATAATTGAGAGGAGGAGGGGAAAGCACAGAGACTTTTGGCAGAATCTTATTGGTGTCTGAGCTATGTGGGCTATGGCAAGACATGGTAGAATTCAATAAAAATTCTAGTGAGATTTCATCTGTTATGTCCTGCTGTCTAGGCAGTGATGAGTTGCTAATTAAGCTCAATGATAATTTTTTTTGTTAAATGCCTTGTTGACAGCCCAACTCACATCATTAGTATTCAGTTTTCGCTGTTACTAAGCTAGCCATTGAGAAGACTCAGTTTGGAAACCAGAGTAGGGGAAAGGGAAGACTGCAGATGCTGGAGATCAGGGTCAATAAGTGTGGTGCTGGAAAAGCACAGCCAATCAGGTAGCATCCGAGGAGCAGGACAGTTGATGTTTTGAGCATAAGCTGTTCAGCACCTAATGAACTGCTTATGCTCAAAATGTCAAGTCTCCTGCTCCTCAATGCTGTCTGACCTGCTGTGCTTTTCCAGCGCCACACTTTTTGACTTGAAAACCAGAGTGACTATCTGACAGATTTAGGTTGTTACTTGCCACAAATGACCTCTGTGTTGGACTTTGGGCTCCAACATATCAGGGCACACTCCTTGGGCACTGACCAAGTGGACCCCATGCCCATGGACATTGGCATAAGAAAGGTAGAAACCATGTGGCATATCTTCAGTCCACTTATAGGAGCCTTTAGCACTTCAATGTTTGCACTTTGGGCTGCACCAGCAACTCTCATTGAAATGCTGCAGCAAAGATGCTCTGCTCAGGTCACACACCCAGCCCATGGGCTGGAACAGGCTGTATCTCCAGGTTCTTCACTTACTTTCATAGCACTCACTTACTTTAACCAAACTGTATGCTCACAGCATCCCTGCCTTGTGTTGCCTTGCCTTGTCTTTTTGCAAAGTAAAATCCAAAATAATTGTGGATGCTGGAAGTCAGGAACAAAAATTGAAATTGCTGGGGAAGCTCAGCAGCATCTGTGGAGAGAATGCAGAGTTAAGGTTTTGGTTCCGGTAATCCTTCCCTGGTTCTGAGGAAGGATCGCTGGATGAAATGTTAACTCTGATTTCACTCCACAGATGCTGCCTGACCCAATGAGCTTTTCCAGCAATTTCCGTTTTTGTTCTTGGCTTTTTGCACGTTGCTGTCTGAGTCAGACGTACCAGGCTCATATTACTTCTGTTTCTCCTTGCCATTTAGTGCAGACACAAAAGTACAGGGAGAGGAGCAAGTAGAGGTTGATGGAAAAGCAAAGCCTAACCTTATTGCAAGCATTTTATTGATGGCAAAATCTCAAGGAGATAAGGAATGGTGGTTGAGGTTGGTGGCAGGTTAGAGGTGTCTATTGAGGGGATTTAGGATTCCTGCAGTGACTTGTCTCTGTTGTGGAATAGTGTTAATGACAGGGATTCCATTTTCTGTTGTATTGGATGGCAGTGGAAGTCTTTAGATGTGTGAGCTTGCTGGACAAATTTTCTCTCTGACTGAAAGTGAGTAACAGTGTCATCTGCCTTAAAGGCTGGGAAATGTTCAAGTGAAATATGGTTAGATTAGGACCCAGCCTTTCTGCTTCTCACTGAGAGACCTGGCAACCCATTCAATGATGTTACAGACAACCTGCTACAAAAAGCCTTACTTTTATCCAATCGCATATTTTCCTAAACAACAGCGTTATGGCACATGAAGCTGAACCATGTAAAAATCTTGCAACTAGTGCATACTTCCTGTTCGTCACATTTCCTATCATCTGACTGTAAAAATGTTCTCTCATATAAACTCTTCTTAGCTTTCAGTCTGCCCAACACTAGGTGGAGTTACCGCTTCCCCCAAATCAAAACTAAAGTAGGCAATCCCTCCAGATGCTATTGTAGATATTTGACAAAGGGTCAGTTAGACTTGAAACGTCAGCTCTTTTCTCTCCTTACAGATGCTGCCAGACCTGCTGAGATTTTCCAGCATTTTCTCTTTTGGTTAACTCAATATTGTTTACTTTTAATATCTCCAATTGCCTTTAGTTAAGCATTTTTTTTAAAAGCAATGATTAAATATTTTCCATTGTCATGGGACAGCTTTGTAACATGTGTATATATTTGTTCTGCTGAATTGTTTCTGTCTTAAACAATTGTTGGGTTATATTCAAATTTTGGTCCCCATTTCCCTACTGGTGTTCCAATGTGCCTGTTGACCAACCCGTCTGCTCCCCTTCCCCTCTCATCAGCTCTCGAATTTGCTACTTCACTTGTATTGCCTTTAACCCACTCCATTTCCCATTCTGCACCTCCTTAGTCATTCACCTATCTGCAAGACCATTTCTCTCCAGTGCAAACAAGAAACGTCCCTTTCTGTTAGCCAATCTCAAGGTTCCTCCTTTGTACTATTAAACGTCAGGATCTTAATCACTTAAAAGTGTGCAGTGCAAATTGACTTATATCTTATTTATAAAATTAACTTGGGAGGTTAAGCACTGCAGGTTTAATAGATTTAATTAGAGATCACAAGATCTTGCAATTCAACACAGGAATGACACATATCCCCTTTCAAAGTTCACCTCGACTTATATTGGTTTTCTCACACCAAGGAGGTGATTGCCACTGAGGAGTCCCGCCACTGGAGGGCCTGTGTGACACACAGGACTGCTAGTGAACAACACGAATTGCAGGCATGTGGGAAAGCTCATGATTGAAGCAACAGGACAGACAGACGAGGCTATCTCCTCGGAAGCTGCAACGACAGAGTAGTTGTCTAAAGCCTAAACACCAAGCAAGCAACAGGCCAAAAGGGTAAGTGTATGGCTTCATCGCAATGAGTGGTGTTCAGTGAAACTCTTACTTCATACATTTAGTTTTAGATAAAGGACATGAAAGAATGGAAAGTACTATTTATGTTCAAGCTAAGTTTAATGAATATGCTTCACATAAGACTTTTAACATCAGATGGTTGTAAGACTGACTCTTGTGTTTCTGTTTGGTTGGATTCTTAGAATAAAACAGTTTCTGTTTGAAGTAAGTAACATTGTAGAGATAAATATCAGACATGTTGCAGTCTGAAAGTAACAAAGACGTTCGCCCCAGTTGTCCACCATGTTGATCAATACTGATTGTTCTTCTGCGTCAGGGTATGGATGGTGTGTGACATGCTCTGCTGTGTTTGGGCAAGAATATCGAGTTGCTACACTTTCGTCTTTTGGATTTAATAAATAATGTTTTAATGGTTAGTGCTCAGCCTCTCACCAAGTAGCCATTTGGTGAAGTGCAATTTTACATCCAGTGTTCTTTCACTTTGACAACAATCATTAAGTTCGTATCAGTTTCATATTTTTCCATGATTGCTTTCTGATTCAGCTATTTCATTGTTTGGCATTTAATTTTGCTTGATTTTGGAGATTCTCACTTTTCAAAAAAATATTTTGATTGCCAGTTTGAATGTGACCTAATGAAAACTGACTGTGGTATTTTGTAATTCTGTGTGAAACAGATAATGCAGAATTTTCATTGACTTCAATGGAAGTATAAAATTGGGAGCGATGTAACATGGGCTGCTAATTCCCCGTCAGCAGTTTGACACGATTGTATGATATTGAGATCTACCTCATTGGGTTTCACCATTGATTCTTCAAGATTATCAAGTTTAAACTGCAAAATAGAGAGTCCCAGATTCCACACTCCTAGTCGATGTTGAGTTAGCTGATTGCAATCGTGGTCATGACAGGGATACTATAATTGGTCTACACAGGTTTGAAGTGGAAGAAAAATGAACTACCAAGATTAAACGCAGACCTGAGGGGCTGAATGGTCTTCCTCATTGTATGATTCCAAAATTAATATCATTGACACTGCCCCTCCAACTTACTAGATGATGCCCATAAGTGGAAAGTACCTATGATACTCTCTGCTTGACAATTGGTTACTCAAACCAAACATGATAAATGGTTACTCAGGTAAGTGGAAATACACACAAATCAATCAGCATTAATGGATTTTTTAAGGTGCAGAGAGAATTGCAAAGGATAAATAATAATCTTTTTTTGATTGTTTATAAAGGATCATATCAGGAGTGCAACAGCTTTCACTTAATTGCTGTTAATACATGAACAGATACTGTAATGGCGACCTTTAAACCCTACTCAACATTCAGCACCAATAGTCAGAAATTAATGCCAGTGGGAAATATGTTACTTCAATCTGTTCAATACAGAGTGATTTTGACCCCTTGATTATTGAGTTTCACAAATTCTGAAATAGTTAGGATGCACACCATGGATGGTTCTGTCACCATTTGATTTATATGTTTGACAACCTGGTTGA